>NC_046359.1:23113008-24350508 GCF_004027225.2 Strigops habroptila | reverse complement strand
ACCTCTGCTGCTGCTGACACCAAGGAGCAAGCACTGGCTTTTCCTCCACTTGAAAAATCCCTGGGATAACCAAACAGCCCTGCTAAGAGCATACTGCTCGCTCTCACTTTGAGGAGCAGTTCTTCCTTACACCTTTCTTACGTGGTGCTTCCCCTGTGTGTTAGGATTCCCCTGCAAAGGAAGAGGTGAGTTATAAAATTCTAGGTGATATGGAACCCCCATTCCCAAGGCAAGACCTGCACCTTGTGGTGCTCTTCCCCCCATGCTCCAGGCTGTGTGTGAGTTGTGTGCCCTGGGCTTGGCTCTGCGTCTCATCCCCCCAACCCAGGCCACAGTGAGCAGAGGGAGGACGCAACCCCAGAGTCACTGTCCCAGGGCCACGCATCCAACAGATATGTTTATTCCTGGAGCGCGGAGTGAGCGGGGCGAGGAAGCGGAGCTGCCGGGCAGGCAGCAGTGGTTATTGCTGCAGGCACATCCTCCAGCCATGACAGGGGGCTGGGGGGAGCTAACTGCCCACCTACAAAGGACTGGCCATCATCCACCGGCAAGCTGGAGCCACCCTGTTAACCCAGGAGAAGGGGAGGGGTGGAGCACAGACAAGTGCAAGAATGGTGGCACTGGGGTCCATCTGCACAGGGCAAAGGAGCCCAAGGGAAGAGGAGAGTGTAACTGTGTGGGATGGTGAAAGAAAGCAGGAAGAAACCCCAATGTGTGCAGAACACCCCCTTCAAACCACCAACCCCTCCTCTGTGGGGGAGGGCATCACCTCTTGGGTTCTGCCCACCCCCTGTCCTGCTGGGGGCCATGAGTAGGGGCAGGGGATGCCCCAGGAGCTCCCAGGGATGGGATAGGAGGCCGAGCCGTTGTGACAGTGGTGGCATTGCTGTGTCCATGCGGAAGAGAGGAGCTTCTGCTGCACTACAGGGTGGCATGTGTTCATGCAGTGGGGGAGCCCCCAGACATTCAGTGCTTAAGTTGCAGGGCTTGACCCAGCGGTGGGGCAAAGGCATGGGCATGGAGGTGGAAGGGACGTGTTGAAGGCCACGCAGAAGGAGCCAGTGGGCTCCATGCTTTGGTCATGCTTAGTGGTGATGAATGCAGTGCAAGGGCATCAAGGAGAAGAGCATGGCCCTTCCTCCTCCCAGAAAGCCACTGCAGCTCCCTAGGAACCTGCTGCCTCTGCCTGAGCAAGGCAATACCTGCTGATGCTGCCAGGCATGGACACAGAGGCAGGAAACACGTGCTACTGGGGACGGGACAGCGCTAGAGCAAGTGAGTCCTGTCCTCCCCTTTCCCTTACAGCTCCTGCTTCTCCCTGCTTCACAGCTGGCCCCAGCCCACTCCTTCACTCCTGCCCAGCTCGGTGCAGGGATGCACAGGTACTCTGTGGTGCCTGCCCTCCTCCTGTTCTGGGCTGGGGAGACAGGAGCGGGAGTGGGAAGACACCCAGCTCAGAAGAGAAGGGCACATCCCCTGCCTGCCTTGACCCTGCCCTGGTCCACTGGAAAGGGTGGCATGAGGCTTGCCAAGAGGCAGGGCTGGTGGCTCAGCGTGGGATGGAGCAAGGAGGGAAGAGTATCCTGTGTCCACAGATCCAAGGGGAGGCACTTGAAGGGGGCCTGGGCTGCTGGGGGGTCCCAGTCGTAGAGTGTCCGTCGTGGTTCCTAGCCGCACATTGTCAGCAGCAGCCACTGGGAAAGACAGGGAGAAGGGATGAGAAACGCGGAGCCTGCAGCAATCCCGCTTTCTCATCTTGATCTTTTATGGGTTCTTTCCCTACCCAAAGGGCTGGAGGGCTTTCTACCACCCACCCCGTGTGCCCCATTCATCCTAGTGCCTGATCTCCTTGTCTCCCACCCTACCTCCCACTGAACTGAGCTTCTCACCTCAGTGAGGTTCATGACGGCTGTGCCAGTGCCTTCGGTATCCATGCTCTGGAAAAACCCTACAGGGGCACAAGAGCAAGGTGAGCAACGTGTCCCTCTGTGCCTGCCCATTCTGCCCCAGAGCCACACTCACTGAACATGGCCTCCAGCTTCACAAGGCAGCAGACAAAGTTGTCGAAGTCCACTCCCATGTCATCATCTGCATAGCGGGCCACCACCACCTGATGCAGCTTGTTGTTCAGCTTGAAACCTGCAAGGCAGAGAGCAGTCAACAGCCCAGGGAGGCAGGAGAGGAGGGTGTAACTATGGGAGTCCATGTCCCCACCCAAACGGGCCATCAACCCACCCAAGGAAGGGCACCATGTCCAGCCTCAGCAGGAAAAGAATGCTCTGCCTGGAACCATACGACTAGTTAAATCACTGATCCACCCCAGGCCTCTGCTTTGCCAGGATGGGACCCTGCAGCTCAGAGGAGGACAGAGGTTGGGACCACTTTCTGTGTGTCCCTAACTCTGAGGCTCCAGCACTTGGCACAGCGAGGATGGAGGAAGCCCAGTGTAGTCATGGACCACATCTAGCTACCACAACAGGTGGGCTCCAACTTATGCAATATAGGCTGGTTACACTCTTCTCCAGCTACTTGGGACTGGGCTGACAGCAGGAGCCCCAGCCCCGTCCTTTTCCAGACTTACCGGCTGACTCCAGAGCCATGCGCATCTCATAGGAGCTCATGGTGCCGGACTTATCCAGGTCATGCTGCCGGAAGATTGTCTGCAAAAGCATCACAGAGCCATGAAGGGCTGGCTGTCCTGTGCAGCCTGGCTATCCCCTCACCCTGCTGTCCCTGTGCAGTGTGCCATGCCTGCCGCTCCTCCTCACCAGCCAGCTCCGGATCTTGTTCCACAGGATCTGGAACTCCACCAGCCCAAGGCGGGCACTGCCATCTTTCTGGCGAACTTCGGGTCAAGGAGAAAGCAGCCAGCAAAGGGGGTGGTGTAAAGACAAAGCTATGAGATCTCAGCCAGATAAGGCAAGACAAGCCTGGCTACACTTGGCCTCCCCAGTTTTCCCTCCCAGGTTCCCTTCTCCATCCTGCCACATCAGCAAGATCAGAGCCTGCAACCCAGTGGGGAAAGTACAACGCTTAAGCTGTACTGCCATCCAGTCCCTGGGAGCAGCTGTGCTGCTGCTGTGGGAAGCGCATTGCTGTGGTGTCCTTGGAGAAAA
Organism: Strigops habroptila; assembly: GCF_004027225.2. Taxonomy (NCBI): domain Eukaryota; kingdom Metazoa; phylum Chordata; class Aves; order Psittaciformes; family Psittacidae; genus Strigops; species Strigops habroptila. The sequence goes on along the minus strand of NC_046359.1, from coordinate 24,347,392 downwards.
CTGGGCTGGCCTGCAGTGAAACAGAACGCTGCAGGGCCAGGCTGAAGAAGGGCTTGGAGGTGCTCCTCTACCTGATCCCTCAGTTGCATGCCCTTGTGCAGGCAGGAACACAGGCCATGGCTCCTGCCGCTTCATACCTCTCATCCTCACCTGCTCCGCAAGATGGCTTGGGCAGAAAGAAGCCCAACAGCCCTTATTCCATTCTGGGAGCGCCTTGAAGGCTGGGTGGCATCACAGCACGTCAGGCTGGGGAGCCTGTGGGGAAGGGAAGCACAGGGACTTCCTCCTGAAGGGGAAGGTTGAAGGCATGAGTGGGGCTGGGCTGGGCTTCTGTGGCAAAGCCAGAGTCCAAAGCAAGCAGGGGAACTGATGGCCCTTTCTAAAAGGGCTGCTAAAGCCCAGGGGTGTAAGGCAGGTTGCCCTGAAACCACAAGGATTCCTCCCTTCCCTGATGAATATCATCGACACAGCCGGAGAGCCAAGCCTCCTGGGAAGTCTTGCTGCCAGCAGGCTGAGCACCAGGGAAGCTGGTCCCTGCCCACGGCACCAAGAGGATACATCCATCAGGTTGACCATGTTGCGGCAGGAGTCCAGGCTGAACCCATCTGTCTTCAGATCTTTGTCTGAGGAGGAAGGAGGAGGTTGAGCACATGCATCAAAAGCCAACCCGCTGAGCAGGCTGCAGGGAGCGAGGGGCAGGAAGGGCAGTGCTTACGTCTAGCGAGGACTCTGTTCAGAATAGTGCGGAGCTCGAAGACACTGATTTCCATGTCCTGCAGCAGGAGCAGAGTTAGCAGCACCCCTTCCCTGCTCTCCACCCCACTTGTGGTCATTCCTCCCTCTCCTGCCTAAACATCTCTGCCTTAACCGCAAAACATTAGAGTGCCATTACATTTCCTGCATGCCCAGAAGAATTTAGACCACAGCTGGATGCCCCTTCACCACCCCTGGGGGCAGCTGGGCTGAGCAGTAGCAGAGATGGATTTGTCCGAAAGATGGGACTGAGCAAGCATGGGGTGGGCTGGAGCTCTCAGCCAGGAGTCCCATCCTGACCCCTCCCCATTCGAGGGTCTCCCAGAGCTCAGCACAGCCATACTCACCTCCCCTGCCAGCTGCTGGAACATGTTCTTGAAGCCATCCTCTATGTCATCCTCTGTTATTTCCTCCTGGGGTGATGCAGGCCAGAAAGAATTGGTTAGTGGTCAAACCTGGGTTCTGCCCTGCCTCCCAGGCTCAGCGAACCTGAACGGGAAGGGAAGCTCTTCTCATCCTCGTTACTTCCCATATCCCCATCACCTCGACCCTGCCAGCCTCTCTCCAGCCACAGTGACATCCCAAATCCAGGCAGCCACCTCTGGCCTTCAGCTCAACCCCCAAGCCCCAGAGCATCAGCACCAAACAAAACCAAAGTGGTGGCTCCTACCTCATCTGCCAGATCTGCCGAGATTTCCTCGTCCAGCTCCCTGTGGGCAGAAAGGAGGAAAACAAAGCCATGAGCAGGGTCCCCAGCCAGCAGCCTGCCTGTGGTGGGGAACTCTCCCATCACCCACAGACAAAGGGTGTCCTCCAGCCAGGCAGAGACTCACTCCGTGTCCGACTGCTTCTCGGTGAAGACCCGCAGGACGAAGTCGGCCTCCTTGTGCGGCTCAAAGGTGGAGGGCACCACGATGTACTCGCCGGGGGGCAGCCGGATCTGGTTGCTCACCTCCCGCAGGTTGATGAAGGTCTCAGACCGTGCCCGCGACTGGTTTCGCAGGAAGAAGTCCTTCTTCAAATGCACGTTCTGGCTGCCCCGGGCCTGTGGAATAAATGTACTTGGGGACCACAGCCCTGCAATGGGAGGGACCAAAGCCAGCCTGATCAGGCAGGACATCCCTGCCTTGCCCATCTCAGCAGGAGTCATCCCAGCACCCATTAACAGAGCAGGGTGGGAGCTCCCACTCCACTGGGTGCACATGTGTGCATGCACATGCATTAACCCATTCCTGCCCACCCCTGAACTCCTATCCAAGCGGGGGTAGGCTCTGGCAGCTCAGGACGTACCTCCTCAGGAACCTGCAGGAAGGAGAGAAGAGGGAAAAAGCCAATCAGAACCCCTCACAGCTGCACGGAGCACAGAATGGGGCACATGAACCCACAGGCTGGCAATGCAGGTGGGAAAGGTTTCCTTGAGGACTGGGATGCCAGGTCAAGGCAGGACTGGCAGGGATGAGCCGGTCCCAGGGAAGCAGTACTGGGACGGGCAGGGGTTACCTCATAGACAGCGAAGCCAATGGTGTGCATGTCACCCCCGACCCGCCGCTCCCGCCGGCGATGCTTCTGCATCAGAGCCACCAGGAAGCTGCAGGCCACCTCGTCATCCCCGGGGTCGTCATCCTCTTCCAGCAGCTTGATCTTAAACTGGGGGTTGATCCAGAATGTGGCTGGAAGGAAGAGGATGTGTGGATGAAACACCCGGCTCCATCACGCTGCTTAGAGTGGAGATGCGGAGGGGAGAGGTACCTGGGTGATTCCTGCAGCCCCCCGCAGTGCTTCCCCGGCGCCATGTGCCCTCGAACACTTGTGTGTGCCATCTGCTGAGCTCGTCCTTGGTGAGGGCATCAGGGGTCAGGTTGCAGATCTCCAGCCTGGAGAACTCCCTCATGAAGTCCCGGAAAGACATCCTGCGGGAGCAGGCAGGGGCTGAGGCCAGGGCACATCTTGGGTTAGGGAATGCAGTCAGCTCCGGGCCCAGCCAACATTTTGGCGGAATTAGGTGACAGCAAGATCTTTTACCCTGAGCAGTTATAGCTCACTTAAAGCACACTGCTGGGTTTGGGGAAAAAAGGATGTTTACCCTTCCTAGATGCTTTGCATTTTGTTAGGCTGAATTTCTTTAAACAGAGGAAAATGATTAACTAGATGAGATGAGAAAATGCTAGCAGGCTCTCCAGTGCTGGAAAGCCAGCTCATAAAAGCAGGTCACGTGTTTCAGGATCTCTCCCCAGCTCCTCTGCTCCTTCCCAGGCTCGCTGTTGAAAAAGAGCAGCACTTTGGCACTCACCAGAACTCCCCATCCTCCATCTTCAGCTGCAGCTCTTCCCTGTCACCGGGATCAATGCTGTCCCACTCGGAGGAGCTGGAATAGCAGGAGAGAGACAATTAGATGAGGACTACTCAAGGTGAACTGAGAGCACTTCAGAGCTGGCCCTCAACTGCCCCCCTCTCTGATGTGAAGGGCACTGCACATTGAACCTCCCCTCACAGCGCTGTGCACTTGCCTGCTGTGTGTGCAGTGCCCTCTGGCCTGCCAGCAGCGGGACTGAAGTCCCTGCTGCCCAACTCACCCATCGCTCCAGGCTCCAGTCCACTCCACCTGACCCCAGGGATTCCTGATGCGGATGAGCTGTTCCTGCTGACCCCGGTAGTTCACCTAACAACCAGACATGGGAGGTTGAGTCCACACCACTGGCCAGGCTATTTTATTGCCATTAAAGTCTCACTGAGCCAACTCACATCTCTGAAGGCTGTGACAGAATAAGCATGGCCCTTCACCAGCTTCTTGAAGGTCACCGCTTCCATATCAAAGGCACTTGTGATCTGAGGACAATGTGCAAGACTCAAGTGAATATGACTAAAAACCCTAACCCTTTCCCTCCACCATGTGGAGCATTCCCCTTGCTTTGCACTGCTCTAGCCAAGAGAAGCAGCAGGTAGCAGCTCCCTGCGCTCAAAGGCTGCTGGCTGAGGATGAGTTAAAGACAGTTTCTCTGATGAAGGGCCCTGCAGATGCATCAAGGAACCATCCAAAATTCTGAAAGCATGAGAGGGAGCAGACAGAAAACCCTAATCCAGGTAATTTGCAGATGCTGATGCAAGACATGGCCAGAGCTGTAGGCAAACCCTTGTTCAACAGCCTGCATTCAAGATGGACATTTCCGCTCCATCCAAAGTAGCCCATTCACAGCAGCTGGGCTGCAGCCCCACATGCTATGCCCCACACTAGCCCTGGAAAGGGTGCTCTGCCAAGAGGGAAAAGAAGTAACCTCCTGCCCAGTGTCCCAGGGAGGGCCCTGCTGACACCATCTCAGGCTGTGAGCCCTTGCTTTGGCCATTGCTGGGGCAGAGCCCGTGGCCCATCCCAGCGCACCACTTACATCGATGGAGCAGCCCAGGAGGGAGCCCCTCTCCAGCGCCTTGCGGATGATGCGGCCCATGTTGCGCGGCGGCCGTTTGAGGTCGTACATCTCTGCCACGCCACCGGTGAAGTCCTCAAAGCCCTCGGTGGTGCTGCCCCCCGAGAGCGACTCGTAGCAGCCGTTCAGCCTGAGCACCCACCAGCGAGAGGGAGGTGTGAGGTGACAAGGACACAGCCACTGCTGCTCCCCTGGCACCCAGAACAAGCAGGGACAGGGATAGAAGAGACCCTCTCCCCTCCACCCCACAGAGGGAGGTGCCCTGTCCCCCACATGTCTGCCTCAAGGGTACCCACTTGGCATAGGCCTTCTCCAGCAGAGCACTCCAGAACTCGGTGCACTCTGCTGAGTGGACAAACAGGAGCTCCCCGTCCTTGGTGGGCAGCTGGTCGTCCACCACCACATCCACCCATTCACCGAACTGCCAGATCTGCAGGGCCAGGAGAGAGTGAGATGAGCTTGGACCATCACGCAACTTGCTCATCCCTGCCCTCACCCACCACCCGAGCCAACCGGCTATGGAGGGCCAGGAGCTCCCAGCGCACCTGGAAGTGGAAGATGCCGGCATAGTCCTCCTGGAAGCTCTGCCCATGGGGCACGACGCGGTGCAGGAGCTCCTCGTTGAGCGTGAGGGAGCCGATGGCAGCCAGCAGCCAGCAGTCACCTGGGTAAGGAAAGGAAGCTGGTGTGAACACTCACCACCTCCCTAGCTGGGGGTAGGTGGTGGATGTGTAGGGGCCTGTGGCGTGCTCTCCTTGCAAACATTGGGCTCCCCAGCTCCAAAAGCACGTGGAGAGAATGAAGAGGGTCCATCAAACAAACAGAGCTCAGGGAGCCAGGCTTGCTCAGCCTGCTGTGGAGAGAAGTATTAGCTCAAGACAACAGGGAACAATCCTCCCTGACCAGGAGCCTGTGTCCAGATCACTAACAACTCCCTCTTGCAGCTGTTTATCTAGACCCTGCCGGGGCTCATTCATGAGTGCCTTCCACATTGCAGATAGCAAGTTCTGCAGTGGAATTACACTGTGCATTTGAAAAACAATTTATCCAGTGAGCGGTTTAATGCTGTTTCCCTGGCTTCTTAAATTGCGAGCAACACCACTGCGCTTTTCCTTCCAAGTGCTCTTAACCACAAGTGCTGCTCCAGGACAGCACTGTACTTTAAATTCTTTGCCTTGGTTCGCTGTTCTCTTTTGCCTTTGAAGCCTGTCACACCTTAGCCTTGAGCCTGGAAAACTTGTACCGAGCTGTGGTTTGACAAAACAGCAATCCACACTTTTTAATGAGCAACTGAACACCACCACGGTGCTCTGGGCTGTTAACGTGCTCCAGTTACCACCTCGAGTTTGTTCTAATTACTGGATGCGTTAAATGTGGTCAGCCCTGAAACCAGCGTGCTATGTGTGCTATGGTACATGCACTCCCAGTCGGGTACCCAACTTGACCCAGATCAGGACGACACTCTTGGTGGTACCCAGATCTGGTTCCAGTTGCCAGCCTGGCCAGCATACTCAGCCCATTAACACTGCTCTCCTTGTCTCAGTGCCTCTGCCTTGGGAGACACCCCTGGTGAAACAAAAAATCACCACTTATACTCCATAGCTCTCCTCTCAATTCCTTTCTGCCACAACGTATTGCTTTGCAAACACTTTGTCATGACCACCACATCCTCGCCTCAGTTTATTACTGTCATCCAACTGCCATCCCTCACCATTCACCAAAGCAGGGAGCTCTTTGGAGTAGCTCCTGACATTGTCGTCAGCATGTGTCACGCATGGATCCACCCAACATCTCTGCTGATCACAGCATGGTCAGGCTGTGCACACATCAACCCATCAATAGGGTGCCCCCCACCTTCCAGTTTCCACCGCGCTAAATGGGAAGTTAGCTTTGGTACAGCGATTGTTGTGCACAGGCTGGCATGAAAATGCACTGCACAGGTCTGGGGAAAGGTGCTGTGAAACTGCTCCACTCTCAACCTCATCCCAACACCTCTTCTCCATCCCTCCCCAGCCACTGCTCTCTTGACCAAGATCTGGGGACAGAGCTCCAGCACTCACCCAGAGCCCCCTGGCAGATGTCCGTCCGGGTTGCACCTCCAACGATGAACTGAGGGTCATCCACTAATTCCTGCAGGAGGAGAAGGGAATTAGATGCTGGTGCTGGATCTTGGGAGGGCCTGGGGTTCTGGGGGACTGGCGCCTGCTGCAGCTCTGACTCAGGAGGAAGGGTACATGGTCCCTGAGAGATGCACACCATCTGCCCTCTGCCAGGGAAAACTCTGCTTGGGGGCTGCAACCCCAAGGCCACCACAGTAAGGCAAGGCAAGGTCTGCTGCTGTAGCCATGGGAGGACACAGCTAGATAGACTGATGGCATTCTCCTTGCACTCGTGGCACCAGGAGATATACATCCTCAAAAGCCCCAGTTACCAAGGGTGACACATCCATGTCACGACACCTAGAAGCAATGGCATAGCCCACACATTGTAAAGCCCACAGTCTGCAGCCCAGAGGAAGCAGGCCCTGCTAGACATGATGCTTTTCTGAGCAGAAACTCATGGGGCATTGCTCTAGGCCCCTAGGGAAGGTGGTTATGAAGCACTGGAGGGGCTGAGCAGGCCAGCACCAGGCTGCAGGCAGGCAAACCACATCGGTGCAAGCACTGCAGGGCAGGGATGCCAGCCCAGCCCAAGAAGCAGCAAAAGCAAGCCCAGCACTTACCGATGGACGCTTCCACTCCACCCCCCTTGTCTTGCTGGAGTGCGGCCCCAGCTCCTTGAATCCAAGGGCAGAGGGGCCAGCTGGGAACTGGGGGTCCCTAAAGAGGGTGCCGCTCTCAATGCACTGCTGTTTGAGCGCCTCATAGTCCTGGTTGAGGTACTTGATGGCATTGTTGTGTTGGCCGAGCCCCTCGGCCCTCAGGCGGTCTCTCTGCAGACGGGCAGCCATCCCACCGAAGGGATTCATAGCAGGGCACCGGCAGCACTAGCTTCAGCTCCGCTCCCTGCAATGAAAAGGCAAGCGGGGCTGAGGCAGGGCCCGGTGCCTGAGCAACCCCTGGGGACATCAGCCATTTCACATCCAAGGCTGAATCCACAATTCCCCACCATTCCCACAGCAGGGATCTGCTCCATCAGCATGGTCCCGGGGCAGTGAGCAGAGCCGGCACACAGAGCATCCCCAGGGTGGCTCCAGCGCCAGGAAGACCTCCCCAAATCCCAGCCCCGGCACAGCCCCTTTCCGAGCCACGGCCTCCAGCCCGGCCATCGCAGCCCAGCTCTCTTTAGAGGACGCCAAAGGAGCAGAGCCGCTTTGAGGGCTGGCTAGGAGGAGACAGCCCACCGGCGGCCAGACCGCAGCTCTCCCGTCCCGTCCTGTCCCCGACAGGCGGAAAAGCCGAGCCTGCAGGAATTTCGGCCGCTTTCCGCCTCCCACAGCCTCCCCTCCCGGCGCAGCTTCCCGGTATCTTCCCTCATCCCGGCTCCTCCTTGTCCGTCGCAGCCGGGAGGGCGTCAGCGGCCGCCCCGCAGCGTGTCCCAGTCCCTGGGCTCCTCTTCCTCTCCCTCTCCCTCGAAAGCCGCCCCGGCTGCCTGAGCACTGAGTCAATAGGGCCGGGAAGGGAGGAGCCCGGCGGGCGCAAGCACAGCTCTATCTATGGGGCCGGCGAAGGACTAGGGAAGGAAGAGGCGGGACGGCCCTTCCCAGCGCACACACGGGCAGAGTGACTAAAGCCAGCGGGGCAGCCTGCGGGAGGCAGCGGGAAGGGATGTGGGGTGCAGCGGGGCACCCCGGCACCAGGAGACCGGGGCAGGGCAGAGACCCCACCCCGCACCGGTCGCTTCAGGGCTGCCTGGTCCAACCGTCCATGCAAGCAGGGTCGCCCGCAGCAAAGCCATAGGGCAGGGGACACCACCATGGGCTCACCAGTGTTTGCTGCTTACCCTGCCCCACTTCCCCCATCTCAGCTCCAGCTCAGTGCTGAATACCCCGGAGGTTTCCCCACACAAAGCAGTGGAGCAGTTCTCGAGTAAATAACCCAGGAGCCAGTGACCCATGCAGAGCACTGGGCTGGGGTGCCAGCGCTGGCCTGCTGCCTTCCCAGCGCCCCATCCCAGGGATCAAGGTGCAGCCTGGCTCCAGAGAGGCTGCTCTCCTTGTCCTGCAGTGCTGTGATGGTTAAGGGAAGGCAGGCAACAATGGAAAGGGCGTAAGCTCCTGGCATGTGCAAAAGGCATAAACTTGGCTGCTAACCCAAGGGGCTGCCCTAACCAGAAGCTTTTTAGGACGAAAAATCCCTCTCACTCCTCCCTCTCACTCCGACTGCCCTGGGATGCTCTAAACCCACTATTCTTCTCCAAGGCAGCACCAGCCCTTCTATCCCCTACAATGGCCCCAAATCTATGGCCCTCTTCCATCATCTCCTCCCTCCCACTCCTGCTACGCAGCCAGCACCCTGGCAGCCTCTCCCAGCAGCGAGGCACTCGCTGCCTGCAGAGCTGGTGGGATGGCTCCTCTGGTCCAGGCCGCTGCCCAGAGCCCAGGAGTGTTGCGGGAGGAATCCCAAACACAGCCACCCGCAGAGCCTGCAGCTCCCGCTCCCCAGCACTCACACCACAGCCTGCCGAGGGCTGGGAACTCCCCCTGCCCACAGCCCCCTGCACCCGCTCCCACCCTGCCTACCGGTGCTGGCCATGGCTGCGGACACGGGGAGCTCTGTGCTGCCTGGTCACAGGCAGCATGTGAGTTATTCTTAGCTCTGCAGCTCAAAATACTTGGGAAGGTTGTGCTCATGGCAGACGGAGGTCACGCAAGCGCAGAGTGAGGAAAAACATTTGAGACCCCAATATGGGACAGGAACCACGTGGGGCCTGAAGCAATGGGGTCAGTTGCTGACACCTCCCCAGCTGATGCTGTTGGGCACTGCAGGTCCTCCACGCTGGAGGCAAGTGCATGCAGAGACAAGCCAAGCCCCTGGGGCAGTTCTCCACACCAGGCACCATCCAACCACAGTGAGATGCTTTCCGGTGTCAGAGGCACCTCCGATCCCTCCCGGGTAGAAGCAGAAAGACACACTGGTCCCTGCAGGGTCCCTGATACTTCGTGGTACCTTGGTGCATACTGAAAAACCCCTGGGCAGCATCACTGCTGAAGTCCAGCCAAAAATCTCTGCAGACCTCTCGTTCACCAGCTGCTCTTAGATATCGAAGGAAGGGGGAGCTCCCTTCCTTAAAACCAGGCAGGCCGAGCCCTGACACCGCATCCTGCCGCATACTCAGCTCGGGGCAAGGAGCCATAGCCGCCCATAGGGTCCCACTTTGCGCAAGCAGCTCTCAGGCCCTCCCCAGTCCTCCGAAGGACAAAGACCCTCCTTTCCCACAAGCTCCCCTTTATGTTCCCGCATCCCCTCGGCGATATGCGGGGTTGGCATCGCATCCCGGGTGGCTGCGGTACCCATTTTACTCGCCGCCCTGATCGGGAAGCCTCCGGCTCTCTGCGGCTGCATTATCTAATGCAAAAATCCCCGCGGACGGAAAGGGGATCGCGGCATAGACGGGCAAACCTGGAGAAGCCCAGAGCCCGGGGAACCCCCCACCCTGGTGCTAACCCCGTGCTGGGGTCGGGTAAGGGTGGGGATGGGGGTGACTTACGGAAGCTGCTGCGGCCGCCACCGCCCTGCCCGGCTCAGCCCAGCCCAGCGCGGCCCGGTTCAGCCCCGCGGAAGGTGGGGTTTCAGCGGGCAGGATGTGCGGATGCCGGGAGGGCGGTGGGAGGGGGAATTAAAGGCGCAGCAGCAGCTCACAGCTACGGGGAGGGGATTTATCGGGGCTGCTGGTGCGGCCCATTCTGCCGGCACCCTCTCCCAGCCGCCGGGGGTGCAGCGGCACCGCCGGGCTGGGGCATTCCTTCAACCTTTGCTCCGAGCTAAGGGTGTGGTGCACCCCGAAACCAGGGCTCAGAGGAGACGAGGAAGAAACCTTCCCCTAGGAAAGGGTTTTGGGGTGACATGGCGCTGCCCCATGCTGCTGCCACCTCAGCTTAGCTGGGTGAAGCTCTGTGCTGCACCTCATCCCAGGGCTTGTTGACCTTCTGGTGCCTGGGCTGAGCATGGTGGTCCCAGTGGGTGCCACCTGCTGTGTGGTTCCTTCTCATAGAATCAACCAGGTTGGGAAAGACCTTTAAGATCATCAAGGACCCAGGGCTGCCAAGGGTCTGCGTCCTTGATGGACTTACCCCAGGTCTGCCGAGTCCACCAGGTTCTCCTTCCCAGGGGCCCAGGGAGGCGGTGCCTACACCACCTCGCTCCTGCAAGCCCAGGCAGTCATGGCCAGCACCCACCCGCCAGCTGCCCCTTGCTGCTGGGTGCCAGCAGGGGCACTCCAGCAGGTCCCACTGCCCTGGGGCTTCCTGCAGTGGGATGCCTGTGCATGTCCTCTGTGAGTCAGGGTGCAGCGATGCTGGGTGGTGCCCTTGCCAGTGGACATGGTTGCAGCAACATGGCTTTGTGTGGCATGGCATGGCCCAGCATAGCCTGGCACAGCTTGCCCTGATGTGGCTTAGCCCAGCATGGCCCGCAGCCCAATGGATGCCACCAGCTATAGGTTCCTATACCTCCCCTTGTGCATGGCTCCCCACTGCTCCCCAGAGCGCCTGCTTTCTAACCCACACCGCCTTGCCCCAGGGGGGTAAATCCTTGCTAGGCAGGGAGCAGGTTGCACATGGGGTCAGGAGCTGTGTCCCTTGCCTGCGGGAAGGGCAACTAGCGCATTCAAAACCAGCTGTAACACGGTCCTGCTGCTGCAGCCACAAGGGAAGTCCTGGCCAGGACACACCAGATCTGTCCTGTCCCCAACTCCACCTAAGAGAACCCACCACAGCTAGCTTGTTCTACCCACTCTGGTGTAGAGGAGGCATTGGGGTGCCCTTTATGGCTCCAACCCAGCCACAGCAGCCACTTCATCTTTATCTCAGCCAGAAGGCAGCTGCGTCCCTGCCCACAGGCTGGGAGCCTAGGGGGTCCCTGCTGGGGTCACAGCTCTGCACCAAGCTGCGGGCAGCAGCATGCTTTAAGACAAAGAGCAAGCAGTCCTGCAATGCCAGGACTTGTTCTGCCTTGGTTTTTGCCTGAATGGATCTGCCAGCTTCGTCACGAGCCTTGACCACCACTGCCTGCCTTGCCTGCTGAGATCCATCCAGGACAGAGCCCATCCTTGTTGTGACCCCATTCACCTCCTGTCCATCTCTTGCCTCATTACCCTTCGGTGGCCTTTAAAGCCGCTTTCACAGATCACTCTCCTGAGGTAGGAGACAGCTCCTGCATAATCCCGTCATGCAGGGTGCCCCATATCCTGCACTTTGTGCTTGGGAGCAGTTTCTGTCAAATACCTGCACAAATACCTGTGTAATTTCCTTGTTTCCTTCCCTCAAGTTTCCCTTTGCAGTGATGCCTGCAGGAACTTGGCAGCAGGCACTGTTCTTCTGGTCTTTAGCTCTCTTTGTCTGGGTCCAGGCATTGTCCCTTTGGCTGTGGGCTGCCGGGGGAAGGAGAGCTTTGTGTCCTCCATTCACGCTGTGTTGCTGGCACATAAAACTGCAGAGGCTGAACACAGGGAGCTGGGAACTGAGCTGGGAGGCTGCAGTGACTCGTCCATCTCTCAGAGGCCTGCCCCACACATCGCCTCTCCGTTGCTCCATCCTCCAAGCAACAGCCACGTACACAAACCTGTGTGTGCAGCAGGCTCCAGCCTGCACCCCAGAGCAGCAGGGAGCAGTCCTGGGGGCTGGCTGCTTGCTGCCTGCCCCATGCTCAGGGGATGGCTGAGCTACAAACAGCATCACACGTCAGGAAAGCAGACCCAGGCAAGCTACATGCCAGGAGTCTACCACCCCTCATCCCTTCCCAAAGGCTTTAGTCATCCACCCAAACCAGGCTCGGAGACAGGTTTCTGGCTGGAGGTGGCAGGATTAGCCATGTAAATGGCTACTGAGACTACAGGGTTGGGCTGACATCTGCCACCCGGCTAACAGCAACTCTCCCCTCCCCTCCCCACACCATTCCCAAAGCTTCTTCCTGCACCCCAGCATCAGTGCATGCAGCTCCCCACCCACCTGCTTTTAGCAGCAAAGCCTTTGATGCTTCTGCAGGCCAGAGGGAGAGCCTGCTTGGGCTGGGGAGCCCGTGAGCCATGGCTGGGTTCCTGGCAACAGGGCAAGGGCTTGCACTCATGCAGGGGGAGCACACAACCCTCCAATCCTCCTTTTGCATCACGCATGGTCCTGCATCCCTGCTGCACCTGGGGTCCTCTCCTCCCAGGCCCCAGCCCCCAACTCACTCCACAAAGAAGACTGCAAAAACAATAGCTCCTTTTTTTCCTTTTTTTCTTTTGTACACAAATATATACAGGGTATTATACACATCTCTACACAGACAGTGCCACTCGGAACACACAGCTCTCCGTGGGCAGAGCCCCGACAGCCACAGAGGCAGCCCCAGGCCACGGCCGTACCTAGAGACTGGAGCATCCCAGCCCGCCTGCTGGACCAGGGCAGGGGTGGTATGTGGGTGCAAGAATAGGGAATCAGGATCAACATCCCCCCTGCCCCAGCCTGGGAGCAGAGCAGGAGCTCTCAGCCCACATGCTCATGCCATTTTTATCTCAGCCCTGGGGGGACGGCTGACACTCACTGTGCCCCTCTGCACCCACATGTGCTCCAGCCCCAGCCAAGCCCTGGGAGCCAGGTGGCCTGCCCTCCCCATGCACTGAAGACCCGCATCTCTTCCCCTCTGTCCCCCTTTCCTCCAGGCCTAGGATTCCTACGGAGAGGTGTGCAGGAAAGTCAGCTACATCCTCCCAGAGCAGCCCCCCCGCTCTGCGTGTCTGGCTCCCCTCCACCAGGGGACAAGGGAGAGAGAAGCCATGGATGTGAGCACCCTGCCCCAGAGCAGAGCAGGGCAGGGCTGACGCTTCACTTGTTCAGGTCTATTAAAGTGCTTGGAGCTCCAGGGCCAGCACAGGTGACTGAAAAGGTAAATGACTGTCCCCTTCCACCCAGCCTGTCAGACCCTGGAGGGCACAGCCCCCACGGGCCAGTGCAGCACCCACAGGAGACAGGCAAAGGGAGGGTGGTAGTGTCTGCAATAAGCACCAAACAGGATGGTGGCAGGGGTTGAGGGAAATAAATATAGCTCGATAGCAGGGAGATTTATTATTTTCCTTTACATTTTACACAAGGGGAGGGGGTAAGCAATCGAGGGCAACTGATCCTGACCAGAAACCTGCTCTCAAAGAGCCTTTAAACAGGGCCAGACCTTCCTGCAGGTGTCAGGGGCTCCAATCCACCTCTCTCCCATCCATCCTGTCCCCTGCCTGCCTCTGAGACACAGCTACAGCCAGGGAGGGGCCAGGGGCGGAAGGGGAGGTAGGGGAGGAAGAGCCCCCTCTCTCAGGCTGGATGATGGCAGGGGAGCCTACACCCAGTCAGGGCAGGTGAAGAAAGCCAGCACAGCCCCAGGAAGCTTTTGTGCTCCTGAACATGGTGGTGGTCTTGCTCGGAGAGGGCTCCCAGGGCTCCCTCCCTCTCTGACCCCCTCAGCTGGGGGAAGACCCTGCGGCAGCTCAGGGAAGGCAGCCCATGGGGCCCCACTGCAACCAGGCAGCACCGACCTCGCAGGGTGCTGAGCGTCTGCCATCCAGGACCCTTTCTCTCCTCTCCCTAGCACCCGGGAGGCCCCCAGCAGAGCTCCCTGCCCCCAAGACCTGACCCTGCTGTGCAGACACAGAACAGCAAAGGGGGCCAGGGTCCCGCACAGGGGTCTGGTTGATTTGATTGAAAAGGGAGTAAAATGCCACTTAAAATGATGCTGCAACCCCCTGCCTGTGCCCCTGGGGAGGAGGGGACAGGACTTGGGGGAGAGGCTGCCTGCGCCTCCTCCTGCCCTCAGCACCCCTCACCCTGCGAGGGGCTGCCTAGCTCCCGTTCCTTCCCCACAGCCGTGCCACCCCTGACCACGAGGCCAGGCTGGCACCTTCCCCATGGCAGGGGATGTCTGTCACTACCCCAGTGCCTGGCCCAGCTCTCAGCACATCACACCGAGTGGGTGCTGCAAGGGGTTGAGAAAGGGCATGTGCAGGCGCAGGGAGAAGGTGCAACAAAAGGCACCCCCTCCCTAGGTGGGGCTTCCCATACACTGACTAAAGCTTTTAGTTTATCACTTTCCTGCAAGTCTAATAAATTATTAGTGTTTCCTGCCAGGAGGAAGGGGGACAGAGGGACCTGCTGAGAAGACCCCAAAGGTTCCCCTTGCACCCCTCCCCACAGCTCACCCAGCCTTCCTCCTCCCTGCAGGTCCAGAGCAGCACCGTGGGGGTCACAGCCCCCCTTCTCCCCAGCCTCCAGGGTTTTGGGGGCCGGGGACACGTTGAAGAAGGTAGCTAGTAAAGAGCATGCCCGCCGAGCTGCCGGGCCGGCGCAGGGTGGAGGAGCAGGGAAATGAAGAGCTTGTGACAGGGCTCCTGCCCTCACTGAAGGCAGCGGCCCCCTGGGGGGCGGGCGGGCAAGGGCAGCGGCCAGCACCCTTGGGTGCTTCTCCCTAGGTCTCCATGCGCACAGCCTGCCCCGCTCCTGGGCCTCCTTCCCCTCCCGCCCTCTGAGGTCCCTACTGGTGGATCTCATTCTCTATCAGGCTGTCCTCACACGACTGGAAATCCGTGTCGTTCATGCCATCTGCGTTGATGAGCTCCTCGTCCTGTGAGCCCTGCTCCTCCGACTCTGTTGCTTCACCCTCCGGCGAGGAGTCCTGCAGCACTTGGGCGATGTACTTCTGTCAGGCCAGGCACAGGGCAGGCGAGGGGTGGGAGAGAGCAGAAACACACGTGAGCCCAGTGGGCTTCTCCCGGCAGCACAGCACAATAAGCAAAGAGCCATGCAAGAGGCTGAGAGTGGGGATATGCTTGGAGGGTGAGGAAAGGTCCAGAATCCACAGGACGTACTGGGAGAGGGGCTAAAAGTGGGGATAGCTTGGCTCTGCAACAGTGGATCTGCCAAACCGCAGCATCCCCAGAGAGCCAGGGCTGGGAAAGCATGGAGCTTCCCAGCTCTGTGGAGCCCACGTGGACTGGAAGACTGTGTTCCCTTTTTGCCAGTGGATGTGTCCCTCTGAGGCTGTGCCTGCCTTCTCTGGGAATCTCCTTCTGGCAAGATGCCACTGCCCTTAGGTACAAGGAGACTAGTAAGGAGCCTGGATTACATATGCACACCCCAGCGCAGCTCCCCCGAGGAAGCAGGAGGCTCTGCTGTACCCCATCTCCACATGTACCCCCTGAATGGCTCTGCCCATAACCCAACTAGAAAAGCCTCATGGTGGAAGGAAGCAGCTGAAGGATACAGTGAGCCAAGGAGAAATTCAGAGAGCTGACTCTGAGATCTGAAGAGTTGGGCAGGGGAGGGGAGAATGCCCGAAGCACTTTCATGGCCTTCAAGGCAATGCCCACAGAGACCCCTTCGTGTTGCTCTAGGACCAGCTTGGTGTGTAACAGCCTTTGCTGACAGGCGACGTGCAAAGATGCAGAAGGAGAAGTGAGACTGACCCAGCTGGATTCACTGTCCCAGCCGAGAGAGAGGCAGAGAGTAAATGCACAGCGTCTGAGGAGCAGTGGGAAAGGGTTGAGTGTGCATGCATGTGCGTGTGGGGCGTTACAGTTCATCACCCAGCTCAGGCGAGGGGCACAGCACCCAACACTTGCCTCCCACCCTCACTGGGAGACTCTGGGTGCTGCCTCAGGGCAGTGAGGCGCGAGATACTCTGACAGAGAGTTACCCCCCTCCTTCCCAAACCCGGGTAAGGAGCACAGCAGGGCATGGACGTGGGGACAGGGACTCACAGCTGATTTGGGAGCTGGCAGACTGGTGGCGGGTCTCCCATTCTGCCTGTTTTCTACAGCGTCCACCTCTGTGTGGTCAATCTGGAGAAGAAAGGAGAAGTTAAGACTGCTGAGCAACATGTCTGCTGTCTCACCACAAGAGCAGCATACAGACAGCAGGGACAGCCTTAGGACTGTCCTCTGTGAAGAGACCTCAGGGTTGAGAGCTCTTCTGGGGAGCAGGCTGTGATTCCCCAGGAGCCCCTGCTGTTTCGTGGCTGAGCTGTGCTCCTTAGGAGAAGGTTCCACACCCCTACCCAGCACTCTGCCTCACCTTGTAGTTGTGAGCGCTGAGGTATTTGAAGTGCCCGAAGCAGACGTGACACAGGCAGATCACAATGGTGATCACGAGAACCACAAAGGTGAACATGGAAGTGGGGGCCAGGAACCCTGGGGCAAAGGAAAACCGAAGTGGTGTTGTCAGAGGGACTGTGCTCCATGGCTGCCAGGACCACAGCCTGGCAACGGAAGTGGCTCTGTAGGAGGCCAGGGGCTGGCATCCCAGCCCAGCACTCACCTGTGCGCATGGTGGAGAAGAAGAGAAGCCAGAAGAGGCAGAGGATGGGGGCTGCCACCACCTGGTTCACAGCCCCTGAATGGATTTTCTTGTCCAGCTTGGCAGGCAAGTAAGCATAATACAAGTTGTATCGGTCCACCAGGTGCTTAAGCAGCATGTACATGAGCCCTGGGAGAAAGGAAGGTATGCCAGCGGAGAATCATCCTCTTTCCCAGTGCCTTTGACTGACAACTGCCCTCTATCTCCCCCAAGCCACCCTTCTCACCTTCCCCTCTCAAGCTCTTCCCAGCCTCTGACACAGGGAGGCAGAGGGGTATCACTTACCAAAAGGGACGATGATGGGGCAAGTGATGCTGTATGTCATGACCACAGTGAAGACACACATCATCCAGGCATAAGCAGCTCCAAACTGGAACTCGTAGGCCTGGTGCTGCAAGAGGGAACAGAGACATGTCAACACGACCCTGGGAGCTGAGCAGGTGTGTGCAGCACACCCATCTATACACACAGCCCCATCAGGGCCCCACTGCAGCACTCCCATCCCCACGCAGAGGCCAGAAGCCACCCCATCAGCCCTGCTACATACTCGTTTGACATTCCTCCGCTCCGCGGCCGAGCGGGCCAGGCAGAGCCGTATCATGTACATGAGCAACCCAGGGATGCGCAGCAGGTCCATGGCATTCCCGATGAAGGCGGAGGCAATGACATAGTTGACGAAGAAGGCCCCGTTGTCTGGCAGGAACACACACCTGGGGAGGTGCAGCAAGAGCAGGCTGCAGGAGGCGCTCCCCCTTGCAGGGCAGAAGCCAGGAACCCCCAGTACCTTTGGATGCCAACAAGAACCTCCCCGCATCGCAAAGAAGGGCCTTCTGCCCAGCTCCACTTACTCAAATCGCACAGCAGCTTCGGCAAGGAACTTTTTGTCAAACAACCAGCGGAAAAACACATCCAAGCTGTGGGGGAGGGGGCAAGAAGAGGAACAGTCAGACACAGTGATCAGACAGACATGCACGTGCAAGGATGTGGAAGCTGCTCTAGAAGGACCCAAAGCTCTGACCATAGACTGCTTTGTTCCCTCTTGGGATGTGTCATTAGCAATTATGTAAATCAAACACTGGAGAAAATAGTGCAGCACCCAAAAAAGGGTGTAAAGCTTCCTACTCTCATGTGTATTCTTCTCCTTTTGCCCTGATCCTACAAGTATTTTCTTCTTCCCTCATGCAAGGAACAGCTGACTGACTCTATAGAAGAAACTGTTTAGGTATGAGGTCATCTCCAACACAGAGATTAAAAAGCTTTCCATTTTCCTCAATTCTGATTTTCTGATATAAAACTATCCAATCCTCTGGCACCTTGGGTGCTGCTGGAGTACACAGCTCCAGAGGCAACAGCAGGGGACTGAGTCTTCAGAAGGAAGCGTGGTCTGTTAACAGTATCCGGTCAAAATGCATTTAGCTGCCTAGTTTGTAACCATTTATCACAGAATCAGAGCGGTTTGGGTTGGAAGGGACTTTAAAGATCATCTAGTTACAACATCCCTGCCATGGGCAGGGACACCTTCCACTAGACCAGGTTGCTCCAAGCCCCGTCCAGCCTGGCCTTGAACACTGCCAGGGAAGGGGAGCCACAACTCTGGGCAACCTGTTCCAGTGCCTCAGCACCCTCACAATAAAGAATTTCTTTCTTATATCCAATCTAAATCTACCCTCTTTCAGCTAAAAACTGTTACCCTTGTCCTGTCACTACATGCCTCTGGACGGAAGACTATTCTTCTGCCTCTGTCAGAGTCTGTCTATTCTCAGGAGGTGCCTGACTTCACCACTGAGGGGCTGTACCCTGAATCTAGGGGGGTAAAGATCCTCCCCCCCATAATGTGTAAGCAACTCCCACAGTGAGTACCCCCAGTCCCACTCCCACTTCCCCTCAGCCACCGTTCAGTGCTGGGAGCCCGTGCCAAAGGCTGGCACCTAATGCACCACTGTTTGCCACAAAGCGTTTATGTAACTGCAGGAAGATTTGGGGCTCAGCACTGCTGCAGCCTATACATAACTTGCCCATGCAGTCAAGAGGTGTAACCTACTCTGATCTGGCTTGAATGGTGAATTCACTAGTTTTGTGCAAAATTTGGAGTGTGCAGAGCACAGAGGTGGAGAATGCCTCCTTCACCAGCAGACCTCGAGCAGACTTTTCACATGCATCCATGAACCATGCCAATTTTGTCTGCGTTATTTGTAGCACCACGACACATGTCAATGCATCTGCAGATTGATTCAGTCAGCTCCTCAGAGACCCAGACACGCACGGTCCAACTTAAACCCAGCCGGAACTAAATGTCACCTTCGTGAGATGGTGGTGGCCAAGGCACTTGTGCAGTGGGAAAAGGGTGTAGTGTAGGAGAACTACCAGGGGTGCATCTCAACCCTCCCCATGCTCTTGGTCTCTGCGCTTGCTTTCCCTTCCCACCACTTGTACCTGCTCAGGCCCAGCGATGGCAGCAGCAAGACCATGAAGATGAGGAAGGTGTAACACTTGTGCATGGTTGTCCTGTTCTCTCCAGACCTGAGGGCAGAGAGGAGGCCATTAATCTTTCACCATCACCCTGCCAACACCAGGAGCAGTGCCCCCATGGTTTTCCCATCAGTAGGCACTTCCCAGTGTCTAATCTGAACCCTACCCTGTCCGCTGCTAGTACATGGACTTGCTCCCTGTCCTTCCAGTGTGTATAAAGTCTGTTCTTGAGCCCCAGTTCCTCCCCTCCTTGTTTCACAGGCCCTCCCAGCCCTCTTATCTTTAGAGGACTCTGCAGTCGTCTCTCCTGACATGGTGACATCCACCCCACCAGGCTTTGCAACATAGAGCAGAAAGCAAAGCTTATGTCGCACGTCCTGTGGGGCATGTGCGTCACAAGCAGCACATTCTTACTGCTCTTCACTTCAAATACCTTCCCTACGGCCAGAAGCCATAGCAACTAAGGTGATTTTCCCTTGGAAAAGCTATGACTTACACATGGGCACAGGCACACCCGCTCACCAGAGCCAAGACTTCCCTCGCTACTAGCATTTCCCACCGTGACCAGCCTCAACTCCTGCCAGCTTTCTTCTTCTTGTAGATCTATGTTAAGCTCTGCTCAGACAACCATGCTGCACACAGCAGCTAAGGACCGTCAGAACAGCTGTCTATGGCAGACCCCAGGTGTCTAAAAGGCACAACATAACACCATGCTTGGAGTGGAAAACAGAAGGTCAAGCAGAAGGATCCAGCAGGAGCTTTACATCAGTGATAATGTGTAGTGGCCAGGCAGCATGCTGGTATGACTCAGAGCAGGCGCTGGCTGTCCTCACCTGGTCCAGTGCGCTTCGAAGAAGGCAGAGTAATACACGATAGTGGGCAGCAGAGCAGAGAAGCACCACAGCAACAGGGTGGGGAAGAACTGGGTGATGATGGGGTTCTGCAATGGCAGAGAAGAGCCCATGTGTTACATGGTGTGCCAGCTCTTGTGCCAGCTGCAGGTACAGCTGCCTTTGCTGATGCCCCAGCACAGCAGCTGCCACTGCAGCCTGGCCAGGGCTGATAATTTCTCTCCCCATCCCCAGCCTTGCAGGTGGTAGGGATGGTTCTCGTGCTATCCATCCTGCACACATCTCTGAAGGCCTTACATTGAGGTACTCCACGGGCTTGGTGACATTGAACTTGTCCATAGTGGTGATGATGATAGCAGGGGTAGTGAGGAAAAAGAGAAGGATGAAGAGGACCACATTGATCACGAGGCAGCGGATCCACCAGATGAAGCCCCGGATGGACAGGTGCTCCCTGGGAGGGGGGAAGGAGGGCATCAGGATGACTGTATGGGGGAGAAGGGCAGGTCTGGGGCCTCACGTACACACCATGGCCAAGCCTGCATGAACAGCACTTGGGGCACCAGCCCAAGGCTTTCCCCCTCCAAGTCAGATCAGATTGTTAGCTCAGCCAGGCTGGGCTTCAGCAAGAACAACTCATTCAGTTACCAGAGGAGCAGATGGGGAGGGAGACAGGGAGGCTGCACCCCTTTCCCCTTAGCAGGGCCCACTGAGCTGCTCACCAGTAGATGTTCTGTGGGTCAGGGGCATAGCTGACGGTCCAATTGGAGACGTGGAGGGACTCACTGCAGGAGGAGGCCCTGGGCTCCCCACGGCATGCACAGCCCTGGCACTTACAAGCATTGAAATCTTTGAGGATTCTGGAGAAGAGAAAGAGGGAGATGCTGACACAAAGGGCTGGCAGGGACAAACCAAGGAGAATGCCTTAGTGCTGGCATTCCTTTGATTTAAGGCGAGAGCTGGGACAGGTCATCTTCCTGGGGAGAAAAGGACTCTTTGCACTCACATGGCTGTGATGGTCTCATTGTGGAAGGTGACAAAGGCCATGCCCAGAGGCTTTTCATTCACCTTCTCCTTCTCCCGCTTGTAGTCATCTTTGAGCTTCTCCTCCAGCTTGGTATAGTACTCGATGGCTTCCACCTGGGCAGGGGGACCAGGGTGAGATCAGAGACTTGGAGACCCAAGCCCCCATGGGCCCTCCCACCCAACACCTCAGCTCTGCCCCCACCTCCTCGCAGCCTCTGATGACACAGCAGCACAGGTGGCCACAGGGCTTGGGGTTGATCATGGACGGGGTGTTCTCCTTGCTCTGCAGGTTGGTGAAGTAGATTCGGCCACGCTCTGCTTTCTTCCTGAAACCGCAGAGTGGAAGAGAAGGAAAGCAAGAAAAAGAAGGTGGCTCAGAAAAGCTCCTGTGGCAGCAG
Organism: Strigops habroptila; assembly: GCF_004027225.2. Classification (NCBI taxonomy): domain Eukaryota; kingdom Metazoa; phylum Chordata; class Aves; order Psittaciformes; family Psittacidae; genus Strigops; species Strigops habroptila. The sequence continues at coordinate 24,326,001 of NC_046359.1, read as the reverse complement.
ACTTGAGGGGGAGCCCATGGCATTGGCCCACCCTGCCTTCTCTCCCAGACAAGGAGTTACCTCTCCGCGTCGAGGAACATCAGTCGGGCCACGTCATAGCAGGGACGGGCCTCCAGGACAGTGCAGTTGGCGTAGGCCTCCCTGCAGATGGGAAGCACCAGCTCATCACACCCGGCACCAAAGGCTGTATCCTCAAGCAAACCCCGTTCAGGGCTTCTCTCCTGCCCTGGGCTGAGCATCACGATGTATAACAATAGCTTGGTGGGGGCAGCAGGGGAGCCTGCTGGCTCTGTTCTTTATAGAGGAGGCAACACCTAGAGCAAGCGCTACATCTTCCAGGCTCTAGCACAAGATGCCTCTTTGGACTTTCACCCTGTGGCAGCGCAGAACCTCTCTAACCCCACACCACCTCTGCCTTCATGGACCACAGGGTTTGGGATCAGGAAGAGGCAGAAGGGCTCCCAAAAGGTACAAAGCATTTCTCCTTTCCCCACGGTGCTTCTAAATGTGTCCCTTCTAAACATGGCCCTGACTGTTCACTGAGGTCCTGACAGAAGAGGAATTAATTTTTTTTGTTAAAAAGAAAAATATACTTTTCTGCAAGGATTGTGATCAGGGCAGAAGCAGCAGCACAACATCCCACAGTCACTGCTTGAGCACCTCCTGCCAGCACCTCATCTCTGAACCTGACTGTATCTCAGGATATGCCCTGTCCACTACTTAGCACACTGATCCCCTATGGTTATGCCAGAGATAGGTGGGCATACACAAAGGCATAAGACCAAGGAAACTGCACATTCAGATAAAATAAAAAGTACAGAAAAATAACAGCAAGATGCCCAAAATAAAAGTATTCACCTCTTTCTGCTCTCAATGTATTATTGCCATTCTAGGTAACAGTAGCGTTACCCCAAATAACATCACTGTTACAAAGCGAGCCTTTAATTATGAGTACAGTGAGACTCACTCAAAATGCTTCTTGATCTTCTCTGGCTCAGCATATTTTGAGATCCCATTGATGAAGAGAGTTCTCTTAACCTGGAAGGAAGGAAGAAAAAAGGTGAGGGCAGGTAGGTGTGGATGGTGTGAAAGACCAGACTGCAGCAAAGCCCTCTGAGGCGTGAGCCAGTGACTGGAAAATGCAGCCCCATCACTTCTAGCACCCTCTCCTATGCTTCCACCAGCTGTTGGCATCCTGCATCCTGGAGTGCTGCAGACCAACAGGCTAAGGTCTTACACTGCAGCTGCCTGAACAGAAACACGGGATACCCTTAAGAAGGTGGCAAAAGCAGCTAGAGCAACTCCTGAGGAAGACATGGGGCCCCCCTCCAGATTCACCCAGCGCAGACCTCTCCTGTTTCCCCACAGGCAGTCAGGGCTGCTGCTCTGGAGGAGATCTGCCTTTGGCCAGGCAGAATAAAAGAACAGCCATAATAAGAGTGCCCCACATTGCTGTGGGAAGTGGGGTGCTTGGCACTCTCGTCAAGGCTACCTTGACAGGAGGGCACAGGACAATGTGCCTGGGAGAGTGACCAGATCCTGCTCACCAAGTCATCCTCTTTGTAGCGCATCTTGGAGGTGTGCCGGCGCATGCTGTACACTGTCAGCAGCAGGTATAGGAAGGCAAAAGATGTGTGCAGCCACAGCAGGTTATTCCTGTCACAAGAGAGACCACAAAGGTCAATGCAAGGTTGCCACTACAGGTTTGCGTATGAGTGGTCAGGCCCTGAAGGTGCCAGGGCCATGAGCAGTGTAACCAGCATGGCCACATGCCCTACAACCACCAGCTTCACAGTGAGGGCAGAAATACAGCCTTCAAGAAAGTGAGGCTCTGCAACAAATGAGCATTTACAAAATGCCCCCCAAGGGCCTCAATTATCTATCCCACCCCCGCCCACACATACCCAGAATTCAGGTTAGCGATAGTTGTCCTCCCAAAGCTGTAGGCGTTGTTTTCTAGGGAGAAAGAGGCAAACACAAGCACATTCAGTTATCCTGAGTGGCACAGAGCACCACTAGGGTGGGCTACTGCAGGAATGTCACCTGCAGAACACCCCAGATCCAAGCTGCCCAGGATGACCCTTCAGATGCACCACACTCAAAGTGAAACAGCAGTGAGGGATTGTCTGTGTTAGTCCTGTCCTGCTCTCCACTGCTCTCCAGTGGTCTGGGATATGGTGTTGAAAGCAGGTCCCCAAGCCCAGCCAAAGCCTCCCTGCTCTCACCTAGCAGGTCCCCTGAGAAGTTGACAGGTAACACGATGCCCACGGAGAGCACACCCACAGCCACCAGCAGCCCGATGATGTGCCTCTGGAAGGACAGGTAGTGCACCGCATCACCCCCACACTTGTCCCGGATCTCGTCATCCCTGCCAGGGAGAGAAACACCCTCAATCTTCCACATTCCCTCAAGTGCTGGGTGAAGAAAAGCACAGGGGCATGGCTGCCCTTCTGGTGAGCCCACACAGCACCCCTGGTTCCGCCATACACATCTGTGACCAGGCCCTGGGGTAGGGAGCCCAGCACTCAGCCTTGAACCATCCTGGGCACAGACCTGCCCGTCCAATGCTTACTGCAGCTGGACACATGCAAACCCCAGCTCACATCCTTCTGATGGGCCTTGCCTCCCCTGCTGAGATACTATCCCACAGTGCTCTGAAGCCAAGAAGTGCTTGAGAGACTATGCCTGAGCATCATAAAGCTGGGGGTGCCTCCCTGCATCCCCCAGCCCCACTTTGTAGCAATTCCTTGGACAGCAGTGCCCACATCAGGAGTCCCAGGGAAAGGAGCATCTCTGCAGAGCAGGAGGCAGCATTCCTGAGACGGGACTGAGGCAGGGGAGACCTGGGCTTGGTGCTCTTCTCTGCCACAGACCCACTATGTGACCTTAGTTTTGGCTTCAGGACCCCTTATCTAGTCCCATCTTTGCTTGTCCTCTCCAGAGGACGCACTTCGCTTGTGTTCTTCAGAGAAGGGGCTGCAGCAAGGGCAGTGACTTCACACGGCTGTACTGTGCTGGGCATCCCAAAGCCCTGCCATGCCTTTCCTTCTTCCCCATGTGGGTCCCCTGTGCAGGTCCTGGGGCACTTACTTTATCCTGAAGATGGCTGTCAGCCAGGAGCAGAAACCCTGTGCAGAAAAAACACAGGAGGGTCTCATCATTCTGTTCCCTTATCCCCACTCCCTCCTTCAAAGGCTCAGGGACCACACTAGTGTCCTTCCACCTCAGATACGTGGCTTAGGGGGAAGACAGACCAGCACCCAGATGTGCAGAGCCATGGATGGGCCAAGGTGAAGATGACAGTGCTACTCCATGGGGCACAACACAGGCTGGATTCTGCCATGTGGCTGTCCAACCTCCCAGGCAACCCATGGCCTCTGGGGGCACCTAGCAAATGCACTGCTTTAGCCTTCATTCTGAACAAGAGGAGCTCTGCAGGGACTGTAAAGGCTGGGCCAAGCCAGTGCTCCCAAAGGACACCTGGGGAGGAGGACTATTTTCTGGGGCTTCACCACCCATCCATCACACCCTGTTATCCTACTGAACTCTGCCTCCCCTTTAGAGAGGAAAACAATGGTAGAGGTAGACAGCGGCGTGAGGAGCAGCTGGCAAGTACTGTTTGCCATGCTGAGACAATAGGTTGCACAGACATCCATTAAAGCCACACGGATGTACAGCCTACTTATTTAAGCACATGTCTAGAAGCCACATAGTTATGTCACCTTGAGGTCTACACCACACTCACACACTAAAAGGTGTGGGACTTAAGGCCTGGGGATAGGCAAACCGTGTTTCTTCTGAAGAGCCCTTTGTTCAGACAAGCTGAAGGCCACGTGAAGGCAAGGTGTTTGACTCTTGCTGCTACTCACATTGTCCCTCTGATCGAAGTCCACAGAGCTGGAGACGGAGGTGAGGCGCTCGTAGCGGTCATGGTTGTCGGAATGCAGGGCGGAGGCTACGCTAAAATGACAAGCGGGAGGCGAGGGAGAAAGTTAGGAGATGTGAGGAGGCAGCCTGGCCAGGAACCAAGAGCACCCAGAAGATTGACCCAGAGGTTAATTCAGGTCAGTTTGCTCCGGTTGAGATGGAGAGAGGTGAGATCAGAGGTAGCAGTAAGCAGAGACCCCTTCTCAGGCAGCACCCTGAGCCTGGCACACCCACAGGCTTGGCTGCGGATGCTACTTGCTCAGCACCTTCTGAGAGGCACCTGCGTTATTCAGCAGCCCTTGCAAGGAGGGCCTGGCAGCGCCTGCCACGAAGGAGAGACGAGCTCTGTTAAGTGCAGAGTTTATACAGAGGAGAGGAGGTGGGAACCAGAGGGAGCCGCAGCCCCTCCAGCCCTGGCGCTCTGGACAGGTGCTGGCAGCGGCTCCATGCCCACCTTGGGGAAGAGGAAGGTTGGGAGCCTGGTGAGCTCTATCCTGCTACACCAGCTCTCCACACCTTCAGTGCAGGGAAACCCAGAAGGAAGAGGAACACAGCTGAGCCCCAGCAGGAGTGCTGCCTGGAGCCCAACCTGCTCCACAGCCTCAGCTGAGCCTCCTGCCTGGAAATCCCTCCAGCATGAGCAGGGCAGACAGCTAGAAGCGAAAGGACAGGAAAGTAAGAGAGGTGAATATCACAGACTGCTTTACCCCAGGCACAGGCAGGGTCTTGAATGAAGAACCTGCAGCAAAAGCATCCAAGGCAGACAACAGCCCCCACTATGAATGGAAGTAGAGGGCAGCTACAAAGGAGATAGGAAAATGATCAGGAGACCTAAATTAAATAGCACTTCCAAAATGACAACAGCAGGTTGGGACCTTGGAGGTGCAAGAAGAGATATGGCTGATCTGAAGGCTAGAAGCAAAGGATAAAACCAGATGAAAACATGGTCTCCCTGTAACCAATACAGGTTCAAAGAAGATCAGATGGACAAGAACCCAAAGAAGCAGCTGAAAGTGCTAGAGACAAGGTGGCTGACACTATGGGAATGAGAACAAGCAAAAGACCCTCACAACCCTGATGAAGGAAAGAGGATGGGACATACAGCCTCTGTCAGAGCAGAGCAGCACCTGCTGAGTCCCTAGCTGGAAGTAATGGAGAAAGGAGATTAGCTGAAGGTCATGGGACTACAGCAGTGCAGATTCAACAGTGGTGTGCAGCCTTGCAACTGTGCAGCCCAACACCCTGCTCTGCTGGAGGGACAGCATGAGCTTCGACCAAGCTCTTAGCCCTTCAGTCCTTTAAAATTCCAGAGGGCTTGCAGCTGGGTGCAGGGAGTGAGGGCAAGTTTCTGCTGTTTGCAGCTCTGAGGAGAGCTCAGCATGATGATACGATGTGCTTTTGGCCCCTTTGTACTGGAAAAGCAGAGGGCAGAGCAGAAGCAGCACTGGAGGGAAGAACTGAGAAGAGTGCCATGTTATGAGATGACCAGGCTAACTCAGCTCCATTTGTAGGGATGCAGAGACAATAATGAGGAGGACCTGCAGTGCTGAGAAGACAGAAGAGGCCAAACCTTGCCAAAGATGGGAAGCTGAAGAGGGAGCTCCAATAGCACCTGCACCTAGCTGGAGGCTTTTTCAAGCAAAGCACTAACAAAGCAAGTGGATGGCAGCAAGGCTGCCCTAAGCCATGAGAAGATTAAAGGTGGGATCCCACCTGCTGCCCCAGGCTTGGTGCTGGCCCCACCAGGGAAGGAGAAGGACAGGGTCCAAGGCATGCACCACTGCAGGCCAAGGGAATCACAGGCTCTGGGACAGGAGGCCAGGCATGCCATGGAAAGGGCTTGCTGCGGTGTGAGGCAGGAGGTGGCTGTGTAGGTGGCAAGCCCCACAGGGCTCTGTGATCATTGCCCTTACACACAGAGGTGTGGGTAGGTTGGCATGACTTCCTGGTGTACACTGAATCATCGGTTAAGAATGCTGATGGCTACCACAACCCCTGGCAAGGGACAGGACAAGGGCACTTGCAGGTTCTCAGGCAAAGGGACACATCAGACAAACATACCCTTTTGCACCAAGAGCAATGTTGCACATTTAAGAGCTGGGAGCACTAGGTGGCATACATGTGCCCCTAACTCACCACTGAGCCCCAGCATAGAGCACAACTGGGATGGCAAAGTGCCACGAGCCTTGGAGGAGCACAGCCAGGATGAGGTTTCCTCACTGAGCAACACAGGCTTTTGGAAGTTTCTGGCTACCAACACTGTCCCAGCTCAAGCAGTAGGTTTGTTGGGGGTCAGGGGAGGCGCAAGAGCTTCAGCAAGTTCAGATGAAGAACAGGAGCAGGAAAAAGTGGCCTCCTGGAGAGAGTCAAGCGCTCATGAGGATAACTGAGGTGCCCCCCCCAAAAGCCTCATAGCATGATGGTTCTGCTACCTCTGCCTTACTCTCCCCGCAAGGTGTTAGCAGGGAAAAGTTGCCAGACACACCTGTAGCAGAGACAACCACTAGTGAAGCACTCAAACACGAGCAAGGGGTCCCCTCTATGCCATGTACCACAGGTACCACCATCTCTATAACTCCAACTGCTCTGCTCTTTTGGGGGCAAGGAGCAGCTACAAAAATAGGAGCATCCCTGTACCCTCTCAAGGCAATAGCAGTGGCAGGTCCCTGCTTTGCAAGTGCTGGAAGTATGAGAAGTGAGGCTGCATCTTGCTGCCTTGGCCTTAGACGTGTCAGCCTGGCTGGAGTGACCTCGCAGGCTCTGCACCACCAGCTGACTGCCTGCTCTGTGGTGTGTACCATCCAGCCAGTTGGCAAGGCACAGGGGATGCTCTTAGCCATAAAAGCAGCAAGAAAGAGGGAAGAGCAGGGAGAGATGGCAGGGTTTAATGGGCAACGCTAGGCCATGAAGCTGGAGGATGCTCTCAGCAGTGCTGAGGCAAGAAGTTTGCTTCTACAGGGGGAGAGAGAAAGGACAAAGGTGCTGCCTTGCTAAGTGTGCTGCCAGCTGGGGTTATGTGGCAAGGGACAAGGGCCAACACTTGCCCAGGTCCCAGCAGCCTCAGGGGGTAAAGAAAAAAGCTGTAAGTCTTGCAACTGCCTGCCAGCTCCTCCCTGTGCATCCATCTGCCCTTGCAGCCAGTGCGGGAGCAGAGCTCATGGCACCCTGGCACAAGAAGGACCAGGCAAAGGAGGTGACCAAACGTGCTGTGGGCTCAATCAGGTTTATTTTCTCCATCATAAGGCAGGGTAGCTGGAGGTGGTAGAGCAGGATATGTGATATGGCAACCTCCATCCTGGCAGGGACGGGGAGCTCCTTGGCACTACTGCCCTTGTGGAGTGTTTAAACACTACTAGGGGAAAACCAGGGTGCATCCAGCTGTGGAAGTGGCTGACACAAAAGGAAGGGAAAGAGAAGAGTGTGAATCCACTAAAAGGCACAAATCGAAGCCCAAACTCCCAGCCACTTAGATTAGTTCAGAAGCAAGAGAGAAAACTGCAAGAGAACAGGAGAGAGAACGAGAGAGAGAGAGAGAGAGAGAGAGAGAGAGAAAGCAAGAGAGAAGAAACGAGACCCTGAGAAAACGACATACTATTCCCGCTCCTCTCGCTCCGTCTGCCAGCGTCGGCGCCTGGGGGTACAGAAACAGAAAGGGAGAGGTTACAACCCTGGGAGCAGGTGCTGGGTCTCCTCCGTCACAGTGAGCTACGCACCCGGCACGGCTCCACACACTCCTGAGGAAGAGAAAGCTGCTGATGGTTAGACTGGAGAAGACCTTCCTTCCAGAGCCTGGCATCACCCCAGCTCACAACACAGAGCCCCCAACAGCCTGGGGGCAGAGTGCTTTGCTGCCAGCTAAAGAGAAGCTGGCCTGGCTCCACATGACGGGCATCTCAGGGAGTCCCTGAGGGACAAGGCCAGGCAGGACAGCCTGCCATGGCTGCCCAACTGCCATCTAAGCTCCCCTTCCATGCCTCTCCTCCCCAGCCAGGCAGCCAACACACTTGCATGCTACCCTCCTAAAATGCTCATCCCACCCTGCACATGGGTCAAGCAGCAGCAGGTCCTTCCTGGGATCCTCATCCTGGTGATCCACAGCTCTTACCACAGCCATATGCTTACCAGCTGTCCCTCACCAAAGAGTTTGCACCCCTCTCTGCCTGCAGCCACTGCTCCCACTCCCTTGCACACAAGGTGCTCAAGCATCACCTCAAGCATCAGAAAAAGACCACCTAAGTCCAGACCTGTGCAGCCCATGTGACCACCAGTCAGCACTTACATGACCTAAGCTTTCATGTAGGTCCAGAAAGCTTAACCCTGAGGAGTTGCTGCCCTCTCCCCCATGAAGTCTCATACAGCTATTACCTTCTCCTCTTTTTCCCCCCAATGTCCCTACACTGCTGATTCCCCCAGCCAGGCCAGGAAAGGAGAGGCCGAGGAGCCACAAGGACATAGCTGCTTATCTAATGCCATCCAGGACCACTTATTTAAACCAGGAGAGTTCCTGGTTTGGTGCTGGAAGAAAACAACTCATACTCTTTACACTGTTGTGCAGGGAGTGCCTAAAGAGCAGCTTGCTTGAATCTGTATCACCAAACGAACCAAAGAGGCTGGAGCTCAGCCCCATCTGAGCCTTTGAGTGCAACGAGCTCATGAAGCTGATTCAAAGGGAAGAATCACCTACCACAGCCAGCCTTCAGAGGCCACATTTTGCCTCTAGCATGTGACGAAGCACCACGGGCACAGCAAACCACCCCTGGAGAGGGGTGGACTACCTGCACAACCCTACTGGCTTAATCCAGGAGAGTTCCTTGGTCTGCAGTGAAAGAAAATAATCACTGTCCTTCCTGCTGGTGCCAGCAAAAACGACCATAGCATCTCACTCTGCTGTGGAGCTGCCATCCCCAGAGGGCCCTGGCTTTTGCCAACAGATGCTGTAGCCCACAAATGCATTGAGTAGGAAGGATCCATATCCAGACCGACTCATCAGCACTTAAAATGCAAACTAAACTCATATTAGCACAGCAGTACTGCACCTGGAAATGCAGCCTACCACTTTTAAGTGCTCTTAATGAGAACGGCATCCAGCAGAGCCAAAGATACCTTCAGAGGCCTAACAAAGCCTTCACTGTGGCAGCCCTCACCCTTCCTGTGACCTTTTTTCCTCTCTCTCTTCCTTCCATCTGCTGTTCCTTTGTAAGGGCTCTTGCACACCTCTGTCACTGTCAGGACCATAAGTTATATGGAGCCAATAGACACTCCCTGTGTTGGGAGAAGGATGCTGCAGCAAAAAAGCCAACAAGTGAGAATTTTTCCTGTCCTGGAGCTCAGGGGATGCAACTGGCATGCTTGCCTCTCCTCCCCAGCTGCCTTCAGCACATGCAAGGGGATTTATCCCTTCTGCCCCACAGAAAGAAGGGTACCACTCATGCCCTTCTCCCATGCTTACCTGTCAGCATCAGTCACCAGGGCCAGGCGTCCGTAGTCCCAAGCAACTTTACGCAAAATTGAAAAGACAAACAACAGTGCCTAGAAGAGAGCAAAGGAAGAGCTGTGAGATGAGGCATTGTCCAACTCTGTCCTTGTCCTCTGTGTGCAGAGCCACAGGAACAGGCAGGGTAGGAGGGGACAGAACTGCTTAGCTAACAGCACACTGAGATCATGGGACAGTACAAGTTCCCCAGGGCTGTTAAAATCAGACTATCTGTATGGCTGTGGGAGGCAGAGGTCCAGGGCACAACACACAGTAGCTAAGTCAGCCACAGGATCAAAAGGCCCCAAGGTCCCAAAGAGGTGAGATTATCCCTACAGTATCTGTGGTCCTGCAGTTAGTTTCTAAGGAGGAACAAGCAAAGCCTTTGGGTGGCTAAAGCTGCAGGGACCTGACACCATAAGCAGGAGTTTTGGGATGCGGGACTGACCTAATCTGACCCATGTCCTTAGGAAAATTTGCAACACCTTGCTTGGGCTCAGTGTGGTAGTATTGGAGTTAAGTCAATACTGGCTAAGATCACAGTAGGTAAAGGACATGATCAGGGCCATAAAGTCAGCCAGAAGCAAAGGATGGCATTCGGGGCTTTCAATTCTAACCACCCAACCACAGTCCTCCCTTCATGGATGATGAGGGGAGAAGGTGCTGAAGCAACAGTAGGTAGACTTACAAGAAAGCACATAAAATCAAGGGCTAGGACAGTAGGCACCCCTCCGAAGGGCAGCCCCTGCAGCACAGTGCTGCGGATGCGGGCACTGTAACAGTAGTCCTTGGTGCTGTTGTTGCATGTGGAGCTTTTGCAGGTGGCCCCCGCTGAGCCAAGCGTGGCAATCACGTAGGGAAGCATCTCTACAGCTTCATCGTCTTCCCTGGGGAACGGAGAGAAAGGCATGGTTAGAAGCACAGCAGCTGAACAACTCCTGCTGGAGTTAGGCGCCAGCCTTGCCTGCTACCTCAGGCTCCTCTGCACTACAGGATTTCCATGCGGAACCAGTGTGCAGGGATAGGTCATCTGGAGAAGCCTACTGAATGTGGAGGTGCTGGAAGGTATTTCAGCAGGTATTTCAGCAGCTGTGGTCCCACCACCCACAGTTCCTAAGCTCCCTTCCTCGTTCCCCAACTTTCATGCCCTTCAGGTGCATCTCTTTCTCACGGACTGCTCTTCTTCCTGGGAGACGGTGTGTCATCCCCTCCGCCTCAGCAGAGAGAACATTCAGGTACAGAAAAGAACAAAGGGGTGGGGTGGTGAGGGGATGAAGTCACATCTGGATGATGGAAACAAACTGCTATGGGACAGTTGCTGCATCATGATCCCACAATTTCCTTTGCCTGCCTGTGTGCCATTAACTTTATTAGGCTGAATCACCACCCTCTGCTCATCGCAGGCCTCAGCCCCCAGGTCCCAGGGCACCCATCAGGGGCTGGTTACACCCCCTGCTTGTTTTCTTTCCTTCCTCTGACTTGGATGCATTGAGATGCCACCATACAGAGGGTGGGAAGGAGGCGTAGCCTGTCAAATATTTATTCATTTTGGTGCACCTCAGATTGTTACAAGACCTGCAGCTGGGTGTGGGTCAGCACCACTGCAGTGTCACTGCTTGGACATGGGGAGATCTTCCTCCTGTGAAGAGCAGCTCCACGGGAAACACAGAGAAGACTATGCTAGCAATGGATAAATCAAAATTGAGCATCACTGGGATGATCTAGAAATAACAAACTGACAGCAAATCCACAACCACTATGTGTAACAGGAAGAGAAAAATCCCATCAGCTGCAGAAGGAAGAAGTGGTAACAGACGGGAAGATCTACCCAGGCTGCTGATCTCTGAACCGCTCCTTTTATCCAACATCCACCAACCATCCCAAATCCTTCACTACTACTGTGTACCATGCAGAAAGGCTGGTTGGCATAGCATCACTTCAGGTGCTGCTTACCCAAGCCCAGAAATGCCATCTTTGTGGGCTGGACAAAAGAACCATCACTTGCCTGAAGCACGAGAAAGCCACCACCACTGCCCTGTGCTGGCTTCACACATGTCCCAGAGATGCCCCCTGCCACCAGCCCTTGTAGCTACATGTTGGATGGTGACATTGGCAGGGAGGGCACAGGGCTCTTCCCTTGAGCTCACGGGTACATCCTGGCCATTTCCTGCCTGGCTGCAGAGATTTATCAGTATCACAGCACAGCGCTGGCTGGATAATGGTCACCAAACCATTCACTGCAGTGTCCTGGAAAGCTCAGTTTCCAAGTGATGCCTCCCAGCTCAGCTGGTACAGATGCACAGGTGCAAACCAGCTGAAGCACTAGTGATGAAGGGCACCACAACAAGCAAAGGCCCAGCTGGGTACAGGCTTTGAAGGGGGGTCAACCAAATTGGAAAAGCCACCAATCAGCTTGTAAAGAGATAGTCACAGGTACAGAGCTGGAGTGAGCAGGGCTGCTGGGAGCAGAAAAAGGGAGTAGAAAAGCAGGAGAAGAAAGCCAAGCCATGAGATCACAGTTGGGAAACAACTGGGAAGCCAGGCAGGATCATTCACCCTGGCTGAATTAACAAGAAACTTGGAAGCTCCAGGGGAGGGATGGGAAGAAATGATGGGATGAAACTCACCAAAGGAAAGTCACATGCTTTGGAGCATGAATGCTTATATCCCTCTGGTTTTACTTCCAAAGTGCCAGCCTAAATAGACTCACTGCAAAGAGAAATTACCTCTCATTCCTCTTTTCGGGAATCTTGCAAGCTTTTAGGTTGTAAATGGTATCTTGCAGCAATGAGTTCCAGATATTGAATAAAAGACTATGATCCTACTGCAACTGCCCAGCCTTCAGTTCTCCTTGCATTATGAGAGAAGTCAAAGAATAAAAGCCTTTGCTTTTTCTAGACCTAAGCTCACTACTATTTCTTCTCTTTCCCATGACACACGGTCTCTTCCAGCTCTAACCACTCTCACCACACACCCCAAATATATCCTCTCTTTTGACCCTATGGAAAGGTGATCAGAACCGCATACAGTATCCTGAGTAGGAAAATGACCTTGACTGCCAGAACAGCATCCTGATGCTCTCAGCATCTCTCCTTATGCTACTCCTTGTGCAGCTGAGCATGATTAACTTCTCCAGTGGCACCTCTGCACATTGAGGAAAAGTATCTCCAACCAGCCTGTAATGCTGCTGCCCTGGGTAGCCACAGTAATTTAGAAGCCAGCCATGCCCCAGAACAAACCATTCCTTCCAATACACCTGGCTGCACGCCTCTCAGAATCCACTTTCTCATTGCCTCACACTGCTTCACATGGTGTCACTTCATCTTGACAAACCTCAACCACCCCAGGGTATCGGCAGATTTTAGGCACCTTGCTGCACATTATCTTTTCGGATCATTAAGAACCAAGAACCTCATCCCTGTGCTCTTGTCACACTGAAATTGCTCCTTCACTCCTAGGCTTTGTTGGCAGACCCTTAGCCAGTTTCTGATCCATGACTTGACATCTCCTCCAGTGGACAGTTTTCTTAACAGTTTTTTGTGAGGGATTTCAGAAGTTTTCTGAATATCCAAGCAAGTTACACAAGCTGCCTGAATACTACCTACTATTTTACTGACGTACTGAAAGGCTTGCAACAGATCAGGAAGGTATGATTTTCTTCTGCAGAGACCAAACTGTTTTACCTCATTCCTGCATGTTTTATAGCCCCATTTTCTGGTAGTCTTTCTAAAAGAAATGAGGCTCACATGCTCACATTGCCCATGAGCCTACCATAATCATTATTCATACCAACCATTGTATGTTCAAGACAAACTTTGCAAGCCTATGGGTAATTTAAGCCACATTTCACAGAGACAGGTCCCAGAGATGTAGTTTTTTTCCTGAAGCCTAGATGATGGACTGGAAGGGACTGGAGATAAGCTTTCTTAGCTTCTCCAGTAACCCAACCAGAACACCCAGTAATGGAAAAGCTGGGGCATATGCGCAAGGCCTACACTGCCTTTTCATCAGCCCAGCCAGGTGGCACAGCAGCAGTCAGCACCATGCTTTGGTATGCAAGCTCCCACCTGGCTGGTAAGCACAAGAAGGGGCTCCCCATGGAGACAGAAGCGCTTCAGGGGTGCGGGAGGGCTGGGAAAGCTTGCAGGGATGTCTGGGGCACTTCTGCCCTTCCAGCTTCCCCAGCCATAGGCACACCTAGCAGCAGGGTAGAGGCAACCTGCCATCACACCACTTCAGATCAGACCCAGCAACATGCCCAGCTCCTTCTGGGGTTAGAATACAAATCTGGCAACTAAGAAAAAGCTTGGTGACCACCTCCGCAGGCTCAAACAACAATGCTTACCTGATAACCTTCCACCAAAGCCCTTTCTCAGGAACCTATCGGCTGAGCACGAGGCTGGCTAGTTTTGCCAGGCACAGAGCAACCCATGGACCCAGCAATACCTCTGTCCTCATGCTTGGTTTGCACCTTGGTCTTGGATGGCTGCTCCAGGGGACCCTCTGTCCCCACCCTCAACCACGCAGGGCATGTTGCAACCTGTCCGGTGCTGCAAGGTGCAGGGGTGGTCCTGGAGGCAGCTGACGTTGGGTGCAGTGTTTTAAACAAAGCACAGGCAGGGAGGAAAGTCAGTGTTCACAGCAAGCACAGCCTTGTGGTGCAGCAGCATACTTACCAGTTATAACAGGAATTCCCCTCTGGAAGCAGAGGAGGGAGGACTTCTCCAGCAACAACTGCCCCACTCTGCAAATACACACCTGATGCCCTGTCTCTCCCAAGGCAGAGATGGTTTTCCAAAGCTTTCTGTTCAGATCCCACTGCCTACCTCTGGGGAAGGACCCTGCGTGCCTCCTTACACCCATGCTGCCACTGTGGGTAAGAGAGCCTCTGTGACCACATGGGCTGTGCTGTACTGGGATGGGGTTAAAAGGTGCCTTTCCTGGTCCCTCCTTCCCCTGGTGTGCTGTAGGACAGGGGGAGCTTGGCTCTGCCTGGGCTGAGATGCTAACATCAGTACAAGCATCAAGAGCCAAGGCTCAGGGAATTGGTGGGAAGCTGTTGCAGTGGATGGGGTGATGGGAACCAGCCCATGGTGCCCAAGCCCTTTCCTGACCATTAACACAGCTTTCCACCACAGCATGCAGGGGGTCCAAGGAGGCAGTAAGAGCAGGACATCAAACCAGGTCCCGTGCAAGCCCCAGAGCCTTCCCCTCCTGCACTCTGTGCATTTAATGCCAACTTCCTCAAAACTGCAAAGACAGCATAGCTGGACCTGCCAAAAGGCATTTTCGGCTCTTATTCAGCAGTTCTGGACTCCATCCCCTTCTCTATAAGCAGCGGGAAGGGGGGAGGGAGGAATGGCAGTCCCCTTGCTTCCCCATCCCCAGAGAAGCCTGATCTCTGCCCCACACACCCAGCAGGACCAGCGTGTCCATGCTGCCCCATGTTTCCATGTCAGGAGCAGAGGCATCCTGCTTCCTAGCTGAAGTTCCTAAAGCATATTCCACTGGGTGCTGCAGGGTATCAGCTCCCACCCCCTAAGCCCTGTATAAATGCAGTGCTGGGAACTGCTGCTCTTGAGGGCTTGGCAGGGCAGGGGCTCTCTTCCTCCTTGCCTTTGTCCTTGGCCTGCAGCTCACCACAGCTTGCTGGGTTTTCCTCTTGGATGAGCACCCATGTGAAAGCCAAGCAAGCCTGCAAGCTCCCATCTGTCCATTGCAAAGGGAAAGAGGGAAGGCAGAGGCATGAGGCTGGGAAGGCTAGGAGGACATGCCTTGGCCCTTCCCTGGCTGTGTGTCAGTCTGCAGGGTGTGCATCAGGATGCTCACAGAGTCATCCTCCAGTCTGGGAAGGGGATAACACCCAGCAGAGGCCTGAGGGGCTTCTGCAGGGCAGAGTACCAGGAGGCACCCACTGAGGAGGCTGCCTTGCCCACTCTGAACTCTGCCATGGCACAGCATAGCTTGGGCGCACAATAAAAATAGCACTGCAGGCCCCTCCAAATGCAGCATTTCCCATTCTCACCAGCTCATCCTGGAGTCTTTGCCCCTCATGCCCAGTGTTCGCATCCTCTGCCAAAACCCTGACACCGGGGGAAAGAAAAAAGAGAAAGCATTCTGCTGGGACTCACGCAGGAATGATGCAGAAGCTGTACAGCCGGCTTACAGGCAGACAGATGCACTGACACAGGCAAGTGTCTAGCTGCGTTCTTCCAGCCACACCACTGATGTCAGCCAGACATGAGGAGGTGACCTGAGAAATGCCTGCAGAAAAATATAAATCAATAAAGCATGTGCCTGCACTTGCAGGAAGCATGATGTCAGCACACAAGCTATGTTCATTTGTTTTCTCACCAGTAAATGTTAATAACCCATCTGTAATTAGAACAGAGAGATTGTGCTCTGGTACAGATACATTCCTTTATGGAAAGGTGACAGCCACACAACAGACCGGAGGCACAGAGACAGGCAGGATACCTGCCTGGATAGCAGCAGGCTTGGGATTACAAAACAAAAGGTTTCCAGATTAAATAAAACCAACAAAACAAAACCAACCCCAAATGTGCTAAATCTCTAGGATTCAGTGTTCAGGGAGGTGAGGTGTGTTTTGGTTCCTGGCCCCAGAGGGTGCTTGCTGGTTGCATGGCCTGTACCTTGTGGACCTGCCCCTCCGAGGTGCCCTTGGTCTCCCAAGCACCATAGGTGATCTATGCTATAATGCCAGGGACCTGAGCCCGGAGGACGTGTCACCCTCTGCCAGCGCAGCACAGACCTGCCTGCACTGGGCATTGGGAACTTTCATGCAGCAGCCAGCAACCCAAAGTTGAGGAAACCTTTTCAACCCCTAAACAGCCACCTAGGTTACCTACACCTCGCCAGTGAAGCCCAGCAGAGCTCTGTGCCAACCGCCTGCAGCCATGAACAGACCACAGGAAAAGCAGACTGACCCTTGGAGAGCAAAGCAGGGAAAAGCCTCAGGAGAGACAGGAAGAAGGGGCCAGCAAATTAGCTGAAAGCCTTTCCCAGAGTACAGCAGCAAAAGAAATGGGTAAAAAACACTCTTGCTGCAGACTAAGCGGTGGGAAAGCTGCCCTGCACCATGCTTCAGACCTGGCATAGGGTTTTCAGGCAGCTGAAGGCTGGAGAAGTGCTGACACGCCGGGTGCATCAAGGAGGAACATGATCTGCAGGCCAAGGGAGAAAGCATCAAGAAGCAAATGTGCTACCAATGCATTTCAAACAAGCCTGGGCAAAGCACTGACAAGCATACAATAGAGATCAGTCCTGTATCACCAGGAAGGAGGAGGACCTGCCAAAGCCCTGCATCTCTCTGCCTCCTCTCCATCTCCTTCAGTCAACGTACAAAGCTCCCTGCATGCTTCATCATCTGTATGAGCTAGCCAGGCACACACCAGGCCTCCAAAGCTTTGATCTGGCAGGCTCGGCTTCTTCAAAGCAAAAATGAAGTGCACTCTTGCCCTGGGTCCGAAGTCCTTCCAGCTGGCTTTGCATCAGGCCTCAAATATCTGCCAGCAAAGGGCAGCACACCTTTTTTTGTGTGTATGAGCTCCCAGCCCCTGGGTTGGCAGGTACTGTCACTGTCAGCGCCAGCCCCTGGCCCCATGCTGCTCAGAGCACTGCTTTGCAGCAGCTTGTGTACTGCTGGCTGTGTCCATCCCGCTGGTCCTGCTCCCAGCACAGCTGGAGGCACAGCCAACCACACAAGTGCCTGGCAGGGATGGAACTGTAATGGAACTGTAACTACAGGGATAGACTGCAACAGCAGGGAGCCTTTGGATCTATGAGAAACCCGAGTTGGATGTTCCCCTAAAGGCGACTGAGGCCTACAGAGAAAACTTAATGAGCAAACAGGAAGGAAGCATGGCTTGCTTCCCCGCCTGAAAGGAGGAGGGGAACTCCTCCAGGAACTCTGTCCTGAACCTGCGAGAGGATGATCTTGAAGGGACACTGATGCTTTGGAGATCCCTACTTACTTCTTGGGGCTTGGTACTGGGCTGCTCCTTCGTTTCAAAGACTTGGAACGGGGTTGTTTGAAAGATGCCCTTCCCTGGGGAAAAACCACTCCACAACCTGGATAATCTCAGCATCAGGGAAATGTTCAAGTTTGAGGTGAAACCAAGCCATTTTATTGCCACAATTTTACCTTGACAGTCCTCCTTTGACCAGGCCACATCTCACTTCTTTCTTTGAGGTTATTTTCCGATTCATGATTTTCAATAAGGGGAAGACGTTTTGGGCGCTATCTTCTGTGAAGGTCAGGGAACCTGTCCATTTCATGCCTCTGACCCTTTCAAGATCCCCCAGGATAGTCAGTCACACAACCTTGCCTTTGAACATCAGCAAAACCCTTCATATGCTGCCATCACCCACCGGAAACTGTCAGCCTTACCAAGCGATATGGCTTTAGCTCCAGACAGCCTGGTCTTTTTTATGCCTCTTCTACAGCAACTCCCTCCAACCTGCTGGTAGCGCTTTCAAGTCATATGGTGCCCTGAACATAACGTTCCATGCCAAGAGGGGCTGTACCACAGCTTGAAACCCTAGTATGCTACAGTTCATCCTGGTTCATCTCTGCTGGCTAATCTGCCCTCAGCCTAGAAGACTCTTTCGTCGCTCTGGCTCTGTGTTTTGCTCCCACGTCGCACCTTGTTGCCCTCCTGCCTCAGTTTTCACATCCCTTTGGACTAAGTGCTCCTGGGCAAGGGGTGTCTGTCCCTGTCTGGCTGTCAGGGAAGGGCTGCTGGTGTCTCCGTCCCCTTCCCCCCCAGGGAGGTTTGGTATGGAACAGTGTAACACCATGCTGCAGCTCTGCTACCAAGATGACAGCCCAACCGCCTCCATCTGGCTACAAGGAACTAACAGAGCTACAGCACCTGGCACCAACCCCATCTTCTTTGCCTCCTGACAAACACTATGGAGTCTCAAAGCCACATGGACACCCCCATGGTCCTGTTCATGTGTCTCACCCTAGTCCACAACAATGGCCCATCTCCCCCTCTGCCATCAAGAGGCAGCCCAAACCTATCCATCAGTTCTCCACATCAATCAGCTCTCAGTCTGCATGGCCGCGTCACAGCCAACCCGATTTGCGTTAAAATTTTGAGTGTTAGATTTCATGACTCACTGAATCAAACACCTTGGTTCCAAATATATCTGTCACTTTCCCTGCAAGCTCCTGGGCTGTAAATCTATTGGAAAGAAATCAAGTTTGCCTGCCAGCTTGTACTTTATAAAGAAATACCACTTTCTGTTTGGCTTCCCGTGTTTCCTGTAGGCATATGCTGGTAGTGATACAGCAAACACAACATAAATAGGTTGAGTGGCGAGACTGATGAGGCGCTGGACTTCACACTATATATTCTGCAGAGCACTGGCCATATGGCAACCAAGCCCTGGTTGGGAGTAAGTCCCAGAAAACAGGGCTTCCTCACCTACCACCCAACACCCCAGCAGCAGCAACTCCACCAATTCCCAATGGACATTTACTAAACCCAAGGATGGAGACTCTACCACCTCTCAACACCAGTGGTTTTCACCTTCTGGTCTGTGGACCCCAGTAGCACATGGGCTGATCCTCAAGGGTTGCCTTCTTGGCTATCTCCTGCATGTCTATTACCAGTGCTTATGCTACCTGCACATGGTCTGCACCTTCCTCACAAAATACCTGTGGGCTCACCCCAGGCTGGCTCTCCCATACTTCATTTTTTAGGTGACAGTGTCTATTCATACAGGATCTTTACTCTACAAATACCACTTCAACTTTCCAGCACTGTTAAGGAGAATTGTTTAGGTGCATGACATCTGGCTTGGTTGAAACATGGACCAAGGAGACCTTGTCAATCCTTTATTTACTCTGAAATTTTCCATGTTCCCTTCAGTTTCTGAAGTGACTAAATGCCATCTTGCCCATTTTGCACAAGTACATATTTTTAGCAGAAGCTTTGCACCTCTCCTAGCTCTCATTCCTTTTTCCTTTGTTCGTTGTAAGCTCACCTCATCTTAAAGCTTCTTGTTTATCTCTGATCTTAATCCTCTTGTGCACAGGGGAATATAATGTACTTGCCTTCCCTCAGGCCCCATATCTGTTTGTCACAGACTGGGTATTCTCATCAACACCCAGCTTTTCCTCTTGAGCAAAGTGTATGTGTGTCTCTCATAAAACCAGGTTTTTGAGATAGTCCCTCAAGGTCACATTGACTGTTTCCTCCTCCTCACTTCTGCATGACAGGAGTCTTTACCTCCTTGCAGCACAGTGCTCAAAGACATAAGAATTTTGTTCACTGGGCACGATTACAATTGCTTACCTATACACTATGATCAGCACTTCCCACCACAGAAACCATTGGTCACGGAAATCGCCAAGCAGCAGTAAGAAACATCTCTCAGTTGTCCAAGCTGCCTCTTAGGGTTCCACAGCCAACTCCTCACCAGGGGCTGGTAGGATACCTACTGCATCAGCTGTGGAAGCATCCCTACTCCTTACTCTGCAGCATGCAAGCTGTTCACTCAGAGGTTATTTGGGTAAGTTTCTCTCATGCCCAGTCCTCCTGTCCTGAGCACGGAACACACCACACTCAGCATGCACAGGGTCGAGGCATTCTCTCTTGTATTGTACTTCAGAAGAGCTCCATGCCCTTCTTTTAGCAAGTGCTCCATAGAGACCCGGGAAAATTAAAACCCTGCATCAATTCAGGAATGGTGGCAAAGTGGATGCATGGGCTGCTTACAGAAGCATCCCTGGAGATGATGCTTAGCAGCACACAGAAAACCACTCCTTCATGTCAGGAGGTGAGGAAGATGGGCACTAGCAGTGAAGGGCTCACCAGCCTGTCTCTCTCATCCAGCAGAAAACATACAGGATGTAAAGCTAGGAAGCCTAGAGGGAAACCTCTTCCCCTGCGGGCACTGGGGGGGCAAGCACCCAGGATCCTGCATGACCTCCAGCACAAGCAGTCTCTCAGTGTTGCTCCTACAACAGGAACATCTACTCCAAATCCTGACACCCACACCCTTCCTATAACAAATAAAGGCTGATTCTTTTCAAAGGTCCTTAAGGAAGACTGTAGCTCCAAGTGTTTGCATTTTGCAGGCTGGGGATGTTCTCACCTTTTCCTCACCTTCCCTATAGTTCTCCTAGGGTAGCAGCTGCCTTGCAGGGTTGGTCTACAAAGGACCCACAGCACAGGCAAGCAACAAAGGTCAACATAATCACAACCCTGCAGCAGGCAGAACTGAGCTCCCTTTACGACTCCGTGCTGAGAAGAGATTCAGCAGCCACAGCAGGAAGAGGAAAGAAGTCAATTGTTCCTCAACAACAGCAGACATCAGCAAAGGGCTCTCACAGTAAGAGGTCTGGATGCGGTCAGCAAGCCAGGACAGGAGAACATCTAGGAACTAGCACTCTGCATCTGCTGGGGAAATCATGACAGGAGTCAGAGCTCCAGCAACAGCAGCACTGCCCAACACAGGGCACAGCACCAGTGCACTACACCCAGGGCAGGCACAGCACCCAGTACAATCCAGAGCAGCCGGGGAACCTTGGCCACAAGGATGTCCAAACTAGGACACTGTGACACTGGAAAAAACTTCAGACTTTATGGCACCCTACACACCCTGTCCCAGTGGCTACTGAACTCCAACAAGGGAGATAAAGGCTGTGAGAGACTGATTGCGAGTTCCTGCTGGGCATGAAATAAGTAACAAAGGTCACAGCACAGCGAGATGGACATTAAACACAGCCTCAAGACTGTCCTTGCCCTCAAGCCCTCATCTATGCTACAGAGAGAACTGCTGGACCTCACACGGCGTATCAGTGCCAATTCCTCTTCTGCAGCATGTTTGCTCTGATGCTGCAAGGGGGATCTAATCTAGAGGCAGCTTCCCATGAACCTCTATCTGCTCGGAAGAATGAGGGTGGAACTCCTCTTTTTGAGTTTCAGGGCAGCTCAGCTGCTGGGGCTGGGGTCTGTGGGCAGGACCCACTCGCACACACCAGGCTGGGGATGCTGGGCTCTCAGCCAGCCACCAGCACTTGAGAGATGCTGACTGGGCTCTTCTTTTCAGTGGTCTCCATCCACCCCGTGGGGCTTGGCAAAAGGAGCTGGGCCTGGCTTGGGAACACAGGGAACAAAGCACCGATCAGGCGCTGGGCACAGAGACGACGGCGCCCAGCCGAAACCAGGAACACCGAAGTGGTACTTGAAGGCAAGCAGCCCGGCTCCCAGACCACAGATAAAGGTGTGTGAGATGAAGTGGCTGCCTGGACTTAGGAGAGGGCACTGCGCTTTCAGTAAGACGTGGCAGTGCAAACCTTGTGTCATCCAGACTCCATCTCAATGTTGGGACAAACAAAGAAACAGCACTTTAACTGGGCAAAGCTGCTCTGACTCACTGTTTATCCATGGAGCACGGCTCCACAAAAGCAAATATCAAGCCTACGAAAGTCCACTGAAGACCTGCAGTTGGTAACCTGCATTCCTCTTGCTCACAGGCCTTGCTGAAGCCAGGGTGTTCACATGTAAGATCACTGAAATCCTGATCTGACATGAAGGAGGTGGCTTGGAGGTCCCCCCAGAAACAATGTGGAGCACACCAAATACTGAGCACCAAGGGCTGCTGGAGGTGAAGTCAGGAAGGGCCCTCCTGTCCAGATGGACCAGCATCACACAGAACTAAGACTGGATAGCTGGCAGCCGCCTCAGACATGCCTGTCAGGCAGCCACACCATCTCCTAGGCTCTGCTCCTCCAGGCTGTGGTGTTGGAAGGAAAACAGCAGCGGGTGCTTTCCATGGGCTTGAGCCTGGAGAACGCCCAGGAGCAGCTAAGCATCATGGCCTGGAGCTACTGTAAGTCAGCCTGTGCGTTTGGAGGCTGCTTTCCATGGAAAGCACCACCTGAACAGTGCAAATCAGTGGGGAACCATCTCATTGGAGCTGCAGCAGCAGCCCCAGGAGTGCCCATGCTCAGAACTGTGTTGCTCCCATCCCACCACCTCTGCTGCCAGGCTAAGTCCTTCAGCCTTGATCTTTATGTGAGAGTGGGAGCAAAGACCCATCGCTTATTCTGGCCATGCTTCCCAACACCACCTCTCCTTCCCAAAGCACTGCCTTGGATCTTGTGCTTCCACAGATGACTTCTAATGACAAAAGAAAACAGTGTGACAGCACTGATGGCTGGGGTCCAAGTGCCCCAAGCCTGGGGTGAATCTCATCTCTGATCTTGTGTCTCCATCCTTGCGTGAAGTCTTGAAGTTTGAAGGTCACCCAACAGCCACAGCCCTAACCCTCCCCTGGACATGGGGACCAGCACACAGCACAGCATTGACAGGATGCACCAAAGCACACCATAGGTTTCCACCAAGAAATCACACTCCTGGCTGTTCCCCTTCCATGGAAGGGGCATCCAACTGTATGGACCAATGTGAAGTGCAGCATCACAGAGGTGAGCAGGATAAATAAAAAGGAGCCAGTGGACCCCAAAGACAAGCAGGGTACCTTCAGACAACAAAACTGTTCTTTGCTGGTTCAAATACTGGAGAAGGTGTGGATGCTGTTCCATACCTTGTTTCTGGATGAGGACAACACACCGCATGTATTGTGTGAAAAGACTCACTAAAGCAGTGGCTGAGGCCTCTAATATAAAGTGACACAACAGCAAGCAGTTTCCTCCAGAATTCTCCTTATAGGCATGAAGTCTGCCTGGCCTTCCCAAACACATCACAGGAGCAGGAGTATTAAAACAATTAGTAGATTATGGCATCCTGAGATAATTACTAATTAATAACCCAGATGAGGTTACTGCTTAGTATTTCTCCCAACACAAATCCAGCAGCTGTATGGGCTTGTGCTTGTTAAGATGTTTCTTGAAGTATCTTAATGTGAGAGAAATCGTCCCTGCTCAGGAAGGCTCCTAAATACACACTTCAAATGCTCTCTCCAAAGTCATCATAACTTAAATACATGGCTAAATTCAAGTGTTTACCTAAAAAGGGTCAGACTTGAGCACTGTGCTCTGCTTCAAGCACCAGATGTTTTCCATGTGCGCCGATTATCAACCCAGCCCCAGCTGAGCGTCTCAGCATAGAGGCAGCAAAGACCAAGTAGCTTAACCACAATTTTTCTTTGATGATAAGTAGGTTCCTGCAGTACACTTCATCGTGGCTGGTTAAATAAATGATCCTAGATCAGAAAGCTTTCTTCTCTTCATGGGGAAATGGTTCTGGCAAGCATGAAAGGTATGCCATTCCTCCTGAACCTGTTTCCAAATTTCATTACTGCTGCTCCTCCAAAAATATTGCTCCCCCTTCTCAGCAAGGAGACTAAAGATCCCCTGCTGTCAGGAGACATCTCACCTGCCTCTGCTATCCTTAAACTCAGCATTTTTCCAAGCATACCTTTCCAGCCTGTTTCCACAGCCGATGTCTCTCTGTGTGGTCAGCATCTTTCTAGCCATGGTGCGCCCAAAAGTCCCAAGCACTGATATGACCAGAGCCAGAGCTGTACTGTGGTCTTGTCGCTCTGCAGCACAACGCCTTTGCATTCATAGCCTGAGAGGCCAAAGAGTTCTCTTTCAGTCACATCGTGGCCAAAAATCTAAACCCCTATATCCTGTCATCCTATCTTGTCCTCTCACTTTCCATTTCTTTCCGGCTCAGCTGCCTCCCATGGTGCCCAAACTGTCCAAAGCGGGAGGGCAAATCAAGCTTTTATTCATTTCCAAATAAACACAGGAGTTTGACGAGTGTCAACTGTTACATGGTGATCTTCAGTTTTCCCATTTATATCCACAAACATCCTAGCTGTCCCATTTTTACTTCGGGACACAAACCTGAACCTTGTTGCCAGACTTTCTAACAATCACGAGCATCAGCATCAGGGCTTGCCTGGCTCTTGGCAAACACCACCACACAACCAGCACAGCCTTTGTGTCACCATCACTGTTACAGGCGATTCTGATAAGGTCTCTTGCACTAAAGCACTTGAGTAACCTCAGAGCTGCCCAGGCAGTTGTATGACCCAGGAACTCCTGCACTCCTGCCAGGGCAGGCAACCTACAGATACCAAGGGCAGAGATGAACTCCATTAATGCATGATGGAGGAGCAGTTTCCTAACATTTGCTTTTCAAATCATGATGTGGAAAGACATGTGCCACACCAGGAAGATAAGGCAGGAGCCTCTTTCAGGGTGTTTTGCTTTTTATCAATGGAGAAAGCGCAGCTACACCACCTCATCTCACACACCAATCAGGCTGTTCCTGGAGTGCCTTTTCCCTGGCTCCTCCAGCACCTCACAGTCAGCTCAGGGGAGCCAGCCTGATACTTCACAGGAAAGCATTGTGCAGCATTAGGTTTACATGGCTTAAAACACTAGTTGGGCGACGCAGAGTAAGGATGGACAATGCTGCCTATTTGAGCAGCAGACCAAGCAGTCTCCACTCCTCAAACTGGAGAACTTTCAGGTTCAGTTTGCACTTTGCAAGCCACCACTGCCCTCCCAAGAGCTCCCAGGCAAGCCCAGCTGCTCCTTCCCCCAGTAACCCTCCCATTTGATAGGGGAGAAGGCCACAAAGTCAGAAGCCCCCCATCACCCTAGCAGGAGGCACATCCCAGGCATGCCAACTCACAGCTCCTTCTTGAATCACAGCTGCCCCTCCATCCTATGCTTCTAGGGCTGGGAGCACACCTCTCGAGCTAGCATCTAGAAGGGAAGGTGCCTGGCTGCTCCCAGAGCAAATGTGGCAGCCATGCTCTGCTCCTCCAGCACATGAAATGGGAAAGTACAGGGATGAAGGAAGGCAGAACCTCCTCCAGCCTTTCCTCCTGTGTGGCCAGCCCCACTGCTGCCACCCTGCCTCCCTGTTTATGCCCCAGGCTTGCCATGGCAATCCTGCCACAGCTCCGTAATCCAACAGGAAGGCTGGAATTTCACCCCTGGCACCCTGCCCTCCTCTTACGTCACCTGACCGGCATCCTGATCAGAGCCTGCAAGGAATCCCAGCGTACGGAAATCAGGCCTCAGCTGGGGTGGCAGTGCCAGCCACCAGGCATGGCTTCCGGGAGCTGACCGCTGGGTCTGGTGGTGGGGGGACACATCCTGTCAGGGTCAGTGCTGGGACCTCCGGATCCACCCTGCCACGCACAGCTCTGCTGGGCTCCACACCATGCACACACCGAGCGCTGCCTCCTTCACTGCAGCTCATCAGGAATCCACAGCCCCAGCAGTGCTTTAGGGCCAACACTTGCTCCCCAAGGGGTACGGGCGCAGGGACGTGCACATGTGACTGGGTGGCAATCAAAGCGAGATCCCTCTCTTGGTGCCTTCTACCTGGCACCCCAATGGGCCCTGCAAAGCAGTCATCTGCTCATCTTCAGAGTCTCACCCAGATGCTGGCTACATACCTTCTCCCAAGTCAGGGACCATCTCAACAGCAAGAAGCTGACAGCTACCAAGCCCAAGTTTTACCTCACTACTACTAGGTCAGTACCTTGGTCCCTACATGAAACACCTGCAGCCCCTCAGGTGTAACCGTAGCCCAACACAGCCATCTGCATCTAACTTCTCCCCCCTGAATCCTAGCTGCTTTTAAGCCTCCCCTCCAATGCTGCTATCCACACATTGGTAAGGGTGGGAGGCTGTGGATGGCTTCCCATGGCCAGGGGGACAGAGCTAGTGCTTAGGAAGCTCCCCGCAGCCATGCCCACAACAGCCACTTGACAAGGGGTCACCAGTGCCTCCACATGCCTGCCAGCCAAGCTCACAGCTTCCAGGCCCAGGTCCCACTACGCCTGTGCTTACCAGCAGACAAAACCCCTCCCAATATAGCATCAGTTGCCTATTTATAACATGCTGTTTACCAACACCAAGCACTCTCCTTAGAAGCGGAGGACGAGGTGAGTCAAGGAAGCATGAGCAAGGGACCTTTCTCCTGTCATGGGAAGATGAGGGGACTGTGGGAGGGTTACTTAGGGCTGGGTGCTGCAGCATGGCTGATCACCCTGCAGCTCCATCACTAATGCAACCAGACTCAAGTGTATGCTCACCATTCTTTTTAGATCAGACCCTTAAGGCCTGGGAAGATCTTCCTGCAAAAGGGTGAGATCAGATCGAGCACACAGGAGTCCACCAGCACCCCTTTGCGGCCTGCTTCATGCTTGGGAAGCACCGAGTGCCAGCAGGTGAAGAACAGATTTAACATAAGGTCTCCAAAACCCTCCTAACAGCTCCTGGGACCCTCTTCCAGCAGCTCAACAAAGGGCTGCTGGTTGCTCCAATGCTTTGACAGGGCTTCTTCAGGCAGTGCCCATCTCCCAGGGGAACCACAACCCTGGCAGCCAGCAGTCCTTCAGCAGGCAGGTGGAAGGCAGCTCCCACTGCTCACCCAGGCTCCGCTCTGGATGGTTGCTCCATCACTGTGCTTGCTCAGAGCCTCTCAGTAGAGTTCAACGTGGAGGGCGGTACAAAGCAAAGACATCTGAGGCACTAATGACACCAGCCTTCAGCAGTGGGCAGAGGTGCCCACAGCAAAGTTTGCTACAGGTCTCAAAGTGGGGTAGGGGGAGGAAAGAGATTACAACCCCAGGCCCCCATGGCAGTGTCTTGTATTTGTCATACTGCCCAGGAATATGCTCTTGAACAACAGAAGGCATGAAATGCGTACCTCCTAGGGCACCTTCAATTTTGCAGGCTTTCTCTGGTGTCCAAGCTATCCCCCCCTCCTGAGTGGCTGGAAACAGACCCTGTGTACTGTTACTGAGCTGCACACCCATATGGTGGCAAGTCAGAGCCTTGAAGTCCATCCAGGCAAAACAACCAGTGCCAGCCCCTGGCTCCTCCCAGAGCCACCACCACATTTTCCATTCCTCCCTCCAGGCTGCATCCAGCCATCTCCCAATGCCAGGCTCATTTTTAGAGCCTTACGTTTTCCTCTCTGTCTTCAAGAAAGTTATTGCTTTCCTGCCCTCAAATAGCCAACACCTCTTCCACCTACCAAACTGGTAATGGACCTCCTGGCTCCATTCCCCTGTCATTTCCCGGATCCATCTCCCTTGCCATTGCACTTACCAGTCCCAAACAGACTGGCAAGGATGTACATTCACTTTAAGAGGCTGGATCGATATCTGAGTTTTTAACATTTCCTAGCCGGCACAGGGAGGCTCAGGGGCTTTACAAGAAAGCCTCAGCTGGAGCTCGGTGTGTGTTCAGCCAAGGCCTGAAGTCCAGTTGTGTGCCTGAAGCACACTGCTTTAGGTGAGGGAATATAGGACATCATCACACACGTGGCCCAGGAACTGCTGGTCAACTGCACAAGTTTCAACTATAAACCATGCATGCAGCTCACCCTTATGTGACATCCTTTCAGTGTGGTTTCTCCCCACTCACAAGCCATGGGCCCAGTGAGGGTACAGATTTCTGCACTCCATGCGCTGCCCAAGGTGGAGGCACCAGCCAGCGGTGCTATCTGTGCCCAGGATGATCCTCACCTCCTGACTCACCATGGTATTTGGTGCTGGGCCCCCGCTCTTTGCCAGCTTCCCACACGTCCATGTGGTAGCTCCAGGCCATTCCCACCCGTCTCCCTGCCCACCCGCTCCTCCCAGCACCGACTCACCCGCCCCCAGCACTGACTCAATCCCTGCTGCTCACACATCCAGCCTGCCTCCAGCATCCCCAGTCGCAGGGCAAGGTGTCAGCACTGCTTTAGAGAGCAGCAGTGAAGCAGCATGGAACCACGATGCAGGACAGCCTGGCTCTGCTCTGCATCCCACCCAGACCAGCTGCATGACCACCAGCATGCTGCTGCTAAGCCCCGTGCCTCTGCTTCTGCCCATTGGAATCATATAAACCCCTCCCAGTGAGATCACATAGTTAATTCATGAGCACTGGGAAGACAGTCCACTTTCCAGATTAGACATACCAGCAGCACCCAAGTACTTCTTGCTGCTTGCACCCTCACTTACAGTCAACCAAAATCCCTACTGAGTTACTAGGAGTGAAGGGTATGTCCTGCAGCTATGGTACTCTGCTCCCATTAGTAAGGTCTGGGGAAGCGGCAGGGCACTGTTGCCCATTCCTTTTGGATTTACCCCTCTCCTGGGTGAGCAACACCTGTCCTGTCCCTGCTCAAGAGCATCACCAACTACAGGATTAAAACTGAAGATGTTTTTGAATGGTTTCCCCATTGTTTGCCAGGGTAACTGCAAGTGCACAAGGTTCACACTGCCTCTGCCAGTTCAGGTCAACTCCAGTGCACCTCAGGAAGTTTTTCTACTGCTGGTTTTATCTTCCATTCAAGGTCAGCACTCAGCTCCTCAGGACGAAGTCTGCTCCCCGCCCTCTAAGGAGAGGGAAGTGGCACTGAGCAGCAAGTTTGCCTCAAAAAAGCGAGAAAGAAGGAACAAAACACTCCCCCTCCACCCATGGCCCGAGTCATGGGACCCCTGCCAGCCACAGCAGGGCCTCTCCTGTCTACGGGTTGTGTCTACCTTTGGGTACCTGTGAGACCAGTGGTGCTGCAGGGTGCTCTGCCATTCCCCATTCACGGGCTCTTCATTCTGTGCCTCGTATGGCTCCTGCATATCACCTCCTGATATCCGCTTGTCTCCACTGTCACCTTTTCTCCTTTAGTTCTTCCCTTTCTTCCCTACCTGGAGAGGACTTCAGGTTTACGTTAGGACCAGGCCAATCTCCAGCCTTACCAGAGGGATTCCATGAAGAACAGCATATATGCCTGACCACTTTGTGTGGTCTGCTCTTCTTCTCACCCAGCATCCACAATCACTGGATTAGGAGCATAGAAACTGCATCTTCGCTATTCCCTTTGGGATTTGTAGTACTGATAGTAACACAGTACTGGGGAAGGAGCAGAAGGTTCCTCCCCTGGCATGGAAGGCAGCAGGGTCTCCTTCTGGACCTTTCGCCTGCTGGGTTAACAAGGGATGGGCTGGTTCTTGTCCCATCATCCCCAACACACATGCCTTAAGAAGTATGGGCAAATAACCAACCAATCTCAAACCACACCCCTCCAGCCACATATAAGTCTCAAA
This sequence comes from Strigops habroptila, assembly GCF_004027225.2. Lineage (NCBI taxonomy): Eukaryota > Metazoa > Chordata > Aves > Psittaciformes > Psittacidae > Strigops > Strigops habroptila. Next base: position 24,296,537 of record NC_046359.1, on the reverse strand, counting down.
CTCCCATTGCTCCTGACATCCATCTGGCATGAGGCTCCTGCAGGCAAAACGGGGCATGAAAACACACACACGTCCAAGTGGGGAGGCACAGCAGGAATAATAAGGCAGCTGACCTCCAGTGCCAGGGTAGGAGCAGAGCGTGTTGCCCCAGAACTCTGCTTGGAACCTCCAGAGCCAGCTCTGCAAGGAGGGGTTGGTTGGAGGGCTTCACAATCACTAATACCTTGCACAAGGGGTGTTCCGCAATGCTGGGAGGCAATTAAACATTGATCAGGATGACTGACAGGCTGGAAACAGCCAGAGGGAAGCGAGGGGAGCAAAGTGAAGAGCAGGCAGGGGTCAGACAGGCTTACCGCCCTGCAGTAGCTTTTCAGGACTAGGCTGGGAGCTTCCAGTCCATGCACCCATTCGGCCCCAACAAACCAGCTCTACCTCCACCACTGCTTGGATGGGCTGGAGTCTATCTTCACCAAACTTTGAGTTTTAAAAATCCCTTTTCTTGCTTGAAGAAATGCAGTGCAAACAAGAGACAGAGCACATGTGCTGCAGTCCAAATAGCAAAGCCCCCTCTTCCAAAGCTGTCTGACTCCTTTGTTCTCTATTTATCAGCCACACACTTCCAGCATTGCTTTCCTACCCAGACATCAGTCACTCCCATGTATTTTGGAAACAGGCTCATTAAAACTGCACACCTCCTCTACTTTGATTGCCCCATCTCTTCTCTTCACTTGATTTCTGAGCTCCAGCTAGAGGTCCTGTTTGATCTTTCACACCCAGCCAACCCCAGAGACATCTGTGAGCACAGCTGGGTCAGAAACCAGGGCAAAGACCAAGTGATCAACATGTCTCCACAGGTATAAGTCTGCTGCACAGATGGAGGTGCAGTTATACTGGCAAAACCGCTTCTCTTTTGAGGTGGTGGAATAAAGCCAGACTGGGAAGCAAGAGCATTTCTGCCATAATAATGTATGAGAAGAGGAATCAAAACAGGCAGTCCTACACATCAAGCAGGCCAGAAGCTGCAGGTGTTTTGAAGGAGGCACCTAATACACCCTACAGACATGGCCCAGACCATGTTTTTATGCCTTTGATTTGTGAAGGCACATCCCTCACCCTATACCCACCAGAGGAGGGCTGACCTATGGCTGCTGCTCCACGATACTCTTCTGGAGCTACTCAGGCTGTTCCATCCTGTAGCAGCCATCCCAGAGGAGGACACAAATGCTTACTGGGGTTATTCCCTACAATCAAAGCTCTGCTCACATCAAATGGAACAAAGCCTGAGAAAAAACAAAACAAAGGAGTGAAACATGGGGATTTTCCCCCCTTCTCTCATAGCATATCAAAGCATTTGCTTTCTCCCTGACTCACAACCATAGTCAGGAGCTATCTACTACCTTTGAAATTCCCCTCCTATCCCAGGCGATAATAAAACACGAAGATACGAGAGCGTGAGATTCCAGGAGCACCGGGCACCAGGGATTTACAAGGGATACATCCTGTCAGGCACACTGGATCATCTTTATTTTTAACAGCATTACAGTGTTAGTGGGTGAAAGGGAAGTCATGGATGTAGCAAGATTTTAACAAGCCATCTGCTGCAGCATCTCACCCAGTTGAAGTATGTTCATCAGGCTAAGGCAGAAACATCACCTCATGGACTGAAAAATGGGTGTAATGACCCTAAATAAACTGTCAGCTCTAAGTGACAGAGCACTGAACTGCAGGCTGGCAGGAACCTGAGGTGAGGGTGACATTTGGTTCCATTCATCATTTTCTCTGGCCACGGCACTTAGCTGGAGAGGTGGTAGGTGCTGGCTGCTCCCAGGTACCTTCTTTCTTTAGCAAAGAAGCCAGGTGCCACAGGGGAAGGGATGCTAGAAATCACTCAGAGGTAGATGATGGGCTGGGGCAAGGAGAGGCAGGGAGTAATTTCAGAGGCACATGCAGAGAGCAGGCATGGGTTTGTCAGGGCATCACCCTACACCAGCTGGGGCCAAACTAGTGCTTTCTTTTACTGGACATGCCTCCTCATAAGCTAGAGGTGTCTCAAGGAAAGGGCTTAGATACAAACAAGGAGGGCTTTGAAACCCAGAGAACAAGGGTGCACTGAGAAAGCAGCAACAGGCAAAGACAGGGATCTCCACCCATGCAAGAGAAGGCAGAACAAGAGAAGGTAGAACTGGGTGCATGGCTCGGAAGGCAACCACAGCCCCAGCATCACAGCATGGGTTTTTCTTGCTACTCTTCATGGCCTGGCATTTCCATCCTACCAAGCTAATGATACACAGTCATAAGATATGTTATGCTTACGCAGGATAAGCAAGTCTCACCGTAATCTTTCCTTGATTAGATAAACAGATTGATCTCCTTATGTTTCTCACCATAAAGCTTTCTCTCCAGCCCTCAGATTATCTTGTAACTCTTTTCTGCATTCTCTTCAAATTTTCAGCATCCTTTTCTGAGCACTGACACTGGATTTAGACAGTGCATTTTAGTACCAGTCTCCCCAGAACCTTCTACAGCAGTAAAGTCTCATTCAAGGGCTACTCACGCTCTTACATGCATCAAACACTTCACACTAACTGCCAGGCTTGAAGAGGCCTCGGTAGGTCATCTGGTGAGATTCTCTGCTTTAGACACAGCCAGCTGCAACTCGCCCTATCTACGGACTTCTGGCTAATTTGTTTAAAACAAACATCTCTGCTACAACTACAGCCCAGCCCCCCTAAAAACATTAGGAAAAAAATTCAAAACCCAAACCCACAGGATAGCCTCCTCTTCTGCTTCACCATCCCAACTGGTATTACAGAAAACCATGGCATCTGAACTCCGTTATTACAGGTAGTGACTTCCTGCCCTGTCTTCATCACAACTACAGTCTTCTAGAATTACACTGCTGTACATCCTTGAAGATCATGAAGTTCCCTCTTCCATCTTTTCTTCCTCAGGCTACACAGTCCTAGTTCTTCTCATCCTTCCTCCCACACTGTATTTCTAAAGACCTCAATCATTTCTGTTGCTTTCCTAGATGCTCTCTTGTTTGCGCACATCCTTCCCCAAGGGTTGCATCTGTGTCTGAGCCTGGTCCTTCAGCAACACCTCACCTGTGTCAAGTAGAGTACTAACTGCTTCCTGCACCTTAGAGGTGTCACTTGCTTGGCACAAGGCTTGCCTCGTTTTTCTCTTCACCAGCAGAGCACTAACTCATCCTACTCCCAAACTCTGGTAATAACATTTTCTCCTGTCTAGTCAGTCTCCTTATCAGACAGCAACCCTTCCAAGTACAGCTTTTCAACTGGTTGTGGGTCCACCTGAGGGACACTTATCTCCTGCCCCTTCCTCATTTGCCTACAAGGCTGACACTTGGGTCAGTAGCACAGATTGACGTAAGTCGAGATGTACTACATCTATCCCCCCTGCTCAGGCACCAGGCAAGCCATCCTTTCAGGCAGGGGTGTTGACCAACTTGACATGGTACATGCCAGATAAATGCACTGGTGGATTTTTAATTAGCACATTCTCCCACCTCCTTAACAAGATACACACTAACTGCTTAACTGTTGATTCCAGATTGTTTGGACAGGCTGTTGTACTGCCATCCTTTCTCCTTCTACTTCAAGGGATCAAGCCTTGAAATACTAGATGTTCTCCAAGGTGGCTGCTCCCCATGCAAAAGTTACCTTAAGTCTATTTTTTAAGTACTTTCAGGGAAATTTTACAAAACTTTGCCCACATGACTACATCTACTTTACCTAAATAGTCTTGTCCGATTTGTGCTTGGATTTGCTTTTTAACATTAATTCCTTTAAGAACCTTGTCACCCTGACCTTCTTTGCAAGGTGAGGACAGAGCTCTTACTGTCACATTTTATTTGTTCCTCTTTTCCATGCAGCCAGAAGCCAATTCTTTCTTCTGTCCAATAGCTGCATCAGCTCCTTCTGCCCTAGCTGGGAGATCACACTGAGTTTCACATCCAGCACAAATCTGGTTTCTTCCTCTCAGATTTACAACTTTGCAACTCATGCCAAATCAAGCTGCCTTTTCTGTGTTGTGTGTAATAGCGAGACCCTGGGCAGCTACCGCAGTTCAGGAGACACACAATAGTTAATTTCCAGGTCTATGTCTCAAGCACAGCAAGAACCCAGCAAAACCAAATCACCAACTTGCATATGCAGTCATCCTGGATAAGACGTCAGCTTTACCGCCATCACCCGAGATGAGTCCAATGGTTTCACACAGAGGGAGTCTAGACCATATGCACAGGAAATTGAGGGATGAATCCCGTTTAAGATTTTCCTTTGCACCTAAACACACTAAATTTTGACTCAAGAGCCCAAGTATCAGCACAGAGACCCTTCTCAGTCACTGCCACAATCCTTCTGACCTCCAAGAAGATGACATCAGATGTTGATAATCATTTCAAGCAGAAGACAAGGCCTGATGCCAGCTGAACTCCCTCTAACTACAAGATCATGCTAAGATTGTCTCATCCCCTGGCTTGATGAAGGGACTTGAGACAGAGCCTACTAAAGGACACTATTTTAATTAGCAAAAGCAGGGCTCAGGCCAACACACACAGCTCTCCTGCTAAATGCGCTCTGCTAATACCCCTGTCAGCAACACATCAAGAGACAGCTGGATGCTCTAAGGGAACCTCTCAGAGCTGCTTTTCAACGCAGGGCAACAGGAGAGATCACAACATCTCCCCTCAAGCCACACCACATGGCCTCCTTGTTGGTGTGACAGAGCCAGAGGTCACATCGGTGGAGCTGCCTCTCTGCAGGGCAATGCTCTGCACTAAGCCAGGAGCAGATCCCAGCATGGAAACTAGGGAGAACATCCCTAGGAGAAAGGGAACAGGGAGTCAAAGCAAGCAACTGCTCTGCACACAGAATTACAGGGTTACAGAGGGGATGAGCATACTCGATGCAGGGACTCACAGGAATAGCTCTGGTCACATACAGTCCTCCTAGGGAATGACAGGCAACAGTCAGACAGGAAAGGTCCACAGCAGCCACTCTTCCAGCCAGAGAAAGGCAGGGGGTTTTTTTCAGCTTGCTGTCAGAGGCTGTGGTGGTTCATGAGAGCAATTGCGGAACATACTGAGAACAGGCAGACATGAATCCTGCCTGCAACTGCTTTCTCCTGGTGCTGATGCAATATGCTGCCTTTCAGACACACAGTCCCTTAAGAGATCCAGCCCCTTTCTTTAATGCAATAGCATAAACATCTTCCCAGATTGGGCAACGCAAATAGGAATCTTCAAAACCTTGCTTTAAGCCAGACCTGTACTACCAACTGCCAATTTCTCTGGGGAAAAGCAGCACGCATAAAACAAGACCTCTCTCTCTTCCCAGCACAATAACCACATGGGCAGAAGCTGCTGGCATCACCAATTAGACCAAAGCACATCAAGAACAGGAGACCTTGCCCAAAAGATACAGCAGGCTATGCCAGCAGGATGCCCATCTTGCCTATATAAGCTGTGTAGCCACTATATGAGCTTGGCCTAAGGAGAGCACAGGGACAGTGGGAAAGCATTCCCACTCCTCCACCTGTTTTTATGAGGGATGGGGAGGAAGGGACTTGCAAGCACAAGTGGGAGAACAGCAGGCAGGCAATATCAACATGCAAGAGCCATGGGGGGAACAGAAGCATTTCCAGCACTGCTTAGCAACCATGTGCAGGGAACACATAACGAGCATGCAGAGAGAGCCCTGCAAAGGGCAGCGAGCACTGCACAGAGGAAAATGTTCTGCATCTCACACTTACCGAGAGAGTCTCAGGCTTCCTGCAGCTAATCTGTATTTGGAGCAGAGGGCAGACACCCAGCTCCATGCTGGACAGACATGAAGGGAGAAGGCAGTGCCAACCACAGGCCTGCAGACTCAGAGAAAAGCCATTTCATACTGCAAGCCTTTGCTCTACAAGCTTGGCACCGGCTTCACCAACCTTGCCCCTTCTCTTGCAGAGTGCATACACATACACGTTTCTTCTTCATACCTTGATTTCCGTTTTTCTCCTTTTAACCAACTTTCTAGCCAATGCACCCGGCCTGCTCCCCCAATCCCCCTGTGTTAAGAGAGCTGCTGCCAGGCTGAGAGCTGCAGGCAGAGAGATGCCTCCCGAAGAGTCCATGCTCAAGGCAGTTCCTGCACACAGCTCCCCATATGGCTGGTGAGACAAGGAATCCTTCCCAACAAGAGCCTGAGCTGCACAGGGCACAGGAGAGAGGCTGAAGGCTGCAGTTCCAGGCAGCGGGTACTTCAGAAGGGCCAGCTGCCCCATACCACAGCCCTCAAAGCGAGAGCATCAGGACCAGCAACACACTTGTGAAGATCAAAGTGGTGGAGGGACACAGGGACTCCCTCCCTGCTTAGAAACCTGCAAGCAAGCTCTGAGCTTCCCAGGCTCATTTCCAGAGCCAGGAGGAACAGCAGACAGCTCTGCTGAGACCAAACACAGGAGAACCTTCCTCTGACTCACGCAGCACCCCAAAGGCCACAGCCCATTCGAGGCTCTGCTGTTCCCCCCGCAATGCCTCCCTCCTGAGCCATCAGGCAAGACCTGGGACCCTGCAGAGCCAGCTGAGGCAGTAGCAAACCTACCCCTTTGCTTCAGGCTCCAAGCAGGGCCTCCGACTCCTTGTTTGAGAGGCAGAGAGGAGAACAGGCAGCAGGCTGGCACACCAGCTGCTCGCCACAGGAGCCACCAGCCGAGGGGGGACAGGATGGCTGCTGGGCTCAACACAGCAGGCTGCCAAGCAAGCTCTCGCTGGCAGGAAGGAGGTAGGTCAGGAGCAGCTGGAGGGGCTGCCACCAAGGAATGCTCCCCCTCTCCTTGGCTCCCACCCCTTGGAAAGCAGCTGCTAGATTAAAAAAGCCTTTACAGTACTGTCATTCAAGGACATGGAGACAATCTCCATTTGCCAAACATTCCCATCATTTTGTCTCATCTATGCACCACAAAAAGCCCCAGCAAAGATCCAGCCCCAGCCTCCAGCAAGCCTTATCATTCTTCCCCATCCTTACCCACCGCGGAGCTCCGAGATGCTTTGATATGTAAATCAGGCACAGGATCTATAACCAGCACCGTCTGCAGTTCACAGCGTGTGGGGTATATCCTACACCAGGGCCTCCTCCGGCACAAAGCAGGCGCCCCACGGCTGCGCAGGCTTCACGTCAGACAGCGCAGGTCCCGCTGTCCTTCCCGGGAGTGGGAGGTGCTGCCGGCAGAGCCGCGAGGTCCCCAGCACACAGCCTCACCCTGGCCATCAGAGTGATGCGGGCTCTTACAGAAGGAGACACGGGCCGGGGTTCACCTCGGTACACACGGGGAGGGTGGCAGAGGAGCCGCTGGCAGGACGCTGCGGGGCTCCCCGTGACCCAAGGCACTCCAGGGCTCAAGGAAAGCATAATTAGCAGGAGACAAAAAGCAGGCCCTCGGCACTGCCAGCTCTCAGGCTTTCACTGCAAATCTCACACTACCTGGGATTTTCTTAAAGTCCTACTTCCCACAACAAAGCAGCTTCATGAGGATATTTATCAAAAAAAAAAAAACACAAAAAACAAAAAAAAAAAAACCCCAAGCAAGCTCCTAGCCCATTTTATTGCTGAAGAAAGCAAAAAATATCACCAAGGATACTTTAAAAGCCCTGAAGGGAAAAAATAAACCCCACAACATAAACAAACAAGAAACAAAGCCCTCAGTATTTTTCTTTTTCTGACTGAACTCGCAGCTTCAGAACATTTCAGGATAGTCGCACCACACTCTGGTCAAAGGGAAGAACATGGAGCATTGGAAAGCCCCACAGCAATGCCTTCTTGACAAGAAAACCGACACCCTCAGAAAATACAGTAGCTTCAGCTCCTTCCAAGGTTACCGAAGACAGGAACAGACAAAAATAGAGCTAAGAGTGCAACAAAACATACTTATGAGCCAAAGCAGAGTATCTTCCCAACCCCCTGAAAGGCATCTTCTTTCCTGTTTATCTTGCTCCTATGGTATCCAGGTGAAGACTGCAGAAAGGGCTTCTCTCCTTGTAAAGGCAATGTGTGTTCCTACCACTAAAAGGGTTGGGATGAAAAGGCCTTTCCTAGGTAGACACCAGCTAATTGCAGTCATTAGAAGCAATGTCCTTAATGCTTTGCTATTTCTGGTTTGAATGGAGTCCTCGTGAAGTTGGTTTCGAGCTGAGTGGTTGGCTTTCTGCTCTCTCAGAGCATTAAGAGAATAAAGGCTATTAGGGACTACATAGCATGGGTGTTTGGAGGGGAACGGTACTAATCCCTGCACTTGCCAAGGCTCTGTCCCTCGCCCAGGTGGGGCATCTGCAGGACCATCCAAGAGGCACCTGTGCCCTGCAACCCTTTGGTGGCTTTGTGACCGCTGCTAACTGGATGCTCCTGCCCTGCAGCCGATGGTTTTCCATGTATGCTTAACCAGAGGAGGGCACTTCCACTGTAACAGACAAATCCGGGGGGAGGCTCCTCAGGGACTATGCACAACTAAATTAGCCACCCTGAGCATGTACCAGTTGGCCTTTTGCTTTCAACTCCGACCTACTATCAAGGGAAGAGCGGAGAAGGGAGGTGCCCAGAATCCCAAATTCCCTAAACACTTGGTCTCCATCCAGCTGAGAGCTATTAAACCTGCTCTGAGCACTGGGCTGACTGCAACCTCATCATAGATTTCTGGCATGATGCCTCCAGCAGGTAGCTCCGTACAGGGCGCATTCTAGGACAGGAGCAGAAACCACGGTTTACTGATTTGGAGGGGATGGCGATCAAGACAAAGAGCAGAAAGGGACTGCCTGGCTCCACAGCAATAGACACAAGCCTTATCTGACAGCCCTTTGCTAAGTCCTCCAGGGTACGAGAGGCAGGGCGGTACCAGCCAGCTGCTCCCACCCTTGAAACATCACTCCTGCCTCCCTGCTGCTCTCCGCCACAGCGGTGCCTGGAGGACAGGCAGGGAGGAGAACAAGCAGCTCCCCGGCACCCAGCACACACAAAAGCAGCCTCAGCACCTCCGACGGCGACCGCGGGTGAGATGGGAGCCGGTGCCACCCCACAGAAACCGGTCCGGCGACCCCCGGGCGCAGGAACCACGGTACCCAGCAGCGGCCGAGCCGAGGACCACGGCACAGGACGGGCGAGAAGCCCCGGAGCACCTCCCCGGCCCCGCTCCCACGCAGCGCCGGCGGGCGGCACAGGCCTCTCCGCGGGCGCCGCACCCGGGCGCGCCCCCGGCCCGCTCCGCTCCGCCCCAAGATGGCAGCGGCGCCCCCCGCCCGACCGCCCCCGCTGAGGGGCTCCGCGCAACGGCCCCACCGCCCGGCCCGGCCCGGCCCGGCCCGCACCGCCCAGAGGTGCGGCCGCTGCCCTTCCCTCAGCCCCCCCGGCAAGCACCGAGGCGGCGGCTCGCCGCGGCCCCGGGCCCGCCTGGCCTGGAGGGAGCCGCGGCCGCCGCAGCCCGCCGCGCCGGCGGCTCGCTTACCCGGTGTCAGACGCCGACTGGCTCCCCCAGGGCCGCCGCCCCGCTTCTCGCCGCCGGGCCGGGCGCTGCGGTACCGCGCTGCGCCGCGCACGGGAGCGAGCGGCGACCGCCCGGCTGGGCTCGGCTCGGTTCGGCTGGGCTCGGCGCGGGGCGGGGCCCCGGCGGGGCGGGGCGCGGCGGCACCGGCTCTGCACAGCGGTGGGCGGGCCCGCGGGCGGTGGCGCTGCTGCTCATGCGCGCGGGCGGCGGGGCCCGGTGTGTCGGAGGTGCGCGGGGCGGGAGCGGGGGCGATATGGCGGCACCGGGAGCGGGGGTGGGCTGGGGTGGCGGGGAGCGGGCCCTGAGCCGCGGGGCTCCGTCGCGGGGCTTTAGGCTGCCCGGGTGGAGCTGGCCGCGGCCTGTGTCCCGCCGCCGGCTCGTGTTGCGCCCCGTGTGCGGCTTTCACCCGGAGCCCGGCCCGCACGCAGCCTCGTGGCTGAGCCGGACGGGGCCCGAGCAGCTCCCCTCGGCGCTGGGGCTGAGAGAGAGCAAGCCGCAGGGCGGGTGGGACTGGGTTGCCCTCGTCCTCCCTTCCCGTGGCTACCGGCCGCGCTGCCCGCCTTTACAGGGAGCCATTTGCAGGTGTCTAACCCCTGAGTGTGTGTTGCTTGCTGTTCTAGAGACACTGAGAATCGCTGGCCCCAGAGGTGGCACGGGGGTGAGTTTGAGTGGCACGCAGCAGGGCAGCTAAGCCGGGGCATACTGCAGAAGCACTTGGGAGCCTGGGCTGCATGGAGCCTTTGTGTCCCTTGCAGGAGGGGTCACCTCGAGTGTCTTGTCTCTCCGAGAGGCAGCACCCTCTGCTCCTGCTGGGCTTCAGTCCTGCCCTGGCGGACAGGGCACATTCAGTCCTCCCCTAGCAGTCTGACCGGTGTGACTCCTGCACATGTGTCTTTCAGCGTGTTTCTGTGTTTCAGAATCCGTGTGGAGCTGAGCTGCCGGGATTAGGCTTGTGGGTAGGTGTGAGTCGTCATGCAGCAAAGTTAAACCAAAATTCCTGTGTCCTGACAAGAGTGGCATTTGCTCGTGTGTGTCATGGGGACTCGGGAAGTGTGGGTGCTAGTCTGTGCTTTGCTGGTTGTTCTCCAAAAACTGCCTTTGGAGGTCTGGTGAGTAAGGGGAGGCAATTTGGGGAAGAAGACAGCATGGTGGATTTCTTGTGTGTAAAGCTTACTCCTTGTAGTAAAAGCAGACAGCCTTTTTAAAAGCAGGATACAAATACTCATCTGAGCTGCGTTCACTTGTCTGGTTTGAGAGTTCTCCAAGCTTACCTGGAAGGGCCTTGTTTGGAAGGAAGGAAACTGAGTTAAGGGAAGTTTTGAGTGAGAAGCGAGGCTTATTCCAGCAAAGCTGCAGGTAGCTCTGTGCTGCCTTGTAACATGAGCATGCCTTTGTCTCCAGGACAGGTTTTTCTTAAGCCTGAATTCTATCTGTGTTAGGCATCATTTTCTAGTATGGCTTTATCAGGAAGGCCTGGAGCCGCTGTCATTCTTTGTTCTGTGAACAACTAACCCAGATTAGTGGTTCCTGACTAATTATTGAGCCACATCTCTCCACCTTCTCTTCCTTGTTTTTGTCCTTCTCCCTGCCACAGCTCCCCCCAGCGCGGTTGCTGCTATCTGCTTTGTGATTGCACCTTGCTGGCTGGGACATGGTCACCCAGGTCAGGGCTGGGAGCAGAATCTGGCCTTGTGGCTTGCCAGCTATCCTGTTCTTGAGACCTCAATATTTTCAGAAGTAGTTAAGATACATTTGAGAGGCGAATAGCAGCATTGAGTTACAGGAGTGTGGGCAGTTCTCTGAATTCACATGTAATTCCAGAAGGCAGAGACAAGGAGGGTCCTCGCTGGGCTTCACCTCCAGCCTCACAGACCAGAGAGAGCTTCTAGGGTTGAGTACCTGCTCTACTGCTCCTTTCCTTTGACCTCACACAGGTTATCCTCTCTGTAGCTTAATTTCCTGCCAGTGCACTGGGAGTAATCCCTCCCTTTTTTAGTACAGTGCTGTGAATATGAATATACAGAATGGTTTAAGGTGATTGGATAATAGAATGGTAAGAGCCATAAGTACTTTAGAGTTGGGTCATCTGGATACTTAAAATATCAGTTTTCCAGTAAAGGTGTTCAGCTCTTATTTTTTATCTGCCTTTCCTGATTGTGATTTGGAAAATTAGGTTAGTGTGTTTTGCTTCGAAATTGTTAACAGATGTACCTGTAATGAGTTTCTGTTTGTAACTTGGATCAGTAAATATCCTGATTAATAGCTAATCTTATTCATAAATGGAATTCAAAAAGACTTAATTCCTCTTTGTGAATCCTGGCCTTTCTGGTTGTCATTAATGTAAAACCAATTATGTCTTGGTAATGAATATCTTGTGTATTTTTAACACACACACACGCCCTTAATCACATTGTTTCCTTTATGAGGAGAGCCGTGAATGGATTTTGTCCCGTAGTTCACACTTGGCTCTGGTAGATCACCCTGGCAGACGGTCTATAAATAAACCAGCAGTGGCAGAGTAGGGGTTTAGGTATTTGCATGGCACATATTATCTTGGATTTATTTCCTGCATTCTAATGATGGATGACAGATGCAGTTCAAATCTTTGTGGCACCTGGAGCATGTCTGTTTTGGTCTCTTAGAAGAATAAAGGCCCCCACTATTTGACTGTGCAAATCAGGTTACTGCTATAAAGGTGAAGAATATTTTTCCCTATTTTATTTTGTATGTTTGACAGCAGGCTTTGAGTAGTACTCCTCACCATTTGCTTTGCAGCATCCATTGGTTTTCTCTGGGGCCTGTTTGGATGAGTTACTAGAAGAAAGAAGGAAAAGAAATAACTGAATGGTTGTGGAATGGCAGCTCTTGGGGATATAGGGAGCAGGGATCATTTCCAAAACTTGTGATTGAAAAGGAAACTGATACTGGATTGTTAGGTAGCAGAACTATTTAAAAGTGTGCTTACTCTAGGATGCAGGCAGGGTAAAAAGGGCACCTCGACTGGTTTTTAGGGTATACACTACTGATGAAGACTTGGTCAGAGCCGTTGCACTGGCCTCTTGAGTGTTCAGAGACCTTTTATGAGCTCCCATGGTTGTGTTAATAGTGCAGATTCATACAGACTATTCTTGTGAAGCACATCAGTATTTTTGCTGGAATGGAAGAGATCCATTTCTTGTCCACATCTCCTGGTGTTTCTCCAGAGATACTGTCATGATGTAGATGTGGGTTGGCAGGGAAAGAAGTTCTGGTCTTATGTTTTGTCATGTTCCCTTGCACGTAGCTGAAAACTGTGATTTCTGTGAATACTAGAGCCAGCATGAGGTGATGAAAATGTGTGTTGGGGGAACACAGACCTTCCTTTCCTAGTACTGTGTGCCCTGATGTAGGTTCCAAGTGAGTATGTAGTCCTGTTGTCCTTATCTGGAAGATGTCCTTGCTTCGTATCAGCTCCCTGAGGTGGTCAGCTTGTGTGTTTGCGCACATTTGACGAAAATATGGTATGTGGCCTGCTTCTGTTAGCTGGGGTGAAATGCTCCAGAATTCCTCCGTTCCAAAGCCACTCAAGATTGTGGTAGATGTAAGTTAGTTCTTTCATGTCAAGGAAAAAGGGTGAAGGTGGTAGCTTTAGTGTGGCACTTGAAAATGGCACAGTGGTTAAAGAATTTCCAGGGGCTTATAACTGGTGAAGAGTTTCTTGTTGTGCGGTGTTGGAATTTGATATCGGTCTGCTGGGTTGAATGGGGTGAGGCTGAAGGGCCCTCAAGAAGGGAGTGTTTGCTGCAGCCCGTTATTGTGTGCTCAGACTTCTTCAGTAAAGTAGAAATTGGGTCATTTCAGTGATATTTGATTAACAAACTCCTCCCTCCTCAATCTTACTCCAAACTCTGTCTGAGGTCTGTGCTAACTTTTAACAGGTGTGTGGAGTGCAGAAAAGCAAAGTGCCTCTGATTCTGGTTTAAGAAATTAGTGTCTCTGACCATGAGACAGAGCCACTGCTAGAATTTAGGGGCAGCAGGGTAGGGCCTGGGAGAGGTTTCTGTGCACAGTTCTTTATCACTGCTTTGGTGCAGCTACATGTGGCTGATGTTTGTATCAATTGTCCTTATATTGGGCCTTTCATTTTAGGATAGTGTCTGTTTAAACACTACTCTTGCCTAGCATGAAGAACTTGGAAATTAATCCTGCTTGAGCAGGAGATTGGACTAGATGACCTCCAGGAGTCCTTTTCAAGATAATTCCTTGGCAGGAGTGTATTAGTGATTAGGTACCTAATGATTTAAGGCCTAATGGTGTGAGGCAGCACAGAGAAGGAGAGAGGTGCTGGGTGTGCTGGGGCTGATGGCTGTCATCGCTTTATAGCAGCTCTTCAACTTCGGCACTAACTTGGAGCATTCATGTGGCAGCACCCAGCGTGACTGTGAGTGGCTTCTGTGCCCTTTGGAGTTTACTTTGGTAGTTAGCCACTCCATAGAGGGGAAAACTGAAGGCAGAAGAGAGAAAGCTCACAGCTGCTGAGGGAGTAAGTCACGACTGGGTCTGGTTGAGGAGCACCTGGAGACAGACCCAAACTTTCTGGAAGGGAAGCTGGCATGTTACGATAGCTGAAGATGTGATTCACTCTTTGTGAACCTACTTGCACCCTTGAATGCTGTGCTCCATCCCACAGATGCATTCTTCTCTTCCCCCCACCCTTCATGCTAATTGGAAGCATCCCCCCTGTTTACTCAGTTCCTAACAGGATGCTTCATACCAAATAATCATAGGACGTTTCTTAGCCTGTGACGCATCTTAATGTGCCGAGGAATAATTCTTAGCAAAGAAGGGGGTACTGAGTCATCTGGAAAAATAAAGAGTCCTTGGGCATTTAATGCTGTTGATGCTCCTGCTGGTAGTTTCTAAACTTCAAACCTTCACTGCTGCCACAGGGTAGAAACAGATGGTGACTCCTCCCCAGAGCAGGGCTGAGTTCAGAGTTTAGGCAGTGCTTTAGGACTCTGACATTCTGCCTTAAGCACATCTTGCTATGCTGGGCCTGACTTTGCTGTCACTCTGACAGAGGGAGAGTGTGTGCCTGTGCCTGCCCTGCCACGAGCCAGCAGACCTCTCCCATCAGCCTGCATAGTGGTGAGGATGAAGAGGCCCATCCTCTCCTGCCACCGAGGCCACCATGCCTCGGGGGAATAGAGATGGGGTGACAGGGGCAGCTGGATTCCCTAAGAAGTGTCCATCAGAGGCAACAGAGAGGCCAACTTGCTGCTGCTCTTTGGGTTTTCTAGAGGGATTCAAAGCCTCAGTGTGATTCTGGAGGTAGCAGGAGCAGTATTACTGAGTTTGAGTTTCATGCAGGGAAATGGTACACCCAAGTGCAGAGGAGGACACAGGCTGTCCTCTGCTAACGCAGAGTGTGGGCTTACAGCAAGGTAATGTAGTTGAACTTGCATAGAAATCCTGGGAGCAGGAATGCCCGGGTAATCAGACCTTGTTTGCCAGCAGCACTGTAAATACCACAGGGCCTTGTTGTCAGTAGGATTGCACAGTGAGGTAAGGAGCTGTGGCAAAAACACAGCCTTCTTGGAGGCTCATTTCAGAGAGGGCACAGTATAGGCAAGCTCTGAAGGGAAGCTCTGAACTCATTTGAAGGTCTTCTACCCCACTGAAAAGTGGTTTTGTTTAGCAAATCTCTGGCTGTTGCTGTTCTCTTCCAGACTTGCCTAAATGACAGGTGAGATGGTTTGCTGCATATCATCTTCTTTGTTCAGGGAGCACTGCTACAGAATTGCTGTGGTGCACATCTCCAGTGCTTCTCATCTTGCTGTCAGCGTTAGCTTGCTCTGTAGGACAACTGCAAACCCTAAAAATTACATACATCCCTAAGTAAGCAAACACAACACACTGGGGCAAAATAAAAACAGTAGAGGGAGAGTGAAGATTTAGCCTGGGCTTTACTTGGTTGTCATAAAACCAGCTGTGGCATCGTTTGTCAGAAGGCTGTGCGGGTATGTTTTTTCTCTATAGAGACATTAGGTCAGCTTTGTTAAGAAAAAGGTTTAAGAGTTAAAAAAATTAACTCTTAAGAATATTAAGAGTTAAAAGTTAAGAAAATGGTTTTACAATGTACTGCTACAGTTTGGCTCATCAGAACTGGCAAAGGGAGATAAGAGGTCAATGACTTTTTAATGTTTACTTTAGAAAGGGGAGAAGCAGAGCATGTGTTCGTTACACTGCCAAGGCCTAAGCAACCAGTGTCACACAGCAGTGGTTGCAGTCAGTCTTAGCTCTACCTGAGCTGGCCTGAAAGAGGACTGGCTCTCAGCCTGTGGTGTTTTCTCCCTTCTCCTGGATCTGCCTGGGTCTTCGCTCCCTACCTGATGTCAAGGTGATCTGGGTCCAGATAAACCTTTGCGGTTGCGTGTGCAGGCTGGTTGCCAACAACCTGACAGAATGAGGTTAGGGAACAGCCATAGATGTAGTCAGGGAAGAGAGTGTGGAACACTTAGAGATTGCCCCTATAACCCAGCTCTGCTGCAGTCTGGGTGCTGTTTTGGTTTGGCTTAAGTGAGCACTGTAATGTTAGAGCTGGTTGATCTGGACAGCCTTAACAGGGCGAGACTGGCAGAGGTATGATCCTGGTCTGTAACCATAGGCTGCTGAACACCTTGTGTATGCTAACGGGGAGCATGCCCTCACCAGTGGAACTTTGCCTTGTTTCTTGTCTGGCAAATTCTTTCTGGAAGCTCTGGTGCCAGTCTGTAGAGTATCTCTGGCATTTTGCTTGTTTTATAGGTAACATTGGTAGCTTTTACAAGTAACTGTGGTAGGTCACTGCAGCTTCTAAATTAGTTCACATCTGAAATTCTCAAACCTGCTGCTTGTTACATGGTTCACAGTTTACACAGAAGAGTCCTTACCGCTGTGTGCAGGCAACTGCAATGCAGTGATACTGAATCCAGCTTTGTAGTATACTCATCTGAATTATATTGTCTCCTGAATTCAGGCAGGGGTTGTTGATCTGCTTTGTGGTGTGCTGCAGATGCTGTTACCACTCCTTGTGCTGTGGATTGCAGTGTCTAAAGAGGTGCTGAGGCTCCAGTGTGTGATTCACATAAGGGAAAGGAAGCAAAACAAATTCTGTCCATTTTCCAGAGTTCCTAATTCTCTTGTTTCTTATGCAGGGAGGATTACCAGAATCCACATGGCTCTCTTGAACAGGCGATTGGGTTTATCCTTAACCCATCTAAGCAGTACGGTGATCCAGCGGCACTTCAGGTAATTTTCAAATCTTGCTTTTGCTTTTGTTTTCTTGGGAGATTTTTCTGATTGAAGTATGTGCTGTTAAGTAGGTCAAGCATAAGATACAGTATTTGTGATTCAAAATCGATAATATAATAATAATTAAAAAAAACCAAAACCATCTCACAGTTGTCTCTTCCCAGGTTGCAAAGTGAGCCCAGACACAACATAGGCAGGTTCCTGGCAGTCTGAACGTGGTCTGAACTCTGCATTTTCATATGGGTATAAGGAGGCTTTTAGGCCTTGACAGCATCACAGTGGCCTGAAAGCAGAAGTTGGAAGTGCCTGTGTTTTTCAGCCTAGTGCAAATAAGCAACAGCCAGCCCCTGCTGAATGCAGCACCAACTACATGTTTAAAATTATTCCAGAGTTTATAATTTCAGGTATTTAGAACAAAAGTAACCTGAAAAATTATTTCCTTGTACCTTAACAGTGCCCATTTTGTTAATTTTCTTTAGGTCCTTGTTCCAAGCTCAAAGCATTTAAAGCTTCTCAAATTTATGGACCTCATATTTTACAATGTCTTGCACAAAGCTTAGAGCCTAATCTCACAGTGCAGGTATGGGGAATCTCTACCATATAACTCTTTAAAGGGTCAGGGCTTAGCTTAAAGGATGAGAATAGTCATTCTTGTGGCTGTGCTCTGGCGAGGGTATTGAGACAATGCTCAGGGCTAGGTTATGTGATAGTCCCAGGAGCTATCTTGAGGAGGTACCTAAATCATACTGGCTTTCTCTGTAAATGGGTTGCATGAGAGCATTGGCCAGTAGGCATTTCAAGGAGGTATGTATGCTGACAGCCAGAGGGAGGCAGAGTCCACAGAGGTGAGCAAGACGTCAGCAGTCTTAATGGGAAAACCTTTCTTTTGTGGTGGGATTTTGCTCCAAGACTGTGATAGAAATGAAGAAAGGAGGGGAAAGAAAAAAGTCCTTCTCGTGCAGTTAATCTTGTACAGTGGTACCTGGGCAATCACACTTCTAGTGGTTTTGTACTGCTTCATTGTGCATTTGGCCCATCGAGGTTTCTCCGTCTCCTTCCTGTGACAACATCTTGTCCCTTTCCAGATTCCTTCCTTGTGCTTTCCCTGCTGTACAGCCACAGCTGACAGGCACAGGATAGTGTGGTATACCACATCCCTGCCAGGGGATGGGAGAGGGTGGCTGCTTGCAGAGGCGAGCGACTTCTAAGAGAGAAAAGAGGTGTCCTCCTGTAGGGAAAAGCTGAGGTAGGCCTCTGCTGTGGGAAGCAAATCTTGAGGGCAGCACTTGACCTCTGCAGCAGTTAGACTAACACAGACTGACCCAGCTGGCCTTCCTTTACTGGATGTAAAAATGCCGGCTTCACCTGATGAACATCCACAATATGTTTGATGCACAGGGGGTGGCTTGCTCTTCTTCTAGGTAGCATTGCAGTTACACATCTTTCATCTTCTAGAAGGGCTGATGGTCCCTGTTGATCTTTGTATACTAAACACACTTCTGCTCTGCAAAACAAGGTGAATGGTTAGGTTGATTCCCTATGCTGTCTATTTGAGTAGTTCAGCTGACACCAGCTTGGCATTCCTGCAGCTGTGTGGCCAGCATGTTTCTGGTACCTTACTGCAACTTAGTTGTTCAGCAGTAGAAAGTACCTTCCTGCTTTTCTGATGGTCTGTGTTTGGGCCTCCTTTGAAGACAAGCAACACATCACTTGAATTTCAGCTTACTGGATAAAAAAATAGCTATTCCTGTATCGGAGGTTGAATTGTTTCTGTTTATTCCTGCTGTTCCCAAGCATAGTCAGAGTCAAATCTAACAACTTAGTATTGTGCAGTTTATTTCTGCTGTTTGTTACTCCTGATAATCTCACAGAGCAAACAGATAAAGAAGAGACTGTGTCTCTCTGGGTTCCTCCCACATGGGGAAGGTGATGATGTGTTAGATTCTAGCTAGTGGCAGCTTAGCAGCCACAGCAGGACTTCAGGTGTCTCACTGAGAGCAGAATAAGATGGGAGACCCTTATAGACTTCACTGAAAAGAAGATTGTTAAGAAAAACCCTTATTGCTAGGGACTGTGTACAAGACTGAAAGAGTCTGACTTGAGTCTAAGCTTCCTGCAGGCTGTTTGTAGCGGAAGCAAGCACATTTTTTTGCTTGTAATTGAAATTGAATGGAATCATCTGCAGTCGCTAAAAAGCCCAGTAAATGTGAGCCACTCTTCATGCCATCTTTTAGTCGTGTTTCAGAGTAGAACGGTCATTACATTTGACATTTAGTGAAGAGTGTGCAAAGCCCGAAGTAGCATTTGGCTTTCAAAGAGCACATGGAATGCAGTCAGTGTGTCACCCATATGGTATGTATTTTTTGCTGGCGCCTTCTGAGTGGTGTGTGTAATGACAAGATCCTGTGCTGGGTTTGCCCTTGCTCCCAAAGGATTACTGAGGAGATCTGTCTAATTCTTTCCTGTCTTTTGCTAGTATCACTGGAGCACGCCAAGCGATACAGAAGCTCACCCGTGTGCGTGTGGTGGACAACAGCGCCTTGGGGAACACACCATACCACCGGCCACCAAAATGTATCCACGTGTATAACAAGACTGGGGTTGGCAAAGTAGGAGATAAGATCCTTCTGGCTATTAAAGGAGAAAAGAAGAAGGCTTTAATTGTAGGGCACAAAATGCCTGGTCCCACCATGACGCCTAGGTTTGATTCCAACAATGTAGTACTCATAGATGATAATGGAAATCCATTGGGGACTAGAATAAAAACACCAATACCCTATAGCCTGCGACGGAGAGAAGGAGAGTTCTCCAAAGTATTGGCCATTGCCCACAACTTTGTATGAAAGATAAGAAAGGTGTCTGGCAGTTGTGTTTATATGCTTTCATACAGTAGCTGTTCCTTGGTCCTTTTCTAAGAAAAAAAGTGGTGAAAAGTGAAAAAGTTGAGGTTCATCAAGAGTCTCTTCCTGTTTAAGAATTGCAGGCAACTAATTTAAATGTTGCAATACCTTGTTTTACTCTAAAAGGAGATTGATTTGTTTCACAGAACATCTGCAGTGTGTTTAATCATTAAAATAAGAACATGAAAATCCTTCTTGTTTTGCACTGCTTATGCTCTCTTTTCTATATTTCTGCCTTTCCCAGCTCCCCAGGAACAAGGCACAAAGCGCAGTCCCTGGTCCAATGGGGTCTACAAAATGGATTCACATAAAAGAGTAGGAGAGATACATAATGAACTATTGGCACCTTGGGCACATTTAATAAAAGGGTGAGTTTCTATGTCTTTGCCTAAGAAAAGTCTTCAGGAGTAATCAGAACTGGGAGAGCATGATGGCCTACAAACTTCAGTGGTGTGTGGTTGAACAGGGTATGCCAGAGATGGGGAAGCAGAGGTAGGAAGGGGAGGTGAATAGGGTAGGTTTGAGATGCAGCCTGTGCTCTCCACCTGGCCAGCCTCAGGAAATTGTGTTCTCTGAGTAATGCAAGGGCTGCGTTCAGAAGCTTGGAGCTTATGGCAGGTAAAGGAATACAGGGGGCAGAGCACTCCTAGAAATAGCAGTGCTTGGGAAGAGGGATGTAGCCCACATGTGTCTGGCCAGCTTTGGGCCTCTGAGCCAATTCCTCACATCTTGTGGCAATGGCAACTGGCAGTGCCTTGTCGTTCCACATCCTCTCCCTGTTGAGCTGGGAAAGCTCCTTACCCTGGCCCTGCATTGTCCAGATACAAAGGTCTGAAGACTGCAGTGCTGAGCTGTTCCATGTTTTAACTAGTTACTCCTGGCAGATGTGCCTACCCAATGCTCCTCACTGTGGAATCCATATTGCCCATGGAAGAGTTGAGCCCTGAATCCTTGTTCTCCATGATTCCAGGTAATGCAGACAAGAGATACTTTGGATTTAAATTCAGTCTTGACCTTTAAGTAATGGCACTGTCCCACCCTGTGAACTAGGGAGGATCAAACCTGTGTGCTGCCCAGTTCTGCGGGAAAGCAGAACCGGCTGCTGCCAGCAGCAACTTCCTCGATTGTTGTTGTCCATGGGTCAGTGGATGTTTGGTCTGCTGCTTTGAACCCCCCTGAACCCTGCAGGCATTGCCTTTGACCCCTTGGCATGCTTGCTTCGTAGATGTCTGCCCACTGGCATAACAGTGGAGCAGGCGCTCGTGGCTGCTGTCAGTCTTTCCAGTGTATCCGAGTGCAGTCGACTTCCAGGAGGAACTTTATGTGCTCAAAAGTGATGCTGATGCCATTTAGCTAAGCAGGATAGTGAACAAACCATGTGTGCAGTGAGCGTGCCTCCCTCCCTCCATGGCACGGCCCAAGTGCTCGGCCATTGTTTGCTGCTTTTTTCTCCCTGCTTCAACGTGCTCCCGCATCACTTTGGGATGCACTCTGGGCAGTCTGGGGTGGATGAGCGGGTTCCCCAGCTCTTTGGCGATGCTCGGTGCCCGCTCTGTGTGCCTGGGGTGCTGGCGGGGATGGAGCAGGGCTGCCCGGCCGCGGCCCCTGCAGCGAGCCGGACGGGCCCTCTAGCGGCACCCGGCGCGGAGTCCGGCCGGAGCGATGGGACTAGGCCAGGCGCTGCTCAAGCCTGAGGGGCTTTAAGGAGCGCTGGGAGCGTGGGTCCCGTCCTGGCACCGGGGAAGCTTTGTTCAGGGCTGCAAAGCGCTGGATCTACCCGAGTTAGGCGAAGAGGTGGGAAAGACAGCTCTGTGCCCTGCCATCGGCGGATGAATCTTCACAGCTGCTTGAGGTGTGTTCTAGCTTTTTCACAGCTCATCCCTTCAGCAGGCTTAAGTATTTTGAGAAAAAGGGTGAATGCTTTTATACATTATTAGGGAAGGTGTTTACGCCACTTAGCAGCTGTGTGGCCTTGCTTTACAAAACCTTCCGCAACCTTTGAAAGTCCCAAACCCCAATAAACACATAAACAAATACTTTTATAAGGTTTTTGTAATAAGCAAATCATAAGCCTATTGACATGTTTGCCATGGCCTTCCTGCAGGCAGAAGGAGCTCAGATTTCCTGAATTAAATCCTTTGGAGAACAGAAAAGGAAGCTGGCTTCCACTAGTGTAGGGCTGGAAAATATACTTTCAAAATATCCTTTGTTTCTGTGTAAAGAGGAGTCCATCCCAAGCTGGAATACCTTATAACTCGTCTAAAGGTCTGCTTTACTGTGAAGTTTTTGCTTGGCAACAGCTCCAGCCTTGAAGCGTCTCCCAGTAGGACCTAAGGGCCTGCAAACAATCCTTGTTTTTCCTGTCCTGAGCATAAGGGCTATGAGTCTCCTGGGATGCACAGACCCTGCTGTTTGGATATTAAATATTTCACAGAATATTTGCTAATAACTTTCCAGCATTTTGCTGGGGAAGAGGTCCTGGGGAGAGGCCACAAGAGGAAGCGGGCAAGACAATGCAGCATACTTGAGATTAAAAAGTGAAGCGATGCTTTATTTCTAAGTAAACTGATATGTGGAACTAAATCCTTAACCTCAGAGCTTAATAAGCAGACATGCAGACAGCTGAGCTAAGCATATCCCATAGAGCGTGTCCTGCAGTTTTTACCTGTCTTTCCCTAACGAGGAACGCAGCCTCGGCAGAAATCCCTGTCCCACTGCAAATTCCAGGTGCTGCCTGTAGCAGCATCTCAGGGGAAAAGGCCTGGCTTGTGGATGAGCCCTTAGCCTGCTCCCACCCATCCCACTGAATTCGGCGCCAGCGCAGTTGCAGGATGGTCAGCCCCTGACTGCCCCAGCACTGCTCCGGTACCATCCATCTGCGCTGCACAGGCAGGAGCAGATGGCTGGTGCCTGGCCAGTGGCCTAGGCTGATGTAGATTCTCAGGGTTCTCTTTTTCTTTGAGCAGCCCCTGTGTTCATAGAATCACAGAGTGGTTTGGGTTGAAGGGACCTTAAGGATCATCCAGTTCCAACCCCCTGCCATGGGCAGGGACACCTTCCGCTAGACCAGGTTGCTCCAAGCCCCATCCAACCTGGCCTTGAACACTGCCAGGTCTCCTCTTTTGTTTCAGCACAGGGGGAAATACCTGCTTGTTCTCAACTTCCAGGCTGGCCCCGCTCTGCTCCAGACATGCCAGAGCCTTCTGAGCAGCAAGGCAGTGGTGTCCCAGGAGCAGCTGCTGGGTTTCCTGGGCTCCAGCTTGCAGCACCCTCTTTTGCCATTCACCTGAGGCTGAGCTCTCCCCAAATGGGAGGCTTTTCCTTGTGCATCCATCCTGCTAGGAAATCAGATGCGATTTCCTCCATGGGTAGCAATTCTTGCAGGTCCTTTTCTTGAAGGATGGCTGCAGGCTGGTGGGATGATTCCCTTAGGGGAGGGAAGAAAAACAAAACACCACCTACCTCAGTTGCTGCCAGAAGGTCATTCTTTCCCCTGCTTCCTAGTTATGTTTGTTATTCTGCAACTGACAGGATTTTATATGGTAAATGGGAAAATTTCCCAGCATGAGGCGGTGCTTAAGAGGAATTCTCTCATCTCCTGTGCAGCCTCAGGGGGAGCTGCCACCTGCTGCAGAGGGAAGGCAAAGCCAAAGGCAGAGTCCTCCCAGGGTCTTCTTGCCGTGTTACAGATGTGCCTCCCTGATCAGCTCTGAGTGAGTCCCTGGGTCAGTGTCTGTTCCCGTGTGTTTGGATACAGGGTTTGTGTCAGATGAAGTTCCCAAGAGGGTGCCTATTCCCCTGGTGATGGTGGGGACTTTGTGCTCAGACTTTCTTCCTTGGGAGATCGGGGGAAGGGGTCTTTTCCTAGGTCATCCTGCATGGGTAGGGAGAGATGACCTTCGGGGAGATGCTTGCCCAGAAAAGACATGTGATGGGGCAATCTGGTGAGAGCTGGGGTATGGAAAGAGACAGGCGAGCACTGGGGATTAGCTGGCCGTGAGAAGGGGTGTCCCCAGAAGGAAGCAGGCAAGACAGATTATCACAGAGGGCTGCAGCGAGGAGCTGATGTCTTCCATCTGCTTGGAGACCGAGGCTGAGAGACAGGAGGCCCTGTCTTGTGGCCCTGTGCCAGCAGGGTGGATGGACCACAGAGCTGGGGGAGGCAGCTAGTGACTTTGGGGGCTGGGAGGGGGGGAGACAGCTGACATCACCCCAGCCGAACCAGGGCTGATGCAGCTGGAGGCTGGACTTTGGTCCAGATCGGTTGGCAGGGGTGAGGGTGGCAGGCTGCACATCCCAGAGCTGGAGGCTAGGTGGCAATGTGGGCATGGTGGTGTGCCTGGCAGCCTGCCCCCTTGGCCGCCATGCCACTCGCTCGGTGGGCCCGTAAGCCTGACTAACTGATCGCCAAAATCTCCCTCCATCAGCACGTTCCCCAGCCGCCGGCCCACAGTAGGGCAGCGGAGCCGCAGCCAGTGAGGAGGAGGAAGATGAAGACTTTGGAGCGACCCAGCCTGACCAGGTCCGTTGGGGAAAGATCCAGTGAGAGCCAGGGAGCTGTGACCAGGGCTAAACCCTCTCTCCGTGGAGCAGTGTTGAGTGGCCAGGGGCAGCAAGGTCACATCTAACCCTGTCCTGTTTTGGTGAGGGCGAGCTGGGCTGGGGAAATCAATGGAAAGAGGAGTCTGCGAGCGGCCATGTGACTCCCACAGGGCTGGTGGCTGCTCATGGCAGGGAGAGGAGGGACACAATGCCCTGTGCAGCAGTGGGGTGCTGGGTCTTGGATGGCAGTGGGCTGCAAAGCAGGGGCAGAGGTGGGGAGTGGGGAGGCACAGCCTGGGTCTCTTGGGAAGCCCGGAGCTGGGCCGCTCTCCTGATGCAAAACAACCCCTCAAAATGCATTGAGACTCCCTGCCGGGGCCATTCACCCAGAGGCAGATGCCAAATCCCCTTCCCTGAAGCTTGCCAAGCCTCAGGCGGTGAGCGGGGTTTGCAGGCTGAGCAGCATTTTCCACCCGGCCACTCGCAGAAAGGCAGTGACCCTGCCAAGCCCTTCTGATGAGACAATTTTTTAGCTGTCTGCTTCTCTTCAGGACGTGGCTGTGCTGCTTAAGATCTACATGACCCAGGGAGAGCAAAGAGGACTGGGAAACAGCTGGATCTGGGGCCTCGCTTGTTTATATCCTGCAGCTACTGTTCAAGATAGACAAGGGCAGGGTGAGAGTGTCCATCAGGGAGACCGTATGGGCTGGACACTTGTACTGGGAAATCCAGTTTCCCATGAGCTGGAGGGGGGTGAAGAGCTGGAAGTGAGGGGAGGATGCTGGGGCTGGCACCTCTGCCAGGGCAGAGCCCACAGGTCGAAGCTTGTGTGGTCGCTGCCCAAAGGGCTCTCCCGTGAGTGAGTTAGCACTGACGGCAGCCTTGTCAGCTTATTTTCTGAGTACTTTCTCCTGTTCTCCAGCATAAGAAATGGGGTGGTGAATGTTAGTGAATCTAGACTTAATGCTGTTGCGTAAATCAGTGGTAGAGCCTTGAGTGAGCTAGTGCATGCCGGGCTGGTCAGCTTATCTCAGAAGCTGTCAGGAATAGCGGATGGGAATTTTCCTAGGTCTGCGGCAGATATACCCTCTAACAAGAAAACAGAATTGGAAAGCTCAGGAGTGTCTAGCCTGGAGAGAAGGAAGATTAATGAGGGCTCCTGACAGAAGGATAAAAAGAAGGATGTGGAGAAAGCACATCAGGCACATCCATTCACCCTTCTGAGTGTGCAGTAGAGGGGACATTCAATCAAACAGTCTGGCAGAGGAAATAAAATCAGCTTTTTTCATTTTTCCTTTCACCCAACGCATAAATTGCCTCATGGAATTCATTACTCCAGGGCAGCAGCAAGCTTCATTGCTTAACACAGCTCAAAATGAACCTGGACACTTACCTCCATGCCAGGAAGGGTGAGCATGCTCAATATGAATAGTACACACACCCTCCCCAAAAGGTTGGGAAGTGATGTGCCCAGTTGTGGTGTAAACACCAATGACACACTGTCGCTTGGGCACCTGGAATATACAAGCTTGCTTTGAAATGTCTAAAGGCTATAAATTCCATGAACCTAATGTGGCTCTTCAAAAACAAACACTCAAGCCCCAGGATACAACGTGGACCAAGGCAGAGCTTGGGAAGCAAATCCAAGGTCATTTGGTGTAAGACTGTACCTTTCTCACTCCAGCGCAAATGGGCTGCTTTTCATAGTTATGGCCTCGTAGCACTTGGGTGTGGAGTGAGGGGTGGCACTGGTGAGTATTGCCCAGGGCCAAGGCCAGGACGTGGTGGTCCCGTGGCTCCTGTACGGTGAGGCTAGCCTTCTGCTTGCCTGGCAACATGGTGGGGTGAGCTCTGCTGGCACCTCAGTCTGCTAAAGGACTGCAGCTCTGTGAAGGGCTCGGTGGGCATCCTGTCCCGGGTACTGAGGTGCTTCCAGTGGTGCTCCACAGTAGCTGCCCCCCAGGCTGCCCATGGTGTGTGGGGAGAGGAGGTGAAGCTGCATTCGCAGCCCACTAGTTGCTCTTTCTGCCAGAGCAGGAAAAGGAATCAGTCAGGGTTGGGGCACCCCAAGGAAATTCTCATCTCTCACCCCTTGTTTAGCAGTTCCCGTAGCTGGGGCTATGCTCATACCAAAACCAAGGGCAATGCTTCAGTGGGCTTCCTGGCTGTTGCTCTAACTCCCCAGTATGAATGTGGATGGTGGCTGACTTCAGCCCTTGGGAGCTGAAACCTCCCAGGTAGGGTAACATCACCCTGTGACATCCACCCCTGCCCAAAGTGTGTCATCATGGAGCTCGTAACTGTGGCCATGTGGCCCAGTCTTTGCACCAAACCTCCTCCTCCTCTGATGGACCCCAGTTGTGACCATGGCATCTCAGTGTGGTTTCCTGTATTAGATACATCTCTTGGGATTAAAGGATTTGTCGCTGTAGCTTGTGACACTGGGGACCATACAGTGCAGGGATTGGAAATCATGGCAGTCCCTTCTCGGCTCGGAAACGAGCAATGTTTTGTAGGTTGGGAGAGCAGCAGTTGAGCATTAAGGACAGCATGTACTGCTCGAGAGCATGTTCCACCTCCTGCATCCGGGAGGTAGGAATAGCTCAGGTTGTTCCCTGACATCCTTGTCCTGCCAAACCTGCTCAGTGATGCCCAACCTATGCTTCTGGCCTAGCAGCTCCCTGTTGACAGCAGACCATTCCTGGTTCACCGGGGATGGCAAAAGCTGAGCAGGCCAGAGTGTGTTTCTTACCACTGTGCTTGAAGCCATCCCTAGGGGAGCCCAGCCTGTGGCCCCCCCAGGGGCTGGTTTGTACTGACTTTCACACTTTGCCCCATGATCTGGTCTAGGCTGTGTGGGATGCACAGGAGGCTTGGGAAGGTGGTATCTGCCTCCAGTGCAGGAGGGGCTGTTACTTCTGCATGATGAGCTTTTGGGCTTTTGAATTCATGCATGCCTGGACCAGAGAAAATGGTTGTGTGCTGCCCAGCCACTTGAGCTTTTCTCCTAACCATGTCTGCCTTGTTCCTCTTCAAAACAAGGCCCAGGATCCCCTATGTGCATCTGGAGAATGGTGAGAAAGGCTTAAGTTCACTGATGGCACAAAACTCATTGCTCAGAGGGGTAGATGAAGTGAGGAGAGACGGTGATAGGATTCTCGATGCTATCTTTCCCTTGTTTCCTGAGGTTGATGCTCAGCTCTTGGCACTTCTTCAGGAGGCCCTAGAAAGCTGCAGGAAGCTTCGAATCTGCATTTCGTGATGCTAACAGCAGTAAATAGCTGGTTTAACTGGCTTCACAAGTCTGCTGCGTTGCTCTTGAAATGCCTTGGCTCTGTCTTGTGGGGGAGGGACAGGTCCCTAGGAGGCCTCACCTGCAGCACGGTAAGCTGAGGACACAGGGGCCTCCGGGGTATGAAACACAGAGCTGCGGAGGCAATTCTCTCCTGGAGGCTTGGCAGCTCAGGCATTGGGGCAGGGGGGGAGAGAGAAGCCAGGCCAACCTCTTGCCTGCAAGAGAGGGTCTCCAAACACCTGCTGGACTCTGCAGGGCAGGATCCGTCCTTCCCTTGCTCCCTGGGCTCCCTTCGCTGCTGGTATCTCCACTCAGCATGTCCACAGCATTGAGACATCAAACCCGAGCCAAAAGCCCCTGTACCATGCAGAAGGGTTAACAGTGTGCTCGCTCCCTCTCTGCTTTGGGGCGCTTTGTTCATTGGAGTATTAAATTCCACAGCTGTAAATAATCTGCAGCAGGAGAGATTATCAAGGCCTTGGGAAGAAGCAGCTTTTATTAATAAGATCAGCTCTCCCTGCAAAGGATCACGTAGTCGCTCTCTACCCTTTCGTCGCTGTCAGCGACGATCCAGGCATTGCCAAGGATATTGGCATAGCTTCCCCACCTCCATCCCATGTCACCCGTCCTCCTGCCATGCTCCCTTCATTCCGCTGGTGCCGATCGGCAAACATGGCTCTTTGGAGCGACTGGTGGTGCGGGCTAGAAATGCTGCGCGCTTCACCTCAAATACAGCTGTGGTTTCACATGGCCGGGCTGCTGCTGGCTGAGGTGGGGAGGTGGCGGGACACATCCTTGCTGTGACAGGAGCATGATGCTGCTCACAGTCACGGCACCTGCCCCTGTGCCGGGCTGGAGGCTGCTCCACCTCTGACTCCTCCAGGGATATGGCTGTGGGCAGGGCCTGTCTGTTTGTTTCCACGTTTGTCCTGGGAGCAGAAAACAGGCCTGGCGGGTGTTTGGAAGGAGACACATTCCTGGTGATTTGGAACCACATGGTTTGGTGTGTGTTAGCTTTTTTCCAGAGCATCACGGGAACCTTGGGTGAAGGCAGGAGGATCACCGCTACCCAGGGTGGAATAGGCTCTATGTGGGAGGCTAGCCTGAGAGAGACTCTTTAGGATGGACACCAGGGCTTGGCCCTCTGTCAGTCCTCCCAGTCCCTGCGAATCCTGCACTTCAATACGAGGAAACACCTCCTTGCCTAATTCCTTCCTTTTCAAACCCTGCTCCCACTTGCAAGTTGTTTCTGATCCTCTTAGTGCATCCCTGGCAGTGATGGATTCTCACTGCCACCAGAGCTGAAAGCATGGTAGGGTTTGCAGCTCAGTGAGAGGGACATCAGACCTAGTGGTTGTTCCCAGCTCCAGGAGATGGCTGTGGCTGCGGTGGCTCCCCAGCATGCTGCAATAAGCCACCTGGTGCAGGGCTCTCCTGAGCTTTTAGCTTTCATTTCTGTCAGAGATGGAGAGCCAGCATGAGGCCCCTGCACCCCCAAACATCCATAATCAGCGCACAGACATCCTCCTCCTCTGCCAGGAGATGGATTGGTATTAAGAAGGAGCAAATGCTCTGGGTTTGGGGGAGTGCCCCAGTTTGCACTGAATTTTCAGGGCACCGTAAGCATTGCCAGGAGCACCAGCTCCACGGTAAAGCTTGTGAGAAGTGAGCACCAGCTCATCCTGCTGCCTCCCACTTTCTTTGCAAAGCCATTGAGCCCAGAGCTAACCCCGAGCAGACACGTATTCCCCGGCATCACTCACCCAGCCTACTCCTCCTCCCTGTATCCCCAAAGAGGCCTGTGCCCTGCTGACCAGAGCATCGCTTTTAATTAAAATGGTTCCCCTGTGATGTGCTGTCTGAATGTCTCCAGTTCTCCCCACTGGGCTCCAGCCAGAGGGACGTGCTGGGGCAGAGTATCACGCTGAAATCTCTCCGACTGCAGCCAGCTTAGAGAAACTGAAGTCAGAGCAGTGAAAGCAGCTCATAGCCACAGCGGCCTGCTGCCAACGGGCTCTACAGCAAGGGCGAGCTCTGCTCCAAGAAGGCCTGGGAATGAGAAATGGCCTCTTTCCTTTCAGAGGTGTGCAGAGCTGGGGATGCCCAGGGGAGGCTATGAATGTATCATAGAATCATAGAATGGTTTGGGTTAGAAGGGACCTTAAAGATCATCCAGTTCCAACTCCCTGCCACAGGCAGGGACACCTTCCACTAGACCAGGTTGCTCCAAGCCCCGTTCATCCCTGGTCAACTGCCAGGGATGGAGCATTCACAGCTTCTCTGGACAACCTATTTCAGTGCCTCACCACCGTCATAGTGAAGAATTTCTTCCTAATGTCTAAACTGAATCTCCCTTCTTCCAGTTTAAAACCATTCCCCCTTGTCCTGTCACTACACGCCCTTTTAAAAAGTCCCTCTCCAGATTTCTTGTAGGTCCTCTTTAGGTATTGGAAGACTGTTATAAGGTCCCTCCGGAGCCTTCCCTTCTCGAGGCTGAACAAGCCCAAGTCTCTTGGCCTGCCTTCATAGCAGAGGTGCTTTTGTGTGAACATACCTGCAGGAGAACCAAGCTGGTGGCCACGCTCAGCACCTCGTGGGATTTGGATGTCTCTCTCCAAGGCTCCCAGATGAGTAAGGGTGGGACATCCATTGGGGTTTATAAAATGGAGAAGGGAAGCAGGTAAGTGACGGTATCCAAAGGCTCCCCTTCTAAATGGAGACAAGCTTTTCCATGAAGGTGCAAGGGCTTCTCTTGGGTATCTGGGCAAGCACTTGGAGCACGGGCTGCCTGCTCCAAGGTAGCTTGGTCTCAAAGCCCCCTCAGCAAACATCTCCCCTTGCCAGCATTGTCCCAGCAGCTTTTCCAAAGATGAGGGCAGACTTCAGCCGTCTCTGCGGGAGGGGATGCTGAGGGTCAGTAATTCCCCTGGGGCACCAGGTGGAGACATTTCTCCAGCTTCCCTGGGAAGGATGAGTGCAATCCCCACCACCGGCTGCAGCTGGAGCTTCCCTGGGCTGGGGTCTTGCAGCGTTGTAGTTGCTGGTGGTTCCTCAGACATGCTGCAGGGTCAGCTCTGAGCAATGGGAACTGCTGGGGTGTTTCAACTGTTGCAGGAGTGTGTCCCCCACCCTGACCCATGTGGGACATATGCCATACAGGGCCGCTCTGACGCTCACCCCTCACAGGTGGGCACAGCAAATGGGCACCCCGTGGGGTTGGTGGGGTGCAGATGACTGGGTTTTACTCCTGTGCAGTCCCTGCATAGAACCCAACCACTGTGCCGTGGGAAGTGGAAATTCAGCCTTCTAGCAGGGGGTGAGCAAAGCCCTGGAAGGGCTGGGGAAAGGCTCTGCTGTGCAATGGGAAAGACTCTCTGAGGGGCTTGAAACCCATATGGCTGTTCTTAGGGGCCTCTCATCTGCTGAGGCATTCTAATAGCAGCCCCCTGTTGTCATGTGCTGCCCATAGATCGAGAGGTCTTGTGTGCTCACATGAGGCTGTGGCATCAGTTAGCAGTAAATTGAAATTCTTTTCCTCCTGGACATGCTGTGCTGAATCCATGGGCACCTATGGAAACTGCCGGGACACGGGTGTGCTGCTTTATTAAAGTATGCAGCATTTTATCCCTGGATGGCGGGTGGCAGGAGCCAGGCATCCGCTCGCTCGGCGACTTCTCCCCGCCCCGGCTACCTAAGAGAGGGAAACCTCCGGATCTGCTGAGAGCCAGTCGTGGCGATACCCTGCGTGACCAGCGCCACGCAGCCTTCCCCAGGGGGTCGGTCCCCATCCCGGTGCGCTCCGGCGCGCTCCCTACCCACGTCCCTGCAAGGCGGGCGGCCGCCACACGGTGTCAGGCGGGTGCCGGCATTCCCACCGAGCACCGCCCGCTCGCACCCGTGGGACCCGCCAGTCCAGTGGGCCTGGGCAAGAAGCCTTGAAAAATGGGAAATCACTGCCCGGGTTTGCTGTAACCGGTACACTGAGCGCTCCTTTCTAGAGGGGAAAGGTGGCTTCTGCTCCTTTTCCTACGGCAAGCAGGAAAGGAACTATGTTTTTCAGGTGCTGCGTGAATTTTGCGTGGTCTTTCACAGAGGGGACAGGAGAGGAGGTGGTCTCCTGCCTGGAGCACCCCAGGTGAGATGAGCTGTGCTGGGACTCAGCCTCTTGCTGCAGAATGCAGAGGAAGGCAGCCCTGCGAGGGGAACAAAGGGGCTTGGGTAGCGAGAGTGACACTTGCAAGCAGGGAGTGTTGGCAGACACAGCTGCCATTGCTTGGGGAAGAAAGCGCCTGGCAGAGCTCATGAGGGTGGGGGTCCCCAGCAGCACGAGGGGGTCAGGAGGTTCCTGCTGCTCAATGCGCCTTGGAACCAGGGCAGGCACAAGCTGGACCTTGAATCAAGTTCAGCTGTGCCTCTCCCAGCTCTCTGCTTTGTGGCTGCACCGGGTGTGTGTGTGGGAACCCATTTTTCCCGCTGCGTTTTCGTGGTGGAGGCGGGGAAGCTGGTGCAGGGAGAGGGCAGGCTGGGGAGGATGCACCAGTGAGTGACGTGTGATGCTGGAGCGAGCAGTGGCCCAGCCTCACTCAGGTGCAGCTCTCCGTGCCGTGCCTCACGTACAGAGACGCTGTCTATCCTCCAGCTATTTACCGCCAGCTCATTTTGCAAACGCTGCACTCACTAGAGTTTTTTTCTCCCTTCTCTCCCTCCCTCCCTCTCTCTTCCCTGTATTGATGCTCAGACAGTGCTCCTCATTCAGCTTCAAGCACGAGGTCTCCCACCTGCATTGCACACGCTGACCCTCCTGCCGGTTGTTCAGTTGGGATGGTCCAAATTCACACCCTTCCCCTCCTCTTGCTCCCCTGGGGCTTTATGCCTGGCAGGGGGAGCTCCGGTGAACAAAGAGGGTGGCTGGTGCGAGCTGAGATGCTGCCGGGGGGATATTTCGCCAGGGAGTCCGCTACTCCTGCTCTCCCAGCTGTGACCCTGGAGGTCCGGCCCTGGCTGCCCTGCAGGGCTGCTTGCTTCCTGCTGGGATGTGGGGTTGCCATCTTTGCTGCCACGGATAACCCTCCCTAGCGAGGAGAGAGAAGGAAGGAAAGAAACGAAGGGCATGGGGGATTGGGAGCATCACCTGATGTGGGTGGGTGGGGGCAAAACAGTTTCATGTCGGTGATAGTAAGGGATGTGGAGTAAGGCCCAACCAGGGATTGCCTCATTGCATACTGAGGAGGAA
Organism: Strigops habroptila; assembly: GCF_004027225.2. Lineage (NCBI taxonomy): Eukaryota > Metazoa > Chordata > Aves > Psittaciformes > Psittacidae > Strigops > Strigops habroptila. The sequence goes on along the minus strand of NC_046359.1, from coordinate 24,263,755 downwards.
GAATAGAATGCTGTCAGCAGAGGGGATTGAGAGCCTAGGCCCTTCCCAGTGGGGAACTGGGAATGCATTGGAGAGGGAAAGGGGCTGCCCCTCCTCCTGGAGGGGGCTGCTTGGCCCTGGGAGGGTTTCTTCCTGAGCAGGGACTATGGCTTAGGCTAACTCACCCTTCTCCTGGCAGCATGTGCTACTACCATCTCTTTTTTTTAGTCTCAGGCCTATGGCTCTTTCAGGAGAAGCTGGGCTTTTATCTCCCCAACCTCCCGGTGCTGAGAGAGGTTTTAAGGAGGTGCTTTTAAACACGAGCTGGGGGTTTTCCTAAGGGTGGGAGACCAGACAGCAGAGGACTGCTGCCTCTGTGCCTCTGGATTTCTAGCTGCTTGGTCGGCGTCTGTGGGGCTGACTGCTCAGCACTTGGCAATGCCACCCCAGAGGGTGGTGAGGAGACCCCCTGAATACAGCCGAGGCAGGCCTGAGACTGGGGTGAAGGATTGAATCGAGACACCCCAACTTGGCATTAATAGTGAGGACAGGATCGCCTTTCTGCCGCGTGGAAAGTCCCGTGGGGGCTTCGGGAGCGCTGCTGGCCCGAGGGGTCGCGGTGGGGCCGGGATCCACGGTTAGGGGTGGGTGGTGCTGGCGGGGGTTGGGGGTCGGGGGGCGCTGGTGGGCCGAGCGGTGTCGGCCGCGGTCGCTACGGTAGGTGGCAGTGCCGCCCGGATTTATGAATGGAGGAGGAAGAGGAGGAGGGGAGGCAGATGGATGTGGGGAGGTGGTGATGGAGAAGGGGAGGGGGAAATTTGCTGGCTGGGCTCCGGCCTCCACCTCCGTTCCCCCTCGCCCCTGCGCCAGGCGCCCTCCCCCAGCCATTAGCATAGGCCTGCCCGGGTTTACATGTCAGGCTGCACGTTGCAGCGGCCGGATCCAGCAGCCAGCAGCGCTGGCAGCCGCCCCGAGTCAGCTGCTTCCCAGCGAGGAGCGGCGAGGAGCGGAGCGGGGCGGCGGGGAGGCAGCCCGCAGGCACCGGCTTTAAGGTGTCCTAGCCGAGATGCCGGCGCTGCCGCTTCCCGCCTGGCACCCGCCGCAACAGGGTTCCCGGACGACCCCCGAGCGCAGCGTGGGTCGGTGTGAGCGTGGCCACATGGGTTTTACACTGGGCTGCCACCGTGACCTTGGGCCCTGGCGTGCCGCTTGGAGAGCTGTCAGCCACAGGGTGCGGGTGCTGGGGTCTGGAAGCAGGCTGGGCTCTGGGGGGCACAGCCGCCTTTTGCTGTCAGCAAACTCCCTTTTCCCCACCGCCTGTTTCTATGCCCGGTTTCACAAGGCAGTGCTGGGGCATCCTTGACCCCTGCAGCTTCTTTGTGCCCCAGGGGATGTTCACAGCCCCCCCCATCCTGCTCTTCCATGACCTCCCACTTGCATCAGAGGGCCCCTGTGGCAGGGAAAGCTGGGAGAAGCTGAGTAACTCCCTGCCATTTGCTGGTGGAGAAGCTCAGGGTGATGAGTGCTCACTGCTTCGAGATAAGGAAAGGAAAAGCCCTTTTATTTTTTCCCTGGGGCCTCTGAGGCATCACCTGGGACTGCATGTGTCATTTCTAGATGCAGCTGGGATTTCCCACTGTAGGGACCCGAACGTTAGCATCATTGGCACATCTGTGGGATGGGTGACTGAGCAGCAGAAGTGACTGTGCACAGCCCCCAAATCGTCCTTCTAACACCCGGGCTGGTGTGGGTTGTGCCCACAGCACAGCACAGTCAGCTCTTGCAATTCCCAGGAGGCAGTGGGCTGGGGGAATTGGTGCTTTCCCACCCATTCTGACCATGCTGCCACATGGGGTAGCTTTGCCTGCCTGAATTGGTGAGGCTTGTTTCCGTCTGGGTTGGTGCAGAGATACTCAGGGGAGCTTTGGAAGAGCTGAGAGCAGCACTTCTACAGGAGGGAAGTTCGAGCATGGCTTTTCCAAACAGCATATTGATCCGGTTCCTGCTGGGTGTGCCTAGCCATCTGCCAGCCCCACGCCACAGCACAAGAGCAAAGCTGTCATGCGGTGTGGGCCAGCGACCCTGCAGAAAGCACTAGCCCCGCACTTGTGTCGTCTGGGCCACATTTCTCAGCAATGCCCACATTACTTGTGGGATGGACGAGGCTGGTACTGCAACACTGGACCCCCCCAGTGTGGCTGGCTGTGCCCCACTCATGGTATCCTGCAGATCTGGTGGTGCCTTTGGCACTGTTTGGGCACTGTATCCTGCCCACTGGTCCTGCTCCAGCATGGATGATCCCACCTGCCTGACCTAAATCCCACAGGGGTTTCAGCAGGACTAGGGTTTTTGTTACCCCTTGTCTGAACCAGTTAGGTAGGATTGCTGTGTGCTGGGAGGTGATTATTGTGTGTCACTCTAAAGGAGCCCATGCTTCAGCAGCATCCTGGATCCTGCAAGATCCGGAGGGCAAGCAAGCGGGGGGACTCTCCAGCCTGAGGGGTGAAGTGCCTCCGGGGCTGGGAGGTGATACAGGAGAAGGACAGGAGAGCCTGCAGAGGTGTGAGTGCTTCCTTGTGCTTGGCAAGAGGTCCCTGCCTGGGCCAGCACCCTGAGGTACTTCAAAGCCACCAGCAGCACAGACCTCAATGAGTCTCAAGCCCAGGGAGGACTGGGGCTCACCTTGCCGCCCCATTCGAGCCTGACTTGAGCGAAGGCGAGCAGCTGAACTTCAGAGCAAGCATGAAGCAGGGCCCAGCCCAGGGCCTGCAGTTTCTCACCTCTGCCCTGTGACCAGCACTGGCTACCGCTGCTTGGCTGCCACAGCTCCCCCTGCACCCTGCGTGTTTGCCAAGCACTCGAATGGTCCCTTGCTTGGAAGAGCTGACAATCCAGGGATTTTTGTTTGCATATTAAACCAGCTAAGTATTCAGAATGAACTCCAGCTACCACTGCAGGGAAAACAGCTCCAAGATACATAGTTCCCTGCCAAACCTGCCTGCACCACCTCCGAGGCAGCGGTGATGCTGCTGGGAGCGGGTGCATGGCAGGGCTCTGACCTGCCAGCCAGCACTTGGGCAGTGTCTGGCCAAGCTTTCAGGGAGAGTACCTCTCTGTAAAGCTGCCAGTGAGCATGCGGGGAGCTCGCCCTGCCACCGCTGTGTTGAGGGGCTTCCTCACACACGCCTGACTCTCCATCCTCAGGAAGCAGTCGGAAAGGAGTGGGCCATGCCTGCCTACAGCTCTAGGTACAGGGAAGCAGTTTGGGTGAGCCAGTGTGCACCCCACCATCCTGTGCCTGGGTCCCTGTGGCCATGGCATGAGTAAGAGAGACCCATGGGTAAGAGAGACCTATTCCACGTCCATGCATGGGGCAGGATGAGACCTCATCATGTAGGACAGTCACAATCGGGCCATTAGCTGTGTGCCTGGCGCTTGGTCTCACTGTTTTTTCCCCATGTGGTTTGCAGGACCTGGAGTTGGTCGGCCTGCTGGGCACAGGGCACAGCATGTCCCTTTTCCAGGGCAAGCTAGTCTGGCTCTCCCAGTCCCGTTTTGGGAAGCAGGGATCAGGGGAGTACACCCTGCCCAGCACGTAGGCCATCCTTGGGTAATGACTGTGAGTGTTTGGCTGGTCTGATGCAATGAACTAATTAGGAATTTGCTGTCACCACAGCTGGACTCACCTGGCTTGTATGCTGCAGCCGGGTGATTCTCGCTCCGTGTGACAGTCCTCCAGCCTTCCCGCGACCAGGAATAGCAGTGAGGGGATCACATGGCTGCTCTGGCTGTCCTCGCCTGCACCGTGCCATCCTCCTGGCAGCCACACATGCAAGCGTCATGAGGTGGCTTCAGTGGCCGCAGGGGAACGTGCTCCTCCTCACCAGCCCCGGGGACAGGCAGGTGACAAGTCTCCTGATGTGCTGGCAGCACACGTGGCTGGGGTGCAGCCCTGGCAGGAGAGAGCGGTGGTCGTGGCACCCCTCGTCTCTGGGATTTAGCCAATATAGCCACGGGTGTTGGGGTGACCCGACGCTTTGGAAACATCTTGCTGGTGGTTTGCAAAGGCCCTCCTGCCAGGCAAAGAGCTGAGCAGAGCAGACTGGTGCTACTTGCAGAGGGGAAGCATCCTATTTCCTGGGCCAGCATGGCACTCAGCTGGTGCTGGGTGCCCAGCAGCTGTGAGGTGGGGTATGCACAATGTACAAAGACTCTGCTGCCCGAGTCTGTGCCAGGTAACACACAATACAGAGAATCCCTTATTGCCAAGGAATAATTTTAATACCTACCCACGTGGCACAGGTTGGCCACTGGGCCTTCAGTGCTGATGCCAGCTCAGGGCATCCCAACATCACTGGGTTTTCCCACAGGGAATGCCTGGAAAGATCCCACTCCCTGCATGTCCCAAGGGGTGGTGTCTGTGAGTGGATGTGTTGAGGACCATCTTGGTGCCTGTGAAGGTGGGGGGTCCTGGGGAAGACATGCTGGGCGCAAGCAGACATCAGCTGCAGCTGCTGGAAGAGCCTCTGACAGGAAAACTGTGCGGCCCACAGAAAACGAGTCAGTATTGACATTCACAGAACATTTGTTTAGATTAAGCAATATGGCTCAAAGCTGCTCAGCTGTGGGGAGCTGGTCACCACAGCACTTACTGGATGTCTTTTGGTGTTGCTGTTCATGGCACTGGCCAAGTGGCTGGGTGGTGGCGGGGAGAATTGGCTCTGTCCCGTTAAACCTCCTCCTCCCCATCACTCCTTCTGTCCCTAGTTGCTCCTTTTAGCCAGAGAGCTGAGAAAAGGGTGTGTTTCCTTCCCAGAAGTGGATGCTCTGGGTGATGCCCTCTCCTAAAAAGCATTGTCTCTTGCAGCATTTACAAGGAGGTTGCGGTGAGGGCATCTGGTGCAAGGACCTGCCAACCTTTCCTGTGGACATGGGCACTGGAGACCAGGAGGTGACAGGCAGCCTTGCCCCAGCTCTTCCCCAGCTCTGCTGGGATGGAGGCACTGGGGTCCCTGAAGTGTTCAGGGCATCAGCTCTTCCACCAGCGTCCAAATGCAGAGTTTAGAAAGGGCTGTGGCCAGAGAGTGTGGGCTGCACTCCGATGGCACCAGCGCCTCATAGCTGCTTGTGTGCGTGGCTCTGCCAGCTGGGGAGGGGCATGCACAACATACCTCAGATGCACGGAAAAAACACATTTATTTCCTAGAAATCTATGTAAATTGGAACCATCTCCCACCAAGAAGTGCCGAGTTTGGTTTCCCGACGTAAAGTGGCAGCTACAATGAAGAAAAAGACAAATAAAAAGGCTGGACCACCCACTGTCTGGGGAGAGAGCACCCGGGTCCCCATGGTGTTTGGAGGGGGAACCGGCTGGGCCCAGAGGTCTCGGCAGGTGGGATGCTTGCTGCCTGTAAACGCGGGGAAGCCTTCCTGCAGCCCTCCCCAAACCCAAGGGAGCCACCTTAAGAGCTCTCCCTCCATAGGACCAAACGGGATCCGCCAGGCGTTTCATATACCATATTCTATAGCCAAGGAAACCTTAACAAAGAGCTGTACGCTCTCACGTTTCGCTTCAGGCTTCTCCCTGCTGCAGCTGGGGCTGAGTTTTTTAAAATCTTTGTGTCATTATTTCGTTCCTCTTTTGATTCAGCCATCGAGGGACAAGGACATGCCAAACGAAAAGAATGGGCATTTAAACAGAACTAGATTGAAGAGGCAGTGTGTGCGCTGAACAACAAGTCTTTTTACATTTCATATGATCTTATACATGGGCTCCATTCAGTATATTTCCCTTCTGTTTCATTTGAATGTACAGCATTAGCCATTCACATCCTCTGGAATTACAGCTCTTTAACATTTCCATTCTGAGCTGCCTCCATATTCTGGGGGTTGGGAGTGTTATTAGCTCAGCTGGGGAAGCACAGGCTGAGGTCAGAGTCGGTCTTGCAGGCTGGAAATGAGCTTTTTCTTTTTTTGGAAAGTGTAAGATTTGATGCTTGATGACTGCGGTCAGAAAAATAAACGAGCATACACAACTATACATATGTGCTGGAGCATGAGTGTATCTCATTTCATCGGAGGGGGGTCTTTTACATGTAACTCCTGGTGGAGCTATTTCTTCAGGTAGAAAAGTGAGCCTCAGTTTTCTGATGCTTTGTGATTGCCCGAGGTCGTACGCGTGCATGGCTCTGTGGCTGCTGCCTCATTGTCTTTTTGAAAGACAAATATTGAAAACAAATATTTACCGCACTGTTTACTAAAGCTCCCTGGATACTTGTACAAATTTAGAAGAGTTGGCCCAGAAAACTCAGTCAAACTGAGCTTGGAGTCACAAGAGGAAAACCAGGAGGGCCATGTGTGTGCAGCTAATCCTGCTGAAAAGGTTGGGAGCCAGTACCACTGTCCTGAGTGAGCATGGGTCTATGTGGAGGTATTGGTGCATCTTGCCGCCTGCTCTGCCTTACCTGAGCATCCTGCAGCATTCCCCTGGCATCACTTCTTGCACCCACCAGCACAAGGAAAGAGGCTGGAGTGGGACTGTTTCGCTCGTGAATTTGCCTTTTTTTTCTTGGCTTTAGTCGTCTGCTGGTACAATCAGACCAGTGTCCTGTTTGGGGGTGTCCCAACTGTCTCCAGCATCTACATGCAGGAAGGTTTTTTGTCAGGCAGCTGGGATATGAAAGTGGTAACAACCTGCAGAGATCAGAGAGCAGGACCTGTCACGTCTCTGCTGGCCACTTTGCAATACCTGCTTGCTGCTGAGAGGTGCTTCTCTTGGAGAATACCAAGGTTGTAGATGAAGTGGTCCTCAGGGAGCAAGGTCCCTGAAAGAAGTCTCTGCCTCCTCCACCACTCTTTTTTTGCTGTATTTTGAACTTTTTCTATGTCTTCTGCTTCATTATTTCCTCAGGCCACCTCATCTGGTCATTGTGGAAATGAGGACAAGGTGGCAAACAACATGGGCCCCCGGTGAGGCAAATAACCCAGTAAGATTGAGCTTGGCTCAGAAGGTAGCAAGGGTCCCATATTCCCCCTTGCCTGGCTTTCTATAAGAAAACAAGAAAGCAGCTTGCCTCAAGAGCAGGAGCACAGACGTGGAGGCTGGAACATGATGCCTTGTAGGTGATCACGGCCAGCTGACTTTGCTTTAACACATGGCATCTGCTGGAGAGGACTCACCTGAGCCAGGCACAAAGCCCCCATCCCCAGTCGACCACCCTTGAACCCATCGGACACAATCAGGCTGCTGGCTTTCCTGGAGATCCCATCAACCACAGCCCCCTGCCTTAATTTAACCTGGTTATTTATACCTTTTCCTGTGTGTATTTAATTATAGTAGAACCTGGCAATACCGCTGTGCTTAACGGTCTGTTGGTGTTTCCATTATGAGCCCAGACTGGAAGGGATTATATAGCCTGAGTGTTTGAACTGAGCCTCAGACAGAGTCTTGGCATAGACTTGCAGCCCAAATACAAAGATTTTCAATTGGCTAACGGCAGTTTTGAAAAGGGAACATTTTTCACATGCTTAGGCCTTTCCGTTTGCTTAAGCTGCCTTCCTCTGTTTTAAACCCAGCAACCAAGGAGTCGTAATTCAGACTGTTACAGCAGTGACTCATGTTCGTTGCACAGCGATGCTGTAAGCAGCCAAGGCAAGGCCTTCTGCCTTAAGTGGAATTATGCTTGGAAAGATGACTGGGGAAAGTCATCTTTTTCACTCACCAGGGTCACACCATCTGTGCGTCCAAACTGCAGCTACCGTGGCCAACATGAGTTGTCTCAGGCTCTGCAGTAGAGATATCTGATGCGACCAAGATGTCCTGGGTTTCATGAGCAGCCGGCAATACTTGTAGGGGGCATCAGTTGTTTCATCCTCAAGCAGACAATTGAAATAGATTAGCCCTATAAAGTCCTAAAGATGCTTTTTCTTCCCACCAGCTATACAGGGAGCCTGGGGTAATTAGCTCAGGCAGCAGCAGCCATGCTTGGGATAGTCTGGTGGGACCAGTCCCACTTGGAAGAAGTCTAGAGTAGCTCCCACAGTGGGATGTAGTACATACATCTATCTCCACAAGATTTTTCTCTAACAGCATGGAAGGCAGAGCAAGAGCAGGGGAAAGCTGTGTCTTTTTGTAATACATGGGTATTCTTGGTACAGAAGGATAAAGCAATTTGCCCATTGTCTGACAGCAGGTCAAAGGGAAGCCTTTCTTTGGAGCAAACCTAGATCTGTGTCACACACCGATGCTTCTGCAATGGGCCTTCCCCTATGTGAGTGCATGAAACAGCCAAGGTGATAAAACAAGCATGTGCTAGGAAGAGTCGTAAGTCAGGCTGGCCAGGCACCAGCAAACTAGCTAGTGAATTCCAGAGAAGCTTATAGCAAGGATCATGGGTTGCTAACAGCCTTTCTCTTGAAAGAAAGCTTGCCTTTGCTTTGGTGGGAGGCGCTCTGTGTCTGTGTCCCAGGGAGAACTGGTACATCCATTGCTGTCACCATCGATCTTCTGTCTTTTGGAGCCTAAGTGGAGGCAAATACTCAACTCTGCCCTTGACCAAATGAGAAGCAGCAAACCCCAAAGCTGCTGCATTGCAGCTTGGCCTCGGAGGGATGCTACACAAGGTGCCCTGGCTGCTGCTCCCCTGGAGCTGGGGCTGCACTTCATTCTCCATCTCAGGGGGTACTGGAGCTGGGTGCACTCAGCTGGGCTGTGCCAGGTGGCTGCACCCCCGACCTGGGAAGGGGGCACAGGAGACAGCTTGGTTCCCACCAGGACTGTCACCATGGGAACTTTAGGGACCGAGGCCATTTACGGCTGGTTGTAAACCCTGACTCTGACAGCAAAGGCTTTCTTTGCCTCTTCCTCTGGGCTTGGCCCTGGCTGTCTTAGAGAAAGCAGGCTCACACTTTGCCTCCGGCTGGCTCTGCACACACATCCCCTGGCACCGAGCTCTGGCCCACTGCGTGGGAGCTGCTCGCGCCCAGGGAAACGCCCTGGCTGTCTCTCCCAGAGAAAGTGGAGCAGATGCCTGAAGTCACCAAGCACTGCAGGTCTGATGGCTCTGCAGACATCTGTGGATGTAGGGGGCAGAGAAATGGTGGGCTCACTGTTCTTTCATGATGTTGGTGCCCCTTGGAGGAGCTCTCAGACCAATTTGTGAGGTTAAGGATCTCTGCTAAGGTCTATCTTCTCTCGGCAGGCTCCTAGCTTTGAGGTTGGAAAGGCTCATCTCTCGGCTTGGCCAAAGCTGGCAGTGCTGCGGCAGAGGAACAGCTGGCAGGAGCCACCCTGGGGAGGAGAAGTTGAGGGCAGAAGGACTTCAGCAGCCAGATCTCCTCTGGTCCTTCTTCCAATTCCAAATGCTCCTGTGAAGCCACTTCTGCTGTGCAGTTTCCGAGGACTACCCTGGTTTGGATGCCGAGCTGCCCCTCCTCTAGAGAGGTAGGTTAAAGTGCAGAGCTGGTCAAGAATTGCTCCTTCACCAAATGCTCAGCTCCTGTCAAGGAAAAAGTCACACTCACAACTTCTCGATGTTGCTCTGTCTCCCGGGAGCTGCTCTGTCTCCTGGAGCTTGTGCCCCTATTGCCCTTTCACAGGCCCAGCACCCTGGTTGAACTGCTCATCCCACTGTGAGCCAGAATGCCCTGATAACAAAATGTGGTGGCATGACCATGGTGCTGGATGGGAGCCTGGCACAGCAGGGGAGAGCGTGACAGGCTAGGGTAGAGCATGGCATGGCAAGACAGAGCTTGGCAAGGCAGGGCTCGGGGAACTGGGGGTCAAGGCCTGAGGGAGGAACAGCGCTTGGCCAAACTGCCTGGCCCCCAGGAGTTCAGGTTTGTGTTAAAAACTAAAAGCTTCCTGCAGGATCCAAAACCTACTGTTAAAACAGAATAAAAGATTCAATACAAAGAAATAGCTCCAACAGATTATGTCCAGCTGCTCCATAGAGGAAGCATTTAAGTGGAGAGCACTCAGAGACGCTCCCTTTCTCGAAGAAGCTTGCATGCTCAAACACTCTCCACTACAGGTTTCCCCACAGCTTGAGGTCCATCGTGTCTGCCAGGGCCTGTGACTCCATCTGCACAGGAGAACATCTTCTGCTGGAGTTACGCACTGGGAATAACATGGACCACTGCTTTCTGCATTCTTCTCCTGCTTCACGCTCCCTGATTTCCATCACCAATGAGTCACTGGCTGGCACCCCAGCTGGAAGATGGACAAGTCACCCCTGTGCTGCTGACACAGCCTGAATGCAAACTTTCTGCTCTTGCCTAGATATGAGATGAGAAAGAGGAGATGTGTTTCCTCAGAAAAAGTGGTAAGCTTTGTCCTGGGCTTCCTGTGGGATTCTGGGGGAAAAATGAAAAGGTGACACAGCTTTGTGAGTGTAAGTGCATTTTTTCCTCTGTGTTGGTTTTTTTATTATTATTTTTAAGGAAGTTGTAGGAAAATTTTCCTCCTTAAGGGAAAAATAAAGCAAAAGCAGAGACTGTAGCATTGACTGTTCATCCATGGAGAACAGCGGTCCCATGAAAGGCAAGCTAATGTCCATAGAGAGATTGTTTGTGTTGGTGCCTGGAGCTAATGAAGTATGGCTGTGAAGGGGGCTCTTAATGCTAGTGCAAAGTGAGGCTTACAAGCTTCAAATGTTTGCCTGGATGGTCTCCAAACCTTCTGCCCTCCTTTGGGCTGGAGCTGAGGTCGGAGACCTCGGAGCTGCGAAGATTTCATTGTGGCTGCCTCCAAGCAAAACCAGAGCATCACAATGAAAATAAATAAACAAATGGAGCTATTCTGAGCCTCAGTCACATTGGAGGGCTTCATTTGCACCATACCAAGCAGGATGTGTCTCCCTACTTGGAAGCAATGTCCAGATTCACAGTTTATTACTTTCTGATGAATTCCTCCTCTGTCTTCAGAGCATGGGTCCTCACGCCTCTATGAGACCCTCAGCTCACACTTACAGAGCTCTGCCGATTTCCACTAGCAGGGCAGGACCCTGACATCATGGTTCAGGACTGAGTGACCCCCTACTAGGAGGGTAATGTTTCCATGATGTGCAGCTTTCCCTCCATGCCTCATGTTGAAGAAACTTCTTTGCAGATGTGATCTTGTCCTGACACCTGCAAACATCAGCTCTTACACTCCCTGTGCACCTTTTGGCTGTCACCTCTGCCTGTTATGTTGTCCAAGACCTCTTGGTTTTGCTGGGGCCTTTGCCTCATTTAGTGCTGGTGACACTCAGCAGCTGGCTGCCTGCCTCCTCCCTCATCACTCCTCATTTCCTCTGGCTCCTGGGATACCTTGGCTTTCTCCAAGGTTGCATCCTTGCAGGATCCTCTTCATCCTTGTGCTGTGCTCTCGGTTGTATGCAGTTCTTCATTCTGAGTCCCCATAGAGGCTCATCTTTCTTTTTCCTCCTGGATCCAGTCCAGTTTTCCTTCAGCCAAATCCCCATCCCAAATCCTCTTTCCTCCCAGCAGTTCTTGTGGTCATGTCTTTCGGTTAGGTGAGCTCCTTTCCCCATCTTCCCATGCATGCATTGCTCACGCTGCCTGGGCCAGGATGGGGAGTGTGAGGAGGCAGGAGCTGCCTAATTTCAGGGAGGGCCTGGACTTGTGGTCTGGATCGCACTGATCCACAGCTTTGCTTATCTGGAAATCCTGCTCAGCCCCTGGCTGGGCTGCATCCTGAAAGAGGAAAAGTTTCAGTGAATTTAGCCGGTGAGCACTGTAAGGATGTCTTAAGGGAGCACATGTGAAATGGAATATTTCAAAGGCTTGGCTAAGTTTGGCAGCAGCGAAGAGTGCATCTGGACTAAACCAAAGGCCTTTCCTGCTCCTTCTTTTGCCAAACTTCAAGTCCGCATGCCAAAAACATGCAGTTTTGAGAGCTCTTCAAAGAAAAGGTCATCAGATTTCTCTGTAACAAAAGCAAGAGAAACCAAAGTATTTCCCCTTACAATGTTCTTGGAAGCAGATAAAACATTTTGGCTGAAATTATATATTTTATATCTATATTTGTATAGATAGTTCAGCATTAGGCAACCAACCAGCAAGACAAAGTTCAACCGAAACGGTTTAAGTATGGCCAAGTTAAAACCGGCTGAAAAGTGGTGCTTGGTTTGGAAGAATGACAGCAAGTTCAAAACAGTTGGCAGGAGTGGACCTACCTGCAGTGCTTGTTTTCTTGTATCTCTGCTTTCACAGAGCTGCTGAAGTGGCTATATCATATTTTGTTGGTGAAGAAAGTATGAGAAAGCCCTAAACCTTCCTCTTTTTTTCTGCCTTCACTTTCTTTCTCCCCCAAGCTAGAATGGCAGTGCCCAATCTTTAACCTGTGAGCAGCACCTGGGCTCCAGCCTTGGTTTGGAGATGGAGCTCAGGGCAGATGGGGTATGGTTGCTTATGCACAGGAGAGTTGGTCAGCTTATACCAGTGCTTTCCAGCTATCTCAGACTTACACCTCATGACAGCTCTGAATGGTGTTGTATCCTACAACACATCTTGTGTTAGGGAGAGGCTGTGTGGTCCTTACAGCAGAGTGAGGAGTGGAGGAGAGAGGGGAGCCAGGCATCACTGACTGACGTGTGGGAAGTGCAGCTGTGCAAGAAGAAATCACAGAAGATGAGTGTTCCAGGGGCAGGCAGGGCTGGGTGAGGCTGTACCACTGCTCAGGTCTGTACAGTATCCTCACTCATTTTTCTGCAGCATGATGAAGTGGTGGTTCACCAGCCTTCCTTCTGGTGCTCTGCGGTGTGTCTGTGTTCTGTCAAGCTGGGGAGTCAACATCCCAAGTGATGCTGCCTAGGACTGAGAGGAACTTATACTGCAAGGAGACCATCATCGGGATGTATAGCTGGGCCACAGCAAATGGCATAGATCTGCAGTGCAGCGGTGGAGGCATTAAAAAGGATGGAAGAAGCCTGAAGGCCCTGGTTAGCACCACTCGCTGCAGCACTGTGCACTGAGAGGTGGGTATGGATGCTGCATTAGCACAGGGCCCTTTTCCCTCCTCTCTCTCTTGCACTGCCTCTGTGCCTTGTAATGGTGAAGAAGAAGGTGAGAAGCTGGTGGGTGCACCGCCCTTTGCAAAGGTGCTGCGTGTCCTCAGAGGTGCCAGTTTTGCTCTGCTGCCAGTCTCCCGTAAGCATACTTTTTCCTCTCTGGGACACCAAATAGCCTCTGAGCAAGGAGAATGTGGCAGCCATCACACACCCTGCTGTGTTTAAGGGAGGGGAAAGAATACCCCAAGAGCAGGGGCTTTGGTGTGGCAGCTGCAGTTTTTATGACAGCCTCCTTGCATCCCAACTCTGCCATGTGAAGGGCTATCCATGTCTCGTTGGTGCTCAGCCAGCAGCAAGCTGCACTTCGCTTTCTGCCCGTATGCCAGGTCTGTGGCACCAGGCACTGTCTCCAGTTTAGGCACCTCTTGCCACTGGTGGTATGGACACTTTTGACAAAGGAAGAAGGGAGGAAGAACTTGTCAAGACCTGGATGAAGAAATCAGTATTTAGACTCAGATCCACAGCTGTAACATGGAGCTTTACATCTGTCTGCCACCAAGATGTGTTGAGCAGCCTCTGAGGTCGAGAGTTTTCCTATCCTTCACTTGGGTGGTCGGTGGGTGCCCAGCACGTCTCCAGCATTGCAGTATCTCCTGCCAGCCTTGGTCATCTGCTGATGTTCTTTGGTCTGAAGCGGATGGAGGCTGGGGTATGTGAGTCACTGTCCTCGGCTGGCCTCCGTCCACGCGCTCCATTTGGTGCTGCTTTGTGTGTGTGAGAGTGCGCTCCCCTCTCCAGCTGTGCGTGCCTGCCTGCCAGCACGCGGCTGATGGAGTGTGCAGCTGTGCTGCTTTGCACCTCTCTTCTAGCTCTGAGAGTCTTGTTCATGGATTAGGGGGAAAGAAGGAGGAGGAAGAGAAGGAAGGAGGGAAAATGAAAAGTAAATCCATAAATCAACAGAGGGGGAGATGCCTAGTAAAAGAGGATGTCCACTTTCAGACCTGTTTTCCCCCCAGGCAGTGTGGTGTGCCATCATCCCCACTGTGCCTTCACCACCAGCGAGCAGACGATGCTGCCACCCCACACCTTCCTAGAAGATGAACTGGGGTCCCTGTTGGAAGTCCTCCTGCTTTACTTGGGGGCTGCTAGCTCTTCTGGGCACCACGCTGGTTCCCAAGAAAAACTAAGCCACTGTCTTATGGCTTTGCACCCAGTTCTGCTGCTTCTGGGGCTGCTTCTGCTCTCTCCATGTGGTGAGGGGGCGACCCATCCTGCAGGTAAATGGACTGGACCTTCCTCAGTAGGCACCATCAGCTCTTGACCACAGTGTACGGCCCATAGAGCACAGAGGTGGTGAATACAGAGTTGGACAGCCCCTCCAGCAGGAGCTGGCTGCCAGCTGCAGAGCTAGGACACAGCCTCATGACCTTGTGCCCGACAGCCTTCTTCATTGCATTAGGCGCACAGGAGATCTCCAGCCATGGCACCTTGCAGGAGAACCATGAGACATCCCAATGGGGAGAGTCCCACGTGTCAGGAGGTGTTTGGAGGTAAGTTCTGCTCTTTGCAAAAGGTTGGGGAGGGCCACAGTGTGGACTGCCTAGGATCCTGATTCCTGTGTCATCCTGCAGAGATCATAACCCCCAGAGGGGCTTGTTGATCAGCAGGTGAACTAAGGGACATTTTTGGGAGCTTGAGTGCCATTCTCCTCACTGGGGTGTTGGAGACTTGGCTGTGTCAGTCTGAAGCTTTCCTTTGCATATCACAGAAAGCTTTGCCAAATGATCTATACCCTAGTGTGCGCCACAAAAAACTGCAATAGGTCTTCTGAGAATGTGCAGGACTATGAGAAAAGGGGTGGACCAGGCAAAATTGTATGGGTTGTGCTGCACACTTTCTTCCCTGTGTTTTATGGTGGATGGATTTGATGAAGACCCCACAGCCTTCAAAATATTGTCTCCCCTCCCCAAGCCTTTTCGTGGCAGATCCAGTTTCTGAAAGGGGACATTCAGATTTCCTGTTGCTTGGCCCTGTTAATCCTGTCGTTTCCCAGGGAACAGCAGTGGCCTAAAGCTTGATTGTGCTTTAGCTGGCATGGATGCAGATCTGTGGGCTCCAAGGGTTCCCCACCTGTGGGACACCTGTGCAAATGAGATTAGACAAGGCCCAGGGGATGGGGGTCAAATCAGGACAGAGCAGTGGCTTCCCAGCGAGGGCCTGGGAGGGCTGTAACTTCCTCAGCAGCTGTGAGCCTGCAGATGCCATGGGGAAGGTGCTCAGGGCATCTGGGCCAATGTTTAAGCAGCCTGGAGCGGAACCACGCTGACTTTTACAGTTTACAGCAGAGGTGTATGCTGCAGAAAGTGGAAGGTATTTTCCCAGTCTTTCTGGTGGTCCTCAATCACAGCTGAAGAAACACTTTGGATGTGAGAGCCTCCCGGTGAGATGTCAAGCCTATGCCCAGGCTAAACCCCCATCCCCGCCCTAACCTTTCTCATCTCGTAGTCCACGGAATTTCCCTGGCTTGCAAAGACCAAGGGTGATTGTGGCAGACTTCTAGTCATGGACTTTGCCTCCTGGTCTGGGTGCCAGGAGGTAACATGGTGGCAAGGCTGCCATGTGGGATGGCCCCCATCCCAGTGCTGGGTGCAGGCAAGGAGGGATAGGTTTTGACTCCTTGCAGCATGTCTTACTGTGCTGTAGGGTAGGGTGAGGAGTGTGGAATGTGTGGCACCAGCCTGCGAACAAGTGTGTGGGTGAAGCAGGGGTAGCTGCTGTGCTGGTGGGGATGGTGGGAGCGGGGAGGAGTGGTTGGAGAGAGGGCACCTCTATCCCCTAAGGTGCTCAGCTCCAGAGGGGGATGCCGGGTGTCTCACAGGATGAGCCCTCAAAATCCCAGTGGGTGCTACAGTTGCCTCAGGTGCTGCATCCTCTGACATCGCAGTACCCCATGGAAGAGAGCACCCCAGCTGAAGAAGCCAGGCTGGGTGCTGGGTAAGGAGCTGGTCTCCCACAGTGATTTCCTGCCCTGTTCTGCAGGCTGGCGATGGGGAAATCCAGGCAGCGCCCAACCTGGCGCTCCTCCCAAAGCGCTCCTCCAATAGCCTCCGACCTGCGGCGTTTCCCCCGCCACCTGCAGCTCAGCCCCTCGCCCTGTCCCACCGTCCCGGTCCCTCCTGGGTGTGGGGGGCACCTTCTTCCCTTCTGTGCATGCTCTGGCAGCCCCTCCTCCCCACCTGGGAAACAGGCTTCCTTCTCTTCCTGGCTCGCTGTGCAGACACCCGGCTTTGCACGTAGCAAATGGAGGCGATTTCCTCCTCAGCGCAGCACATGGAAAGTATTGAGCCGTGTGTGGGTTGGCTTGTTTTTTTTTTCCCCTCCTCTCCTTCTCTTCTCTTTTTTTTTTTCCCTTCCCTTGCCCAACATGCTGTCAGTGTGCTGTTGGACGCAGTGTTAGATCTTCCACTCTTCCCCGCTTGTGTACATCTGCTCCTGGTCATCCTGCGCAGCGCTGGATGTCAGGAAATGACTGGATCGCACAGCGAGCACAGCCGGACTGACCCGGCAGCGGCAGGGAGGGAGGGAGAAGGGACACTGGTGGGGTATTGGGAAGCAGGGGGGAAGAAGGAGGGTTTTGGGAGCCATAGTTTAGCTGAGACCTCTTGCGCTGCTTCTCTCCCAGTTGGAAGAGCTGTGGGGGTCCCCTGTGTCTCTCCCTTCCAGTCTGGTCAGTGTCTTCGGGGCTGGTTTGCTCCCAGAAGGGACATAGGGGTACACATTCCCTCTCTTTTCCAATGGAATATTATTTCCTGGTAACCAAGGAGGGTGACCTGGTAACCAACCAGGCAAAAGGGCTGAAGAGCCCTTTGCTCATCTTCCTCACGACCTGGGGCCAGAACAGAAATACACTTGTGTGTATTGATGTGTGAGATGCCCATCAGCCAGTGGGACTGATAAAAGAAACCTTGTAGTGAGAGGGGGTCTCTTTAAATACCCAACACTTGGTGTAGTCTGCCCTGACAAGGAAAACGGAATGCCAGGGGCTCCAAACGGACAGGCTCTATAGGTCATGATTGAGTGTGGCAACCAGGTTAGCATCAGCACTTGTGGGCTGTGTTATGAGGACTTCTGCCATCATCATTGTCTTGGGACAGAGTCAGTGTCCCCACAGACTGGCTGCAGCACCAGGGAAGGGAGAGCACTACAGCACAGCTACGCTGCCCCTCAGCCAAGGCAAGAGCGCTGTGAAGGAGCCACTGTGAAGGAGTAGGACCTTTGCAAGGTACTGGTGGTAGAGCCCAAGGGCTGTTTGTGTGTGTGTGATGACTTTGCTTTAGGGAAGGACAGCACGTATAGAACAGATACAGACACCTCTGAGCTAGCAGTGCCAATAGCTACTCACCACGAGGACATGATCCAGGTTCCGTGTAGGAGGTAAATGACTTATATTAAAGTCTGTGGGACCAAAGCTTCATTGCTTTTGTCACTCAAGCCAGCTAGATTTAATGCTAGGTTGGGTACATCCTTCAGGACAGGTAGAGTCTCCTTCACAGCATGCTGTGCTACTTGCAAGGACAGCACATGTGCTCTCTGGTACAAACACCCTATGAGCCCAAGGGTCTGTCCTCTCCATCAGTAAGTACCCTGCTGTGTGTTTGAGGAAGATACCAATGGAGTCAAGAAATTTGCTGTAAATTCTTACATGGAGTGGGGAGAAGGGGGGGATTTTTGCATCGGGCAGTTCACCAGCTTGTCTCAGTCCTTGTGCCTTGTCTCCACTCCTTGTACCACACACTGTCTGGGCTGAATACACATGCAGACATCACTGGAGGGCAAGCGGTATATGGTGGGCAGGGTGTTTCAGGACATGTTCATAAGGTGAGTGCCTGGGTTGCTACTATGCTTTATTAACCAGCACGTCAAGGAGCTCCCCCATTTCTGTTGATCTGAGCTGGGGAGATCTTCACCCTTCACCCTTCCCCCAGGTGCTGCTGCTGGTTCGCATTGCAGGAACTTGCGGTACGTGAGGGCTAGAGCAGCGTTTCAGGAGAGGAGCTGTTGGCCTTTCTCTCCACCTGACTGTCTGGTGTTTGTCCTCTGGACCATTTCCTTCCTCTAAGTAAGCACCCATCTGACTCATGTTTGAATCCCTTCCCTGCTGCTGCTCCAAGAGCTCACTGCGCACAGGAATTGCCGTGTGTGTGCAGACCTTGCGACGTGCCATCCTGCAGAGCATGCTCCCTGTCCTCCCACAAGCTGCTCTCCCTGAGCTGGTTACAAGCTTTCTCTCTTCCATGGAGTATCCTACATCCAAGCCTGGTCTTGTCTCTCAAGATTTTAACAGTGTCCAAGTTCTCCCTAAGATCTGAGCCTCCTTCTTCTGCAAGCTGCAGCCGCAGTGTGGCCAGTGCTTGCAGAAGTTTGTAAGCATGCAGAGCATGAGGTGTTTCAGAAGGCTGTGGGGCTTTTTAGCCAGAAGACTTTGGTGACATACCACTTTCTCATTGATCTGGTACTGACCTGACCCCGTCGGTGAGGTACTAGGAGGATGAACACAGGGTGCCATCTGCTAAACAAGCTGCAAAAGTGGCTGCATCTCACTTACAAGCCAGAGGGATTTTGCTCTCAGAGCGTGTGTGGGAACTTTGGGCAGTGCTACGGGGTTTTCTTTGTTTCCAGCTCCTCAGTAACATCCCTGGGTGGAACAACCTGGGAAGGGCTGATCTGAACAACATTGATGGACTCAGCTCTTGGTGGCCAATGGTGAAAGAGGCGACCATGGGATGATGGGAGATGCAGCCCATCAGGAGCTAGGGGAGGGCCCAGGATATGGGGCTAGCCTGGGGGAGGCATCCTGCACTGGGAGGTCAGGCTTCCCCCAGCCCTCACCACCTCCACTGCTGCAGGCACACAGTCCTGTTCAGGCACCCACATGCCAGCTCTGCTGTGTGCTCAGGGACGTGCTGAAGTGGGACTAAAGGTTTGGAGGGAGGAAGCTTCCCACAGTGTGGCCCTGGCAGTGAGAGCGGAGCAAGCCCACCCTGACTCCCAAGCATCCCTGTCCCTCAAGTTGCACTGCAGGCCTGTCCCAACGCCACTGCTCTGTCCTTGGGGTCCCTCCTTACTTTGCTTTCCAAATGAGAAAGGCTGATCTGGGTCTTTTCTCCTCCACATCACTCCATGAGATCCCACACTCTGCTCCTGGAAGCTCACCAGCACCCCGGCATTCCCCAGCTTTGCTCAACCCCATTAGCCAGAGAGCTGCAACCCTGATCATGGCCTGCAAGGTGCTGGCACCAGCTTGGCGCAGGTCTCATGGGCGCAGGCTGCCACTTTCTTGCCTAGCTTGCCCCATAGCTCTGCCCTGCCTGCCAGGCTGGGGCGGGAGCACTCAGCCCAGCAGGACCGGAGGCAGCTGGGGTGTGTTGATGGGAGCATGCTTCCTGGGATCCCTAGGCAAGCCTTAGTCAGAGCCCTGCTACCGTACGTGCAGCCTGGCACTGGGGTGGGGTGTGAAAGGCAGGGAGGGAGAGCAGTGATAAGCAAGCCTGGGTAATTAATTACCACTCCTGATGCATGTTTGCTCTCCAAAATGTGTGTTGGCATGATCCCGGGCAGGGCTTGACCTGGCATCCATCAGACACCTTCTTTTATCTCGGTTATTTCATCAAATCTGTTAATTGTATCTATCTCAATCCCTGGGCTCAGAATGGAGATTTCACATCAAACGGCAACGGCTCATGAAGTGGATCCTTTGCCAGCCACTGAGTTCAGCTCTGAGGCTGCAAATTGGCATAAGAGACCTCGCAGGCTGAGATTTCATCCCGAGCTCTCTGCAACCATCCTCCTCGCCCTGCTTTGGCAGATGGGATGTGCAGGATGCTGTCAAACCCTGGGTTTGGCAGGCTAGGCAGGGAAGGAATTTCCCACACTGATGACCTCTGATAAAGGATGTCCCACCCCAGCCTGCAGCAGTTGGAAAAAAGTGGCCACCTGAAGCTTGGAAACGTATCACATCTGCAGTGGTTTGAAATTGGGAGCAAGTATCTCTGTAAAATCCTTATCTGGAAGTCAGGCAGTGATGCTCATCCCAAAATATATGGGCTTGCCGCCAAAACTCCTTGTATAGCACGGATGCAAGGGTATTACATATGACGTCCCTCTTGCAGGAGCTGGCTGCCCAGCTCCAGGAGGCTTCCAGCCTGTCCTGCACATGCCCTGCAGACATCTTATTAATTTCCATTCCACAGCCCAATCTCTTCTTCCTCTGACACAATTAAAAGTTTCTTTGCAGCCCTCCAGGCGTCCCACCCTCTCACTGGCTTCCCTCTTCACAGCTCTTGCCAACTCAATCTCTACAGGACTTTGCCCTGAGCGTCCCTCCAGAAGAGCATCATAGCTGGGGCCCAGGGTGGAGATGTATGGGAAGACCACGGGGGTCTTCCTTGACTGATAGCCCAAACCTGAGCTTCAGGCAAAGACATGAAAAGCCTCTAAAAGGGGCATGAAGGAAAATGGGCCAGTGCCTTGTTCCCAGGAGAAAACAGTTCTTGTCTGTGCTTAGAAAGGGCAGCATCTCAGAGGCCCTCCCAGGGCTGCTTTTGGATAAGAGGCCTCAGGCCAAGAAGCCAGGTCAGCAAGCACAGGCTTGCCTCTCTTCTGGAGTGTTTGTCTCTTGGTGACATAAATAATAATAAAGGGTTTTGTTGCCTTTGGTGTCCTGCACCCCTGGCTCACACCTTGTGTCTGGAGTGGAGGAGCTGACGGGGCCATTTTTGACCAAGCACTCCTCGTGCAAGCAGAGTCCCTGGGGTGCTGCTGAGTCGTGCTGAGACACGAAACTATGGAAGATGGCTCCTTTCCAAGGATGCACATCTCCCAGAGCAGCCCCAACTACCAGCCACTGGGAATCAGGGAATCCAGTGGTGAGTCCACAGCTGGGATAAAGCAAGCGGCTGGACTTCCTATGCTCTCAAGCACCACGGTGAAGAAAGTGGTTTGGAGGAGGTGTGTAGGAAGCCTCTCCCAGGCACAAGTGGGTGAGAAGGGAGGGAGCATGCAGGCACTTGTTGGGAAAGCAGGCACGCAGGCAGTGTTGATCACTTCGTAGGGCTGGCAGAGTGGATGCAGGACCTGATCTCTTCCAGGAGCATAAGGAAGGTGGGGAGGGACCATACGGATGCTGGAAGTGGAGGTGCTGGGTGTGATGGATGGGAGGAAAGTTGCTGTCCCACAAAGCTGTAACTTCTCGCTATCATGAGATGTCCCACAGGACATCTGTGGCTGTCCCACAGACTCAAAAATCACCTCTCAGCTGGCCAGTGCTTGAATTGCTCCAGCAGCGCAGTAACATTCTGCACAGCTTTGACTCTTCCCTACCCAAACAGGGGCTGTTCCCTTCCCCCAGCTGCCCTGCCCACACTCACCAAAGGAAAACCCGGCCCTTTAATTCCAATCACAAATTCTGGAAATGGTTAGCGGGCTGTCATCACTCAGCCCCACCGGATATCGGGCACGGGGCATTTCCGTCCCCTGTAATTAATGGTGTGCAGGGCTGCCTGGCTCTGCAGCGAGGAGGGGAGAAGGGGGTGAGAGCTGGGTGTAGCGTTCCCCCCGCCTGCCTTTCTCACCGTGTGGTTGGGAAAACTGCTGGACCAAAAAGCATGGCAAAGAATAAGTTCATTCATGGCTAAAGGTAAGGACAAGGCAAAAAAGTTCACCAAAGAATTGGGCCACTCCTATCTGGGAAAAGAAACAGAAAATAGTGTGGGTGGGGTGGGGGGGACAATGCTGGGCAGCCCCCTTTGATGCACAGAACTACACTTTGTGCGGCTGCTGTCACAGCCCCCAAGGGGCCTGGGAACTCGGCAGCCTGTTCATCCCCTGTCTCTTCCCGGGTACCCAGAGGCAGCTGCCAGCTCCTGCCTGATGGAGAGGATGTCAGCATCGCACCCGCAGCCTCCCAGCAGCCTTTGTTTCCCCCTCTGCCTGCCCCTTTCCCAGGGCGCTCTCTGGCTCCCGGGAGCTGCCTGTTTGCCAGCTGCCTAGCGAGAGCCGCTATCTGCCCCGTGTGAATGTCGTGCATCCATCCAGCAGCCTCCCAGTCCTCTGCTGAAATGCCTCATTGTGCAGCTGGCAGGACTACGTGAGCCTAGCTACGTGGAGCGTCTTTTGCTTTGAAGCTAACTCTTTCTTTTGAGTCAACAGAGCTGTGTGGTGCAATTGTAAAATCTCCCTTCGTTGGCCAACCTCCTGATGTTAACTAAAGCTCCCTGCTATGGAAACAGGCCAGATGCTGTGGGATGCTGTCTGTAGTCTCACGTACTCTCCTTGCGTTGCAGGAGATGCTGGACTCGCACCTGCAGTGCACCCCTGAGCCAGGCAGAGAGATTGGAGCCATGTGCCCCCCCAGCCAGGGCAGTCACCACTTCCCTCATCCTTTTGCCGGTGACCTCAGATGAGTCTCTCCCTTCCTTTCGGATTAGCTGCTGAAATCCTGGCTGAAAGAGTCTGAAATGTGGTAGCAATTATCTTACAGAGAAGGGGTGAGGTTCCAGATGTTTAGGTGAAAAAAAGCAGAGGGATAGTACCTGTTCTCAAAGGAGTAAAGGAAATGTAGCCACAAGACAGCAGCCCTACCAGTCTGCCTTCAGTGTTGACAAGGACCCTGGAGCAGATGCCCTATTTGTAAGACTGACCAGGATCGCAAGGTGAGAAGTAAGACTCCAACATGGATTTGGTAACAGCCTGATTTCCTTCTACAACAGGGTTGGAGGGCAAGGCTGCAGGAGATTGAGAAGATGTGTCCTGGCTCTAATGCTGTGAGCTACTTGCATGATCAGCCCCGGTTTTGTTTTCAAAGATGCATATTACATTTCCTGCTGATGATTTGCCACATGGTTGTTGCAGGCTCTTTGGAGATCAGGAGGGGAGTTCAGGCAGATTGTGACATTGGTGAAATGATATAAACAGGATGCAATTCATAAAGGCAAATGCGAGCCACAGCAGGATAATTTGCTGTATGAATATACAAGGGGGCAACAAGACCTTCAGAAAAGGATGTGGGTGTCATTGTGGTGATGGGTGTCATTAGTGAGTGACTTGACAACACACAGATGTGAAGAAAAACAAATGTCCCTACTAGGCTATATAAACAAGAGTGCCACCAGCTCCATGTGTGATGCAGTTGTTCTACTTCATTCAGCATTAGGAAAACCTCATCCTTTCTGGATAGATCCAGTTTGGGGCAATGCAGATCAAGAAGGGCTTATACCCATTAGAGTCCATGGAAGATGATCAGCAGCCGAGTAACCATGACTTATGAGGAAAGGTTGAAAGAACTGCATTAGTTTAGTCTGCTTAGGAGAGGAGGAAAGGGAAAACATGACAACCTTCAGATTTGTAGAAAGTGTCTGTAAAAGGAACAGCATGGATTGTTCTCCATCTTCAGGAGACATAAGGTTAGGCATCCAGAAAAACTTTGCAGCTCCTTAAGCCCTTAAGGGCTCCTGTCCTCTTCAGACAGAGTGCCTTGCAGAGACCACACAATCTCCTTCTCTAGAAATTTCCAAACTCAAGGTGTTACAAATACCTGTGGTTAGATAGCAGTATCCCTCCTTTGCAGAGGTACATCTAGATAATGTCTTAGGTGCCCTGCTTTTGGTCATGCACCGTTAGATGGTCAGGCACAGCCATGAAGTTCCAGGACTGAGTTGGTCTTTGCAGGCTGACAATAAGGGCATTGCTGAAGACTAGTGAACAGCAATTCTCCTCACATTGCCATGTTGTTCAGACACCACACTATATTCCCTGTTCCAAAAAGTGGATAGCCTTGCAGGATACATGGCACAACACCAGCAAGCTGTCAGTTGTGCAGATGATGCTTCACCCACTATTCAGACAATCCTACCCTTCAGCTGACAGAGGACAGCAGGCTGCTATCACCTCTTGCTGGTAAATGCACTGGTTTAGTCACACCGCAAAGGCTCCTAACTCCGTAGAACTGTGGGTCAGTCAGAAAGGCTCATTACATCATTCCTGTCTACAAGAATCAGATGAGAAGACTTCCTGAATGGGTCCCTCATCTGGCGCTGGCTAGCTAACAAGTAAAGATTTAGATAAGTGGTGGATGAAGCCTTCCCTTTGTTGTGGCTGAAATTAAACCACTAATCCAGGGCAAGCTGAAATCGTGGAGTAAACAGTCCTTGAATGAGCTTTCATGATGGCAGAAAAAAGAGGTCCTAATATCCACTAGACTTTGCAGCAGTCCTTCAGGAGGAGGCTTAGTGGGAAAACGAACCTAAAGGAGCCTTTCAGAGGTGTACCAAACTCCTACAGAGGGCTGTTCAGAGCAGATATGGTGCCACAGTCTGTATGGGAAAGCCTCTTATGGCTGTGCTGGTTCAGCCCCATGATGAAGCATACAAACTGCCCCTTCAAACTCAAGATGCTCTGTAAAGGTTGGCACAAGCAAATGAGTCCCTCTGCCAGAGGGTAAGCATGTTCACAGAGGCTGGGTGGAGGCTGCATGGAAAAATTAGACCCTAAGCCTCACTGACACGGAGAAGCCAACCCACCGCATGCACTGAAGGAGGCATTGGCAATGAAAGGGCTGACCGTTGCCTGGATTACAACACTGAGACGAGAGAGGCCACTGTTGTATAAACATCTGTCAAGAGCAGATGAGGGCTGGAGCAGAGACATTCCCCACAGGTTTATATGATTTTCAAGGACCTGAGGCAAATGATCTGTTTTCTGGTCCTTGGTGATTTCACAGATGAGTGACTTCAGTGATCTCATGACCCATTAATAAACAGTTCTTCCAAACTCTTTGGCTGAATTGCCCCTGTGTAACAGTGCAGGATGAAACCAAGGAGAATAGCTTCCTCCAAGACATTATATTGTAGCTCAAGAGCATTTAATAAGGCCATCTGCAGGGAGTACAAAATCCCCTGTGCTTGGAAGTGAGGAGAAAGGGGTCACAATGGATAACACAGCTCAGATATTGGAAAGTACCCTCTTTGGCTGTCCTGCTCAGCCAAGACGAAACTGCCCAGCAGTTCGTTAGCTTCTGCTGGATGAAGTACACAACCATCCCAGCAACCCTCACAAGCTACAACTGGCCCTCCAAACATTCCCAGCTTTCACTGGGGATTGCATCTACAGTATTGATTTCTACCAGCCAGCACAGCTTTGTTGCTGGAGGGTGTGAAGCAGGGAGACCAGCCACACCAGCCAAACATCTCATAACATCTCATTTTGGTATCTGGCAAGTTTGTTCCAGGGGCTGAACTTGGAGGAGTAACATGACCTCCTCCCCTCCATATCTGACTGTGGTGCTCTGGCGAGCGAGTCATCCATTTTCCATGTGGAGCTCCCTGTCATTCCAAGGGAAAAGGCTGCACTTCCAGCATCCCTTGGCGCATGGGCCTCCATTCATCAGCTGCCGGCCAGGCAACACGCCATCCCCATAACAAAATGGCAGCTGCTTAGTTCCTCTGCTATTAGTACATCCCTTAGGATTTTGCTAAATTTCTCCAAGATCTCCAAGTCTTTTGGACAGTCTGTCTGAGTGGCAAGAGCTCAGCATCTGGAGATTTTGGTGTCGATCCCTCAGTGCACCGTGGCCAACTCAGAAAGGCTGCCTCTTCTTTTCCCCTGATTGCTGTGGGTCCTGCATAGGGCAGGAGTGAATTGGACCTTTTGCTGCTGCAGCTCCATGTTCTCAGGCAGAAGAAGTGTATCTGTTCCCATGGCTTGTCAACACGCTCTGTAAGCAGGAGACCCTCAGTAGACGATTAGGGAACACAGAATCTCCCCTTGTCTCCTGGTGGGGGGAAATATTAGATGAATAAATATCCCAAGCCAGGCCAGCCAGATCAAGCCCTCCTGATTTGGCAAAGTCAACCAAAGCAGACTGGGTGGTCACCAAGTGGTCCCCTCACTTTGGGGAAGCACACAACACATCACTTCTTGGTGGGACCAGCTGGCTTTCTCCTTGGTGTGGACAAAACTCCCCTGTTTCACAGAAGGTGGTAAACAAGCCCTGGACCTCATCCCTTGGCTCCAGGGCACACAGTTGCACAGCTCTTCTGATCAGTGTGGGAGGAAGCGCCTCCACCCTCCTTATGGCTGCCCAGTAATGAGCCCCAGATGCAAGCCTCTCCCTTCCATGCCTGGAAGCCCAGGCTGGCCTTGAGGGGTGGGGCACGGGCTGTTTAACCCATTCCCTGGGTTGGACAGACGGACACGTGGATGGAGGGATGGGTGGACTGACAGACAGATGCTTCCCCAGCTGCTGCTGCAGCACTGGGAGCCTCTTTCTGCAGGGTTGGCTGGCCAGGTTGCGAGAAAGGTGCTGCAAGGCTGGGGGTGCAGATGCATGTGGGTTTGTGCGCTGGGGGGAACAGCAATGGGTTTGCTTGCTCCCTGCTCAAAGGTGCATCAGGGAGTGATCTCTTCCCTAGCTCTGCTGGCATCTACACATGGCTGGGAGCTGTGGGGCTTTGCAGGGGGACAGGTTGTTGCCAACACCTTCTTCATAGGGCTGTTCCTGCGGCTCCTGCCAGCACCATCGGGCTGGGAACGTCCATCCTGCCGGCACATGGGTCTGTGGGTTACTGCAGGGTGCCCTCTCCTCCCACAGCACAGCATCCCAGCAGCACCTGGGGCTTTGGCTCCCTTTTCTTTAAGCAGCTTTTGTCCCTCAGAGAAAATCGGCGGTGAGGAACCATCTCCGGCTGGCTCTCCCGTCCAGGCGCAGGCGAGTGGCCAGGCAGCCGCTGGTGTGATGCCTACGTAGCACCGCGCCACGGAGACGGGGCAGGGGATTCCTGAGGTGACAGGGCTGAAGAGCGAGAGCGGAGCGGCGCGGGATGGTGAGAGGCTTTCTCTGCTCATATAGCTAATAGACTAATTAGCAAAGAGCTTGAAACTTGGCCGTGTTTGTTGTCAAATGCAGGCCCCCTTCCAAGTGGTGTTAACAGCCTTCCCTTTTCACTCCCTGTGCATTGTACAACAGGCTTTTCTGCAGCTTCACAGAGGATTCTTCATTTAGAAATGGATATAGGCTGAATAGCTATTGCAGCTACAGGTGACAGCACGGTCAGGAGCGAGGGGGCAGGAAGGGGGCAGGGTCCCAGGGCTGGGAGAGCCACAGGAGGCTGGGATAGGGGATGAAGGGGGCACTGACCCAGCCATGCATAACACGCAGCTGGGCTGGGGGCAGTGGGGGGCTTTGGGCATGCTATGGGCATGCTGCAGGCTGCCAGGGTGGATCAAGGGGCTTGGCCAGCTGAGGTCTCCAGGGACCTGGTGCTGAGCTACAATAGTAAATAAGAGTGACTTCAGTGCAGGACATGACTCCGTGACAAAGCAAGGAGCCTGCTAGACACCTGCACAGACAACACACAGGCACACACTGGCCCTATAGGCTGGGGCATCTACAGGCAAGAGAGGAGCAATGGGCAAAAGCGTGCTTCCAAGCCAAAGGTACGGCTCCTCGTGCCATTTGCCCACTTCTAATTAAGATGCCAATGTTTAAATGATCTCTTTGAAAAACACTCCCCTTTCACACGAGAGACAAAAAGTTCACAGAGGGGAAAGGCTGCTGGCACTGGAGGACGCTGGCAGCATGTGGGCAAGGGGCGGGCACCCCACTGCCAATGCAAATCTCCCAGAGTAGCTGAGCTGAGCCCAGGGGAAACCGGGAGGGTTTCCACCAGTTCCCACAAGTGCAGGAGCAGAGGCTGTGCCTGCAATCACGTCTGCCCACAGGCATCAGCCTTCGTAGGCTTCCTGGATAACGGTTATTTACTGCCGGCGGGAGCATGGACTCTCGCCCCCATGGGCCACCCTTCCATCTGGACACCTGGGATTTTAGTTCCCTCCAGCCTCCCAACTCGTATGCTTCTGACTCTCCAGCTCCCCAGGAGCATCATTCCTTGGTTCCCCTGGGGTGCATGACAGCAAAGTGCCTGGAGGCTTCTGGGGTTGCCCTGTCCCCACAAACCAGTGCTTTTTGCAGAGAGGACAAGGCAGGGAGGGGAGAGCTTTGCAGGAGCTTGTCTACAACCAAGGCTGGAGGCAGGGGAGATGCCTGCAGCCCTGGCTGTCCCTCAAGTGCTCCGCAGTGCCTGAAACAGGGTGTAATTCACACCTTCACCACACACTCAACTACCACCCATCCGAGGTGAGGTGAGCACCTGCCAGCCGCACACAAACATTATCTGGGTGTCACGGCAAATATTAGGCACGAGGTCTGAAGTGTGCCCAGCCTCCCCCCGAGCTCCATGAAGGCCGCTTGCCCATGGCAGGCCTGGCTTTTCCGCAGATGCTTCCAATGGCATGGCTTTGCTGCTGCTGTTTTCTTTGGGTTGGGGCCAGCTGCTTATGGAAAAGCAGCTGAAGCAGCATGGATGGCAGGTAGTGCAGAGCTGGGGGGGGGGGTGCCCTGCCGACGCAATGGCTCGCATCCCCGGCATGGCGCTGTGGAAGTCTCCCAAAACCTCAGAATTCGGATGGTGGTTTGGCAGAGTCATGACTCCGTGACAAAAGCCATGACTGAAAGTGTTTGACATATCCACTCATTCATGTGATGCTTGGAGCCAGAAAAGTCTTCCAAAAACATGTCCCCTCCTGCTGCCAGAGATCCAGGAGGAATTAACTCCCTCTAATAGCAGCCAGGAGGCCTAATATCAAACCAGGTATTTGAGCCCTTTTACACCCTTGTCACTTATTGCCTGGCTTTGGCTGCTGTAAAATCTGTTTGAAGGCCAGCCAATGAGCACTCCATGCACACCTAAGGTTAGCCAGCCCATGGGCTGCCTGGGAACTGGTCATGGTGTGTGGAGTGTGACTGGCCACCAAGTCCCACTGATTGTGCTCCTCTTCCCCAACCTAGACACCAGTCAGGCTGCAGCAAGGTCGGAGAGACTTCTGAGATCGCTGTGCGGCCTGTTGAGGTGTTGAACCCCAGCACCAACAAACTCAGGATCTCTTTGGGCCATGGGGCCAAAGTTTTCCATGAACATCAACTTCTAGTCTGGAAAATCAGTTTGGCAGCAGGGTCAGGTTTCCAGCTGAGAAGAATGAATGATCTCACTACCAAGTAAGCTATTTCCAGAGAAGCATTTCCCAAACGGAGTGCTCCGGTGCTAAGCTCCCGTGAAGCAGCACTGGCAGTACACGGCAAGGCCAGGCTGTTTCCCAGTGTGCCAGCTTAGCTTCATCATTTCCTTCACTCTCCCTCCCTGTGTTATGGATTTCAGTGCAGAGACCTGGCTGCTTTTGCATTTCCAGCTTCTTTCTATGTTTGCCTTTCTGGGTCTGGATGTCTCCTCTGTTTTCTGAATGCTGGTAATTCCCACCCATTCATCTCCCTTCTAAGCTCTGTTTTGAATTCACACATCTATTAATTTGTTGCTCATTTGGGATCCAGGCCTAGAGGCTGGGCAACCATGGAGACAGTTTCTGTCCCAGGTAGCTCTTGGTTTAAACAACCCCTGTAATTCCCTTTGCACAACCTCTTCTAGTCCTTTCAGTTTATCCCTTAACGTGGCTCCTTCCTTCTGCCCCTTCCCCTGTGTGATCCCATCACTCCTTCCACTTTTCATCCCTGCTTTCTACTCATCCCAGCTCCTCCCTCTGCTACTTCTTGGCCCCTCTTCTTTGTCTCCCCCAGTGAGCTGATTGCTTCCCTGAAGGAGACAGGGAAGAGGCATGGGTGTCCTCACCCTGCTTGTGCCTCTGGGGTGAAGTGGTAAATTGAGAGGTGTAGCATCCCGAAACTGGCAGCAGAGGTACGAGCATGAGCTGCTTTTAAGGCATTTGGACAGACAGCCCCAATAAGTAGCCGCAGCCTAACACACCCTGTTATTCCCACAGGCAGCTCTCCCTTTGCTGTTCGGAGCAGCGCTGGTAGGAAAGCGAGGAGAAGGTGGAGCATGGGTGGGAACACAGCTCCCCCACTATGGGATTCAGCAGTCCCCACCTTTGTCCGGAGTGGGGCACTGGGGGGGCATCATTGTTGGTGTGCAGGCAGAGGGTCCCAGGGGGCTGGGGTGAGGAACACCCTAGCAGAGCTGTGGGCCCCTGGGGAGAGCAGGAAAAATGCTGGGCAGGCAATAAACCCGGAGCACGATGTCCTGTCTGAGGTCTCCACACAGACTAAGTCAGAGAAGCTGCTGCTTCCACTTCCTATGGCAAACAACAGCCTCTGAGCAGCATTGTGTCTGTTGCGCTGTGCCTGCTAAAGGGCCTCTGGTGTAGGGGAAGCCACCATAGGTGACAGCAGATAGGGATCCACCCTCGTCACCTGGCTGGACTGACAAGCTTGGCATCTTTTGCATCTCCTTTTTTGTGTCATCAAGACCCAGGTTCCTTCATCTGCCTTCAAGTGTAATGCTCCCAGTAGTTATGTCTGACTGGTTTCCAGAGGCAGAAAGGGAAAACTGAACCTCCTCTGACATCCGCTTGGTGTAAGCACCCACCTTTTCTGCTGCAAATGGCAGAAAGCACAAACCTGTCAAACAGATCTTGGAGAACATGGAGGGCAGATTCTCTGCAGTCCCACTTTCCTGTCTCAGCGGTGCCCTGCTGAATTTGCTCCATAAACACCAGAAACAAGTCTCTGCAGTGGCCAGCCTTGCCTGCATGCCACAGGCTCTTGTAAATGGGAGTATGAACTTCCTGCTTCCTCTGCTGCTGCTGGCACAGGCTCTGAGCTCACCTGGTCATGCCCTTCACAATGAAGAAGCTGAGGAAGAAAATGTTGGTGCTGCCCATCTTCAGCAGCTTGGGCAAGGAAAGCTATGGGGCTGGAAAACTATCTGTAGCCAGCGAGAACCTTGCATGGGATAGGCAGAGCTGTACAGGAGAGCAGGCCCTTTCCTTAGTCTCATGGTGGCACAGAGATTGTCACATCACCCCAGAGCTGTGCCCAGTGGTCTGAAATGAAGTCTAACACCTTTTTGTTGGACCTTGCCATACCTTGGCCAATAGGCCAAAATGCATTTTCACTAGAAGCACAGCAGTGAACAGCCTTACATTTGGAGAGCTCTCTAGGGTTGTTTGGACCCAGGGGCTTGCACTTTGTTTGCATCTCTACCCACCGTAGCTGCTCAGCTCAGGCCACCTGGACGAAAGGCTCACCCTTCCTCGCTGACCACTGCAAAGGCAGTTTGCAGGATAGGGTGAATGAAGGATGTGATTAGATCTGCCTCATTTGCCTCTTTTGTTTAAGGGAATGTGATGGCAGCCGATTGCCAGCCTAGCTTTGTCCAGTTTTATAGATAGGTAATTACTCATCTGCTTCAAGAAACCTGGATTATTATTTGGCTCACCGCCCCCCCCCCCCCGAAAATTAATATTTTTCTGGAATGGGAGTATAAATAGCAAATCTGCTGTGTATGCAGTGTGTTAAATGGCCTTCAGGCATGCTGCAGGGCACAAGTGAGGGGCAGGGGCAGAGGCAGGGGTCTGCGGCCAGGCCAGCAAGCTGCACTAAGGACATGAAGATGAAAAGTGCTGCCTTCATGCAGCAGTTGTTACATGTCAGGCTTGCTTATACGCTTAATGCTCTGTAATGCTTTTGCTCTCAGGCAGAGGCTGGGTGGTGGCCTGCTACAGTGAATAACTGAGAAATTAATAAAATACTTACAAGCACAACTGGTGTGAGCTCAAAAGCTCATGTTCCTGCCTCCCCATGACATCTGCCTCTCCCTGTTCACAGCCTTTTTCATGTTTCCCATGCAAACAGCAGGGGCTCTGTGGCAGTGCCCTGCTGGGCTGTTCTGCAGGTGACACCAAGCAAAGGAGGTGACCTGCTGCCCTGGAGCATCTCAGTACCCTGAAAAGGCAGCAGGCACCCCCCACAACCCCATGTGCTACCACCTCCCCAGGGTTTGTCTGCTGCAGGGTGAGCGTCTTTCTCAGAGGATTTCAGTGGGTCTGCTTTACTGTGAGGACAGTTGGAATGGGTTGGATCTCCCAAAAGCGAGCAAACGTAGGTGCAGATGACAGGGAAATGCAGCTGAGAGCTGTGACCCACAGAGGCTGCTGCAGGCTCTATCCCTGCTGAGTTGCGCTGCTGCAGAGAGCTGAAGTAGTACGTGCTCTCTGGGGTGTAGGGACACCTTGGCTGCCTTGTCGATATATTCTTAGGCGCATCAAGGATGGGTTTGAATAGCCAAGTTACTACGTGCCTATTGTCTGGTGCCTGATGTTACAGGGACTTTCCTACCCCAGTGGTGTCACCCACGAGTGTGTAACCGTTACAGGCAGCTGCTGACTCATGAGTTCAGCACACCTCCAGCTCTGGAGACTGCTCTCTGGTCTCCAAAACAGCTGGAAACCTCATTCATTTCCAGGAGATGAGGAGGAGAAAGCGACTAAGACTTGGTTAACTCACAGCTGGCCCATGACATAATGCACAGAGGTGCACATGAAAAAAACATGTCTTACGAAAAGCTTCAGTATGTCTGACCCTTCCCTTCCCTTCCCTTCCCTTCCCTTCCCTTCCCTTCCCTTCCCTTCCCTTCCCTTCCCTTCCCTTCCCTTCCCTTCCCTTCCCTTCCCTTCCCTTCCCTTCCCTTCCCTTCCCGTGAATTTGATATGAATGTAGAGGACATTGTGTTCGAGTGTGGAATATGAATTTTGGGTGCTTTTGGACTGACATTTTTGAGTGACTCTTTTTGCTCCTGAGTTGGTGAGTGAGAAGTGGGAGCAGGGCAGGATGTTCCCAAAGCGGGGTGCTGGAGCACAGTGAGGCTGCAGGGGTTTGAGCGGAGGGAGGTAGCCTCAGTGCTCTGAAGGCTCCTCAAGGGCACGGAGCCGTGCTGGGCTGGGAACTGCTGGGCTGGGAACTGCTCAGAAACTGCTGAGAGCGGCAGCGTGATCCCCAGCGTGGCATCGCCTGCGGGCCGGTGGGAGGAGGTGTGTGGCCTTGGGACGCAGGAGGAGGTCACGATTTCTCTTTCTCAGGTCAAAGCTGTCACGCGGGCTGGTGTGATAGAGAGGCACACCCGCCTGCTTGGGAACTTGTGATCACCTGCATGGCCCCAACCAGCAGGGCCACTGGGGATGTGTGTGGTGGCACATCCACGTGCTGCTCCGGGGGGTGAGCCGTCAGCCGCCCGTCACCCGTCCCGTGCCTGCCAGCTGCCGGGGCTGCGTGCAGGGAGCCTCAGCTGACGGGCAGGCCGGCTGCCAGCCTGGGCAGCTCCGCGTGCCTCCGGCCCCGGCACACACTGGCTCGCACGTTGCTGACCGCACGTACATGCCCACAGCCCAGAAGGCCCTGGCAGCAGCCGCGCATCCCAGGCTGCCAGCCGCCCCTGCTGAGCTCCTTGTCCGCCTGCCAGCCAGTGCCTCGGCTCTGCTTCCTCCCTCTCTCTCTTGCTGCCTTTTTTTCCCTCTTCTTTTTCTCCTCTCTCCCAGTTGCAGAAGGCAAGGTGGGGGGAGAAAGGGGGGATGCCGGCAGTGGGGCAGGAGGGGATGGGAGAAGAGCTTAGGGCATCACTGCTCTGCCTGTCCGGAAAGAGATGGGTGCTCATCCTGCTGCCTCAATTGCTTCCAGAGAAGTGACTTCCTTCCCTCTCTGTGCTCTTTGTTTCATACCACAAAGGAGGAGCGGACAGTGTTGGTGCCAGGCGGGAAGCATGTCCCCCATGGGGAAGCAGCGCTCTCCGAGCAACTGCTCTGCCTGGGATTTTGTCTTGGTCCCTGCTCCCGCTGCCCAAAGTAGAGGGGTACTGCTGCCAGGTGGGGCTGGGATCCTGGACCTCTCCCAACATGGGCTAAGCCATCACTTCCCCTCCTCCTCTGTGTCACCTGAGGGTTCTGCTGTGACACACAGGGCTGGGTGGCCTGGCCCAGGCTTTGGGGTAGGTGGTGAGCCTGCAGGAGGCTTTACAAAACACAGCAGTGCCTGGTGACAAGGACCTTCACCAGAACAGTGGCAGAAACAGTCAGCGAAGCTTGCAGGACCTATATATTGTCTGCGGGGGACAGCTGAAAGGATGGATGGAGGATAAAAAGGGAGACACCAGGACTCTCCTGGACATTAGCAGTGTACAGGGGTTGCTTGCATTCATGTTTGTTAGTATCCCCATGACGTCCAATATGATGTCCATCTCCCCACTGTTCCTTTAAATCCTTGGCTTTCTTCCAGCTTGCACCAAGTCTTTTCTCCCCCAGCTTTCTAATCCAGGGCTTTTCCAGCCTGAACTCTTTGCACTGATACCTGGGGACACCTACTTCTGTATTGTCATGCCCCCAGAAAAGCCAAGGTTCTCTGGCAGACTCTTGGCCATAGTGCTGTGCAAAGCTCTTCAATGCATTTCCCTCTCTCTTTGGTAGGTGGCCCAGGGCAGAAAGCAACCAGGTGGGCTCTGACTCCAGATTTGAGGGGGATCTGTAGAGTGACAGGATGAGTTTTGCTTTCATTAACCTGTGAATCCTGCCCACAGCAACAGCACTTCTGGCACTGTATTTTGTTTTCTTCTCACTTCACCTCCCTTCTTTTTTTTTCCTCTTCCCAAAAGTCTGTCCTCTTGAGTTCTCTGGGAACACTGAACTCATCCCTATTCCAGGCAGGCTCCAGGTTCTCATTGTCACTGGCCTAGTTAGTAAGAGGAAGGGCCAAGGGCATGGTTTTTCCTCTGGACCCTCTCATGGTGAACGTGCCTGCCTGCCTGTGCCACATGGCACAAACTTTACACACCATGGGAATGTCTGCTCATATCCACATGCCCACAGATGTCACGGGACAACTTGCCTCAGTGAGACCTCATGCCAGCAGTGCTTTCTTGTGCCAGCAGCCTCCATGTGCCCGAGGGACTCACTCCACGAGTGTGTCCTCCCCAGCAGGTTTGCCCTGGCCCTGGCTCCTGCAGCCAGCCACATGCTGCGGTCATCTCCCCTGGTGTGTGTCTGCAGGAGCTGGTTAGTGACCGTGCCCATTTTATTCCTAACTTGCTTAGACATCTGAATGACTGTTTCCCCAGACACACTGCCTTGTGCTGGCATGCACCAGCACTTGTGGGTACTGTTGGATATAGCTATGTGTCCACAACATGGAGGTGCATCTCCCTTCCCTCACCCGTATTTCTCCTTTGGTGTTTACCCCTTGGTTCTTTACCCCAAGGATTTTACCCTTGAGCTCTGATGTTGATCTGCTGCCCCCCAGCATTACCAGTTCCCTCTGACTTTCTTGTTCATGGAGATGGTGACCACTGAGGCCACAGGGGTGACTGGGTGGTTGTTGTCACAGGTGACAATGGGCTTCTCCTCATTTTCTCCTGTGTCTGTGCCAACAGGGCTTTTAGATTTCCACCAGCCTCTCTTTTAGGAGATATCTGTCCATTAACTCTCAGGGCTGAAGAATACAGTTGTATAGCTTGAAGGATACCTAACCAGCCCTGACATTTTTGAAGGTTAAGTATTTTTTACCTTTCATCCAGTCCCTTTCTGTAAGCAAAGACATGTCCATCCTCTTACACATGCCAGCACTGGCTTTCTTCTGTCTTCATTCCTGGAGAGATGCTCCTGGCCTGCACATAACCTTTGGCTCTCCAAAATCATATTTGAATGTAGGAAATCTTCCTTCAACAGAAAATCTGTGCTTTGTCAGCAAAAGGAAATCCCTGGATTTGTTGATGTTCTTGGGAAACTTCTCCAAGACTTTTCCCCTGGTACTGGAAGGACAGTATGGACAGTACTGATTTCCTTATGTGAGCCCAGAGTATCTCAAACCATGCTTCTGGCTTCAGGCTGGTAATGAGGCCAGTCATTTGTTTGGGTTCCTATGGACAATTATGTCAGGGCCAAGTACTATGCCAGTAAGCTTCTTTTAAGGACTGATTTTCTTCTATACAGTCAAGATGCAGGCAGCTTATTATTAACCTCAAAGCCTGATGGCTTGCTTTGCATTGCCATTTTAGTCTGCATTTTCACTGACTCAAACACACAGCTGCCACACTTCCATGCACCCCTATCATCTCCCTGCACTTGCTTTGAGCCCCACATTACCAGACCACCTTTCCCAAGGTCACACCCCAGTGAAACTAGTCATGATGTCCTTCACCCATCCACAGAGAAGAGGCACTCTGAGGACAACACTGAGTTTTCAATCAGCCTGCTCCAATTACTTCTCCCAGCAACCCAGTGGAGAATGGAAATATGGCCTCGCTCTTCTAGACAGTCGAAGTGACATGACAGCAGCAAATGGAAAAGCAGGAGCAGAGACATCACTTGAATGCAAAGCTCCAGAGTGCCAGGCTTAGGCCAGGACAAATGTCACCATCTTGAAGGACAATGGCAGGCAAAAGTGTGCATTTTGCCCACACTCAAGCAGCTGTGTCACCACCTAGAGCAGGAAAGAATGAGAGTTTTGCTAATAAGCACTAATTATGAGGCTATACCTCCTGCTTAAAAAGTCCCCCTGCATGTGAGTAAGCATACAGCGGTGACCTTAGCAGGGCAAACCTCAGAGACTGCGGGAGGTCTGACGATGCCAGGCAAGAGAAGGGACGAGCCTATGCCAGCCCATCTCCGTGGAGAGGTGAAGCAGGCGTCCGAAAATAGACCACCACCCCGCTGCCAAGAGCAGCAAGCCTTTGATAAACAGTTTAAAAATAACCTCAGTGGGAAAGACATCGCAGCTCCCTCCATCGGAATTGGATTTGTGTCGTGTTTGCCTTGCCGTGCCCCTGCCAGCTCGCTGCTCAGCGTGCTGCTCACATGATGCCCGCTGCCTGCGGAGGCTGGCCCTGGCTGGGATGCGGGTGACCACGAGGTACTGGGAAGATGCTCGGCTCTATTTTGCTGCTGCAGCAAGGGTTTGTGCTGGCCTGGAGCAGGGAGGCAGTGGGGTGGGGACATGCCTGGTCGGGGCTACAAGGTGCTTTACGTGTTGTGGTTTCCCACCCTCCTGTTGACACAAGGGAACGGCTGTTGCGGGTGTCAAGCAGAGAGAGGAAAGCACAGGGAGGCCTGCTGCAGGAAACTGGAGCCAGACGCACTGAGAGCCAGCATGTCCTGGAGAACCCTTCTCAGGGAAGGGGGGCAGTGGGGACCCTCTGCTCCATGTGCCCTCACCTAGTGCTGGAACATGAAGCAGAGACAGAGAGGAGCTATCCCTGCCTCCCCTCTGCTCCCTAGGATGACAGTGCAAGCCATAGCCAGGAGATCACACTGGGGTGCAGCCCCATTCCCACTTGGCTGCCCTGGGATAGCAGCACTTCTCCCTAAAGAAAGTGATTTTGTGGTCTGAATCCCCTGAGATGCTGGTTCTGCATGGTTCTCAACGCTCTGGTCACCTTCACAGGCAGTCTGGGCAAGCAGCAGAGCAGCAGTCCTTATTGCACTGACACACACTTGGGCAAGACAGCCTCAGTGCTGTATGAAGGGACAACACTTATATCCCCCTCGGTCCAGTGCCACTATACACACACCCCTCCAGGTTCAGGACAAAGACCCTGCACCACTCCCTTTCCCCAGCTGCCTGGCAAAGTCTCCTCCAGAGAAGCAGGGAGCAGGGTCCGGAAGGAGTCATCCACAGACAGCAAAGCTTCATACTTCAGAAGGTTATTGTATTGCTTTTTTGGGTGGGGGAAAGCAGGAGAGAGGTGGAGCAAGGCAATCCTTCTCCAAACGTTGTTGCTCCAGCGCAGTGATCCTTGGAGAGCCCTCGCCATTCTGCTGCCAGCAGGCAGGAGCCAATTAAGGGCAATTAGGGTGGAAGTGGAGAAGGTGCCCCTTTAGTCGCCGCCAGAGCGGCCGCTGGGAGCGCTGGCAGGGCTCCACACTGTAAGGTTATTAGAGTTCTCCCCTATATTGTCCTTGGAAGAGATGCTTCAGAGCCGTCCGCTCGGAGCAGCGAGATGAAAGGGAGACCTCCTTTGATGTGTTCATCCAGAGCCTCTGCTGCGGCCCGTATAATCAACCCTAGCACTTCTTCAGTACCTTCCACTGCTCTTAATTACCTAGGCTAGTTCCCCAGTATCTGAGGTCCTAGGCAGAGCAGGACGCCCCGGGGCACAGACGTGGCCTCTGCCCCACACAGTGGATCTTCTTCCATGAAACAAGATGTAGCAAGCAAGGGCAGAGAACAGCAAGGAGGAGAGAGGATCTGGGGCAGAGGGCTGGCCAGTCTCCATTAGGAGAGGAAGAGAGGCACAGATGAAGATGAGTGGGCTTGCTCGCAGCCACACAGGCTGGGGGCTTGCACGCTCAGTAGCTGGATACTGATGATCTCAAAGCCTCCCTCCTGTCTGCGCAAACTGCCACAGGACACCAAACCACAGAGAATGACAGTGCCTGAGCTTGCAACAGCTTTGTTGCTTATTTTGTCCCAACACTTACAGAATCACCCTCCTTGGCCACCCCTTCCTCCCCTACAGCTCAGGCAGCTGAGGAACAGCAAAGGCAGGAGATGGGGCAGCTCGCCTGTGTATCATGAAGATGCCCCTTTGGCCTGCTGGAAAGATGCTTTCTTCAATCCCTGCTCTACAAGCCTGAGTAGTAGATGCCTTTGGGCAGCAGTGTCCTACCAAGACAAAGATCTCACCATGGCACAGAGTTTCCTAATATGTTGCCCACCGCACCCTTATTCCTTTCCCCCTCTCCATTCTTCTTCTTGGACAGTCACTCTCCCTCCCTGGGGATCACACGTCCCCATCCTTATTCTCAGGCTTTAGTACTCCCAATGCCTATCCTGTGTTCCTCCCCCCCATTGGACCTTAGTTGGACCCAACATTATTCTCACTGACAGAGGACTGCAGTGGGAGTGAAGCTGGAAGAGGAAAGAAAGAGGTGCAGCTTTTACCACTGGGCATGGGCTGTGATGGGATGAGAAGAAGGTCCATGATAAGTCTACACCCTCGCAGAATCTATATTTTTCCTGCATCTAGGAGCTGCTTCTGAGTGCACTTCAACTTTGTCTTGTTGTGGAGAGCGGGAATACCGTCAACTCCAGACATCAGTTGTTCTGTCTCCAGACTCTGGGAATTGTTGGTTTGGGCCAGGTTCCCCACAGTCCTCTGCAAACCAAGTGATCCTGCCTAGGTGACCCATTGGGCAGGTCCATTGCCCTACCACCCTCCCTACCATCCTCCCTGGATGGCTCCTTGCATTTCCCAGTCGTGCAAGCCTACTAACTAAAGCTGCCATCTCTGGCACTGCGCACAGCAGCATGGTGGGAACAGCAGGCTCTGAGCATGCTGCTTCACAGTCTCAAAGGTGTCCCCAGGGCACTTCCCATGGGTTTTCCACCCACGGGTGCCACCATCCTTCTGGAAGGGAGCAGCAAGCCTTGTTTTGGGCTGCTGCCTTGTAAATGCTTTTTCTCTGAGCAGCACCTGGCTGCCTGACCCAGGACAAAGCAACCTGTGGCCTCAAGAAGTGAACTACAGTGTTGAAAACTCACAGTGCTGCACACAGCCAGAGAGACTGATGCTTTCCACCAGCTCTTGTGACAACTGACTTTCTGCTTTTCAGTCTCTGTCAGGAACAGGAATGATCTCAACAGTTCCCTTTCCTGCCTGTTGCTGCCCTTGTAACTGCTGCAGAGCAGAAATGAGAGCAGACAGATGCAAACCTTGCTCTGCTTTGTAAAAATACCTTTAGTGCCATCAGGTTTGGTAAAGAACTTTCATTTACAGATCCTACCCCAAAGCACCTGCGAGACTCTCAGGATTTTTGCCAGCATCCATGATGCTTTTGAGTAGATCAGAGCAAGAAATAATGACCTTGGAAGAGCTCCTAGCAGCCCAGACCGGGTCCGTGGAAACTTGGTGGGTTAGTTGCAATGCAGAGCTCAGAAGTGCTCTTTCCACTTCTGCTACCTCTTGGAAGCCAAGGATGGATTCCTAAAGCCGGGAAGAGAGAGTGGATGCCACCATGTGGCAGCAGATACCCAAGTGTGGAGCTCAGGAGAGCTTCAGGCAGGCTCAGCTCATTGCTCAGGCTGGAGGAAGGCCTGGCCCTCCACATGCAGAACTTCAGCAAGGAATTATGACCTTCTGTGGACTGACAGGGGGGAGCCGTACCAGCACCCTCTACCTTCCCCAAAGACACCAGCCACCCACTCAATGGAGGTAGGATTTATTCTGCAATTCAGCAGCCCTGGAATTTACCATGGAAGCCAATATTTGTCTGAGAATTGTGTTCCAGCACCAAAGACCCATTATTCACAGTGACAGCCTGAAGAGCTGAAAACAAACAAAGAACAAAGTCAAATCGAGTAGCTTTGGACATAAACCATCCTGCCTCAAGGCAGAAGACAACTTCTAAGCAAGAGAGACAGCTTCTAAAGGAGAAACTCTTTTGGCAAAGCACAGTATCCCACTGCTGCAAAGCTTCTTGCCTTTCTCTCAGAAGCAACCAAAACCAGCCCACCAGAAAACATTGGTCTAAATGAAAGCTTAATTTGATCCAGGCTGGCCATTCTTATCTTCTGCATTTTTGTTGTAAAAAAAGAAAAGAAAAGAAGAAGAAAACTTTTGCATCTTTCTGGCATTGAAGAGAGCCCTAAATATTTGAAGCTAATACAGAAAAATGTAACTGCATTGTCTGTGGTCTGAAGTATGCTGCAACAAGGGCTCTGAACTGTCATTCATGTCAAGAGTCTGATTACTCTCAGCTCAGCAATGGCAACTCAAGCCCTAGATTTCTTCACTACTGCATGTTGGCTGAGAATGTGCTTATCCCCTAGGCTCTTTAGTGCCCTCCTAGCCATGAAAATCCCAATTTCTGCCTCCTCAACAGCTCTTCTAGGGTGTTGCATGTAACTGCTGTACTGTATTCTGTAAACACAGCACTGTCAGCTTAAAATACATCCGAATATCAAAAAAATAGCAGGGGAACAACAGACTGGTTGGTTTACTTGCATATTTCAGCCTGTTAAGTGCTGGACTTTAATTTGAAGCTGTGAATGAAGCTATTGGCAAGTCTGAGGTCTTTTGCTCTATAGATCCAGATAGTTAGTCCAAAGAGGCCCATTCCCAGAGAACTTGGAGTAAACTGCCTTGAGCTGCTGGGTCTATGCAAGCTACTGGCATATAAAGTTTTAGCTGACTTTGGTTGCTGGACCCTGACCACCCTACGTGTTTTCCCAGTTCTCCATTTCTTTGCTGTTCAGAACAAATGGGACTAAGCAGTTAGAATGTGCCAGCAGACCCCCAAGGCTCTGTGCTGATTTGCCTGGGTGCAGACTCCAATCTGTCATTGCTGTCTGGGAGCACCAGGTCTGTGTGTCCTGGGAAAGAGCATATAGAAGATCAAAGTGTGGACTGGGGCAAAATGGAGCAGATCTATCACTTCTGCTTCTCTGTGTGCTTTTGCAGGGTAGAGCAAAGCATTGGCTCAGGACGCAGGGTGAGCCTCTGGAACCCAGCTGCAGCACGGAGGAGGAAGGACCTGGGGTCTGCAGTATCATAGGATGGGAATAGGGGACCCCGACTTGCAAAGGGCACGGAGCTGGGCTCTCACCAAGGGTATTTATGTGGTGGAAAGGCAGCTACAACCACACTGGGGTGCTGGCTGGAGAAACAGGTCTTGCAATACAGCAGCAAACACTCAAAGCAAATTAAAAAGCATTTTAAAATGGTGGCCTGACTTGCTGAGATTTATAGTGAGTCTAGAGGTGCCAGTTGCCCCTAGTGCTGTGCCCCCACCATGCTGCCCACCAGCTGCAGGGAGCAAAGCTTGTCCCCATGGGTCACCAGGGATGGTCGCCTTAACTGGCTTAAACCACAGCTTGGCTCAGGCCCCCAGCTGTGCCACCCATCCCAAGGGAAGGTGTCTGAAACAGAGAGTGACCGCTGTGCACGTCCCTCCTGTGGTCACTTTCGTAAGCCTCTGCTCAGCTTGGAGAGAGGTGGGGAAAGCAGTTAGTGGCATTCTGCAGCCGTGTTTCAGCCATGATTCATGTGTTTCGGGATTTGGCCTGTTTTGGTAACTTGTGGAAAGCCAGTTCAGCAGAATTGCTAACCCACTGTTTGCTGATGTTGCTGTTGTGATGTGAGGTTGTTGCTTTCCCCACCTGGAAGACCTGGGGGATGCTAATGCCAACACAGAGAGAGGCACAGCATCAGGCTTGAGTGAAGTCTTCAAGCCACGTCCAGCTCCCATCACTTCCTTCATAATGACCATGGAGATGTGCAGAGATAAGGACAACTCATCTCTGCAGGGCTAGACTGGCCTGGTGTTTCTTGATCTTTCTTTCTTTGAAAGAACAATAAACACCTTTATATCTCCTCATGGAGGGCTGAGTTCTAGTGCAGTGCCTTCAAATTGCCTTCTACTCTCACTACCTGTTGTCTTTTCTCCTTTTCTGGCATACGTGAGGATGGATGTTTTGTCCCCTAAAATTGTCTGTAGTCATTTTGTGGTCCCTTTGACATCTGACAGACCACTTGTGGCCCACAGGCCACAGGCTGAAAAACATTGAACAGGGTGATGTCTCTTGGGTTGCCTCCCAGCCCTCAGGTTTTCTGAAACATGTAGAAAGAAGCAATCCCTGCCCTGGAAAAAGCATCACCTTGGGCAGACAGGCCCTCACCTTGGGGGGAGGCAAGGACAGAGATACCCCAACCACCCAGTGGGGCAGGAGGTCTGACCCTGACCTCCATCCCAGGGACCCAACTCTCCCAGACATGCTGCCTGAGCAGCCCAGATAAAGGCTTAGGGGACCCTGCTTGCAGCTGTGCTATGACATGGGATGGGGATGCTGGCAAAGGGCAGGCAGGTAAGGGAGGCGCAGCTGGGTCTGCGGTGGGAGGGAGTGGAGGAGAGGAGGGAGCTCTCGCCAGCCCCACCACACTCCAGCAATCAAAGCCCAGCCTCTGTAATTAATACTATTTAGCTCAAGTTAGTGGCAGAGGAAAATGTCTCTTGTCAGCCTGGCTTTGCCCACTGGCCCTGATTTAGCAACATGAAAGCATTTTTTCTGATTAACTGTTCACTGAAGGAGATAAAAGAGATGACCATGAAATGTTTTCTTTAATGTGATGAATGTAAAGGGACTGGTGGAGTTGGGAAGGGTGAGAGGAGAGAAGAGAGAGTGCTCTGACAGCATATGGGGCTGGGGTGGGAAAGGAGTGTAGGGTAGAGCTGGGGGGCTGGGGTGGAGGGGGCTGCAGGACAGGAATGAGTGTGCATCCAGGATGAAGGTTAGTAATTGAAACATTTCTGAAAAGAGTGACTATGCCAGCAACTGTAATTGTTACAGATCTATCCATACATATGTATATATATGTATGAGATCTTTTAAAGGCTTTTATGGAGTCACAGCCTGGATGCCAAATTTCACTGCTCATCTCTACTACTAAGCTAAAAAAATTGTCGGTAGCTAGGAAACAAAGTGAAGTAGTAAAGCTCCATTTCTAACATGATGTGGTTAGGATATTTTGGGGAATAGTGATGCTGCCTCTACTTTGTAAAACCATACCGGCGGATTGAAAAGCTATATTTAAAAGCTAAACTCAGTTTCCTATCAGCCCTTAAAAGACATTTTGCTGGCATGTGGTCCAAATGGGTCTTCAATGGCTTCCAGGGTGCTTTTAACTATGCATTCTTGACAGCGTAGATTTTAAACTTCTCAAGCTGGACAATGAAAGTGGCCTGAGCCTCGTAAGATTAATTTCTGGTTCCCATGTATTATGAAGCAGTGATTGGGGAATTGCATGGGTTCTTGCCAAAATGAAAAAAATACTGATTTGGAACAGAGAGGAAGAAAATCCAATGAGCATCCCTAGTCAAGTTAGGTTTTGCAGTTGTTTGCAGAAAGGATTTTGCACTGTTGTTTCTATGTACTCCAGGAAAGAAAGAGAGAGTGTATAAAACAAAATGGTTTCAGTTAAGAGTATCCTATTGAAAGGTAATTGAGCACAAGGTAGAAAATGAAAGTCCTTATAGATAAGTTCCAAGTCATGCAAACTGACATGTCTTATACAAGCTGATCGTGCCAAAGGGGATGTAACTTTACAGGCAGGCAAGCAATCATGTTATCTTCCCGGGATGCGCAGTGAGGAGCTCAGACTGGCACAAAAGCGTTGGCTGTGTTCAGCATTAGGTTGGCTGGTCTGTAAGCAGATCGGATGTCCTCTCACCAAGCCCCCCTTTTGAATCAGCTCAGCTCCTCTCCCAGAGGTCAGAGGAGACACAGGAAAGGTCCCTGAGCAGGCAATGGAAACACTGAAAGGGAGGTGGGGCTTGAATGCAGATAAGAAGGGTGAAAACTAATTGATCTGAAAAAGCACTGTGATTGTGGGGTATAAAATAATGACTG
Organism: Strigops habroptila; assembly: GCF_004027225.2. NCBI lineage: Eukaryota > Metazoa > Chordata > Aves > Psittaciformes > Psittacidae > Strigops > Strigops habroptila. Next base: position 24,219,478 of record NC_046359.1, on the reverse strand, counting down.
GGAAGTCCCTTTTATTTACTGTGAGGCAATAATAGCAGAGGGCAGATGATAACACTGAAAGGGTGACATTTTAGGGCTCTTTAATCTAGCAGAGAGAGGTGTAACAAGCAGCAGGGATTGCAATTGAAAGCCAGGCAAATGTAAATAAGAAATGAGGCACATTGCTCAAGGGGTGCTGGCACACATTGAAACAAAGCGGGAGGGGTCTGGGGCTACCCATCTCTTAACGGCTTTGTGTCCAGACAGGCTGATTTTCTGAGAGATAAAAGCAAGGTACTGAGCTCAACTGCAGCGGTGGCTGAAATTCAGCTGCTGGTGATGTATAGCAGAGCATTAGTCAGACTAAGAATTCCTGCCTTTTTTGCATTCAGGCAGAAAAATACACCATTCACCCAAACACCTCACCCACACGGACTATCCCACGGTAGTGGTGAGTGCAGTCACCTTCAAAACGGGCTTTGATGTTTGCATGGCCCAGAGAAGCGTGCATCCTTTTATTGCCTGGGGGAAAGCAGGGTTAGTCTGTATGGAAGCAGCCACAGGCAGTGGTCTTCGAGCAGTGGCCTGGGGACAGGACAAGTCATGGCGGTGTCTGCAGGAACATGTCTGCTGCTCACCCACATCAGCCTGGTGCCAACCACCATGAGAGCCGTACTAAGCAATCCGTCGTCTCTGTGACAACCTGCCCTTCTGGGAAAACAAAATACTGGAGCCTCTACAGCCTGTGCGTGCTTCCAGCAGCTTGTGCCAGGGCTGCCCAGAGGCACTGTCCCTGCTGCCCAGGAAGCCTTTCTGTGAAGACTCTGTGGCCGTCTCAGGAGAAGACTGTCTTGGCATCCTTTTTTTCCCCAACTCAGAAATGTTTCCAAGGCTCATCCATAGCATTGGTCATGTTTCTCTTGATGGGCCTTTGGGGTCCCCTCCTATTGTGCATGACCGAGGGCAGAGCCCTCCCTGCGCTCCCCTCATCTAAACACACCTCCTGTTCCCAAATCCTTCATTTCTGTGAAAAGCCCTAAGCCTCCCCTAAACTCAGCTAATGTGCTGTGACCCATCCTGCTAATCTGCTGCCCACGCTGCCAGCACATCGCAAGGCTTTGCGGCAAGAGGAGTCCATCTGCAGAAGGTTCTACCTTGCCTCTGGCATGTGGAGTGGGGCAAGTACTGCACAGCAGGTAGGAAAAACACCTGCAAGTGATCATTAAGTGGTAATGTTTTCCCAGAAAGCAGCAAATCTGTCAGCCTGGAGTTCATCATTGTAAACAGTTTTTATTTTAAAAGCAAGCAAATAAACTGGTCTCCCGGTAGCAGATGTTCCCTCCATGCGAAGCAGCAGCCCATAATTCACAGTTGTCTGTTTATGCTACCTGTTATTAATAGCTGGTCAAATCACTCCATCCCACCTTGTGTTTCCTACTTGCACTGCCCTCCTAATGAATGTGTTACTGTGAGTATTTTAATAAAACAAAAAGTAAAAGAATAGAAAACACAGCCTGTAGCCGGGGTGCTGCTGATGTGAGCTGTTTGAGAGGGCACAGGCCCACTGCGGAGGCTTGTGCTGTGATGGAGGTTGAAGAAATGGTGAGATAGGAAAGGAGGTGGCACACAGGTGAAGCAAGGGACAGAGCTCAAGAGTAACAGTGCAGGGTCTCTCACCATGGTGTGAACCATGGTATTTTCACTGCCTTCACTTGAACCACCACCCATTCATGCCCACTGTGGAGATTGTCCCAGGCCCCAGCTAGGGCAGCCCCTGTTCTAGCTGCAGCAGGTTGGCCCCTGGCTGGGTAGGAAGCAACAGGCATGGGAAACTTGACGTTGTGTCAGTCCAAAGGGAAAGCTGTTTGATGGAGACCGCTACGCTTTTGGAGGAGTTTTGTTGGGATGCAGGTGCTAAGGTTGATTGCAGGCTGGTGAAGGTACACTGTGACTGCAGCTGAAACAACACTGAAACCCTGGGGCAGAAAAGAGCACTGAAACCTTTGGGAGATGTGACACCAGCCAACATGGAATAAATGGACCAAACAAGCTATATATGAAAGGACACCCATGTGCCAATGAACCTCACTTTATCCTCTACTTCTTTGCAAATGTCCTTCTTACTGAAGGTCAGCTTCCACTGGCCACATGAGCCAAGACTGCAGCCACCTTGCTGTGTCAGCTTCACATTTTCTTCTGTAGGCTTATATTTTTTTAAGTATGTGCAAGTTTAAGCATTGCATTATAGCCTCAAGCAGACATCAGCCATGCCTCTCCCTTATTTAAATTAATTTTACCTGCCAACACAGGACAACGTTCTGTAAAGTATGGATATAACTGAGCCCCTGCTTTGTGGGGAGGTGTTTTGGTCTGTGTTATGAACTACATAGCCCTCATTGGCTTTAAAATCCAAAAATTTGTCACACACACTGCCACTGCCTTTCTGAAAACGGCAGTTTCTTTCGTTTCATATTGAGTCATTTCATCAGCAAACTCTAAAACAGAAACTTGCTTCTCTTTCACGTGTAATCCACGATAAACACTTGTTCTGGGTTTTTGAACAGGTGCATTTTGCACCCCTTTGTGGAAGGAGTATAGTCCACCTGGTTATTGCCTGAGTGGCTGTTTTCTCGTTTTAGAGAAGCCAGTACTGTGATCCCACTGCTCAGCAGGAGGCACAGCTCCACATCCCAGCACAGTCCCCTGAATGATCACAAAAGTGCCTTTCTCCTCCCCAGGAATATCCACGTCTGTAAAGTGGGGAGAGCCTTGCAGTGAAACAATGAAAGTGGTGCTATCTGATGGGGCATGCCTCTGCTCACAGAAAAGCCTAGGCAGCTAAGTGACTTGGGTAGAAAGTGTGGATAGAGAAAGCCCAGTGAGTTTTCCTTTTTTAAGTGGTTCTTTATGCAAATGCAAATTCTGAACCCTTAAAAAGGCCAGCTATGACTACTTGCTTATAAAAACAATGCAGCTGATCTTAAAAAGGAGGTTTAGGGTGTGTTTTGTTACTCTTAGGAGGTCTGCACTAAATTAGGTTATTACATTTTTGTACACTGGAGAAGTTTCAGGCTGGGTTTTTTTTTTAACAGGGCTGCTAATGTAACAATAGGATGCGACCAAACTGTTCGCAGCCTCAGGCAGTGTCCAGTGATTCACCAAAACATTTCACTTGTACCACAGCTGATATTTGTGTGTCCTTCAGCATGCCAGACTGGAACATTCAATATTTGGAACTCAAATTCCTCCCAGACAGAAAGGCGCTTGGGAGGGGCTGCAGCCTATCTCTGGGCTCCTTCCTTTAAGGAAAAAAAAGATATCAAATCCAATTAAGTTAATTATGTTTTTTTGGGGAAAAAAAAAAGGAATAGAAAAAACTTATGAGATGCCGGGAAAAAGAAACAGAAAAAGCTTTCTGAGAAAATGGCTTGAAACAATGGATTCCTGCCATCTTAGCTGTCTCACCTTTCCTACTGGCTCAGCTGTGATTTACATTTCTATCGATGAAACAACGATCCTGATGTGAAACAGCTCTGCAAATAACCAGAGAAAAATCCATGCATCACTTCACGATATTCCAGCTCAATATGTTAGTGGAATGAAAAGTAGAAGAAAAGGTTGGGTTTGGTTGTTTTGTTTTTAATTGACATTTGCTCTGGAAACTGGGCAACAGGGTGATCTCTTCTGGAAATGCCTTGGCAGATGTAGCAGTACATGGACTGAATGCTCCAGGAAGCAAGGGCAGGCTCTTTCCGTAAAACACCACCCTACATTCCAGCTCCCTCACCTAAGTTTGGTTTTTTTTTTAATGCCAAATACCTTTTCTGACAAGATTTACAGGGGTCTTACAGAGTCTTATCAAAAACAAGATTGGAAAAAGGTCTAATGGCCCTTCCCATCTGGTACAGGAGGGAGTTAACAGCATAACGATGTGAGAATGTTTAGCAGTTTATGTGGTTGCACAAATATTTCTTTCATTCCTAGAAACGGGACCCCAAAAAGGGGGCTTATGAGTTTGACCGATTGCCCCATTCTACTCTGTCAGTTCCTTATTTCACCTCAGTGATACACAGCTGCAATGTTTGATGTGCCATTGCACCCAAATCAAAGCAGTGAACGTCTCCCTAAATATTTCTCTAACAAAACCTGCTTAAGTGGACTAGATTATCTATAGAAGGAGTCCTATAAGAAGCACCTGCACTTGGGTATTTAGTTCAGCATTGTGTTACCTAATGTTGCTCACCTGTTCCATGATCTTGAAGAAAAAAAAAGCTTTCTTTTTGTTTCCTCTCTGATCCCATCACTCTTTTGTCTCCTTACATGCTGAGTCCTTCACGGCAGAATCTGCCTTGTCCCCTTTGAAAGTAGGAGGCTCTGAGCGGCTCAGTCAAAGCCTATAAAGAGCAATGTTGTATGAATAATGTCTGTCACCTGGGCAGAGCAGTGAAGAGATCTGTCTCTTTTGCCTCCTTGTGTGTTGTGCCACAGTACCATTTTATGGTGGTGTGCAAGTTGGTGGTGTGGGTAGGGGGATCAGACCTCACCTTTGGATGCTGCTGCAGTTCTTGCTGCTGGCACAGTAACTCAACAGTGCAGATAAATTTCTGCTGATGCCTGAAGTAGATGCAATATAAAGCAGCTTAAAAGAAGATTTGTTCAATTCCAACTTCAAAGCAGACCGGAGGGTATTTTCATTGGAAGAGGAACACCAGCATGGTCTCCTGTGAAGCTGCAGCAGCTGCCCTGAGACATGAGCTCAGGTAAGTGAAGTTAAGCCTGTGGGAGCAGCAGAGGTACTGAAGCCTAGCTTTCACTGGATTGCAATGCTGTAACTCCCTTCCTGCGTCTCCCATACTTACTCTTCCAATACTCTCCAGTGCACTTCAAATCCTCTGCCTACCTCTAGGCTGTCTACCAGAGAGCAAAGGCTGGACATGGTGCCTGGACAGCCAGACTCACCACTGCCTCTTTGATGCCTGAGGGGGAGCCCAGCAGCTCCTGCTGCCCTTTCCAACCATGTGGACTACTCTGAAGAAAGTGTTTTGAACAGACACAGCATGCACTGAAGGCAGGCAGGTCACCGGAAGAGAGAGGAGGGAATTTCATACAGAGATGGTCTGAGCTGTAAATGAGAGTGTATGAAAAAGGAAGACAGTTTTCTGTAGCTTGGATCAGTCCGAGCTGTTAGACTCCCAGTCTGTGCAACACTTCAGTCTTGGAGTATTTTGGCTTTTCTTGTAACCAAGCTACCTGGCTTTGGGCTGTTCTGTCTCATGTGGCTTCTTGCAGTTGCTGGATGGAAAACTTGGTCGGATGTAGTTTTTCTTCTCAAGTTTGATGGGGATAAAAACCATACGAAGGTAATGGAGATTTTTATCTTGTTACATCTGTTTGCACTTTAAAAAATTGCATAAAACCTGAAAACACACAAATTAAGCCCAGCATTTGATGAGTGATGAGCAGTCTCCCCTCTGTGTGACACCCTAGAGCTACTAATGACTAGACAGGCTCTAAGTACAGCTAAGAGAAAGCCACAAGAAAATAGTACTTGATTAATAAAGCAAAGTGGCAGCTTTCAGCTTTGCTGGAGTCCCTAGAGAGGTGGGGTATGACAACCTTGATCAGTCCCTATAGTTGTTGACCCCATCAGGCTGGCTAAATGCACAGTCCTTAGTGATTCTGGAGCAGGAAGACATGTGCCTCTCTTTCAAATCACTTTGCCACAACTAAACCCTCTTCCTACATCCTGAAGGTCCAGTACCCTTGGTACTCCAGACTATCACCACGACAGCCAGGTTACCCCCAGGCTTGAAGCTGGTGGAATCAGGCGATCAAATGCTGGAATCTCCAGGTTTCTCTTCAGGTGCTGCAAGACAGAAAAGCCTAGAAGGTCACGGCAGATGTACTAGCCAAAGCCTGCAACTGTGCTTGCAGCACCAGAGAAGAAAAAGAAACAGGAGAACTGGAAATGTGCATATGGGCAGAGCAGTGAAGAGATCTGTCTCTTTTGCCTCCTTGTGTGTTGTGCCACCAGCCAACTCATTCCATCCCATGTCCAACAGTGGCCAGCACCAGTGCTCCTAGGAAAGATGTCACGGCTCGGAGAGGGTAAGTGTGGAGTAAGCACACCTCTGCCCTTCACCCTCTGTCATAGGTATCCATTCCAGCTAAGTAGCTCAGTTAATGAGCAGCCAAAGGCAGGCCTTGGAGCAGGATAACTCGTACCCCTTCTGACACATGTGGTCATTATTCACAATGTTCCCGAGCCTTGCTGGCTGCCTTCAAAATTATAGAAGTTGGCCCGATGGTACAGAGCTAACTTAAGTCAGACAGTGCTCCCCCCGTTCCCTGAGAGGGAAACTCACTGAACTCCTCAGACCAACTCTCAGAAGCCAGCAATAAGCATGAGAAGAAAAATTGCATAACCTACTGCTAATTGCAATGGCCCTGTGCCTTCTAGCTACCCAGGCCCCTTCTGAGTACTGCTAAGCTGATGGCTGGTGTTGATATGTGTGTTATTCCACTGGAATTCCCCACTGTTTAACTTCTTTTCCTCCACTGCTTTTGTGGTTAAGAGGGAAAGGGCAGGTGTTCCCGGCTGTCCCCTGTGTACCATTGGCACACTCATATTGGTGACGCCCTTGCTCTTCTCCTTTCTGAGGCAATGCATCATGGCACTTTCAGATTCTTGACAGACAACAGCCCACAGTCACTCTCTCTGCACTATCTCCCGTGTGATGGGTGAGCAGAACAGTGGCAGGGGCTGCACGCTGGCTGGTATAAACGCGTTGGGACCCTGGCAGTATGCTTTCCCAAGCCTTTTTACACAACGTCCACAGTGCCAGCCTCCTCCCCGAGCATTGGTACAGATCACTTAGAGCCCCATAAAGCCCGTGAGCCAGAGAAGAGCTCCAGGCTGCCTTAATTTGTTTTCATCATCCTGTGTTTTCTCCTGTAACAGGGATCCCTCTTTGCTGAGCCACTGAGGAGTGTCTCCCCAAGCTTCCTCAAGTACCTTCTTGTACAGCAGGCATTTGCATCACTTTTATCTCTTTATACATCATCCTTATCTCATTACACATCCTTCTTTTATTATTGGACATCTTCCTCTCTGGACCATTAAGGAAACCAGCATGTGGCAGCAAAGAAGGGCTGCTGACCAGTGAGACAGCCTTGCCAAAGAAGAAAGTGGAATAAAGAGTAAGTATTATTGTGCCTGCATGAGAATGTGTTAAGCTCCAGATCAGGGAAATTTGGGAGTGTTGTATAATGCAAGAGATCTCAAGATGCTAAAAATGGAAAATTGCCAACAAATGGGACAGTACAGATTTGCAGCAGAGCCCAGATGATGTGTGGACAGAAATCCCAACAGCCCCAGACAGTGCCACCTGATCAAGTACGCTGGCCACTGCCTTTGCCTTCAGTGCTTTACAAAGGGGATTTGAAAAACAGGGTATATCCCATTACTTCTTGCTGGAAAGTTCTTCTTGAGTTCACTAACTCCTCTCTCCCAGGTCAGTCTAGCAGACTTGTGGGCCTGAGTTAGCAGCTTTCTGGTTCTGTGCTGGGACTGAACTGGTAGGATGGGAGAGACTAAGAGAGGCTGTGTTAGAGCCCATTACCCATTTAACTGTGGATAAAAGAAAATCCAGAGAATGGATGAGGAAATCAGGAGAGACCCATCACATGTTATGGATAGAGAGCTGGTAGAGCCTCATTCCAAGACGTCTGTTAAGGTCAGCTGGATTTAAGCATTCTTTCCTGGCGGTAACCATAAGCAGTTCTCTGAGTAAGATCTCAGAAGCAGGCTTGGGCAAGGCCTGACCGTACAAATGTGACTGCAGTCAGAAAGAACTCTCCCTTTCCCTCGAGATGCAAACTCACTAACCTCTGGGGGACAGCACTGGAAATGGGAGCAAGGATTGCACAACACACTATGCCAGAAACCAGGCTTGACTCCCATCCAGTGTAAATTTGAACTAAGTGCTATACTGGGTCAGATCAAAAGTCCACCTAGTTCATCCTCCTAGCTTTGACAGCAACTAAAGCATAAATACTGAGCCTTGGCAGAGGAATCTGTTCCCTTGCAGGCCCTTTTAGCATCTGACAGCTAGCACTGCAGACATGTCCAGAGATGGAGCTTTGGCTGGACCATTGTATATGACAGTGAGAAGCTTCTCATGGTCCGGTGTATTGTTGGAGCCACTGAGATAGTTGTTTTCCATGATATCCTGCAGCAATGATTTCCACAGGGTGGTCATGTACCACATGAAAGGGGGACCATAACTGAGTGGGTAGAGTGGCCAAGCGAATGTACACTGAGCAAAGTGCCCACCATCCACACCTTTCTCAACATACACCGAATTGAAGACTATGAATCTTTAGATCAGATCTTGTGAAGAAATCCTGCAGCTGTACAGTACAGAAAGAACTGAGGAAGTCCAAGTTTGAAATTGGTGGTTGGTCATTGCTGCGTGAGGGACATCTTCATGGGAATTCTGCCAATAACTTTAATTGTGATGCAGTGAAAATGTTGTGTAAATAATGTTTCTGTGATACATGTGTTGCAAGTTATTACCAAGCCATAAAAGAGCTAGGAAAGAAGAAACCGAAATACAAAATGCTCTGTGACGCCAGAGCACTCTTCTGGTGAGTATCAGCTTGCAAACCGCAATGTAAGTTTATGCGCACAATTCAATTGACCTCCTGAAAGCAAAGGTAAACAGGGATAGAAGGGCAGGCGTCTGCGGTTCCCTCTTCCCTCCAGAGAAATCCATTCTCCATTAAGCTCTGCCCTATTTCACTGGCATTCTCTTGGTCCCTGAGCAAATGATAAAAAATCCCCAAACCCTAAATAGCTACTCCTAACTTAGGTGTGCAGGGAAGGATGCCTGTGAGATATGGTTGGCAGTTTTGAGAGTAACCACACAGCTCCCAAATCTAACAGGAAAACCCAACACCCACCCCAAAACCCACACAAACCCAATCAAAAAGATGTCTTAAGACATCTGGGTTCTGAAAGGATGCATTGCCATGGTGGGAAGTGTCAGAACCAAACTCTAGCTGGCCATGGCTGAGAAAAAAACCATGCTTGCTCCCACCTGCCTGTGGTGCGGACAGGAGATGAAGGCCCCTGGACATCACCCTCTGCCTCTGAGGCTCCTGCAGGCAGGGATGCTGTCATCCTGCTGCTGCCAGACTCCCAGCCCTTAGGAACTTCTCTGTGGTGCAATACAGACTGCAAAAGCAGAGGAAAAGGGCAAGTGGAGGAGGGCAGCTTAGGGGTGCATGATTTTCATGGTGGCAGAGGCAGTCTGTGACCCTGAATAGGCTATGGCATGGGATGGTAGAGTAAAAGGGATGTGCTTATAGCTCAGCCAGACCAACAGGCAGATGCCGTGTGTAGAGAGCCACCATAATCCTCCTAAATTTCAGCTGTCAGTAGGTTCAGGCCACCCAGTGTAGCAAGGGAGATGTACTCTTCAGCAGTACCTCCCTGCCATTTTGAACTCACTGTGTCCTGCAACATCAAGGCCACCACGGAGCCAGTCTCTGGCACTGGACAACATAGCCCAGCTCTCCAAGAGCTGTCGTTCTGGATCTCACATCTGCTTTGTGAGAGGAAGTGAGCCTGGCCACACTCCCTCCCGGAGAGAGCCTAGGGAAATTAGAGAGGGAGAAGAAACACAGCAAGCCCTGAAAATGGAGAGGCGAGCAGGGCTGGTGTGAAACAAAGCTTCTGTAGAGCTCATTTTCCCTCCTGGAGCAAGACGGTGGGTGGGTAAGAGATGTGCTCTAGCCCCGGCCCTGCAGCTCCCCATTTTGCATTCCCAGCTGGCATGAGGGGTGGCAAAATGGGTTGCACTGACAAATCACGGCTTCTCATCAGCAGGGTCGCATCAGTCCCTGGCATAGCAAAGCCAGAAGCAAGCATGGTGGAAGCCAGATGGTTGTAGAGGTGGCTGGATTTGCTCTGTGTGTACATGTGCTTGCATTCACATTTACGTACACCACCCACATAGAAACTGAACTGGAATCCAAATAATTTGAAATAACAGAGTTGGATTTCCCAATGGCAAATCTGATCTGAGCTTCAACCTGTGGATGCTACTCATATAAACCTTTCATCCTTCTGTCACCTTTTCCCACTGTCCCCTGTTGCCCTGCTGCCAAATCCACTTTGTAATACCTCTGCTCACCAGCACCAAGGTGGCTCAGTGCAGCATCCTGTTCTCACACACAGGAACCTGTTGGTACTCCCACGAGGTGTTGCCTGCAGCACATGCTACTCAGAGGCTGGTGAGTGAAAGCCCAGTGAGTACCTGTGAGGAACTGCTGTCTGCAGCCTTGCTCTGTTAGCATGAGTAGTGCCAAGAGGCTCAGAGCTGATCAGCCCCAGAAGGCAACTTCCTGATGCAATTAAGATAGAGGTAAATTCAGACACATCTTGCCAGTCTCCTGGGGCACATGTTGCTAATTAAAAGTCAGCCTGTATGTTTAGGATCAAGGACAGAGAAGCATACTGTGATGGTAGAGAACATTTCTGCATGCTCTTATGATACTGGTGTCTGGATCTGCAGAACATGGTTGTGGCTACCTGTGAGTGAGGGGTTTCCCCTGGGCTCTTTTAGCTTGTGCTGTACACTTACTCCAATTTAAAAGCTTAGAAAAATCAGAGAGGCTGGACTGTCCCACAGGTCTGGCACTGGAATGGGGCTCAGGAGTTCTCAGGTTTGTGCTTGAATCAGCTGTATTTGAAGAACAACGTTGGGAAAGGCACTTTATTTGTGCCTCTGTTCACATCATACAGGCAGGGAGCAGAGAGTGCTTCCTCCAGTGGGACCCTGCCTAAGCAATAGATCTTTGAGCCAGAGATGGACTCCTCTTCCAAGTATACAGCACAGTAAGCCCCTAGTCTCTCTTAACCTTAAGATAGCTGTGATACGAATGGTCGATCATCAAGAGGAGATTTTTTTTTCCAACTGTGAATTAAATTTTAACTGGGCATTATTTTCTCTGCAGCTGATTAACATTTCTGTAGGAAGTTTTGTGACCGCAGCAAATCAAATAGGGTTCATGCCCTGACAGTAATCAAATGATAGATTTGCTTTTGGGTTGAGGAGAGAACATGTGCTCTAGGGTGGTCCATCGAATCCAGAAACAGTACCACACAACTGAAAAGACAGCTCAAACAAAGGATTTCACAATGAGACTTTTATAGTGAGGGCATTTGGGATCGCTGGATCTGGATTCAGTTCCCAGCCACAGCTTTGCAGTATGAGCTGAGGCTCTCAGGTTCCTCATCTGTATAAAGGGAACAATACTCCATCCCTCTTTACAGGAAAGTTGCAAGCAAATGTGAAGCTACCTAGCAGGCCAGGAGAGCCTCCAGCAGAAGGAGCCACAAGAACGTGGTAAGACCACATGCCTAACTATCTTGATGATTGCCTGTGTGATCTCAAGAGGCTAAAATCCCTTCTCTAAATCATGCAAAATTGCAAACTTAAGAAGAAAACCCAGAGGCAAATCTGTTTGAAAACAGGACATGAGTTAATGGAGAGTTTTTATTGTGTAGAGTGAATATTTGGTGTGTATTTATATTTCCCTCTCCTATGTTCCTCTTTTATACTTTAAAGCAATTTAATGTTTAATGTTTCATGCCAGTTCTTTCAGGTTTGTGATCAACTAACATTTTTCCTCCTTCAGCTGTTGAAGGAAGCTGACTGATGGGAATTGCCAGAACAGATTAGCGTCTGCTGAACGTTGCCAGCTCCTAGGGCTGAGTGAAAGCCAGGCAGTGCCCTTGACAGTTCCCCCCCAGTCATCTCTGATGGCCACCCAGCTGTTCTCCCACTCCAGCCCTCAGATTTACAGTCTGTCATGGTTCACAGCTGCCAGCAGGTCTTGAACAGGGCCAGCCTGCTGTGGTTGGAAGGACTAGCCCTCGTCTTGGGGGCTGCCACCTTGTTTCCAAAAAATGAAAGTGTTCAAAAGAGTGAACAAAACTTGCACAGTAAAGTCTTCAAGTCCCAGAGCAGTGGATCTACCCTAAAGCATTCAAACAGCTGGATGCAAGAGCACGAAGAAACACAGAGTCACTTCTTAGATATTTCAGAAGACTCAACTATTGTTTGGAAAGTCAGCATGGCCAGTTGTTTCACAGCTGCTCTAAACACAGGAGAAGACGGATGCAGTGAATATTTGCTACATCACCATTTGGCTGCTGGGAGGAAGACACAATCCTCCATCAGCTCACTCAGCTCTGGGACCATACTCCAGAGTACTGTCATTTGGTGCTGGTTCTTCAACACCGAATGATCAGACTATTGCCTGCCAATGGCTGACAGGAATGATGTGAGACCTACAGTAGTGCTCCACTTGATGGCTTATCAAAATACCAGAAAATGGGTGCAAGTGTTGTTCCTTTTTTTTTTTTTTTCCCTTTTTTTTTCTTTTGTGTGCTTCCCAGCGGGTTATATTAAAACCTGGGCCAGATACCTAAAGGAAGAGGTCTGGAAACAGCACTTGGACATCAGCTGCTGCTATTCCAGCTCCAAGTTTAGACTTATCAGCTTCCCTGAGGGATCTTCAGAAAACCAGGAGACCCCTATGAGCCCACGAGCTCCAGAATCACCCTGCTCATGCAGCTTTTCAAAGCACAGCCAGTGTATTCATGTCCTTGTCGCCCAGGTCTCTCCCTGTTTAGCTCCTGAAGGTTGGCAGATGTGCTGGACACTCAGCCTGGGACAGCAGCGCAGAAAGACGGTAGAACTGAGGACTCCACACCACCATCACCCCATAGAGCCACAACATGGTCTGCTGGCCTTGGAGTGTCTTCCCCCATGCTGCCAGGGGCTTGCTCACTAGAGATGCTCTGGCACATTTATTTGCTCTGGTTTCAAATTCCTTCTCTCCAGCCCATGTTAATACTCTCACACTGCTGTGCACACAACCTGCTGACATCTAAATGTTGCTGGAGCAGTCCTCTCCCCCTGCACTTCTCAGTTTTACAGGTCTCTCTCTACCCCCATCTCTAAGCAACTTTTTTTGGTTGGGAGCAGACTCTGAAACTTATTGCCAAGCTCAGCATAGGACTTGAAGTTCCCCCTTCCCTGCAGGGTCATACCAAGCTCTAGAGTCATTGCCTGGGGAGTGGGTGATCCTCTGTAGTCATTCCCCTTCCCTCCACCCAGGCGCTGGGAGCTGCTGTAGCTCTTTCTGTGCTTTCATCCCTCACACCAGGAAAATTAACTGCTAATGAGAACCATTTGGCTTGCAAGTTCTCACTGCTCTGTCATAACAAGGTCGCCTAAAACTACTCCACTAGCTTAGAGACATGGAAAGTGCTGGTTGTATAGCTTCTTCTCAGATCCAAAAGCTTTGGGCTTCACAGCCAGCCCAGGCTGCAGTTTTCCCTCTGGTCCAACCACAGAGGCTGTTGGCTACTTCTGTGGGGAGATGCTGCAGCTGTCTGGGACTCTTCTGAACAGTTTCTCACACCAGCAGGGCTTTGCCAGCTCCTGAATTCGTCAAGTTTCAATTCCACTCCCTGGAGCTCCAGGGTGCATCTCCCATTTCTGAGCTTTCTCCCCTGAGCAGACATTCCTAAAATTCCTTAAATTAAGAAGTTGGCTAAGTTGGCTAAGTAATTGCAACAATTTATCTCCTCCACATTTGTGGTGTCTGTCATTCCTAAGGATCCTAGCACACATCTCGAATGCAGTGATACAAAAATGCAGCCATCTTCGGAGTAGCATCTCCCAGGTGGGACCCACCTGATGTCTAGCAATGCTCACGGGCATGCTGTTTCCTTCAGAGAGCCCAGGCTATGTCCCCACACCACCGAGCAGCACAGAGGGATCATTATTATCCTTTCAGAGCTGGGAGAAAGCAGGGCCACTTGGTCCGAGCTGAACAATTGTATGATGTGTATGGAATGATTTAGATGCTACAGTGCCAGAGCAGGAACCACGCATGAAGTCAGATGTTTGCAATGAGCGAGACCATGAGAACTGGGTGTGTTGCACAAACCATGGATAGCTCCAGGACCATGGAGCCAGGAGCCAGGGAAGCTTGAAGGCCTGCCTAATGGGGATGAAGGTGGCTTGATGAGCACCACTGTTCTTGCAGACAGGATTGCATGAACACACTTGGACAATGAACAGATAAATTTCTTTTTCCTCCCAAGAATGTGTGCAGGGTGAGACCTTGGAGCTCAGCCTTTGAATAATGCTGGTGGGGAAAGGCATGCCACATTCCTCCTCTGCTCTGTGAGGCCAAGGAGTGAGCAGGGCCCCCCCAGTGCTGGGCTGCTGTGCATGAGGATGCTCTTCCAGTTGCTCCCCTGGGAAGCCAACACAAACATGTGGCAGAATTCTAGATAAAGACCCTGTGCTCCTGTCATTCCCAGGAGTTACTGGGATCAGCATCAGGCCTGACATACTCCTGCGTGTGTGTGGGGCCTGAGTCCATTCCCTCGGGATCATGTCAAAGGCCTTCAGAGAAGGACGCAGGGACAGATCATTTCTTCAGTGCCTGGAAGCGCTTCCAAACTGCAGGGCAGAAGCAGGTGGGGCCAGTTTGACCCTGGATACAGCCAAAATGAGAAGAACTTCTAAGATCTGCTGCTGCCTCAGCAGAGCCCTACCTGCCAACAGTTCAGAGCATCCTCTTCTCTGGCAACCTCCCTGAAGCCAAATCACTTGGCATCATTGACAACCAGGGTTTTCCCTTAATGGGTAATAATTGTCTTTCCTCCCATGGGCTCTGTGAGGATTAACAAATTAACTGCTTCGGAAGTGTACAACAAATGACTAATAATAATAATAATAGGAGTGGCACTAATATTTCACAAGGAACAGCCTGTCAGAGTCAGCCGCCTTTTCATTGAACTGCACGTACTCTGAAGTTGTGCTCTCCTTGCATTTGTTGATTTAATCGATGAAAAAATCCTGCCAGCTCTTTTAATTTTTTGGTGTTTTGATTTGTCCTGTGACTTGACAGCAAATATTTGATATTCAATGTGTGTTAGCGAGGGTAGCTCCTTACAAATTCAGGGTGTTGCTGATTCCTGAGCAGATGAGCAAGTATGTTCCTTGAGAGGCAAATGACTGCAAAAATCATTCTTCCTGTTTTGTGCAGGGGGCTGAAATGTGATGCCTAAAAGTATCTTGAGTAGTAGCATAGAGTTTCTTGTGGAAGTGAAACAGTATCATCCTCCAACAGCTCATCTAAAGGGTTTGAATCTAGGTGCTGTGAGCACCAAACAACAAACCTTCTCTGACTTTGGCTATGGAAACTGCCCTGTCATCTGGGTTCTCCAAAGGACTGGGCAGCACTGTGAATGCAGTCATTCGCAAGATCTTCATTTTCACCTGCTGCTTAACTTGAATTGTTCCAGGGCCATGTGTTATTAGATAACCCTGAGGCATTTTGGTAGCAGTGATAGCGGCATTTCCAGGGAAGCTGGGCACCTCATGAGACCTTGCAAAGGTCTAATGTTCAAACAACACTGTATATCTGTGTCCATCTCTCGTGGTACCTTCCCCGCTGTGAAGCCGTGTATTGCTGTTGCAATGCTGGGATGTCATCACTGTTTCAACAGCAGTGTGCTGTGATGTCACCAGGAGAGGATTAGGATGACTTTGTGGCCGGATCAGGCGGAGCAACTGCTGTCTTCAATTACAACAGCAGGGAAGAGAGCACATCCAGGGACGTGGTCATTGCTTTCTCTGGCAAAGCTCCTTCATGACCTTGCTTGCCTCCTCCGGCCACTGCCACCTGACCAGAAAGTCTCCATCCCAGAGCAAAGGCCCACAGGTGACATCCCTTCTCTCACTGGCCTGGCAGGAGCGCTGCGGAACCAAGCCCTGCCTGCAGGAAGGAGAAGGCAGGGAGTAGGTGCTGGTACCAATTAGCAGCTTGAACGGGGTTATTACAGGACAAGCTCTGTTTAACTTAACTGCTAACAGACTGGCTCTGTCAGTTGGAAGAAGTCACAGGCAAACAGACTTAATGGGGGCCTGGAGGAGTGGGGGTAGGGAGCATGGTGGCTTCCTCTCTTATGAGCAGTGTGTTTTGTAAAATAGAAATGTAATTGTCCTTTGAAACACATGTACAGCAGGATGGGGAGGAGGGCAAGACACAGCAAGTGTCACTGCTCAGCTCAAGTCTATGGAGCGATCTATGTCCCAAAGAGCCTGGGTCTTGGCACATCTGTTTCATGGCCTCGTTTGGTCACCAGAGAATAGTAGCTGCTGCACGGCTCTGTCTGCTCCAACATCGTCACCAACCAGACCTGTGCCCAGGGGAAAGCCTCTGCACCTTCTCCTCTCCTGCAAGCCTGCATGGCCACAGGCTGTGCCCAGTGCACCCTGCTTTTCTTGTGAGCCCTGGGTCCCCTTCTGACCCCTTGACTCTGTGCAGCCCGAGCTGCCATCCAGTCTGACCTCATGCCCCACAGCTGGAATAGCCAAGCCTGACTCCAGCCCTGATTTGAGGCACGGCATTGTCTGACAGGGACTTGCAGTTGTCACGGAGAAGCTGCATGAGCAGAAAGTGGATTGAAAACCTTACATGCAGCTGGAGCTACTGTCTGCAGATTTTGTCAACTCAGATGGGAGTTGACAAATGCAAGGGGGAAGAACAGACAGAGCACCATATTTTTCTCAAGCACAGAGTTCCAGCTCATTCAGAGCACAATCCAGTGGCCATGGAGGTCCATGGAGATTCCTGCAGAGGTCAGGTGGCTCCGCTGGGACCCCTGAACCCAAAAGTCTTTTCTGGAATATGGAGCACTGGCAATGTCTGTTTTTATGGGGGAAGGAATGCCACTGGCACGTTAAACGGATGGTTGGGTGGGGTTCTGGAAAACCCATGGCTGTTAACTCGAGAGCATTGCTCACTGCATCAGGATTGTACTGGCTTAGATCTAGGAACTTTTTAAGGATGAAGAGCAGCCTTTGCCTTCCTAAATTCTACATGTTGACCTCTGGGAAGCTGAGCATGGAGGAGGAAAGCAGTTAGACATCTTGTATGTTCAGACACTCCCTTTGAGTTCTGGATCATAATAGAGTTTTGCTGGTCCCTCCTGCCCAGACCAGAGCAGCTTTTCAGTCTCCAGCATCTCATGACAGCATCAGGTGTAGAAAGGAAAAGTGATGGGTGGATGAGCAAGAAAGCCTTTTCCTGGTGGGAGGCAGTGGGGGCAGCCTGCCAGCAGCTGTCAAACACAGTGAGCAGAAAACTTTGCCTGCTGCGCTCTGAACTTTTCTCGGTGAGAAACCAGGGCTCTCAGCTTCTCCTCATTTCAATATTTAGATGGAGCTGGGTGACTGCTGTTTCCCAGAGGGCAAGATGATTAACTGCATGCTCACAGTAGCTTAGGATAGGAAACTACAATGCAGCATGCAGCCCTTCAAAGATTGCTGACATTCTACCCTATGCTACTGAGTTTCTGCTTCTAAGTAGACACTTGCCATGGGTATTTTTTGTTTGGTGTCTGGTGGGTATTTCTTGCGAAAGATGGCAAAAGAGACAGGGCCACTGCAGTGTATTAATTTAGTAAAGATTAATAATTTACAATTTAATAAAATTATAGAAATGGAGAGAAAAGGGCTTTGGCAGAGCTGGAAGAAGGGCATAGCAGGGCAGGAACAAGGCACAGAGCAGAGCTGGGGGGCCAGGGCTAGGCTAGTGGGGAGGTTGCAAAGCAGGTGCAAAGGCCACAGTAAAGCTGTGCAGTTCTGGATGGCACCGGCATTGCGAAACCATGGCTTATGGTGGTATATTGAACACATCTCCAGGAGCAAAGCACTGGTTGCATTAACAGAGCACACATGGCCTCCTCGTTTACATGTCTCTTTGCATGGTGTGGCTTTTTGAAACATGCCAAAGGGATGGAGTTCAAGCAGTACGCACATAATAAATACGACAAAATGGAACAACAATACTGCATTCCCAAAGAATGCTGGGAATGCTGCAGAATTCATTGAAGATGCCCAGTTTCCCCTTAACCTTTGTGCCAGGAACTATTGTTTCTAATGTTAATAATGCCTGGTAATAAACAGTGGCATAACTCCAGGTCCCTGTAGACCGGGGGTAATGGGATTGGACTGAAGCAATGTAATCATTAGCAGGGCTCTGCTTGGATTTCTAGGCTCTTTCTTTTTGACAGCACATGTCACAGCTGGAAAAAAGAAGCCACCAAAATCAAGCAGGTACCTGGTAGGTGCATTCTCCTGCAGCCATTCTTCAAGTTGCTGGAGCTCAGAGCATCCTGGAAGAAAATGGGTGGCAAAAGACTGTGAGGGGTCACACAGACTGTGCCCCTGCACCAGGGGTAGCACTACCTCATAGGGGTTGGGCCAGTTGAGTTTCTTGGCTAAGCAAATGTTGGCAGCCGGTGCTGAGGTGTAAGGGGAGAGAGGAAGCTTTTCCATGCCAACCTGTGTGAATAACACACATAAAGTAAAGCAGATGGAGCTCCTGGACAGGAAGGTGCTTTCATCCTGTTTTTTTCCATCCCTCTGTGATGTGCTGATTCCCCACTTCCCTTTTGGATACATCTCCCCTGGCTGGATGTGGGAGCCTGGAAGAGCTGCTGACTGAGATGGGATGGATCCAAATACCTCAGCACAGATAGATACAATCTTTTAAACATGCAACTGGTGTAACACTGTGATGCTGACATGATACAGCGTGGCCCTCCATATAGACAACTTGGACTCGTTACCCTGGCCCAACCAGCCTCCTGAACTAGGGCTGGTCCCCCTACACAACCCTCTGGGAGCAGGCTGGGAGGGGGAGGAAGGGGTTAAAAAAGCCAATGTGGCCCTGACGACCCATCTGCCACCTCTTCTCGTGTGACACGAGTCATACGATGGGGGGGCTGGAAGGCAGGGAGCAGCAGCTCTCTTTTTCTCCTGTTTGCTGAACCTCTGATTATCATTTCTGTGCATTCAAGGAGGTGGTATGCCATTGTGCGTCAGCTGGGAGACCCTGCAGAGAGGAGGGCTTCTCCCTTTCTTAAAGGAGACAGCCCTTCCTAATCCTTTCCTGTGCTGAGGAATCACCCTCCTCCCAGAGAGCCTTTCTTCACAGAGCTCCAGCCCGCTCAACCATGTAAGCTCCAGCCCTGGGCGACTGGGCTGGTGCCTCCAAGGGGATGGCCCTCAGGAAAGAGCCTGGAGCCAGGGCACCCCATCCTTCCACAGAAGCTGGCAGCCAGGGGGGCCAATTAGCACCGATTGCATCGGTGGGTTTTGTGCAACAGAGGCACTTGGCCATGAGGAACTGGTCCAAGCTCCTCACCTCATTTCACACAGGCAACAGCAATCAGATGGTAATAACCATGGGTCACTAGAAGGCGACCTTGAGGTGAAAGGCTCCATACCCCATTACTGGTTTACTGAGCTATCAGCCTAACATGCCTCTCCAGTGCTTTGAATCAGAAAACGGTATTGAAGCTCTTTGAGAAAGTCCCTGCTGGCTGGTGTTTAGCATTGTGCATTTCCCTGCAGACATGTGGGAACTGTAATTAAAATCCTCCATGAGTACCAAGCACTGGGACCCTGCCATTAGTGTTGTGTGACTAGGCAGGCATTTATTGATTTCTTTCTTGAGCTGTGCATGTTCACAGCAGACACCAACTCTGATTTTTCTCCTACTTTATTGTGTGTGTTTGCTCATCTCACTCCAGCCATTAAACTTCCCATTAGCATCTGCTGGTATCCCACGGCATGTGGAAAGGCCCTGAATAGGAAGTATCGTCCCTGCTCCGATTTCTGTCACATCTAGATAGATTGCATCCCACAGCACTGACAATCCAGTCAGCTCATTTATCCCACCCAGTCCCTGTAATGCTACTTCAGATCTCTTGCAGCACCACTTTCAGCTGCTCTGTTTTATTCTCCATCCTCATGGGATCCAAGAGATAATTTTTCTTTTTTTCCTGGCCATTTGTGTCATCTTCTTTTCCCATTGGCTGAGAACAAATGTTTTGAGTTTTTAGTTTGGGTTTGGTAATCAACTGGGCAGTTTGAGGGAAAAGGTGGTTAGCACCTATGAAAAGGTGAGGGATGAGAAGTAGTGAGGAATAAGCAGTGCTATGTCATTAAACAGTGTATTTACTGATTCCATGAGTTTTGCCATCCAGAGGGACTGTGCATTCTGGGTCCCAGCTCATCCTTAGTAGGTGTTTTATAAATCTCGCTGGGGATCAGGTTGAGAAGTGGCAACTTCTGTGGAGAAAGCCA
This sequence comes from Strigops habroptila, assembly GCF_004027225.2. Lineage (NCBI taxonomy): Eukaryota > Metazoa > Chordata > Aves > Psittaciformes > Psittacidae > Strigops > Strigops habroptila. The sequence goes on along the minus strand of NC_046359.1, from coordinate 24,199,244 downwards.
GACAGTTTCTGTCCCTCTACCAGTTGCCAGTGTGAGTTCATTTGGAGCTGTACTCCTTGCTCAGCAGCACACAGAGTTTCCAGGAGAATGTTGGGTACAGTGGGGAAATATACTGCATGCTGATGGCTGGGAAATGGGATGTACATTTAAATACATATGTATGTGTGTTCATCTGCATGGAATGGTCTATGTCCAAACCCCAAATGGTAACTGCTTCCCACATCAAAGGCATCTCTCAAGCCTTTACCACTCCCTGCCTCTCCCGGCTCTTCTACCACTGCTCCCAGAGGCGTGTGCTCTGGAGGCACTGAGAGGGCAGCAATTTCTTTCTGTAGCATTGTAACCTAAGCAAAATATGATCCTAAGGGATTCCAAAACCTAGGCACACTGGGATGTAGGCTATCATCACTCTCTGCTGTGATCTTGCTCTTTTTTCAAGAGTAGGAGGAGTAAGAAAGAGTAGTACATTTTGGCAACAACAAAGGGCAAGCCTAGAGGGATTTTTCTACATGGTCAGCAGAAACTTATGGGGCTCTAAGCGTTTGCCTTTTTCCTATCCTTTCTGGTCATTGGGGTTTGTCCCTCCAAGATAATCCTAAGAGTGCTGAAGTGTCTCCAGGACCTGGTGTCCCATGTGAGGAGGAGCCTACAGATATGCAACAGGCATATACATATAAACAGGCACAACACTACACTACCAAAGGAGTTTACCGAGAGAGGATGTTACCTAAACATCCTTTCAAGTGTCCTGACATAGGAGGGGGACAGTAGTTTATATATTTATGCTAATTCAGCAATTTCATTCTGCTTTCTAGCAGGCCTCCTGCTATAGGGGGTGGGGGAAGAATGATCATCCGGGGGAATGAGTACCATGCAGCCAGAGATGGTACCGCCATTGCATTTGAAGAGATATGCCTTCATAGGCAGCATGACCCACATGGTGCTTCCCTCTACAGGATGTGCTGTCAATCCAGGGTCTGTCACTCCCTGCTCTGGGCCTTTCAAGCGGTGCAATGGAGACTGTCAGAGCAGTCTTTTAAGATTCCACTTTGCTGGGGGTCACCTGGGCTTCTCCAATGAGGCTCTCCAAGTCATTCAAGACAGAGACAGCATGAACTGGCAGAGAAGATCTGGAACTTGCTGTGGGGTGCTGCATAGGGGACTGTAACAAAGGAAAGCACAACTGGCTCCTTCAGTTACAGATTCATAACTATAATAATTTAGGTTAGAAGGCACCTCTGGAGGCCATCTGGTCCAAGCCTTTGCTCAAAGCATGGCCAATCTTTATGTTAGATCTACCTTCAGAGCTAAATCAAGTTGCTCAGGGCTTTGTCCTGTTGAACTCTGAAGATCTCCAGGGCTGGACGTTACACAATCTCTGGACAGCATGTTCCAGTGTTTGACCACCCTCATTGTGAAAAAATGTTTCCTAATACCTAATTACGTTTTCTCTTGCTACAAATTGTTCTGTTGTTCCTTGCTCTTCTGCTCTGCACCTCCAGAAAATTCTCAATTTTCTATATAATTTCTAATTAGGTATTTGAAGAGATTATGCTTGGGAACAGACAGGATCTTCCAGCCTCTTTCAGTGTGAAGAGGAAAAGAGAAGAAGCAATATCACACCCTGACCTTGAAATCTTTTCATGCTGTTCACAGATGCACCTGTCATTGAGGTCAGAAAGAGCCAAATGAATATTTTACAAGCCGTTAAAGATTGTGCGGAGGAAACAGGTATGATCTGACCTAGCCAGGAGGATCAGTTTACTGAAGAAGCTCCTGGGCATTCCAAGAGCCTTTTGCTGGTTTGTGCATGAGAGGAGAAGGAAAGGTATGAGAAGTCACTGGCCTTTAAACACTGCTCTTCTGAACAGGTTTTCTTGTGCTGGATGTGCAGCCTCTCCATGCTTGGGGGTGCCACCACACACAAGCTGGATAGTTTCCCTCCTGCAGAACATGACAGACTTTTTTGCCTAGTGGTGGTTGAATGTTTTATGCTGCTGCTTACCCAGCAGCTCTGCAGATTCCCGGGGTAGCTCTGAAAAGGCTGATAAAAGGGGCCAAAGTGTCTTGTTGTTGCTGGGAGCTTGGAGGAGTAACATGGGATGGAGCAAGCTTGTCAAAGTTAAGTTAGAAAGAATATTGTGGGTATTACATGCCTGTTCATAACAGCAACTTTCCTCCAGCTGTAACAATTCCACAAGGAATCAGAAGTGAAGGCAGCAGCCCAAGAGGGACTGTGATCCTTCCAAGCAGCCCAGATCTCTGCTATGTAGTTAACGGCTGGCACTGCCTCAAGGGGGCTGACTCCTTAACTGATGTAAATCAGAACAGCCTCTCTGGAGGCATTGGATCTGTGCTGGTTCATCCTAGCTGATGAAGAGGCTCATGACATCCAGGCTGAGACTGCATGGTGTAGGCTTGTCCTTTGTGCATGCAAAAGGTATCCTGGGAGCTTGGGGCAATATGGATTACTCCAAGAAGTCTATAGCTGTGGTGTGGAGGAACACTTGGATTAAACACAGGACCTGCCTGAAAATCCGCAGCTATAGCTGGATACCCCAAGCTTGACTGTCCTGAGAGAACAGCAATTACCTGAACTTTAGCTAGGCTAGAGAGCCAAATAATGGTATATTTGGCTGGTGAAAAAAGGTATCCTGTGTTTTGGGAGGCTTTTCTCATGGGAGTGTAGCCTATCTGTTATTAGGGAGGAAGAAAAGTTACAATGGGAAAATAACACAGTGTCCAGAAAGACTTGAATTCATCCCAGTTAATGTGAGATGGACGGCTCTTAAGGCCTTGGCTTTCCTTTACAGTCAGTGGAGAGAGATGAACATCCAGAGAAACATCCAGGCCTCCTAAGGTCTGTCTTGCTTTTTGTAGAGGTATGTGTTTGTCCTGTGACTTACAGGGAGGGTAGAAAGAAGGTGCTTACCAGAACTCTGTACCAAAGGCATGGTATTCCAATAAGATCCCATGTGGTCTTATTGAGGTGAACTGGCATGGCAATGCCTGAGTTTTGCAGGAAAGCCAGGAATCCAACTTCATGACAGAGTGAAGGAGACCAGACAGTAATGAAATGATCATGGCTGCAAAATTAGCATGGAGAGGATGCTCCTGACATAATGTGGTGAAGTGTTGGCAAGATCTTCAGGAAAAATTGGAATGGAAAGGAAAATTAGGGAAAAGCACATGAGAATAAGCAGAAGACTAGAGCAGAGCACTGGTAAACAGTGGGCTAGAACAATGGCTGGAACATGCATGGACCATAGAAGGATTTAAGCCAAGCTCTGACTTGAAAACAGAATTCGTGTTTTGATTTGGCCCTGCTGATTATCATGGGTGCTGCTGAGTTTACAGTTTTTGTCGTTGGAGAAGGAACACATAGGGATGAGAGCAGGGAGGTCAGCGGTGCCTTCGCGCTTCTGGCTTGGCAGATTCTCCTCTCTGTGGACTTTTCTGAGCCTCTGGGAAAGTCCATTGTTGCTAAAGCCTCATTTACCATAATTTTCCTCCTAATTCTCATTCATGCTCAGGAGGATGCAAAGCTTGCCATTAGTCAGAGGGACTTTGACAGTGGAGCTTGTCAAAGATAATTAAAGCCTGGGATCGCCTACGTGTTTATTTTTATTTTATTGAAATATGCTGCTTATATTGGGAGGCATCCAGGTGTGTATATCAGGAACAGTTTCTATTGCTTTCCTTCATTTTAGTGACACCAGTTCTCGTTTCCCCTCAGAATCTCCCATCTGCTGCAAAAGATATTAGGAGATAAAATTCTTTCCTTTATTTTGCTTTATTATTTGTTCCATTTTGACTTTCTGGTTTGCCAAAGCATAAACGTTATTGATACCATTCCTTCTTCTCCTTAGGCCAGCTGCCTTTTTAAAGTTTTATTCTATTTTAACACCTTTGCTTTGAATATGAATGTTCAAAGCCAGTTCTCCGGTGCTGTAAATGTACTCCTGTTTTGGGGCAGCCAGCAGCTTCAGCAGCACATCTGCAAACAGCTCCTGATGTTCACATTGAGTTCTGCTGCATAGCTGTGGTGCAAAAGCCCAGCACAGATGCACTAGAGTTGCATGTGGCAAGTCACTGCAATTGACACTAGCAGAGAGGCCTGAGACTTTGCACTGTGACCACAAACCCACCTCTAGACAAACATGTTGGAGGGGTGAAGCAGACACTGGTCAGGGCAGAAAGTTCAGTAATGATGGTAGTAAGGTAACTCAGGGGATTGGAGTCTGTGGAAGAGGTGAAGACTTACAGAGTCCTTAAAGAAAGGTAAGAGAAGATGTGACAGGCTGGTATGGAAACTATGCAATAAAAATGATAAATTGGGAGGGACAAGACTGACAAAGAGAGAAGGGGTTGTGGGAGGTCATTCACTGGTTTCGAGTAGAAAGAACATCATGGCCAGAGTGAAAGAGCCGAAAAGCCGCAAAAAGGAGGATGAAGGAAAGGTTTTATTCAGAGTTGCAAAGCCTGAGGCAGATCCATCAAGAGAGGAGGGGGATGTGTGTATAAAAGGGAAGGGAAGGGAAGGGAACGGAAGGGAAGGGAACGGAAAGAAAGGGAAGGAAAATGGGAAGGGAAGGGAAGGGAAGGGAAGGGAAGGGAAGGGAAGGGAAGGGAAGGGAAGGTCATCAAGAGATTGATAAGTAGAAGCTGTTGTCTACGGTGCAGTCATAGCCATAGCTGCAGTGAAGCATGGGTGTATCCAGGGCAGTATTAAATTAGACCATGCCGGTACTGCCGTGTAAGTAGTACCAACACTATTCATGGTGTAGCTGTGGCAGCAGGGGTGCCAGCAGTCCTGGAGACAGGCTGGTTAGCTACATCTCCGTGAGCTGAAGAAATAATTTTGGGAAGAGAACCAGAGCTGCTTGGGGAGGCAGCAGTAGAATAGAATCACAGGAGAGATCTTTTCTGTTCGTAGTTGATCAAATACATTATTCCCCTCAAACACTTAATTCCCCTCTTTTAAGTCTTCCATGGGCCTGTCTCCTCAAACTGGCAAATGGTCTTCCCCTGTGCAGGGCCAGCGTTACCAGTATCTGCACTACCAGTATTTGCCTGTGGCACCATTGCCTTCAAGGGCTTTCAGGTGGTCCACGAATGACAGCTGTTTCCCTCCGGTGGCCACGGGCTTCAGCACTTGTGGAGCAAAGGGGTGGGAATAACCTCTCCCTCCACAATGAAAATGAAATGCAAGAGCCCTCCACGTCCTCCCTGTAAGCAAAGTCGTGGCCTATTAACTGGGATGGAGGGGAGGGGGGCTGTAAAGCAGGGGAGAAACATATCTTTGTGTCTGCTTGACAACTTTGTAAGAGGCAATGTTACCATGGCAATGGGTGGTCTTTAGTGAGAAGGGGAGTGAGCTATAGTGTTAGGGTGAGGAGAAGGGGGGAGCAATGCTAAAGGGAGGCGGCTTGAAGGGAAGGGAGAGAAGGGACTGCAGAGCAGGGAAAGGAGGTGATGGTCAGAGAATCACCTTCGGCAAAAGGCAAATGGCTGTGTCAGCAAGCCTGTTGTCTGGCATGGCTGCCCCACAACATGGGCTCTCTCCTGAGCTGCTGCAGGATGGGCATATCTGGGCTGAGTCCACATATTTCCATTGAGGCAATCGCCCTTGGCAAAGAGCGCACTGCAATTAGTCCCCGAGGCCTCCGGCTGGGCTAAAGCCCCCTCCTGGAAGTGCCCATTCTGCTCTCCCCCATACCCATCCCCAAAGTCGTTTGTGTTTCAGGAGAAGCTGTTGCCCAGCCCAAGATGACCACACAGGGTGGCCACCAGAGAATGGTCAGCTGGCAACAGAAACCCGCTGCCTGGGCCAGAGCCAGAGAGATACTGCATCCCCACAGAGAACCAGCACTGAAAGCCCACTACCGCATAGGAAAGGTCTCCTCCCCATCTTTCATCCGATGCGGATGGGAGAGGAGTTTCTTCGGTCTCGTGTTTTTTGCAAGGGGAGGGGCTGAGTGGCCAGAGCTGTGCGTGCCTGAAACAGTCATACGATTGTGCGGTAGGTGGGGAAGAGAGGGAACAAAGAGCCAGGGCTGACAGCACAGCACTAGCAACGATCGCGGAGGAAAACTCCGGCTTCTCCCCTCGGCTGCCTCTGCAGCGTGAGGTGGGCGATGCCCCTTCCAGGCGACCGCTTGCCCCAGCGCCTCGGCGCTCGGCAGGCAGCGCGGGCCGGACAGCAGGGCAACCCCTGCGGCTCAGGGTTGGGAAGAAGCCCTGGGGTCCTTGGGCTCCGAACCAGACTATGGAAGGCGTACATGGAGCCGAGCTGGACACGCAGCCGAGGCAGAGGCTGGCCGCGGCTGCTTTGCGGGGCTCATGGCCGGCGTGGAGGGGGTCTCCCCGCGGGCTCTCCCGCCGCTCCGCACCCCCACTCGGCTGCCGGCAGGTGGCAGGGCAGCCCCGCGCCTCGCCTCGACCCGGCCCGGCCCGGGCCCCGGCCCTGGCCCTGACCCGGTCTGGCGGCTGTCCCCGGGCCCGCCTCAGCGCCGTGTGTGGAGCTTCCCCAGGACGCTTTTTTTCCAGCCCAGGGGCGCTGCCCCCCGCAGCCAGAGCCGCGGAGGAGGAGAGGGGGCTTCCGGAGGACACCGGCCTCCCCCAGCCAACGGGCCCCGGGCGGGAGCGGGGCTGGTGCTGCTCGTCCCCTGTCCCCAACCGCTGTAGGGTGTGATGGGCATTTTATTAATGGCAGTATGTTCGCACTGAGGTTAGATTACAGCCCCATTGTGCGAGGCTCCACACAAACGCGGTCAGAGACAGGCTGTACTCCGGGGAACAGGCAGTCCAAACAGAAAAAGGCAGCAGAAAGGGCGGGCAGGAAAGAAATGCAGCTCAAAGAGAAGTGTTCACCCCCCCCCACCCTGTTTCATCCAACACACCAGTGGCAGAAAACAGGCTTTCTGGGCTGCTGCGGGCCCCTCATCCTTTGGACTGCGCAGTCCTCTTGTGTAAGTGGAATAAATAACCTGTGGCTCGCTGGTTTTTGGTGGTTCAGCATTTGTAAATGCTGACCGTTTACCCTTTGGTTAAAGCTAAACCTGCCTTCTCTTTCCCCAGCTGTTTAACGTAGATACAGGGAGCTGGCAGCTCCCATGTCGGTGTGCTGGGTGCTGTGAAGGTAATTATTAATTGTGGGGCTCCTGGCCAGTGCTGGTCCTGCTCCCTCCCTTGCTGGTGTCAAGAGCTCGCTGCCGGGGACCGTTGCCCACCCTGCCTGCTGGGGCTATTCCTCGGGGCCCATCCAAGGACTAGCTCTGCTCAGGCCGGGGTGGGCAGCCCCGCAGGTACCGGTTGACAAGGCTGCCTACCAGGAGGAGAGAAGGACCACTCCAAGCAGCTGAACTTTTCACTCCAGCTTACAGACAGATTTCCAGCGATGCTTCGAGAGGGAGGAGGGGATGGAAGCAAGACTTGCAGGGGGACCAGCCTGGCCTTTTTGAATTCAGCTGCAGAATTAGTTAACAAAGTTGCAGGTTCTCAGTTTCTTTTTCTCTTTCTTTGCCAACTCTATTATTTTTTTCTCCCCCCCCTCCTCAATATAAATACCCTGGGGCGGTTTCTTTTCTTTTTGGTATGAATGTGATGATCTTTCGAGGCTGTGATTGGCTCCGCGGCTTGTCATCGGGGACACACCTCCTGGCGTGGAGCCACCGCCTCCCCCTCTTGTGAAAGCTTCCCCTTGTAACAAGTGAGCGTAATTACATCAGTTACTCACTAGAGCACAGACCTGCTTTAAATTTTGGCCTCTCGGAGCCAGCAAGAAGCTGAAGGACTAGAAAATGCAGTTTCAAAGGCCTGTAGCACTGTGGACCATACAAGTCACGCTGTGCTTTTCCCTCCCAGGAATTAAGGCTCCCTGTCAGACGCGAGGAAGAATGAATATCCATACTAGTCACGGAAATGGCTACCTGTTAGGAGAACAGAGCTGCCACACCAGAGGAGGATTTCCTCTTTGCCAAAGCCCACCCCACTGAAAATCATGAACATCAGGTCCCTTTTGAATTGAGCTTTGATGTAAATGAACCAGAAAAGGCCACACTTCCAGGGGCACCAAAACCGAAGGGAGCTCAAAATGAGAGCTTCAGGGACTGTGGATGATCCCTGGAAAAGAGCAGAGCCAGCTGAACAAAGGCATCTGTGTGCCAAAAGAAAATTCATTTCGCCCAGCAGCAACGGCCTACAAGACAGGGCCAGACCTGCCAGGGGAAGAGAGTGGCCCTAAAGAGCAGTGCTCATGTGCTAGGTGGATATTGCAGCAGCAGCTTGACACATTTCTGAGAGGTTGGGTTAGGAACTTGCAGTGCTTCTGTGGGCTTCTTCCAGAAAGGGCTGACTGCTGGGGCAGGAGCATCCTTGCTGTGCTCCAGAGGCTCTGGGGTAGATCGGCATAGCACATAGGAAGCCAATGCTCTTGCAGCTGAGACCCTGCTCCATGCTGGCATGGCAGAAGTTGGCTGATAAAGGGGAAAGTTTTGGCGCAGGAAAGAAAGGAAGTGGTGCTCTGACTGGAGGAGAGGGCTCACATCTTATCCAGGGCATTTTGTCCTTGTAGGGATGTGATCCTGACGTATGGCACAGATGCCGCTGCTTCTTGGCGAGCTCAAAGGATGCAGGTGAGGTGCAGGAGAATACAAACCCTCGATCTGGCTAGGGGAGCTGAGTCCTTGTCTACAGGAGTTTGCAGGGTGTCAGAACTGCTATTCTGACATGGGACGAACCCAGGCCTTTTCAAACATGTCTTGCAAAAATTATACAGGGAGAGATACCTTCCCCCCTGTTCCCTCCAGCTATTCTCTAGCACGCAGGTGTTTGCTCAGAGCACACCTGAGCAGATCCAGCCCTGGTTCTCCGTCAGGCAGAACAAAACTTCAACTGGCTCTTACATGGCTTGGCCAGTGGGCTGAATGTGTCTGTAGCCTCTTTTCCCTGTCTGTCTCCTTCAAATCTCTGCCCTCCCCCAGAATAAAAATAACCTTCTGCTTTCTATACTGTATCAGAGAAACTGTTTCCTGGAAATGTGATGGAAACTGATGTGCCCCTATGAAAACTATGGGTTTTGATGATTCAGCATTTTCCCATGGAGGAAAAAGCTCCTTTGTTTCTTTTCCTCCCAGGGACCTGTTCCTGGAGCTGCTGAGAAGCTTCCTAGGTCATGGCCCATTCAGTAGGTGGCAGGTGCTGTTGGATCAGATGGGTTAAATACAAGCAAAGAGTTTTCCTTTGTTCTTACAGACCTGAAAACATGAAAAATAGTGTTGGTGCTTTCTGTGGTGTCAGGTGTTCTCTGATCATATGATCTTCAGCGAGACCTGGTTCTGCCTCATTTTGGGGAGAGCTTTCAATACGGGCAGCTCTGCCTTGTCACTGAGCTGAAGGTGCAGAAAGGAAGGAGCAGTGTGTCACAGGAGCCAAGGAGGAGGCACGAAGAGGGACAACAGGCTTCCAGTTCTGAAGGGTGAATACTGCCAGTAGTGGCTTGGGATTTGGGTACCCGAAACTGAGGGTACCATCATTGATATGTGAGAGCAGCAGGGTGCCTGGCATCTCTGCAAGAGAGGCCTTCCCTGCCCCATCTATGCCAAGGGCCAGGGAGCCCAGACGGAGTGTGTGGTGTTTAAGATATGAAGCTGGATTTCTGGCACAGGAGGAGCAGGCACAACAGAGGGAGCTTGTGGTGCTGGGACAGGTGCATCAGCAGGCCATGGGGGGCACTTCCACATTCCCAAGTGTCTTATCAGCCTTTGTGCTGACCTCTGGGCCACGGTGAGAGTGTCAGTTCCCAGCTTTGCTCTGCAGGATCCCAAAGCACATTTGCCCATTTCTCTTGCCTACACGCAACTGCCACCCATCTTTCTTGTATACCTTTTTCAGGTGGATCAAGCTTTTATCCTTATTATTATGATCCCTAGAATTCCCTGCAAGCAAACTGTCGGTAAATGATGATATTCCTTGTGTAGAGACTGAAATGCAGGGATCACAGGAACAAAATAATGATGCTAGTCATAATAATAAATAATGGCCCCATTTGCTTTAATCCACAGCTCACAAAACAACAGCCCGGTCCAAATTCTCATCTGCTGTGGAGATAAAGACTGTGATTTACTCTGTCAGCTATGGAGAACAGACACACCACAAGGCAGTTGTCTCTGGCCATAAACAAACTGGAGTGGCTTTGCCTTTTAACAGGCTCCCTTCTCTCCTGTGGAGTGCTACTTTCCACCTTACATAACCCTCTGGGCAACTCTGCTGACCTGTTTCATTTTAATAAACTGAGCAGTTTGAGTTATGCACCCTCCACTTCTCAGACGCCATTGCCACTCCACAGGGCTCCCTTTCTTGCCCCGCTCTGCAAGGTTGCATAGGTAGTATCTTGGGAGAAGCTAAATAAACAGCTTCCAAGTTCCATTGCAGCCCGTATGTGCCAAACTTCCTTTTGAATCTTAGCCTTGAGGTGAGAAGGAAAAACTGAGTTGACTAGGAAAACACATAACCTTTCAGAAATAGTTTTTTAGTTTTTTCTTATCACCCCTTTAAGGTCATAAAGATTATGCCAAAGAAACTATTAAGTTTTCTAGGATTGCAAAATATTTTATCAATGATAGAGATGAAGCATGCCATTCTACTTTTCGATTTTTTGCTTTAAATTTCCTTTTATGTTCAGGCATTTGATCTTAATCTTTCCTCCGTACCTTTCGGTTTCCGTCCTGCTTGGAGGCAGTCAGACATGGTTAATAGTTTCTTCTAGCCAGAAGCCTACACTGAGTTGCAAACAGAAGACCTCTCAGGCATTAAAACAAATTAAGAGAGTGAACATGGAAACCAAAAATGTGGGCACCATGGTTCCTTAACAGACTGAGCTTCTGGCTTTCCCTCTGTCATGGTTCCTGAGATGGATATAAACTTCTGGAGAACAATGACTGACTGTACTGGTTTTCCACACTGCCTCATCTGAGTTAATTGAGGAGCTAGGATATATTCTTTCACTGAAAAACATCCATGAAAACTCGACACCAGAACATTTCTGGTGGTTAAATACTGGGGTCTAGGCTAAAATGTCTGCACATTGGTGTCTCCACCAGGTTATCCTAGGGAGGAAATAAGGACCAAATGCCATAAGAGGCCATCTGAGATTCCCTTCCCCACATGTTGCAGCAGAGGAACAGATTAGTGTCCTGCTCATAATGAGTCTTCTGCAAATCCCACACTGGAGAAGGATATCCAGAGCTTTGGAGAAATGCTGAAAAGAGGCTCATGTGAGGCCCAATTCTTCACACTGAACTGGGAAGTGTTACGAGTGGGCTGCAAAGCTCTACTGAATATCGAGTTAATCCAAGATTTACATGCCATAAGCTTCCAGAAATTGGGCTGTGGTGGGCTTTAGCTAAAGCAGTGTTAGCTAACCTTTTAAGAAACCCTGTTTTCCTTCCTGTGCAGTCTTTCTGATGGACCTTGTTTTCCTGAAGGAACAGATCCTCAGCTGGCATAACACAGATTCATCTCACTGAAGCCAGTGAAGCTGGAGGTTAGGAGATCTGACCCCGAAGCAATTCTTCTTAATGGTGACATGTTTGTCACCACCAGGCAAGATGAGACGATGGACTGAGCACTGGTGATGGAAGAATAGCAGACAGGCTACTGGCACAAAGATCCTCCATTCGCCCCTCCTATGGCATTTACTATAAAGAGGGGCAGAAGCAGGAAGATGAGACACTTCAATGAAGCTGGCATGGAGAGGAGTCTTACTCAAGCTGAGTTAGAGTGGAAAAACTTTTATCAGGGAAGTGCCAAGTATAAATCACTAACAGAGACTCCTTGGGTGAGACGATTCAGAAAGAGGACAGTAGTGAGCTAATTAGTGCCAACTGGCAATAAAGCAAAACAGTGTTATGATCTTTCAGGACAGTGTGTATCAACCTTTTCCGTACCGTCTTGCAAGGAGAGGCTGCCCCTTTCCCACAGGATTAGGCATCTTGCCTGGGATGGGCAGAGGGACCAGGGGTGGAGGATCTTTGAACTATTGTTTCAGGTGCCTTGCCAGTCCCAGCAGGCATCTCAGCATCGGTTTATGCTCTGCTCATATTTTCCAGGTTCTTTCTTCAGTCACGCAACAGTATGGAAAGACTCCGCTGGTAACAGTAACAGGAAAACCAGGAGTGGGTGGAGGAGGATAAAAGGAATGGGGGGATGTGCCTGTTCTGACAGCTCTGTCCATCCTGGGGGAAGCTCGTAATTTCCAGATGGAAACTTTGTCTCTGGGGCAGTGATTTGTGATGCTGAAGCCACCCACAGTCTCCTAGTGGCAGCTTAAAGTAGCGTGGCACTAGACAAGGAAGGTAAGGCTCATACTATTCTCAACGTCCATCACAAGACAAATACAATTTCAATGACAGACTTTTAATAATTTTAAAAAATGTAAGTTAAATACATTTTCTCTCTTCTGAAATAGAGCTATTTAAATGTGGAACAATGGTCATCTGTTTTAGGAATGAAGTTTACTATATTTGATAAAAAGCTTCTTTTTGTTTTGTTTTGGTTTAAATATCAAGTTACACATTCTATCTGCCAAAACGTTTCAGAAAGTTGAACCAAACCACTGCCTAAGCACCTGGAACCAAAGCTTGGTAAGTGCTAAATCTGCTTTTGAGAGCAATTGCTCTTCCGTGACTAGAAGATGACTATTTTTTCCATTTCAGTTTATTCAACAAATTAGATTCACTGACTTGCTCATTCGAAGTTGAGAAACTGAATGAGGTTTGGAAAAAGCAGACAAGCTTGTTTTTCTCCTCTGGTCTATGAGGAAAATGAGGATGAGAGGACAAGATCCAGCAGATCTACAATGTTGGGGTATATGGTGTCCTGGAACAACCTGTTTAACCCACTAGCCACTGATACAACTTCCTTTGTTTAATATTACTTTTTCTTTTCTGTTTTGCAATTAAGGTGGCTTATTTAAGTAACAATCTAAGATTTTAATAAAGCTGTTGTTAGACATTGTAGTGGATTCAAACTTCATTCTAAATGCAGCCTGATATGTATCAATTCTAAAGAAAAACTGTAATCCTATAAATTAAAATTGCACAAAATCCTACAAATTAAAAATGCACAATTCACCATTTTCAGGCATAGAAAAATGTAATAATCAAGAGCTCATAAAAGCATGTAAGGCTGTAAGTAAATACATGTAGAAAAAACTATCTGCTGGTAACACTAAGTACCAAAGGTAGTAGACAACAAAGGTTGTGTGTGTTTTAAGTCAACAGAATCTTACTGGTTACAGCCTGATGAGCATCAACCTTTCTTTAGGGAAAATAAAAAGGATAAATGGAAAAGAAGTTTTGATTTAATATTTAAAATTAAGCTCTCCTGCTTGCTAATTTAAATGTGTGATTTAATCTATTCACTGAGGCTCAGATCTACCTGTTTTAGTCCAGTTTCCCTGTAGTTACCACATGGGTGGGGTTTTATGCATCTGAAGTTTCAGTTTCAGGCTGTTCTCCATGAAGCTGAAGCCAAACCTCCCTGAACTCAATGGGATTTTCCCCATCAGTCTGCCAGGAGTCTGGAGCAAGCTTTCAGTGGTCCAGACTGGTGACTGTTCAGTTGCTATAGACCAATGCCCAGTGCAATTCCTCGCAGGTAGCTTTTATCGCTGCCTGATGTGTGTCACCAACAAGTGTGCTTGTAGTGTTCTCAGCAGAGGAACAAAGAAACAAGATGCTCTGATGATAACAAGCTAGCAGTTTGTAGTGTCCTTGCCTATGCTGTACCTCTCTTTCAACCTCCTGCCTGTTTGCCAAATCTTTCCTGGCTCAAAATTTGCATTAGACAACGTCAGTATAGCTCTCATCAGTACCTGGGCAGAGGCAAAAAGCAACATCCATGAAGCAGGTGAACCCAAATGGAAGTCATGATTTGGAAAGTGAAGGCAGAGCAAGCACGTCTAGTCTGAAACTGGAGGAGTATGTTGTGAAAACAGTAGAATCATCTCCTTGAAGAAGTAGAAATAAATGAGATAACTATATATTCTGATACAACTGGAAGTGTCAGTCCCTTGCTAGTTTTTCTTCCCAATTCTCCTCTCCTCTCCTCTCTTTTCCACCCCAACACACCGCATTCCACCCCATCCTATTCATCTGGGTACCATAGGAGCTCCATTTATGTTAGGGTCTATGAGAAGATCAAAATGAATTAGCCTCTTCCTACTTCCAGAAGTGTGCAGTCAGCCCAGCACAGAGCTATGCTGTGCAGGGATTGCCGAGCCAGCTCTGTGCACAGCTGCAGTCTCACTCCTTGTGTGAGCTTATTCAGACCTCAGTGTGCACTGTGCCACCCAGGCATCTGCTAAGCATAAGGCACAAGGCAGGTGGTAGCGACAGACTGACTTGTGGTGTGTGATGGGATGATGAGGCAAGAGCAGGCAGCGGGCAGAGCAACTTTGTGCTATGTCACATATATTGTCAGCTGTTTTGGTTTGCAGACTGTTCCTCTAGTGCAAGGTACATACTGCATGTTTGTATCTCTACCTATCTGCTGATCAGCCTGTCCGTGTCATGAATCAGCTTCTTCATCAGGGAGAGGCCTATGGAAAGACGTGCCAGCTATTTAATAAATTTATTGCAGTGTATTTACTCTGTTTAATTAGTAATGGCAGAGTTCATGGATTACTCCATCAGGAAAACATCTTCCTACATTCCATGGCAAACATCATATGCACACAATTGTCCAGTTGGGCTCCAAAATGACCCATGCTTGTCATCCCTGAATCAGATTCTGTTTTCCAGCCCTCCCCACCAGTTTACGGTTCCTGTTCTTGAGCTCCTTCCTCTGGCTGTAGATGCCTATCAGCATAACTGGAATTCATGGCATGACCTTTGGTTACTTCTGTCCTCATGCCAGACTCCAGCAGGTCTCTGTTATCAGATACTAAAGCCTATTATAACGTGAAGTGCATGCACAAATTTACCCAGGCAGGTATGCTGGCATCCTTGCCTGATAGTTCCTCCTTCCTAGAGGAGCACGGACATCTCTCAGCCTCCTTAGGGCCGCCAGGGCCTCTCTTTACATAAGGAAAATATGTTGGCATGAAAGGCAAATGGTTACACATGCTTCTGCTATTCTCTTTCTCAGAGGGTAAATGCTTGTCCACATCCCATGATGTCATCTTTGAACACCACACACTGGTGTTGTGTCAGGCAAAGTTGGCGTTATCATCCACTGTCTGCCTGAACCCGCTGCGACCCTCCAGCCCTGGAACTCAAAGATTTGTCCTCATTATCCTCCTTCTAATTGAAGGGACCAATATTTCCCCAGATGTAGACACAGACAAGAGATGTGACTTGCCCAGCGTCACCCTTTGAGGGCCATAGCAGAGCTGGGGACAAAAAACAGGTCTCAGGAGTCCCAGTGCTAATGTTCTGCAATACCATAGCTAGTTTCATGACATATATGACTTCTTCCAAGCAATGCTGTCTCCTGTGCAGACACCACAGTCACCAGCTGGGTTGCTGCCTGGGCCTTTGGGCACCAGAGGGTACGTCCCTCCTTGTCTTAAACTGCAGCAGAGCTCCAAAATGTAGTATGGGGAGATGAGGTGCTGGCTGTCCTTCTCTTGTCCTTGGTAATTTGTCACATCACAGGCTCTAGTGTCTGTGGAGCTGGCCCTGTGCAGTAGATAACCAGAGCAAATCTGTCAGGGACAGCAGGACTACCCCAGCCCACCACGGTCATGTGCATATTGCAAGACGTCTCTTTATTAGTAGCACATGTGATGCAGAGAGTGCTCCCAGACTGTGTGCTTCCTGAGACATCTCCTTAGACCATCTGAGCCACAAAATTCTTTCTGATTTCTTCCAGGACCCTCGCACAGTGCCCCAGTCTGGTTCCTCTTCATGCTACATTCCTCTCATGTGAGGGTCTGGCTCATCCGTCAGCTGCCTCAGCCTGCCATCAGGCTTTGGTTGCTCTGAAAACTGTCCCATCTGGTTGTTCTAGATACACCGTGCAAAATCTCCCTGCCTTTGCCTGCCCTCATGCGCGCTGACTGTGGCACGTATTTTTGATTTGGGCATTCTAGCTGCAGGCAAACTCTGTTCTCCTTCAGCAGTGTGCTGGGTTTGTTGGAGGGTATTGGGAAATATTCCTGTGGTGGGTGGAATCACATAGTGCATCTGAGGTAGTTGCTGCGGCAGTGGGGGACAGCTCTGGCCTGGCCCACACAGTCTTTCCTGCCCAGGTGATTCTCTGCGCTGCTTGCAGCAGTGCTGCTGCGAACGCTGCTCACCCACTCTGGCCTTGCACAACTGAGCCCGTTGCCAAATTGGAGTGTCCCGCTGATCCAAGGGAATTTTAATTGAGCCACCTTCGCCCACTGCAAGCGAGTGCCAGTTTGTCAAGACTTGGTGACGCTAGCTGGTGCCGGGAAGTGCAGTGGGTCCACATGCATGCTCTCTATGGGACCACAAAAATGCTTTCTGCTGTATGACTGCACGTATGCCTTTGCAATCCTAAAATGTGGGAAGTGCCTTTTGTGTGCACAATACATGATTACAGTCATCCCGAAAGCTGCTTCCCCTTGCCCCAATGTCTCTCAGCTCATCACACAGCAGAAGGTTTGACATGTGAGAGGAGTGGGATGGGGCCAATAGCAGGCTTAGCAAATCCAGCTTCAGCCCACCAAGGGAGAAGCAAGTTCTGATGCCAGGTCCATAGATGTAGAAAGCTCTCTGTTAAATGTCATACCAGACAGACTCATTACAACATGGCATGGGGTAAGAGACAGATTTGGTATTAATCAGACCTTAGGCAAGTTGAGCAGTGAAGATTAAAACCAAACACCTAGAAGGGAAGAGTCTTAATTTCCTCTGTGATGTGCTTGGCCCTGGAATGGGCCAGTATCTGCATACAGAGCTAGCTTTAACTTGAGATCTCCAGATACAGACCTACAAAACTACATTAAACAATGCTCTGCAGCAGCACAATGAGGCCGCCTTATGTGCTTGCTGCTTGTTCTCACACTGGTAGTGTGTGCTGTTCTCACACGCAGCTTCACACTCCCTGGTTATACATTAGCAACGACACATTCTTTAGCTGGAGTTTGAGTTGGATGTAGGTTGAAGCCTGATACTACAAAGTACAATTGGGAAGAAAGAAAACATCAGTCAGGGTCAAATATTTTCTGGTCTCAGGTTAGTAGGCAGAACATGTGACAAACCACTAAGTACTGTTATTGGTGAGTATTTGTTGGGTACCAGTAGCGCAAGGGGAGATGAGGTCCTTGGGTCTAAAGGCCTTCTGAGACAAAGATACCAAACAGTCACCCTGAATGCATGAGTTTTTCCCCAAGGTGGAGGACACTTCTGAGACTGTGGGGTGACATGGTGTGCCTTTTCTGAGGGGTTTAAGGTCTAAGGGTCCAAGGATGAGAAGTTTTTGGTGAAGGAGCCAGAAGTTTAGCAGAGCAAGAAAGGAAGAGGCACAGGCATAGGCAGAAGAGGAAGGAGCTGCTTTTGTGTGAGCTCAACTGATGTGATAAATTGGGGGTTTAATAAGCAAGTTCCATCTTCTGGCCATACCCTCCAAATCCCCAATGTACCCAGAAAGCATTGACCATTCAGAAAGCCTGTGCTTCTCTCTCATGGTCACAGGGGCCAAACTGTCAGTGCACATAGCACACTTGACTGGAGACAGGAAAGCTGGGACATTACCTACGATAACCAGCTGTTCATACCAGCCATTCCTGCTCCAATGGAGAGCGCCACAATTGCGTGTTTGCAGGCAGGCCTTTTGTCCAGCCCCTCTCTTTCCCTGCTCAATCCTCATGACTGGAGCACATTGCAGGGTATCATGCTGCTTGGAGGGAGGGCTTCAGAGAGTGCTGGCTTTGGACAACCTTACACAACTCCCATGCCATCCTTCACTGAGGACCTAGCTATCGCATGCATCCTGATAAAAATCACATGTTTAGCTCAGCTGGACCTGGGTTGAATGTTACGTCTGAACAAGTTGTTCCCCATCTGTGTGCAAAACCATCTTTTCTCTGAGGAAGAAATTAAGAGTAACATCAATGCAATCAGATCCCGAAATTAATGCAAACTCATCAGCAAGGAAATTTTATTTTTAATAATTCAAAATCACATAAGGAAAATGGAAGTAGGGAAGAAAGGAGCAAGTAAAGCCAAAATAGATCAAGGCAGAGAGCTCCAGCTGCCTCACCAGCTGCCTTTGCTACTGACAAATCTAAATCTCAACATAGAGGCATGGGCTAGGGTTAGGGTGGATCACACTGCCTCCCTTATTGCCTTGCATGATCACAGTGGCAGATTTGCTAAAGCATGGGAGGACAGGTTGATGGAGAATGTTAGGCGTTACCCTCTGCTTCCGTTTTCCTCTCACCTTCATGCTTTGTGGAGTCATGATCTGATTTTAGGCCTCATATATATAGCCCTCTTGCAGATCTCTTTTAAGAGGATGCTTGGCCTGGGGAGGGAGGCGAAGGCAGAACTGGCCACTAAAAGGGTTTTGCTGACAGATCCCCTTAAGTATTCATCAGAGATCTCTTTTGCTTCCTTTTACTTCTTATTTCATGGAGTCTGTACTCTCCTGGATCAATAGCATGTGGGAGGAAGGATAGGAGGAGGTGCAGAGCTTTGCAGGAGGCTGTACTAGCCCAGTGAAAAATACAGACTAGAAAAAAAGTATGGATCTATCCTTGGTCTCTCCCTCTTTGATTGCATGTGTATTGCAAGGGCCATGGCACTCCCAGCACATTGCTTGGTTTGCTGGTATCTCAGGGAGGACTGCAGGGATGAACCCGCTCAGGAGACAGCAGCTGATGGTCTTTGTCCAAGGAGACTCTCAGAGCTTCAACTGAGCCCCATCCTGTTTCAGGCAGTGATGCTGAAGTGGTCTCAGGTGTAACAGAAGTTAGGAGATTGTCCAGAAGTCACAGAAAAACTGGCAGAAGCAGGACCAAATGTAGGACTTTCACTTGCAGGGCCTTCCATGTCATGGGAGAGCCAATAGTTGAGCAATTATTTCTAGGGAGGAGATGCCGAACTTTGATGCCTAAAGAGCCCTTGTGAGACATCCCCTTGCAGAGTCTGTTTGCCAGCCCTGGGAACAGGCAACAATTGTCTCATCTATCAAACCAGGCAGTGACTTGTCCTGACTCACTCAGCTGGGTTGGTGCAAATGTTGCTTGGTTAAAATCAGTGTTTCAGCTATGAGAAGTGAACTTCTTGGCCGAACAGACTGACAGGGAAAGGATGTACACTTGGACAAACCTAATAACTGTGCTGTGGTGATAGTTCCTTTAGACTGTCACATAGGTGCAAGTGGCTCAGGTTCAGAGAGCTGGATATGGCACCTGTCTTTCTGAAATCCACTTCTCCCAAACCTCTAGTGATAGCTCCCCTGTACAAACCTCAGTGCAAAATTACTCAACCACAGCAGCATGCTGACATGCACGCTTTAGATGATGAACAAACAGCAGTTTTTCCCAATGCTCCCATACAGTAGTTCTGCCAGTGGGAGGTATGATTTCAGGAACATTAACATGAATAAACAATGTCCTCTGACATCTACTTTTATCGGGCTTTCTTCCCTCCCAGATCTCCAGATTTCTGACATGACCTTTGATAAGAGAGTGGCTTACTGGAATGACACTACATTGCTAGGAGCTCTTGTGAGACAACCCCTTATCAAAGGCTGAGCACAGCCGTGACCAGTGTGGAGTGCCAGTCCAAATTTACCCAGGCTGCTATGTTGGCATGCATCCCTAAATTCTTAGCTCCATGGACTTTTATCTTCCCCTGTGAAAAGAGGGCATCACGGACTCTCCTCTTAGCTGCCATTAGCCTGTTTGACACCACAGAAATATGCCCAAGTGTGAACATGCTCACCTTCTCAACCCATACACAGAACTCCCCTCCCCAAAAAACTCTGGGAAGATATGTTTAAAATATGTGTTTCCCAAGTGCAGCTCTGTTTACTTGATAGTGATTGTTCAAGGAGGTGTTTTTGGCCTCTCCTCTCCCATTCTTCAGTTCTCAACCTAACAAGGGCTGTATTCTTGTCATGGTGTTTATCGGGCAATGAAGCAGAAGCAGCAATGGCTTCCTGGTGCCAGCTGGTACCCTGCCATATGATTGTTGTCAAATGGCAATGTAATAATTGTAATAATATGTTTCTCTCTCAATTCAAACCTCTCCTGAGATGCTCTTTTTATCTGAGGGGAGGAGGGAGAAGGATCTATGACTCTCTGCATGTCTCAGTCTGCCACTCCAGCTGGGTCTCTTTATCCTTCCAACCTCGCCTGCAGCAAACCAGGTGTCTCTGGAAAGGCTGCAGCTAACTTCACCCTGATGCAGTCTTTGGCTGCTTGGAGAAGGTCCTCAAAATGGTCTCTGAGCACCAGAAGGGCTTCTGGAGCCCCAATCTGCCTTCCACAGCTCTCCATGCTGTCTGGTGTCTGGGCTGTGGACGGCTCCGAGTCTGCAAGAAGGCGCTGGAGCACCAGGACAGCTTGTACAAGAGGAGAGGAGTGGCTCAGCCCCAAGTCTTCCCCTCTAACTTTCCTGCCTGTCTGGCTGTTAGGAAGTAGAAGGGAACTCAGTCATTAATAACCCTTGCAGTTTTTTGGCCTCCACGCTGAGCCTATCCATGAGAGACCAATTATAATTGTGCTGCAGCCAGAAATCTCAGCTAAATGGCCAACGTCCTCAGATTCTAAGAAATTCTGTGGAAGAATTTCTTTGTGGAGAGGGAGAGGATGAGAAAAAAGAGGATTTTCTTGGACACATGGCAGTCTGCTTGCAGGGCCAGGATTTCATACAAAGCAGCTTGCTGTGGCTGGCTCTCAGTGTAGAGCGCCAGCAGAGGCCCGTGTGTGACTTCAGACCTAACGCACCCGGCTTTCCCCATGGGGGATGAATTTCACCCTCCAGCCATCTCCACAGGACCCCACCGCTGCCCTGCTCCTTCCACCACACACCTCTCGGGAGCAGGTCCCTTGGGAGATGATGGGCAGAGCCTGGGCTGAGGCCAGACCCTGGAGCAGGGAGGCTCTTCGTCTCCTTTCTCGCTGGCTGAGTGATTGGGTCCCTGGGGGGAATCCTGTCCTGAGGGCAAATCTGCACTGCACGTTTCTACCCATTTAACCCATAATACAAATTAATGCATTTAATGAATGCATGGATGTTCTCAGCAAACCGCAATCTAAAATCTACATTTCCAAAGCAAAAGTGCTAACTAAAATGATCACAAAACATATTAAAATAATGTGGAGGTAGGGGGAGGGGGAGGGAGGGAATGAAAAAGTAAAATCTCTGCATCAAGGGATTTATCCCCGAGCACATGACAGGTTTGCAGGGAGGGAGTGTGTGAAAAAGGCTTTATGACAGCTGAAGGTTTAGAATGTGTAACTGTTCTCCGGGAGTTAATGCCAGGTACAAGAGCACTTTACAGATGCACATTAGGAGTTTGGCTTCCTTCAGGTGCTCATGCAGAAGGGAAGCAGTCTTGTCCCACAGTGCACGTTGCACTTCTGATTGGCATAGAGTGACAGGTTAGAAGAAAATGTCCTGTGTATTTAGCAAATCAGGGAATGGGTTCTGTTCTCTGCCAGGGCACGGCAGTACTGCCAGCATTTCCTTACCCAGCAGTCACACATGGAAATGTGGGGGGTTTGGGAGGTGTTTAAATTTTTTTTTCCTACCCATTGAGGTATATACCACCAAAAGCTAGGAATGGCCAGAAGGCACACATCTGGGATGGTGTGGCCACCTGAGTTTAGAATTGCAGTAATGACAGGAAAGGGCTGAATCTCGTGCCATAAACCCTCCTGGGAAAGTGTGTGTGGAGACGTGTCAGCCTTGGCCATTCTCTGAGGGGGCAGCAACTACTCCTTGTCAGTTTTGACAAGGTACTTTTGACTTCTTGTCAGGAGATTAAGAACAGGAACCTAGTAAGTGGTCTTAAAATGCCAGTGTTATTCCAGGTGCAGGGATAGTTGGAGAAGAAATGCTGCTTTCCCTGCTGCTAGAAATGTCTCCTGTACTAGCCATGCACCAGTCACAGTACTAAAAGGTAAAGAGTGACCATTTGAAGGCTGGTGAGATCTGAAAAACTAAAGTGCAAAGTTTAAAAGACAAGGCACATGGCTTCGAAATGAGAGTCCTGCACCCTGCAGATCCCACTGAGAAAAGATTTTTGGGAAAATCTGTCCCTTTTGTCCATGGGTCATCACTAATAACACTTCCTGGATAAGCCATTGTGTCACTGAACTATAAGAGTAGATCGCAGGCAAAGAAGCTCACCTTTGTAATAGTTTTATTCAAATAACTTTGGTAGTGTTTAAAATTCTGTGTTGGTGGCTATGGAGCAAGAAACTTCTTTGTCTGTAGAAGTGGTTCTGGAAGCTGATGTTCATTACAGTCTGCTTGCTTCAGCTTTTGTCCTTCACTGTCTGTATCTGAGAAACACCTTTCAGTGCCTATTGTAATGTGGATTTCTATTCACTGAGAATGTGGAGGAGTACCTCAACCCCTATGAACTCCTGTCAGTTGGAAAATAAACCCTTCAGGCCTCTTCATAACCTACTGGGACAGGTGAGACTAAAGAGAAAAGACCAGATTTCTGGAGGGACATCTAATAATACTGGAGCAAAAGGCTGTGACTGGGTGTTGAGAGAGACTCTAGAAGGTTTAACAAAGCCATTTTTTCTAGCTCTGCCTGACTGTTGCTTTGCTTAGTGTAGTAGACATTGGGATCCTTTCACACCTCTCATATGGGCCTCTTCAGTCTGCCTCAGGCATTTGTACCTAGATAAAAATAATCTCCACAAGCTTCACACTCTTGGCCACAGTCCATGCTGGTGCCCACTCCTCTGTGATGATGGGGTGGATTATTTGCGGTTGGCCAGAGCAGAGCTGTGCTCTCCAAGCCCCACAGCAAAGGACCAAAATCACAGAGTCATGGCAACCCTGAGAACACAACTCAAACTCTAATCCCATTATAACGGCTCAATGTACTTTGCTCAAACTTTTAATAAGGTAACATGTACCTGAATAACTAGATTTTCTCTTGCATGATCATGATCCTGCTCTTGGCGATGAATGGAGAACTAGGATAACATAATCTGATTTGAATGGCCTGCGCAGGCACCACCTGGCAGCTATTGAGATCAAGTTAGAAGAATGAAGACGAATGGTCCAGAGAAATATTCAATTACATAGTTTCCTTTCTGAAGGTAATAACTTGATGAATAACAAAGTTACTTTCCCTTTTTTACTGTCACAATCTCCGTTTCCTGGGATTTTTATTTAGTTACTCTCATTTTTCTATTCAGCACCCATCCAGAGATCGATGGGCACTCCCTTATTTCTGGAAGCAACCACTGCTGAATTGGAATCAGCTGGCTGTGTTGGAATACTGTGGTAATATCCAGAGTGAAACCTGTGCACTACAGAGCCTGACTTCCCAAGATCCTGTGAGCAGGAGTGCTGAGAGACAAACTCTCAACAGAGTACCTTGTGTGCATTTGCAAAAACCCCAGCAAAGAGCTTTGGTGCAGAGATAGGGGAAGAGCTTTCTCCTGATCAGCAAAATGAAGATCTTTCTGATTCCACCCTTTGTAACTTGTCCAGATGTTTAAGAAATTCTGGAATTCACCGATGTCATAGAATCATAGAATGGTTAAAAGCCAGAAGACGCCTTAAAGATCACCTAGTTCCAACCCCCTGCCACAGGCAGGGACACATTCCACTAGACCAGGTTGCTCAAAGTCCTATTCAACTTGGTCCTAAACACTTCCAGGGATTGGGCATCCACAACTTCTTGGGGCAACCTCTTCTAAGACAAGGTAAGAAGGCATAAAGGAGCTTTTCCTTGAGATGCTGGGAACCAGACTTGCTTTACTCATCACCTTTTGAAAGGTTCTAGAGCACTACCTATCTTGTAAAGTTAATCTACAGGTTATGAAGTGATGTTAAAGAATGGGCTCCCTTGTCCATGCACTGACAGACCATTCTCCGTAGATTCAGATGATGCCTTGGGGCCTGTGCTGAATTTTTTACTTGGGTCCAGGCATAAGCTTAGCTTGACCAGCGCTCTCCTCCCCCTCCTGAAACCTCACTTCTGCTTTCCTGAATTCTCTTTATCCATCCGCATCCCAAGGATAATACTGTGGTACTTATAGTCCACCTTTGTTCTGGAGGCAAGATCATTTCCTTTCTCCATGTCATCATGCGGGGCAACCAGCTTTGGGAACTGAGAAGTATTAGGTTCCTTCAAGGTCCTTTAAGCATTTTATAGATATTTTGGTAGCTTCCTATTGATTTAAGGCAAAATATTTCCATTCTCTCTGATATGTGAAAGAGTTCACTAACAAATGGTGACTCAGTATCCAAAATCTTTCACTGAACCTTAATCTCTTCTTCAGAAGCAATTTATGCCATTCTCTTCCCAGCTTGTGAGATGTGGTGTTTCTTGCTCCTGTAAATGTTCTAGTCAACTGGGTTTTCATTAGCATTAGACAAATGGGAGGTTGAACCAGCTCTCAGAACTGAAGATAAGTAAACAGAGAATTTGAGTGAACCTGGTCCAAGAGCTCATGGAAATGACCAGAAAAGCTCCCAATGCTTTTCATAGCCTTGTGGCAAGCTTCTGCTTGAACACAGAACAAAATCAAATGAAATCACTCTGGATCAGAAGGGACTTGCATACTTCTATTGAAATGATACAGGCAGGGAGTAACAGAGGATGCTGAGAGAGAGACTTGGGCAGAAACAGGAGAAAGGAGTTGGTTTTAATGGACAACAGTCTGAGAACTGTTCTCAGTTCTCATTTAGAACCATTTGGACCTACAGAACACAATAGGGGAACTATATATCTTTAGCCTTATTGGAAACAGATGATAAAGGGAAATAGAAACAGTTTAGCAATCATCAATACAGTCTTTCCAGTTCCACTAAAATCTCACCTAAGGCAACACATTTTGCTTCCTAGATGTGTGCTATACTCAGCACACATGGGAGTTATTGGACATTTTTAACAAAAAAAGGTACAGAAGCTCAAAATAGACATTCTTTTTTTTATTTTTATTTTTTTAATTTTTTTTCCCCCCAGCATTGCAAAAACAGACATGAAAAGAAACAGTCCCTGGACCTGGGAATCCGTAAAGCAGCGGGTGGGAGACATGAAGTACAATTCTTGTCATTACTACATTGCTTCTTCCATGCAAGCATGCAAACATGGAAGCATGGAAGAAGACATGCATACAATCAAAGAGAATTAATGGCAAAGCTCAGAGTTGAAGCCAAATATGGCTGTCTCCATTACTGTTGCTTAACCATATGATCTTCGTGTCTCCTTGAAGTTTCCTGATTGGACCTGACTCTTCAGTAGGCACACCCTGAAAGTGATGCTAGTTATTGTTTATACATTTAATTTTCTACACCTAATGCTGACCCCAGTAAAATGCAGCCTAAGATCTGAGTCATCGTCTTGAAGGATGCAAAAGATCAGTGCTTCCCTGTACACAGTCCATGTCCATCTGTGCACAGATTTCTAGAAAAGATAGCACATGGATGATGAAATCAGTGTAGGCAGATGCAAGGAAAACTCCCTTGAGACTCCAACTCTGGCTCCAGCATTGCCTGCATGCCAAACTTTATGCAGCTTGGCCATTGTGGAGAAATCCCATCAAGGTCATTTCTCATTATCCATCTCCTCAGGGGTGTGGTCATTAGGCATTGCCAACAAAGGTTTTAGCTTTGATCAGGCGCTGAGGAAGGAGTCTCTCTGGTCACAGTCACAGCGGGTCAGCCCACCTCACTGGCTGTTTATGAAAGCCATTTTCCGAATCACAGATGGAAAATGCATTATGAGATCTTACTGTTATAACCACAAGGACCGCAGCAGCTGATCTCGTCACATCACTTTCAAAACCCAACATGCAGAGCTCTGCCTGGCCAGCTGGCAGTCCAGACGCTTTGTTCTTCCCCACTACTCATCAACTACAATCCATTCTGGTAAACTAGACCATGTATTTTAGTAATCATCCCAGATTGGATGTAAAGAGTCCAAGCGATGACAAATTCACCACTTCCCTCAGGAAATGCTTTCAGTTATTCCTTTCCTGACATCTTAAAAAAACCACCTCACATCTACTTCCAGTTTGAATTTTATGGCTTTCATCTTTGGCCTGGACTTTATTAGCATTTTGTTTGTGGGGAATTAGGCCTTCCTGCTCTTGGATGCATTTTTCTTTAGTAGATCAGTAAAACATCACAGTACCCCTAACTTTCTTCTGATAAAGTACGTGGGATCCTGAAGAGTTTCTTGTGCTAGAGAGTATCTCAAAGACTGTATATCATTCCTGTAGCTCATTTTTGAACCATTCCCAGTCTTTCTGCTTCCTTCTTGAATGTGGTCGTCTGGTAAATGTTTTGCAAATGCCAGTGAGAAAATCATGTTTCTTCTGCTACTCCACATCTCCTTAATTAGCTACGAGGAGGGATAAGTTAGGCTTTCTCACTCTGCCTGGAGCCAGCTTCCAGTGAATTATCTGTGCAACCCATCATAGCTCCTCAGAGTCACTGCTTTCCAGAATACGACCTCATATACATGTAAAGCTTGTCTATATAGACTACTCTCTGCCATATTCATCTACAACAGGCATTATAACATACATCACCTGGTTGCTGCTTGATTATGAATAGCAGAGATTGTTTTGTATCACTGATCTACTCTTACTGCTATTTTACTTTTCCAGTTTTCTACACAGATACTCTTCAGCATATAGAGCATGGGAATGCTGGTTTAGCATTCTGCTATCTTCCAGAATAGGGAATAGCTCACGTTCCAATCCACTTCCTTCCCTTGCCTCACCCACATTCAGATTGTTATGTATGAGCCAACTAGGTTTTAATACATTATTTTCCTTTTTTCTTTTTTTTTTTCCCCCAGTCTGCATTGTGCTAATATCCTGCTCAGTGAGCCAACTTTTGGTAACTCTAATCTGCATTACTATTTATTTATTTGTCTTAAAGCAGTGACTGGAGGCTCCAGAGGGGTTAGGCACTGTACGTAAGCATGCAATAAGACTGTCAATGACATCAAGTAATTATAACCTCAGCAGAATCTAGGGAGAAGATAGGCAAAAGCTAGGCAAAAGTATTTCACAATAGCTTTGTTTTGCACATGGAGCATACAACATGGAGAAGTTCAGAATAAGGATTTGTGTGGCTCTGGCTTAGCTGTCAAAACCCAAACTTTCCCAGCAACTGAGTAGCAGGAAACACCCTCACCCAAGCTTTTGACCTCACTATTGCCTGACGTTCAGGCTTGATTTACAAAGTATCTTGCCTTTCTGTTCCCTTTTCCCTGCCCTTTGCCATCCTTGCAATTCTCAGCCATTTGGTCTCATCTCAAGTGCACGCTTACCTGTGTTGCCTTAGCCATGGTAACTTATTCCACAATAGCACATGTCCTCCCAGATGATACGATTTTGGCAAAGGGCTCCATTCCTTACGTTTAGATTATTTCCTGCTACTGAGACATGAAACTGCTCTTTTCTGGCTCTTTACTCCCCTTTCAGAGCTGTGAAGCCTCCTTTCTTGTGAGACATCTCCCAGAGGACTCCAGATTATATAAAAATGTGAATCTCCACACCGTGAGAGTTTTGCATCTGGTGTCCTGCAGAGTGTCTATTTATTGCAGTGAGCACAAAAATCTGCTCCTGGGAGAAGACAGACGCAGAATCCCAACCTCTGCCTATGCACCTGCTCCTTTAAACAGTCCCAGGGCAAGCCAGCTCTTCCACAGCTGGCAAGCAGATGGGGAAAGGTGAGAACAGACAGGCTGCTGTTCAGGGTTTCTGTGGCAGAGTAGTAGGATTGCATTAAGCTCCTCTTAACACATTATGCAGAATCCTAAGCCTTTAGCTGAACCAGGACTACAATCCTCTTATGAGTCTTTGCTGAAATTCCGTAAGTTGCATGCACGCACGCACATACACCAGCACAGAGGAGCCTTCAGGAGCAGCTTACCCCTTGCAGGTGACAAAAGACACAGGCAAGTTTGTGCTGGAAAGCCTGCGAGCCATCAGTCACCCACTGACGAGAGATGGCTTTTGGCTCCCCCAAGCTTAAGGCATGTTGTGATTGCCTTGTTTTTATTTACAGGTAACGGAATCACTTGTTAAGATTGGCTTGTCCTTTCTTGCTGGGGATTTTTATGTGTGTGTTTGTTTTCACGTGAAATCTTTACCTAGCTTGACCTGAAGCAGTAAGGCAATTCATGTTTGAGTGGCACTCTGTAAGAGATGTTTGCAATGAGTGAAGCTCACCTCCATGCAGGAAAACAGGACAAGGTTGGGCTGCTGGAGCTAAGGTGGACAGGACTGCCAGCACTGCATGTGCATGTGTGAGTGAGAGAGATTCTGACCTTGTTCCCAATGCAATTGCAATGAGAAGGGGTCTATAATAGCCATCAGGGTTCTTCTCCTTCATTGCAATACTTTGATATCATAAGTATTAATTTGCTATTTATTTAAGTTAGGATTTTCAAAATTTACTTGGGATTTTCAGTGCCCACCCATCTAGGGACTGGCACTGAACTGCAAAATCCCTATTCAGACTGTTTTAAACTGTCTCACTTTGAGGTCCCAAGCCACATGGCCAAAAAAATCTATGGTAAGAAACATGGGTCCTCTCCTTGGGAGCTGACATTCTCTGCTGCCCTGAGACCCCAAGGGTGGGATAGCTGGAGTCCCAGGTCTGTGCTGAAACAAGGCCTACACATGCAAAGCAAGAGCTGACCATGAGGAACTGGAGAAAATGAACCTTGAGTTCTCACTGCTTGGCAGCATGGGTACATTTTTAATTTGTTTTGGTTTTTCTGCTCTTTGGTAGGGTCACTCTACCTGTCCTCCCCTCCATGCAAGCTCTGGATAGTGTCTGCACCCAGGCTGCTTTGAACAGCCTTGTGTGGCAATTGAAACTGCAGAAGAAGGTGGCTTGTGAGCCAGCTGGCCAGGGAAGAGTCAGATAAGTGGCACCTTGTGAGCCAAATGCAGTCCTGAAGGTTTCTGAGGTTGGCCTCCAACGCCTCTCAGTGTCTGCCCATGGCGCCAGGCCTGCAGGCACGTGTTCTTCTGCTCAGCAGGATCCCCTGCTTAAGCCCTGCAAGCCAAGGGGACACTGGGGCCCATGAGGAAGGTGGCGTTGCCAGTGCCCAGAGCTATGGGAGAGCAGTGGCTGTCTCTGTGCTGAGGCTTTCCCCTGCAGGGCTACCTCAGATCCCACTTGCTTGGACGCTGGAGGCTCAGTGGCAATTATGGGCGGGTTGTCCTGTGGGATGCCATAACCCAGGGAATTGTAGCTCTGCTGGTGTTGAGGCATTCTTGGTACATCAAAGCTTTTGTTTCATCTTGCCAGCTATGGGGTATTTTGAGTGTCTCTGTATAACTTTGAGACTGTGTCAGTGTGCCTGGATTTTTATCAACAATATGTGTGCTTAAAAAAAGTAGCCAGCCATGCCAAAAGCAATATGGTGCACTCATCACAGCAGACATCTCCATACAGGATTACACAGAGTGTTTCTAGCATTTATGTCTCTTTTACACAATCCTTTTCATTTCTTTCCTTTGCAGCAGTGGAAGGCTGGCCACTCTTCAGGCACAGCACACACTTGCCCGTTTAGCTGGGGGTTAAACACCAGCCCTGTCCTCCTGTGCCTTTACCTGAGTCTCAAGCAGCCAGTCCTATGCAAAGCAGGTGTTCATGGAGAGACCACAGAGCTGCTGCTGAACTGCAAATAGCTGAAGGCCTGCAGAAGTGCTCTACTGTGCCCTTACATTGCCTTCAGCAGTGCTGAACGGGTACACGAGCACAATTTTGTACATGCTAAGGACTCTTTTGAGGCGGTGGCTCTGCTGCATGAAGCTTGGGTGTGTGAAGCCTCACCTAAATATCTCATTCCCTTAACAACTTAAGGTGTCCACGCTCTTTGCATGTATCTGTGGTGGGTTTCACAATCTTGTCTGCACTGCCTCGTCTTTCCACTTGTGGCCTCACCAGCTGCTGACAGTGGTGAGATGCCAATTGCAGCACTGCCTGGCTGCAAGCCAGTTCATGCAGCAGTTGTGCCTAAGGCTCTGCCTGACAGCATCCCTTCCCCTGTCAGTTCATATTGCCTCACATGCAGCTCTGCCACCGCTGCTGCTACTTCTGCTGCCGCTCTGTCCAGATCTAGAATATCTCCACCATTATTCCTTTAGCAGCTCGGTCATCTTGCCTGCTGCCCAGTTGGCAATGGACTTCTCAACTAGTACAGAGCTTTTCCAACCCTGTTTCCACCAGCACACCCTTCAGCTGTCCATGATCCCCCTGGGTCTGGACTTACTCTACTGTGCAGAGGTGTTGTTACTCATTGTTTTTTTGGAATCTCAATGGAGATGATAGGGTTAAAAAGCCTATGTTTGTGTTGGTGTTGACTCATGGTTTAGGAAAAGATATTCACTGAAGTATGAAGGCTCATTCCTAACTTATTTCAAGCATAATATCTATAATCCCAAGGCTTCTGCTGGCATGTTCGATACTTACTGTCCTGGCTGGCCCAAATAGCATTCACTTTCCCTGCAGGGAAAGTTTTGTCCATCAGAGGATTGCTTCATAGCTAGATGTCTATGGTGCCCTCCATCAAAGCAAAGCTCATGAACACTTGAGGACAGTGCTTTTAGAAAGGAAGTGCTCTGCTGAAAGAAATCCCACC
This sequence comes from Strigops habroptila, assembly GCF_004027225.2. Lineage (NCBI taxonomy): Eukaryota > Metazoa > Chordata > Aves > Psittaciformes > Psittacidae > Strigops > Strigops habroptila. Next base: position 24,168,449 of record NC_046359.1, on the reverse strand, counting down.
TGAAGCTGGCCATAACTGTAATGATACAAGTAAGACTCTACTGGTTGCAAGAAAGGGGAAGAAACGTTTGTGGTTCCTGTGGTACTGCATTATGATGCTCCACTTTTCCTTCAGGAAACTGAAAACTGAAGAATGGTGATTTTTCTGAAGATCACCTGCTGAGCTGGTGTCAGAGCCCAGCTATCAGCTTGAGGTCCAAAGCCACGTTCCATGCCTCAGAGCCATCACGCTCTACACGGGGATTGAAATCCTGGCGTTGTACCAGCTCTAATTTTTAAAGAACAAATCAATTGGAGCTAACCTACCCATCCTTGTTTGAAGCTGGGCCAAGTCACAACTGAGCACCATTTATGAAATAGCAACTGGAGATCTAGAAACTGAACTACTGTATTTATTCAGCTTGAGGTGAAGTCTGTGACCAGATAATTGCAAAGGGGAATGAACTTTACCCAGTAAGGTCAGTTTTACCGTTTCATCCCTTGCAAGCTGAGTTCATAGTTCCTGTTTGTTAACTGCAACTGAGCTGCACACAGAGGCTTTGTGCTGGGGAATCTCTCTGAGAGGTAGGATGAAACAGTGCCTGTCCCAAAAAATTTACAGGAGAGAATGTTTGGCTCATGCAGGTTAGTAGGAGGGCTTTTTGTTTAAGCAAAACAATTTCCTTTGTTTCTATTAGGAAACAGATTAGGGTGTTTTCTAAGGGACATGCGTCTGAGGCAGAGCATAAAGAGGACTCATTTTGTGGGGGAAAGAGCAGGGAAGCAAAGAAAGGTTTGGGCAGGGAGGAGATGTGGTGTAGTTTGGCAATGAAGGGCTGCTGAGGCAGAGGGGAGTGAAAGGGGCTGACACCCAAGAACAATGCAATATAGCAAATAAAAAGTCAAGATCAAGCATGCTGGAGGAGTGTCTCTGGCAAAGAAGGCTCCTTGTGCTGTTGGCTGCATGCAGCTGTGATCTGCACACTGTCTGTCCCAAATCTACCAGCAGTTTCTCCTGAACTGGAACCATCTACAGGGAGGCTGCCAAAACCGCTTTCCTGGAAGCTCAGCAGAGATGCTGGTTGAGCTTCCACAGGAGAATTGGCCTGGCTTCTGGGAATAGATCTGCTCCGGTCACACCCCTTTCATGCTCACTGCTCTTGGAGTGGCCAAACTATTGTTTGCTGGGCCTAAATTGCAAAGCCATGTGTGTGGAACTGAAACAAATTTCCCCCATTCGAAGAGCTGGGCAGCAAGTCTTCATGCCCTCAAACTTGCTGTGGGTGGAAGGTTGTTGCCAAGCATGTGTGTGTGGATGGTCCTGCTCACAAAGACTTCAAATGGTCTGCTATCTGGCACACTGAACTGCAGCAGCACCTGGATGTTGTTAATAGTCTTGGAGCATTGCTTTAAATCCAGTTTGCCATACAACATCAGATCTGTCACCTGCAGGCTATGAATCGCTCCGTGCTGTTACCTGTCAATCTTATTTCTGCACTTAGTACCCCACTCTTTCAAAGGTTTTATATTCCCATACACCACAGCTAGGTCAGAAACATAAATATTCACAGATCAGGTGGACAGATGCTATTCATTCTGGTCATAGCAGACATCTGAATCAGCCTAATGGCTCCATAGTGCTGTCATCCATTCTGAGACCGAATGTGATTATTATCAGTTCCTCCAGAGAAATCCTGCAAGGTACTCTGCAGTGGTTGGTTCTGGACTAAGCAAGCTTGCGGGCAAATTCCTTCTCACCCCCATGGCCTTGGAATCAGTTTATCAGAAGCAATAAGGGACATTTTTCTTTTGGAAGCCTGGCGTGTTTTAAATAGTTACTATTCCAAAACAACATTTAGAGGCTACTTACTTCTTAAAAAAAAAATCCTTCTTAGCTCTTGTACCCCATAGCACCCTGAGACCGTGAGCTCCAGCTAATCTGATAAGATGACAGTAAGGTCATGTGCAGCCTTCTGGGGTGGCTTCTTGCTGTTGGGTTGTAGAACTGGGAGTTCAGGATATCTCTCTTCCATGGCTTGTTCAATATTTCTATGACAGCTCCTTCTGTCTGTCTTCCCTCCAAGTCAAACACTATTCACTGCTTTTCCTGGACGTTGGTCCTAGAGTCCAGTTCCTCTGCGTGCAGACATTGCAGCAGGGCTATATACAAGTGTGCCAGGGAAATCCTTCCTCCCACCTCTCCCAGATCTCCATCATCATCACTTCTCCAGGGTTCATTCTTCAGGATGCCAGAGCTCATTCAAAGGGAGTCATAGTGATAGAGGAGTTTCTCAAGAGCTGCACATGAACTGTTCCAGCCTTTTAGACAAAGAAGCTCTTGCAGAACTTGGAGGAAGCCAAAGGGAGAAATGTTAAAGCCAGCCTCCCAGCAGGAACCCAAAAGTAGTGAGTATCCTCCTGTCCATCCAGCCTGTCTTGGTGCAGCTTTTCACTCCATTCCTCAAGGGATGCCAGGATAAGCCCAGTGTGCATGAAGACAACATGCCACTGGAACTGTGTGGCACAGTGCTGGCAAATCCTGTCCCCACAATAATTCAGTAGGGGTCCAGTTTGACTTCATCCAGCTCATCTGAAGGGATGGCAGCCATTGCCCTAAGCAGCAGGACTCCTGGAGCTGCGAGGCAGGACTGATGACAGCACATGTTCTCCTGGACACAAAGGTCGATGCTGGCTCTCAGGAAACCTCAGTGTGTGCTGAAATGGAAGTGGAAATGGAAATGGTGCCTTTTCATTAGCACGCAGGAGTACTGGCATGTGCCTGCTCCTGTGCCAGCAGGTATTAATGCCCATCAAGTGTGCCAACCAGCAGACACTGTCTAATCCTGCTGTTGTATAATGAGTAAAATTATTGAATGGGGGAACTGAAGGCCAGAGAAAGAATGAAGGTGTCTGTTGCAGAGCTGCAGTGCCCTGCAGAGATCCCAGGGGACAGTCGCCTCTGGAGCCCTTCTCACTCTTGATCCTGGGGACCTGACCAGTGTTATTCTTCAGGTCTAGGTGCCTGTGTTCAACGGGGGAGGCTATGAAGACCCCCAGCTGGAAAGAAGGAGGAAGATCAATTTCAGCTCCAGATACTTTTGCCCACTTGTGGCAAGGGATGTAAAAGATAACAGGAAAGGATTCTATAGATACGTAGCAAATAAAAGACAGACTAGGGACAATGTAGGCCCTCTCCAGAAGCTATCAGGAGAACTGGCTACCATGGATTTGGAGAAGGCTGAGGTTCTTAATGACTTCTTTGCCTCAGTCTTCACCAGCAAATGCTCTGACCACACCACAAAAGTCTTGGAAAGCAAATACAGGGACTGTGAGAATGAAGACCTTAGGCCCACTGTAGGAGAGGATCAGGTTCGAGACCATCTTAAGAACCTGAACTTGCACAAGTCCATGGGACCTGATGAAATCCATCCACGGGTCCTGAAGGAGCTGGCGAATGAAGTTGCTAAGCCACTGTCCATCATATTTGAAAAATCCTGGCAGTCAGGTGAAGTTCCCGATGACTGGAAGAAGGGCAATATAACCCCCATTTTCAAGAAGGGGAAGGTGGAAGACCCAGGGAACTACAGACCAGTCAGCCTCACCTCTGTGCCTGGCAAAATCTTGGAACAGTTTCTCCTGGAAAACATGCTAAGGCACATGAAAAACAACGAGGTGGTTGGTGACAGCCAACATGGCTTCACTAAGGGGAAATCCTGCCTGACCAATTTGGTGGCCTTCTATGATGGAGCCACGAAACTGATGGACAGCGGCAGAGCGGTTGATGTCATCTACCTGGACTTGTGCAAAGCGTTCGACACTGTCCCGCACGACATCCTTGTCTCTAAATTGGAGAGACATCAATTCGATAGATGGACCACTCGGTGGATAAAAAACTGGCTCGATGGCTGCACGCAAAGAGTTGTGGTAAATGGCTCGATGTCCAGTTGGAAACCTGTAACGAGTGGTGTCCCTCAGGGATCGGTGTTGGGACCGGTCCTGTTCAACATCTTTGTCGGCGACATGGACAGTGGGATTGAGTGCACCCTCAGCAAGTTTGCCGACAACACCAAGCTGTGTGGTTCGGTTGATACGCTGGAGGGAAGGGATGCCATCCAGAGGGACCTTGACACGCTTGTGAGGTGGGCCGATGCCAACCTTATGAAGTTTAACCAAGCCAAGTGTAAGGTCCTACACTTGGGTAGGGGCAATCCCAGGCACTGCTACAGGCTGGGCAGAGAAGAGATTCAGAGCAGCCCTGCAGAAAAGGACTTGGGGGTGTTGGTTGACGAGAAGCTTAACATGAGCCGGCAGTGTGCGCTTGCAGCCCAGAAAGCCAACCGTATCCTGGGCTGCATCAAAAGAAGCGTGACCAGCAGGTCGAAGGAGGTGATCCTGCCCCTCTACTCTGCTCTCGTGAGACCTCACTTGGAGTACTGTGTACAGTTCTGGTGTCCTCAACATAAGAAGGACATGGAGCTGTTGGAGCGAGTCCAGAGGAGGGCCACGAGGATGATAAGAGGGCTGGAGCACCCCCCATATGAAGACAGGCTGAGAGAGTTGGGGCTGTTCAGCCTGGAGAAGAGAAGGCTGTGTGGTGACCTCATAGCAGCCTTCCAGTATCTGAAGGGGGTCTACAAGGATGCTGGGGAGGGACTCTTCCTTAGGGACTGTAGTGGTAGGACAAGGGGTAATGGGTTCAAACTTAAACAGCGGAAGTTTAGACTAGATATAAGGAAGAAGTTCTTTACAGTGAGGGTGGTGAAGCACTGGAATGGGTTGCCCAGGGAGGTTGTGGATGCTCCATCCCTGGCGGTGTTCAAGGCCAGGTTGGACAGAGCCTTGAGCCACATGGTTTAGGGCAAGGTGTCCCTGCCCATGGCAGGGGGGTTGGAACTAGATGATCTTAAGGTCCTTTCCAACCCTTACGATTCTATGATTCTATGATTCTATGATTCTATATCTGATCAGGTCATAGCTGGGTATCAGAGCCCCATCAGTTTCAGGCCACTATTGAAAGCTAGGGCTGGTGCCTGACAAAATAGATGGAGGTTCTCCAAGGGATTTCCAAGAATGTCCAATGAACTTTTATCTGCTTCAGCCTGTCACAGGCCTTGCGGTGTGACTGTACCATGGAGCACAAAAGAGTGGGCAGCACTCAAGAAAGAAAGAATATTTCTGACGTTATTGTGCTGTAGTGCTGCAGGCACGGAAAATGGACCAACAGCCAGACAGGGCAGGTGGATGTCCAGACTACCCACAGGTGAAAGATGAAGTGGAGGGAAAGTGGAAATGTGGGAGGAGGGTCTGAAGGAGGCAATAAGCCCAAGTGATTTCCCTGTATCCATTCTTGATTATAAGCAAAAGCTTCCATGCCCAGGTCTCGTCTCTCTTTCCCATTATGTGAAAAACTGAGGACTCTGAAGATAAAGATCATTCAGTTCACAGAATGAAGAAAGGGATTGCTGCATTACCCTGTAAGGCCTCAGAGAAGAGTTGGCTGCTTAAGACTCTGTATGGACTCCGAAGGGAACTACCTTTGAGCAGCCTTCAACTGGAAGGACTAACCTGTGGTCTGAGGCATCCGGGGAGGGTGAAACAGGGTTCTCAGGATTGTATGCAGCCCACAGAGACTGAATATCTAATTAATTTCTCCAAATGCAGAATTGCCTATCTTCTGCCTTTTTCTTTTTTTTTTTTTTCCCAATAATCCAGAAATAGTGGGAGGGACCTAAAAGCTGAGGCTAATGCACAACAGCCCTGTTAATCATTTATTAGTGTTTGGTTGGTGCCTGTAATATGTGCGTGGAGATGGCTCTGATGAGCTCCGAACTTCTGGTTCCCATCTGGAACCTCCTGCTGTGCCCAGACTTTGTTCAGACTTTGTTTACCTTCAATTGGCCATCTGGCCTGTCACCAGGAAATACATCAGTACAGGTATTGATCTGTGCAATTGATTTTGTGTCACTTTCTCCTCTGAGAGTGTGTTTGCATGAGAATAACTCAGAAAATACCAAGTTCAGAATGCCACTGTGGACCCCCACAAGAGTCCTCTGTCAGGAGGACATCTCCTTCCTGCCAGTGAAACTCTCTGTAAAGAAATGGGAGTTCAAATACCAGTATCTGTTCGTACATTGACCAGTCAGGACTGAGAGGGTTAAAGACCTGGGAGGTACAAACTCATTTATTCTTGTTTAAGCCAAATGATACATGCCTGGAGAACATCATGAGGATGTCTTCTGCGAGCCAGCATGCTCTCAGCGTTGGGCAACATTCTCTTGAATGTTGAAGGGACTTGAAAGAAGTGATCTGGTCCTTAGACAGGCTGGGTGGGTCACCTGCTCACATCTCCTGGTTCACATAAGAAGGATGGCATTCAAACCCTTTCCCTGCAGCAGGTTGTCTACAGATGTCTGGGATTTTCCTGCCACCACCACTCCCTTGGGGGCTCTGCCATCCCCCTGGCCCTGGGGAGGTGCTGGTTATAGGGAGGGAGCTGGAAAGAAGGAGGCAAGAATGGGAGTACTTTGGAATCTGCAAGCAAAGATCCTGCGCTGGTTTTAGCTCATAAAACCAGCTCCCAAAGACACAGGGAGCGAGAGGCTCTCTGATGGGAACAGCTGGGATCGGCAGGTGATCTGGGAGTACACTCATCTGGGTACAGTCCTGCACACCGTAGCCTACCTCATCTCAGAGCTGCTGCTTCCATCTTATGGGTTTGTCCACTCTGCAACATCTGGGGTCCGTTCAGGCCATAAAACAAAGCCCAATGGTATATGAAGCTCAGCATTCTAAAACATCTCCTTGGCCCTGAATGAAGGCGAATATAAAGAGCTGTACAAAACTGATAGAGGAAGAAAAGGCTGTTCATTTTTAAATGGCCACTGAGAGAACAAAAGCATTTCCTTGGACCTGTTGTCCACCATTCCTGAAAATAAGACACATCTGATGGACAGAAGGAAGCACAGTCCTATAGCCATTCCTGTTTCCATTCAATGAGTGACACAACCCATAACTCCACACCATAACCCACTGTAACCTAGGCCCTAACAGAGGTGTCTTGAGTGTCTTATCATGTGGCCATGGAGCATGACCTTTCTTCAGCTGACACTACATTTCCTTTAAGAATAAAATGTACTAGAGGGATTACAAAGAAAGCCAAAGGATGAGGTAAAAATAATAGGAGGAGCATTTTGAAAAAGAATAAGAACAAACAGTGGCATTAGAGAGATATTTATTTATGGGCTTACAAAAAGAATGGGTGGAAATCTGCTAACAGATGAATTTTCTGTCTCTATTGTCTTGTGCTGTGGCCGTCTTAAATTTTGCTAGTCCCTTTTCTCCACTGGGTATGAACTGGAGGACTTGCTAACAAGTGAAACTAAGCTTTTCCATCCTCCTCACCTTGAATTTGTCTCCAAAACCCAGTTAGGCAGCTGGAACATGTTTTCAATAGATCTGAGGACATCTGACACTATTCATCCAGACACACTGAGCTTCTAAAAAGGGCTGCTCCACACATATTTTGGAGCACCAACATTTGAAGGCACCAGCATTTGAAAGGATGGGCTGCACTAAGCAGCTCTCCTGCTGCTGCACTATAAGGGAGGGAACAGGACTGAATTCAGCCCTCAGCTACTCTAAAGCAGGAGCTTTAGCCCTAGTATTTGCAGTCAGCACCTGCATTTGGCAGCAGGTTCAACTTCAGGCATTTTTTGGACTACAGCTTTAATTTAAAGGCTCTCAGACTTGCAGCCCTGCTCCAAGCTTCCCATCAGCCATGCCAGTGTGCAAAGGAGACTGTGTCAGAGCTGATCCCATGGTTATACTGGGCATCACTTAGTTCTTTGTCTGCACTTCCCTTTTTTCTCTTCTCAACTTTTCACAGAAATGGCCTGCACACTCCAAGGGAAAGAGGTCTGATGAGGGGTTCCTGAGCCCCTGCCAGCTCTGTGAAAGCACACAGACCTTGCCACAGATGTTAGCAAAGGTTCCTTGCTGACAACTCAGTTGGCACCTTCTTCCTGCTGCCCACCTGGAGGTCATCCCATTGAAAAAGCTCTGGGGATAAATCTCCACTGCACATTCCTAATTCACATGTGTTCTTCCAAGCTAGCTCCCCTTCTTTCTTTCCCTTCCCAAAGACAGTTCTTTCCTCTGCTACGTCCAGCCCAGTGTCAGCAGGCAGGGGCTGCAGCCATGCAAGTGCAAGCTAAGCTATTTATTTTGATCAAAAAAACTGAAACCCAGGTGGAAGGAGGGAGAAAAATTCCCATTTGCTGCTGGGAGTCTCAATCTCAGGACTCATATGTGAATAATAAGACTAGACAAATTAGATCCTAATTGATATCAGGCATATTCAATGGTCCTTGCAGCTGATGGATGCTTTTCCACTGAATTCATTGCCCTGTGGATTAGGACCCACGGACAAGGGTGCAAACAGAAACCAGAGCTGTAAAGGCTAACAGAGACCTCCCTTAGGGAAAGAGCTGTCTTGCAGTACCATGTGTGAAAAGGCACTCCTTTGAGAGAAAGTGTGTAAGGGAGATGCTGGCGCTGATCCTCTGCCTCGCAGTGGGCCGGGCGGACAGAACATGAGATGTGGGGGATTTGGGGCAATTCCCACTGAGCAGGAGGTGGCTCTGCAAGGAGATCCATTTCTTCCAGGGTTTAAACATGTTTGAAAAAGAAGATTGCAGGGGCTGAAGGGCAATGTCTCTGTAACCTGTGGAGAACAGGCAGGTTGCAGGACTAGCACCTGTTTTCAGGCATCGGTTTCAAGTGGAAAAGGCTTTGGTGTCAGATCCTGGCTGCTTTTTAAGGGCATTGTTTGAGACCCAAAAAGACATTTTGTTTTCCTTCCCTCTCTCTCCATCTTGCCCACTTTCTTCTCAAACTCCCGCCCTCTCCTCCTGCTCCCCCCTGACAGGCAACCAGCCCAGCTGGGGCCCATGCGTGCTGTGCCAGGGGTCAGAGAGGCTGGTATGAGCTGGCTGTCACATGGGTGAAACAGCACGTATGCACTGCTGTGCTGTGCCTTGAGCCTCCGGTTGCACAGCAACCCAGGGACACACGCTCAGGTCCCAGCCAGCTGCCGGGGCCAGCCCTGCTGGCACCTGGTCCTCAGCACCCCCCCAAAAGCTGGAGGGCAGTGAACATCCCTGATGTCAAGGGAACGCTCAGCTGACGGTGCCTGATGTGGGGCTTGGGGAGTGCACAGCAAATGCTCCAAGTTCTTGGCAGGCCAAAACAAGTGCTGCTGGGTTTATTTATTTGTTTTCGGTGGGGAGGAAGGGTATAGGAGAGAGAAGGTTATGATTTAAATATCTATCCTGCTGCCAACCAAAAATGTCAGTGGGGTGTCAAATTACTATTGACTTTACAGGCCAGCATTTGGCCCCTCCTTGCCCTCTAATTCAGCTCTCCCTGCTGTGTCTCTCACTTAGCTACCAGGGCTGCTCTAAAGGGAAAGCAAGCCTCACTAGCTGACACTGGAGAAGTTTCATTCCCCCCCCTCCCCAGTTGAACCAGCTGGCCTCCAATAGCAGGGGAGGATAGGGTGCTGTGCTCCCCCCAGCCCGCCCTCCCAACAGACCTGCCGGCTGCCTGAATGCTCCTTTTGATTCAGAGTTAATAGCCTGCCCTCTGCAAAACCGGCTTGCTTCCCAGCAGGCCCTGCAATGGGTGCTCCAGGCAGTGGAGGGTGCCAAGAGGGGGTAAGGAGAGCAGAGGTGTGCTCTGGCCTTTTTCTGACTTAAGCCCGGTTTTGGATTCTTTTCCCTGACGTGCCCCCTTAGCATTTGGCCAATGCCAGATGCTTTCGCTTTCAGACTACTTCATGACTTTCAAAGGGTTCAAGGCTTTTAACCTCTTCCTCCCTCCCTCCCTCCACAAACATTGGGGTTGAGGTATCTGCTCAGCTGGGCTCTTCATGGGGTGAAATGAGATGAAATGTCCTCTACCACTGCCTGGTGTTGCCTTTCATGGAACTCTCCAGCAGGGCTCTTTCCAACAGTTGCAGGGCACACAGGGGCAGTGTAAGGTAGGATGTGGGCTCAGATGTCACCCTTGACTGATCTTGAGCTACCAGTGAGGTACAGAGATGAAGTACCCAGCTGGGATCATGTTGCCAAGGGCTTAGCTGCAAGGAGGGCAAGGTCTTGTTGAAGGGGTCTCCTGGCACTACCATGTGTAAGGGAGTGGAAGAGGTGAGGTGAAGGGACCCTTAAACAAAGGGTATGAAGGAGAGCAGGAGAGCCATAAGAACCTACACAGAGATAGCTCTCTTCCCCTGACCTAGTGGAGGCCAGCTGACATCAAGAGCCCCAGATCTTGTGCTGCAGTCAAGCTAGCTCTGGAAACCACATTGGGCAGCACTTAGTCCTGTGAATAGGCCCATTTGTCCTATGGGATTTGAAAGCAAAGCTCTGTGTACTGTGTGTTAGAAGTGGGGGTGGCATGCTAGGAAAAGGAGGGGCGCTTTGCAAAATCAGGGGCTATGCATTAGCAAGGTTTGTGCTGAAGGAAAAATGTTAATGAAAAGCAGTGTGACCCTGCAATGACTTGGCTTGCTAAGCCTGCGGGCTCTGTTTGATTTTGCTTCTGATTAATAGTATCAACCACTTTGCTAATGTCTCTTAAATGAAGTGATCTGCATGGGTAAGCTGTGTAGCAGGACTTCATGAGTGTGGGAGTGCAGGATCAGCAGGTAGCATGGACTGAGGCAGGGAGGGTGTTCTGGGCTCCGGATGATGCCTGTATGCTGAGGCAGTGGTGAAGAGACACCCAAGAATCCACAAATTAGAGTGTGTGGATTAAATGAGGAGGCACAATTTGTTCTGTGCCTCCTCCAATCAGGGAGTTGCAGTTCCAGCTCAAAATCACCACTTTGTTGGGTCGAGACACTGGGAACAGCAGATTATCGTCAAACTTTCATCACCCGGGACTAAGCACAAGTACGAGAAATTTCAGTTTAGGGGGAAAAAAATCCCAACATCTTCAAATGGTTTCAGAAGGTTGTAGAAGCCAATGAAAAGAAGTGCTTAAAATAAAATTGCCACATCAACTATTAAAGCATCCAACACATAAGTGCATCCTGGCAAAGAGGAGAGAAATTTCATGGTCTGATATGGTCAGTGCAGGATTCCAAAAAGGCGCCTGACTAAGTACACCATCAAATGGAGACTTATCCTTGTTCCAGCAGTATATTGAATAAGGGCACTGTGAATCAAAAAGCCATTTGGTTGCCGTTTGATTTAAAGGACGCTTCTTTGTCAGCAGCTCTTCTCCTTACAGTTTGCAGCCACAGGAGTGAAGCAGGCTGGACTGTGGGCTGTGTCTTCTGTGAAGAGCTAGTGGTGACTTTGTGCCTCCCTTGTTGGTGCTTTCCTGTCCCCCTTCCTGGATGGAGGGATCTGATCACTACCGTGTGACAAAGTGGCCCCAAGTATACAGGACCATATAGGCCTGTACTTCCCCAGCTCCAGCTTGCCCATTTGTGGTACACATCCAGAACATACTGCACATCAGTGCATATTCCAGAAGCCCAATTTGTGGCAGGTGCTTCTACTTCATCTCTAGGACTGTTCACTCCCAGCTTCCTACAGCCTTATTGCACAAGCAAGATATGGTGGCCAGGGAAGGAGTTGTGCCATTTTAAGCCCCAAGCTGGATGTCTGCTCATTACTCTATGGTATTTCTGACATCTCTGCTGCCTCTTCTTGTTTTGTTTTCTTCTGAGTGGAAAATAATTTCTCTTCCCTTCATCAAATCATCTCCTTCCAATTCCTCTAATGGCTTGCACCTCTTGCCTCTCCTTTCATCACCATACTCCTCCATATGGTGGTTGGGTCCCTCTTTCATGCCTGATCCTGCCTTGCCTGTTTGTATCTGCATAATCTGCATGGAAAGCTCCTTGGGGAAGGAGGTTGGTCTTGCTTGCTCTTTGTCTAGCAACAAGTACATCTCTCGTGCTGTATAAATAATTAACAGGCATCTGTCAAATGCAGATCAGAGCACACCTAGTCTTGAAGCCTCTAGCTACTGCTACTTCCATGAGAGTGCTCTCCTTCCCATGAAGTAGTCATCCCAGGATGTGTGAGGAGACGTGGTAGAAGGATAGCTGGCTGTGGTACAACCATCACTTTGAGGAAACTTTGGGGAAACTACCCTGTAGGGGATGGGCTGTAAAGCTGAGTCATGGTTGCAGGGAAAATGTTGAGCAACCCTTGCTGCCTCGCTGTGTAACTGGTCCAAGATCTTTAGTGGTTGCTCTTTATTACTTTGCTGCATCAGACTAAGGGAAAATGCTAGCTTTGATGAGTTGCCAAGTCCTCACTGAATTATAGTAACTACTAGAAACATCAGCAAGGGTGATTTTAGAAAGAACAGAAATGGATATATATTTCTGTATTAGGTCCTCAGCAATTTTAGCTGGCACTGATTGGGGCCTTCAGCCATAAAGGGCCACATCGCCATAGACAGAGGCTGGTTCTGCTTACAGAGAGTGTCTGTGCCCTGTAAACCACAGGGCTGTGCTCTGGGGAGACAGCCAGATTTAAGGGAGAGCTGGAATCAGGCTGTGGGCCCCTGCTTTCATGGAGCTGTAACCCGCCCTTCCCCCCATGGAGGGATGCTTGCTGGTTGTGATATGAGTGGAGCAGCACTGAGACTCCTGCAGTGCTCCCAGTCTGCAGGGGTATGTGCCCCCCTCCCAGTCCCTATTCAGACACCGAACCACTACACTGCATGCTAAGGGCCAAGACTGGCCCTTTCCAGTTTCCAATGTCTGTCTCAAAACCAGTCCAAGGGAAGCCTCATATGACCTTGGGGTGTTGCACACGGCAAGGCTAATGCTGGAAGGCTGGGTATCCACCTCTGTGCAAAGCAAAAAAACCCCACCCCAAAATGCCAGCTACAGACATCTTTCACTGCCAAGAACCATGATTTTCATATATGATGCTGTGCAGGGGGGTGGCTGCTCTGAGAGCTAACCCAGAATCAGCTGCAGGACCTAATAAGAAGCCATTTGCTACCACAGCAGGAAACTTGCGTGCAGCCTGAGCCTGTGTCTAAATGACAGTTTGATGGCAGGTTGGCACAGGAACACAACTGATCCAGCTGTGTGAGAGGTTGACCATTGTCACAGGATCAATCTCTTCTTGCAGAGCGAGGTACTTGAGAGGTGCCAGGAATATCATGAAAAGATGTTTTGGAAACTGATTGTCTCAGCAGAGACCCCATTATGTTGATGTAGCTGCAAGAAACATCTCACTGAGCATCATGATATGAAAGCCAGGAGGGTTTTCTATGAACCACAAGCAAGAGAGACATCTTGGAAGGTAATCTGATGTAAGGACATCCCATAGCGTTTGTGCAGGACTGTGGCAAAGCTTCACAGGGCACTTGGGTCAGAATGGAGCTTGTCATAACTTTGTTCTTATTCTTACTCTTGCAGCGCCCAGCACTGCAAGAGTAGTCCAGGTGCTCAGTGTTTCCAATACATGCAAAGAAAGCTTTCCTGAGCTTCAGGCTGCTCTCAATACTATCAACCTAACATGTTTCTTCTGTTAACATGTGTCTGCTCAGCAGCCAAAAGAAAAGCAAAATACATTTGAAAGGAGGGAGTGGGGAGAAATGTTATGAAATAAAAGATCAGAGGATCAAGAGCACTTTTGAGGTTCAAACATGCCACACACAAGCTCTGGGCCTGTGGTCAGCCGGAAAACATCAGTTTAAAATTCCACAATAGCCCTGGTATTTAATCCTTCTAATGCAAATTCCCCCACCCCAGTCCTAGATCGGCACTATTACTGTGGTGGCACAACCCGAGCCTTTAAGCCCTTTTGAAGTATGCAAGAGTCCCTGTTTCTCAGCAGGAGGGCTGGGAAGCTATGTCAACAATGTCAAAAATGTTCCTGTGATTACTGTACCTTTCTGAGCAGAAACCAGGAGAGAAAGCAATTAATGCCTCCTAATCTGGCTCATAAATAAAACTTTTTCTCCATGGAGGCGTCATCACTGTAGCCCCTAATTAGGATGGCTCTTTGTCACCTCTGAGCCTGCAATAGTGAGAGGAAGGACACCCATTATATCCCTCTGCCCAGCACAAGAGTTAGATGTACATTTCTGCAAATGAAGCCACTTGTCTGAATGAAGTTGCAAGCAGTACTGTGTGCCTCTGTGATATTCTTCATGGTTCAGTTCCCAAAGCAGCCAGATATTGCATTGGGGTCTTGGCCAACCTCTGTGCTGAGCAGCTCGATTCCAAGATGTACAAAGGGTGAGGCACGGGGAAGGAGCCAGAAGGCACAGGTGTTGACATACGATGGTGATGAGAACTGTAGGCCACTCCAAGTCAGACAGAGGGAGAGGCACAATGTGTATTGGCAGATAGTCCAGCCTTATCAACAGTTGAAGTGCATGCCAAGTATTTCCACCAGCTTTTCCTGTGTAAGGAGGGTGACTTCCTATCAACATCAGGAGCGAGACCTTGGAGAGCCAGGAGCTTTGCTTACAGACCAGTTCTCAGAGTTTGTCCAAGTGTGTCTGCATTGCACGGTCACTCTAGGTCTTTGGCACATGAGTGCTTTGTCCTTGGGTATCCTGTGGGCTGCAAGAGGAGCGAGCTATCTGCTCCAGAGCTGAAGGGAAGCCTCCTTTCTTGGGTGAGGCATCTCCACTAGAGACAAGACTGAGCTGGAGCAGAGCTCAGACTGTCTCACGGCCCTGCGTTAGAAGTGTATGTGTAAAGATTACTTGTACGCAGGGAGGCAAACACGTGTGGGTGAATGGGCTGAGAGGATAGAACAAATGCACTGTATGGGAGAGGCAAGGGAAACACAAAAATGGTTAGATTAGATATTAGGAAGAAATTCTTCCCTATGAGGATGGTGAGGCGCTGGCAGAGGTTGCCCAGAGAAGCTGTGGATGCCCCATCCCTGGCAGTGTTCAAGGCCAGGATGGATGGGGTTTTCAGCAACCTGGTCTAGTGGAAGGTGTCCAGGGGGTTTGGAACTAGATGATCTTAAGGTCCCTTCCAACCTAAACCATGCTAGGATTCTATGATTCTATGATGGCTGTGCCTTCTGGAAGTGTGGAGCGCTGGTGGGGTCATGGCAGGGCATAGATAAATACCTCAAATGAGGACAAATAGGGAGGTGATGGGATGAACCTGAGGCAGGAGAACAGATGATGGTGGCAGATGTACAAAGAGGAGACAGCTGACTGCAGCCCAGGAAAGCTGATCTTGCCATTGCAGGCCCATGCCTGTGGGGTGCTTGGAGGTAGAAAAGGCCAAAAGAAGGGATGGGGAGGCTGGAGAGGAGCTAGTCATGGTTATTGTGGTGCTGTTGGAGGTAATCCACACCACCTCCTGCAGGAGGTCCAAGCATCTGTGGATGGGCCTCACAGCTCCAAGTGACAGATTGTGGGAGACAAAGAATCTTATACAAACCTTTTTGCTCAACAATAACACCAAAATTCGCCACTGAGGAGAAACCCAGGTCCCAGCTCTGTGTCTGAGACCTGAGCCCTCTTATTGCTCTCCAGATCCAGCACCTGCACACATGCATGGAAGACAGCCCAGATGGGAAAGGAACACTTGAAGCATTGTTTTCTCAGCATCAAAATGCCAAGCCATTCCCATGGGCACGCACTACCCTTGCTAAGCTCAATACACCTTTTAAGGAGAAACATGGCTTTGCCAAGAGCTCCTGTCCACAGGGACCCAGTCCTCCCTCATCCCTATGCAGAACTTTAGA
The DNA here is from genome assembly GCF_004027225.2 of Strigops habroptila. Lineage (NCBI taxonomy): Eukaryota > Metazoa > Chordata > Aves > Psittaciformes > Psittacidae > Strigops > Strigops habroptila. Next base: position 24,152,713 of record NC_046359.1, on the reverse strand, counting down.
TGAGCCTGCAGGAAGCATTGTAGCTGTTTAACTTCAGTAACATAAAAATCCTATCCCTAACTGATGGAAGGATAAACCATTTTGGATCCAGCCCTACCCTGCGAGGTGCCGAGTCGCCGATGGGCTCATTCTCCCTGTGTGGAGCGGGGAATGATGCAGGAATTTGTGATTCAGGAATTTGTGATATTTGTGATTTCCCCCCTGTTGACTGTGCAAGCCTGCAATGAAGCCAGGCTTGGCACTACCGTCCCCATCAGCAATTCTGCTAAGAGGAATTTGAGTTTTTATGGTCACTGATAAGATTAAACTCTTTGTTGCAGCTGGCCGAGGCAGACTCGGCTGCAGTGTAAAAGCACTGCTGCGAGGGCAGAGTGAAGGTAGTTTGGTTGCTCTCCTTGGGAATTCCCACACTTGCAAATGTTTGGATTTCATCTCGGCTGCAGTCTTAACTCCACGCTTGCTGGTGTGTGAAAAGCCTAATCCTGTGGATAAAAAGGACAGGAGTTCCCAGCTCACCTCTATCTTCTTTTCCCACCTGCAGGGCCGTGCACGAGGGCCTGGCATCGAGTGAGGGGCCCAAGGACCCCAGGGAGGGCAGTGCTGGTGAAGAAGGGTCAGGAGGATTTCTGGCAGCTCTTCTCTGCCATTTTCCTCTGCTGGTACATAGAGGTGTTGCTGGATCTAAATTATGGGGGTGTACCTCATAACCCACTCCAATATTATAAACTTAAAAAAAAAATTACCGTTTATCAAATTAACTATGGTCCTGGCACCATCTCTCAGGTGTGCCCAGTAAACTATATTTTCTTGTAACCTAAACCCTAGTTTTTCTTCTGCCTCTGATTTGCTATGAAGTCTAAATGCTAATGCAATGATTGGCCTCTGGCAGATGCACCCTGAGTGGCAGCGGGACAATTCACTTCACCTTTTGTGGGAAATACCTTCCTTGACCTCACAGACCACCCATGGAGCAGATGTTCTTGAAAATTTAGGAGAAGATAACGCTGTGACTTTGGGCTGTGAGATACCCAGTTCTGAGTCATGCCTTGGACACAGGTCATGGTCTGGTTGAAGTGGGACAGAGGGAAATGCGAAGTGCAGTGTCAAGCTAATACCGCTCTCTGAGAGCACTGCTATTTCCTTGCATGAGGGCACTGGGTGCGCAGGAACCAAATTGGGCAAGCTGAGATCCCCCATGCCCTTTCTGCTTGTGCCAGGGAGGTAAGGTATTCAGGGACAGGTGGGCAGCACTGCTTCCATTTCAAGAGAATTCTTCATAACAAGCCCAGCCTGCTCTGAGATGCCACCTTGGTCTGGAGAGTTGTCTGTAGGGCATGTCCATTCCCTCTGTGGTACCTTGTGAAGTAAGGTGGTGCTGTGAATTGGGTTTACAGACACCAAGATCGAGGAAGTCTTGCTTGCCTTTGCAGGTCAAGGCCCAGGTGACTTGCCCCAGGTATCAAAGGGAGGCATTAGCGTAACAGGGAGCTAACCAAGGTTTGCCTGTGCCTGGGGCAGGGGCTGTAATCCCCACTCCTGCCTCCCTGCTGCCATGGTGATGTCTTCAAGGGGCTGCCGGGTGAGCAGAGAACTGGGGTGCTGTGTCCTACTGGGATAGTCATGGGGCAGTCCTTGCAGAGAAAGGAATAAGTGAAATGAGATATTGGCAGAGAAAGATGTAAGAACAGGTGCTGCCCTATGTCAAGTAAACAGGGTAGGTGCTGGAAGACCTTGCTCCCAGCCTGCTGGGGTCTAGTCCTACTTACGCAGGTGACAACAGGAACACAATCCCGTGGCATTTGAATTTCACATGATTTTAAATGGAAATTCTTGAGAACAATGCGCAAAGCAGTGCCACGGCTGTGACTTGCACTTCTCTATGCAGGTCTGTTAGTCCAGGCTACAAAGCAGTCACCATCCTGCTACAGGAGTGCTCTCAGCCCAGGCTGGGTATTTAGCCATTACACAGAGCACTTCCCATCACTCCAAGTGCTGGTGCAGACACTGGGAGCTGCAGCTCTTTGAGATGGGGTCACACTGCAACCTGTGGGGCTTCAGCAATGTCATATTTCAGCAGGGCTGCCACCAGCAGAGGTCCTGAAATACCAGTTTTAATTAAAAGCTGTATTTTCTATTGTGCTGCACAGCTCATACATGCTGACTACTGCTCTTTCACCTCACCAGGCCTAAGTCCATGCTCTTTAAAATATGTCATGTGTCAGTCAGACAGAGCCTGTGGGGGATACTACACTCACAAGCCAGAGCTGTGTTCAATCAGAGGAATGCCTAGGAAGCAAATGGAAGAGGATAGAGGGATGGTAGGGGCAGTGGGGGGAGGTCCTGAGTGGAAACAAAAAGAAAGAAGAAATCTTAAAGGCAAGTGGGTGAAAAGAAAGAAAGAAAAAAAAAAAGAAGAGGTAGGCAAATGAGGTAAAAAAAAATCTGTGGTAAAGAAACATCAAAATGCCAGGTGCCTTTCTTGGGATCAGTATATTTTAGGCACTGAGTATGCCCAGAGCTCACCTAGTGTCTCTTGTGAGCTTCGATCTATGTAGAAATGCCCAAGGGGGAGAAAGAAAGAACTGTTATGTTAGCAGTGGATAATAAAAACAGATGTATAAGAAGTTTATAGATTTACATGAAATCTCTTAAGGACTGCTGAGTGGAACTGGCCTTGTATTCTAGACCTCTAGTCCAGACCTTTTCCTGCCTGCTACAGCAACTCACACCAGCCTTTCTGACTAGGAGAAGTTCCCATTCTTTTCTAAATGTTTTGCAATCACCGCTCTCCATCTGGAGCTCTGTCTTTCCAATGCAAGGCTGGCACTCCTCAGCAGCCTGTGTATGACCACAGTGTTTCCACCAGTGGCTGGCTGATCTCTGACTCCTCTGGTGCTTTGGCACAATGGTCATGCAGGCTGCCCAAGGCAGGCACCTTGCAGCAGCCAGCAAAGCTCTCTGTAACATGGCCCAAGTCTAGCTGGAGCTGAAGGCTGGTAATTGAGACATGATGGTCCCTTTCTTGCTCTGCTGAATCCAGTCTCCTGGCCACACAGGTCTGGCCTCCTGCTGCTTCAGTGGAGGGGTATGAAAGGCTGCTACAGGGGTGTCTCCAAGGGGCCCTCACATCCGTGTTAGCTTGCAAGTAGCATCTTTCCTCTGTCCCTCTCAACATGGCTCACCACCCTAGGGACTGCCAGCCTCTCCAGCAAGCTCGGCTGGTGGTTCCCCAGCTTGAAGTCAGCAGCTGTGAGCTAGAAGAGATTGGGAGCATTCACATAACACACTGGTGCCCTGCGAGAGCGGTGGCTGTGGCCCTGGGGAGGAGGTGTAATGCAGGGGAGAAGGCCGCAAACTCGGGGTAGCGTCCCGCCCTCCTGCTGATGAGGGAAGAAGAAGGTAGGGCTGTGCCGCCTTATCTCCCATCACCTGTAGATGGCTCTTTCATACTCCGGTAAGGCTGGAGCAAGGCTGCCTCCGTCCAGCACTCCTAAAAAGCTGCCAGTGATACGGCTAAAGTGGCCTCCAAGAAGGAGGAAAGCGGAGGAAAGTGACCCCCCTGTAACCTCCAAAACTATGTTTGGCTGACATGGGTGCAGAAAGGAAAGCTTAAATCCTGCGCCTGCCCCTTCCTCTGACTTCCCACGCCTAAACGAGTGGTTGCTCAGCTTTCCCGTGATGACATCACAGAAGCAGAACTGTTGGGAATGACCTCACACTCTTGTCCTCCTGACTGACGGGGGCCAGGGCTGCCAGGACACATGACTGCAGGGCTTCAGTAACACAAGATGGGAGCTATTCGCCCCTGCTATATTAAGAACATTTCACAGGCTGCAGCATCTTGGTTTAGTTTGCTCACTGGGATCTGGTGTCAGCAGTTTTGAAAACACTCCTCTCTCCAATAGCAGTGGAGATTTGTAGGGTCCCTGTGAGACTGGTCCAGCACCCACAGGACTGCCTGGAGTGCCAGAAGAGGCTAAACATAGCACTACTATTTTTGGAGATGTTAGGTGATCGGATAAGGAGAGATGGGGGCAGAAGGAGAGGGAGAAAGTAAGCTAATAATGTTAGGCAGGGATAAGTGGGAAGGAATGTTTGAAGGGTCTCACTAGTGGGCTCCAAAAAGGAGCAGGGCTATTCAGTGTTGGTAGCTGGCTGCAGAAACCCACTTCTGCAGTGTTCCCAACGTAGCTTCGTAAGTCAGCTTCTGATGCATGCAGAGCATGTCCTCCTCTCATATCAAATAACCAGGCTTAGGTAAATGACCCAGTCAATGCAGTGGACTAAACGATCTTTGCCACTGAGAACAAAGATGCACATTCACTTTGCAAGTGACTGGGAAAAGTTTTAGGATGTTTGCACTCAACACCTACTTGCAAATATGCTTCTGCTGGAGTTCATACAACATCCCACAGCTCTGCCAGTGCAGCGTTCCTCAGCTAAGGAAGGACAAAGCAAACTGGTTTAGCTTCACCTACTGCTAAAACTGTTTTGCACTAAAAACTTTGCACTAAAGCAGATGAGGGAGAGCTCACATAGAGTAACTATCAGCCAACAGGCAGTGACAGGCACCTGGGCTGGGTAGTAACTTTGCTGGCTCCATTTAGTACCACAAAAGGATGTTTGCCTCTGCCCTGAACAAATCAGTCACTGAAATAGCCTAAATCAGCTCCGGAGGCTCAGACATATGGTCTGTCACTGGAGACTGCCATGTGTCAGCTGGGCCAGAGGAATGGATTCTGTGCGTGAGCACCTCGCATAGATGAGGTGAAGGGTGCAGGTTTCACCTCTGCCACCCAATGCATTTAACTCCCCAGCTGCTGCAAATGAGAAGCCTGGGCATGGCTCGGTACTGTGGCTTAGTCGATTTCTTGGAGCTCAGGAAGCCATTACAATCAGTTACACTTCTGAGCACCACAATTAAAGCAAAAGAGCAAATGAGGAAATGGAAAAAGCAAAACACCTTTATCAGGTGGACACTGCTCCCTTTTTAATCTCAAGCTCACTAATTCAGTGCCGAGGCAGGCAATATTTCTGCTGAAAGAAATAGACGTGAGGCCATCTAAGGCATGGGGGCTCTTCCCAGCCAGCTCAGCTGCAAATTCACAGCTTTGCATTTAGTTCTCTGAGCTTGCTCCTGGAACAAGAGCAATTTCCCGGCACTATCTGCTGGGAGAGGAGAGGTTTGTAAGCCATCTGGCTTCTAACTGGCTCAAGTGCCAGCTGACTTCATGCTCTGGGCACGTCAGGGAGCTGCTTTCTTCAAACAAAAGGGGGAAGCTCCCTCCTGAGGATCTTCCACTCTGCAAAGAGTTCCTGAATGGCCTACCACTTTCACATGATTTGGGCATTCAGCCTGAGGACAAGTAAGCCCTGACAGAGATCTGCTGCATGGTCAGGCACATGCTTTAGAGTCAAAAATAAGTATTGGCTTCATTTCCATGTTCTCTTATCACTAAACCCCTGGCTTCAGCCTGGCGTTGGCCACTGAATGGCTCCCTGTGCCAACACTCTGGACTTAGGTAAGAAATAATGTTTAAGAGCTGGGCAATGCTGTTACTGTGTCTCACTAAACCACCACAGATGGGATAAAACGTCTGAAATGCTCCCTAGAGGTTACTTTACCCATTCCTGCTTATTCTGCACCTCCTGCCACGGCCATCTCCCTGGCTCAGCTGATGCCTGTGTGGAGAAGTGCGATGCCATGTACTGGTGACTAGGAGATAGTGGCTGTTAGCACAAAGCATGTAATTTCTATTGCATTAATATGCAATTATTGTGCAACTAGGAGCCTATATTTGTGTAGCTGGGGGTCATGTCACTTTGCAGTGAACTGATGAATGAATGCTAAAGAAGTAATAAGAAGAGCAATCTGCCCTTGTACCCAATCCCCATGCTAACCGCATAATCATATGGTGCTGTTAGACACTATACCCAAGCTGTATTGTTCACAGAATCACAGAATGATTAGGGTTGGAAAGGACCTTAAGATCATCTAGTTCCAACCCCCTGCCATGGGCAGGGACGCCTCACACTAGACCATGTTGCCCAAGACTCTGTCCAACCTGGCCTTGAATACTGCCAGGGATGGGGCATTTACCACCTCTTTGGGCAACCTGTTCTAGTGCCTCACAACCTGTTCCAGTGCCTCAACCTTCCCAGGTTTCTTCTGAGAAGAACCCTGTTTTCTTGCTTAAATGGAGAAGGAAAGATCACTATGTGAAACCATGTGTTCAGATCCCCTGGAAATCATGAGCTGTGCATCTAAGTCCTCTTTTTGTGCTTGTTCTGAATCTGCTCTTCAATAATTGAATACAATTTAGAAGTCATTTTGGGGTGTTCATTGGTAAAGAGCTATCTTTTGTGTGGCTGAGAGGGCAAAGCTCCCATGATTTGGTCCCACAATCAGCTGTCACTTCCTGTGTAGTGTCTAGTTGTAAAGATTTCTGAGTATCCAGAACAGAATGTTACTTTGACTCCTGTTCCTCACACTGTGACTCACTAATGGATCTTTATCACCCCATCTCACTCATCAGGGCTACAGAAGTAAAGGTTAGAAGCATAAGAGCTTTAAAGGCTCAGCACTCAATTTAGAGTTAGACGGTGCAGAACTGGATGTTCCCCGAATGACTCTTCTACATAAAGCTCTGGTAACAGAGGCCTCTGCTCTAGCCAGACTTTTCAAGTGTGTCCTGCAAATGCTCTTCCCTGCTCTCCCAGTGCTGGAGAAAGGCCTGGGCATGAGGTTAGTAAGGTCACCAGGGCTTTTTGTGGTAGCCTTAGCTAGGTCACTTATTCAAGCAAAATTAATCACAGAATCAGTTTTTTTCCAGCTCCAAGGAGGGCACGGTGCAAGCTTGGTACATTCAGAGGCGGTTGTTTCTCTCAAAGAACCTCCTATTCAAAGCGAGGCTATTATCATCTCTCATTTTTAGGCGCACAGATTTTGCAACCTGAGATTTAAAGGAGCCTCTCAGAGACTGACACCTGCTTCTAATAGGATATTCCCATAAGCCTCCTCCCTTAAGTTAGACCCCTGTGCATCCTATGGCTTGTTTATAAATGTGCCCCATGGTAAACCTTTCCATTCCTCTGCTACATAGAAAAAGCACACGATCATTTTATGCCAAGTCTTCCTCTGTGGCTGGCAGCAGAGGTGAAGCTCAGGTGAAGAACACCAAACAGATGAGTTTATTTCAACAATTCTGGCTGGCAGAATCTAGCTGTGGGAAGAGCAGGCACGTTGTTTGGCACTTAAACACAGCTGCACTCAGGTGTGTGTGCTCAGTGGTATGCATATGTTCACATTTTCTGCAATCCTTTTTCTTTTTGTTATTGTGGTGTGGATGAGTTTTCAGTTCATGGATGGGGAGGTCCATGCCTAAGAGTTTGTACGTGTGGCAGCAAAACCTCGCGTGTGCTTGTCTCAGCTAATGACAAAGAATCAACTTTGATTAAAGCTCTTCTTAACATTTGAGAGCACATTTTCCTGGGTATGTTAAACTGTGGTCAAACATGATCCACATGCTTTGCAATGGCCTCATTAGTAGGAAGGCAAAAATTATGGAGGTTTTGAGCTAGAGCGAGGGTGTGTCAGGCCTTTGGATCTGGGTGTGTAAACAAGGGCACAACAGATTTTGCGAGTATAAACTCTGCAGACCCATAAGACTAAACTCCTGTGACATATTTATGTTTCCTCATACACAAATCACATTGACTCTCACACTCTCCTATCACATGGAGTTACCGGACTTCAAACGAAGTGGAGGAGGCAGCTGGATTCACTAAACAACATCTTGGGCACTATGAATGTGTGCCAGATAATAAGGGGAGAATCGCAATTAAAATGTCAAACTGTATCACATTTCCATAACAAAGTCAGAGAGGATTTCCCTCTCTGTGCCTTTCCTTTCTGTTTAACTTGCTTAGGGAGCTGAGACTGCTCTTTCCATGCTGTGGTTTTCAACCCCTGCAAGACATATGAGGTATATTGTTCTTGCAATGTTTGCTTCCTTCATGAGATAATTTGTTGAACACTTGAGCAAAACTGTGTAACAGAAGGAGCCAAAGTTGTCTCAGAGGAAACTATTTAAAACCTTCTGCTCGGTGTGACGCCTGCTTACAGACCTCTGCTCTTTGCTCTCCACTAATAATACCTCCACTTTGTTCTCCTCAGGATCTTGGAGGGCTTTATGAATGTGCTACACTCTTACAAGGTGTATAAAGCTGATCCGTGCGTGAAGCAAATAAGGGAAACTTTAATGTGTTTTAGTGTGTTTTAATGTAAAGGGAACTCTGGTGTTGCACAGGCTCACTCTCAAGATCATTGCAAAGGTTGTATTCGACCTTTAAACCTGACTCCAGGCAGGAGCTTGAAGCTGTGTGAAGGTTGTCCAAGACTCAGATAAAAATGGAAACTACGGGGAGCTTCAGATGTTTGGCAATGGTAAGAACCAATTTAGACCTAAAAATTAGTATCTCTATCAATTGTCTCCCTCCTGCCCACCTGGAAATCATGCAGGGACTTGCCAAACAGGGAAGAATTAGATCCTAAAACACGAAAGATAAGTTTCAACATATCAACAAAATATCATCTTCTTGGTGAAAAAAATGCTTCCCAGGCAGATTTTACTGCAAATACTTAATTGAGTGACCATTTGTAAAATGTCTCAAGGCTATCAGTGATATGAGCATTATCAACTGTTGTTCAGTGGTTGCTGTTACATTTGACATGCAAGTGGGAAACAAGATGGAGGTTGCTTCCCGTGGCAGCTGGCTCTTGTCCCCTTGGAGAATATAGCAAGCTCTGAGCCAGCCCTTCCCGATCTCCATAAACACATCCCTTGCTTTTATATACTGTAATAAAGGAGGCCTCACTCTGTTTTGCCTGGCCATGGCTGCCCTGGCCTTGCACAGGCACATCCAGCAGCTGGGTGTAAGTTTGAACTCTGGGATTCCTGCAGCAGCACCATCTGTGAAGGAAAGGGTATGGAAACAGATGCTACCGGGTAATATCTGAAGCCACTGAAGCTGCCCCCCAGCTAGAAAGTCCCAGGCAGACAGCAGCCCGTTTTCCCAGGCAGCCTGAAGGCCATGGGCTTGCTGAGCAGAGAGTCACTGAAGATGATTTGGTGCGGTGTTTCTTCCTCATGGAGCTGAACTGGAAGGAGGCTTCAGACCCTTTTGTAGCAGAGGACTGTGGAAGCCCTGCATGGTGACATGCACCAGCATCCATTCACTCCTCCTTCTGTAGCCCCTCTGAAATTCTTTCCCTACCTGCCACTGAGGGAACAAACATTATGGAAGAAAAATAGCCTGTTGAAGATGAGGAGCAAGATCTCTCCATGTCACTTGCATGGGTATGCTGTTGCAGAGAGAACTTTGTGGCATCTTGTGAGCTCAGCTATTCAGCCAAAAGGGAGAGGAAGTGGTTTAAAATGGATGTACCTCTGTCCTGCTTTTGTCCCAGTGTTGCAATGGACTTACTTGAAAGAGTGGTGTGTAAAACTTTTAACAGGCAGCTCTGCTCCATTGCTACCATCACTGTTACTCCTTTCCTCTCCATCTTCCCTGCACACACCACCTTTCCATCCTGCCCCATCTGCTCCAGCTTTCTGCCCTCTCAAAATCAATTCAGGGTTACCCACGACATTTTATGAGGTTCCTTCACGGGGTTCAGTCATCAGATTACAGGTACTTTTTTTTGCAAGGACAGTTTCTTTATGTGATATGTGAACTCACCATGTCTCCTGAAGGCCCCCACAACTACCTGTAAGGAGTTTGTGACTGTAACATGACAGTTTGTATTTCCACCCACTGCCTCCTCCAGCGCTTTAGAGTTAAATTTGTCCATGTGGAGGTGTCAGAGCCCCTTTCCCCAGCTGGTCCGTGTTCCCATGCTCACGTTTGGCCAGGCACCAATGACCACACAGCTGTAGCAGCCCAGGAGTCAGCTGGTGTGACAGGATGTTCTTCAGCAGACCCTGAAGCCCACACCACGCTTTTCCTTTGCTCCCCTGTCCAGCTGTGAGGTCTCCAGCCCTTGGAGCTGAAACTACATCTTCCTCCTTTCAAAGCTGGGTCACATTGAAATCTCCTGCCCAGCTTTTGCCGGTAGCTCCATCTCCCTGCAGCACTCTCGGCCAGGACATCTGTTATATTGTGTCTTGCAGTAGTATCTCATGAGTCATCTCCATCCTCCGGCATAATTGCAGACACAAAAGAGCTGGGTTGTGAATTGGTTGGTTTGGGCCCATGAGCAGCACAGAGACGTGCGTCACCCCCTCCCACGGGAAGTCCCTGTAGCATTTAACAGAAAAACATAACTCTGCCCATGCCTGGCAATTGCTCAGGCAGGTGGTGTCTGCTGGGGCTGCGGCTCCTTTTGCTAACCTTGACCATCTTACAGTTAGTTCCCTGTGTTCCACCCGTCTGCTAGCTGCTTCCACCTTTCGGTTGGCTCCGGTCAAGTATGTCACCGATTTGAAGCACCTTCCCAAAACATGTTCAGGTCTGAGCATGGCAAGGGGTGGAGGGAAAGAATCCAGCCCCAGGCAGCCCTAGGCCAAGCACCTCCCTGCCCAATCCAGCAGCAGTTTTATTTCCAACTCCAGCAAAGATTTTAGTGTGATGCACAGTGCAAACATGTCCAAAGGTGGTGTACCTGTGCTCCTCATAGGTTTCTCTGCTGAAGGTTAAGAAGAGGACAGGCCAAGGCTGCATTTCTATGCTTTATTTTCTACTTCACCTTTCTCCACATGCCATGCTTCATCCGTGCCCTCAGAACAGAAAGGCAATTCCCATTTCACGTCTTCCCACAGCAGTGCCCCACATGCTTCTCCCTCCTTGCTGATAAAGAGCCATAATCACAGGTCCTGTCGTGTGGAGTATCCCCAGTTTTGTTATAATATTTCATCATGGAGTCCAGAGCCATATGCGTAGGGTGGCCAGTGAAACCATTATGGCTTTGTTATCAGTTTGTTATAAAGAGATAAAAGGCCACAACTGCTGGCTTGTCTTAATTATCCGGCACATGGGTGATCCCACAGAACCACCAAGTCCAAGCCAGGTACTGCATCCAAAGCTACCACTTTAGCTTTTGCTATATGCAGACTATTTGGATTTTCTGAGAAGGCTGGTTTTTGGGTTTGTTTGGGGGTTTTTTTTCAACATTCTGGTGTATATTTGGTTTCTCATTGAAAAAGTGAAAGGGGAGACAAAGAAAGGAGCTAACACTGGAAAGCGTTTTTTGCCTCAGCAGTCCCCTTTGGTGGTGCGAGGGTTTCTGTTCTGTGGGGATTACCAATGTTTATCCCTGCTGCTGTCGTGGGCATCCTCTGGGCAAAGCAGGAGCATAACACAATCCCCAGCCTGGCAGTCCAAGCTGTTAATTTGCAGATGGAGAGCCAATGCACACATATTTTGATGCAATTCTCCTTCCCAAGTGCTCTTTCTGAAACTAGGACCAAGCAACATCTTTTCCAAGTCACACAGAGAGCCAGTGGCAGAGGTGGTGGCTCTACCCTGATGTCCTGCATCCCACTGCAGCTCTAAGGAGAGTGCTGCTCCACAGCACTCCGCATATTAATGGGGTCCCCAAGTCGCCAAGCACCCCTCCAGTCCTGTCCTCTTGCAGGTGCAGGCTGTTTGCAGTTGGTGCACCAAGGCTGGCTCTGTGTGAGCCCAACCTTCAAGGTCATGTGGGGAGCTTGGTGGAGAGGAGGGAACTGGACCCCGGCCGCTCTAGTGTCAGGTTAGCACCACTGCCACTGCATGGGTGAAATATTTCCCACCATCTGTGCTGCCTTCCTAGAAACAGGAAAGTCTCTACTGGCCCCTCTCTGTCTGCCAGGCAAGCACTGATTTCTTTTTTTTTCCCTGCTCTCATTTCTCATGGAGTCAATACAGAGAAGCGCAGTTCTGAGTCCCTCCTGAACTGTGCACTGGTATCCCGGGAGACCTCAGCATGGTTATGGAAAGAGGCTGTATTCACTCATTTGTACCTCTGAGAGAGGGCCAAGGTCTCTCTTCTGCAGGTGAAGCTCCAGAGCTGCTCCTGCTCATCACTCTTGGACTAGCCCCAGGGAGTGGGACCAGAAGGAGCGCTGCCAGTCTGGCATGATTAATGTGGGGCTTTGCCCAAAGGGCCCTTATCCTCTGCTAGATTATCCTGCAGCATTAGCCCCAGTTACCAGACAGAGGTAGGCTTATGCATGCCAGGCCACTGGTGCTCTCCAGACCTGGCAGATCCTCACCTTCATGCCCAGCAAGCCTGGGCTGGCAGGAACAGCATTTCCACAGCCGCTGCAGGCCCACAGCACCTTGGCTGCACATCTCCCCAGAGAGGGTTAGGCCAGGCCTGACCAAACCACCTCATGTGTCTGGATGTGCTTAAACTCCAAACCTGAAATCTCCACCGTGGAGTTTAGTGCAGGTACCCAAAATGCCTCCTTTTAGAAAAAAAAAAAAAAAAAAAGGAAAGAAAGAAACTGAGAGAAAGAATATCCCTCTTGTTTACTTCTTCAGCAGGTAACCTTGTGATTCTGTGCTATTTTGGTGCTGACATTCCTGGGAGCTTACCATAATAAGAAGCAAACACCACAAACTAAAATAACAGCATGAACCTAAGTGCAAGCCCTGGATTCCCACCTAGAGATTGACTCCTTTCCGAGAGCTGCTGGGTCTGTGATTCAAGTCAATGGTGCGGAATTAGTGGGGTGCTTATGAGGAAGGGAAAGATGAGTGGGGTCCAAATGGTCCAAAAGACTCTGATTCCCACACAGCAGTCTCTCTTTGCCTGATGCTCGGCCTGCGCTGTGAAGCAAGGCAGTGGGCTGCCTCCAGAAGCATGGATCTCACCTCACAAGTTTTACATCTTTCATGCTCTCATGCCTTGTGTGCTGTGTTGCCTTTGGCTATATGCTGTAGCAACCACTTCAGTTAGATGGTCGGTGCTGTGCAGCGGCAGGGTATGAATGCACTGAGTGTTGTGCAGCTACTAAGCAAATGCACAGAGGAACAACAGGCAAGTGAGCATGTGATACAGATATACAATCCACCAGCAGGCCCAGGAGACATTGTGTTCCACCTGATGTGAGGAGCAGTTGTCACCCAGCCACCCCTCTACCTGCCCCAAGCCCTGATAGCGCGTGCTGATAGACTTTGCTGTCTGTGCAGATCTCTGGGGAGAAGTGCTTCAGCTGGCTGGATTGCTAAACCCACTCAAAAGCTGGATGGAAACCTCAGCGCAGTCTACTAGACTGAATTGCAGCGGTTTCTGGCTGTTGCTTTGGAAGAGGGCAGCCACTGCACAAGATTTTCTGTTATAAAAACAGCCCATTTTACTTTTCAAAACCTGCCGCAGTTTTATGGGCAAGAAGACGTGCTTCTCCCCTTGTGAAACTTCATGACATTGGACAGGGTACAAAACAGAGGCAGACTTTCTCTTTAATGGCCATCCTGGAGAAGGCTGTGCAGCAGCCAGCCTATCACCCGGCAGAGCGTCCTGCAGATCCCGTTATATAACGCAACCCGAGCTGCCGTAGGACCTCGTCTGAATTCACCTGATTAAATTATTAGCCTCATGTCCTGGCAAGCATCTCACAAGGCTGCCTTGTGAGCTCCATAAATGTAACACCGGGCCTTGGGTGTCAGAGTGAGAGGGAAGCGTAGCCCAGCTTAGAGCGTTTGCCCCTAAACCGGAAGAGCTCTAAGCCCACAGGAGTGCAGAAGCCACATGATGCTGTTGCCTGTCCGACAACGCCGCTGCAGCCAGCCCAATGCAATGGCACCTGTCCCCACGGGCTGCTGGGACCACATTTCCTGCACACTGTCTTTTTACACGTTAAGGATGTAGGGAGAAAAGGTGACATGCACAGTGGTGAACAGACTTCATGCAATTGCCCAGCTGCCCCTCTGCAGTCACTGCTGGCAGAAGCATTAGGTCTAGAAGAGGCCATAACCCAGCAAAGCAGAATTGGTAGAAAACGGGGGTAAAATCAGGGCTGAGTGGACTTTGGAAAGATCACTGTGATCTCTGTGTGTGACTGAGGATCTATTCATGTCTACAAAGTTTAGCTAATGCAAAATAACCTGTAGAAAGAAGCAGCATAGCCTAACACAATTGGTGTTGATCTCCCATGAGTGTGAGAAGGCTGCAGTGTGACTGGGCACTATCCTGACTAGACATTTTCTGACTAGGAGATACCTGGAGTTTCGCCTGCGGTGAGCTTTGTATTCACTTCCCTTGCTTAAAATGTGCTCAGTGAGAACAAATCTGCTGTTTTGTAAAAGGTTTTCCAGCTCCCAAGCAGCCCAGTGACTGAGTATACAAGGCAATCAATGTTACAAGCACTGCTTATGCTACACCCTGGTGCACTGCCAGGATCCCACACAGATCAACCTGACCCAGCTGGAGAAATCATTGAGAAATAAGAGAGAGAGAGAGAGAGAGAGGGAGACCGAGTGAGAAGAAATCCTCAAATCCCCAGAAACACAATGTTAAACCCTCCCACCTGATCTGCAAAGCAGAAGCCAGCCCAGACCAAATATAAACCAAGGCTGCACAGCCAAAACAATTAGACTGCAGAAGGTCAGACAATCTGAAATGTGCATATCGCAGCAGGGCAGATATGCCTGCAGCCAGCTCGCGAAGGAGAGGAGGAGGAATGATGTCTCCCTGCACAGACACATTGGGGATCCTCTCAAAATCCGGTCCTCTTGGAAATCACAGGCATGACTAGCCTGGAGGAAGCCCATAGCCTACGCGGCTGTTGGCTGGCATCGCTGTGCCTGGCAGCAGCCAGCCCAGGTGCATCACTAGCTCTGTTCCTCCCTGCCCACTCTTGGATGTCATTGCAGTTTATAGGATTGTGGCAGGAGTAAGGGAAGGGCATTTTTGTGGACCCCAGCAGACTTACACCTGAGACAGGAAGACTAAAGCACTAAAGAACTTTAGTTTATGTTGAGTTCTTACCCACATAACCTGTCTGATCCCTTTTAATCTTACTAATCTAATAGTAAATCCTGCTATAGCAAATGCCCCAGCACTGCCAAAAGTGTTTTCTCTTATTTAAGACAAAGTCCTAGGACAAAGCTGTCCCTTTTCCACACTAGCAGGAGGAAGGGTAAATGTATTTCTAATGGAGAAGTTGAACAATTCTTCCTGGAGTGGCTGGACTTGCCACATGCTCCTGCTCTGCAAAGACAGGATTACTTGTCATGGTGCTGGTGAAAGGGTTGAAGCTGTTAACATCTTCTGAAAGTGTCTGCATGGGTAGTAAGCTGGAGAGATAAACAGTCACCACCGGTCTCAGCTTCATCTCAGACCTCAATGGGACTGTTCCTTTAAAGATGTAGCCTCCCACCAATGCTACTCAATAAACAGAGACCATCCTTACTCAAGTCTCCCTTGTAGCCCCTTAATGCTCCTCCTATGGAAACTGGCATGGGATGTAATAATTTCAGGCCAGCCCTTTAGGCTATAAGGAGTCTACCTTTCTCTGACCTAACTTCTGGCAACCCCTATCCTACTAAAAGCATCTTCATCTGTCTATGTTAACGGTACCCTTGAAACCACGACACCAACACCTCCAGGTGCCCCACCAGTTCTGTACTCCCTACTTGTGTTGTGGACAAGGGGAGCTCACAGCACTGCAGCAGCCAGAAATTGCTCTCTCTTCAGACAAAGTTTTACCATTCTAATGTTTTCGGATTCCAGTACCATCCTGAAAGACTTCAGCTGCCTGTCCAAAAGGGAGGATTGAGTCTGGAGCTCATAATTTGAACGCCATTCTTTGCCAGCCCTGCTGAATTTCTCAGCTGTTCTTCACCAGATAATGCACAGCCCTTTAATTTCATGCAGAGATGTTTAGCCTATGGTGTTTACAGTCATATGTTATCCTTACCATGACAACACTGAAGGGAGTGTCCCTCATATAATGATAACCCCTGCATATCTTCTCAGAAACACTGAGGTTTTCTACCTTGTGTTCCTGGACAAATTCCTTCCCAGAGCCTGTGTACTTACACTGTACCACAGTGAAAACATGTGCAACCATAGTAGCTGGATTTAAAATTCATCCCTTAGATCCAAGACACACAGCCTGCGTTCTTCTGTCTTGTCAGGGACCTGATGGCTGCCCAGGAAGAAGTGGGCAGGCTCATTAAGGAGTTAAGCATGTTTTCAGAGTAGATATTACACAGCTGTCCTACAGAACCCTGACACAGAAGCCTCCTTCCTCCTGCCTTCCCAAATCCCTCTCTGCTGCATTCACACAAGCCTTGGTACAAGATGGATCTTTGTCTTCTCACACCATGATCATAAATTTCAAGTTATGGACACTTGCGAGGGACGTTATAGTGGGCCTTTGGTGAGTCTATATCCACCAGCTGCTTGAATCCATCACCGTGTAGACTGTATAGCTCTTAAAGCAACTGAGAAGTTTCCTGCTAACTTTGCTAATTTGCCTTGGAGGCTGTGTTCACATGGAATGGAGGACTACTGAGGTGTGTTCACATGGGATGGAGGACTACTGAGGTATGCTCATGTGGGATGGTGGACAGAGGTACCAGAGGATTCAGACATGTTGTGGGATATCAGGGTGCTGAGCTCCTGAAGTGCGCTGACAGATCCAATGCCTGGTGTTTGGGTTATCAGCTTGCAATGACGTACTGTTGACTTCCACAGTATTTCCCATTTGTAGGTGCTGAAACCAGGTGCTTGCTCAAGGGCCAGTTCTTTTATTTAAAGGTGCAGTTGTTGGGGGTGTGTGAAAGAGTGAAGGCTGCTCTAGCTCAAACAGCAGCTGATGAACACTGAAACCTCAAGTCAAACACCGCTTCTGGTTTGGGGGTGGGTGAGTTATAACTTGTTATTTCAACGACAAAAAACTCAGAGTGGAAATGAAACATGACCTCAAACATACCCTAGGTGATAATCCAAGGGGAAGTGAATAGAAGTATAAAGACTTGATAAAAAGTGAGTTTACCCACATTTGTACAATCTGCAGCAGGTAGGGCCTTGCACTTGTTTGGGGACCGCAGTTACTACAGTAACAATAATGTGAAGGAAAGAAAAATAGGTGTGCCATGATATAAAGAAAAGGTGTGAATAGTGGCACTTCACTAGTAGCAGTGTTTTAGCCAACGGGAACTCTTCCAAACGGATGGCTTAACTCCATGCCTTTACTTTATGGTCTGCAAATATTTGCCTTTGAAAATGACAGTATTTGTGGGTACTTGCAATTTTCTTTGACAGCTGCCAGCAGTAGCTTTCCATAGCAAAACAAACTGGGGAAATGTAATTTCCTGAGGAAATTTCCATGAAAATGTAGCAGGTAAAACCTGGATAATGTTACCCAAAATGTTATGTTTTGCACCATAAAAATGGCTTGCTTCATTGAAATTCATTTCCACCTGGGCAGACTGACTTCCTTTTTCATGCTAAAATTACACCAAGAAAACAATAAAACCAAAAAACAACCCAAACAAAGGAAAAAGAGAAAGGGTCTGTTTTATGAAAATACCACCCCAAAATACGCCAGAAGGCCAGCAAAGAGGATGGGCTTCTCTCCTGCAAAAAGCACACAGACCTTGGGAGTACGGGGGCAAACTGTCAGGAAAAGGTAGTTGTGATACACAATCTTTCTTTTATTTGAAAGGATAAAGGGGAAGCTGGGGCACTGATAGATTTTGCTAGTTGAAAAAACTGCCAAGATCTTTCCAGGAGTCTTACAACTGGCAACTACGATCAAAATGTTCAAAATGACATTTGGAGATCATTAGAGTAATAGAAAAAGAAAGATCATAGTGAATGATGATCTAGTTAATGGGCTTCATGTTCTGAATAAATAGAAGAACAAATAGGCACTGAACAAAACCTTGTGTGTCTCTCATATATTACAGCTGAAAGATGATTCGGTGCTAACCCAAATAATTACAATAAAGGCAGGGAGAAATCTGTAGCCTTTTGTGAGGTACTAAGCTGACAGATTTGAGGAAGCCGGCAGACAGAGCTGGGTTGCAAATGTATGTATCTCCAGGCCTGACAAGAACAGCGCCCTAGGCTTTCTGACTTTGCGCTGTAGTCTCCTCTCTCAATTGGATGTGCTTTCTGGAGGAAAGAGTGAGAGAGTCTCTCCTGAACAGGAGCTGCTTTGCAATTTCTAATCCCCTAAATTCCCTTTGTCCTGCTTCCTCTAATTCTCCTCACATGAAAACATACCCTGCAAGGTTGTAGAATCACACATCTACAGTGTAGCTGAGTTGGGCAGGCACCTCTGGAGATCATCTAGTCCAACCCACCTGCTCATGGCAGGGTCAGCTAGAGCTGACCTAAGCTGTTCAGGGCCACATCCAGATTTTTCTTAAACATCTCCTGAGACGGATGGAAACTCCATAAGCTCTTCGGGCAACCTGTTTCCAGCTCTCTCTTGTTGACAAATTCAAACATTTTTAGTCCCTGGCTTGCAAGCCCTCTTATGATAATCAGTGAACTAAGGCTGCTCTGATGCCAAACATCTTGCTGATGCTACAGGAAGAGAAGACCAATAACCTACACGCAAATATATGCTAGGAGCCCTGTCTATGTAAGTTTCAGTGAGACGTGCAGATCACCACGCAATGTGGGAGTCATGCCCATGCACGCCCCAACAGGGAAAAAGCCCAGCGCTTCCACAGGGTTAGTACCCTCAAGGTCACCACAGCAGGGGCTGACGTAAGGCCGTAACCTTGGCAGGGTGGGAGAGGGGGAGAGCAGCGTTTCCACTTTGTGGAATAAACAGTACCCAAGGCTTCCCTGATAACAGGGGCTGTATCAATAGAGAACTTTATTCAGAAGGTTAATGAATTGATCTGATCATTCCTGAGATCATCTATTAGTCCGGTGCTTGCCCATGAAAGAGAGTTGCCCCGGAGCATACGCTGCACATCAGTGAATCAAATGTGCAAAGAAAGACACATGCCTGGAGAGAAAAGGAGCCTGAAGCGAAGCCTGACACTGAACAGCTGGACAGCAGCATATAATAATGGAAAGCACGTTGTGAATGCCACGTTATGCAAATAAAACAGTACAGAGGAGATTTAGAGAGATGAGAGGGACATGTGGTGAGGATGTAAGAGCTACCACCTTATTCTTTCCCAAAATAGGCCATAAATATTTTATGGAACCCTTTGTGACAGCAAAGTGCTCTGAGCCTGATTTTTATCTGAAATTAAGTGTCTCAGACACAATAAGAGAGCGGGAGCTCAGTACCAGACTGGAGGAAAAATGCCTGCAGTTGAAGCCCTCCTTACACCTCACACTACAGTGGGGTTTTCCCCAGAAATCACCCCTAACCCCTGTGCCTGCGAGTGCCAAGGGGAAGCATGTCCTGATGCAGTCCAATTGCCACAGCACTCCCTGGCTGGGCTCAGCTCCCAGGTGCCTGCCTTGCAAAATCCCCCACCACACTTAGCACTAATTGATACCTTTGTTAGGAGGCTTATCAAAGAACGAGAGAGTAGATGGGGTCATAATGGCTGAATTATCTCCTTGTTCCTGGAAGTGACCCTGCTGAGCCGAGGCTGAGGCAACTTGACAGGTTGCTGTAGTGGAAGCAAACGCTGCCCCTCCTCGTGTTGTAGCACTCCTGGAGATAAAGAGGGCTTAAGGCTCTGGGGCTGTCTGTTGAGCACAACGTGCTGCCAGTACTACATTTGCTGTAACAAAAGCAATAACTGTGCAACCTTGTCCACGTTAAAAAACCCCACTTTTGACAGGATTCACTACCTGGGTTAGGAGTTGCCTCTATGGCTGAAGGGTGCCTTAAAAGTCTGAACTAACCCATTGGGATTAAATCATGCCTAGAGCTTTCAAAGGGAAATGCTGGTTATGCTGATGCAATATGTACAGGCATGTGCCACTCACAAACAGCAACAAGCT
Organism: Strigops habroptila; assembly: GCF_004027225.2. Lineage (NCBI taxonomy): Eukaryota > Metazoa > Chordata > Aves > Psittaciformes > Psittacidae > Strigops > Strigops habroptila. Next base: position 24,132,792 of record NC_046359.1, on the reverse strand, counting down.
CTGGTAGTATGTTGAATAACGGTCTAAACCAACTCTGGTCAGGAAATACAGTTCCCTTCTCCACTGAGTGTGTAATATGGGAAAAAGAATGGACCTGCTGCTCTGATGAATTATAAGGAAGCAGTGTGCCTGTCAAGAATAGCCATACTGTAATTATTTAGTGTTATGACTGATATGTACATGAGTTTAAGACAATGGCTTGCCTGAACTAGGCTGGAGCCCAAGAAGTTAGCTAGTGTGTGTTCACATTTACCTTGTCTTTGGCCTAGGCATGGTTTCTGCTAACCACATAGGCACAGGAAGATGCACTTTCAGTGCTATACACCTGGGAACTTCAGGAAGGCTTCTTAAAGCAGCATGGTAGATGGTTTAGTGTGGCTAGTGCTCATTTTTCAGCCACTTTGACAGCCCATCCTTTGCTTTGGAAGCACTGCTAATAGATGTTAGAGCTAGACTAACTACAGCTACATCTCTGTTCATGAGCACTACATTTGAACCTGAATGGCTGATATATTTGCTCATGCTTAGACTCCTTCTCTGTAGTTATAGCAGGCGTTTGTGCCTAAACTGGAAGGTTCAGCTCTCCTTTCAGCTGCTGGGTTCCATGCTCCTTTGGACACCAGATTGGATGGGGAGTATGGGTTCATTCAGTCCTCCTGCCTTGCCTCAGCCTGAAAGCCCCATTGCCTGGTGTGAAAACCTCATTGTCCAAGTCATTTATAAAACAGAATGGGCATGGAGAATCCGTCCGACGGTATTCTGCTCAACAGCAGCAGATCTTACAAAACCCCTTGGCAGTGTCAGCTGGGGCTAGATAAAAGCACCTGGTAAGCTCATCAGCCATAGGGTTGTAAGATCAAGGAGGAGATAATCCCTCTGAGCCATGTCAATGGAACAGGCTTATTTCCAAGCTCCCCTATACAGTGGTGGGGTCAGAGCTCCACCAACACTGTCAAGGAAGAGTATTCCCACTCATCCTCACTCTCCAGTGTGTGCTGCCATCAGCTTTTGGCTTACCCATGGAAGGCCCACCAAAACAAGCTGTGTCCCACTCTCAAAGCTCTTATTATCTTCACTGGAGATTTCACATGAGAGTGTCCATATGGAAGCAGGAATATCACTGACTTCCTTTGGAGTCACACAGAACACTGTGTCCCACTGCATCTTCCTGCCTTCAGGGCCAGTCTTCCTCTGAGGCAGGTCTGAGAGTTGCCAGCTTGTGAAATATAATTGGGACATTTCTACGCTGTCTCTGTCATGCAGCCTTGAGTTCAGGGACGTGTCGAATTCTGTGCTTCGTTTGCCCTGCTTGGTTTTCTTTCATGTCCCACATTGGGGGCGTTGATTAGAAGGGTGAAAGTAATTGCAGCTGCCCTTTGGTTTGAGGCAGTTTAATGCATTGCTTTCACAGTCTTTCTCCTCTACAAAGCGCATCCCTGCCCTGAAAAGTAAAAGTGGCTTCTGGTTGCAAAGATTGCATCTGCTAGCCAAAAGGTATAATAAAAACCTCCGGCTGGCATTGTCCAGCAGCTTCACAGAGGGGTGCAGCATCCTTTGCATGCCTGATCAAAAGAACTGGGGAGTAAACTTAATGAATTACACTCAGAAGTGGCTCTTTAGGGATCTTATGTTATTTTGGTGTAAGAAGAAAGTGGAGATGGCATTGGGATCTGCAGTTCAGCAGAGCAAGGGGAAAGAGGTGATGCCCTTCCTGTTAATCCTCATTTTTCAATCTGGTCCAGCATCATCTCCATCTTCCCAGCTGTACTACGAAATCAGTCAGGCCCCTTGGATTCTGCGGGAAAATCCTGCTCCAAAAAGCCACACAATGTTTGTACCTGAAATTCTGCTATTGTGCAGATGCCAGCAACAGCTTTTCCTGCTAAGCCAGGCTGTGCTGTTTTGGGCTCCTCTTGCCCTGTTTCTCATTGATAATCAGGTAGATAAGGGAGAGGATGCATTTTTTTCATCTCTGGAGCTGCATGAAGAAATGATTTTTAGCTTGGCAGCCTCGCTGGAAAATAATTTAGATTCAGAGAAAAACAAATGTAAATTTTTGGGGGTTTAACTCACAGGCAGAGGAAGGGGATCAGTCTTATTGTTTTCAGTTGACACAAAATGTTCCATGTGATCCCAAATGAAATGCTTAGCTATGGACACATGCAAACAAAGGCAAAGAGGGGGTAGGTTATGCAACTGCATAAGGAAGAAGCAGTTATTGCCATCACAGCCTTTATAGAGGGTAACAGCACATCTGTTATAGAGGGTGCAATGAGAGATGTCCATTTCCAAAGCCCCTGGAGCCTGGTGCAAGACTAGGTTAGGCTGTAGTCCCTGCCTGGAATCAAGCAGCTGCCCTGAGCATGGGGCTCTGACACTCCCTTGCCCAGAAGTCCAAGACTCACAGGGTTTCTGGGCCAGGCTGCTCTCCACCTCTTTGCCTTTCCTGCTGAAGATATTATTGTTTAAATACTGATTGGGCCAGAAGACATCCCTCTCCATCCTGCTGGGTGAGGGTACTGTCCCAGGAGGTGGTAGGCAGGGCTGCATCATCCCTTCCTGTGTGGGAGTTTAATCTGGATATCCTACGCTCTTGAGACTAGACATAGCAGTACAATTTGAAGAGCACTGCCTCCTCTTGCAGATCTGTGAAGCCAAACTTGGTTTGGTTTTTTTTTTCCTTCCCAGCTAGCATCATTCAGGAAATAGGGTAGTAATAATGTGTGAGGAGTTTCAGGACAACTAAAAACACATTTCCAGAGAATGTATTATTCTCTGGAAAAATAAAAATTGTTCAGGTCTATTCATGAACACACACTTGCAGAATTAGTTCCATATATCTGGGAAGGAATCGTTTCAGTCTCTCTTTCGAAACAGAGCAATTGTTGGTTATAAAAAATAGACCAGGAAAATAGGATGACACACAATTGGAAGTGCTTAGAACCTAATGAAGAAAATGTTATTTGCATTGGTGCCAGCATCATTGATATTAAGTAAAATGCAATTTCATTCAGCAAGCTTCTTCCTGATCCTATTGTATTCGCCAGTGGTTTTGCTTATGCAAAGAGGATGTGCTGCCTGTTATAGAGCTGTCTTTGCCTGTGTTATACTGGTAAGGGAATCCACTCAGCCTGTGCTGTGGGATCCATGATGTGCTCCATGCGGCTAAGTGTGGGACATGCTCAGTAAAAGACAGGTTCTGTCCTCAAAGTGTTCCCAAGTAAAGTTAGAACCAGATGCAGCAGGTGGCAGAGAGACAAACAGGCAATTCATGATGGGACACAAGACAGCAGCTAAGTGCAGGGACCTTAGACAACCTTCAGAATGAAAGGCTTGGATGTGTCTCGACCACAAATCACCTTGCTCCTAAGAGAACTGAGCTGTGGTAATACAATATGCCTATCCACAGAGCCACAAAAATGCAGGAAGCATGAAGGGAAGAAGAGCTTTGATATAAGGAGAAAATATTGCGAGGGCAATTAAACTAGAATGAGAGCATGAGGAGAGGAAGCAGGAGTACACAGTAACACAGATGACTCCAACCAGCACTGCGACTTCTCTTTGCAAGAGAGAGACTCTCTTTATTATAAGAAGATAGACTTGAAAGGATAAAAGGAAATACTTTTTCTGGCAAGGGTCTATTTTGCAGTTGATGCAAACAGTTCAGATTGAATGTGTGATAGACATGGGATTAAATTTACCCTTGCTGTAACTCAGGGAATGGACCATGTCTTAATAAAGCATGAATAATGCTTTACAATACATAATAATTATAATCAGTTACAATACATAACACTAGCAATACATGTGGTTTCAAAGCCCAGGCTAGCCAGGGTGAGATCACAAGCACTACCAATGCCCAGCTTCAGGGCACGGGATAATCAGCCATGAAAGGGGCAGAGTAAGTTATCCCTACTTGCATGGCATTTAGGTGAATTAGGAAGGGGTTTGCAACTTCCCATTAAGCATCAATTATCGTTAGCTGTAGATTTGGTATTGGACCATGTGGACGATTGCTTTTCCTAATGTGGTCCTTTTCAGCCTCTTGCTCTTTGAATAGACTGATCCCAGGAACTTCCTTCACAGCTTCTCCCAAGTGGCTTTCTAGTAACATTTTGTCAGAAGGGTGGTGTGTTTGGCTGTTTTCTTTCTATTGGTGTCTGTGGGCAGGGTGGGCTTTGTTGTATTTCTGCTGTTACAGGAGAGGATTTCTTAGAGCATGGACCAAAGAAGTATTGTTTCTTCTGACGAACAAATTGCTAGCAGCCAAACAAAACATTGCAAAACTAAACAGGACAGAGTGTGTGCTGCACTTCAAGAGGTTGGTCTTGTTGTGACAAGAACCAAAAGTAAATGTTAGCAGAGGACAAATCAGAGAGAACAAAAATCTGCCTTCTCTCTGGCCCAGTCAGAAATAAAGTCAGTCTGATGGATGGGTCACCTCTATGTGCAAGACTTTCCTTTTGTTGTAGGATCTTGAGTAGGGATTATTGCTCCCTGAACCCATTGAATTCCTTTGCTTAGTCCATGAGTGTTGATCAAACAAATTAGACCTTCATTAAATGGAAGGTAGCACTCTGTCCTCAGTGGAACTGGTTTTTCCCCCTTCCTTGGAATTTCATTCTCACTCCCCAGATGAGCCCCCCTCTCTCATGCTTCTATGCACATGAGGGAAACCATGTCTGCATTACCCAAACATCTGCTGTGTTATTTCACTGGGGAGCAGGGAACTACTCTGCTCTTTCTCTTGCCATAAAAGGTCTCAAGCAGTATTAGATGCCTGCAGTCTCCCATGGACCAACCACACTGGAGGTGACTTTGCATAATCAGATAGATCCTCAACTGACTATTTAGAGGGACATTTGCAAACTCTGCTCCCTGTTACCTCTGCCACCACTGGGGACAGGCTTCCCCCCAGCCTGGCTCCTACCTGGAGATTTCTATATACCTGTGCCCATCCTGCCCTCAGCTCTTCCTGCTAATTGATGGATCAGATCTGCTGTTGGTGGGGGCCTCAGGAGCACATTTCATGCCACTCCACATTCTGCTGAGCTATTCCAGGTGAAGATTGCACTTTGACACCCAGGGTGCAGAGTCAAGGTATTAGTAGAAGACAGCAGCCACTACTTCCAGCGTTGGGTCATATTGACACTGCAGCAAGTGAGGTTCCCAATCCAGGAGGCAGGCAGAGCCCAGTCCTTCTGTTGGCTTCATTTCAATTGAGACCACAGGAGGGAAAGACAAATGGTGGAAAAGGACCAAACAAAAAGTCAACACTCGATGTCCTTGGTGGTAGTGATGAGCTGAGCACCAGTAAGGTAGCAAGTTCCATCCCCACGAATTTGCCAACAATCAAACTCCAGAACAATGTCTTCAGCCCTGACCCTGATGTTTCTAATATCTGGAGAGTGCTCAAGATGGCAATGTATGGCTCAAAAGGCAAATATGTGTACAGCTATTATCAAGAATGAAAAGAGGAAATACAGAACATGCCTTTCATCATGGATGCGATTTACTGCCTGCCCCTACCCTTCATGACATAGACATGAGATCTCCCCTGAGGACACTTTTCATTGAGAGAGAAAAAAAACAGATGGGCTGATTTTTTATTTTTCTTTAGTGCTAAGAGCTGCATGATTCAGTATTTAATTGGATGAATATAAACTTCAGCAAAGACAAGTCTGGAAGGCAGGAGGGTTATTCTTGTAGTATAAAGATGAGAGGAAGCAGTGAGCAGGCTGGAAACAACATGGAGTTAGAGAGGCTGGTTTTGGAGGATTTATAAAGAAATAAAGTAATTTTAATTGTGTGACAAATTTTACTGACCTTTCACTGGAGACAAATCTGTCTTTTATCTTTTATTTGATTTTCTACGTAGATCAGCCCTTTCGGTTGAGATCATTTCAGCTCTTGGAAAGGCATTGCAAACCTAGCTGAGACAACAGACATTTGAACTCAAAATGATCTTTTTTTTTTTGACACAAGAATTAAGTTTCATGGAATGATTGATTTCCCAACACAATGCATCACAAGATACTGGCCTGCTGGCTTTCTCTCTCTGATTGTGCAGCAATTCTCTATTCTGCTCCTTGCTTTCTTCACACTATACTGGCTGCTTTTATTATTTCATTGATAGAATTGCACCTGACTCTATTTTTACAGCTCTCCCTACTTACAGCTGTTATGGTGAGTTTAATTGTAATGCGTCAGCAAGCTCATGATAGGAAAAGGGTCGGAAGGGCTGTCCCCGGTTGACAACTCCAATCCCCTGCTATTACAGACAAGTGAATCCTGTCATAGCCTTCATAAATGCAGCAAGCTCCATCATCAAGAAGCTTTTAAGGTAACCTTTCTGGTTGTCTCACTGGAAGTTTGTTTTCCACCTCTCTTCCCTCTTGGGTGTTCTGATTATTTGTACATTATTTGTGCATTGCTTTGTTTTCACAAAGGTGGATATAGTGATGGCTTCTTAAAACCCCTCCTTTTATAAGTTTGACATGTAGTTAATTCTTTGTTGTTGGTGATTAATCTGCTGGCAGAGCATTCAGAGCAGGGTAATATATAGAGTGATATGGAGCAATCAAAGCTGATGTTGATTTAGTCCTAATACCAAATCAATGCCAAGGTACATGACTTCTGGTCTGCTCTCCAATATGTCAATAAAGGCTACAGGATGAAATGCATCCTGGAATTTGAACAGAATTTAACAACTACCTCAGCACTGTGGTATCTCACTACAGAGAGCTGAATTTCACTTGCAGAGAGCACACGCTGATGTGTGTAACACTCTGCTTTGGGCTTTTAAAAACTATATCTAAGCACTGCAGAGCCAAACTTTCTCTGGAGTTAGAGAAATATATGCTGCATGTGCTAATGCACCACAAATCAGTGTTCACTAATACTCCATGGCGTTTCATGTCGAGGAAAGTTTCTAGAAAGCAGATAAGACAGAAGAATTTATCTACAATCAAGAAAGGTGTGAAACACAGGCTGGGAAACAGCTCCAGAAGTTCAGAACTTGCCTGGCCTGTTTTTGCTATTAGGTCTTGGAAATGCCCAAACTCAGGCCACTGTAACCTGAAATTCTTACAGCTTTCTAGGGAACAACACTGATGGAAAATCCACACTGGCTTAACATTTTAAATGTGCTAAGGTTACTGGTCAGTTTCTAATTGACCAACAGCAAATTAATCAATAAAAAGGGTGCAACCAACTACAAATACCTGTCACCAATGTTATGTGTCTGGGAGGTACAAATCATATGCTGTCATTTTCCAGCTTAGTGCTAAGTCAGTATCTAAACCACATAAACCTCTGGCATATCATATTTTTGTAAGGAGGTACCCAAATAGATTAATGCTCTCGGTCTTGTAGTGAAAAAGACACATGGAAACTCGTCAAAAGAAAGCATTCCCCTGCATAGAAGCAAGTGGAACATGAGCATTCACAATCAGCTGTTCATTACAGAAGCTTTTGAAACTGTGAATAACTGGAAGAAATGAGAGACACACTATCTACTTCTGCACAGGTAACAGGAGAAGAAGGGACCCCCTGTCCCGCTTGTGGAGGGGAAGACACTTGCTTCTGCTATGTGGTCCAGCCTCCTGCAGAGGAGATCAGAACTTAACTGGATGCACTCATTTTAAATGCAGAAAAGAAAAAAATCAGCCAGAGGAAAGATCATAAAAAAAATAGTGAGTCAAGTTAGTCCAGGATTTTAATTAAATGACAACAGCAACAGAAGATACCAAAGCTGGCACATTTTTGTGGGCAGAACTAACATCTCCAAAAGAAATTGATGTTAGTCTTTGGAGGAGTATGTCAAACAAAAGTATTTTTTGGGTTTCCAGCTGTTGAAAGCCAAATGCAATTACATTTTTAGGAGCTGGGCACTGAAAATTGCAACCCAACCCTGGAAAACTTTGCTTTGCAATCAAAGTAGTTTTTCTACAGGCTCCCCAACAAAAACCTGAAAAACTTTTAAGTAAAAGCTTCAGTATAAACTTGCAGAAACAATGACCAGTTGAGGTTGCAATTCATATGGCTGCTCTCAAGGCCTGAGGGGTCTTCAGATGACTGTATTTGGGAGGTCACTACAGGGTCATGATGTTTGATATCATTTGCAGTCCATGCAGAATCTCTTGGAGAGGATCTCAGGGTTGCAGCACAGAAGACATACTTACTCTCGTTCTGGAGGAAGTTTATATAACTAAGCCAACAGAAAAATACAAGCACAGAATGACTATAAAGCCTCAAAGGATCAAGGATAAAATGAACAAACAAGTCTACCCTACCAACCCATGACAGTGCATGTGCAGACCATAGTGACTTATTACATTCTTCAGGACATAAGAACCCCAAATGCATGTATGCCAGTGCTACTATCAATGTGAGAGACCTGACTTATGTACACCCTCCTTTTCTACAGTGCCCAGCATGGCTCGCTGTGTTGTCCAGGGAAGAGAAATTTCTGTTCAGCACGGCACGTGCATGTAAGTCTTACTGGAGAGTAACAGTAAATATTCCCTTCAGTATTTTCATGAATACCAACGGATGTGAACAGATGCCTGAAATTAAGAAGGTGCTTTGCAGAAACAAGACTACAGTCATCCCTTGAGAGGATCCATACTGGCACAGACTCCTGGGTATTGATACCTGGGACTTGCTGCCCTGGACTTGAGGAACAACAGCCATCTCTGCGTGCCTGCTGAGCAGATAGGTAGTATGGAAGATGCATTTAAGCACTGGTCGAGTCTCACAAATTCCACTTGGGATTTCAAAGAAAGGAGATGCTGTTCTACACCCCACAGATACTGCTTGTTTCTGCGCCAGAGGCTGAGGAGTTGCATGTGCCTTTCCTCAAAGCCTAGCAGAATGTCCATGTCATTCCTACATCTTGGACCAATGCGAAGTCTCAAACAAGCTAGATTTACTTCTCTTCTTGTTACTGCATGGAACCTCGCTAAGTAAAGCTCCAGTTTCATGTGTGGAAATAGCCTTTAAAATCTGTGCTGGTCATAACCAAAGTGAATGTCTGCCACTGCCATTTTTGAGGGAGTAAAACCAACACCATCTATTCACAGTCCTACACCCCTTTTTCTCCTTTAGCCGCCTTTCCTTCCCCTATGCTCCCTGGGTACTCTCATGATAGAGAAACAGAACCGTAGATTTATGATCAATTGACGATTTTACTGTAGGTACCTATTCATGACCACTATCATCTGAGTCACTATCATCACTATCACTTCTGAGGTTTTTGTGCTAAAATCTTTAGCATTTCACCCAATCCAAGGCTTTTTTTGTTTGAACAGTCAGGGATTGTCTATTTCTCTCTGTGTTTATACAATTCCAAAGATAATGGGGCTATTTTTGATTTATCATTAGGCATCACCACAACAAATCTAACACGAACAGTATGGACATCCTGCTCCCACCTGCACTTCAACATGAAGATTTGTAAAGTATCAGATCACTGCTGGCAATCCCTCTATAACATGAAACACCCACCTCCTTCAACATTTAAAGTTAGGACATCTTTGAAAAAAAACCAAACACATTTGCATGATAACATCTGCACACTGTGTTCAGCTCAGAGGGAGAAATGTGTTTATTAATGCCAGTGAGGAGCTTGCTCACAGATGTGAATATGAATAAGCTGTGGCACGCAGGTAACTCTACTCTGATGTTGTCAGATCTGGTAACCTTGGGTACTGATGATAGCAATAAAGCCTGTGTTACATACTGTCGTGGTTACAGCTGAACCCAGGACAAACACGCAATCTTGGGTGCCAAGGTCATCCACCTTAACTTGCACCGACACAACCAAGCATGGGTTTTCAAGGATTGTGTGATCATTGGCCATAGTTAGAGAGGTCCAGTCAAAGGAACATATAAGATAACAGGCCTCTGAGAGGACTGGGATCACCATGATTGGCTCTAGGAACATTTGCTGCAGAAAAAAACTCACAAATCTGAGATAATAACTTTGCTATATTTGACAACTTTCCTTTAGAACAAAGCTATCAGTTACAAAGGACACTTGCAGTAGATGGTGAAGGATCTCAGGTGCTTCTGCTTTGGGGAAGCAGGTGACACGTCAGTCCGTGGTCCCTCATCGTCACTGATATCTCTCATTCCACTAAGCATCAGCCCTGATTTGTCTCTCCCCAGATGACACAGGGGCTAGATTTAGATGTTGAGGACACATCTATCATAAGTCCTATAAATAGTTGTCACATCCATGTACAGTATCTTACTGGACTATTTACAGCACGATCCAAAGCCCCTTGAAGCCAATGGAAAGGATGCCATTTACCTTACAGGGCTTTGGATCAGGCCATAAAACCTCTAGGGTATGTGACCACACTCTTCTAGGCCTATCACAATGTGCATGGCAAGCCATGGTCTGTAACAGGCTTCCATTTGGACCTACTGCATTTTCTGGCTGTGGGTAAACAATCTCAACAGGAGAGAGGAAGAGAACCACACAGAATAAAAGTAGACAGGGACAAGAGTTGGAAGGAGTCCATTTTCTGCTTTGGTACATTTTCCTGCATATGATAAGGGAAAGATTAGAGAGAATGAAAAATGAAAGAGGACAAGGTGAGAGAAGGTTAGGAGATAGCTGGTGGGAAGCACCAAGCTCTGTGGCTGAAAGTCTGTTGTCTGCACTGAGATGTGCTGGGCAAGCCTATTTTCTTTGCTTAGTATTTGTTATTGTGTCTCCTACCTCAAAATGGGAACAGCAAGTCCTGAGAGGGCGTTTACTCTCAGTCCTTCTGCACGACACATGTACCAGCAGAATTAGGCTGTGTAAACTTCCTTCAACAAAACTCCTGCAGCAGATAACATTGTGCTTTCTAGAGCAGCAGGGCAGAGGGACAGGAAACGTAACCCAGCTTGGAGGACTGGGTGACGGGCTGTTCTGTTACTCCTCTTGCAGCCTTGGCTTTCTGATATACTCTGATATAACCAGCTGCTGTCCATGTAAAGGAGACGTGATTCCCTTTACCAGAACTGTGTATCAGTTATTTTCTTTGAGCCAGTAAGTGGCTGCAGATATCTAGTTTCTATGATTGGGATTTTTCAGGAAGTGGGAGACAGCCCAAACAGCTCAGATAAACCAAGCCAAGCCTGAGGCAATGTAGTCTGTGGTTGTTCTGGAGAACATCAGCTTTGGTTTCCGCAGAACTATGGGGCAGTCTTTGCTGCCCTTCCTGATCCCGTGCAATCAAAAAGGAGACGGTGATGACTTATTACCATGCGAGACGTAGTTCACTGCCGAAGTTACTGGTTCAGCAACCAAACAAAAAGAAAGAAAAAATCATCACCAAATGTTTTGGTTTGGTTAGAAACAAGTCTCTTCTTTGGCTTCTTTGTTATGTAGCTAAAATATTTTTTAAATTTTTCTCCAATTACCAAAAAGCTTTAAGTCAACTGAAAGTACAGCATGGTGACGAATGAGTGCTGTCTTAAACTGACATTTTGGCCACCTCCCAGATCTGAGCTCGCACCCCCATGCACCCAACTGAGAAGTGAGTGGTTCTCTAGGACTTCTGCTAGTGGGGCTCAAATTGGCAGAAATAATGATCCTCTCCCTGGAGCAGAGCTTATACCTCAGGCAATTTCCCCCCATCCCTGCATGTTTTAGCCAGCAAGCCAGAAAAGTAGGCCCTCCCTCCTTATTACATCAGAAAAAACTGAACAGTGGGAGACCCTATTTCACTGTTACCTGATCCTCTAGGACAGCACATCTTCTCTGCAATGAGCTGTTCACAGGAAAGATTTCACCACTCCAGAAGCTGTTGGAGGATGATTTGTGTCCTCCATCCCGCTGTCTGCCTTTAGGCTTTCATTGTGTTATTTTTGCATGCACAGTCCAGGGTTTCTTTGGTCTTGCTTACGAAACCCTCAGAGAGTCTGCTTGAAACCCAAATCCCTGAGGACGACTTAATGATAAAGTTTAGTAGGCTCTTTTCTTTTGAACTTCAGCTCCTCCTCCCCACACTGCTTTGCTCTGGACTGATATTAGGTTGGTCAGTGTAAAGCAGAGAACACAGCCCGGAGAGTCACCAAATCCAGCCTCAACTACATGGCAGCTGATCCCCACCAAACACTCATGAAAGAAAGTTCTTCCATTGATACCCCTGGGAGTTTAGTTCGTGGATTGTCACACGTAGTTGCAACCACAAGCTTTGCTTTGTCTTGTATGTGAGTCCCATTCTAGCTATAAACAATTCTGCCTTTGGTGGCTATGCATGACTTGGCTGCCATTGTAATACACACATTAAAAAACCTCCAGATAGATCTGATCTGGTAGCAAGGGTCTATGTCTAGCATGTATATGTCCCAAGGCAGCAGGTCTGTGCATAGCGTAGTAATCCAGGGAAGCTGGAAAACAAAAAAATAGTGCTGCACAGTGTTTATAGACATAACTGTATAAACCAGTCAAAGCACTTAAGTCACCTGGTGGTTTATTAAAGTGGATAGGGATGTAAATAAGTGGATAGAGCTGTAGAGTAGATAAAGGTGGTTTATTTTTTGTGACCATGCTTTAGCCTACTATTGCTTTTACCAACATGCTGTGAGGGATTTGGAACTCAGCCCTGGGAAATTTAACTGATGTGTTTTAACACAGTAAAATATAACCACAGGTTTTGGGGTTCCTCTTTGGGGCTCCTTCTGAATTGCTTCTTCCCTTCCCTTCCCTTCTTTCCCCTTCCCTTCCCTTCTTTCCCCTTCCCTTCCCTTCTTTCCCATTCCCTTCCCTTCCCTTCCCTTCTTTCCCCTTCCCTCCCCTTCCCTTCCCTTCTTTCCCCTTCCCTTCCCTTCCTTTCTTTCCCCTTCCCTTCCTTCCATTTCCTATCTTTCCCTTCCCTTCTTTCCCCTTCTCTTCTTCCCCTTCCCTTCCCTTCCCTTCCCTTCCCTTCCCTTCCCTTCCCTTCCCTTCCCTTCCTTCCATTCCCTATCTTTCCCTTCCCTTCTTTCCCCTTCTCTTCTTCCCCTTCCCCTTCCCTTCCCTTCCCTTCCCTTCCCTTCCCTTCCCTTCCCTTCCCTTCCCTTCCCTTCCCTTCCCTTCCCTTCTCTTGCCTTCCTTCCATTCCCTATCTTTCCCTTCCCTTCTTTCCCCTTCTCTTCTTCCCCTTCCCCTTCCCTTCCCTTCCCTTCCCTTCCCTTCCCTTCCCTTCCCTTCCCTTCCCTTCCCTTCCCTTCCCTTCCCTTCCCTTCCCTTCCCTTCCCTTCTCTCTTTTTTATTTTTTTTACTTTAGTTCTGACACTGGATTCTTTAATGGTGCCAGCATTTGGGGTATGACATTTGGGTAAATATTCACATATTGTTTTCAGACAATAAAATATTCTATTTCCAGAGTAACAAACCTCTGCAGTTTGGGATGCAACCCCATTTGCCAAGGTACACAATCAGAGGGGACAGGCTCACATCCTTAGTCTGTCTAAAAGGTCTTCTTTACATTATCTGCAGTCTACTCAAAGAATTCTGGTTCTCCTTTGTCTCAAAACTTCCAGGGTAAAATCCTTGTTCCTTCCCAGCAGCCTTCCTCCCTGCGTAGTGCTGGAAAATGCAACTGTGCTACTACAAGTGCTAAGTTGTCTGCTTGATGCCACACAGAACTTTGACAGGTGTCATTTCAGGCGCTTGATGAAGTCACGCATGGCAAGCTTTACTCTGCTTAATTGTCATGCCTTTCTATAATGAAGTGGAAAAGAATAGCAGAGCAATTACCATTGCTCAAATGACTCAGGAAACTGGTAATGAGATGGAGAATCTATCACCACTGAGTTACCAGATCACATGTGAGTTAGGTGTGGTTTTGTGACCACCCTGAGCACCCTATTTAAGTCCAGCATTTGCCAAAATGTGTAGCATTAGTCTGCCCCTGTCCATGAGTTCCCATCCCTTCCCTTATGCTAGATGTATGGCTCATGCAGCTGGGAAATTGAGCACATCAGGCTGATCCAGCTAAATACTTCACCCAGCAGAAAAGAGATAAAAAGGGAAGAGTTCCCTCATGTGTGTGAATCCCCTGATCTGTCTGACTGCTCAACCACACAATCATCAAAGCGCACAGGTGATGGGGTGGGAAAACATGATGTAGGGCTGAGTCACCCCTTTCACATGTGGTATAGAATTAGATTGTCTTAAGCCAATGATGAAAGCAGAGAGAAAACAAAAATATCTTTCTCATCTAGGAATTAAAAGTCAATCCATTTGTCATCATTACAGTGTCTGGTGTCTTTACAATAATTACTACAAAGCTAAAGGATGGGGCTCATATCTGCTTATTTATGCAGCTAGTTTAAGCTGGTTTCTCCGATCCTTCTAATTAATGGAGAGAGAAGCTTCCAGAGGAGAATGCCTCTCATACAAATATGGGTGTTTAAGGGGACTGAGATATCTTCTGAAGAACAAAGAATCTTAGACTGGTTTGGCTTGGAAGAGACCTTTAAACATCAGCCAGTTCCAACCCCCCTATCATGGGCAGGGACACCTTCCACTAGACAAGGTTGCTCAAAGCCCCATCCAACCTAGCCTTGAACACTGCCAGGGATGGAGCATCCATGACTTCTCTGGGCAGCCTATGCCAGTGCCTCACCACCCTCATAGTGAAGAATTTCTTCCTAATATCTTATCTAAATCTATCTTCTTTCATCTTAAAGCCATTCCCCCTTTTTCTGTCACTACATGTCCTTTTAAAAAGTCCCTCTCCAGATTTCTTGTCAGCCCCTTTAGGTATTGGAAGACTGTTATAAGGTCTCCCTGAAGCCTTCCCTTGTCCAGGCTGAACAAGCCCAGCTCTCTCAGCCTGTCTTTATAGGAGAGGTGCTCCAGACATCTCATCATTTTAATGGCCCTCCTCTGGACCCACTCTAATAGGTTAGATGCTCTTGACTATAGAGTAAATCCCAGCTTCACCTCCAGGACATCTGAATTTCACATCCCATCTTGCCCTTGGCTGAAGTCTGACTCAGAAATCTTTACTCTCTGGGGATGAGGATGAACAGTCCAAGCACCCTCCCCATTGATGTATTCCTGGTGAATGCCTGTTCCCCTTCATCTCTCCTCCACTGCTATCATCTACACTAGCACTGCACCTACATAAGCCTAACACTTTCTAATGGTGTGCTCCTTTCTCCCCAGCTCCTCCTCCTCAACCCTTATTTCACAAAACCCTGCTGAAGTGATAACCACCAGCAGACTCCATCCAACTCAAAGTGGACTCAGGAGAGACAGATAACAACACAATAGCCAAGGGCTAATCTAAGCAATTCGTCCCCCCAACCATGGTGCTGGTCAAAGTCCAATTCAAGCCAAATTTGGAAGAAACTAACTTCTGTAGTCAGTATGCAAATATGACCATAAGTCAATTATCTTGCTCCATAAATAGAGGACAGCCTTGGGCCCATTGAGTTCTCCTGCACGGCAGTGGGCTACATGCCAGGATCTCCCCTGGAGTAGAGATGCCTCTCAAGATTACTCCTTGAGGCTGAGGGATTCCTTGCTGCAATGGATTCTTGGTAAGTGATTAATAGCATGCTAAACTTTGAAATCTTAGCTAAGTGAAATAAAGGGTTGATTGCACATGTATAACCCTTTAGACATAAACCGTTGGCTGAGTCTGAGATTAAGTCTGGATACAGCCACACCTAGACTCCTCTCTGAGGAGTACCTTACAATGCAAAGGGGTCCTTTCTGAACCTCATGACTCAACAAGAGGGTCTCCCTCACAATTTTGTCTGATCTTGTCCTCTATGCAGTAAATAATCAAGTGTACCTTGCCATCAAATCTTGCTAAACAAGTGTTGCATTTACTATCAAACTTTGATAAAGCACTGTTTTATATCAATGAAAGTATTGCTACTTCTCTTTTATGAGTGAAGTACGTCACTCCATCTGTGACACATTCTTCAGTGAGCTTTGGCTCAGACTTGTAAGGCCAGCAGCAGGTTCACAGAGGCAGGGTTTGTGATATCATAGTGATCACCCCAACAAGAAGATGACATCATAAACACCAGCTTTGTTGTTCCCCGCTTTCTGTCTGCAGCAGACTAAGCAGGGACAAGTGCTGGGCACAAGGTACCCCAGATTTCTGAGCTCTGGCTGGGCAAATTAGACAGAAGTGTATCCTCCAGAGAGCAATTGATTTGGGATGGTAGGGGGAAGAGACATATTAATAAATTTTTACAGCCGTTTTCCCTCCGGAAGTCCTTTTCTGCTATCTTAGGGCAAGGTTTAAGAGTGTGTAACTTAAAAGATCTGGTATGGAGATTCTGATCATAAAGACTTAATTAAATGAGGTGTTTGGGGAGTTTAATATTACATCGTTGCTGATGGCTGGCTGATTGTTTTAGTTGCCTTTGATCAACTGTGTGAGTGGAGGGTCATCCCAATCACTGCGGGCCTACAGTATCCGTCATCACCCCTCAGTCCTATTTGTCTTGCGTGTGTATGCAGAAGGCCTGCTTTTGATGAACTGTGAAAAGAAAGATGAACTGTTGTAATGAAAACATTCCCTCCCCAAGATCCTCTTTAGACAACATTCAATTGGTTTGACCTTGTCCCCTCTTGTGGAGGACGGTAATGATTCCTGCAGATGGCTGGGTCATTGCTTGGACACTTGGGAGCCGGATTCTTCGTCTGCATTAGCTCTCTGACTATGCAGGCTGCAGCCAGGAAATGCAAGAGCAGCATGGGTAGGCATAGCTGAGATAGCTGTCATCTAGCCAGTTGGAGTCCTCATAGATATTATGGGCTGCCTATTTATATTCAGGGGACTTTACCTAGGCTTGCTTTGCTCATGGCACACACATGCACTATCTAGCCAGAGAGAGCTGGATTGCCTGGGGCTGCAGACTCCACTCTGGCTGAAGCAAAGGCATGGCCTGAGGGAAGCTATTCAAGACATAAGCCTGTCTTCCCTTGCTTGTCTGCCTTGCAGCAAGTATTAGCAAACAGTCTGCCAGCCGAGCTAGTGGTCTCCTACCTTAAATCCTTCTAGCTCCAAAAATACCATCCTTCTCTGATTATATCACATTTAGAAAAGTGACATAAAAGCTGGTGATGAACACAGCCTTCATGTTCAACCCCAGTTTTAGGGAGATTAAATCCCTGGGTCAGCCTTGGGTGAGGTCCCTATCCCTCTGACAGCTGTAAAGGTGACTGTGTTGGAAATGGTTGCCCATTCATCTTCAGGGGAGGTGAAGAGAAAGACTTTCCAGTACTTTTACTGCTTCATAAGAGACAGCGGAAAGAAACAGCCCAGTGTATTACAAGGCTTTAAAAATATTTGGAAGCTAACCTGGTAACTGCACACTTGGAGGCATCAAAGGGCACGTGAACCCTTGTACAAACTTAGTAATGACCTATGCCTGGCCTGGAGAGTTACAGTGAGCCTAAGCAAGAAAGAGAAAGGTTAAATGGGGAAAACAGAGCACACGAGAGTGATGGGATTTGTCTTTAGCTGAGGTCAGTCTCCACTTTCACCTGAATAGTCTGAGGTTGTCACAGCTCATCAAGCTCTTGCAGCCTTATAAGCTGGTCCACAGGTTCCCCAGCAGAACTGCCAAACTGGCTTTAAGGCAGTTTATTTTTTTCCGAAGTGCAGTTAGCCCGTCCTTCTGCGGCTGCTCCAAAAGGAGCTGCAGCTACTTCAGTAATGTAAGTCTTGTCTGTAGCAATACACACAAATTAAGTGTATGTCTACTGGACTAATCCTGCTGTTTTCCTCTTCCATTTCAGGATTTTCATGAAAACGCAGTCAGCTTGTGCATTGCCATTATAAGACTCCCTGACACACGGGCACAGACCAAATACAGACTGCTCTTGCTTTGTGATGCTTCAGTGAAACAAAAATGCCACCCTTTCTCCAGGAAATAGCACAGCTACCAGCATCTTGGTACCTATAATAAGAAGTCTTGCCAGATGCTGCTATCTGCAGCTCACAGTGGTAGGGGCAGCTTTTTCTGCCTACCTCTGCAGCAAAGGATCATGTAGGCTTGACTCAATCAGTTTAATCATGTTTCCTTCCACTTTAGGTGCTTTAGATATTACTGCCTGGGCTGGCCTTACTTTCTCTTGACCTCTGCCAGAGGCACTTGACAATTTAGTCTCCTGGAGGACTGCAGCCCTGTCATTTACATAAAGTTAAGTGCTCTGTACTGGGGCACTTCAGTTTGACTGGTCCCAGTGAGATATGAGAGCAGCCAGGATGCTTCACTCTTGTACCAGCCCCATGGCTTGCCCCTGCTACAATCTCCCATCGCTGTCCTTGGTGAACAGTGCTTCCCACCAAGGTTTGCAGATTTAGCGACGTTTGTTCAGGCAGAATTCCTCAACAACCTTAAAAGGCGTTTTGCCTCCACAAGATCTACAGTATTAGGTGTGCAGCTGGCAGGAGTAGCAGTTGGGGAAAGATCAGGCTTGGGATTCCCCAGCAGGATTTTCTCCAGACAAAGAGCTTCACTCAAGCACAGTTTTATAAGAGGAGAAGAGGTCCAGCATCTGAAGTGGTGCGATGAGGCTAAAACCCTGAGCTGGAATCATGAGGCAGCTGCATGGGTAGCAGCAGTTTGCGGTGCGTGCGGCAACAGGCACTGAGAGATTACTTGCTCCAGTAACTCAGGCTGGGTGTTCAGCACCCAAAGTAAACACCTGAGCTGCAGTGCTACACAAAGGCTTAATACCCTATATTCATGAACCACCTTTCATTCAGCTGCATTTTAGAGCATTAGTACATCCTGCGTACATGGAGCAGAGGGTGAAGCTGAACTCTTTGCCTCAAGCAGTGGTGGGAAGAACAGCCAGGCATTTATGCAGTGCCTGAGCCCCAAGTGCACCAGACGTACCCTGTGCCATGCACATGCTTCCTGGCCATTTGGGATCCAGGTGATCCATACTCCCAGAGGCAAGGTGGGCACACACAATGTGGCCTGCAGTCACATTGGTTACATTTGTGATAGAACGCAAAGGAGTTAGGTGACCAGATCTTGCTGGGAGGAATCCCCCCAAATATCAAAATAACTGAATGTTTTAGCACCCCCTCAAAAATCCTCCAGAAATGCAATAACAAACGAAAACTAAACACTGGATGGGATCAGCAAAATTAGTTATTTCATTGGACAACACATGAAGGTCGCAATCCCGCTGCTCAGGGCACATACCTCTCTGTCTCGCTAACTATTTCTAAAGCATCTGATGGCATTGTCATCCCAGCCCTGACTTGGTACCAGTAATAGACTAGCAGGAAAACTTTCTTCTCCCTCAGTACATGTCAGCAGACATGTTCATAAGTCACATGCATATCCCGAGTATTGGGCTACTGACCGAGACCACCAAGCACAGGTCCTCTGAGCACAGAAAACCCTTAGGCCTCCTGGGAAAGGAAGTGAAGGGAGGAAAAATTCCCCAGGGGGTGCCATCTTGGGAGCATTGTTCTACCAGACCTGCATATTTGCAGATGTGCAAAAGGAAGGATACAAGGACTGATGTGCATCATTTGAAAACTACACATATTTCATTTCCTAATTTTCAAGAGGCCTGGTATATTAAAAAAACCCTCCCTCTGCAATGTAAACTTTCTCCTTGAAGGAAAGTTACTTTAAGGTGCAATGACAGAACTAAGGGTGTGCATAATTTATGTTAAGCTGGCTAACATTTGCCAAATAGAGAAAGGCATAGTTGTTCCCCTGAAAGTATTTTTTAAAGTATTTCCATTTTTTGCATATCCTTAATTTCTGTGATTTATTTTACACTTTTCAATTACCATTTCCCTTGATCATCATAGCCAAATGATGAGTTTTTCAAAGGTAGTCATAATAAAGAAATTTTTTCTTGAAAAAATATGTAATTTTAAATTAAGAATTTCACATTCCTATTTTTTTCAAGAAGAGAATTACAGGTTTGAAAATCTGTGCAACTAGCAAATCCATGGAAAAATAAGCACTTTTGAAAGCTGCAGAAATTCAAATGCATTGTTGACCTTCAAAACATTGCAGATGAAAGAGAAAAATGCCTCCCCATTTCTAGATTTTGGTGAAATTAGAAATCGCATGCCTCCGCACTCCCAGATGAATGTCAAATCTTGCACCTCATCAGCATTTATCATTATTCCTACTTAAAAACTGGTCTGTTGCAGACAAAGTGGAAGGTTGAAGGAGCTCGTGGCCCCTTGGCTGGTGCACGCGTCTCAAAGTTAAATTCCAGAAGAGTCACAAAAGAGCACAAAAGGGCGCAGAAGAGTAACAGAAAGGAGCTGAACTCGCAAACAGAGGAGAGCTGCTCTCTGTGGGGATGTCTGAAATGCCTTTTAATTCTAAACTAGCCTGGTGCTTGCATTGGCTTAGCTGCACAGATTTCCAGCCGTTGGTTCCCTACTCATTGCAGCGAAGCTGAGCAACCTCCCTGGGAAGCAGCACCAGGGGCAGCTGCAGCCTGGGGAGCCCAAGGCCACCACTTCCATCCAACCTTCCCCTCCTCCTGTGCTGACCCACAGCAGGGCACTTCTCAGAAAACACCACTTGCATAATGCTCCTCCATTAAAAACGGACAGGATTACAGAAAAGGAAAGGCTAAAAATACAGGCCCAATGAACCTTCTGAAAAGGCAGCTTCTTTGTTAGGTCTTAAACCCCTGCTTGCCTCACTATGTTTATATCTGTGAGGGCGTGCACACTGCGGTTTTACACAGGTCTAATATATGCATGGCAGCATGCCCTTCGTTTTTTCTTTTTAATCTTTGACTTGACAGTGTTGGAACTTGCTTTCCTGAGAAACCAGAGAAGGAGGGATTGTTGTGTGCATCAATTTTGCTTTTGTTTTGTTTCTATCCCTTTTATTGTGTTACATAAAGAAACTCAACAACTCCTGGCTGCTCCTAAGGGCTTGGTGTCTTTCTCATTCTGTCAGCTGGGACATCAAGGGGTACCTCAGTGCTATGACCATCATGCTTCGTGCTTGTTTGTTTGTACGTGTCACTACCTTAAAGGGGAGTACCTGGGGAGTCTTTGGGATTTTCTTCTGGCTGGGCAGTTTATGGGATGACAACTCTCCTAAATCCCTTCTCCTCTCAGACAACAGTCCACATAACCAGATAGTGACCTGGTTGCAAAACACCAGAGAATTAAAAATCAGCTTTGTGACTCTTGATGTCAATAACAGAAATAATACAAAATGGAGCTGGAAGAAACTTTTAAAGGTCATATTGCCCTTCCAGCAGCCTCCAGATAGGATCAGCCGTGCTGAAGGTGCTGGAGCTGAGATAGTTATCTCAGCTGCTGCTAAAGCTTTCCCACAACAGCATTTTCATACAGGAAACTACCCCAGAAGTGCACAAGTCTCACGACTGGAAAATGTCCCTTAATGTCTCACCTAAATTCCCTTTTCGCACTTTAAGCCGATTACTGCCTTTCCTGTAAGAAAAGAGCATCTTATCCTTCCTTGCAGTAGCCTTTCGCGTACTTGAAGGGTGTTATCATGTCTACCTGTCTTCAATTCCCTAGACTGAACAAACCCAACTCCTTCAGTTTTTCCTTATAGCTCATGTTCATGCTTTCTAGCCCTCTGATCACTCTTGTTCCTGCCTGCTGGACTCTATCCATTTGATTGACATCATTCTTGAAGCCTGATGCTCACAAGTGGATGCAGATTGATTCAACAGGTTACTCCAGGCCAAAGGACAGAGGGGAGTAGTTTCAAAGTTGGAAGATCCTCATCACAAATGACCTAGTCACTCCAGTTGTGGCACTTCTGTAAAACTTCTCTCTGGGTCAGACTGGCAGACTTCTGGAGAAGCAGCAGATGAACATCAGCACCTCAGATTCAACCTGGAACTTAATAGGCAACTGTAGTCAACAAAAAAATACCTCTAGAACTGTCATAGTGGACTCACTGCATCAGACACATCCCAGAAAATGTGCTGTGAAATTTGCTTCTGCTTCAGTTTCTGGATAGATTTAGGATGAGGTGCTCTGAAGAGCCTGTGAAGAACAAAGCATCCTCTAACAGTCTGTTAGCAACGTATTCAGGGACAAGTGGCATTGCCCTGTTGCCACAGAAAAGGAATTTCTTCCCTTTTACTTCCCAAGGCTTATTCTTCAGGTGAAGGAATATGCTAGTATGTCTATACTGCATTTGCAAAAAGCCCACAGTAAACCCCAGACTGGTCTGTACATTCAGCACAGTACAAAGCCTGAAGCGAGGTGAGCTTCCTTTTGAAATCACGGCAGATTTCCCTCTGAGCAGGGAAGACAGGCCAGTGTGGTTCCTTGGACTACACTGACACAGCTCTTCTGTTCTTGGTCCTGCTGTTAGCTCTGTGACCAGCGCTGGGATCTTTGCAGCGTGCTTCATCACATGGTGCAGATGTGCCCCAAAGGAGCTCGTGGGGTTTGTGGGAAAGGTTCTTACTCCTAGAGAAATTTTTCAAGGCAGTAGGGTTTCTGTCTGGTTTCATTGTCATGTTGCAAACTTCTTTCACTGGAAATTGATCTTTCCAAACTCTAACCTTAACATCCTTCAAAGAGCTTGTCCTTCATGAGCCAAAATCCCTACCTTCTGTCTAGTGAAGACAATGGCATGACATGTTAAAACAGCCACACTCTTCCACCTCAGGCAAGGCTCAGCTCCACTCTCTTCTGGGGAACTGCTCAAATACATATTGGCTAGGATTTGTGCCAAGGTTTTTCAGTTAATATTTGCAAAATTTAATCACAACAGCCCTGATTCGGCATTGCCTTAATCCTGTTGAATTGTTCCTTAGTCTGAAGTGAGTGCCTCTGGTTTCAATTAGACCATACGTGGTTATGGGCACTTTTGAATAAGAAGGGATCGAAACCTGATTCTGGAAATTTGATTGCAGAATGCATTCATCCAAGCCAAGGCTACATTTCAACTGCCCAGTTCACAGCATATTATAAAAAGGGAAGATTTAAATACACACTGTACTGTACCATTATAGTACAAGACTGTGAGGACCAAACTTGCTTAGAAGAGGAGAAGAGTCTAGACTGATGCTTTGCAAAGCATTTCCCTGAAGAGCTCCCTTTTTAAATGAAATAAAGATCCAAACCTGAAAACAAGTGGTACCTACCGCAGGAGGCAGGCTTGCCTCCTGAGTGCCAGATAATAATAAACGATGTGTTTGTAATCCACAGCAGAGATGCATGGCATTTTCTTTGACATCAAATGCTAAAGAGGGAGTGAATATTTCTGTAAAGTGCTTTTTCCAAAGCACAGTGAAAGATCTTTCACTAGAGAGAGGATGATCTCTGGGGATTGTTGTTCTTATCTTTTCATTTCACATTAGCAAGAAGAATCCAGGAAAAAGGAGAAGTGTTTATGTACCTAATACTGCATAATTTCTGGAAGAAAAGGGGTTTGATTATGGCTAAAGTGAGTCAATAAAAAAGACATATGCAAGAAGGTGGAGAAAATGAAAGTGAAAAAGCTTGGAATCAAGAGCCAACTATACCTCTTTGCACTGAGTGTTTTCAATTCAACCTGAAAGCTCCTTTCAAATACAAGGATAAAGAGGATTAATCCCACCTCCTCTTAGAGGGAAGATATGGTGGGATTCCAAGGGAACTCCTAGCAGTGACAGCACAGGGTGGCCAGGGAAAATAAGGATCCACACACATCAAGAAGGAGGAAATTAATTCCATCAGAACAGAACTGACTCAGTTATAATTTGACCAGATGACATTTTATCACTCCTCCACAAAGACCAAATGCCATCCAGAATGATTTCCTATGCAACTACATAGTCTGGGCTCAGTCCTGTGCTCCACCAAAAGACTAGAGGGCAGGCTTAAACTTACTGCAGGGTGTTTTAATTCTCTTTATTAATGCCACCTTTTTAGAAGTGCAGCAGGTTTTATACTCTAGTTATTTCCTAAGGCCACATGTTGGCTCAGAAATCCTGGGTTTCACTGAAACACCTGCTCTTTACAGGCTCCACTGACTGAAGGACAAGTTAATTAGGTAACTTACCCAAAGGTCACATGGTGAGCAAAGTAGGATTAGCACTCAAGTTCCTCCTGGCAACTAGTCCTGTGCTGCGACAATTAGAAAAGGTTAACCATCCTCTTTTAGCTTTTGTTTTCCATCTTCCAGAATGGGGCAGCATGTACGCAGGGCTGGGCCATGTTACATTGCCTCAGCAGTATTTTGGAAAAAAAGAAACCCAGAAAACAAACAAAGAACTCACTCTAAAAAGGGCTCTGAAAAGTCATCATATCTGGTGGGATGCGGTGCTTGAGAGGGAACAGAGCAAAACACTGGATTAAGCTAAGCACACTGAATATGAATTCTGGAAAATGCCCCACTCCTTCATTAATCCCCAAGCACAGACCTTGCATGTCCGCAGCTGTGAGACACTTTGTCATGCTGCTGCCCATCTTTTGCTCAGTAGTCGCTTTGGCTCCCCTTGCGTATCTGCCCTGCAGGCAGATATAAGCTAGCAAATATTAGTAAAGGGTCTGCTAGCTCAGTTACAGATCTCCTGCTTCCCTGAGGCTTCTTGCCAGAGTCCCCAGTGCTGGCATGGCCAGGCCAGGTTCACCATAACCTGTGTAGAAACCAGCTGCATTGGAGTCACTGGCTACGTTGCATGGTGCTATGCACATCTATGTACCTAGTGTCATTTTGCTTCTCAGCAAGACTGGTCCGGTCATGCCAGTTTTCAGCAGGCATGCTTGGGAAGCAGTCTTCCATGCACAATGAAATGCACCCACAGCCCACTGGTCTCTTTCTCAGCCTCTACTCACCCTGCCTTGCCTATAGCCCTATAGCCTGATGCTTGCAGGCTGTGAAGGAGAAAAGATGCTGAAAGGAGCACAGGGCTCTGCCCCTCCCTGTCTTGGGGAAAGCTCGTGCTATCCTGAGCTGGAGAGCACCCTGTGACTCAGCTTGGATCAGTGTGGGTCAACACTTAATCTGCCACAAAATGCAAGGTCCCTCTCGATGAGCTGTCCAAGTGCTGGCGCAGACAGATTCCTGTCTTGAGCTGGGGCAGCTGGGAAGGGACACAGTGTTGATCTTTCTCCTTTGGAGGAGTTTTGTGCTACTTTTGGCAGGAAAGCATAAGTAATCTAAAGGACTTCTGGGTGTCCCAGGGCACATGGTCCCTCCACCCACCACCCTGGAAGAATCTAGATAACAATACCACCACAGAGAGGTTCTCAGGGTGATGTTTCGGGGCTGCCGGCTATGGCCTCTCCTCCACCAGCGTGAGTAAAAAGAGCAAATGCAAATGTGTTTTATCTTGGAGAGCAGTGATGGATTCTGGCTTTGGCCGGGGATGAGATGTGTGCCACTGATGACACGTATCTTATTCCCATGCTCTGTGCCCTTAACTTCCAAAGTCATCCCTGCAGGATTGTTTCCCATTGGCCTAAGCAAGTGTCCCTTGGGGCCAGGGACCTTGGCTGTTTCCAAGCAAAGCCAGCATGCTCCCTCCAAGGAAGGTGGATCTCCTGAGTCCTCCTCCAGTCTCTGGAATGGTGCACCTCCCTCCTTCTCTTGCTGGTGAGCAGATGTGAAAACCAACTGCTCATCATGTTGCTGGAGCTTGCTGAACACATTTCACCCACAACCTTCAGCAGCAGTGCATTCTGGGACATTCACCTGTCCCAGAAGGCACATATGACACTGGTCAGTGTGGCCGGGTGCTATCATCCCCTCTCCTGCTATAAATACAGCCCTAGGGTAAAGTTTGAAATGAAAAAAAAAAAGAAATTCATTCCTGTATGGCATTGTGCAATGGCAGACAGTCATTTCTCTGCCTGCTTTAAATTCAGGTAGCTTTATCAGCTGACAATTTACAGGACCATTCATCAGAAGCAGCTGTTTCAGAGTCAGCCAGAGACCACCTCCCAAATACTAGTTATTCAGTATTTGCATAACTTAGAATCACAGCTGTTGAGAATATTTGCAAAAGCAAAACCTGGTCCTGAGCTCTGAGCAGGACAGCTTGACTTTAAAAAGTCAGCTCATGTATCTGGCGTGTTACAGCACCTGTTTAAACTATGCAGATCTGACTAACAGTGGGCGTGGTTTGGGCACTGACCCGGTAATAGAAAGGCTGGAGCTTTGCAGTCATTAACAGCAATCAGCACCTGAAAGAAACACAACAAAAAAGCCCAGCCTTTTCTTTAATCTGAGGATAGGTGGGAGGGTGAAGATTGTGACTGAAAGAAACTGGTAACACATCATGTCTGGTCTCCGGTTGCTGGCCTTCTGACATGCCCTCTACACAGAGGCAAGAACCTCAAAACACATTAACCATTTCTATTCCTAGAGAAATCCCTACTACTAAAGGGTAATGAACTGATGACCTGATGAGCTAATGACTCTGAACTGGCAACAGGGTCCAGAGCAAGACATTATAATTGGAGTATGGCACTCTTACACTAAAAAAAAAATTGTACTTTTCTCTCTGAGTTCTTTTCATAAACCTTGATTAAAAGTCTAAGAAGAAGGAACAAAGTTTCTCTGCATGTTTTCACCAGCAAGCAGTGTTGAGGGGCTTGGGTGTTTTGCCATATCCTTCTCAGTTTTTGCAGAAAAGGCTGTCAGAGGAAACATTTCTGCCTATCTATCTGACCTGCAAATCACCCTCAGCCAGCTCCCCTGTCAGCCATATCCCCTCATGTGTGCTTTCAGCTTAGTCCTTTTGTTCTCCCATTCATAAACCACTGTGCAAGCAGGACAGATCACTGATCAGTGGCTGTCTATCTGCCTTCTCTGCAAGCAATCGTCTGTGTGCCACTTAAAATAAGCAACTGGGGCTACCACCTCATCTACAGGAGGACATCACCGAGGCGATGAAACCTTGGGTGGCTGCCTGCTCCCAGGGCCAGCCCTGCCAAATGCAATTCTTACCTGTTCCATGTGTTCATATTGTCTGTCTCAGTAGCCCAAAGGGCTTGAATGCCAAGTTATGCACACCTTCTGAAATAGGCAGTGGTATCTTCCAGCATCAGTAAGCTCAGAAAATAAACCCAGTACCTGCAGCGGTATCGATCAATCACTAAAAAGCTAAATGGCAGAAAGCACTTGGATATGAAACACATGTAGGATTTACACAGTGCCTTGACTTTGTGCTGGACACTTAATACTTTTGGAGAGCTCCACTGTTACGGGACTCATAAGCCACATAGAGCCCTTGCTGTAACACAGCCATGTATGGCCACTTGAGACTCGGTAATGTGTCATTAAAGGTCATCGGCACCATAGACAATACTTGAATATACAGTTATTTTGGGAAAGATCAAACCTATCAAAACTAATAGAGTTTTCTCTACATCAAAGACACTTTACTGACATTTCAGTCAAGCATGTCTCCTTAGTCCCAGACAAAGGAATGAGCCTCATAAAATAATAAATATCTTTCCATTTTATCTCTTGATGTTTCTATCTATGGAGGTATTTATACGGCCCCCATGACTAGTGGCTTGGCATTTACCTCACCTGATTAGAATACAGATCTACTAAATGGTCATGATTGGTCTGCAAAACCAAACTCATTTTCTTAAGACAGCTTTCTGAAGGAGAGACAAACCTGTTAGTGGAGTTAGTCAAAGAACATTTTGCTGCAACAAAGTCAAAGAACATTTTGCTGCAACAATTTGGGGGTTTTTTGTTTAATGGGATGCTGCTTGGTTGGTAATTCAAAGGAGTTATCCTTTAAGATATGACAGCAAAACCAATCAAAACATCAGGGGCCTGAAACTTGGCTGTATTTTAGAACTTTGGTAGTAAAGCAGAGGAGCTGATACGCCTGAGCCTTTGGTCAGTGGTGAATTCTCCATGGGACTGGAATATCAACAGAAGATCTGTGTATTACTGCTCTTATAATCCTCTTTGAAAGAGGCTTGTCAAATGTCCATGACCAGGCCTGTGGTCTACTCCAGCTATTCCCAGCTGCCACAGGAGGCTTTTGTGGCATGGCTAAGCAAACCCTGAAGATGTTCTAACCAGCGCAATATGTTTGTGCCAGCCCCAGGAGTCATGTGAAGCGCAAAGGTAACTTCAGAGACCACCATGGGGGAGAGCAGACCCTTTTCTGCTCACTGAACTTTGGAGCAGAAAGTTGCCTATATTTCAGGTAGTGGTAACCCCTTGGAGAACAGCTTTGCCTGTCACTGGCGTGCCAAATTTTGCTTCACAGGATGGCCAACACAGCAAAGGAGACAGAAGTTGCCAGTCACAAGGGCAGGGGTGGTGGACTAGGGAACCCTGTCCCTGCTACCCAAGGGCTTTGGTGACCCACCTATGCGCTGGGCTCCAAGAGAGCCTGGATCCAGCCAGCATCCTCCCTGGCTGACTGTATCACCCTCCTGGAGACTGGAGCAGCATCCACCATGGGGCTGGCAGTGGGGGGCTCTGGGGAGAGCCCACCACAGCCAGGGGAAGCTGGGAAGGTGGCTTTTATCCCCTCTTATCAATGTAGCAGAGGTTATGCCCACTGGAGACTTGGCAGCTCAGCAGCTGCAGCCCTGGCTGGTGGGGGCAGGAGGGATTAGTACACAATATCTCTTTTGGGAAGATATTCCCTGGAACTGGAAGCTTGTCATCATGTCATCAGCAGCGCCAGGCTGACGCAGCCTGATTACCCTCCTGTCACTGGGGCACAGCCCCTTTGTGGGTCTGGGAAGTCCTCCCATCTCTCCGCTTGCTACAGGACAGCCTGGTCAGAGCTGATGTCCCTGGGGGTGCACAGGGGCTCTGTGGCGCTCTTGGCTCCAGCATCCCGCACCCCTCCAGCTCCATCCCACCTAATGTGCCTGTGTGCCTTGCAGGGGGGCTGGCCAGCCACCCGTCCCTGACTCATTCCCAGGCTGCTGCCCTAGCCTCTGGGTTGCACTGCTGAGCCCTGGAAGGGTGAAAGGAGGATGAGCACTGAGCCCCACTACTAGCTAAATATGGCAGGCAGTCTGTGCTTTTGAGAAAGGAGAGGAACAAGCTGTTACCTTCCTAAGCATGAAAGGCCACTGACCTCAAAAGAAAGCCTGCACAATAAATCATTTCTGAGGATTACTGTGCAAACCTTGGACATGGGAACATAGAAGCCAGCAGCACTGCAAGACATCCCCCATCCTCACCTCTGACAGCAACACACCTGCACTTTCAGATGATCCCAAATACCAGAATGCCCTAGCCATTGGCTTGGAGATGCCACTCACAGGCATAGAGGGACTCTAGAGGCCATAAGACTTTATTTGGAGTGCTTTCTTTTCGCAGTGCTTCCATCTCACAGAAAGCTGGGCCACCAAAACTGGACACTAAACCTCCCAAAAAACCCTTTTCAGGCTGTGGCTCAGCATGACACCAGCTGTCATGTTCCCCCACAGCTCCCCAACTGTTCTCAGGAGTCTCTCACAGCAGATGCACCTGAGCTGCAGCCAAGTTGGCATGAAGTTTGCATGAATCTGAAGACATTTTATGACCTTAATAATGTTTAGCTGAAATAAGTGGGGCTGTTTACGGCCCATGCCCAGCCTAGCTAAAAGCATTTCTTGGTAGGGTGGTAGGCACATAAATCCTCTTGCCTCTCTGTCATTGACCTTTCTGTGGGAGGGGAAGTGGTGCAGAGGCATGTTGTTAGCAGAGTACGCTCATGTGCCATTGTGCTGGCACCGTATCCAATAAGAGCTTCTGCCCTTGTTCTCAGAGGACATGTTCCAGTAATAATATACCCCAGTGAACTTTTGCATCATGAGATCACGATTTCTTCTATGGGAGATGCAGTAACATGTTACGATTTACTGGCCTTTAGCTGACCAATAACAATTTTCTCACTGTAATAACATAATGCTGCAAAGTTTTCTGAAGTGAAAAAGCAATGACCACATTTTAAAACAGATTCACTCCCACTTTTACACCTGAAAAAAGGAAATTTGTTTCTTGCACATAAGTGAATCTGCATTTTTATATGCTGAATTTTATTTACCTGATTTATGCTTCCCGTCAAACAGCTCTGAAGGCCAAATACTTGGACTGACAACCATGAAAAAATTGTGAGCACAGGGACAAAAAGCAAATGCTAATTTTGCTACTGAGAACCCTGAAAGGGAGATTTATACTTTTGAAAATGCCTAAAAAGAAACTCATGATGTTGTGAATAAAGCGTCAATATATTGTAACCAGGACAGGACATCACTGTTGATTTATCTTGATGCAATATAATCAATCATGCTTGTTATAATCATTGCGAAGGGAAGAAATTCACAGAGAAATGCAATTGATGACTCAAGTTTTTGTCATTGCAAAACAATAAAAACTGCAGAATTTATCACTGTATAATCAAGTTTTTATTAACACCAAATGTAATCAGATAACAAAGTCCATCTCCTAAGTCTTTTCTCAAAACACGGTCTGGCCAAAGTTCTTCCCTCAGCTTTGTTCAGCTCAGATCCTAGATGGCATGAAAATGGTTCTTAGTGAGAAAATTGCACCCTGCAGAGACAGATTTAAGGAGCTCTATCTAGTTAGCTGATCAAAGAGACAGCTAAGAGACAACTTGATTGGGGTTAAAATAGATACTCTCTCTGCACAAGAGAGTATCTAGAAAGAGAGATTCTTTACCCTGAAGCATGGAAGTTGAAGTGCGACAAATTAACAGTAGAAATAAGCTTTTAATAGTGAAAGTGTTAGCACTGGAGCTGATTCTCATGAGAC
This sequence comes from Strigops habroptila, assembly GCF_004027225.2. Taxonomy (NCBI): domain Eukaryota; kingdom Metazoa; phylum Chordata; class Aves; order Psittaciformes; family Psittacidae; genus Strigops; species Strigops habroptila. The sequence goes on along the minus strand of NC_046359.1, from coordinate 24,102,102 downwards.
TTCCAGATTTTCCATTGTTTGAAGTCTTCGGTTGACAGTGGATTTTTTCTAAAAAAAATATGGCTGGTTCAGTCACAGATTATTTGTGGGGGAAAATAAACAAAACCTGATTGTGTGAAATGCTACTGCCTGTGACTTGGCTAGAGCAGATCTCTTCAGCCATATTATATATAACTATTCCCAGGGCCTTAACCCATTGCATCATCTGCATTGGTAGATCACAGCTCCCTTTTCTTCATGAGCTGTCTTGAAACATGTTTAGGGCACTGGCTTTGGTTGCTGTTCCATGTAGAGGTGAAGCTTCAAAGACAACTGCTCTGTGTTCCAGCCACCACTTTGAAAGCACCCCATTTTTCGGGACCACAGGTACCTGAGAGAGATGGCGCACCTCTCTAAGCTTTTAGAGCATGTGGTCAGTAGTTAACATGCCTTGGGGTTGAGATGGGATTCAGGAACAACTTAGTACCACAAGTGCACAGAAGATAAAATACAAATGAAAAAGCACTGCATAGATTTCTTTCCTTCAATGTTGTCTCTGTGTTAGGGTAATATTGAGTTTGGGTTTGTTCCTCAGCTAGGTCAGCTGATAAACCAGACTTGCTTCCAGTACAAAAATCACATTGGATTCTTCCCTTTCCTCCACAAAGCTTATTCTAGGTCCTTGGAAAAATCCCACAAGTCGTCTTCAAATAATTTTTTTAATCCCTTCTGTTCTTTGCCTTGTCCTATTCTCCAGTTCCTCTCTTTGTAGATATGAGCTGCGTTCCCACCGACGTCATTATCATATCAATTGTTTGCTCAGAGGACTGTCATTATGACTCTGTTCATCTCTGTTATTACTTGTTGCCCTTAGACTGGTGTTAAAGGCCTTGTCAGCAAAGGCAGAAACTGACAACATTGCATGATAGGGCAATGACCATAGCAACATCACATTAATCAGGGTCTGTAGTTCGTGCAAAGACAAACTTCCCCAACCATCAAACTCCCTGATGTAAGACACCATCAAGTTTTCTTTCAGCCCAGAAACTACAAATCCCCCAGGTATTTGCACCCAGACCTCCCTTCTCCAGGTGAGAAAATGAATTAGCTGGGAGCGAGGTAACCGTGTATAACCCTTTCACAGGACCATTAACGCTTACTGTCAGGGTGGATGTTAGAGCGAAGGACTTCTGGGCTACCTAAAGCATCTAGTTTACAGCCCCCATGGGGCTGATTATTTGCATTCCCTCACTTTAGGGAACATATAACAGACAGATGGAGCTGAGAAGCCAACCTTACAAATGCCAGAGGACTTCTGAAAAATAGGCTGATTGAGGTGTTAGAAAAGGAATAATAATAATTCATAATGCATTTGCATAATTTATTAAAATTAAGTACATGTATATATATAAAATGCATCTCATCATCTGTTCCAAGAACAGTGATATGACTGTAGTCTTGTGAAGCCAAAGTGCACGTGGAGCATCTTTACCACTGTTGATTTGTCACGCTGTTAACATCCTGAGGGAGTAAAACATACCTTTAAAATAATCAGCTTGAGCTCAGTCACTTACCCTTGATGCTGCTCCAACATAAATGCAAGTCAGGAGGTGCACACAGTGTCCCGTGCACCCCATTGACAGGTCATGCACACTGGGAGGCACAAACGCATTTACTTTCATCCCTGTTGCTTGTTGAGAGGCTGGGAATTGTTGCAGTAATTTAGGAAGGGAAAATGAAATATGTATGGCTTCTGAGACAGAAATTCCCTCTAAATGGACACATTCAGGAGAGGGGACAGTTTAAAACTGCTGGCTTCTGATCTTCCTGTCTTATGCTCTCCCTCTCCTGTGTCTCCAGGAAGCCAAAGGCTTGGGCTGTAGTAGTGAGGACAATACCCAGAGAGATTTCATGTCACTGCAGTGCAAGTGGGAAAGTCCATGGTCCTTCCTGAGCAGGGGCAGTGGTGGCAGGGGGCAGTGGTGGCAGAGGTCAGCACAAGAGCAGTGCTGCACAGAAGGTCTCAGAATGAAGGTCTATGAAGGAGACCAGCCCTCGTCTCTCCGGCCACCTGGCTTAGACAATCTGCCTGGATATCATGGCTGGAGACAGTTCTCCACTTTGAGACTCCAGGCTTTGTAGATGTCATGGGATGTACCCAGAGATCAAGCCCATGGCAGCCAGTACTGGAGGAGGAGACCGGGATAACAGGTGCTGTTGTACTGAATTATCAACACAGAGGAAGTCCAACAAGAATGATCAGGACTTTCAAAGAGACATGGTGGGAATGTCACCAGCTGCCAGAAAGGACAACCAAAACAGAATAGTAAATCATTCCCTGTAGTTCATGTTTGTCTTTTCACTGAGCTGCAGGGAAACCATTTTCACGGGGCAGGGAACTGTTCATATTACAGCAATGATGTTGCTGCTGTGAAAGGTTGGCAATTAGCAGGCAGCCGTGGTGTCAGTGGAGGGTCAGCTTGCCTCTCCAGAAGAGAAGGTTGGATGTGTGCAGACATGAGCTCCAGTAGGCAAACCCCTAGGCTTGCAGGGAGAGAAAAAAAAGACCTCCCTGGGACTGAAGCCCACTGTTTTCAGTTTGTGGTTATGGCACATTTGTTTGCAAAGCAGTATTCAGCCAGCCACAAGTCACAAGGTTGAACCTGCTTGGGCTGTGTTTCAGGAACCTTAAACAAACAAACACCAACTAATGAGATAAGGATAAAATAAAATTTCCTGAGGAAATGCTCCCAGGCACAACAGCAGAAGATGGTCAAACTTTCGCAAATTAATGGGTAAGCCAGGTCCTACTCCTGGATTTCCTCATGTTCAACCTCAGCCTACAGCTTACTGCTGGATTACAATGACTCACTGTTCCCGGCATGGCATTGCACGGCTCACCAGACTAGGACCCACACTGTCCATGGGGACAGGATCCAAGCCCTGACCAGTTCTTTCCTTGTGCCTGTATGTCCCTGGCCTGCAGACCAGTGAGCTCAGCCTCGCCGTGAGCCAGACTATAGGGAACACAGTCAATCAAAAGTTTGGAGCTGGCATGTGATCTTGTGGCTGGAGGTAGCAATCTTACAGATGTCCCCTTAGCAGTGAAGTCTGGTAATTTATGTAAAGTAGTGCAGATTGGAGTCACCTCTTTCTTGGGAGAGAAATGGCAAGCTGCTGGGAGGAGCATATGGGCTGGCATGCACGGAAGATAATAGGTACACCTCTGACCTTTACAGTCTCTTTGTACTAGTATCATCATGTTAATGCAAAGGTTGGTGGCCTCCATATTTTTTCCAGGTAGAGACCCGAGAACAGTTATTTACTAATACAACTGTTTATAACATAAATTAAAATAGAATTTTTAATTTAAAATAAATATTTACCATCTACTCAGACACTTGCTACTGACTTTTGAAGCAAACCCAAGTTGCTAATCTTATTAAAACATTCCTTCAGAAATCCATCTTGGTTCTTCTGCGAATGATCTCTTCTTTGGGTATATCTAGATTTACTCTTTTGAGTGTTGGTGGGGCTTGGCTGCCAGTTCTGACATGTCCAGCCTGTTTCCCATTCCTATTCCTCCTTGGCTGAAAAACCAAATGCTTTCCGAAGAGTAGAGAAGACAATTACCCAGCAGAGTAATTATCACAGAAAGCAAGGGAAGACAGAGCTGAAGGCATTAGGAAAGCTTTTCTACCAATCAGCACCAAACAAGCCTGTGTTTCTAATGATGGACTGCACTTTCCATCCCTATCAGTCGGCTAACCTTCCTGAGTGCTGACACTAAGATGACATCACCAGACAAAAAAAAAGATCAGACATATAAATGTGTTCTGCAGATAATTCAAAGCACAAACCAAATTTCCTTAGAGAAGGTTGCAGTTCAACAAGCATTTGTTGAGGTGTGACATGTGGCCACAACTAAATGAATTGCTGTCAAGTTACAATGGTTAATCAAATGCAAAACAGTAAAAAAAACCCAAAAAAAGGAACCAAACCAAAAAAAGGAAGAGAAAGAGCATCATAATGAGCATTGGTATGCCTTTATTTGCATAGGACATAATCAGGACCAATATGTAGGACTTAATGCACCATCAGCAAGTTGCTGATGATACTAAACTGGGAGGTGCTGTTGACTCTCTTGAGGAACAAGACATCTTGCAGAGGGATCTGGATAGATTGGAGCATCAGGCTATGATTAATGGGATGAAATTTAACAAGTAAAAATGCCAGATTCTGCACCCAGGATTGAGTAATGCCAGGCACAAGTATTGACTGGGAGAAGAGTGGCCCTGGAGAAAGGGATCTGGGGGTACTGGTCAGCAGCAGGCTCAATAGGAGTCAGCCATGTGCCTGGGCAGTCAAGAGGGCAAAGTGCATCCTGCAAATCACATGCATCTTGGGGTGCATCAAACACAGCATCACCAGCTGGTCAAAAGAGGTGATTATCTTGCTGTATTCAGCCTTGGTGCAGCCTTACCTTGAATACTGTGTGCAGTATTGAGGTAACTTGAGGTTGGAGTTAACACAATCTTAAATCTGGGCCCCACAGTTTAAGAAGGATGTGAAGGTCCTTGAAAGTGTCCAGAGGAGTGCAACAAAGCTGGTGAAAGGGCTGGAAGGCATGTCCTATCAGGACTTGTCTAATTTGGAGAAAAGGAGGCTCATTGCTCTCTCTACAGCTTCTTCAGGAGGGGAAGTGAAGAGGGAGGTGCAGATCTCTTTGCATCTCTATCCAGTGACAGAGTGGTTCAAAGCTGTGCCAGGGAAGGTTTAGCCTGGACATTAGGAAGCATTTCTTTAGTGAGAGGGTGGTCAAACACTGCAGCAGGCTTTCCAGAGAGGTGTTGATGCTGTTTAACAAGGATTTGCACAATGCCCTTAATAACATGCTTTAACTTGGTCAGCCCTGAATTGGTCGGGCAATTGGATTAGATGATCATTATAGGTTCCTTCCAACTGAAATAGTCTATTCCCCTATTCTCTAGTATTAGACCAATTTCCTCATAGGCAGCCACAGCAGAGGTTTTCAACGCTGTTTAGAAGACAAGTGTCTGGCTACTTCCCTGATAGTCTGGGAACATTCCAGACAGCAAGTATTTCTTCAGACACTTGGATGTGCAGAAGCTTAAGGCTCATCTCCTCTGGAAGCAGGCAAGGGGAGAGCTGAAACACAGCCACCATTCCTTTCTCCTTGCTGTCATCCCTGGTGCCCTTTAGCCAGGGCTCAAGCCCAGGTGAGCAGCTGTGTCACATGCGGGGTGCATGGTATTTACAGTCAACTACTATTGTCACATCTGAAAATATGGGACATCGGAACTGCTGGCTGTGTGTGCAGACTTAACTGTTTGCATCAGCATAGGTCAGCAAATCCTTCTGGGATGCTGTGGTTTCAAGTATGGTTTTACGGGGTGTCAATAATGCCAGTCACTGAGATGATATATAGTACACCATGCTGATAATGTTCAGCCCTAATGCCTGCCAGTGTCACTTCTTGCTTGTAAAGCTTTAGGTCAGATCTTTGCTGATGAGTGGGTGAGTCGTGATCACTAGTAGAGGAGGGGCAGAGGAACAAGGCAGAAGAAGGGGCAGGACACAGATAATACCAACAGTGGACAAGTTTATACTCTGCTGATCAGGGAAACACCCCTGTAAAGCAGAGAAATCCTGGGTAAGTCAAGGTGTGTACCTATAAATGATGTCACTGAGCTACATTTCAGGTTCTTGATTGCCATTCGAGTCTTTATGAGGAAAGTGAAATTTACAGTCTCCAGCGACATGCATCGCCATTGGTTGGGTTCAATTGGATGTTTCTTTTTTCTGCATTAGGGCCTGCTAGGCCCTGCTAGGGCCTGGAGTCATAATTGCATTTGCATTAATTTTGCTTTTGAACAAACAGTCTGAAATCAAAGCAGACTTTGCCATGTAAATCTCCAGTGACTGTGGCAATTGTACCTGCAAACTAGGAGAATTCGGGCTCATTAAGCTACTCTGTTTTGCTTGCTCACATTTTCCTTCAGCAAGCTTTAGCTGTTTTTTGATGGAAGCAATGCTGAGAGGAGAAAGGGATATGAGAGACATCCCCTTTATTTTGACTTGAGACAGAAAGTGTACAGACTTATCACAGCAAATGAAGCACACTTTCCTTGAGTGGCAGATTTACCAGGCAGAGACTCTTCTCTCACTGGTCAGCACAACCAGGCCCAGTGCTGCTGGTGGCTCCTCAGGACTCTCCCAGCCACTCACCCCCAGGTGTTTTGGGACCAGTGGATGAACCACTGTCATCCTTGGACATCTCTGGCATGCCAAATACCCAGCTCTCAGCCCAGAGCTCTGAGGCAGCTGCAGGCCACTTCTTGTGGGCCCTTTTGCATGGTCTGTGGCCCCAGCTGGGAAGTCTACAGCAAGACCAGCATTAAAACAGTAGCAAACTTTTTTGTGTGTGTATGTGACATAGCCTCTAAAGGAAGTGAGGCTGTGAAAACACAGCCTTTGCAAAGTATCCAAACTGCTGGTAGCATACAGCTACCTGATTGCCTCTGCAATGAACAAGACTTCCATAAAGGCAGTTGTTCTGTTTCCATTGTTCAACGCTGTAAAAAAAGAAGAAGAAAAGCACCATTAAAGAATGCATTGCACATGAGAGGCAGGGCATGCTGAATTAATTTTTAAGGTACTGGCCATATGGTCATTTCTATTTCAGAAAACTTGTGTTCGGCAGGATCCCAAGCTCATGCACAGACAGAACGAATGATAAATGAGCATCTGCTTGCTTAAGACCCAGTGTTTGACATAGTTTGTTTTCTTAAGAAATTAAAACACATCTTGGCAGTCTCCATCCCATTCCAGAAGGGGACTAGTATCTCTTCCTTTCACTTTGATTAAATGTTTGCTTTGATAAAATACTTAGTAATATGATTTTTTTAAAAAGTTAACTCATTCACAGAAGAGACTTGACTAATGGAAGAGGATTTATACTTTTGGGGGCCTCTGTCATTTCTTTACTCATTGTCATGACATTGGAGAAGGCTTATAAATTTCCCAAGAAACCTAGGTTAATTTAAGGAGAAGAGATTACCATTCAACTAAAGCTGATAAAAAAAAAAATCTCTTCTAGTCTTATATCATCTTAATGGACAACTTAAATGTCCACAAGTCCTGCCAAGAAATTGCCCATTAATCTCTGAAGTGGTGCAGGTGTGTTTCTTAACACAAAGGGCTATTTCTGTTTAAAAAGGCTAGAAATGCCGCTAATGTACCAAATGCCTATCACACATTTCAAGCTTCATCCTTTAGCTGCTTTGTAAATGTCTCGGTGTGCACGGTTGACTGTTTGTATGCCTTTCAGAGTTTCCCCACAGGTAGGCTCCAATCAGCAATAATTTAAAACATAATAGGCTAATCACATTGCACTCCCAAGGGTCTCCAATTTAACATGAAAAGCCTGTTGGAATGTACTAATGGTTTTTCTATTTTAAAAGGAAACTGGTTATTTGGCACAGCCCAGCAATATGAAAATTTGGTGGACAAGAAAGAATTTTGTGAATAAACAGTGAGAAGTATTTCATTTGGCATCGGCAAGTAGAAAACTGGAGAAGCAGCCATTTTGCTGAAATATGGTATTTATGCTACTTTGACATTGCACTTTGTTTAAATACATTAAGATAATTTAACCACATCTGTAAGAAGCTGAAATGCTTGCTGTTCAGCCTTTCCCCATCTGCAAAATGTGTGGCCTTGTGTGCAATATCAGAGGGAGGTCAGAGGGAGAGACGATGACTGTGCTGCCTAGCTGGGTAGCTTTCATTTGGATGCCTGAGAACCAGAGGAATGGTGCAAAGACTTCTGTTGACTTAAGGCAGTGTTGATTTGGGCCTTGGATGCAGCATGTAGGTATAAACCACTGGTGAATGACAACAGTGTTTACATTGAATCCACTTCTGGTTTACTCTCACCATGAAATTGGGTGAGATCCGATAGTTTGCTAAAAGATCCTCTCTTTGAAGATATTAATTTCTATCTATCCTATTCCATCTGGGCATGGTATTGTTTTAAACAGCAGGATGGATTTTAACAGGAGGAAAGTCTGTATACTAGGGTATTATTTCTATTAAGAAATAATAGATCTGACATGCCAGGGTGCATTACAGAAATTGAGTATTGAAATGGGCAGGGTAAATTCTGCTTATGCAAAACATTCTAATCATTTTTTTTCCACACAGAAATGTAAAAAAGAAAAAAAAGAAGAAGGTCTGAACTCTGTACTTTAACTTGCTATATAAATAATATTATGGTGCTACCAGCAGGGTTACATTCCCCTCATTCACGGAAGGCCAATTCAACATGAGCCGATTTCTGCACTCTTAAAAAGACTAAGACTGCCAAATGTGAAATTCCTCTCAACTCTGACCTGCTTTAAGGCTCACATCCTTAAAGAAATGCTAAACAGACGACAAAAAGGAACAAAGTGGTGAAACTGTTCAGTAAGACAGCTGCCCTCACAGTAAACTCTGTCTGCAAGTACATGATGTAGGTGGAGTGCGAAGCGGTTCAAGCAAACCCATTTGACTCTATCGTAACAGCCTCAGCAACACACATGCAGAGACAGATACCTTGCCTGGTATACAAGGGATAGTAACTTCATAAACTGGCCAGGTGTGATTGCAAGGCTCTGCTTCCATTTCCTGCCTAGGCAGGCTGGAATGGGTAAGCAGGACTCATGCTAATCGCTGCAACTGGGCAAATTTAATCCTTACCAGATCAGGAATTGTCACCCAAACTTGGTGCTGTGTGAAACAGAACATGAGGCACTGGAAACAGAGTACATCCTGCAGGATCCTCCCAGCATCCACTGAGGAACAAGTATTTGTGGAAAGCACAGCACAAAAATGAGGATGCAGGCAGTCTCAAGTCTGTAGCAGAAAGGGAACAAGTTAAACCAGAGACATCTTGTGCAGTGCCCGCTTCTCAGCCTTTCCTAACTTTCTCACCGGTTTCTTTTTCTAGCTGGAAACTTCTCATGCTTAGTTACCAGCTGAAGTCACATAGCAAAACATATGCGTAATTCATTCGTGCATATAGAGCTAATTACATGCTCCACTGGTTGGCTAAAGGAATTCACACATCCCACCAGCCAAATAGTTTTGGAGCAAGGAGTTGAAAAGCTAAGGAGTAGATATTACATTAGCTAAAATTTTTAGTAAAAGCATGACTGTGAGAGGAAAAAATACACATACATCTAGAAGAAGTTTGAATGCCCCTTAGAAATGAACCATCTGAGCAAGTTTGTTACAGATGATGTCCATATGGTATTTTGCAGGCAGGTGTGAACTTGCTCTGTCTGCATTCAGAGCTGGCTGAGCACAAGGAAGTCTTGGACAAGTGAGGTCATTAACTTTGGTTGTGCATGCTGTTAACACAGCCACACAGCTCTCCAACTGGGGCACGGGGAGACCTTTTTTATGCCTGCCTCTGTAGCAGATATTCATACAGGAGCATCCGCCTTTTACACTGACACATCTTTGCAGAGAATGGGGCTTTGTTTAAGAAGAGCCGCCAACTATTCACTGACGGAGAGACCAAGAAGGAATTCAGACATGATCCTATTGCATGGAGCCCTCTGATTGTCATTTGTCTAAATGGCCAATAACTGCATAAAGTCACAACTAAGTGACCAGGTTAAGACTTTTTCAAAAACCCAAAGGTCTAAAAGTCAGCTACTAAATCCATATGCAGGCACTTCAATAAGGACAGATTGGTTTTCAGAGTAGCCTAGCCTCCCAGCTCTTCCCAGGACAAGTCAAGATGGGCAGCATCTGTGAAAATCATCATTCAGGTGTGTGGCTATGGATGCTGGGCAGCCTGCTGTAGGCACCAGTGTTGGCACATATTGGTGGCACACCAGTGTGGTGGTGAGTGGTACCTATAAGATGTCAGCCCACAGGAGCCACATGGAGGAATTGAAATTCTAGCCTTGTGACTGTGTCTGGCTGCCAGATTCTGCCTTGGGTTTTGTCTCTTGCCTCCTCCTCCTCCCCCATCCTCCATTTTAATTTCTTTCTACTGCTTTCACCCTGTTGTGGTCTTTGACCCGCTCTCATCCCTCCTAGTTTCTTCCTTGAGAACATGCTCTTGCAGGGAAAGGAAGACAGAGTGAAACATTAGACTGCATGTTATGATGATTAAAAGGCATGTAAGAAAACCAAGGCTGTCATTTTAATCTCTCACTAATGTTCATTGGCATGTCTTTGAGATAGGGTACCGTGCTGACAATAGTGATGGACAGGGTGTGAGATTGGCCCCTTGAACCCAGGGGCCTCCCAGGAATAGATCATGTCTAGACCTGGTTTGCATCAAGGGCCAAAACGGATAAGCTGATTAGCCAATTAGAAATAGTTCAGCTAGTGGAGTAGAGGGACCAAAGAGAACTGAAACTGGAGGTCATGTGGATATCAGAACTGATTAATAACCCCGTGGTGATGCAGAACCTGGGAGGGGCTGGCACTGAAGGGGGAGGAGAAGCCCCAAGTACGAAACCAGGAGATGAACACAAGATACTTTGTGTGTGTGTGTGGTTTTTCTCTCTAGAACCTGACCAAGAAGAAAGATCAAACATCAAACCTAAATGTGGAGAACAGTGGTGTTTGGTCCTCCACCAAAATATTTCCAGCATGTCCTTTAAATGTCATATGAAAATGTCTCACTCTAGAAACTTCATTTTCTATCTTTACGAGTACTTTTCGTTGCTTTATTCCTGTCAGTCTCTACTATATATGGATACTACTAACACTAAATATGGTTTTCATCACAAAACTCCTAGAATTTTCCATTGTGGGCACCATTAGTCAGGGATCATGTGAATCATAGGAGTTTAAAATTACTTACTTGGAACGTCGTTGTAAGTCAAACAGAACCAATGCAGAGGTGATAACTTTTAATAAATGGAAGAAAGGCAAATCTAAACTCCCTTTGGGAAGGCACCATCTCTGCATCACCAGTGCCCTAAATCCAGATCTTACTCAATTGAAGGTGATCAGATTCCTGCTTGCTCCCTTGACTCCCAAGAACACAGAAGACCATGACCTTTCCTGTGGTGTGCCTGGCTGGCAGGGTAGAGTCACCCATCCTGGTTGCCTTCCATGCTAGGTAAGGCATAGGAAAAGATGGTCTCTCAGCACCAAGGGGCATGCTCCCTTACATCCTGTGCTGGGCCCCTGCTTGTAAGGAGGCAGCAAATCAGAAGGAGGATGAAACGAAGTGCTCGTGTGTGTACACACAGGTGGAAGCAGGTGCTGATATGCTGCCCTGTGTCTCACACCAGCTCCCTGCTCACGTCAGCAATTCAGGGAGAGATGGGAAAGCTGCAGTCTGCCCCAGTCAACTGCAGCCCAGCCGGTCTCTTCTAACCAGGCATACATGAGGCATTCAGGAGCTGTCAAGCAAGACATTGTCAAACATCCCAAATGATAGAGAACAACAGGCTCCTGGCACAGTGGAAATAGTGAGCATATAGGGACAATATGTAGGTTTTTTAAAGAAGGCACATGCCCAAAAGTTGTTAAGATTCAAGACAGGATGCAAATGGATAACTCCCTTAAGTTTGTTTGTTTTAAATATTGGCTTTATCTCTGTGGTTCATAGGCCAGAGTTGTGCATTCAGCTAGCCAGATGTTTTGGATAGGCTGCCCAAGGCTGTCTGTACCTGCAATTCGCCTTAAATGAAGATGCATGTCTAAAGGCTTTTCAGGGTGGAAACACCTTTCCCAGAAAAATCTTTACCAGTGTGTCATTCTTCTGACCATCAGAAAAGTTTTCCTTTTACAGAAAAGTAATGCTTGATCTGCAACTTTCCTGCTGCATTTGTGTCTTTAGTTCTCAGACTGGAGAAAAGGTCATTTATGTCTTCTCTGTGGAAGCTTTATTTACCTGAAGTTTATTTCATGCCTCTTCCACTGTTCAGCAGCTTCCATGCAACTTCTTCTGTTCTGCAATTTCCATTTTGCCAGTCCTCTGCACTATTACATTGCTCCTGTCCTGCCTTTCCCCAAACACTCCATATCTTTTCAGAAGCGCAGTGCTTAAAACTGGACCAGGTATTCCCCCTGAGGCCCTCCCAGTGCTGAGTAGAAGGTATCAATCAACCAAAATCTATTCTCACTCATATATCCCAGGATAATAGTGGACATTTTCACAGAAGCATGACACAGCTGGCTCATTTGACAGCTCCTTCTGTGATCCACCAGAGTTCTTCCCCATCCATTTCTGCAAACTTTCTAAAAATTGTTCTTCATTATGGGCTTATGCTGCTGATTATTCCTGCCTAAATGTATGAGTTGCGTGTGTCCCTGTTGAATTGCATTCTATTTTTCTCTTTTCAGTGTATTCATCCCATTTGGCAAGATCACTTTAAATTCTAATCCTGTCCTCTATCTGGCTCACAAGTAATCCTTGCCTGGTGTCATCTGTAAATTTAATAAACATTCTCAATATTCTATCATGAGGTCATTAGCAAAATTATTCAACACTAATTCCAGATGGTCTCTTACATTTCTGGGCAGCGCAGAATGTGTTGAAGCATTCCCATGACTGACAATTCCTTCCATTTGTGTTATTGCTGAGAACTTTTGGTCTGGGCTGTGTGGTCACCAAGGTTAGGAAAAACTCTTGCATGTAGATGAAGTGAGCATTCCTGCTGGCATGGCATGATACATCCCCTTCCAACTTAAAGACTTGAAAGAGCTGTATGTCTTTCCAGTCCGAAGGAAATCAATTAAATTCTGCTTAGTAAGATAGGCACTCCCCGCCCCCTCTATCTTCACTTACTCCTACTGGTGTATTTATGTCTTCAGCTCATCCCTATTATTAAAACCTCATTCTTGAGCTGAGACGAATCTATTTTTAAGGCAACTACTTTTGGTTTAGAGAAAGAGTCACTACTCCTGACTCCTATGAGCAGATGGTGGGTTGAAAAGCTTCAGCGTAGTGTCCTATGCACTGCTACTCACAAAAAATAAAAATAGAATAAAATGTTTGAGCCTCACAAAACCCTTTTTTTTAGTTATGAGATGATGTTTCAGGATGAGGACAATGTACAGGGAGTAAAAATCACATGGTCAGTATGTGCTCACACATACACCACAGCAAAGAGGAAGACCTTAAAACAAGGAAGGATACGGGTATCAAGAGGATAATGCATCAGCTTTAGATGTTGGCATAGTTATGAAAGAAGCATGGTGAAATCAGCATCTAATCAACATTTTCTGCATTCTAACTGGGAGTTTCACCAAAGCATCAAGATTACAGCTTCACTGAAATAATAGAGACATGGGTGAACCACTCATATAACTAGAATGCTAACAGAAAAGGGTGCTGCTTGTTCAAGAATGGACAGCAGAGAAAGAAAAGGGGCATCACTTTGTGAGCCTTGTATATATATACTTGTTCTGAAATCCAGAAGACGGATGGAGTTAGCCTTGATGGAAGTCTGTAAAGGTGGAAAGAGGATACCATTGTCTGAGTTTACTGGAGTCTATTAAAGGCCATCCATCCATGAAGATAAGATGTATGAGGCTCTTTGGGAGTAACAGAGACATTTAAAGCACTAGTCTTGTGGGAAGCGGAAGATTTTATCTTTGTTTAGAGACATTTGTTGAAAAAATTAATTCAGCAGCATAAAAACTCTCCAGCACCTTTATGGCATTGGCTTATCACACCTTTTGTTTGGATTCAGGAGACCCAGAAAGGAAGGAAGAAAGAAAAAGGTCCTCTGGGTTTGAGTCTCAGCACAAGGGAGGAGCTGTGTAAGAAAGGGAAGGTGGAAGGCAATGTTGGATGGGAGTTACCATGAAAAGGTAGATTTCATGGTTGAGGAGAGGCTAGTCAGGAGAAGAAAAGAAAAACTGACCCAATGGGTTTCAGACAGGATTGCTTCAAAAAGCTTGGAAAATTGACACATAATATCTTGAGGGAAACTGCCAAGAAAAAGAGGACTTAGAGAGACTTGCTAGTTCCACAAAGAAATAATGCTAAAGGAAGAAGTGCAGATGCAGAAAAAAGACCAGAAATGGAAAACACTGAATTCTCTTCTTTGACCTCAAAGACAAATAGGAACCACCACAAGCAGAAACAAAACCAGATGTCTGAGTACGAACAGAGCTATTTAAAACAAGGTCAGAAACACTAAAATTAAATTAGCAAGATACACCAAAGGTAACAGAATTCAATCATTCACTAAAAGGAAGATGAAGGAAAATGATAGCTCACTGATCTGTGGAGAGAGAAGACAATAGGGAGATTACAATGAACAGATCAAAGTGCTTAATGTCTGGGTTTTTTTGTTTGTTTTGTTTTTCTTGTTTACCTAAAATGGTCAAATGTAAGGGTGCAATTAGCACAGTTAACACCAATGAAAAAGAGGTAAGAATTAAAGCTAAAGTAGGGAAGGAACAGCCTTGGGAGTATTTAGGAAAACAAGACTTTACACACAGAGAACACTGTTCTTACCATGCAACTGAGCAAATCATCTGGTTCCAGAATGATCTTAACAAGTTGAAGAAATAGTCTGAAAAAAGGTGGATGGAATGACAGGCAAGATTAAGGGATTAAGTTCAGGTAGACTCTGGAGAGTGCACACATAGTAAATTTCATGATGTTAAAAATGCAGAACAACATTTTGGTTAGAAAGGAGTCTCTGGGAAAAGGATTTGTGAGTTAACTGAACCTGAAACAGCAATAACAGGCTGGTGTGGAAAAGGCAAATTTTCACATGGAAGCGTACAAACAGGAATTCAAGCCTTCACACCACGAAAAGTGATACTGTGCTCTACTTCATAGTGGGAAGGCCTTCACTGAAATATTATTCCTTAAGCTGAAGGCAAATACTTCCACAAAATGAAGAACAAGAACTACCACAAATGTAGAAAATGCAGTCTATGAAAAAGGACTAAAAGAGTCATGATTGTTTAAGGGACAAAATACTGAAGGTGAAATGATAACATACTTTCAATGTGAAGATGTTTGTTGCAAAGTAAAAAGGGGAACTACTGTTTCATTTGTACAGACATTGCAAATCTGTGGTTTTCCATCGCTACAACAAAAGCAATTTAGGCATTCAAAAAAGTTTTCCAGTAGCAGGTATACTTATAGGTTGCTTGAGGAAGATATGGAATAGCCATCTCAGAAGGTCTTTAGAACCAATAAACACCTTTATCAGGAATGTGACAGGGAATTTTACTTTAGGACAGAGAGAAACACTCTATCACATTTGAACCCCTCTCCCATTTGTACCTATGTCAACTTGAACTTCTTGTGCAAGCACATCCCTGAATAAAGGGAATATATAAGACATCAGAGTCACATGCTTGGGAAGGATCCTTGAAAGTCACGTGCAGCACTTCTGTGCCCCGCCACATCCAACTGGAAGCAGACATGGCAACAGAACTGGAAGAACAAAAAGTAAAGTGGGGTTTTTTTTTCACAGGCCAGAAGGTGCTGAGCTCCTTGGTCATTCAAACATCCTGCCTGCCACAAGGTTTCTCCAAGACCATTCCTAATCCCTTGCTGTGTGGGGGTACCTACCTCATCACCCTTGCCTGTAGAGGACCTCTACATTCAGCTAGTCCATTCCTGTCCACCTTGATGGGGCAAGGCAACCCCAAGTTCCAGTGTCCCTTTCTTTACACTGCACTAGCCAGGCTCTAAGATAATGCACAGTCAGAAGGGAGCAGAATAAATAGGACAGACAGCTGTTAGACAGCTGCATCCAGCTTTCTGACCCCTGTTATATCTCCATTAGGTTTGTTTGCATATAGTGCTGTACAAAAAGGCTAACTGGTGGCACTTTGAAAGAGAATTTTTCTGTTACTCATCTTCTTCCTTAACATGATTTCCCCTTTATTTATTTACCTTTCCACTCTCACTTAAGTTTGCAATAACTTAGTACAGATGTTCTATCATTCCATAATTTATTAATACTGACTTGTTTTTCCCTCCTTTTTCTATAAATGTTTTTCAAATGTTCACACTATAACTGTGTGACTTCCCTTCCTTCCCTCCAAGGAAGTGAGCTTCAGGCTTGCAAAGAGAAAATGTGCTGGAGGCATCTCATCAGCTACAGCACTGCATGCAAGCAGTTAGAAGCAACAAGCCACCCTTGGCTGAGGAAGGGAAGTGACAATGAGCTCACCTCAGCCACCCTGTATATACAGGAAACCTTTTAGGCTTAGCAAGAGTGTAGAGCTATGCAGAAAAGAAGCAGAGTAAAGAGCAGTTGGGATTAGAGGGGAGACGGGTAGCTTCTCCTTGGGATTCTCAGCTAACTCATTTTCCCCTCTTTGAAGACAGATGGACTTCTGGTGTTTGCACATACAGTGGGAAAGTGACCATCTTCAAAAGATCACTGAGGAGGCATCCAGCCACTGATTCACCCAGAGCAAGAGGCAGCAAGGTGCAGAAGAGGCACGGTCCTATATACCTCGTTTCAGACAGGAGGACAGTGCATCAGCTTTTCCCTCAGTTATGCATTTGCTCACCTCTTAAGGAAGGACTCCAGCTAGGAAAGGAGACAGCAACTTTCCACTCCTTTGCGTTTCTCACCACACTGTGTTGGCACTTGCAGGAGCAGTTCAGCACACTAAATCAGCTCCAAGAGGGGAAAGTATTTCTAAATGTGCAAGATCAAACCATTAGAGCAGGAGAAACAGGAAGCTAGAGGATTTTTTTTCTTCTTAATCCTCAGAACAATTGGAATGGGTAATGCCAGCAAATGAGGATGCTAGTTTTGTGCTCTTGCTGCAGTCCTGCACCTTATGGCTGGCCAGGCTGAGACCTGGAACTGTGAGCACTATTCTGCACCCATCTGCCCCATTTGTCCAAGCAGAGGAGCCCTTTGGCCCCCTGCCAGGAAATTACACTTCTGGATGAGCATGGTCCCACTTATACTTACTACAACATGGTCATCCAGATGCTGAAAAAGTCAGGGTGGAAAAAGGGGAGAAAAATTCAGAAGAGTGCAAAATCACTGCCTCAACCCCAGGCACATTGTGGCCCTTTGCAAAGGAAAGATCACATTCCATGACTGCAATGCCACTGAGTCAAAACAGAGTGGACTAGCAGCAATGAGAGGTGTTTTTCAGGACATAATGCTGTATTTCCTTTCTCCTTTTACTCCCTGCAACCGCTCCACCTAGACCTGGGTAATATAGCTATCTATCTACTCTTCTTCACAGATTTCCTCCTATACGTTTCTTCTCTTGCCCCTACACACACATTACACCTCTTTCCATGTTTTGGCTGCAGCCAGTGCCTGCTCCCTTGGGTGACCATATGCTGTGGTCTGTGGGCTCCTAACAGCATGAGGTCCCTTTGGCTGATTAACCCTACAGTGAAATTTTCATTTGGTGGGCATAGTCCTATAGCTACAGAACAAAGTGTCTGCATTTATACCCCAGTGCCCTGCCTTGCGCTCTGTTCACATAGATTATTTTATATAGGTACAAGGAACAAAGCTTCATTTCTGCTGCCCACAGAGACCAGGCAAGTGCAGACCATGCTGTGGATGTGGTCTCTGCTATACCACGGGCTCATGGGGCACTGCCACATGTCTTTCACTGCCTGAGGAGGTCTCGCAGCTATTTCAGTATCTCCCATTGGTTCTGTGAACTATCTCCTCTTCACTGAACGAAGCCAACAACTTCAGCCCAAATCCCCAGCCTCCACATGGGACATGGAAAGCAGAGGCCCCCAGTCCTGCTTGGTGCCTGCTAGCGTATCTTCACTGAGGACAGCAGAATGGCACACTTGAATGCCTGCTGAAAGCATGGCCTTGTGGGGCAGGGATGATAAAGTAAATGACGAGAGAAATTTGAGTGACAGCGATATCCGTTTTGGCTCTTCAACAGAGTGCTAGCAAAGAATTAAATATATATTCCAAAGCATGTTGCTCCTCTCTGTCCCAGCTCATTTCTTATCCTTGCAAAGGCAGTTAGCAAGGCCAAATTGGTCTAACAGCCCATTAGGATCCAATCTGCTCCAAGCCCCCACAGTGCAAAAGAAGATTTGAAAGCTCAGATAAAACTTTGCTGCTGGGAGTTCAGCTCCATTCTCTGGCTCTGTGGAGTGCTGGGTGTGCTGTGTGGGGAGTGTGATGCCACACTCACAACTGTTTGGGTATGATGTGTGGTGGCACAAAACCCAGACCAACAGGGAAGTGGTGCTGATCCTGCCCCGCCAACCAAATTCTGTTCTTCGGAGTTTATTGTGGAAAAAACAACATTGTGAGTTGCTTATGGAGCTAGTTGTTTGAAAATGATGGTTTGAAACTTGGGTGGCTTAGGGGAAAACATGCCGAAGGAAAAGCAAAGGTGGTTTTTGTGTAAAGGAAGTCAGGAGATGAAGAAATAATGCAAGTGATTTCACACAAGAGAAGCAGAAGATGTTTTGTGAATTGCTAGGATAAATCTGTCTCCACACTTGGGAGGGAAAACAGATAACAGGAAACAGAGGACAAGACAAAATGTAAATGAAGGATCTGGGTAACATCACTGAGTTGTATGATGCCCCTCTGGGACCCAGTTCAGAGCCTATTAGAACTGATGGGTGACTTTCCACCGACCTCAGTGGACCAGATCCTGTTTCCCCAAAAACATATGTCCTCATAGGCAGAGGCAAGTTGATGCTGTAGGAGCTCCCATATGTTTGAGAAATGGGAAGCAACGCAGAGAACAAGGGATTTCAGGTACCTGAGCTGTCCTAGTTTGCCATGCAATGTAATATTCTATGTTAAATAGCAGTGTCTTCTTGCAGCTGCAGCCAATTTTCCATAGCCAAACAGTATCTATTGATAACGAAGTCCTGGACAAGCCAAAGAAGTGCCCTGACTTTAGAGACACAGCAATGGATCCATATAAAGGAGCACTTAGTGTGGTGTCAGTTGCCAGTAAGAAGAAAGTCAGTATTACCATTTTGGTGAAACTGCCCTCATGAAGTGGGGGTCAGTGTTCAGGTTTTCAAGCCTTTCTCTACCAGAGCAGTTTGGGTAAGACTGTGGTCTTCCCTGTGTTCACTCAATCTGCCTCCCTCCACAACTGCTTTATGAATTTCTGCAAGCATCTGAAACACTGCTCCAAGCTCCAAAGCAATGCTTAGAGACTTAGCCTTCAGCTTTCCTGAGCACAGCTGCATAGACAGCACATGAACATTTTAGTCAGGAGGGGGCTGGATTCTTTGTGACCATTTCTCTCTTCATTTTTGAGATGGGTGGTATTGGGGAAGTGTCTGCTTACATGTCCAAATCTCAGGATTAAAAGCTCTACCTCCCAGGAACCTATGATCAAATCTTAGTCAGACCCACAGGACACTGAAGGCTTACAGGGAGGCAAGAAAATTAGAAAGGCTTTGGAAACTGGACTCCAGCCTTTGGAAATCCAGGACATGATGGATTAGACCCAAATTTTCTTATAAGCACCAGCCTGGCCTGATTGTACTTGGCCTAATGTTTCCTCTTCTGAGAGTCATTCTGTGTCAGGGGAGCAGTTGCATTTCAGAGAGGACTAATTCGCACAGACATACAATCCACTGAAATCACTCATGTATACAGCACTGTAAAATTATATAACAAATGAACTGGAATAGTAGGCCCTTAACTAGGGGATTTTGGTGTCACAGCTAGGGTAAGATAAAAAGTATTGACAAGAGGAAACACGTACAGTGAGGTGTGGCCGTGAAGAGCTTTTTGCACTATAGAATGTGTAAGCATTATTTATGATGTGAGCAGGGTGCAATTTAAATACTTATAATCAGATCCCCTGAAGTACTTAATCTACCTTTGAAGATGTGGGTTTTAATGATTATTGAGGATGAAACATATCCAGTACAGCAAGCTGTTGTTTTTTTATGGTCTTTTCAGCATTCTTTTAGGTGATGAAAAAGAAATCCAAAGACCCAGGCTTCCTAAGATCCCAGAGTTACCATCTGAACTGGCAGAAGGACAAAGAGGAGATTGAAGCTGTCTGGATGCTGAAACTTAATTAGGGGTGAATAAACCAGCCTTGCCTGAAAAGTCAAGAAAATGCCATATTCAGTGGTGCTTGGGATGTTTTTGGTTTTGTTCTTGCTGAATGAGAGCCAGTGATAGGACAAGCATGGACAAGACAAAGAGAGCCATTAAAACAAAGTAGCAGAAGTTATCTGGTAACAGAACTAACTATGACTAAGGCACAGCTTTGTTTTCTTTTGCAAATATCTCTGAAAGCCTTCAGGTGACAAATCCACCCATCTATCTCACCTACACAGGTAATGCTCTCACACCACCACCGGTATCTGACTGTCACCATGATGGATGGACCTCAAGTCCTACTGTATTGCTGACCCCACAAAGCCCTTAAGCAATCTGATATTGATAATGTTGCAAGGCTAATCACTTAATAATAGGACTCCCTGCAAACCAGACACCTCTACCACTCGCCGTGGGAGGAGAAGATGCTTTGCATACATCATCCTGTCAGCTGAGTTTATTATTCTTGTATTCAAGATAAACTGCAGGAGCCAAATGCTGGCCTGTATAAATTCCATCCTCAGGAGTCCAGCAGGCACTGGGCTTCTTGTTAAACACACACACACATGCATAAATCCAACCGGGTAAATAATACGACATCTTCCTATTCCCAGCAGATCTTTCAAGGGCTGATGTTTTCTTTGTTACCTGGGGTGGTCCTCAGGCCAGCTGTATAAACCAGGGATAAGGAGCGAGTACATGGGGTACGCAGAAACAACAGGCAGGAGAGGCTTCTGGCCACATGCAGACCTTGCTGCTTTGTGATAATAAAGCTTTGTTGTATGGCATTTAAACAGACACCAGACAAACAAGCTCTGGCCTTCAGAGTCTTTATCTCTTCTGTTTACCTCTCCCCAGATTCACCACTGTATCTGTTCGGCAAAGAACATAGGCATCTAAGAGGCACAGAAAGGATATAAAAACTTCAGAGCTCAAGCCAAAGTCTTCTTAATGGGTTTGCTGAAGAAAATAATTCCTTCCTGTGAAACATCTGTATTGGTCTCTACTGGGATGATGAGTTGGCAGAATGGTTGGTCTGGCTAGGAGGGTTCACTCCTGCATTTCTTGCAGAGACGATCCCCTAGGAATGAACAGAAGTAAGTCTCTGAACGTACTTAGCCTTTCAGTGGTCTGGTTAGGTTGTGCAAATATGGTTGCTGACTTGGCATCATTACTAGTTACCAAATTCCCAAGGAGCGGAAAAGGAAGAAAACTTTCTTAAGTCTCTTGTTATTGGAGAAAATAACAAACAAAAGAAAAAATCTGGCAGAATAATGCTGGCTTCAGCAACATCGCCATAGGCTTGAGCCAGAAGTGACATCCTCTGGCTGGGTTGTGAGGCTGTATTAACAGCAGGTCCAGGTCTACAGTGCAGGAAGAGTCTGGCTTCCCAGTTCACCCCCACAGGTTTAGGAGCAAGATTTGTTTCCCTTACAGAAATCTGTCTTGGACAGCAACAGAGACCAGCACAATGGATAGTGTACGAAGCCACTACAGCAGGTCCTGGTGTGACTTTAAAGGGAGGAAGTATTTTCAGGTTTCCAGTGTCCCCACACACTCCAGGTTAAATGAGGCTGAGGAACCTCCCTCATACTTCTCTCTGGCAGTCCCAGGGCTTCCTAGTCTGTGCATACTACACCCCAGCATGTGAGAGATCACTGATGCACTGCCATGGAGTCTTCCACATTGTCTCTGATTTCTTTCTTGCTGTCATAGAGAGGGATAGACTTCCATTCCTCTTTTTCCCAAGGGTCAAGATTAATGTCTCTGCTGAGACACTGAAAGCAGGAATGAACTAGTCCTACCAATTCAGCCTAAGAGATCAATAGCTTTTACCACTGATAAAAATGAAAACCAAACCTCACAAACCACTTGTGAGGATGCTGAGCTATGGGAGCAGAAGGATCAAGTGGTGTTTCCTCTCCCTAAAGCCATAAACAACAGCAGCTGTTCTTGAGTCCGAGAGCTCAGCCCTGGAGAAGACAACTTTTGTCAGTGCAGCCACCCCCAAGTTTGCAGGCTCAGAGCTCTCAAGAAGCAAAGTTCTTTGCAGTTATTGAAATAGATTTCTCTTTTCTGTCTCTTTGACAGGGTTGTCATAAAAAAAAGATCTTGGTGAAAGGGGCTGACTTGCAGAAAAAGAAGCAAAGTGAAACTGAAAGTCCTCCCTGTTAAAGTGAGAGCAGCATGGAGATACTGTGCCAGACTTCAGAGCATTTGAAACTGGGCAAGAGATGAGTCCCATTACAAGAAAAATAAGAGCATCTAAGCAAGATGAGGGAATAAGAGCTTGAAAACTTCTTATATTCCCACAGATCAGCCCTTTCTCTATGCTCCTTTTTCCCCCATCCTGCCCTTCCATCATAAGGGACCACTTTTTATTTCTGAATAGCTGAAATTTGGCCAGGTATACCAATAAAAAGTGAACTACAGGGGTTTATGCACTGTCTACTTCTTCAGTAAGCTCTTTTCTGCAATCCTAGAAAGAGGCCTGAAGGGAAATGAGAGTCCTTCCAGTATCCAGCAATGGGAGGGAAATGAAGCAATGTTTCTGCTAAGGGCTGACAGCAGGATGCTGTGTTCAGGGGATACCTTGGAAGCCGCTCTGCAGTTTTGCACATCTGTTGTTCTGCTCCTGGCCAAAGAACAGAGCCGTGGAAAATGCTTCCTTAACCAAACCCTAGATGGGCTGGAAAATCAAACTAATGCTGGTTTGATTTTCCACGAGAACTAGAAAATCTGATCCCAAGCCCCATAGCATGTTCGAGCCTATGCTATTTTTTAATACCACTTTTGGCAGCACATCAGGTAAATGGCAGATTCCATGCAGTGTCTCATTCTGCTTATAACTTCCAAGTCATAGATGTCACGGGTATGCTGCCTGTCTCAGCTTTTCAGCCACATGTTGATCCCACCATTTTCACTGCAGAAATTTACATCTTCATTTTGCCCTGCATCTATCAACAACTGCGTGACCAGATCTCCTGGTGCTTGCAGCTAACTTCCTCTATACATATGAACAAATCTCTATACTCGCAGGAAAAGGCAAGGGCACCTTTCACAAGCTGGTCCTCAGCATCTCTCCCTCACCTAAAAATGGGTGGTACCATGCTGAAAAGGCTGTGTTTGTGTCCCTGAGATACTCCGCAAAACCCAATAGCAGTCTGCTACCTCCAATTTTGCAATACCAGGTGTAAGCAGCTGGTTGCCTCTGTCTTCTATTCCTCATTCCTCAGCAAGTAAATAATTTCTTGTACTTCTGTGGCCTCTGTGCAAGGACTGCAGTGGAAGAGTCATGCATGTTTGAGGGACCATGCAGTTCATCTTGGTCTGAGTGCCCTGCTCGGATCTTCTATGATCAGAGAAGTAATTCCCCTTCCCCTGATACGTGTACACACACTGCAACAGTATGAGCTGGATCCTATTACTCCACTGAAGTCTTATATCAGGCATTGCAAACTGAATGAGTAATTACATGACTGGCATTTTAAACATCCCCTTCTGAGTTTTTATGACTGAGAAAAGCAGCAAAAGGGAAGAGGAGCTACAGTAAGTTTTACTTTTTGGCTTTCATGTTACTCAGTTCTTCTCCACAGCCTTCAGCTTCCCTGTTTCCACAGCTTCGCTTACTTAAGCCAGACAGACCTCATGTATAGCTCCCTAACACCAAGAATGAACTCAGTCCAGCCATCCTGGGGGACACCCTCCCAGTACCATGCTGGGCAGGGTCTAGGAGCAAGGGAACACACCAAACAGACATGTCTTCAGACTGGTTTACAGTTTTTTACCCATTGCACAGAGGCTGGAGGCAGGATAAAACCTGGCACTAGAAGGAGGAGAGGTTTGCTTCTGCTCAGGACCTCCCCAGCTGTGGCAGCAGCCATGAAACATGTTCAAAGAAGAATAATGAAGTTTTCCTGTCTGGGCTTTGGCATTTCGTGAAAGCAAAGTCCTGACCCCAGAGGAACACTTTACCCGTCTCTGCAGAGCTTCTGGTTATGGAAGTGAGGGGGCACCTTTGCCCTCGGCACCATACAAATGTCCCTGTGGCACCACAGCCACCCCACTCCCCGGCTCTTGCCTCCAGAGGGAGGTGGCCTGCTTGCTGTCTGCCACCCACCGCACATCCATACGCCTTTCCCAGGGTGGCATTTGTTGGCTTTGCCCCTCAGCATGTAATGTGTCACAGTGAGTCATCACCCCAGGGAGTCTGTGGTTTGTGCACTGACCTCAGGAGCTCCAGGATCTGCTGCGGGTAGGGTCAAGATGTGGGCAGTGGGGAAAGACCCTCTACCTTCTTCTATACATATGAGGCTTCCCTTCAGGTAGGGCAGGCACACCTGATAGGCACACCCTATCAGCACACCCTGAGTGCCAAGCAATCCTTTGGTCAACCCATCCAAAGACAGGCAGCAGGAACTTGAAGGGCTTTCCCACCTCTGTGGGTGAAGCCTGCTTGTCTTTCATTCCACATGCAGGGAGAAGGTTTCAGGCAGTAAATATCAGGGCAAATTATGGTTTCCTTCTTTAGTATTGTCCCAGACATGAGAACCGCATCTGCTAAATGTGTGGGCTTAGCTGTTTATTTGAAGGAATGATTCTTTTCTATTTGACCGCAGTTCCTTTTTAAAACCATTTAAAAAAGGAGCTTATCCTTATGAGTAATAAATACGTGATAACAGTTTCAAAAGACTTCAGTCCGGGATCTGTGCCCTTTCTGATAGGTGCTTTATATAACATTTATGTATCCAACCTAATATGTATAATCTAATACAATCAAATACATATTCACAATGTGTATTCAAAATTACACTGATCTTTCTTCATGCCTTATTATTAAACTCTACTTTTCTCTTCTATCTCTGTCTGTTTACCAGAATGAGTCAGTCAATAAATAATGGATGGCTGAAGGCATAAAGTCTTATTTTTAGAGCATTTAAAAAATTATTGTAATTCACATTACAGCAGGAGTGAAGCATCTGCAGCTGTAATGTACCACTTTCCATTCAAATCTCCCCACAATGTTGGGGAGCAGGCAGCCAGTTATTTATGTAGACCAAAGCTTCACCCAAAGCACAAAGCCTGCTCACAGGCTGTAGGGGCAGCACTTTGTGATGAACTTGACCTCTCCAATCAGTTCCTTCTCTTGTGTGCTATTTGTTTGCTTATTTTAAATCTTCATCAAAATAATTTTTAGCTTGGTACCCTGATGGAACAAGGTTCATGCAGCTATGGTGTCCAGCAACCCCGCAACCTCCCAGCTTCTGAAGCCATCAGTGAAGGAGCAGGAACTTCAGATCTTTAATTTATACCTGCTTTGTAAAAAATGGCATCTAGTTAAGGGAGAGAGAACAAAATTGCTCATCTCTCTCAAAGTAAAGGTTCTGAGAGGATCTTGGACATTTTAAATATCAAAGAGTCCACAATGGACAGAGCCATGGGAGAGCGACTAATAAATTCTACTGCTTACATAAGTACTTGACCTTGGTTTTATCACTTTCAATGTCTGTCTTCAAGCTGCAGAGCTCTGTGGAACCACCCTGCTGGCAGCTAGCACCCAACTCAAAACACTGAAGGTGGAAGTGCTGCTGAAAGGCCACATGCCAGTCCTGTATCCAGAGAACACCTGTCTTCAGCTCCTCACTTCATCACAGGGTTTTTGCATCACCTCAGCACAGAGGCATTTTTCTTCCTGTCTCTGCTCCTCAGCACTCAGGTACGAGATAATATATCTGCTTCTCACCGACCCCATGAGAGGCTTATCAGGACAACTGCTATTTCTTGCAAGGTTTGGGAGCAGGAAGGAAGACTTAAATACTGCTGGTGAGACTATGGAGCAGAATGGGAGCCAGACTGCAAAAGGGATGCTGAGAAGAACGTGAATCTCCGGTGAGTCTGCCCCTGCCCTGGTAGGGAGGTAGCAAGCAGAGTTGAAAGACAAGGAGGCCATAGGAGGAGATGGGACACCAAGGAAGAGGGAGACACTGGGGCTTCTGGGGTTCTTTGGTGCTTCATTTTCACTTACTCAGCTAGCAACCAACATGGTAAGCTGTGCTCCCCCAGCTGCAAAGTAAACACGTGTGAGAGAACAACAGGATTGTGTTTACTATATGTAGCCAAGTACAGTAGACTTCAGAGGATAAAAATACCCAGTGGAAAAACACATGGGCTTAAGTAAAACTTTAACCAACAGGGGCTGCCTAGCCAGCAACATGTGTATCCTTCACAGGCTCTCCTGCTTGCAGAGAGCTTTGAAGCTCCCTAGGAAAACTGCAGCCCTTTTTAACTAGTAGCTTCTCCACCCCAACCCCTGATAATTACACCACAGGTCTGCTTCAGATTATAAATTCATTCAATGCATAAAGGCGAAAGGGAGCATGGATAGCCCGTGATGCAGGGAGAGCCCGTGACATCCCCTGCACAATCTTCCCCCGGACCTCAGCAGGTTCCTGCTCATTGTGGGCTCTTGCTGACAAAAATTTAGCCCAGAGCAGGGGTCAGCAGGGGGCATTGCCCATCCTTCCAGCCCAAAAGAACCCAGAGAAAGGGGAAGGGTAGCAGGTGATGCACAGCGTTGTGCATCCCAAAGGAGCTATTGCATAATGTCTGAACTCTCTGCAAACTGGGCAGCACGGCAAGGCCCTGGCACTCACCTTTGACTTTGGGCAGCAGTTGCAGAGTGAAGGCAACAGCTACAGCCCGGAGTCACTCTGGGCCAGGGCTCCCGCTGGCATTACTGAAATGAATGGAATTGCACCCGCCAAATTACACCCACTTGAGCTGCAATGGATTGAGGCCCTGGTTGAACAAAACACTTAAGCACATGCTTAAATTTAAGCACATGAGCAAACAATTTTGGGACAAATACTTACATGCTCGAGTGCTTTGCCAGGTAGGTGCTGTTCTCAGCAGCACACACCTGGAGGGAGGTGGTGCCACTTTTTACATGGTCACTTTTCTGACTATATCCAGGTGAGAAAGGAAACTTTCCACTGGCTCTGGGCCAGGAGGCACTTCAGGTATGCATCAGGTCTTAAAAAAAAAAAAAAAAAAAAAAGGTTTTTTTAATCTTATCTGTCTCATTATCACCCTGACATTTGCTTTGGCTTTGAGTTCAATTACCTCTTGAATTGAACAAAGGTTCAGATAGGGCTGAGATAATAAGAAGTCAGTAAAGCCGAAGTATATAGGAAATAAGGCCTCCCTGAAGGTGTTAGCCCATGCAAGCTGACCCCCAGTTATGAGAAAGAAAAGCTGATAAGGGAGCAAGCTATTAATCAATCATCCAGGAAACCTGGGGATGTGTAAAGAGGTGTCTGATGTTTGCATCTTACATGCCACCTGGGCTGGTACAAATACAGCAGACCCCACTTAGGTAAATACCTGTGCATCAGAGCACAACCAAGCAAACAAAGGGAAACCCTGGGTGGGAAAAAAAAAAATGAAATAAACAAGGGAAATAAGTATATCACCATGAAAGCCAATATTCAGAGTAGGAAACTGCACAATAGGAAGGACACATTACCAGTGACCAGAAGCAGAGACCAAGACCCCCATGATGCTCCAGGTGCTTTGTACACAAAGTAATTAAGTCTCAGTCTCGAAGACCCTTCAGTCCAACTAGACAAAGGTGGGGGTGGGAAAGCAGGCACAGACATCTGCCTAACATCGTCTGTGAGCAGCAAGGGCTAGGAATAGAATTAAGAGACTGAGTTCTGGGTGCCACATGAATAAGGGATGGACCAGCCTTGCAGCCACACAGACCACATCTGCACCGCTGGCCTTTTATGGAGACCCTGCTGTTCCATGGCAGTTTTATTCCATATTTTGGAGGCTCCCTGCCTCAGCAGGTCACAAATCCCAGTTTTTCAGGAGCTCTTCCTTCTCAGCCTGTTTCTGGAGCGGGTTCCTGCTGGCTAAACAGAAGCAATGGGTGTTCAGGAACTACAGCATCAGAAGG
This sequence comes from Strigops habroptila, assembly GCF_004027225.2. Classification (NCBI taxonomy): domain Eukaryota; kingdom Metazoa; phylum Chordata; class Aves; order Psittaciformes; family Psittacidae; genus Strigops; species Strigops habroptila. Next base: position 24,074,110 of record NC_046359.1, on the reverse strand, counting down.
TGGCATAGTTCAAAGTATGACACTGGACCCACAAGCCAAGACTGTACTTTTGCAAAAAAAGCTCTTTGGTAAAGCTGACAAAGAGACAAGTAGACTCCTCAGCAAATCAGGGACTAACTGTTACTCTGAGGTGCATATATGGCATTCCCATTGTGATCTGAGCATAAAACAAGGTTATGGTGCCCATTCAAATCCACACCTGAATGAGAAAATGTAATTTCAAGACTGCACTTTGGAAAAATCCTGCTGACACTTTTGTTTTGACTTTATCAAACAAATGAAACAGAAACACAATCCTGTCAAAATAAAACATTAATTTCAATCTGATTTCATCAGCTTGACCCATGTTATAGCATGCTTTAGAGTCAAAACAGTAAGACTATTATGCCATGACCTGTCATGATATTATGGCATGGCAATTGAATAGACAAAACTTTAAGACTTTTCTACTGTGTTATAAGAGTCAAAACAAATGTTTCAATAAGCTGGAAAGACTTGTACCTTCTTTGAAAACACTGTGAGAACCGACACCTTCCCACAGACCATATCCAGGGTATCGAAGTACTGCTTTCTCATGGAGGGGCACTCAATGGCCAACAATAACTGGGTCTGACTGGCACAGGTTTCCAGAAGCTCCACAGGGAATAATAGTGGTGGAGCCACAATTCTTGCTGGTCTCTGTCTCCTCCCAGGACATGTATTCCCCAGAGATACATCATATATGTAGCCCTTGCTTTTAACACTCAAGATATAGATGCATCTCAGAAGAGCTTTCAATGGGACAGTAAAGCCTGGGCAGGACCTTGTTCACCTGCTCTATGACAATCCAGGATATTTATATTTTATTTGGGAAAAATCTGACAGAGGTTAGAGCTACTGAGAGAAGCCTGCTGATTCCTGAATAATACCTGCTAATACCCCTGCTAATGCCCCTGCTAATACCTCCCACAGAGCCGTGGAGTTTGCTCCTACTAGCACTACACTGCTGCTCTTGCCTGGATGGCAAGGACAGCTCGATGCCCCACTCTTGTGCAAAGACATGTGCAGACATATCATAAAAAGCATATGGTTTAAAACAATTTAACAGTTTCATCACTTTGACCATCCTGCAGACTTCAACAGCATAAAAAGTTGAAGTGTCTGTTGCCTGTGGACTGCAGAGGTATTCTACAGTAAGCTGGCAAGACTAACAGGTGAATGAAATGCAGAAAGCATCAAGAGAGATGTTCACCTGCAAGAATAATAGTATGTGTTGAACACAGTTCTCAGCAGACAGTATAACTCTGTAGGGCCAGAAACAATGGCTTATTCCCTCTAGAAAACATAGTAAAGGATGGGCTTTAAGGAAGGACTGGGATAATTGTCCTCCACATATATTTCACCTTGCAGCTGAGGTGGGAAAAGCTGCGATTACCAGAGATATCCTGAGCATGAGCAGAAATAATACTCACTCACTGGGGAGGTGTTACATGATTGTGAATCTTTGGGCAATTCTGCCTTACCAACTTAATAACAGCATTTGTGATTATATTTCTTGGAATGGATTAGGACTCCCCTTTTGGAAACAATATCTGCAAAACAGGAACAAAGTACAAAGGGGGGACAGATTTAGAAGACCTCTATGCTGACACAGGATATTTTCCAGCACAGCCATTGATTCTTGGTAGCTCTTCCACATGGAAATTGAGAAAGTAGGAATCTAGCACAAGAGAAGCAACAAGCAAAATCTGGTTTTAAGAAGGAATATCTTAAGTAAAGCAAAAAGACTGGAAGAGACAGAAAAGATTTCTAGAAGAGCTTTGCCATCTGTCAAGGACATTGACTGAACTCCAAGGATTTCTCAAGACCGGGAAGGTCCTCATAGAACAGAAGAATCCCTTCCGAGTGATTGCCATTTTGCCTGCATCTGTTGGCCACTTCTACTCCTTCGGAGTATCAGTTTGCCTGTAGAGTTTGTGCTCCTTGCCTTACTGGAAGGGTGTCCTAAAAGAGAGAAATCAGGGCTGCATTGTCTACACTCTGAAGACTATTTTATAACCTGACAAATCTAATCCCTTGGGCTGTAGCCTATTCTTGGTCACTTTATTTATTGGGAGCAACTCAAGAAGAGGGTGTAGGTTGGCTGAATTCTTCTGGCAGCAACATCTCATTGCCAGATTCCATTTTCTGGGGCAAGACGCTAGGTCTGCTGATGCTGGAGGCCGGTGCTTCTTCATGGTACTAAGGGATCAAGGTCCCTGGGAAAGATGTATGGAAATGAGTTGATTTGCCTTGCAGGTCAGAAAGGGACTGGATGCCTTCTTGTCATCCCTTGCTATTTTCTATGGTTGTCAAAATTTATTAGGTACATCAGATGAGGCTGGAGGCTCATTTACCCCAGTCATCATTTTTTGCCTAGCAGGAAATGCTTAGTGAAAGCATATTAGACATAGACCAGAAAAGTCATCTTTCCATTCAAACATTCTTCCAGTTTTCAGCAAAGAGCACCAAAGGGGTTTCCTGAATCTGCAATGCAGCAACTGCCCTGTGGTGTCTCCCACCAAGTGCCTCCTGACATCCTCTGAACCTTCAGCCTTCCATGATTCCCACAGCAAGCTCTGTCTCAGGCTGAGAGGACTCTTGCAGCATGCCATGAGAGCACTGAAAGCTGCACAGTTCTGCCCTACGGAAATCTGTGGGACCCTGTTGAGCCCTGTCGTGCCATCACAGTGCCACCTCCCTGTGTGGAGAGTCCCCTTCTTGCTGCCTTTGTTCCCCTTGCATAGCTATGCAGAAGGGCTGGGGTGGAGGACATGGCTCCTCACCTGTTTGTTTCCTCTCCCCAGCTCTGAGAGACCAAGCATCCATCCCCACCAAACCTCAGCATTTGAGATGTGATTTCCATTAGGAGTCCTGTTTTCCAGCACTTTGTTGTTTGTGGTTTTTGTTTATTTGTTTGCTGTACTTTGTTTCTGATGCCTCGTGTGCTCTGCACGATAAAATAAAATTAAAAAGAAAAAAGAGACAATGTGCACAAACCCCTGGCTTTTCCATCCCCTTGCTCCTTGCAGTGGTACCAGATGTTGTCCGACGACAGTCTCCTGGCTGCTTGTTCTTGGCATGACTGACGCCTCCCACTCCAGTCTACTTCAGGCACAGCTCAGTTGCTGGCTCTTGAGACACAGGGCTAGTACATCTCTTAATTTCCACTATGGAGGGAACAGCCCATGGCAGCACTGTCAAGCACAAAAAAAAAAACCAACTAAAAACAAAAACAAAAAAGAGCAGAAAAAAATAATAGGTAGAATATTTTAAAGAGTATGAGTAATATAATGAAGAAAATTTTAAGAGCATGAGGCAGTTTTATTGTAACTCTTCTCCATTATTCTGAATTACTCTTAAAAAGCACTGCATTACCAAAAGCTTGTACAGGCCTGCCAAGGAAAATGGCTCAGATTCAGTCCTTCAGGATGGATCCACAACCAACATTTGTCCAAGCAGGCAGGTAGGAGGCATTTCTCATGGCCTCAAAGTACTTTGAATTAGGCATTTCATAATGGTACTGTTGAGACCTGAGCAGAAATGGGAGCAGTGATCTCAGGCTGATCTTCCCTGGTCACATGCAGGTGCTCTTAGTCATATGAACTGCAGATTAACTGCTGGTATGAGGGGTGTCCTTCTCCTCTGGTCACCCACCCTCTTTGAATGATACCAGCCATTTCCTGCTGTGTAGCCATAATCTTCACTTTCCTGGTGACAGAAATTCAGACACAAAGCTATGCATTTTATTTTATCTTTTTTATTTCCTTCCATTTTTACTTTTCTGCATGGTGTTTGTCCTGGCCACTGTCTGGCTTGCAGGTTGAGTAATGCTGCTCCAGACCACACAGGGCCCTGGAAAGATCTTCCCTATTGTCCCAGGGCTGAAGGAAGTGGGTTTTACTCATTAGTTCACTTAAAGCATCTTGGTGGTTGGAACAAGCAACACATCCAGCTATACTAAAATAAAACTTAGAGTATTTTTGCTTCTAGAAGTCCTTAGCTCAGGTTTTAAGGAATAGTTAATCTTTGAGCACCTTTTTCCCAGGAAGTGAGACATGCTTTAAATTGCATTTGCAACATATAGCTTAAATAGTACTGCTGCTGCACAGCCTGGAAGGAGATATAATCCCCTCCGGGTTTTCATCACAGTCTTTTGGATGGAAATTAGAGTCTGCAACTCCTAGACTTCCAACATGCTATTCCCTGGGAAAGCAGATGCAGGTATCCATGCAGTGAGAACTAGCTGCAGAGGACTGGGAACACCAAAGAGTAAGCACCCCCACTGACCCCTTCTTGTCTGGGCTATTGAAGCAGAAACGTGACTGGATGCAGCCCGTATCATAGTGGAACTGACCAACTTATATATATTTGTATGAATGTATTTAAAATGAGTAGAGAGGATAGTAAAGCACATATACACTAGGGTATTTTAGGCAACAAGGAGGCTAATTTGCTAAACCAGATACTCTGTGCAAGCAGGAGCTCCTTGCCTCAGACACCTCCTGCCTTCCTGTCATTCACATACCAAGAAACACAAGTTATAAACAAGTTCAGTTGCTACGGCTCATGCCTCCTTCTCCCTCTGGAGTGATCCATGCTCTTTGACCCAGGTCCAATTGCCCTCCTGCCTCCGGCTGTCCTGGCACTTGGAACTGCCTGTCAAGGTCACCTCCCCCTTTCTGGGCCAGACAGTGTGAGTACTTGCAGCCATCCTCCTCATTCTGGGCATGCTGACCATCCCCTGGCGGGTCAGGCATCTGCCAAGCCAAGAAGATCTTAGCCCAACCGAACTGAACTGTATCTGTCTGGATTCCTCCTGTGTGTCTTGTTTCTGGTCTCCTTCCTCCTCTCTTCCTCCAGCTGAGATGCCCCTAGTCTGCCTAGGAACAGCAGAAGGTGACATCGCTGTTGGTCAAATATAAACCCCGGATTGCAGTCTGTAGGCATTCTCCGCTGCTTTCTCTTGGAAGCAGTGCTTTGCAACGTGCCACCGTGTACTCGGTCAAGCAGAGCTGAGGAGAAGACCCAGTGCATGAGCAGGTTGAGTAGTACTGGTCATAGGCACTGTAAGGTGTACTTTGCTTTGCCTTGCCACGCCACATTCTGGTGCCAGAAGTTGAATTTAGCTGCGGGAAGTGTGTCAGTGTTTATCCTGCTTCACTGAAAAACTGAGCTAATATTGTCTCTGATTACAGACAATTACACATTGTTGCTTTGGTTTGGTTTTTCAAACTGCCTTTTGGTTCCCACAGCAAGGTTTGGAGGGGTCAGTAGTAGCGTTTATTGGACCAACAGATAGAGGCAGAAAAAACAGGCGAGCTTTCAGACACCCCCTAAAGAGGACATATATGGACAAAAATTCACTTGTTTTTCTCCACCCTTAATATCTGATTAAGTAAAGGCTGTTGTTCTCCCTATCTCTCCTCCCTCAGTTATATCCAAAACCTACCACAACACCATGACAGCTCCCAACTCCCAAGAGATACCCAAAGTCTGCTGTGCTGGTGCGAGTCGCTTACCCTTTTGCAGGATTGCAAGGTCTGACAGGGGTTTCAGCAGGACTCCTTGCACACAGCCTCACAGCTGGCCTAGGGAGAGGCTTCCCAGGACAGAGGAGCACTTGGAGAAAGAGCAATAAGCCAGGAGCCCACCTCCACCTCATGCACACAGGGAATCAAGCCACCTCAAAGGCTGTGTATTGATGCTGCTCTTCCCTGGCACATGTGGTTATCTCTGCCTTTGGCAATGGTCTTGCTTATGCTTGGTGTGTCTCCTGGTTTAGTTGTCTATGAGGAGCCCAAAAGCAACCTCAGACCATGTAAAGACTGGATAAAGCCGCATGGACTAGCCTGCCCTGACTACTGAGCATGCTGTTGAAAGGTCAGCAGCCAAGGAATGAAAGGTGCTGTGACAAAGCTTTGCCAGAAGCTTCACCACCCATCTGTGATGAATAAATCACCACCTCTTGGTCAAATCAACCACAGCTCTTGATGCTACCTCTAAAACCCCTTTACACCCCAAGGTACACTGTCCTCTATTCTCTCCTGGCCCCAAAAGCACCCTGTTCCAGCCCAGCCTCCCAGCTGTAAAGGGCAACAGCTCCTTTCCAGGACTAGTGCACCAAGCCATGACGCTCTCCTCTTTTCCCAGCTCCTTGTTTCTACGCCAAGACACAGAAGTGGCTCAAACAGGCCCACACTGGCAAGCAAAGACAGTTGGGAGCTGACTCTGTCCATGCAGACTCCAGAAGCCCATGGGGCAGGGCATGTGAGCATGGACATGGTGGGAAAGCCAACAGGCTGCTCTGCGTCTGGCCCTGAGCTCACAGGTGGCTCACAGCTCTGTGTTGCACCAAGCAGGTAGGAACACAGCGCCCTTTGCTCCTCACTGCCCGGAGATGTCCTAGCTGCCCCTGCTGACTCAGCTTGCCCAGAGTGCCCGGCCATAGCTACCTGTCGAGGCAGGGAGCTGCCTGCACGCCCGTGACCCCTCTACCTCACTGCAGATCAAGCCCACGCAAAAAAACAACTTTGCTGCTTATAGCTCTGTGCACCGCCTGGGCTTGGGGCCTCCTGCCTGACTGAGACGTGCCGGCACCACTGCTATTCAGGTCTCCTGTGGAGAAGCGGGGAGGCAGGGGAAGAGGCATCGGGTGCCCATGAGCTGCATCTCAGCCTGTGCATCAGCCTGCACATGTTGTTCTTTTATAAAACAATCTTGTTCTTTTATAAAACAATCTTGCTCTTTTATAGAAAGAACAAGATGTCCATCCCAAATACAGCACACTTCTCACTAAATTATAATGTAGATCAATGTAAAAGAAATTTCAATTTATATTTGACATTTATGCCTGAATTGCGCTTTTGCTACAGAATTGGCTCAGTGACTCAGTGCAGAGCTGGTCCTTGGCTATGTATATCCCACTCTTCACTGGTTAGGTTATTAAAAAGAAGAGAAAAAAAGATATTTAAATTCCTCTACCTTTTTATTTAGAAGGCAGCTAAAAACACCAGACTTTATGTATCCATTCTCCTCCTCAGGTCAGAAGGTGTTCTGTCTGGTCTTTTATAGATCATACTCCCAAACCATCAAGTGAGGAGGAAAATGTTCCCCATCGGCAATTGTCCCGTGCATTGCCTTGAAGTGAGAGTGGGGCAAGACAGGGCGTAGGAAGTCTTCAATGATTCTCCTGAGAGTTTTTTCTAACTTAGAGAGCACTTTCTGTTTGAGAGCAAGCCCTCAAGCCCTGCAGCCTCCTCCCAAAAACACTTCAGAACACATGCTTAGAACCGTCTTTTGGAAAGGGAAATTTTGCATCCTCTGTGGACTTTTATACATCACACCTTTCTTTACTTGCTCAAACACAAAAAATAGCTCTCCCCCATCAAACCTGTTTGTTGGCTTTTTTTTTTTTTTTTAGATGCCCAGCTCAAAATAAGCAAAACAATGTGTGGGGTTTTTTAATGTTTAAAAAAAAAAAAAAAAAAACAAGGCTGAGGCTCTCTGCTAAGAACAATTTTAAAAAAGGACAGTTCTAAAGGTCCGAAAATAGATTTTTATAATTGGAAGTGCCTGCAAGGGCCTAAGTATAGCAGGCTTTATTACATCTCTGCTACCAGGTACTTAGGTGCTTCTCAGAACCTGCCATTAGCCAGGTCTGTTGAACAGGCCACACAATTATTTTTTTTATGAAAACGCTGGCACGAGTTCACACACCAGGAAGGTGCTGAGCCTTTGATCCCAAGCGCCAGGCACATCCTTGAAAATGTCACAGAATGATTCATGTGCCCAAGAAAAAGGAGATCTGCTGCTGAAGAAAAGCAGGTGTGAGGCTGCTTCTAGCCAGGCTTTCTGCCGATGGAGCAGAGCCGCCAGGGTAGAGGCGCTGGGAGAAGAGCCCAGCAGGGCAGAATGCTCAGGTCCTGCCATGGTGGCAGAGATCAGCTAGCCAAAATCTGCTCAGCCTCAGCACTGGCTTTTCCCTTTCATGCAGTAAACAGGACATTCTTCACTTGAGGTTTATGAGCCTCATTTTGATGGGAGACTAAGTGACTCAGGACAGAAATAGTCCGTATGCAAAAGGTGGAAAGAGGGGAAGACAAATTCTTTGATTTGGCTGTTTTTAACATGGCTAGTGTTCTTGAATAGGTGGTAGGACACCAGAATAGAAAGGATAACAGTATGTCACCGTGCAGAAATACTTTGGGCTCAAAACATAAAGGACAGAATTTTCAAAGTGAGGATCTAAAGTTAGGAACCTGAATCTGTCCAGGAGCACCGTTAAGACTCCTGCCGAAGCCTGGAGAATCTCAGTGCTAGTGAAGCACCCAGCCACTGATTTAAGAGACTGAGAACTTCCACTCTGAGCTGGATGCCTAATCCTTCTGGGGGGCTCTGCCAAAAATCACAGCACCACTACCTGTGTTTGAGAATCCAGATATGAGCAGGCTCAGCTGAGGGCAAAACGAAGTGGAGCACAATCTCGCTTTGAAGAGACACTGCTTCTAAATCTGCCTCTTTGGGGTGGAGACTGCCTGGAGTATAAATCAATGGCCACGCTGCATATGTGTGTTGTAAATAAGCGCTGGAGAGCATCCAAGGCAGCCAGCTTCCTGGCTGAGGCGCCAAGAGTTGAACCCGGGCTCTCCAAAGTCTAAAACATGAGATAAGATAGCTTGGGTTAAAAAGCTAACCATCTGTAGCTGGGGGCTGCAGTGACCCGTAGCTTCTGCCTTCAGGCCATGGAGGGTTAGCAACATTTTCTTGCTGGTTTTGGGGACAGCTGTGTCTTTAAAAGGCTCCAGCCTGAACCAGTTGGAAACAGGGTTGAAAATGCCAGACCTCTGCCAAACTCCCTGAAAACCTCCCAGCCCTTGTTCACAGTCAGCTCAGCAGCCACTGACAAAGCCCCTAAAATTACCTCCGAGGACCGCAGAGATCTCCCTGTAGGCAGAGGAGGGGACATCATGGGCACTGAGCTTTCTGCAGAAGCTGTGTTTGGAGAACATGTGGGGTTCATGGCGCCTTTGGGCCCCCTTATCTTCTGTTTAGCAATACTGCACCGTTCTGGGTGTGCAACAGCGTCCAGGGAGCTCCACACAGGTCAGCCTGCTCCTTGTGGATGTGCTGGTGGAGAACTGCAAGAGGGAAAATGACGCAATGGTGTACAAATAGAAGAAGCAAAAACACAAAATATCGCAAAACCCCACAACCAAAAGCCAGAGCTCAGCTCTCACATTTTTGCCCTCTAAATGCATCTGTGCTTAACATCACTAAAGAAAGCAACTCATTTCCAGACGGCTGAGCATGGCAGATCTTCCCTAGTCCTCTATCTGGTACTTGTCACTGTAAAAAGAGAGCATGTCTCCCCTTATGGTCTCACAACTGCTTAGCCTCCAGTGTAGCCACCACAAAGCATTGTCTCCGGGTGGGGGAGTTAAATATATTACTCTCCCTGACAACCCTCATCTCCTGCTTTCCTGCCACACTTTGCAAAGGCCATACTCAGCATCCACTGCTTCCTTCTGGATGCACATCCCTAGTTCCTCACATCCCCAAGCCCTCCCAGGGGGCTGCTGCTGGGAGCTCCAGGACCCATCACCAGGCACACCCACAAGGTGTCCAGCAAGGGAAAAGGGTAGTGACGGCCAGTCCAGGGGCCACATTTAGAGCTAGGATGCAGAACTGAAGGACACCACCTCGCCAGCTGGGAAGGGCTCGAGGAGGAGCAAGCGCTGGCGCCGCTTGCCGGGCCCTGGCTGTGAGCTGCAGAAGTCTGTGGCCACTGGATGCCTCTTAACATATTCCAGTGCCCTCAAGACAAGGTAAATTGGTGGTTGAGGCAAAACTCAGTTTTGTGTGCAGTTATACTGCGCTCCCTGAATTCTTGGTCAACCAATTTTTGTTTGTTTGTGTCATATACTCATTTCCCTTCCCACTTTAAAGGCCATTTTATGCTGGCAGAAGGTGCCGTGCTGGCAGCTCTGGTTGACCCAAAAGTTAATTTAAGCCCTCAGACAGGTAGAGGAGAAGCAGTGGCTCTTTTTCCCCCTTTCCCTCTATGGCAGTGGCCCTGGGCTCTGCCTTCCCGTGGCCAGCCCAGAGGGAGCCTGGCCAAGTGGCTGTTTGCCCCGGAGCCTCTCCACCAGCACTGGTGCCAGACAGAGCCAGCAGCAGAGTCTGTATCACTGTGGGCAGCTTCCTATGAGGTGGGGAACCTGGCCCTGCCTGAGCACAAATCGAGTGCAGGGAGCAACACCCAATATGAAACTCCATTTTTCTCCAAACGTGGACCAAATCTCCCAGGTACTGGTGTCCTTCCTGCCCCAAAGGACAGTCCAACAACCCTAACTGTAGGCAGCAGTGAGATATCTGCCTTTTGATTTCTAAAGCAGACAGGCTCAGGTCCCAAAGCATTTTTTTTTTTTTAATCTTTCAACAGCTTTCCTACTTTTTTTTATTTAACCGTTGCTACTTTATCTTCACCTATTCACATGACTTACACTGACATGCAGCAATCCACTCTGCTAAGCAAGGGGTGACCTCTGGGACTCACTGTCACAAGTAACTGTGTACTGACATTCCTCTTCACTGTATTACATAGTTTTTTGTGTTTCACATTCCTTGAGTATGCCCTTTTCCCTGTGTTCTGATTCAGCACAAAGCCTGCTAGACCTTGCTTGTATCTATTAATCAGACTTCTCTCTCAGGCTACATCCATCCATGACTTTGCACTCTGCCCAGGCACTGAGCAAGCATGATCAAGACCTGTCTGTGTGCAGAGTTGAATGGAAGCAGTTTTAAAGGAGTTATCACCTTGAAAAACCCAAGCTCAGGTTACTCTAGGGTCAGTGCTATCCCATGGCATCTGGTAAGTTCAGAGTTCAGACAGTATATCTGTATCTTGCTGCAAAATACCTTGTAGGCATGCCCATAGCCCCAGGTCTGATCTAATAGTAGTCATTCATCTAACATCATTACATTTTTTGTTTTTTTCTCTGACAGGGTTTTGTTAATAAGCTTTGACTATCCCTTAATGAATCATTTCAATCAGTTCAGCTGCCAGTTTGCTGCCTCATTTGGAGGCTTTCTGGCAGATTGACAAGGTTCAGCTTCCCCTTGTGAAGACTGGGTTCTTTGGAACCCACCCTGTTGCAATCACTTAGACAATTTAATAGTTCTGGTTTTCATTAATTGTCAGTTGATCCCATGCCCTTTGTGCATGACATGTTCATCTGATTCCCACTGTTGCTAGCCTGCCAGTCTCCCCTGTTGCTTGAAAGCAGCAGGTAAAGTAATTTTCCACATTTTCAGCCCCCTTCATTATGCAGCTGGCTCCCCACTTAGGGACTCAGAGGTCTCAGCTCTTATAAGAGTGGTGACAAAGTGCTCATGTTTTTCAAAACCACCTAACACCCTAGAGGAAAGTGTGAGCTCCAGAGCAAGCATGGGAGAGGGGAACGCTGTGCCTTGTGGCACTGGCAAAGGAAAGCACAAGCAAGCCTTGGACCATGGCCCAACTGCTTGCCTGTGCAGGATGGACACTTGCCACAGAAGCATTGACACCTCCTTGGGGTTAAACAAGGTTGTACACTGTCCTCAGAGTGGTGCTCTGCTGGGTGCTCTTGATAGGAGCTCAGCCGCTTAATTTGCCCCAGAGTGGTTCAGATACTTCTGCCTATCCCTTGGTAAAATATTTACTATGCCTTCTTATTCACTTCCCTGGAAGGTTTTGTTGGAGCCGACTGATGCATTAATTCCTTCAGAATCTAACTCGGGGTTTTTCTACACACTCCTGGAACATGTCCAACAGCATTAAGAAAAAAGCCCTTCCTTTCTCAGTCTGTTCTTTTAGGAAGAATTTCACCTGAAACCTGGACCCCACCTGGCACTGAGATGGCCGCACAGAGCCACCCTACTTTCTCCTGAGGATGGCTGCAACTGTTGGGTTTTTATGGCAGGCAAAAAGCATCCCCTGATAAGCTAATAGTCACATCTCCAGGAGCTCAAGTAGAGTGAGGGAGAGCCAGGTTAGAGACTAAGGAATGCTTTCTAATGCAAAGGGTGTGAGGCTGTGGCACAGAGTGCCTGGGAAGGCCACAGGGCATGTTTAAGAGGAGGTGATGCACATACCTGTACAGGACAGGTGATCCCAAGCAGCAGGGCCTGACAGCACTAGGTGCACTCTAAGGTTCCTTCTGCCCCTGGTTTGCTGTGGTGCTGCCCTCCTTCATCCGAGTCTTACCGCAAGCACTTTGCACCAGCTCGTTGTTCCCATTATGCCTTCTAAAAATTCCCGTTCCTCCCTTCCAAGGTTACATGCTTTGCTCTTTACCATACCCCTCGCTGGAGTTATATCTGTGGTTTTGCCCATCTGTTCTTCTTTCTTGATATGCTCATATGGGAAGATGCTTACAGTGCAGCTGTGATCGGGTTATTTGTTAGTGCTTCCCTGGCTTAATCATGTCTCTGCTGTAATTTCAACTTGACACTCCAAAGAGTTCAGCAAGGTGCTATCAATGCTGGCTCTCATCCAGTCATGTGAACAAGCAAGCCTTCACTCAGGATTATCACCAAGAAATTCCTTCCTAGGATAAATGAATGGCTGACAATGATGAACAGATATAGCTTGCCATTGTCTCGTGGTGTTTGGTAACTATCAGAAAGTTTCTATTTCATTTAAATAGAATTTCTTATGAAAAAGCCCTTGTGAGCCAAAGCATTAGACAAAGGCCACATTCAGCTCCTCCAAAATGTACATGAAAATTGAATTAACGTTCCTGTATGTACATACGGTACCTGCGCAGCGGAGCGACTCCCAGGCAGGCCATGACAGAACAATGTCATTTGTCTGTTCCCCACAGGACACCCTCTGAAATTGTCACCTATGCAATGAGGCCCTTCTTCCACAACATTCACCAGAGGACAGATTGGCTGTGGCATGAGGCACAGGCTGAATTCAGGAAGCCCTCACTGCCTTGACAGACTAAACCATGTGAACCCAACACATAAAACCTCAGATCTGATGTCTGAAAGCTCCATTTTGTGCCGTAATTGGCACAGTATTATCTCCACCCCTGGCTCTTGGGACCTCACTCTCCTCTCCCTCTCTCAGCCAGAGTGAAGCAGTGGTCACTGGTTTCTCCATACTTAATCTCACACATGCCTCCATCCACAACAGACCTGCACATGCCTATCTGCAATATGGATAATTGTAGAACCCACCCAGTTACTCCCCTGGGGATGTAAGGAAGCAGAAGGGGATGTGAACATCATGCCTGCACTGTTTCAACTGAACCGTGCTCTTTCCGTACCTGTATCAGAAATGAGACCCCAGCCAGCAACCAGGCAACCCCTTGGTGGTTGGGAGGAACAGGAGGTGGGATGGAAGCAGAGGAAGCAGAGGAAGAGCAGAAGTCCTCTCTGCATCTTTCCTGGCTGCCCACTTGGAGTCTTCTCAGGTGTGCAGTGCCACTTTTCCTTCACCTTATATCCTTCTTCTCCAGCAGCCTAACCAAAGGGTGAGGAGGTGGTAGTGGTGGGCTGTGCAGGGTGGCAGAAGGAAGGAACAAGAGACAGGGCTGCCCATCGTTTCCCCCAAGGGCTTTTTGCCCTGAGGTCCTTGCTGCTTGCCCAGGGCACCATCTGCTAGGTCCTTGCTCACCCCTGTCTTTTTTTTTTTTGCTTGTAATTATAAAACTCAACACCCCAATCAGCCTGTTGTCAGGATGCCAACCATCATATTTGGCTGTAGAAGGAGAGGATTATCATCAGCCCTGCATTCATGTGCAGCTATCCCACACAAGGATTAGCACATAATTGTAGTAACACATAACCCAGGCAGTGCTGCCTGGCCTGGGAAGCGGGCAGTCTGGCCTTGAGACAATATATCTCACAGGTGAGTAAACAAAGGGGGGAAGAGCCAGACAGGAAGGCAGGGACCAAGGAGAGGAGAGCGATGCAAACACCTAAGCCCAGACACAGCAGCCTCAGCAGTAAGAGGTGGAAACCACAATCTGGAGTCATCTCCTTATCCAGGAGCACTCCACATCCTCGCTGCCTGGGCCTTATCTGGTAGCACTCCCATGTCCTTCACTGTCCCAGGTTTTTCCAGGAGCTCCCCCCAGGTCTCCATCTGACCAGAGCTTGGAGCAGGAGAAGCCACCACTAGAAAGTGTCTTTTTTTTCATAGGGCATTTGAGAACCGAGATTAGAGAAAAGGTCCACCGTACAAAAACTAGGCCAGAGTGATCTGGCCCTTGCAAAATAATCCCAGGGATCTTCCATTCTTGCCATCACCTGCTAACAAACAGCTGAATCACAAAACTATCTAGTTCCATGGGCCAAGGTGCCAGCGTTTGGTAAATCCCACTGTTTGTCAGTGCATCCATGGGCCTACCACCCACTGGTTCCCATTAGGTCCCTTGTTCTGAAAAAAGCAGTGCTTGAAAAGAAGAAGAAACACAAAACATTACTTACCAAAGCAGGACATTTTTCTGCAAGAGTATTTTCGTTCATACTAATAAGCCATTTTTCATTAAGTTTGGGGGTTTTTTTATGTGTGAGAAAAATTTATTGCGAAAATAGGTGCTGCCCCACTACAATTGGCAACACAGCAGCGAAATCCGCTTTCAGGATTAAGCTACTTGCAAGCAGGGGCATGGGACAGACAAGGAACATTTTTTCCTTCCCCTTGTGCTATGTTTTATTCACAGTTGGACAAGGGAGTTGTGGAGCAATCTGAAATCACTTTCTTCTGGAATATCAAACATTTCCCAGGCTTTGAAGACTGAGTCTCTTGCCTTGATAACTGTATTCGGAGAACTGACTGAGCATGGTAGGACTTCCCAGAAGAGGTCTCCATGCAAGTTAAGGTGTCTTTGCAGAGCTTTTCTGGTGGTCCAGCAGCAGGATAGGAAAATAATATTTCCCCAAGTAAAAGCTACACCAGCTGTGGTGGATATGCTTCAGAAAATACCATGAAAGTGAGAACGCAACTGTGGAAAACAGGAAGCTTGGCAACCTCAGATTTCGGGGCTGATAGGGAAGCCTTGTGGAGGAAGGGTAAGGTCTGTCCTCTCTAGGTCTAACACTTTAGGTTTGGTAAAGAGGGACTGGTTTTGGGAACATTTGTGTTTGTGAGAGAAAATTATTTTGCATGCAGAACAGATAAGAATCCAAACAAACGAGGCTTATCCAAACCTTGCAGAAATGTTTGATATTCACCATCCTTTTGAGGGACTAAATTTAATCTCTGACTTTGTTTCATCCAGATAAAGCTGGAGTTCATGCTGTAACAGAAAACAAGGCCTGCCTCCCATCTTCTTTTTCTTTTTTTTTCTCTGTTGAAATGTTGTAGCTGAAAGTTTTTTGAGTCAGACCACATTTTCAAATGCAAACAGAAGACCAGGACCCCCACTCCCAGTGAAAAGGCTGTGCAAGTTATGTACCTACCAAACTTTTTTTGCTTAAAAACTGTCCACGCTATGACCAGAAAACATCCTTTGTGTTACTTTCATGTGAGTGCTCCTCTAGCTTCTTTTCCTGGCTGAATGAGGACTATGCACCATTGAAGCTGTTTGGGAGAATATAGTCCATGGAATGTCAAGGTCCCAAACTGTGACACAAAGCAGTATTTGGGTCATTGAGAGGGAAACATAACATAAACTCTCAGTTTAATTAAAAAGTTACATGTAGGTAAAAGAATTAAATAAAAGTGCCACACTCTTGAAATGTCATCTGGCAGACAGTCACCTCTTCTGGTGCCTTTCAGTGACCCTTCTGGTGTGCCAAGGACTAAAAAGATTGCTTTCACTTATTCCATGCCAGTAATTAAAAAGTCAAATATGTGCGCACCAAAAGACAGTATGCAATTTTAAAATTATTCCATCCTTAGATGGTGTAAATCTGCATGGCTACATCTTTCACAAGTGGGCTGTCACTTAAGGTAACACCCATTTCTACCCATAACCCACTCTCTATGAAAGTTTTGTGATTCTTCTTTTGGGACCCTTCCCAGAAGTTAAATGTATTGTAGTATATAATGGTAATAATCCCTCAGAGCTGTGGTACCCCTCAGTCAGGGAATTTTTTCCAGCTGTGCAACAGGACAAAATACAGCCACCTGAGCTGCTGAGCAATACCTTCTTATTTCCAGTGTTGTGAATAGGAATACCCATTCCCAAGTACCAGCTTTCTTCCCAGCCTGCAGCCCATATTTCCGCTTGAAAGCCTTACTTCTGCAATTGGATTTTTTCTAGGTGGATGCAGTCTTGAAACCACCTTGGGGTCAAGACTTCTGGTTTAGGAATGGCTGCATTAGATGCCATAGGGTTATACCCACTTCCAATACGTAGTCTTCCAGTCTTTCCCATCTCAAGTCTTGCAGTTCACATCAGTACCAGAACAGTGAGCTCCTTTTAGTAATTCTTCCAAAATTTGTGGTTTGCTTGCATATTGTGTCATGAGGTTTTACATGATAATTTCCACCAAGAATCACAAACTTGACACTTTTTCTCAGTTTGAAGATGGAAGAGCTGAGTTTAACTTCCCTGCCCCATTCTCCATCCTCTAATCTCTCTCCCATGCCTTTTTTCTTGGTCTCATCTATAACCTTCTTTTTACCTGTGCAGTTTTCCCCTGATAAGCAACATTAAGCCATTTATATAAATATACATATTTGTATATTTATGTATTTCAAAAACATAAAAGTGATCTAACCTCTCAAGAAAAGCCACACACACAACTTTTTTTTGGCTCCATTTTTGCTCAACTTTGTTCTTGGTTTGTAGTTAGTGGTTTGGTCAGATCTTTGTGTATTTTTGGATCAACACTCATGCCAGGGAACACAAAGGGTCCTGGTATGAAATTCAGAGGAAGACCTCAAAGAGGAGTATTTATTTTTGTTAAAATAGTTCAGCCCATCTCTATCTGTATTGAAACTGGCAAATGACAATGGGTATGATTTTCATTTTTTTGCAAATGTTTCATTTTCAAGCATTGATAAATAGTCAATAACAAAAAAGCCACGTTTATTTTACTTGCAATGCAAATTTTTTCTCTAGCTGTTCAAGTCCTAAGATGACAATATATAGGCCATGAGGACAGCATTGCTAAGAGGAAAACCAGAAGACTTTTCCTTCTCATTTCCACTAAACTGATCATGTAACCAAAAGCCTGCTAACTCTTCAACTGATATCTCTGTCTTTCTCTTGCTTATACATCACCTCCAGTCCCATCTTTATATATTTCCATGCTCATATCTGTGCTGTAACTTTGCAATTACTATGCTGTTTCTCTCAGGAAGATTTATCTTTGAGGAGAGCTTTTGGCCAATGCCTTAGTAGCTACCAATCCCACCAAACAGCCATAGACCCAAGACATCATTTCAAGAAAGGCACCTCTACAAATTTTAGGCATACTTGTAGATCCAACAATTTTTCCTTAATATTCTACCTTCTGAAAACTTTGAGGCCTATGGTAAGACAGCCTGGTGAAGGGTATGGTGGAGAAACTGGTCTTTGTGGAAAATGGGAGTTGTCTCCCCATGTGCTCTCCATCATGCTGCTTCATCTGTGAGGAAGGTGGAAGTCTAAACCTCCTGGGTGCAGGCATCAGCTGCCAAAAAAACCTCTTAGGCCCACCAAAGAACCGTGTGGCCATGCAGGTTCACATCTCTTAGGAACAAAAGCTGCTACCCAGAATGAGATGTCATTTTAATGTGGTGCACAGCTTTTAGGGCATCCATATCCTGACCTCAGATCCATAAGAATTTAGCAGTTCTGTCAGGAAATCTAAAGAAACTCAAGCTCCATAGTCAGCTATGACCCAGGAGCAGCAGCCCTTCAGAGGACTGTGAAGGGTTGTGCTAAATAGGACCATGCAAAATTGTGTTTGGTGCTGCACAACACAGCAGAACAAAAGTCAATTCTTGCCCTAAAGGGTTTTGATGATGAGAAGAACAGATTCTTTGCAAAAAAAGCCTCACCCCAGACATTCAAGTGTAGAGGAATGGAGTCATCTGGTCATCACTTGTAGTGGTAACCTGAGAAAAGGTGATTTCTCAGGACTGTGGCAAATCCTACTGCCACAGATCATTAGAGTGCTCAAAACTGCATGAAGCAGATCTTACATTAAAAAAACAACTCCAATGTGGGGTTTTTTTCCCTAGCATACTGCTGTAGGCAGCATCTTGTGCCTGACCAGCCATTAGCACTGTACTGGTGGGTGTGGAGGACATCAGGAAATCGCTGTGTGTATTTTTAGGCCACTTGAGTTCTGGCAGTATATACCCTGGGATTTCAGTTCAGTCAACTTCCAGCTATACCATCTTAAGCCAGGCTGAAGGGAATGGATATAGTCTCCCATTTGATACTTTCCACAATAAAGCCAGGGAATTTCTCATAAATCACATTCTTGCTAGAGCAAACTGTGAGGTTCGGGAAGGGATGATGGCAACAACTTTGATTTATTTTTCTTCGTCAGGCTTACATTTCTGATCTTCACAAAAGGACTTAGAAACTGCAAAAAATTTTCCATAACATAATGCAGCCATCCAGAAACCAGACAAATGAAAACCACAGGTTCAGCACAGAGACCTTGCCTTTCTCCACTGTAAAGAGGGTTATTTCTTCTTCCCAGGAAGCATATTCAAGAGTAGACCATGCACACCACACAAAGGGAAGATCACATTTCCTTCCCAGGTTCCTTTTGTTAATAATTATAAGCCAACACTTAGCCTTGGAGTCACATGTCTACTAGTGAGAGACGGGCTCTGTCTCTAATCCTGGTCCTCCTCTCCCATTATTATTTCAATGACTACTATTGACTTTATAGTGCGGCTGGAAGCCAGAAATGAATGGGAGAATTGCAATGGCAAAACTGGTGGGACAGGTTTCCCTGGCCAATGTTGCAATAGGCAAAAAACCAAATAAATAAATTAAATAACGCCATTTATCAACAGCCAAGATCCAGGTCCTTCTAGGGTCACTGTGCACATGTGTTGCAGCTTTAAGACAATAGCCTCAAAGACCTACTGAAGTCTTGAAAATGCAATTACATTTCCATAGTCTCATTCCACACCTGAGGCTAGCCCAGCCTTACAGGGTCTCTAGATTCTACCAAGCAAATGCCCAGTTGAAACAAAACTCAGCTTCAAATCTAGTCCTGTTTTGAGTTTTTGTGGTTTTTTCCAAATCAGACCTTCAGATCATGATCCTCAGATGCCACTAATTCAGCAGGACAGTGAAAGGAATCTTCAGGAGGGACTTTCTGACATGAGGGAGTTATTGTCATGTTACATTCTGGAGAGGAGAGCCAGAATGAGACAGAGAAAATAATTACCTCATTGCTGTGATCTTGCTACCTTGCATCAAAAGGGACCCAGATTCTCAAGCTGTATGAATGGGCCCTTCATGTCACAGTCATTTAAATGCATGAGCAGAGATTCTGTCCCAAGATCTTCCTCAGCTCTTTTAGTGAGCCATCCTTAGGCATGATTTACTACATTCCCATCACACGAAGGGATTAGATTTCTGCAAGGAGAGAATACAGAAATGTAATGGCATGCACCTTAAGCATCACTGGCTTTGCTCCCACTATGGGATAGGAAAAGCTGGCCTCAAAGAAGACAAGTATAGGGTCTCTTGTGCTGAGACTTCAAAGAAAGGTCTGAACTACCTCTCTACCTCCTTGATACAGGCAGCAGCCACCCCAAGCCATCTAATGGTTTACTCCAA
This sequence comes from Strigops habroptila, assembly GCF_004027225.2. Taxonomy (NCBI): domain Eukaryota; kingdom Metazoa; phylum Chordata; class Aves; order Psittaciformes; family Psittacidae; genus Strigops; species Strigops habroptila. The sequence goes on along the minus strand of NC_046359.1, from coordinate 24,054,353 downwards.
GGATGGAGTGGGGCTGAGGACTTTTTCCCCTACTTGGTCTAGGGAAATATTAGTCTGGGTCAGAGAATGAAGGGAGGTGGAGACAAGAAACCAACTTCTCTGGCTGAAAGGGAAGGGATCCAGAGGTATTCAGCCCCTTCCCATGTGGATGAGTTTCATGTCTGACGCTGGGTAGGGTAGACAAGAGGAGTAACCATTAAGTCAAACTGGGTATGGACACTTACAGCTCTAAGGAGAGGCAGGAGCCCAGTGAGAGAGTGATGATACAGCTTTTAACAAGTGGTTCAGGAAACAACTCTGATTTTAAACAAACACTCTAGCCAGACAGACAGAACTGCTGCCAGCACAGCTTAGCTCTGTTGCACTCTGAAACAGCACCTCCTTAAAAGCAATTGGAGCCATCTACCCAAAGTGAACTTACCTATAAGTTTCTTTTGAGATATTAGTAACCAGTGATCCCAGTAAACGCTTTGGGATACTTTCGATCAGAGCGACATAGGGTGCTAGTCTTAATATACAGTTATCCACATATCCAGTTCAGAACTGCAAGTGAAAATCTCTCAATTCAGAAATGGTTGCATGCTTTATAAAGTAATTATCATATGTTACCTGATCTTTGACAAAGAAGAAGAACTGATCAGTGACTGTACTAGTGGTTGCCTACATCCAAATAATCATTATTTGGACTGTCCCTTGCTAAGTTTACACATTTAAATCCAAGCTCAGTACTACATGTGGATGGCATGAAGTTACTGTGTGTGGATACTTCGGACAAGTTCCATGAAACTGAGGGTGATGAGAAGAAAGAATTTCAAACAGAAAAAATAACACTTCAGGAACTTGTTCAGGGATGGTAACTGTGAAACTGAACTAAGAAGGATTCTTGAACTCACCAAGGAAATCAAATTGCGAAATGGATGAGGACATTTGGCATGAAGAAATTAGTAGTAAAGTCATATCCCTGGAGAAAATAACAGGGATAACTGCACAGTAGGTACTGGATTGTGCATTCTGCTAGCAAGTCTCATAAATGGGAGATTCCTAATTCAACATCACGTGAAGCAGTACAGATTAGCAGAAGATTTGAGGAAATCTTGGAAAGGAGCCCAAGAAGACCAAGGTTCAAATAACCTACTGACAATCCCTTTGCCCCATCAGTGACAGAATGCAAGGATGAAACTAACTTACTGTTCAGCTGAAGAGGTGACGTTGAAGGTCTGGGCTTTGCAGGGCACTAGGTCACATCCCCTCTATAAACAGCGCATGACATGGCATATTGCTGGTGAGGATGGAGAACTAATCTTCCTAGCATGAGCCTAGCAGCAGTCAAGGCATTACACAATGCAAGAACTGTGGGTTAAGGAACTACAAACAAGCTTGGCATGCACAAAATCATTTAATCGTGTGACAAAGAATGTGAAGACATTTTTCCATTTGTTTTTATTGTAGCCATAGGCATCTGGGTAGCAGGCAAGAGAATTGGAAATTCTCATTAGTAAGAAGAAATGTGATTTAATCAGCATTACTGAAATCTGCTGGTTTTCAATTTGCATGATTGGAATGTTAAAATAAGTGGTTACAACCTGCTTAGGAAAGATAGAGCTGGCGAAAATGGACTGTGTGGAATCACGCCATAAAAATAGACCATAGAATAGGAATTACTCTCGAGCCTCTGTGAGAACGCGTGGAAAGAATATGGTGTTTGCAGGGGACTTCCATATACTGGAAGCTCCAGACAGCCACTGATGAAAGCATGCTGATTTAGGATACTTTCAACAAACCACGACAAAGAACTGTCATGGTTTAAGCCCCAGCAGTAACTCGGCACCACGCAGCCGTCGCTCACTCCCCTCCTTCTTCCTCCCCCCGCTCCCGGAGGGATGGGAGGAGAATCAAAAGAATGTAATCCCATGGGTTGAGATAAGAACAGTCCGGTAACTAAGGTATAATACAAAACCACTGCTACTACACCAATAATAATAGTGATAAGGGAAATAACAAAGGGAGAGGATACAATGCTTCACCACCTGCCGACTGATACCAGTCCGAGCCCGAGCAGTGATCTGGGCCTTCCGGGTAACTCCCCCAGTTATATACTGGGCATGATGTGCTGTGGCTATAGGATACCCTTTGCCCTCCTTCCGCTTGCTGTACATCACGGAGGCATTCCACGCTGGCTGGAGAAAACGTGTTGGGTTCATTCAGCAGCGAGAAGATGCTCAGCAGAATGGTCTGCATGTTCCTGTGGCAGGGTTCCACCGCTCCGATGGCAGCTCCCTGCTCTGCAGGTCATCCACCGGCAGGTGCAGGATGGAGATTGCAGACGTTCACTGGTTTCATAGATATTGGGGTGCCACATTTGGTTAAGAACCTAAAGGCAGAAGGGAGAATAGCAGATAGTCAATGGGAACCCAGAGGCGAGCCTTGAAGTAACCCGCCCTCATAGTAGTTGTTTGGGGGACCGAAGATGGCCACCCTCCAGTTGTAGAGATCTCCCTTATCAACCAGGTTTACCTGGAACCCTTCCATGAGCTCCTCCTGCGGGCCCTTTAAGCTTCCAGCAGCAGCGCCTTCTGAGAGCTGGGCATGAGGGGCCAAGCCATGCAGAGAAGCTGGGGTAGGCCATGAGCGAAGCCGGTGGGGCACTCGCAGTGGAACTGGTTGATGTCATGCTCACAGTAGCTGCTCATTGAAGCCGGGCAGACACACGCAGGTGAAGGTGTTGATGCCATCCACGCAGGTCCCGCCACTGAAGCAGGAGCCACCATTGTGGCATGGATTGGACTTGCAGTCGTCGATGTCAGTGTCGCAGTTATGGCCAGTGAAGATGTCCTGCAGGCGCAGCAGTAGCTCCTGTTGGTGTTCTGGCACACGGCCCTGTTGCAGCAGGAGCTCTTCACGCACTCATTGATGTTGATGTCACAGCAGTGGCCCGTGTAGCCTTGCAGGGCACTGGCACTGGAAGGACCCTGGGTGTTGATGCATTTCTCTGCGTGCTCACAAGGGTTGGCTCCCAGCAAGGGAAAACTACAGGCTGTTTAGGGAAAACTACAGGCTGTTTTCTAACACAAGGAGCCATCATGTGGTAACTCTTCTGGACTTCGTTCTGACAAAGATGAATTAATTTACTGGGCTGAGAGTTGACAGTTGTCAAGGGAACTATGAGGATGGACCTGACTATAATCAATATTGGCAAACAGAGGGCTGCCCTAACAGTTATATGTGCACCCAAACTTCAAAAGAACTATTCTCTCAAACCCAGATTAAATTAGGAGTTAACTTGATATGTGAGAAAAAACTGAGACAAGGAAAAAAATGTGAATGAAAGTAAGATGTCCAGGAAATTTGTATTTAGATGGCCAATAGCTGCAAGCCCACAAAAATAACTAGTGCAATATTAGACAAAAGTTTTTGTGGCAAAGATGAGAGTAGTAATAAATAATAAAATAAAAAAAAAACCAATAAACAGGTGAGAAAATAATAGATCTTTTTAAAACCTAAGAGTTTTTAAAACTGAAAGTTTAAAATTGTGAATATCTAGGGGAAAACACAAAGGCCAGTAGGACCCAAGGCAACTAGAAGGACATTTTCAGGAGGATATTCAGAACAAAGGAAACTGCAGTAATCATCAGGCTCATTACTGGATGAAGATAGAAAAGCAGGAATGATACATGAAGAGGCAGAAGTGGTTCGGTAAATATTCCTGCTTTGGTGTTAAACGTCTTTGGAAGTTAAATGTCTGTTAAAGACAAAGCTTTTCTAAACCAGCAGACCCCAAATAATCTGCATTCAGGAATAATAAAATTGTTAGCTGAGGGCCCATCGGGATGATTTTGAAAGCTTGTTGTGAAAATGGGAGATTCCAGAAAATGGAAGGAACATTAACACCGATGCCAGTTCAACAGGGCAAGCTGGATGAGCAAGGTAACTGTAGATCACTTACCCAAACCCCAGTCCAAGCAAATGGAAAAACTGACGTGCCGACTCAACAGGTAAAAATAAAAGGACAAAAATGAAAAAAGTAATTAATTCCCATAACATGGCATTATGGAAAGTATGTCTCATTGTATAAATATATAGGGCTGTTTTGATGAGTTTACAGGAATGGCCAGTAAAGTCATTAGTCAACTGCTATATGATAGTCCTTGATGAAGTGTCTCCCTTAGCACCACATAACAGCCTGATTACGAAGTTAGCATAAACCAAACACCAGGAAAAGCTCAGGTGAAATGGCATGAAGACACAAAGTGACTGACAGATTTAAAGCAGCTATCAACAGAGAGCTTTTGCTGAAGGATGATGTGTTGCTCATGAGAATGGTAGTAGGCTCTCGGCTCATCAACATTTTCATCAATGAGACACAAGCTTGAAATTACCACTGGTAATTGTTTGTTGATGACACAAAGATTGGCAGATGGGTAAACAGTGTTGAAGGCATGGTAATCACAGTGCCTGACTCTATCACTTGATAAATTAGGCCCTTCAAACAGCACATGTTTAATGAAGCAAATGCTAATAATACATACAAATATCTTAAGGGTGAGTGTCAAGTGTATGGGTCCAGATTGTTTTCAGTGGTGCCCAGAGACAGGATAAGGGGCAACAGGCACAAACTGAAACACAGGAAATTCCATCTGAAAATGAGGAAAACCCCTTGAGGGTGACAGAGCACTGGAACAAGCTGCCCAGATAGGTTGCAGAGTCTTCTGTTCTGGAGATATTCAAAACCTGCCTGGCCGAGATCCTGTGAAATCTGCTCTACATAAGTTTTTAAAATCTCCAATGCTTTACCATTCTCCACAGTGAAAACTGTGAGAAAATGCCCTTACTGCAATTTATGCCCATTGCTTCTCATTCTTTCATGGTCTGTCTCTACCACCCATTACGCAGTGGAAAACAGCAAGCCAGCTCTCCCTTAGCCTTCACTTTCTCCAGGCTGAGGAAAATCGCCAGCTCCCTCAGGCCTTCTCCTCACACATGGTATATGTGCCAGCTGCCGGCTATTTTAGTGGTCCTCTGCTGTATTCTTGCCAGGTTATCAGTATCTTTCTTATAGAGCTCTATTTGTTTTGCCTATCTAAAGCCAGAGTGAGAGAAGATTTAAAGACATAAGGCCTCTGTAAGCCAGAAGGAAAGGAAGATCAAGGATCTACAACTGAAAGCTGAAGCCAGATAAATTGGATTACAGAGCGGAGTGCTTAGCTACTAAGCAGCCAGTGCAGGTGCTGCATTCTCTGTCTCTTGATGTCTTCAAATCAAGACCAGATGCTTGTCTGGACATTATTCTTCAACCTAAGAGCACAATCTTGCCTGGGCTCAAGGCAAGGCTAACAAGATGTGAAATTGTGAGTTGGTGATATGTAGACTGCAGGACCCAACTGTCTCCAAACTATGAATTGTTTTTGGAATAGTGCGTTCAAGGTCCAAACCACCGTATCGTCACATAAACATGTCCAGGGCTGACTCATGGGAGAGAAATATGATAAGCAAAGAAGAACCAAATACATTATATATTATATAGGAGAAAGAAGTTTGTAATAGTGAATGTCCCTGATGAAGTTTTCCCTGATTGGAATCACTAGACTTCTGGGGCCTGTTTCTCAGGATGCTTTCTTGGCCGCTCAGAAGATCTGTAGCTGAACAACCTTTGGCCCTAAGGACCAGATGTTCAAAACATTCCAGTTCCTTAAAAATACTATCTTCTGTAATCAGAAGCTTTTTGATTGATTTGATGCCACAGTTTATCTTTTTGTGGATATATAATACATATAAGTATACAGAGGTATGCGTTTGCACAGAGCATTTGAACACTGTTAATCTTTATTCAAAGGTAGAGTCCTCAGAAGACGACTTCTGAAAGGAGCATCTTCCCTTGTTTGCTCACTCACAGGGCAATGAAAAGAATCTGTGTCAGGTTAGACTGCAATCTCAGATATAGGAGATTTACAGACTCAGACAGTGGAAGGAAGAGTTGATGTGATTTACTAAGCTTCTGTGATGCATTTGGCTTGGTATCACACAATAGTTTTATTAAGGAAATATGTAATACTAGGCACCCTTTAAACGATTAACAGTCAATTAATAGGTAGGGTTTCAAGTGTCTTCCTAAATGGGGAGCTGTTTCTCACTTTTTTCCTGCATGAATTCCCCCAAACATCAGCTCTAGACCCTCTGCTATTTAACATTTTTATTGATGGCCGGGAGAAGACTGAACCCCATTAATAATAAAGTGTCATCCATCCTTAGAGAGGTGTGACATATATGTTAGGCATAACAAATTGCCCTTTTATAAAGCCTATACTTCTCAAAGCTTAGAGGGAGGCCAGAAAACCAGCTAAGACCAGAGGGTTTAACTTTAGGTAGCTGGTTAGGCTAGATGGATCCCATGCTTAAACATTGAGTTGACACTCATGGTGATTTGCCACAAAAAAAAAAAAAAAAAAAAAGGGATGTTTTGATCAACGTCTTTAGAAATTTGACAGTTATCCACTAGACTGAAAAGTTTGTGAGACAAAGGTCTTATATCTGGCAAAGAAAGAGGCAAACTAAAGGCAAGGCAGCAGTCAGTGAGCTACTGGGGCAATGCAGTAAGGGTCGTGATGAGTTCTCTGCCATGGAATACCTTCAGCCAAGGCTGTCTATTATATAAAAGCTCCTCTGTAATCCAAGCAAGTGCAAATTCAAGATTGCTCAGTAGCTTGTGGTATGTGTGAGATAAAACTAAATGATTCCCTTCTGACCTTAAAAACCTGAGTCTCTCTATTCCAAAGCTCTGCAGTTCTTAGCTTTGGAAGGGTTCTCCTTCTGCTGCAGTTTTTGTTGATGGGATGAAAGTGTAACTACCTGGTTCTCAGGTTCTTATGATCTGGCAAGCAATGTGAACTCATTATGGCTCTGAAGAGGGATCTTTTTGTCTGGTAATAGTGACTAGAAGCAGAGATGGCTGTATAAACACAACAGTTTAACATTGCCTGTAATACGATTTTCTGTTTGACATTTTTGAGACAAAGTCATACCTGCTTTGGCTGGCAGATTGCTGTGTGGGAAAGAGGAATTGAGACTCATCAAATCATAGAGCATCAAGCACCCAAGCCAAAATGCAGGATGTAGGCATGGTAGGAGGAAGCTGGGCATTTTATGTGGAAGTTTAGAGCTCTGCTAATTGATTGTCTGGCCTTTCTCTCACTGCTCAACAAACAGGTGTCTATAAGACTCTTGCAAGCAAAGGCTCACTACAGGGATTTGGTACAGCTCTCCAGGAGAAAGGTTGAGCATTACTGGAGTTTTACTTAACAAGTCCCTTGCTAGTGCAAAAGAATACAGAACTAGCCGTAGCTTACACAAGCCTTGCTTTCTTGTACTTTGTGCTTGTGGCTTTTGGTCCTTTTTTACATTAGTTACAGACCCTTTTCTAAAAGACTATTTTCAGGATGTTAGGAGGTGCCCCACAGTCGTACTATGTCTTATATCTGGTGGTGCACAGGGTACATGTGTTTCTGTTGGAGAAGGCAACTGTTGTCTAGCTGTTAAATGGTAGGCTTGATGACCAGAAAGATGCTATTATGCTCCTTAAGAGACACACTCTCATGAGGGCCCTCCCTTCCCAGGGCTGGCATTCCAGGCTGCAATCTGACTTTCCCCTACCGGTACGGTTGCTGAACCAGCCCTTATCTCAGACACACTATGGTATGCTGCAGAATCAAATATATCAGAGAAATTCAATCAGCTAGAACAATAGGTTTGCACTGCTAGCTCGAACCTGTGTGTTGGGAAGCAGTGATTCATTCACATATTATGGAGGATCACGCAAGGAAACCAGTACCCAGTGCTTTACACACAACAGGACTAGCCACACACACCTTTTATGTTAAAATTCAGTCTTCCTTCTATGAGAACAAGCATATGCATTCTTACCCTGTCATGGCCACTCCACTAGGCTATTCAGCAGGACAGATTCAGAATAGTAGTAGCTGGAAAATAACCATTATACCCTGAATTTGCACAAAACCGTAAGCTCACTCTGCAAAGAGGTGACTTTGTTTTCTCCTCAATCTGGTTTTGATGTTCTCTTTTCTTTCCTTTTATGCAAAGCTCTCCACCCCAGAAGGCAGGCAAGCAGCCAATCCACCTCTCTGCCCCACTCCAAAGTAAATGTTAGATACTAAAGAATGCACAAAAGGGAACGGTGAAAGGATTTGTAAAAAGGGTTGCTGTTTCGATGTTTTTTTCTTTTCCTGATTTTGAGGGGATTTGTGTGTTTTCCACAGTGTGCCCTACTTTGTTCCACTGAGGTTCCTAAACTGTGGCTCAGCGTGACTGTCTGGCAGGTCAGAGGGCATCTGCCACACAGATAGGCCTGATGGTGCACTAAAAATGCCACACGCCTTTCCTCTTGCTACATTCCTCCTCTGATGAAAACAACATACCATGCGCTGATAAAATGAGCACTGCATTGAGACATTTGTCAAAAATATTGGATACCTCTGTGGTAGATCTGAAACATTGCTTGTTAGATGCATATCCAGGGTGATGCAGGCCTGGCACAGATCCACCCAAGACCAGAATCTCAGCAGGAAAAAATCCCTTGACTGCAGCAAAGCTGAAATAATTTACAGTAGCTGGGGATATAAGCCTACAGCACACAAAATAGTGTGTGTACGCACTGGATGCTCTGCTTGCCCTGTGCAGTCCAGGGAGTCTTTGCTTGCTGGCAGTTGTATACTTGCCACTTTTTCTCTGAATGGGTACATCTCACATTCTGTGTTCCAGGTTTATGCCATTGTAAGAAGACTTAGAACTAATAGGGTTAAGTGGAGATTGTTACTACTCTTACAGAGATGCAGCCTAAAGAACCACACTAGGAACATCAGCCTCTCAGCTAAGCAAGCATCATCTCAGCGCACAGCCAGGAGAAGATGTGTAGTCCCTGTAGCACAACTTGTTTCCCTTTGCGCTCTACAGAGGTGCCTTTGAGCCTATGGCGTGGAGTATGCAGTCTGGAGTAGGAGGTACGTGCTCCACACAGGTCCTCAGAGCTCAGAGAGGCTCTTGCAATGCTGATGGTACAGTTTCATCTGTGGATGGTCAGTGCTTGGATGGCTCAGATCCAGGCTCCCTCACAAATAAAGCATGTGGAGATACTGAAACTCCAGCTGTTGTGCCCAAATTCCACTGTCTGCTGCAAGGAAAGACAGATTGCTCACAAAAGGGCAAGTGTGAATGACTGGCCGCAGGGATCTGTTCTTCCAAATCCATCAATAATTCCATGTGGTCCATTCCAAAATACTGATGTGCTGAGCCTTGGGAGCTTTATATTTAGAAAGGAAAATAAATCACAGATGCAGGGGGCAGCTTCTGTAGTGTTTCCTGGCTTATCGACTGTACTACTAATAGCTCAGAGGGGCTTGTAAATTGGACTGTGAACACCACAGTGCAAACAGGAAAAAAACTCCACTTACCTCTGGCATATGGTGGGAAGTGCTTTCTAGTGACAGGTCCCCTGCACCATGTCAGGAATCTCCTGGAAAGGCTCCCAAGGGGCTGTGAAGTGTCAGTGAAACAAACAGGACCCCACCAATTCAGAAACCTGAGGGTGACTCTGGTTCGTGGATTTCCTTGATTTTGCACTGGGGATCTGGGTGTAGGCTCCCTGTTACTGCTGCATCCCAAGAGGAGCCATTGAGGAGAAGAGTGGGAGTAAGATAGAGAGGGAAGAAGGTGGTGAAGGGGGCTCCTGGCATTGTTTCTGGAGTCCCAGCAGATGTACAGGAGTGCTAAAAAAACCCCAAAAGTACACAGAGGTTTGGCACATCCTTTTAAAGACCAGAGCACATTTCCTAAGGCAGAATGTGAAAAAGAAGTGAGAGAGCTGGTCTCTTCTTTTTCTTTCCTCTTTGTTTTTTTTGTTTTCTTAGCTAAGGAGCTTCACAAAGACACAGATCCTATTTTTTTCATTGGAGAGTGTCTTGTAAATTTAGCATTTTGGACAAATAGCCCAAGAGCTCAGGAACATACACATGAACTGGATAAACCTTCCCCTGGCTGGGAAGGTCATCAGCCTTCCCATGGCATTCAAAAGTGAGGCACTGGTGTGCTGTTGCAATGAAGGTTTGAGGCCTCCCCTATTGTAATTCATTGTTTTATGCCTCTGAATAACTCAGTGTTTGGTTTAATAATAATGCTTTGTATTCCTGTAGTTTCATCCTTCTAAGGACCAAGAATTGGTTTACCAACATCAAAGCATCTGTCCTCTTGTGCTGAATTTTGACATCAACTGATTTTCTTAAATCAACATTCTGACCGATTTTCCCTCTAGCAGCTTGTCATGGCCTTTAAAAATTCTTTTAATCAGAATCTGAGAATGGCTTTCCTGCTTTTCTCTTGAGTTCACAGCAAAACTTGCCAAAAGGGAGAAAGTGCACATCCAAAACGGCCACAGTAATACATGCAAGGCCCTGCCAAATGCAAGGAGTGAACAGCCTGAAGGAGATAACCGAATACTTGCTTATTCACAGGGCTTCTTCACTAGCAGCCAGATTATAATTTTAGCAATAGGAGGTACCCGGTTTTGGACAGATGGGATCTGTGAGCTGGCATGTCCCTCCCAGAGCTTCATTGTGACCCCATGCAGAGAGGCACTCACATCACTGAAGCCAACACAACTGTACCCGGCCTGAGGATCTGCCTGCTGGGCTGGCTTCACAGGAGCTGCAGCATGGGGATACAGTGCCATGATGTTACTGCATTCAATTATCTCAGATTTAAGCAAAGGCTCAGTTCTCTTGAAGTCCTTTGGGAAAACTGCCTTTCCATAATTTCCCAAGTCTCTGGAGTTTTTCTAATTTCTTCTTCTTGCCTAAGCTCTGTTTCACCTATAGTCCGGCCAGGACCATCAGTGAAGCTTTTCTAGGTATTAATGCATGGATGTTCTTTTGCAACTGAATGCAATAATCCCCCTGGACCTGAGAAGACTTGCCTGTGGTCTGTTACAATAAGGGTTTTGTCAAGCCCATTTTCCTTTGTTCCTTTAATTGTGCCCAGTCATTACGTTATTTTAGAGCTGGCTACGCATGCAGCAGCAGCATCCACAGTACAAATGTCTATAGGGCACGGCTTCTTTGTCTGTAACATACCCAAATCTGACACTGTTGGCAGGCTGACAGGACTGCACACTCTGGATACCCTCCTATTGTGCAATGGAATTTTACTCCATCTACTTTCCGTGAACTCTGTTAACACTGTGCAGGGCTCTGTTTGCACTGCTGTGTCTATTTTAAAATGACACACCTTGTGGACTTCTGTCATTCAGAATTTTACAAATACTTCACCCTTTTTGTGACATGTTGACTGTCAAAACTAACAAAACCACTTTGTCATGGTTTTCTCCTTCTCTGTTGCCTTTGGCAGAGCTTATTTAACTCTTTCTGTGGTAATTAATCTCTACTTTGCAGACTTTCCTTACCACAGATCTAGAAAGACATCTACCACACACCTATGATCTTATAAAACTTGCTGTTCTAATCCTTCTTCACTGCAGCCATGGTTTTGCCACCAATGTTTTTTGTGGCCACCAGCTTTCTTGGATATTATACTCTCAGCCCATTAGGCAGGGTTTCTTATCTGTGTTATTGCTGTGAAAGAAACCTTAGGAGTTTGGCCTCCATGGTGCTGAGACCTGCAAAGAAACTAGTCTGGAACAGTAGTCCCTGATCCAAGATAGTTAACAACTCCTTTTTGGCTCATGTTATGTTTTAATGCTTCAACATTACTTAAAAAAATAAATTACGGTGACCAGACCAAAAGCTTCCACTAGAGGCATTTCTTTGGGTACCTCCTGTCTCTGTATTTATTAGAGAGCACACTTTCATAGTCCTGAATGTCTTGGGGCTGTGGAAGGAAAACCTGTCATTCACAGCCTAACAAAAGGAAGAAACTTCTCCTCCTACCCTGTATTAAATGATATTCTGTGTTTATAAGCACTTTCCAGGACAATCACATAATGGAGAAGGTTATTCTCTGTCTATTGAGAATTCTTTCCTGGGAATCTATGCTCCTGCCACCCACAAGCATCTAAAAAGCACAGGTCAGGCACTCAAAACCACAAGTCTGGGCAGAAATCACAAGACTTCAAAAATATGTTTGGAAGGGAAGAATTTTTTTTTTTTTTCATTTTGATGTTGATATCAAGCATTCAGGCTCATCAGGTTGAAAGTATTAAACTTTCTTCTGGAGCTTCAAGCACTAGAAATATGCATTTAAGTTGAGGTAATCTTATGATTTAGCAGAACAGTTGCCTGATAATATATACATTGCCTTTTGATGATGCGCCCATTGCCTTTTGATGATATGAAAGGAACCGCTGGAGGGACGGAAGAGGGTGCTGTCAGCCTCGGGTAAGATGCATTTAACAAAGCTGATAATAACCCAGAGATTCCGTGGACAAAATCTCTCTTGAGGGCTGGGGGAAAGGAAAAAGAACAAGTCAGCTCAGCCCCAGAGCAGGTAGCAAGGCAGAAGGATATCTTCCGATACCTGCCTACAGTGACCTAGCTCTAGCTCCATGGACATGTTACCTCCCCAAGAGAGCCGTGTCTCATTTGGAATACTCTGAGGCAGAGAAAATGGTGGTCACTGAACATAATCACTAGCATGATGTTTAAAAGCCAGAGCTGACCCCACAGCCTCATGGAGGACCTTGCCAGGGTACACAGAGGAGCCCACAGGCAAGGCAGAGCAGGAAATCCTTGGAGAGGGGAGGTGGAGGAGAGGATGAGGCCAGGGCAGCTAGTCCCAGCACCTTAGTGGCTGCTTGCCCCACTCTGGCTCCCTGCTCCAAATTCTTCACTATGCAGCACCTGGCCCTGGGCTGAAGGCCTTGCTTGGCATCAGATGCCCAGAGGCACTGCATGGCATATTAAGCGTCATGTAGGCATGTGATCCCAAGTTGCTGGCAGCATCCCAGCAGAGTCATATTCCCATTGCATTCCTTGGATATCTCCCAGCCGCTGGCTTGAGAAAGTCACTAACCTTAGTATGCTTCATTGTTCTGGCAGGGTGTCTCAGGCCAGAGGGCGTCTCGTGATGTCTACTGACCACTGCATGTGCACTGGCTCAGGTCATTCCAGAAACAGCTGAGCAGGTTGATAGATCTCTGTGGCATTCACCAGTCCTTAGCACCCACCACCAGGAAACAGAGTTGCCATGTGGCCAGGCGAGTATTTCCAGCCAAAGCACATCATCATCACTCCCACTAACACCTTCTCCCAGGAGTGAGGAGAAGGGCTGTGGGCAGTATAACAGGGTTTGAGCCCTAGCATGGGCATATTGGAGAGCAGATTGCTTGGAGAATTAGAGCCATGGGAGCACGCTAGCAGGAGCTGTCTGACAGGCAAAATCATTCTCTCCTCAGGGCAAGCAGTGTTTATTCCCCATGCTGTCTGCAGTCCTCTACCTCTGAAGGCATGATGTGCCTGGGTACCATGGTGAGTACAGTGACAATACAACCAAGACATGATTTCTCTTCTTTCGCTCCCCTGCCAGCAGGGCTGGCCTGGCAATGTGGACACATCAGCCAGAATGCTTTTTAGGGTCTGTTTGCCTTGGACTCAAAGCCACAAACACTGTTTGTAGCCTGCAGCTCTGCCACACAACAGTCCACACGCTTTTTTTCCCTGGGAAACTGGGCTGCTGATGTATTCAAGATCCTTTCCCAGATGTCTTGCCAGCATCCACACCCTTATGCCAGAGCACTTATTCAAATAGGAAATAACCAGGCATGGGTCCTGGGCTGCTGCCAAGGCACAGGTCTGCCATTCTGCAGATAGGGCCTGAGGGTTTCTCTGAAACACAGCTGCACAGGAACAAAACACCCAAGTACTGGTCCACTCATCTTTTCTCCTCCTTCCCTCTGGCTCTGAAAACAGCAGAGCTGATTCTTTCATCAGATCAAATAGGCCAGTGCTAGGAGATATCCTCTGTGCTAGAGGATACCTCTGAGGATGGGAGAAAGGGAACAGAACAAGCAAGGCCAGTCCCAAAGCAGGCAGCAGGGCTTAGGGATGAGCACGGCCAGGGTAGTTGTGCTCAGCACCTCACCAGGCTTGAGAAGAAGCCATGCGGTGATACTGGTAACTCCCCATTTGAAGATTGCTTCTGAAGAGCAACTCCACGCTCAAGGTAGGGAAGCAATCCCATGTGCTCACCAGTGGCTGTGCAGTCTCAGACCAGGGGTCTGAGAGCAGTCTGTCACCTGCATGTCATGTGGTCTCACTGCAGCAGGCGAGCATTGTGTGCTATGAGGCTGTGAATGGACACCTTCTGCCCTTGGTCACAGCTGAGAGAGAGGCAATTGGTGAGCCCAGAGGGTGGACCAAGGAAGAATGGGAGGAGGGGGTTCTACTTAGTTGAAGGATGGGGAAGAGGAGATGAAACAGAAGCAGTGAGAAGACTCAGAGAGGTTCAGTAACTATTGGGACAATACCACTAGCTGCTATGGAGATAATTTTATTCTCAGACTTGACACAGCATGGCAGCTGCCATAAAAAATCACCTTTTCAGCTCGGGGAAGAGGAGAGCTGTCATCTAGAAATTCATACAACCAATACATGAGTCTGATGGGGAAGGGAAGGAAGGTGCTTTACAGACAAAACAAGATTTATGGATACGTGCATCAAGATCTCTTGATAGACAGATCTTTGGATGAAGGTGAAGGACACCCAAAGAAGAGACTGAGGAAAACACCAGCTAGTAGAGGAGGAAGAATGGGTTTGCCAGAGGGCAGGTAGGTACAGAGGACTTGATCAGCTGCTCACACAAGAACAGTAGTGGTGGAAACAGAAAGGAACAAAAACCTTTTTGTGCTGCAAGGACCAGAGCCAGGACAAGAACCAGATGACTTAGGTTGGGAAGATGGACCATTTTTAGCTCTTTGTCAATTTTATTTGTACTGACTTGGGTTAGGAAATAAGGAAATACTCCTTTTTTTCAAGCATTATTACATCGTTATGAGTTATTAATGAAATGACTGTAGGCTCCGATGTGTCTGATACTATTAAAATCTTCATAAATTTGGAGAAGCAGTTCAAGGTTCAGTGACATTCAGACTACAGGGGGTAGCAGAGATTTCTCTCTTGCCTCTTTTTTAATGTACAATAAATAGATGTTACAATTACAACAGGAATGGAAAATATCCAGGACACTTGCAGAAAGAGGTCCAGTTTAATTTTATCAAACTGTTTGATACAAAATGAAACGCAAATATACTGATGATATATATTGCAAGATAATTTTCCAGCTTAAATGAAATTACCAATATATCATGTCAAAAGGCTTTGTGCTGTCTTTGAAAATATACAGAGAAAGAGAGACTAGCATCTTCTGTTTCCTGAAATACATGGATTGGTAAAGTCAATACAAACTTCAGAATCTGTTTCTTTCAAGCAGTAAAGCAGAGGTTGGGATACAAGTAACAAGGCAGCAAGTAGACAACAAGCCAATCCACAGGCACATGGAGGGTTAGGACCAATTATTAAATACAGAACAGGGCACTTTGAGTAAGAATTTTCATTATGAAGCCATTTACTTATCCTGTGATTTAAGTAACATTAAATCATGCAGCACACGAGATAGGGAGGAGACATAAGGAAGATGTCCAGCTGGTGGGGAAGGCAATATCTTTCCAGCACTGGAGGTCTACCCCATGTCCACTTTGAGTTTTCCAAACAAACAACTACAGTAAACAAACATGCATCCAGTGAATGATGTGAAGTCTACAGACTTCATGTTGCCTCTGCAATCTATATTCACAACCCTGAGCATATGGCACTGTACAGCACTTAATTTCATGAACACGTACTCTTTTTCCACAGGGCTTCTGCTGCTTTAACTGTAGCATGATTATTCAGCTCAGCTATTTGCCTTCCTTACCCGGTGCATGGTGTGCAGGCCTGTTTTCCGGAAGCAGCCCTGTAAACATCATTACTGAATTTCCTTGTGGTCTTACCCTCAAGTCAGAGAGCTTCAAAAAATCAATGCATGTTTCTTCATAACATGCATAGGAGAGGAGCTGGTGCTGCCCCGTAATAAAAGAGAAAGATCAAAGTTGCCAGAACTTTCTTGCTATTTGTGGGCGCCAAAATGAATTTCCCAAAGCTGTTGGCAAACTTACAGGATTTTAGAAGTTCAGTGCGCAGCTACCACTGATTTCCCCTCCAGGTGTGCGTGCTCAGCACTGCCGCAAATATTGTCTACAGGACAAAACACAGCACACAGTGAGTGACAAACAGAGAAAGTCTGAGTGGACTGTACTGCTGCCAAGGCAGGGAGGAGACCATGTGTTTCTCCAGCAGAGCATCCCTCTGCCTCACCTCTCAGACACTCCTCACCACTCTAGACAGCCACACCAGGGTACACTCAGGGTAGTTGACCCAGAGTAGGTTCCTTCTCCACAGCCCAATTCCTTCCTAGATCAGCCAGCCCTGCATGCTGAAGGAGGCAGAAGTCATGCCAAAAATGCAGCATGTGCTCATGCACCAGAGAGCTTGCTGAATGTCTCTTGAGCACAGGGCAGAGACATTCTCCATGCTTCACATATCCTAACCAAGTGATCAACTCTGCAACTTTAACATAAGGTACTGCAACAAAACCCCAAATCTTTCAAATAAAAAATGGAAAAAATAATTTGTCACATGGATTTGTATTGATCATCCATTTTGTCTGCCATGGAAGAGTTATTAGTTTCAGTCAAGTAATAAAGGTCTGCTCTGCAGATATGCTGTTAAACAGCCTTCTCTTTTCTTCATAGAACAGCCACCTGTTAAAGGAAAGGCAGGGAGGGAGCAGGACACCAATTTTGGCTGGGAGTTTCACTGCTATTTGCAGACAACAGATGAACAGGAAGACTGAGGTCTCGTGGGTTCAGTTCCAGGGTGCAGGCAGTAATCTGGATGAGCAGTTGCACACCATTCTGCTGTTACATGTTCCCTCAATTCTTTGCTTCTGTAGACAAAGGAGAAGATAAAAAGTATTAATAACAATCAAGTCCCACCTCCATATAAGTCCATAAATGATAAGAAACAGGAAGAGTCCAGTACCTCTCTTAGAAAGATCACATTATATATATTTTCAGTGTGAGTCTGGCTATTTAATCTTGTTAACAAAAATGTTTGAAGAAATGTCCAGTTGCATGTAAGTTTAAACAGTAGCCGATACTCATGGCGCGAGTTTGATGCACGGTCGTGGAAAGTAGAAATTACAATTGATTTTGCTAAGCAGCCATTTCAATGTGATAGAGGTCTTTCCTGCACTCTCTGGGAAGCATCCGTTTCAGAATGCCTTGGAGACGTTACCTCATTAATTTTAATGAGAAGCCCAGACGTGCGTCTGACACAACCATAAATTGTTCTTTCTGTGTGTGCATGTATGTGTGTGCTTAAAAGAGCTCCCTGTGTTACCCCATGAAGGACCTGACTGTGTTGCATGCTGACGTCCGCTATTTAGGCACACGTCATCTTGGCTCCACCACACAGCTCCCTTTTTATGCTTTGGCCACCCTTTACAAATTACCTTCGTGCCTCTCCCTGCCATGCCCTGTGTGCATAGACCTTCTTCCATGTCTCAGAGAGCAGTGAGAGCTCCACCCACTCCAGACATGACTCTAGACTGAGGCCATACCATCACCCTCAAAATACCCTCTCTCAGACGCAGACTTGACAGCCGTATATTCACATCAGTCCTACCCCATGCCCTGCACTGTCCTGTTTAAGCCCTGCAGCCCCCAAGAAGCCCCTTCAAAACCTCTCGCAAGGGACAAGCTTAAGGTTGGGCCCACACTGCAGGGCTGAGGATGGACAATGACACTGTCAGCCCCAGAAAGAGGACAAGTGAGGTGAAATATGACAGCTTGCTCTCCTGTTTTCCCTGTCTGACCACCACCCTGCTCTGTGGCTGACCTTAGAGGCACAAGCCACTGACAGAATCCATTGCTGAAAGGAAAAACCCCTCACTCAGAATATCTGTCGTGGGAGGGATCTGGCTTTGTACCTCCTGTAAACGAGTGTCGTGTAAAACTGGTGTCCTCAATGCAACCCATTCACCAGTGACTGTGAGCTCAAATCCCAAGTGTCTGCTGTGGGCAGCGGTTGCTGGCTACTTAAGTGGCATTGCCACAGCAGTACAAAAGCTGTTTGTCCTGCAGTGAATGCCATTTTGTCTTACATAAGAAGCAAAACGAACAGTAAAAGGGTCACCTCCCCATGGTACCTGTGCTCCAAAAAATGCCTTCCCTCCCACATATCTGCATTTCAAAGGTGACCCATTTCCCTTCTAAGAAAAATCTTTGCTTCCTCTCTTTGCACAATTACCTTACCTTGTGAGGTGCTTACTCGTCCTGGTGAGCAGCTTTGCCAGTGTTTCTCGCTGAAGTTCTCTGCCATTTCTTTCCTCAGCTACTTGCTAGGGCATTAGACCACCACATTCAGCTATGGGCTGTTTTCAACCCATATCAAATTCTGACCCTGTTCTGATCATCTCGGACTTGGAGGGAGATGTTTGGTTTGGTTTTTGCAGGTTTCACTTTGCCCATCTGCTGTCTATTCATTCAGTGAATACCCCAAACTACAGAAAACTTTACCATCTCTCTCTGTCCTTGTAGGACAATTCTTGCACATAGTTTGTCAGTCACTTGGGTATTCCCACGCAATATATTTATGAGTATATTTATGTTGTTTTTAATCTATCTCATTAAAGGCCACCCATCAACTCTTTAAAAAGAGACGCTGCATCTGTTCAATGAACAAGTTATAGATCTGCATTTGTAAACTTTGATTCAACTCAGATACTCGTGTGACTTGGGCTTCCTACACTCTGTGTGCTGATTAGCATCTGCCCTTCTGTAAACATCCCAGGTAGTTTGGCAACATGGACTCTTTGTATCTCGTGTGACTGCATATGAGTGCATTGCCATTTTGTCTTAATTATGAATGTAGGAAGTCTCCTCTCGTACTAACAGTATTTCAGAATTTGAGGGTGTCCATCTCATTCCAAAGAAACAAAGAAGTCTCTTCTCCAGCCTGACTGGGTACACGTAAATGGAAACCTGAAGAACCACAGGTTTTGTCCCATTGTCAAACCTAGCAGTTAAAAGTTTTTGTTCCCTCAGCCATACGTGCATAAATGTACTTTGGGCTTGTATGTCTTTGCTGCTTGCCAAAAGCAGCATATTTTGTTAAATGGGAAGCTTTTATTGAAAGTTTGTAACTAAATCTCCTTTGTCAGACTCATTGTTTTCTGTTGCAATTGCTTCCATGTTTATTGCAAACTAATCTGTTCTCTGCTTTCTGTTTACCCTGGCACTGTTTTTTGTGCCCTGGGATGCATCTTTAAGTAGATTCACTACCACTGGCCCACTGCTTGTTAACACTTCCAAGTGCTGGTTTCACTAGATGCCCAGATCTCTGGTCGTTGTCAATTCAAGTCCATTTCAGCAGTAACCTGCTCTTGTGGTCAGACACCATGAATCACCTGCTCTGAGATCAGCTGCCAAACAGCCATTAATGAGCAAGGTTTAGTTTTAGCCAGCAAAACTATAAAAATGGTCAACAGCATCTCCTGACAGGAGGTCTCTTGTACAGTTGCCTCTGGGATGTTTCTTAAGGGCCAGAGAGTAATCTCTGTCATGCTGGAATGGGCTGCTGATTTCTTATGCCTCAAATATAAAGCCTTCTTGCTTCTATTTCTTTGAAATACCATTTGCTTCTAGACAAGCTGAGACCTAATGCAACCCAATTCTTCTGACTCTTCACCAGGCTTTTTTTTTAAGCCTATTGACTCAATCTAGGTTTAACAGATTTGTTTTCTTCTGATACTGTACAAGAGCATTAGAAGATCCCTGCTGCCAGGGATCCTGAAGTGGAAGACCAGCCATTCTCACCTGGTACATGGTGTGCAGCAGCGTGCAAGGAGTAAAACACCATGCCCATTCGGACTGGTCATAGCCAGGGAATCAGTGGAAAAGCTTTCACCCTAACAATTACTCTTTCTCTGGTCTTGTTTTTCATGTTTTTCTCTTTCCTCCATCCACCCAGCTCTCTGCCTCCTCCCTTTCTTCTCACAGCTTCCAAATTGCGGCCTCTTTTCTTTCTGCCCTCAGCCTTGTATTTAATTTTGGTCTTTGGCTGACTGTACAAAATTAACCTCCCATCCAGGGAACAGCAGTTCTCTACGCTTGGTGAGCCGCTAACAGAACTCTGTCAAACAACAGGGCCCCGTATGAGCAGCATGATCTTTGCAAGCCCAGCTTTTTACATCAGATGGAGGGAGCCACGTTTCACAGAATATGGACTTGCTCTGAGGATGAGATCTACTGTTTGAGTTTTCCATCCTCGGGTGCAAGTGAATCTGAGCTTAAATGGGACATGTCCTCCAGTTCCTGCTTCTAAAAGTAGAACCCATTTAAGACTCAGCAGATTGCCCAAATGGAACAGGCTATTTACAGCTGTACCTGAAGCTCTGATAAGATAATGGATATGTTGTAAATACCTATCATATTATGTTGCCTTTGGTTAGTGTTTGGGGATTACATGTGAAACAAATGGCTCTAAGGATTGAATAACACCTCAGGGTTCCTCCTTGAAGTGAGCTGGGAATATCATAGGATTTAATTTGTTTGGTTTACAGGAAATTTCCCTAGAGACCTGGTAAAAAATAAACCAATTGGGTGATAAATAGCATGTGTTGCAGCTTGGTTTCAAGGCAGGGAGTCAGGGGGGCCATTTTTCCACTTCATTCATTTTATGTACATTTCATTAAGTGAGAGTGGACCTGACATTTACTGGAATTATTAAGGACCTGGGAAAGGAGTGAAGTGGAAGAGCTAGAATAAGGAAGCAAGCAGAAAACACGTGTTGCGCATCATGGGGTGAAAGATAATGTGTTCTTCCTTCCTCTGCCCTCTCTCCTTCTCTAAATTTAGTCTTCTTTCAGAGTAAAGAGAAGACAGGCTTCAGGTTGCCCCGAAGTTCTCCCAAATTCTGCTGTTGGTGATGGATGTGGGAAGAAAGTGCAGAAAATGGCTATTGGAAGAGGGTTTTTCCAGCCCAGGTAGCTGCTATGGGCAAAACCTAGATAACAGAGATGTGAGGCAGGCTGGTCAGGAAAGGAAAAGACTGACATGGGTCATCTGTACTGTGCTGTTGTTAGAGCACAGGGAAGATTTTCCAAGGAGATTGGGTGGGGGTTAGGGTGGCTCTTGGCAAAGGGGCAGGAGAAGAACAGCAATATCCAGCTCTCGTTTGGGCATGAGCAATTAACCCTATCACCTTCTCTGTACTGCAGTCCCCACAGTTTACCAAGAAATACTTGCAGACCACTGTTACCCTGCAGCTCCCCACATGCCAGGAAGCAGCTGAGGTGCTGCTCTCCACCAACACTCAACATGGCTGATCTCATGTCACTGAAATGCTTCACAGAAAGCACCCCCATTCGAGTAGACCCTTATGGAACTGCACGTTTTGTGCTCGCAGACCCACACACGAGCTGCAGCCAAGTGCTGGACGGTCCCATTTTCTTTGTGTTCCTCTTGGAGAGGAGGGAGATCCCATTAAACGTGAAAGCTATGCTCTGCTGTCTGCCCTAGTTCCTGTCCACATGAGTGCTGTAAAAGCAGCTAGTGTTACCTTTGGGGCACCAAGCAGAGCTCATGTCAGCATCTGTCCTGAGTGTCATTAACAAGGCATAAATATTTTTTGCTTGTTTTTAATTTAATTAAGCAGATTTTTTCTATTTAATTGCTGGGACCCATCCATCGTTTGGCTATGTGGTCACTGTGGTTATATTCAACAGGCACTCCCAACCTGAGCTGCTGGAAAAAAGCATCCCCTGAATGATGCCTACTGCACAGCAGAAGATGTGGCTCTCTCCCCCTAGGAACCATAATCAAGTTCATGTGTATACACTTAAGTCCAACATGTGTCTGTGCACCCAGTAACTGCTGCTTGACCCATTAGGCAGAACAACTGCCAAAATATTCAGCTCTTCTGCGCCAGAGCTAGAACCACAGCAGAGCTGCTAGGAAAGTCAGGAATATTTATAAGGGCAGCAAAAGTTAGCAGCTGGACTATACTCCAGGATTCAGGAGACATCAGCCTCCCCTCCAGGGTTCGGCCACCGGTGGTCTGCATTTTCACTGCCACCGTTCTTGTCCATCCTCTCACAGGTACCACGACGCGTCTCCTCATTAAGAGCCCATACAGTGTCCTAGCATAACCGCGGGCCTTCGACCCTGCTGCATAGCCCTAGGCCCTGCCTTCTACCATAACACCAAGTATGAAGAATGGATATACAACAGCACTCTCACTATCCGATAGTAATGACATGTACTCCAGGTCATAGACACTGAAGGGCAAGAATTGCCTCATTAAGGAAAGGAAAAATACGGGATTTTATCACTTGACATTATCAGGGAAACATGTTTCTTCATGTTTACAGAGTTATTGTAAGGGCTTCTGGTAACACAGATATCCTCTGATGGCAATAGTGAAACTGTACATAGCTGCTCTAGGCCTGACCTCCAAAACTGAACAAAGCCCCCAAGACAGAAGGAGGATTTGGGGGCCCAGAGGAAAGCCCCAGGCAGTGCTAAGCTCTTGGCTGATGAGAGGCTCTGTGCTGCACCAACCCGCCAAGCGGTCACTAACTCCCTCAGCTAGACCAGGGAGCTGCCAGGCACATAGCCTCCCCAGGCATCCTGCTCCGCTGCGAGTGACTGAGGCACTGGGGCTGTGATTCACAGGCGTTTTTAGCCCCACTGCAAAGCACCATCTGAGCCTTTTCCTACTTGGCTCAAAATGTAGCTTCAGAGGCCAGTTGGGCAGATCTCCTTGCAGCCTCTGCCAGCCTCGAAGGAATTCTGGCCAGTACTGGCACCCCAGCATAGGCCCCAAGTGTCTTGGTTTCAGAACGAAAAGACTTTCTTCTGTACGTTTGCAGCCTGGCTTTTGTTTTCCTAAAGAAGAGATTTTTGTTCAAGCAAAACAGCATTTCTAACCCACTCCCAAAAATAACCCAGCTCTAGGCTGCTGCTTCTTCTGCAAGATATAAGGTTCTCTTGGACTTGCAGAGAAACTTTGAATTATACAATTATTGGACAGCCAAAAAAGAGAGAGAGGGCAGCCCTTGATGTAGTTCTGAGTCAGATGTACTCAGATCTAATCCTGCTTGTGTATCTATCTGTCATCCTGGTGAGGGATCTGAATGATGTATAGGTCAGGAGTGAGTTCTGCAGAAAAGGGGTGCTATACAGCTGAACCAGCCCGGCATCCTTGGAGGACTGGCAGCTGAGCCCTTCACCTTCTGAAATCTGGGAAATATTTTCCTATGTCTTGTTGGGAATTTGGTGACACAAATAACCTGGGGTTTGAACTGGGGAGACTTGGCCCTGCTGTAGAGGGGAAGGCTGCTCCTTCCCTTCACTGACCTATTTGAAAGGAAGATCAAAATTTATCAGGGATGCAGGTAAGGAAGAGGCAAAGGCAAAAGCAGGATCCAAAGCTCCTGCATTAGTGCATTAGTGAGGGACTTGGCCAAATGCACTGAATAGTCTGGGGACGGTCATTTCATCTCTAGTTTCCCTGGTTGTAAAAGAGAAAGAAAACTTCCCCTAACCTCAGAGTAAATCCCTTGGTTCTTGTCAAGCACTTAACTACTACAGCAGTGAGGGCCATATAAATTATAATTACACTGAGTGCCTGGTGCTGCTGCCCGGAACTAGCACTTCATTGTTTAGTGCACAAAATTTCTTTTTGGTGGGGAAATTAGCTGCTTCTGCAACCCTAATTAGGTTCCCTGTCTTGAATGACTCATTTCAGCACATAGAAATCAGTTTTCTTGGTCTCTAAAGGAAGCTTGAAATCATGTTTTGGAATTCAAACCAGGTTATATTGCCCATAACACATAGCCCCCAAAGGTCTGGTTAGGACAGGGTGGGGAGCTAGGGTTGTTAAACTTAGAAATGGATTTAATTAACCTTTGCTGTTTATTGCTTGCTTCCAGAGTTCAGCCAGGTTAGGAAAAGAACAAGGAAGGGGTCACCCAGTGTTTACATGGGGCTTTTGAAGAATGGTCTAGACATTTATTTCTCACCCTTGCTTCTTTAAACATTTGGAGTTTAAAGCTGTGGCTTAATTTTGGAGCCAAGGAAGGGAATGTTGATTCAAGAGAATGGTAAATAGGTAGTTGTAGGAGGCAATATGAACCTCTCTGTGCTGCCTTTAACATCAGCATATCCTAACTCTTCAGCTTACTGCATGCAGGAGGTGGTAGGAGAGCCTCAGCACAAGGGTGACAATTGAATTCCATGCTGTGTAGCATTTTGGTCATCTGTCTTCATGCTTCCCCTGTGGAGGATGGTTTTCACTCCCTGTGTGAGCTGGGAGTATAACAAATAAAGCATCTTGTGAATGTTTCAGTAAATCCCAGAGGTATCTTTCCCTACAAGGTGCTTCTTTGCACCTCCTTCCATGCAGAGCCTGCATGCCCTGACCATATATCCATTTCCAACAGGAATAGACAGATCTGCAACATTCTAGGCAGGAGGGTAAAGAAATGTATTAACACAGTGGGCCACTTTTTTCTGGTCCTGACAAAGTCTTTCTGCTTCTTCACACCGCATCTGCAGCCACATGCACATCAGTACAAGCACAGCCAGAGATGTGAAGAAGGACTTGCTGGCAAGGCAGGCTCTTCAGCCCCAGAGTCCTTTTGGGTTTTCCTGGGCTCAGGAAAGGGAAGGAGTGGCCAGCCTAACTGAAAGAAGATGCCATTTACTTCTTTTCTCCCAAATGAGTCATCCCCAAATCAATTTTTCATTTAAAATAAAGTTACTGTGCACAATGTGAAAAATTGAGTTTCAGTATCTGATGAGCCTGTCCAATAGTATGGAGCAAGAAGCCACATAATTTAAATAGCTGTCATCAGACTGGCATAATCAGGACAGGAAGCTCCAGCAGTGGCTCTGAAACTTAGGAGTGACACAGGAAGGTTTGGGGAATGATTAATTCAGCAAATTGCACTGTGAGTGGGAGAAAAGAGACACAGTACTTTTTCAGCCACTGATTTTTACTTTTTTTTCTCCCTTATTACATAAAGAAGAGAGAGGAGAGGAGAGGAGGAGAGGAGAGGAGAGGAGAGGAGAGGAGAGGGAGAAGAGGGAGAGGAGAGGAGAGGAGAGGAGGAGGAGAGGAGAGGAGAGGAGAGGAGAGGAGAGGAGAGGGAGAGGAGAGGAGAGGGGAGGAGAGGAGAGGAGAGGAGGAGGAGAGGAGAGGAGAGGAGAGGAGAGGAGAGGAGGGAGAGGAGAGGAGACATGAAGGAAAATAAAACACAAAATGAAACAAAGAGGTTTTTTTACACACTTTCAAAAACAGTGGTTCGAGTTAAATGTGTGGCAGATTCCTTCCCTGAATCCTTATATTAGATTTTGGATGGTATCAGCCCATTTACATCCATTGACTTTGGGTGAAATCACACTTACTTACATCAGTTTGGAATCTTGTCCCATAAACTAGTGAAATGAAAGAAGAAAAAAAAGAGCAAGGGAGGTCACTTTGAGGTATGGAGATTATACAGGACAAGGCTTTGATTCAAATGTTGTTTGTAGTGACAGCAGAGTCAGTCTGCAGTAACTCCAGCACCTTCCATCAGGAGTTTCAACAACTTCAAGAGGTGATCTTAGACAGGGAACTCAGTAGGGTACAGGCACAAACATTGTTGTAAAGAAAGAAGTGCCCTGCCCACAGAAGGGAAATGGCTATAGCAAACAGAAGGGAAAAGAGTATCAAATATCAGAGCGTCCACATGCCTTTCACAGGCTGCCAGAATGTAATCCCCTCTAACAGTCACCCAGAAGATACCCCATCTTTTTGAAATGATTGCAAGCTGTGCATTAAGCTGGAAGTAGAAAACAGAGGGTCCTCCAGTAGGGTGGGTGTGAAATCTGCATACATGCTTTGCCTTTTAATCTTGTGAAGGAAGGAAGGAAGGAAGGAAGGAAGGGAAGGAAGGAAGGAAGGAAGGAAGGAAGGAAGGAAGGAAGGAAGGAAGGAAGGGAAGAGAGGAAGGAAGGAAGGAAGGAAGGAAGGAAGGAAGGAAAGGAAGGAAGGAAGGAAGGAAGGAAGGAAGGAAGGAAGGAAGGAAGGAAGGAACTAAAAAAAAAGCATGGATGACCTTTGTGAAAACCCTAAGCCACGAAATGCTCATGCTGGTTGACTCAAAGAAAGACAGAACAGTTTCTTGGTAAATTAAGCTCAGTGAAACAGGGTGGAAAGATGACTTTATGGTTACAAGACAACTCAGGAGACAGTAAGCCAACACTTGCTCCTTCTACAGAAACAGAAACAGGAATAGTTCATTTCTCTTTGTAGATCTGTAATGTGATGGGAGTGGACATGGTCTCTCATTACGCTTTTGGACAGCATCTGGGAGAGTGAAACCTCAGCCATGGCAAAGCACTTCTGGAATCCAAGTGAAGACGAAGATGTCATGGAAACTTGGATCTGGATGGTCCAAAACATTCCTCCAGACTTGCAGTGGAAGGCTGTGGAGATACTGCATGACAGTAAGTGGCAGTATTTGCAAAACAGAAGGGGATGAAAGCAAGCTTGCTCCTTTCTAATTATGGAGGAGAGCATAATTGATTCAGCCTTAAATGGCCCCTGGAAAAGGAACACGCAAAGAGAAAATTTCCACTTGGACTGAAATATTGACTCTGTTGGTGGAAGCCAAATTCTTCAGCAGATTAGATAGACTGATAAGGATTTTTAGATCTCCTTTGGCATGGAAAGCCCAGGCTTGAACACCTTCAGTATATTTATTGGGCAGGTTCCAAAACATTTCACTACACAGATGCTACAGTCCCTGTAAAAATTGAAGTGTCTACTTATGATATTATTGTCTGGGGCAGAACTGTCACTGAGTATCAGAAATTATTTCAACATGTGCTTACTGAAGTTGCAACTGGGGAAAGGTTTTAATTAAACAAGATGAAGTTTCAATTAAAAAAAAAAAAAAACAGAAAAAAAAGAAAAAAATCTAATTATTACAGATGCTGACCTTAAAATGATAAATCTAATGTTCTGGCTCTCATACGTGTTGTGTCCTTAACTTCATGACAAGATTTTCACAACCTGTGCGAAATGACTTCCCAAACACTGCCAAGGCAGAGTGGCAACACAGAAAGTTTAACCATTTGTAGTATATACTGGTATTAATCCAGGTTGCATTTTTGGGGCCTATTACAAACAGTCAAGTTCTACTTGGATGCTTCAAGTGGTGACTCCAGACCTCTACTTCACCCAGCACATTTCATGACTGAGTAGATGCCTGTAGAGCATGCAGAAAGCAATGAAGGAAAGAAAGAAAATGCTTGCATAGCTTAAGAAAACAATGCTAGGTCTTGCACATGGTTGTCCTGATTTGCCCAAGTCTCCCAAGGGTTATAAAAAATGCAAGCAGACAACAGTTCCCTCTGAAACTGCAAGAGCACACTATGAGCCTTGAATTGATGACCCAGGATATGATTTAGTCACAGCAGACATGCTGCTGAAAGCATATGCTTCACTTGTCAGCACATAATCTGATGATGTGGAACAAGCAGGAACAACTCATGCAAGCACGGTAAAAGCATCGTATGCTGCATCTCCTGAGATAGGGGAATCATCTAAGAATGAAACAGAGCAAGCATCAGTGTGCACAATAACTGAAAACTTGTGTACAAGCTTACTCCTTGTATGTGCACATGCTTCTGGGATGAAAGAAGCAGAAAGCAGGTGAAGAAGACAAGGAGGGCAATACATAGCTGTGTCTAGCTATTACTGCATTCATTCGGAGTCAGGGGTCGGCTCACCCTCCGACACCACTCAGCCCAGCCACAGTGAAACCTAAGCCAACAAGACAGATTTTCTGCTGCTGCAAGTTGGCATCTGTCCACTGACAAAAGCAGGCCTGTCTTATCCTTGGGTGATGTGAAGCAGTGTCATACCCCTAAAGTCAGTACACTGATAAGCCAGCCTTGGCTCTGGAGAAAGTCAAAAGAGCATCAGCAATTGTCAGGAGCTGAGATTTTGTCCCTCTCCCTTTGATTTTACAGTAGATTAGGAAGACAGAGATTTGTCCAAAAGACCAGTGAGGCACACTGACAGCAGAGGGGAGGGGAAGGGCGGGCAGGCAGGGAGCCAAGGCAAGGAGCTTTGCTGGGCTTATTAGTGTGGGCTTCAAACTGATGTTGCCAGAGCCAGCAGTGGGACAGGCAAGAAAGAAGTGGCTCGAGGCTTCCAAAGTGGCTTGGAAGGCTGAGCAGGTAGCTGCCACAGAATGGGAGAGATGGGCACCGAGGCAATGGCTGTGGGTGGATGAGAAGACAGCAGGCCCAGGGAACAGAGCCAAGAGGAGAAGGGAGCAAGACCAGGCAGCAAGTCGTGGAAAGTCGTGTGTTGTCCTCCAACACATTCGTGGTGTAACAGCAACAGGAACACTACAGGGCTTTTCTCACACCATCATTGTGCTTCTTCAGTGAATTTGCTGGTGTGCTGAATTTAGAAAAGTCATCTTTAAAAAGAGAAAGAGGGAGACAGGGTTTCAGCAAAGGTGGTACCACCTAATGCTGAAGTTGCCTAATACTTCTTATTAAAAGGCTGTTTTCAGTTACTTATATCTTTGTCACACTAACCATCTGGCCTGCAATTCCCCATGCTGGGTCACTGCCTCAAGCTGAATTTGTTTTGTTCATTTGTTTTTGCATTTCTGCTTAAGTGGTGCGGCTGTTTCTGAGAACAAGGAGAAGAAAAATGCATTGTTTCCCTTATGCTGAAACATTCTTACTGGTCTGTGACTCCCATGTCTCAGAGCAGGGCTGCCCTCATATCAAGGATGTGCTCTTGGCAGCCCCATTACAATCTATCCCAATCTATCCCTCTTTGGCCACCTTATAAGCCTCAGAAAAGCCAACATTTGCATTTTGTCTGTAGAAGAGGCAAGACAAGCACTTGCTTTCCCTAAAGGTCTCCTGGATCTCTCTCCTGGGTTTGTGCCCCATCTCTTCCAGCTCCTCTGTGCCATCATGCAGGAGATGTATGTGCACACCCATGTCCTTGCACAGGGATATGAAGATCAAGCAGGATTGCCTCTGCCACCACTCCTGATGATATCTCTGGCTCTGAGATGACTGTACCCAATCTGCTTTTGAAGGCAAAGGTAAGTGGAAACACAAACTGGAAAGATTTGGGAAGTAGGAATGAAAGAAAAAATGAGGCACCAGCCAGAGCTGTGAGGAAACAGGGTATGAGTGAGAGAATGTACAAGACAGGGGCAGGGAGTGCCATGGTACATGGGAGTACATCACTCAGGATCTAAGTGATAGAGCAGGAACATTTAAGCCATAGAAAGTTCTCCTTTGGAGAGTCTGCGGCCTGTACACCTCAATGTCCCGTGGCAGCCCAGGCTCCAACACCAAGCCAAGTGTGCTCCTGTCCCTGCAATCTGCAGGGCCAGTGGGCTGCTACCCTCCTGTCACCTCAGGTATCAGCGGGCTGCAGATCTCCAGCTCCCTCTATCCTGGTGACCTGTGCCAGGGTCTTCACACTGCACACTCTCTAAGGGGTAAGGAAGAAAGCTCTGAAACTTTAATGTGGTTCCCCGCCATAAACCTATGAAATAACACATGCAGAACTATGTTAAAGGAACATTATGACTGCACAGCAGAGTAAGGAAATGCTGGTCCGGAGGCTTTCTATACGGCATTAATTCATCTCTTTTGTGCCTACGTGTTATAGTACAGCCTTTAATTACATGATGACATAGTGTCTTGTTGGGTTTTTCCAACAGTATCCCTGCATCCTTTATTGCCAAGCTGGAGGGCTGTGTAGGAAATGAGGAAGGGGACTGGAGCTAGAGAAGAGATGATCTGGTCATTAATGCAGCTGAAAGCCACCTAGCCCTGTTCGTACCACTGAGTCCTTGTGTGGTACTGGCAAGTCACCTAAATAAGCATTTCCAAAGTTGGCCACTACCTCCTGTTCTGTTTGCCAAGCTGCGGACACTTGGGGCCAGATTGGCAAAGGTGCTGAGCGTTCTGCATTGCAAGCAAAGTTGCTGAGAGCTGTGCCTTCAACATAGAATCATAGGAGTCCCTGTCCTAAAGATTCAAGAAATACTGCTCTTAGAGTTCCCTGCCCCACAATCTCACTCTTCAGCCGAGGATGTGTTTTTCCCCTAGAGGTAGTTCGTAGCAGGTTTGCCAGTGATTCCCTTGGCTTGGCTTCAGTTCATATCACAACCTGCTAACAGGGATATTCTAGGGACTGCTTAGCTCACCTTTCTTCTGTTGTCTCAGCTCAGTGTCCTGCCAGAAGAGATTCTCAAGTGCTCTTCTATTTAGTCACAAACCTTCCACAATATTAGACCTTCTAATCCACACACCATTCTCCCTCCCTGCTCTCCTCCCTGGTCCTCTCAACACTTCTTATTTTTCTTTTTCTTGTTCTTTTCTCTCAGTAGGTGCCCAGCTCTCACATTCACAGAAAACAATTGGTTTTGTTATATATCTGCAACTTTGTCTTTCACAACAGTCATTTGGAGGGTAAATTCTCTGCAGTTTTAAGTAACATGTCAACATCTAAACATATGCAGCACACACAAACAAAATAAAAAAATTCCCCTGAACGCAAACTTGTGTAGCTGTAAAGGGAACAGCAAGAGTTAGTGTTCCCAACTCTAATGTCTTTATCCTCGTTTCACATTCATAAAATGGAAGCAGTACTAGCTCCTTCCTCTTCTCATAAAGTCTGTGGTAAGGGGAAATCTGTTTGTGTTGGTGAACTTTTCAGATTTAGAGTGAAAGTGTCACAGGAAAACCCATGAGGAAATGTAATCAGTTTGTGTTCTAGACAGAGCTTAAGTGGTGTTTAGTAAATAAGGTCTGAGGTCAAGTGATGAGGGTAAGAAGAAATTCTGAGCAGTTACCCAGTGAGCACAGTAATGATCTGTCCTATACAGTGATAATCCTGTGACTGCAACACAATGCAGACCTATATAAAAGTTTGAATTAAGGCACAAAGAGCTATCATGATGTTAGCATTTCTTATTTCTGAGCATTTCATGTTTCCAGCTTTGGTGGTTTTTTAGTGTCATTATTAAAAGTTAATAAGGACACTAATAATATAAAAATAAGTGCCCATCCAGCACATGAAATATTATACACATTTAGAAAATAATTACTTGGTTATCCATTTTCCCTTGCAATAGTATAGAACTAGACTTTATAGGATACATGCCACTACCTACTTTTGAAAGCCCCAGGCAAGGAGCCTCAGGAGATCATAGAATCATAGAGTGGTTTGGGTTGGAAAGGACCTTAAAGATCACCTGGTTTCAACCCCCTGCCATGGGCAGGGACACCTTCCACTAGACCGGGTTGTTCAAAGACCCATTCAATCTGTCCTTGAACACTGCCAGGGACGGGGCATCCACAACTTCTTTGGTCAACCTGTTCCAGTGCCTCACCACCCTCACAGTAAAGAATTTTTTCCTAATGTCTAATTTAAATCTAAAGTTTTCAGTTTAAAACCATTCCTCCTTGTCCTGTCACTACATGCCCTTTTAAGAAGTCCCTCTCCAGGTTTCTTGTAAGCCCTCTTTAGATACCGGGAAGTTGCTCTAAAGTCTCCTCAGAGCCTTCTCTTCTCCAGGCTGAACAAGCCTAACTCTCTTAGACTGTCTTCATACGAGAGGTGCTCCAGCCCTCTCATCATCTTCGTGGCCTCCTCTGGATTTGCTCCAACAGGTCCACGTCCCTCTTATGCTGGGTGCCCCAGAGCTGAACACAGGACTGGAGGTGGTGTCTCACGAGAGTGGAGTAGAGAGGGAGAATCACCTCCCTCAATCTGCTGGCTTGTGTACTTCACTGTTTAACTTATCCCCATAATATTCAAGTTACATTTTCCCTTAACCCAATGTCCTCCCCTTTTTATACCTTTTCATACAAGCAAGCACTGTGTTAAAGACTCATTATCCTGACTGCTCAGAAACCAGTAAGTGTGAACAGGTATTAACATGCCCCTGCAAACACAGCCAGCCAATACATAACCAAACCAACCAGGCTTGGGTCAGTCTCCCACTGCACACTTCAAAAACCCAAACGGGCTTGAATGATTCCTCCATATTCTCAGTCCCTGTTATTTCTTTGCTTTGAAGACCGTCCAGGTTACCACCATCTCCCTCATTTGGTAGGCCACTGCTTTCAAAGCAAGATCATAACTTCCTTGTCCTGTTTTGTGTGCTCTTTGTGCCAGCAAGACCAAACTCCACTGACCGTCCTTGTGGTCATTCTGCATGCCAAGACCTTATCAAATCTGCTCCATGTTTTGGCCCACCTACACCTTCCATTTGTTGAGCCTTACATCTGGCTTTAACGAAACACACTAGCAAGTTCTTTCAATCTGCCGAGGCTTTTTCTCCCATCTCATAGGCTATGTATTCTGTGTTGATTAATAGATGTTTGTTTTGTGGGGGGTTTTTTAAGATTTTTTTTTTTCCTTTCTTTTTTTTGGCTGGCTTTCTGCTCCTCCAAAGTCACATTGTATTTGTTCTCTGCTTAAACTTGCATTTGCAATTCAGCCCAGTTAAATGGCATTTGTTAATGCCATTAATGGGCTTTTAACTCCCCGCAACCCAATTAATAGAAGAGATATTAAGTACACCCAGAAGTAATGTTTACAAAAGCATCCACATGATCTTAAAGCATAAGTCCTGTCAAATGTCTCTGCGTCAGCTTTGCCTTTGAAAGTGAACTTCACAGTCTGGCATGGACCCAGAGAGCTGGGAGCATGCTCCATTTTTTGGGATGGGGAGGGCTGCAAACTTATCCCTCTGTAGCAGGACATTGGGGTAAGCATCACATCAAACTGGATTTGCGTACATTGACATTTTTCCTTCCCTACGTGAGTGCTAGCTTATTTTCTGCCTTACATCCTGTTCAGCCACCCTTTTTGTTCTGTCCTTGCGTTTTTAAGGAAGCAATGGAGACTCTCCGTCACTTCAGGCTCCATCTCATTTATGCATGGATGAACTCTCCAGTACTACTTGTTTTCACAACCTCTCTTTCTAAAATCCTTTCACCTTTCCTTGGCAGAAAGAACTCCCTTCAAATTCTTCTTGCATGTTCCTTTCCCTGCAGAAGGTAATGACTGAGCATTCAGATTTGGTTGCTTTCCCTACAACGATGGATATTAACATATCTAAATAAACACACCTATTTATGCAGGAGCCAGACAGGTATCCACAACAGACAGTGTTTGCTATGTCCCTCTAATGCTCACCCTCAATAAGCCTCACAAATGCCTTATCTCAATTGAGCCACCCTCAGCTTGCTTTCGGACCCCTGGATGGGCCAGTCCTAATTCTGAGGGAAGAACAAGACAAGACACCTAGCTTCTTTCCTGGGCTCCTCCTTCAAGAAGAGATTGTTTACACCTCAATATATCTGAATAATTTCCTGGAATGGCGGATAGCTACTTGGTGCTAATTCATCACAGCAGGAGCCACACAGCTCCACCACACTCACTGCACAAAAGCACTGAAGCTTCAGGGTCCCACATCCTGCTCCAGCTGTGAGATCTTCCCAAACATTCATAAAAGGAGGAGGGCCCACCTTTCCAGCCAGTGTCCATGGAATTAAATTGCTGCACAGTTCCCCATTGGCATTCCCCAACCTCAGGTCAGTGCTGACCACCTTAAAGCACAAACAGAACTTTTGCATCCATCCCCTTGTTGATGCCCTGCAGAAACGTTACTCAATTACATTGCATTCACCACCTGAGATAGTGGTATGGAGCTAGTGGGACATCCGCTGTGCTGACATACAGAGATAGTTCTCATACCAGCTGTGAAAAGCCAACTTATCTTGCTCCAGACACTGTGTTAAGCTTGAATGACATTTATCAGTGATTCACCAGGAACTTGATGGCTTTTGGCTGCTGCTTTCTTGTTGTTTGTGTGGCAAAAGAATGCCATCTATCATTGTTTGGGTGCCTTGCCCATTCTGGCTTGCTCTGAGGTTTGCCTATTTGACACAAACAGAATTTTCAAGGGATGATCATGCTAGAGCAGCCCATGCTTTCAGTTCCTCATGCAGCAGGGTGTTTCCTTGTCTCTAAGCAAATGCATGATGTCCTAGCAGAGCTGTTTCCCTCTCCCACTGAGGAGCTGCTTTTAGTCACCAGACCACTTGCAAAGACCAAAGTACAGAAATTGAAGAAGAATCTCCAAAGTTTCTCCATGGAGCAGGGGAAGGATGTGATGTGACTGGCCACTGTACCAGTTCTCTGCATTTCCCTACCACGTATAATTAGATATTACAGAAGAAGACTACAATCTAGAAGTCACAAGACCTCCCATCAGCTCTTCACACAGATAGCAAGGATTGTCTTTTTAATATGTGTGCATATATATATACTATATATCTAAAACCCAGTGCAACAGGGACTGATCACACACAGATCAGGACTCTCTGGGTGTGTCGTGGTTATGAGCACTATCTCAAGCACTGTTTTACAGTAAATTGGCATCTCTTGTTGCTTTGCAGAGAGGGAGCCCACTTCAGTGAATCCTGCTTGGTGGAAATTTAATGTGTTCAGAGAAGCTTGAGGGGATGGTGATCTGGAATGGCCTGTTAGCACATGGTTAGAGGGTGGAATTAGACCTACACTCATCTCATGGCAGCTGGTGTGACAGGGAGGGGCAGAGCCAGGGGGATCCAAGTGTCATTTGGTACCTGGTGAATGTGTGACATAGACTAGTCAAAGCAGGGATGAAGAACCACAGAATGCACCCATGGGGCAACCCTGAAGGACTGCATGCTGCTTCCCCTGCCAAGCAAAGCCCTGCCTGATTTCAGACACCCTGCAGTGGGTGTGTTTCTAATAAAACAAAAGAGAAAAGGGCTTTATTTCAAGAAAAAAAAACACCCACAAAGAAATTGAATAAATGCTGTTTAAATCTTCTGCCTCCTTTTCATAAGCTTAATACAGAACACAGGTCCATCTCAAAGTCCCAGCACACCACAGAGGGCCTCTGAGACCACCTCTGTGGGAGACCTGTCTCTGATGTGGTCCTGTCCACAAACCCCTCTGAAGCACTCCATACAAAGGCAAAGGCAAACCAGCAGCTCCAGCCACCAAGAAAGCAGCTGGATTTACTGAAGGAAAAAAAAAAAAAAAAATAGTCTGTGCTTCTCTTGCTCATTCAAAGCCTTTGGGTTTTGCTGAAGAGAGACTTCCAGATTTGGCAAGGGAGTGAAACATTACCTGTTCTCCTGCACAAATGCTACAGTTCTGTGGGGAAGCAGAAACCTGTTAATAGGAATGGGATTGCCCAGGGAGGGCCCAGCCTTCCTCTGCCCAAGGGCACCAAGGGCATGCTTGTGCACTGCAAACATGGGCTGTGGTTGGGTAAGCCTGAAAGCTCCAGGGCCTGCAGCTTCCCTGTCAGATTGTGGTCTGACACTTCTTCAGAGCTTGGTTCAAGGAGGGAGGGGCGTACTGTGGGATCTCTAAGGAGGCTCTCTGTCTTCTTGGAGCACTGGGGGACCATAAGCAAGCAGAGCAATGGATGAGGAATGTCAGTGAAGGACCTGACAATGGAGAGCACGTCTTCCATAACCACAAGCCTCTCATGAGGACTTTGCAAACATGAGATTAAGATTAAGCCTTAGTTGTAATAAATTCTGCATCAGCTATACAAACCTGCCCCAAAGAACAGATAGGCACAACGGAGCAAGGGCATAAATCACAACATGGGGGCTGAGGGTGGGAGGGGGAGAATCAGGAAGGTCAGAGTGGTTGGATGATAAAAGAATTGGCACATTGGTGTCAAGGGCATAGTTTGTCTCTGATGGTATATAACTCATGTGTGATCTGTCCCTATGAATGACAGCCAAGCTTCACCTTTGTTGTCTTCTTGTTTCTCCACCTCTCATCATGACTCTTACTGGAAGTGAAACTCAGATCATGCTAAGATCAAGGGGATAGAGAAACTGGGACACAGGTGTTTATGGCTTATCGTGCTTGTCAACACCATAGATTAACATCTATATTGGCGTCCTAACCAGTGGTTAGGAGAACATCTGCCAATGTATGCAAACACATGTTGAAGAAATTGGTCTGGCAAGTTGAGAGACAGTTAAAAAAACCCCACAGGGAGGTCTGTAAGTAGGAGAGCTCAGGCTGAGCCATTAAGATTTGGCTAGTCATGAGGAGCGCAGCAGCAGCCTGATGGCCACAGCAAGACAGACAGGAGATTGTCAGCTCTTCTTCATAGTGTGGTGAGGGGGCACATTCCCTGAAAGTCAG
Source organism: Strigops habroptila (assembly GCF_004027225.2). Taxonomy (NCBI): domain Eukaryota; kingdom Metazoa; phylum Chordata; class Aves; order Psittaciformes; family Psittacidae; genus Strigops; species Strigops habroptila. The sequence continues at coordinate 24,017,964 of NC_046359.1, read as the reverse complement.
CACTGAAGTTAGCAGGCCTGGGAAGTCTGCAGAATGGCATTACTACTAAGGCACGATATCCTCAGGTGGTGCAAATCAGTGCAGCTTCACTACAAAGTTAGGTGATGGTCTGCCCCCAAATTAGTATTGTTTTTTTATCAGCTGGTTCAGTGTTGTGAACTTTTACCACAAGCAGAACTCTACCCTGTTGTTGTTTCGATAAGAGACAGAGGATGTTTCGCAAAACTTTGTGGCAGAACACGTAACACTGGCCAGAGGGCTGTGAGATTTGCAAAACTGGGTGAAATGTTGCAAACAGGCAGACTGGCGCCATTGGACAGCAATTCCGAAAAATGAACTCCTGGACACTTCCCGCTTTCTGCCAGGCGCCCAAACACCCTCCAGATATGCTTTTAACAGATGCTCCTGCATCCCAAATGCTGTCTAGCCTCCAGGACCTCAAAGACTTGTCCAGCATCTGTGAAAGGATATAAATAATAAATATAGAAGGTTTATTAACAAAAAAAACAAACAAAAAACCCCAAAAAACCCAAAACCAACCAAAAAAAAAAAAAAACCAAAACAAAACCCAAAACAGAAGCCAGAGGTTTGACTTTAAGCATTTAAAATAAAGCATTGGCTTTGCCTTCAACAGTTCTGCAGGAAACTTGCCATCCTGTGATGCCAATGACCGAAAATGCCACCAATATGTCCCTTTTAGGGGCCACCCAAAATGTCTGAGTAGATGGCCATGCCATTGTGTGATTCCTTAAAATAAAATGACTATAATTGCGGTTAAGCTTTAGCTATCCAGAAGCCACATGAAAGAACATAAAAGCCACAGAATAACTTAGCTACATTGTCTACTGGGGCTTTGCCAGGGCTATTTCTGAGATGATGAAATCTCTATCTCTCCAGAACTTCTGCTCAATTCCAGGTTCCCAGTTCTCTGATTTACCTTGCTTGGAAATCCACTCTATCACCTTGATTTTACTGGTGTTTGTTCTTCCGCAGCTGAATCCTACCATGGAAATGTAATTAAGGATAAGCTGTTCTCTGGCACCAATCTTGCTTCAGAGGCCCAAGTCCCACCCCACACTCAATCCAGTCTAAAGAAGAGGCAGTCTGTTCCAGGACATTGCATAGAAATGCATGGCTGTCCTGCTGAGTCACCCTGGTAGAAGGAACCTCTGCCATGAAAAGGTGTGCAGTTCCGTTTGCTTGGTGCTTCCTTACATGCAAAACAAGCCAGTTCACCCAAGTATAGGAAGGGGAGGAAGATCTACAGTTTGTGGGACAGCACGAGGGGCTGGCTGTGCCAGTAAAACTGTTCCAAAGTCTTTAATTATCTGCCACCGCGTGGCTGGTGCTTTTGACTGCTTTTCAAATAACGGAGTTGCAGCAGCAGCAGAGTACATAAAAATTATTACATACAACCGCAATCTACCCATTAGGAGATAGGTCTTATGCTGAGAGACCCAGAAATTAGAATAAACTTTTTGTCTTGCAAGGGGACTGGTGAAATCCCTGCATTAGGGAGGGAACTCAGAAAAAAGAGACAGTGTAAAAAGCTTGGATCTGCATGCAGGGCATTTGAGAACTTACTTTCAGTCCTTCCTTCCCCTAGAGAAGGCAAGTGACCATGAAAAAGAAGCCATTTCCAAACATGACTAAGTGAATTAGGACCATCAACCTGCATTTCAGAAGTGGATTATGGGGAGGGCTTTCAGCAGGAGAGGACTCTAAGGCCCATCAGGTTTTGAAAATAAGTCTTGGGTCCTCAAAGGTTTGATTCTATTAAGTGTTAAAACACTCTAATGCCCACTTTTCAAAGCTGCAGAAGTTCCTGCTCCTGCCTCCGTGTTCCCATCCTGCTCCCATTCCTGTGGTCCTGCCAGGCAGTTGCAGCAGCCTTTGTGCCCTGCTCTTTGCGTATCATTCCTAAGCTATTAGAGCAAAGTCGGCCGGTGAGCAGAGTCTGTTACTAGGTTCAGAATCGGCAAGTACAGTAGCAGTGTAAACAGCAGACACGTCCAGAAGCTCCAGCACTGTCCTCTCTGTCTCCAAGGCTCATGCTTCTTTGCTGCTCTGAATTTCTGAATAGTTTCAAAGCTGATGCCAGCCCTGCACTACCCCTGCAGAGCAGGTGCAACCCCTTGCACTAACCTAGGAGTTTTGGTGGCTGGGGAAGGAATAGCTTGCACGCATCACCTGCCTATATCCGTAGTAAAACCTTCTCAAGCTGCTCCACTGATACATGGCTAGTGATTACAGGGAGCAGGAGAGAGGGGCACGAAGTGCCCTACCCCACACTGAGCACATTTGCATCTTCTGCTGTTTGTTTGGCCATGATAGGCCCCAGTTAGCAAATCCCTAAGGTGCTGCCAGGTAAGCTTGAGTAGGAGAGTCCACGTCCTAAAAGGAGGTGTTAGGGTTTCTAAGCCATTCAAAGAGCCTGATCATATGTTTTTCTCCTCTTCCCTCTTTGTCTCTTGAATTGTGCTTTTATTCGCCATAATTTGGGTTACAGGTGCTTGTGTGCTGATGTTTACGTCTCTCACAGTGCCTGTCCCTGCTAAAGACATCTGGCTCATGAAAGCCCCTTGGAAAAATGTGTTGATCTGACACATTTCAGCATGGACCATACACACCCACCAGGAGTACCTGCTATGACCTGACACACTGTCCTGGGCACAGAAGGGTAAGGGGGCAGACCCCCCAAGTTCACGCTGCCCTGATCAGGAATTACACATACAGGCAGGAAACAAGGTCACACAGCTAGACATCTCTGCCCACTGCTGCCCAGGAGATCTCTTTCTGCTTCCACCTCCCTTCTGCAGTCACAGACAAACATGTCATGGGGCAGCTGATGAGGGACCTTGCTAGTGCTCCCCTATCTGGGTGGAAGGGAGATGGGTTTCCTGCCAACTCTAGCCCCAGAAGTCATAGAATCATAGAATGGCTGGGGTTGGAAAGGACCTTAAGATAATCTAGTTCCAACCCCATACAGCAATTTTAACTTTTACATACAGTAGGTTTCAAGATACCTATGCTGATAAGAAGAACTTGACAACGTGAAAGTTAATGGCTTGAAAACTCAAAGGCAAATACATCCCCCTGTCCAAATTACCTTTCTTTTCAGCACCTATTCTCTTTAAGGCAAATTTCCAGGAGTCTGGCCTGGGAACATGGGACAGCTGAGGCTAGCAATAGCACGTTAAGCGGCACTAGGGCATTGTGCTGTCCTGCACAGAGGTGAATGCTCTGGCAAATAGGAAGGCAGTGCGTAATATGCTGTGCTAATTATATATATGCCTGTAACCAGGGAAGGGCCTATGTACATGCCAGCGCCTGGAACAGCTTGGAAAGACAGGCATGATATGCAAAACTGCTATTCCTCCTTTCCCTTCTCTTCTCCATTCAAGGCACTTACACAGAACACAATTAAGGATGGTATTTATTTATTTCTTTGAATGAAAAAGAAAAATTGTACTTGTGATTTGTGAGGAGAACTGCCAGAAGAGGAACTGGAGCCCTTCCAATACCTCACAGTCTAGTAGTTAAGTATTGCCTGAATTGGGCACCGGGGAATCTTGAGTCCTGCTTTCTTCCACTCACTGGTTTATAACTCTTGGCATTTAAAAAGGCACCTTGTAAACATTTATTTCATTGTTCTTTAGTATACAATTGAGTCATTTGCTGGCTTACCTTGTTAGAGAGAGGAAAGCACCCTGCAAGGGGAAGTTTTCTCTTCTTCCCAGCTCTTCCTCTCCTGCTGGGGTGCGATGGCACCAGCAGCTCAGTGTCTTCTGCTTCCCGCCAGATGCTTTCTGTCTGCCTCTGAAGGAGGGAAGGTCACCTTGCAGAGAGTCTTCTCTCTGCACAGCCAGATCTTTCCTTACCTGCATGGCACCTGCTTCATCTTCCCGCATCAGTGGTGCTCAGCTGGCTGCTATGCCAGCCCAAGCCCCAGTCTCACTTCCTGAGTGAGCCAAGCCAAGACCTTCCACACAGCTGGTTCATGTGGGGCTGGCATGGAGGTGTGGTTTCCTCCTCCCAGCCCTCCCTGCTGAGAAATGTGGTTGCTTGTCTCAGTGGCGGTGCTCTGAAGTTTGCCCAGCTACTCAGCATGTCCCTGCTATCCATGTGAATGTGGCATATGCATAATGCTGGCCCCAGCATGCCTGGGGTTGGCTGGCTCCTTACTCATGTCAATGTGATTTTTCTTTAAAGTGTTTCCCTATTACTACTACTTGCATTTAATGCACAGGCCAAGGATTGTTTGATGCTGTGGCGGAAGCCCTGCCTCTCTGTTACACCTTATGTACAAAGTTAGTGGAGATCTTTGCTGCATTCCAATAAGGGACTGAGCAACAAATCTGCTGGTTAATCATTTATTGCTGTGTGAACCTGCTGAATAACAAATATGCTAGAAAGGGGAAAGGAAAGGGCATGGCAAGAGATTAGCTGAGGACAGTCGAAAGTCAACCAGAAAGGAGCGGGGATGAGGCTGGAAAGGTCAGGTTGCAAACAAGAAGGCTACTGTAGTGTAAACACCACCTCTCAGCAGCACAGGGACAGATGCACTATCCCGCACCCTGTTCAGCTCTCTCTGCTCCATGACCACAGGTACTGCAGGCTGAATGACTAGCTATTGCCTGCAGCTGAATTTGGTGGCTAGTCTGCCTAGGAGAGCCTTTTGGATTCACTAAGCTTCTTTCACTTTTCCAAGACTCAGATCTCTGCTGTACTTCTCACAAGTGGAGACCTGTCATGATCCTTGCAGCCAGCAAACACACACTTCCCCATGCAAAGTGTTGTTCTCACCAATGGCTCTGACTGCCAGCCCATTCTGGGAATGGACTTCTCCAATGGACCACTGCTTCTGCAGCATGGTAGGGCTGGTGGGGCATGCAACATATATCTAATAGGACCATAAGCAGAGCTTGAGAAGAACAAATGTCCCTCTCCTAGAAACCCATGAGGTATTCACATTAGTCCTCCAGCAGCTGAAGACCAGTGGGCTGGAACAGCAAATATAGCCACTGCCACCCAGGCAGCCCCAGATCACCCCAGTTAGATGGTAGTTAGCTAGGAAATTAGGCATGGTCACATGGGCACTGGCAAGATTTATGGTGTGTTTTTACCAGTCAGTGGATGGTGGATGCTCGGCCCCATGGCAGCCGTGTGTGGGTAGCAGCAATCCCATGCAGGCTGGGACAGGGTCTACTCCCACCCTAAGCTCACCTCCAGCAGGGAAAGCAGACGGGAATGGCACCCCAAAGCTGAGGAAAGGGCTCCATTTTGTTGCCTGTTGACATACCAATGGTATGACAGTGCCAGCATGCTCAGAGCATGGCAGCAAAACACTGTACCATGGGATGTCTGCCCAGAAAGTGGGGTGTTTTTTTGAGAAAAGCACAATACTGGGTGAATGCCACAATTCAGAGAGGGAAGTACCTCGGCCAACATAAACAAAGCAGTTATTGATATATTTAAAGGACTGAGCTTCCTGATTTGAATTGTCACCATCCATCAGACTCAAGCACCTCTTCTTTGCTCTCCACCTCAAGACTTGGTGTCGACCCAGACACAGGAGCAGCTCTGAGAAGCCTAGTTGATCATCATACAGCTTTGCCCATGTTGATGGGGAAGACCCTGGAAAAGCCCATGGTGCCAGCACGTTTGAGCACTTCTGGATTTTGAGGGCTGTGGGCACCACCACCGCTGCCCTTGCTCCTGGGATATCCCCATGATATGAGCTTTGGCTTCATTTGGGGTCATCAGTGGTGGGAAGGCTGTGGAGAGTCTTGGTGTCTTGATGGAAAAAGGGGTGAAGGTGAATCCTTTCCTCTCCCCGAAGCTCGTATCATTCTCCTGGGGTGAGGGGCAGAGCACAGTTGTGTATACCTTAGCTGAGGAGAAGGCTACCCCCATGCTTCAAAGGGTCAGCAGGAACAGCAAATATGCTCTAGCAGGTGAGTCTGTCTCTTGCTCATCTCTTGCACTGCACTTCCCTGCCTGGCCATTGCTTTGTTCATGAAATACTTGAAGACATCTTGCACTGTTTCCATCCCTCCTCCATTGCCTTTTTGACTCTGCTGGGATGCAGTTGAGTCCTCCCTACCTTTCATATCTGTAACAGGCACATGCCAGATACTCATACAAGAATCACACTCCCATCTATGAGGCCATGGTACATCAAGAAATAGCACAACAGAGACAAAGCTAGGCCTTTACTGTCTCAGTATCAGACTTTATGCCAGCTGCAGGAAAACAGTTCTTTTTCCACCATCTGCTCATGCCAGACTGGTGTGAGCTTAGTAACAGTAAAAGTTTTGCCACATTTTTCTCCCTCTCCTGTAGAAGACACTGGTCCAGTTTTTACCTGGCTGGGAAAGAGGGTAAGTTAGGAAAGGCAACAGGAAACCGCTTACCAACTAGACCAACCAGAGGGGAGTTTGTTACTCTTACTGCTTTTTAAAATAGTAAGAAGTGAAAGAACAAGATAAGCTATTGCCTATTTGATGGCCCTAGCGGGATTATATTGCTTCACAGTGTGCATGACAAAAACAAACAAATATGTCTACCAGAAACGGTCCTCTATTTGCCTGAACTAAGCACAAATCACACTGCAAAGTATTTTTGCAGTTAGTGTTCTCATTAAAAGCAATTAAAATAAGCAGGAATATTTTGCCAAAGCTGAAGATATCTCTGTCAATTTGATTTGTGCAATTTACCTTGCAGCAGATAAGTATCAGCTGAAAATGAGGGCACTAATCAAACAGGGAACTGGTATTTCCCTTTTCCTGTTAAAGGGCCAGACTACAGCAGGGTGTGAGCATTGCTGTGGACAGGAGTGGGAACAGGTGAATGAGAAGAAAAAGGTGGGGAGAATGAGAGGAATGGAAGTGGCATTACTGTCCAGTTGTTATATGATTTGATGCCTACCAGAAACAAAAGGTTCTGGCATTTCAGTTTTTCCATGGAGCCACCAGCAGAGCAAGGGCAGCATCAGCATGGTGCAGAAGCCAAGGCTCCTCACTACCCAGGCAGCAGCTGTGGTGCAACATAGCACAGCACGCTTCTAGGAAGAGGATTGCTCCCAGCATGGACAGGATGTCTCTGCCTGAGTTTGAGGCCCACTTCCATGGTTCTCTTTGCATGTGGTGTGTCAGAGATACTAAATGTACTAATGAGCCTTCTCTTGGCCAGGACATGCTCTCTTGGCCACCATGTCCAGGATGTGGCTTACCATCTGGCAAACTTGCAGCCTAGTTCTTCACAGGACTTTGCTGGATATCCTGAGTTTCTCCACTTCATTTTACCCGAGAGACCCTGCAGGCCTCAGTGATCCAGCAGCTGCTGTTGTGTTACATCCAGACATCCAGACACACTTCTGTCAGCAGAAGTACAAAAATACTAGATTTTCCATCAAAGCACAAGCAAGCCATAGCTGTCAGTGTGCAAACCTGGGCTCATCACAAAACAGGGCTGTGATCTGAAGGACGCAATACCAAATGAGACTCAATTCCTTTCCAAGTAAAACACTGCATGTGGAGAGAGATGCCACATACCTGAGGGTGGGTAGGGGAGGGAAGTAGCACCCATGTGTGAGATGGCAGGGCAGTTTGTCCCCCAAAAGACTGATGTTAACCCCCACCTAAAACGTTCTTGTGCAGACGGGGTCAAAGAGAGGTTTTCTTCTTTAAAACTGTACCAGAAATATAAGGGTAACTACAAATACAGTAACAAAAAGGTGTATGTCACCGCATGGCAGAACTGGACCTTCTTCTCCCTTGTGCCAGTTAGACCAGAGGGCTATGCATCATGCAGACGGTGAACAGGCCTTCTGCTCCACCACTGCACAGGCAGAATCTCAGCCATCCCGTTCTTCAGAGCTGGCAGCTGAGCCATAGAAAATATGAAGATCTCTTCCTCAGGGACTTTCTAGGAACTCACTTCAGGAGGATTCCTGTTGCTGAGGACATGCATCAAAGCGCTATATATCCTGTGGGAGGAGAAGGGGAATTCTTTCGCAGACATCATCTCTTCCTTATGTAATTAATAAAGTCAATGGGAAACGAATCCAGACATGAATATTTATCTTTGGCTTCCTGGTAAGCATTTTACTGCACTAATTCCCTTGGCCTCTTTCCAGTTCACTTAGAAAGAGAACCCAGATACAGTGGCTCCTCATAAGGACTTGGGTACCTGGGGACATGTAGCCTGAGAACCTGTTGACCCTCAAGTTGTCTGACTGGGCTGACACATGCATCTTCATCTAACGTATCCCCTGAAGACTCCTCAAAGTATTATTTTCCATAAAGAGTAACGCTGCAATAATTCCATTAATGAACAGTGCTGTGAAACTGTCTGCTGGTCCCTTCCCACACACCACCCTCATCCCAGGGAAATGTCTGAGGCGGTAAGATAGAAAGGGATCTGTCAGCACAGCCGCATCAGTTTTGACATCAGCAGGACACAGGCCTCCTGTGGGCCTGCTGCACAAGGGTGACTTTCATTGCATGAGGCCAAACCATCGGGGCTTGGGAAGGGACCACAGACACACCCCAAGGCAGCATTAAAAATGGCAGCCTACTGTGTCTCCTGCTTCCCCATGTGTTCTTACTGCACAAAGCTCTCCAGTGCAATGGTCTGGGGAAAGAAGAAGATAGCTAAGTCCTCCCTAAGCAGATCCCATGTCCGCGCTGCCAGTGCTCTCCTGCTCAAGGATGCTACTACCTACTATGACTTCTTATGTGTGAAGGAGCCACAGTCCTCTACAACAGAGCACTTCCTCAGCCCATTTTTTTTGCACAAAAGCTCTGCTCAGGCAAATTTGCCAAGTCAAGGGCCACCAGGTTAGGAAAAGCGTAAGTTAGACTTCTCCATACAACTCTACTTTTTCTCCATCCAGGTACAAACACTGTAACACAGACTTTACATGCAAAAGGCAATCTCCTTTCACCTCACAGGCTTCCTGTCTGCACATAACAAAGTATTATACACAATCTGCACAGGTTCATCATTCTCAACTGCTTTACCCATGTTTACTTACCACTCTCTATCCAATCTCTGTCCTGAACATACTATTATTCATTTCCTGCTGTGGTACTTTTCCCATTGTACTTGCTTCTTCATGAACATTAATGAGATTAACACTAAGATTATGAGATTAAGCCTCAAACTTTTGGATCATCCCCCAGCTTGGTCTTCTGCTCAGTGTGAATTTCCCCTGTGTTATCTACGGTCCCTACACTGGGAAACTGACTGCCTGATAACAACTCTGTAGTTAATGAGCAGAGTTAGAGATCCCTTAGTGGGTGACTCCAATCATCTTCTTGGTTGCAGGTAAAGACTCTCCCTTTTGAGCCTATTTTGGGGTGGCTGCTCCTTACCAACCATCAGTGGTTTCTTGCCGCTTCTCAGTGGTTTCCTTTTCTGAGCAGGCATTGCTCAGCAGCTCAGGTAGCACCTTTAGCCTCAGCCCAGTGCAGGACGATGAAGTGTCACAGACTCTACACAGCAGTAGTTCACCAGCAATTCACCAGAGCTGCCCAGGTAGTGGGAGTGGGAAAGCAGCACAGCAGCAAGCAGCGGCACAAGCTCTGCTAGGGTAATCCCTTCCTGCCAGTGAGTCAGAGACTTTAACCTGCTCGTATTACCTCACACAGAGGTTATGTGATTCAGATGCTACCTGATCACTTGATAAGTGTTGTAATGCATGTCTAATTGTGTGCCAACAATGCCCCACTATTCCCTGAAAGTGAAAATTTTGCGTGGAGTGTGATGGAGAAGCAGGATGACTCCAGGTGATCTCTCTCCTCAGCTCCTTGACAGCCTGAGCTGGTATCTGGTCAATGGGGAAGGGAGGGCCACATGTCAGAAAATGAGGGGAAACAAAAGCGGAAAGAAAGATTAGAAGATACACGTCCAGAAGAGATGAGTTGTTCAGCATTTGGGAGACAGAACTGATGGGAGGCAAGGTTATGCTCCTTACATGTGCAAAAGTCTGCCACAGAGAAGGGAATAAATTGTTTTCACTGCCCACTGGGACTGGACAAGAGAACTGTAGTGAGTTGGTACTAGAGAGCGGGGGCCAGACTTTCTCATCAGGAAGCTGTGGTCTACAGTGCCCAGGGATGCCGCAGGAGGTTGTGAAACACATGTTGCTCACATTTGGTTTAGGCAGCACTGACCCTGTCTTGGGATAAGGGGATGGAGCTGGTGACCAGGAAGACGTTTCCAGGGCACCAGCAAGGCACCTACGTTGCCACTGCTTTCCCAGATAACTGGGATAGAAGAGTTCAGGCATCCCTCACTGTACTCGAGGCTGGGGAACAGCCTTTTGCTCTAGGACTATCTATTGCTCTGTTACAGTCACCTTTTCCTCCCGTGTCTCACTCACCTCTACCAGCTCCTCATTTTCACTGTCATCTCCTGCTTGCCATCATCCTCAGTCCATGTCTGTGTTCTTCCCTTTCTTCCCTCCTTTCTTCTCAACAGCTTCTGACTTGTTCCCCTCAATGCTTCCCACTGTCCTCTCTGCAGCCTTCACCAACCAGGCCCTTAATTCTCCTCTTCTTCTTCTACCTCCTATTTTTCTACATTAACACTCAGGGTGCTCCTCCCCTACATTGTCTGAAGCCACATCTAGCCATGAAGCCATGGAAAAGAGACTCACCACAAGTTCCCACACACCCCAGGCTCAGCGCCAGTGGTGCAACTGCAGAGAAATCCTTGCTCAGCGAGGAGGGATCCCTGAGACAGCATCCCAGGCTCTCCTGTGCCCCAAGGCTGGCGAAAGCCCTGGGAGGGGCTGGAATGAAAGCAACGGAGGCAGAGCATTGGGAGAATTTAGCAGCCAAACTCTTACAAACCTTTGCCAAGCACGGGCACCCCACAGCTTTTTTGAGCTTAAACCCTAGTTAAATATGGGTCGCTTTTTTTAATAAGGGTAGAAACCAGCAACACATTGATCCCTTCCAGAGAAAACATCAAGGCCTTTCTCCAAAGTATTCAGTGAAAATGCTGTAAAAAAGGAAAGATTATTACAGAGCAAACCAATGTCATTTTCCTAAACTTATTCTCAGAAACCAATGAATCATTTTAGCCATTTTTTTCCCTTTTAATTAATTAATTAATCATGCTGAAGCAAGAGACCTAGCATGGAAAGTTGTAAGTAAATTAGTGACTGGCAATGTTATGGGGGGGGAAAAAAAGGCAGAATAAGACAAAGATGGCTGACTTTACCCATTGCTGCCACTAATACAGAGATGGCATTCGCACAACAGCAATTACCCCTCCTGTCAAAACTATCAATGTGGTCATGCTAGTACCCACTTGATAGGAGTTTTTCTTGAATAAAGGCTGAGAAAAATACTGAGAAAGAATGTGAGGTTGCCTGATAAAATCATGGTGCAAATAAGAAAGCGCAATAGTATTGTATCTTATGAGATCTATGCTTCCTTGTCAGTCAGAAAACCCAGGTAGTTTACAGAGCACACGAGATCAAGATGTTCCTGGCACAGATTAGTCACAAGACTGTCTATCCAAGGGTCAGTCACATGTGTGGAAAATAAAAAAATAAAAGAGTAGTAGTTGACAATCTGTTGGTCCATGTGCATAATCAATATACACTATAATGCTCCATGGGTCACATCGTACACACATGCATGCCCCTTCTCGGACTGAACATCCTCCATGACAAGAAGATGGTTTTTGTGTAGTTCTAAACAGCAAAGTACAACTCTGAATTGCAAAACAGAGAGAAGGGACCTCACTGAAGAACTGCCAGCATCCTGGCAATATCGCCATAAAAAGATGCTTGAGGAGGAATTCACCAGAAATACTTGGAGGGGCATAAAAAGACCATGCCTCCTAATTGAGGAAGGAAATGCCAAACCAGTAGCCCCAGATTGTTATATTCCTGTATAGTTTTGTCCCCAGAGAGGGGATAAAAGTCTTAGCATTAGAAAATCGGCAGTTCTGAGATACCTTATTGCAGGGTCATGTGTAGCAACCCAACTTTTCAGTCAGCAGAAGCAGAGGAAGATAGCACCACATCCACCAGCCCATCAGCAGGAGGTAGATGAGGCTCCTGGGTGGACATGTGCAGATCACCCATGCTAAGCATGATAAAAGAGGAACAGACATTTGTCATTAGTGATGCCATTAGATTTGCTGCCTCTACCAAGTGCTGGTGACCTAGAAAGTGCCACCTATGTCAAATGGTTTCTACCAGAGAGAATATTTTTGTCCTGCTTATATGGAATTTGCTTTTATTAATTTCCCTACCCATTTTTACATCTTAAAGGCAAGCCATCTAAATTACATTTGCACCTTTGCAGCAAAACCCAGAAGACAGGGTCACTGCCATGAAGGAAGACTCAGAGAAGTGTGCCGTGGGAGACCATGTGGGGAGGACAAAAAGGAGAGATTTTCACGAGCAGTCACAGAGAATGAGCCCAACAGTGGTAACTGAACCCCAAACGTGAAAGCATGGGCCAGTATTAGGTAGCCCAGCAATTCAGCCACGTGTTGCCAAAACCCGTGGCATGGTTCCCATCCCTTTCACTAACCCTGCAGTTGCGTTCCTCTACCCACAGCCCATACCAGGGTAATACGGTACGGGAAGGAGGTTCAGGACGTAACACACAATGAACAGCAAGTTCCAAGAACTTTCTCACCATGCTGCACAGTATTTTTTGCTTTCTTCAAGACTCCTTCTGCTGCAGACTACCAGCAGAAGAACAGGCATAGAAATAGAGAGTGTTAGTGGCGCCTTCCCCAGATAGATTTCACACTTCTAAGGCACAAATCAGCGTCACAGTGCTGTGCACTGTGTATGGTTAATGACGATACAGCACTCCCTCCTGTTCTTGCTGTCACAGCAGCTCAGTGAGCCTAGGAACCAGAGGTCTAAAGTTTCTCTACAGCAAAAAGTACACTCTGCAAACCAGAGCATCAAGGTCCTGCGCTGCAGCATCTCATGTTCCTCCAGCACAGCAGGCTCACACTAAGGTTACCCCTACACCATCCCCACTTCCAGAGCCCAATCCCATCACATTCCTGCTTAGACTGCTGAATGCAGATGATGCAGTGTGTATCATCATCACTGTTACCACAGAAGGATTCCTCTGTATGGAATGACTTCTCCACCAGCATTATCTACACGGTACACCTGTGCCTTGCACTGCACTGCAAATCAGAGATCTCAGTCTCATAAATATTGTAGGCATTACGCACTGCCACATCAAACATTGTCCCTGCCATTTCCTGTGTGATCCATATGATCTGTCAGGAAGCAGAAGCCTTATGAGAGCATTCTTAAGCGTGAGCACCAGGTCCCCCCAGGACAAGAGATGAAATATTCACTATGACATACTAAAATAAACCAACCCTTCCTTTTTTGGAGCCAGCTTGTGAACATGCAGGATGTGTGTAGTCAGATTAATGTCATTGCCAGATAACAACATCTCACACAATAATGCAGTGTGGAGAGCTCCAGCAAATGTCAGTTAGTGATCACTGTCATGTCAGTGTATTGCAAAAGAGCGACTGTTCTGTTTGCTGTTGCCACACTGATTTTGTAGAACTTCAGCACTTACACATGAGCAGCCTTTAAGACTGTGCAAAGGGAATGTCTCTTTCCTTTTGTCCATGATCATACCTTTATATCACATGACTGCAAGTATGATCATGTGCAAGGAAGGAACAGAACTGAAACCACACACTGAAGCAAGCCTGGCTTAGGAAATGCAGTCTGGGACACATGAAGTGTAGCTAAATACTGCAAAGGGCGATACTGTGGGGTTTTCTTCCCTGGTATTTAGGTGAGTGCAGTAGGAACCTTCTGAGCTCTTTGTTTTTCCCAGCATTTTCCTATCTGTACTCTGTACAACCCTACCTCAGGCAGACTCAGATGAACACAAAAGTGGCCATGAAGAGTTAAAACTGTCTATGTAAATTGATTTTTTTCTGAAGTAGAGTCTTATTTCCCATACTGCTTTGCACCCTCATTTTTATGCAGGGAAAAAGACCTTTCATTTCATATAAGTGTAAATAAATGTCCAGTGCCAGACACAGCCACCGTGAGATTTAGCTCTTTCAAACCATGGAAGCAGCCATAGGAAACGCCAGTTTCACAACAAATGTGAAGATGTCAGATGCCCCCTCATACTGGGAAAGACACAACCTTTACAGCATAGATTTAAATCCAAGAGAAGCATTTATTTTAAAACACAACAAAGGATTCACAGTTGCACTGTCAATAATATAATGGTAACAAGCAAGGCCACGTAAGAGAAACATCTCACCCATTACCCACATAGGTTCAGGGAGTGTCTCATCCAGATCCATCATCTGCCCAGGTATTTGAGCAGTGACGCCAGTGGCGATCAGCACTTGGTAAACATCTTCTACTTGAGCTGGGGCAGTATGGCCAGACCTAGGGGTGGCACAGAAAGCGTAGGCTTAGGTTGTACCTACGCTACAGCAGGAGGTCTGAGAGCAGCAGCCATGTGGCCAGCTTTTGGCCAGGCAATTTGGGTATGCAGAGGAGTGTTTTCAGGCTGGCAAAGACCCTGGCAGAGATTGCCTTCTCCTGGAGGAACCTGGCCTCCGCTGGACATTTGCTGCCTCAAGGTTGCGTCTTTGCTGCTGTTGCTGTTACCTGAGCCACTGAGAAAACAAGCATGCTCAGACAGCCTGCTTGTGCTCACTTATGCTGGAGTCTGCCAGGTGTCCTTAGCATCTAAATTGAAGGGGAAAGCCTGTCCGGTATTGTATAAAAGACTTTCTAAAGAGGCTTCTTTAGAAAAGGAATCTAACACTATTAAGACTCTTTGTTTTTGTCTTCCACAGCTGAAGACACAGAATATTGGCACATCAAGTAATGATGGAAGAAAGGCAGAAAAGCAGGAAATATGTGTCATGGCCCAGGCAGGGGCTGGAGGAGTGTCTTATGGAGAAGTCAGAAGACTGGTACTGGGAAGACAGGTGCTTAACTCCCATTGCATAGGCCCTGTGTGACACTGAGACACATATTTCCCCTGTGACACGTAGGAAACAATTTCAGCTGCCTGAGCTTCAATTCCCCCTCTGGAAATGGGATCATCTGGTGCTCACTGTTCCACTTAATTTCCCCCAAGGACCAGTCTCGTTGGTATTCAGGTGCTTGCCCAAGTGCTGTCATCATGGGGACCAGTTAATCAAACCCTTTGGAGAGGCACATCCCAACACACTGTGGCAGCTGGTGTTTAATGAGAAAGCAGGCTGTGTTGGAGAAGCCTCAATCTATGAAAACAGAGCCTGTGCCATGCTCAGTGCTCCTGGATCTGGCCCGAGGAAAGTGGTGGGCACAGCAGAGAAGTGATGGGTGGGCTGGTAACTGCAGCTTCCCTGGAGACAACTGGGAGGGACCCTGTTGTGGTTGTTGCCCTGACAGCCAGAGGTGTTAGCTGGTGCGTGTGGGACTCTCTCATCTCCCTTGTCACTTCTGATGGTGAACGTGAACAGCCTGCCTAGACTTCTCTTCCCTGCTAGGCTCAAAATGCTGGGTTGTGCCTCCCCATGTGCCAGATAAAAAACACTCCAGAAAGATTTGTTCCATATACCTATAAAACAGCTCACTATGAAGCTCTGCTTTCTCAGAGACTCGTCAAAAAATGTCTCACTCATTGAGAGCGATGATGTTCCTGAGACATTCTACTTTTCTGCTATGGGTCTGGTTAAACACCCACTCAGCTGCCAAACTGCAAGTTATAAATTGTGAAGATGACTCTCCTGCCTTCAGCTGAGCACCCTCTGCCCTGAGCACCCCTTGACAGCACCCAGACACCCCTTTCCCCATTGCTCTCATTGCTGCAAAGAGAAGCACATTTGCAAAACCATGGGTGTGCATGGGCGAGTGAGGGCTTCTGCTGGGTACAGGGTGGAGCAAGGACACGAAGGGAGGACCCAGAGAGAAATCGTCCGAGCAGATCCTCCACTAGAGTAAGTTGAGGCGGCCTCATTGACTTTGCCTTGCTCTGGCTGGGTTACGCCTCCTGTGCCGTGTTTCCTGAAATAGGGATCCACGTCTGGCTCGATGAGAGCAGGCTGCCCTAGCAGTGTTTAGAAGCTGTGTAAGTGGAAAGCATTTTTACACAGGCTAATTTGACATGTAGCATTTCAGGAACTTACAATTTATTCCATTCACGTTTCTAGCCAGGTACGGCATCTTGATTTTTCTGGATTGGGGGGGGAGGGGGAGGGGAGGAACAGGAAGAAAAAGAAAAAAGGAGAGAGAGGGGAAAAAAAAGAACACTGGGCAAATAATAACATGCGTGGGTGGGTTGGTGTGTAATACTCCAACCACAGGACTACAGCAGCATTTGGTCCCATTGACCTTTTTGCTCCAATTAAGGTAATTACTCAACTAATGACAATGGTCTGTTGTGTTATGTCTGTGGATTAGCCCAGAGAAAGGGACGTGACAAATACTTTATAGTTTGACATATGCAAGTGGCTTCAGACTTGGTCCAAAGTCTAACGACAGACTGTTCTTACATGCAGAATTATTAAACCTTGATTAAATCCCAAGATATAGAAAGACAGAAAGTTGGAGAGGTAGCAAGGTAGGTAGGTGGATATATAGGTAGGTTGATAGATAAATTCTATGTACATTAAAATAGATCTACTTGGGAAATTTCTGCTGTGATCTTTCTGAGGGTAACAGACTTTCTACAAACATCAACAGGTTTTGTTTCCAAACGTCATTTTTTTCCTAAGTTTTCCACTAGGAAAATCAAAACTGTATATTTTAAGTAAGTTAGATAATTCAGTGTGACTGACTATATGTTATGTTGTTGACCTGGCCCAAAATACTCTCAAGTGCATTTGCATTTGACTGTGATGCACTGTCTCCTGAAGCATTTGCATTTCTTTCCCATAATAAAACAGTCAGTCTCTTGGTTCACATGAGGAAATGGTGCTACCATCAAACCTGGGTCGTGTGCCTCCGTACAAATATTCTTTGTAATACTGAACAGGCTCAAAAGGAAGCATTCTGTTAAACTGAACATACCGACTCAGAACATTGACCTGGAAAAGTCAAATCATCCTTTCCTCACAGAAAAGTCAATAAAAGCAATTTACAAGTGTAAACATTTTAGAATTTTTCATTCAAAAACATCTGTATTTCAAATGTACATTCCATGTTTGTCATAAAACAAATGCTGAAGCATCTATTTCATTAAATAGAAATTCTGATTTTTATCCTGCTTTCCTGCTGCATAGCTGCAAACACACACACACACAAGGTAATATTTTCTTAGCTCAAGTTATAGAGCAGATTTGCTATTATGAAAAATAAATTATGTCTCTGACATGGAGACCTCATAACTTACATACTTAGACAGTATTGACTACCTTTAAACAAATCCTAGAAAATCTGCTTCTTGAGGTTGAATATTGCATCTGTGCACTGTTTCTGCTTTCAAAGCCAGAAGTGCCCCCTGAACACTGCTAATACAGATTTTCTCTTTACAATGAATGAAACACCTGAGATGAGACACAGAAGACCCCAGGTCATAAGATTTGTGTCATGAAAGAATGATATTAAACTTTGGAGTTTAGTACTGTTGAGAGCAAGCCCCAGGAGCTCACTTGACAAGTAGCAAGGTTCATCCCCAAGGCCAAGCTGTCTGCGAACCCTTCTGGTGCTGAGCCATCTGGTCCCAAGGCTCAGTTCATGTTTTCAATTTCCCACTGTAATTTGCACACCCACAATTTGACATCTCTTGGGGAAACGGGGCTAGGATTTTTTTTAGGATTTGAGAGTTCATATTTTTACATTTTACTCTTCTTAAGGATTAAGAGCTACATCAAATCCAAAAGAAAGATTTAGAAATACTCAACAAACCTGATGCAGTATAGACTGAAAGATGGAGGTTTAACTAATGCACTAGTTTTGAGCCATGTGTGGAATAGGCTTGTTGTTGGTTGTTGTCCTCTAGGGAGAAACAGATAATCCCAGGAAGAAAAGGAGAAGCAGGAGCTGGAAGGAGACCTACAAACACAAGGGTGAGAAAACGCAGAAAGCATTGACACTCTAAGCAGGCGGGTGGAAGATTGGAGGTACATGAGGGAGGAAGTGTCTTGTTCACACTGGTTTCGTATCAGACTTATCATCCAGATCTTCAGCTAAGGAATATTTTGGACCAAAAGTTCAGCTAGTATTAAGCAGTGTATCTCCATGTCACAAGCCCTGATTTAGCAACAGAAGGATCATGGAAATCAGAAAATTAGTCCTTCCCTGTGGACTGCTTAGTCAGACTTTAGCTATCCTTGAGCCACACTTGCCCTAACCTCTTTTTAGATGTTCACTGCCTTTCTAGTCAGTCTAAGGAAGCTAGGAGACCATATCCATGGTCTAAGCTGGTTAATTCATGCATTAGCACTACAGTAGCACCAACTGATTGTTTACTCCTTGAAAACACATCCTAGAAATATCTGTGGGGCTGCCCCTAGTAGTTCTGAAAGTCTCAGCTAAAACTCAGAAGGTAACAAGTCCCTGATGCCACAAAACTGCCTCCAGCTTTCCCTCTAAACACCACCTGAGCACAGTGAGAAGAATAATCCAACCAAACAAAGCCAAACAGCTTCCCACTGTTATTTTAACCCAGGAGAGGAGATGGAGGGAGGGGGTGAATGAACTACTCCGCATACACTGGGAAATCATTTAGTTTTGGCTGATGGCCTCTTGTGGCTGTGGTTTCCACAACGTCTCTGTATTCTATCTGTGTCAAGATGGAACCAGCCTCCTGAAATAGACTGAACAAGCTAGACGGGAGCTATTTTAATACCTGGAGCTTGTTCTCTTTAGACTTTGTTGAGTGAGGGGAGAGAATGGAAGAGGAGAGAGAACAAGCCAGGGTGATGTTATTTTAACACATGCAACAGAGCTGTCAGAGTAGCAGTTTGGCTGTCTCAGCACACACCGCCCCCCCACCCCGTCACTACTATGTGCAAGGATGCACAGCCTGAGCTAGCACCTTCGTAGACCAGAATTAGCCTGGTTTGTGTATGCACACACACACATCATACTGGAAAAGCATCATGGTTTCCTTCATGTCACCTCGAGAGGGAAAAGTGAGTTAATGTCTCTAAAAGGGTGAGTGCAAGGAATGATGGACGAGTTGACAGAAAGCAAAGTGGACTTCCGTTACCCAAGATACACACAAATCACTTGCCTGTCATTCCACGATAATCACAGTTTTGCTCAAAAAAGGAGGGCAGCTTCTTCTCAGCATCAGATGCTGGAGAGCTGGGAAGGGTGGTAAGATAGTATGCAAAGCAAAGTCTCCAGAATACCAGGAGATTTTTTGCACTTGCAGACAGAGTTTTGTGTGTGATAAGATAAGTTCGGCTTGTGCTGTGTGATAAGAGGGTAGGCTTCCAGAGACTTCATCTACTGAAGCAGTACGGACCAGTCCTTTCCCCAGGCCTGCCTGGATCCTGGTTTCATGACAGCTCAGACCACAACTTCCCCTCAGTTCTTCACTGATTTTGCAGCAACAAATAGTATGTCTTGAAAACATTCTCTCAGCTTGCCAGTGTTGCCTTTTCAAATCTCAGTGCAGGAGAAGGCTTTAACATCTTCACCTGGAGTGTTTCCCTACATTTCTGTATAGAAGAATGACATTAAATTCATCTTGAATGATATCAAATTTGTCTTGCTCACGGCACACTGTGCTGAGGGCTCAGCCCCTCCAAGGCGGTCTCAGACTGGGTTATCCTGATTTATGCTGGGGCCACTGTGTTCTGATACAACACAGAACAACATGTCAGCTGTACCCCTGACACACGACAGCTCCACTTTCTTCAACGGAAGAGAGCAAAGACATATAGCATTTTGTATCACCTCCAGGCTGGTCAGAGGACAAGTTACTCCAAGTAGGGTATTCCTCAGGACCAGATGAAGCCACTTTTGTAGCCTCTTCCAATTGCTAAAATCCTAAAGGGGGAAATCTTTTGCTGTCCCAATGTCTGGATTCCTCCTTGTCTTTCCACACCCTCTTTGTTGAACTAATGCCTGAATCCCTCGTGACACCCCTACATTACAACAAATCAGCCTAAAAACATATGTGAAGCATTGTGCTCCTTCTTTCAAGGTTAACTGTAATTTCTTTGCCCTTGCAACCAGACGTCCCCAAAACGGTCAGCCAGTGAGGTCATCTTCTCTATCAGATGGAAAGAGCTAAAACGTGATGCAGGAGATCTCAGCTCCATTGGCTGCTTATCTCAGTACCTACAGCCAAAACAGAAAGCTTACTCAGGCTGCCAAATAAAAATACCTCTTATGGGCACATTCCTTGCAGAGTACGTGAGAGAGCGAGCTGAGAAGACAGCAAGGGAGGGCAGCAAGCAGCAGTCAGACAGAAACAGAAGAAAGGATAGATTAGATAGATAGATAGATAGATAGGGACAATTCAGTAGGTGAGGGGGGAAGCACAGGTGAAGAGCTATGCAGATAGAAACAAGAAGACAAAGTCATACAGGGAGCATACTGGTTTCACTAGCAGTAAATGTCATGGCAGACAACACAACTGTATGACACAGTGCTTTCTTAGGTATGCTCAGTGAAATCCTAGCCCTGTTGAAGACTATGGCCAAAATCCCATTGACTTCAGTAATGCCAAGACAAATGGAGCTGCCCCATGTCTCCCAGGATTCAGCTCTGGCCCCTGACAAAATCCCTCCTGCAACCTGATCCTGCTTCTCGTGTTTCACCCATCACACTGCCAGAACCAGACCCAAAGGGACAAGCAAAGGATAGGGATGCACAAATGGCCAATTTGTGTTTTTCCAGTTTTCCATGTGTGGTGACAAGCAAAGCAGGCAGCTAAAGGCAGAATTTAGCCCCTGCAGCCCATCACCCTTCAGAATGGTATTCAGCCCCAGCAGGATTTCTTTCTCAATGTCACTGTACCTTGTCTCTTCCTAAGGAAAAAAAGCAACTCCTAATTACTACAAAGATATAATGTTCCAGATAGCTCAGAGCTTTATCTCAGATCACTGAACAAAGCACTGAAGTTGCTCTCTACAACTACCTGAAAGGAGATTGTAGTAAGGTGGGCATCAGTCTCTTCTCCCAAGTAACAAGTGATAGGACAAGAGGTAACAGCCTCAAGCTGCATCAGGGGAGGATATTAGGAAAATTAGATTGGATAGTAGAAAAAATTTCCTCACAGAGAAAAAAGGTTTAGTGGTGGTCCTGGCAGTCCTGGGGTAATTGTTGGACTTGATTATCTTAGAGGTCTTTTTCAACCTAGTTCATTCTATGATTCTATGAAAAGATTTCTACTACCTTTGGAGAGCAAAGTGTGCAGTGACGTTGTACTGGTGTAGTGGCAGACGCATTGTAGCCAGCAGAGCCAGCTCTCACAACAGAGTGGACTGCAAGAGCTTGCTCTGTCTTATTTCTCACTGTGATCTGATTGTGCAGTCATCAAACCCATGCAATGTGGCAGCACATAAAACCTTCAAAGCATTAAGAACTCCTTGCAGTGCAGAGCCACCACAGGACATGCTGTCCCCAAGACAGCTGAGATCTCTGCCTTTTTTGCATGGCTTCCCACTCCATACCTTGCTAAGTTCAATGTCAGAGTCATTACCTTCAAGGTGTCCCATTGCAAGGGCCAGGGTAACTGCAGGACCAGCTACCATTTGAGATGAACATCATGGCTGACAGCTCGACTTCTCCAGCATTCAGGAAATCTCAGCTGCAAGATGAACCTTCCTCCAGCTGGCTGGAACAGACGTGCATGGAGTGAGCTTCTACAGGAAGACACCACATGTCTTTCTACACCAAATGTGAGGGCATTTGTTCAAATTACCTTTTTCATCTTTCAGAAAAAAAAAAAAAAAAACCCAGACCAAAAGCGAAAGGAAAAATACCCCTCTCCACCAAACTTCAGCACAGCAAAGCATTCCACTTTTCCTCTGACAACCACCAAATATGTCCTCATGCTGCTCCGATGTTCAGAAACTGGGTGATAAAGGGGTTCTAAGGATCCCTGCACAGAACCAACTCAAAGCTTCTCAGCATGGTAGGGAAAAATGAATTTTGTTTTCCTGAAACAAACCACTGGGACAAATGGGTGACAGAAGTTCACCTCTCTGCTCTTTCTGCATTTGTGGGAAAACATGGCCTCCAACTCTTCTCAATAGCTGCCTACCACAGGATCCCAAATCTACCCTCAGCAACAGTGGGGGTTTTTTGTGCTGTGGCATTGGCAAAGTAGGCAATAGCTTATGGTGATTTTGCTGCCTCTGCAAACCAGCTGCCCTAAGTGTTTGTCTGCTTTGCCAGTGTTTAGTGTGAGTCATATCTTCAATTAGGAGAAAGAGAAGGGGAAGGGGATCTATGTCCAATGCAAGATGAAGCCCTGTTTTACACCCCTGTGGCTCTGGCACTTTGGTTTCCGTGGGTACACATATGCTCACACCAGGTGATTTGTTGACTTAAATGCTACCATGGACATAAGCAGCATAAACATTGCCTGATCACGAATAGTTGTCACCTTGTGAGGCACGTGTGCTCAGAACCAGGTGTGTGTCACTTCAGTAACATTGGAAACTTGGCTATAAAAGGAAGGATGAAGGGTGAGACCCAGGGAATATATGGACACTGCAGCAGGTACTGGAGATTGTTCTTGGCTCCTAGCAGCACTGTTTGATCTGTTCAGTGGGTCATGTGCCAGCCAGCTGCCTCCGTACGTGTGTTTAGGCAGCTCCTGCATGTCTGAATTCTCCCGGTCAGCTTTAAAGGTTGCTTTAACTCCTTCAGCTGCCTTGACCTCCAGAAGGCAGGCAGTAGGAGAAGTAAAATAAAACCCAGAAGGGCTGGAAAGCAGGGCTTGATTTAATTGAAGGTTTTTTTGAGTGACAAAGGAAATGGAGAATTTGCTGGGACCTTCAAATTAATTGCTGTCGCTGTTGATAAAAAGTCATGATCATCATGCTCCTGAGAGGTGTTTCCTAACATGTCTTTGCTGAAAATTAACCAGGGCAGCCTCTGCTCTCTCAAGCTTTGAAATCCTGCCATGGAAACCTGTAGCACAGGATGGAGAGACAAAAGCAGCAGCAGCATTATATAGCACAACCTGGCATTGAGAATAACTGGCAGGGAGAGGTTCTCATGCTGTTGTGCCATGCATCTTCAGTTGCATGCACCCCTCACAAAAGCAAATACTAAACATAGGAAGCCTGGAGAAGTGACACTGTTCACCAAAGCTTGTGGCAAATCTGTGACTGTGAATCCTGACATGATAGATACCTGAATGGATTTTTCTGCCAGTAGAGAATAGGACCAAACTTCTGCAGGACTGGAAGCATCACAGGACAACCAGGTGATCAGGCACAGTCAGCATGGCTTTATGAAAGGCAGGTCCTGCTTGACTAACCTCAACTTCTTTTATGACAAGGTGACTCAGTTAGTGGATGAGGGAATGGCTGTGGATGTTGCCTACCTAGACTTTAGTAAAGCCTTTGACACGGTTTCCCACAAAGTTCTCTATGGCTGCTCATGGCTTGGATGGGTGCACTGTTCACTGGGTAAAAACTGGCTGGATGGCGAAGCCAAAAGGTGATGGTGAGTGGAGTTAAATCCAGTTGGCAGCCTTGTTACAAGTGGTGTTCCCCAAGGCTCGGTGTTGAGGCCAGCTCTGTTTAATGTCTTTATCAACGCTCTGGATGAGGGGGTCGAGTGCATCCTCGGTAAGTTTGTAGATGACACCAGGTTGGATGGGAGCGTTGACCTGCTGGAGGATAGCAAGGTTCTGCAGAGGGATGTGGACAGGCTGGATCAATGGGCTGTGGCCAGTGGTATGAGGTTCAACAAGGCAAAGAGCTGGGTTCTGATTTGTGCCACAACAACCCCATGCAATGCTAAGGCTTCGGCAGAGTGGCTGGAAAGCTGCTCATGGAAAATGACCTGAGGTGCTGATTGACAGCAGCTGAACATGAGCAGCTTGTGCCCAGGCAGCCAAGAATGCCAGTGGCAGCCTGGCCTGTATCAGAAATAGTGTGGCCAGCAGGGCCAGGGCAGTGATCATCCGTCTTTACTCAACACTGGTGAGGCCGCACCTTGAATCCTGTGTTCAGTTCTGGGCCCCTCACTACAAGAAAGATGGTGGATTGCATCCAAAGAAGAGCTACAAACTGGTGAAGGGTCTAGAGAACAAGTCTTATAAGAGGAGGCTGAGGGAACAATCAATTGAGGGAACAATTGATAGAACAAGAGGAAATGTCCTCAAGTTGCGCCAGGGGAGGTTTAGATTGGATATTAGGAAACATTTCTTCACCAAACGCATTGTGAAGGATTGGAAGAGGCTGCCCAGGGAAGTGGTTGAGAAACATGCCTGGAGGTGTTTAAAAGACAGGTAGATGTGACACTTGGGGTCATGGTTTAGTAGTGGACTTGGCAGTGCTGGGGTAATGGTTGGACTCAACAATCTTAAAGGTCTTTTCCAATATAAATGATTCTATGTCTGAATCCTCTCCTCTCTCCTGTGGAAGATGCTACAACTGTTGGCTTTTTGTGGCTAGGCCTTAGAGACTTCTGAGCCCTACAGAGAAAGGCCCCAGGTGTTGCTGTAAAGGTATTTATCCACATAAAGAAAAGGACCTTCCTGGAAGGTTGCGCTATAAGGTAAAACAAGCCCAGATGAGCTGGGATGCCAATCTCCCTGGTCGGCATTAAATCAGCAATGACAAGCTCACCTGGAAGTCTGGGTATTGGAGAAAAGCACAGAACAGTGGAAAGACCCTTTCGCATCCAGTCCTCTGTTATGGCAAATAACCATGACATATGAATGTGCTCAAAAGCACCTTTGTAAATCAGGCTGACAGGTGCAGTCTATCAAAATAACCTGTTGGATTGGGAACTCCACAGGCCACTTAGACGGCAGTACTGTGGCAGGGCAAACCAGGCTGCAGTCAGCATCAGCAGCCAAGATGGATTTGTGAGATCAGCACATCAACACTGTTCCTGATAAGTATTTGGGTAAAATATCAGAAGCATCATGCTGGGACAGATTTTACCATTGATAAATTGCTTTTATAAAATTGTAGCTTTAAAAATATGAGGAAATTCTATCCTTGTTAACCTTTCATGCCCTAGCCCCATGTGCTACTATCAGAAGAGACAAGAACCACCACTCCCTTGCTCAAGCTTTCTACTGTCCACACATGCCACTTTAAAAAAAAGAAAACTATGTTGTTGGTTTTCGGGTTTTTTTTCCTGAGGGAGTTAGGGGAGAGAACATTTAAAGATCAAGAGCTGAGAATTTACCATATCAAAGTTGCTTTAGGCTTGACAGAATTCCCCTTGTTAATTGGGAGCAGCCTGCAAGGAATTACAAGGTAAAATCAAATATTTGAAATGCTCATTCCTATTGTTACACCTCTCTGTTTGACTGCTCTGGCAAACCTGCTGTCAGTTATAAATTTCTTCCCTGTGCCAAGCCAACCCAGCAATAATGAAACGTGCATGCTCCTGAGTTACCCCGCGTTCCCTGGCCTCCTGGCAGCTATTACTCTTTCCTACCTGTGCTTGTGGCTGGGCGGTGTTTTAAAATGGGTGCATGTTCATGGATGCCGCAGCCTGTGAAGAAGACATCTGGCCACATGCAGGCTCCTCACCCACACTCCACTTGCACACAGCACCCTCGGGCTGATCATCCCAGGTGAATTCACGCTCATCTTCCCTGATGCCTCTGTCTCATTCTTTCCCACACCTCATCCCCCTCCACCCCAACCTGCCTGACCACCTGGACCCCACACCTAGCCCTAGATGAACATCTAGGTCCGAGCCAATGAGGCCATCGCTACTTTCTTATGAAACTCAAATATGTCTCAGGTATCAAGTGATGATAGATCTCCCAAGACAAAATGCCTTCTGCACTGAATGCTTGCACAGCCTGGCCCTGGAGTGACTGTAAGTTGGTTGAGATCACACATGGCCCTATGACTTCATCACTGACAATATCCCCAAGCATTAGGGCAGACTGTTACATTCAGGGAATAAGAAAATGTTGACAGCATCCCACGAGCAACACCACCACTGGGGGACCCT
This sequence comes from Strigops habroptila, assembly GCF_004027225.2. Classification (NCBI taxonomy): domain Eukaryota; kingdom Metazoa; phylum Chordata; class Aves; order Psittaciformes; family Psittacidae; genus Strigops; species Strigops habroptila. Next base: position 23,991,860 of record NC_046359.1, on the reverse strand, counting down.
GGCCCCGGCTCGCATGCCATCAGAAGCCAGGCAGCCCAGCATGACCCCCTGATTTTCCCAGCATGCCCACATCACCATTGAGAACGTGCAAGGAGCCCTGCACTTGTGCTCCCATGCCCTATGGACTCTGTCTGGAAACCCTGCACAGCCCATGATCTGCCAGCCTTGGCAGAGGTGGTGTAGAGAGAGCCACACCTCAGGAGTAAATATCTCTTGCTGTGAGCCATCCCTCTGTCGTATTGGCTCCCAGGAGGAATCACCCCAGGTTGGAAAGACACCATTCTCCTTGCTTATCACTTGCAGCAGGCCTGAGTCAGCAACTGAGGTTATGTGGGTGCCCCATATCAGCAAGCAGCAGCTATCTGCCTAATGTTTACGGCATGCAGTATGGCAAGTGGCATGCAGTACCTAGTTCTCCTCCATCCCTACAGTGATGATCACCTGCTGCTTGCAGGCACTGGGGACAGGTATCTCCATTTCTTCTGCACTCTGCAAGAAGGTGGCCTAGCATGGTTTCACCCCAAGGTCCTGAAAGCTGTGAAATGTGCATAACAGTGCCAAATACTTCTCAGGGAAAACTCCTGGGTTTGGATTTGGGATGTACACCGTTTTTGAGGATTCCCTCTACATATCAATGGGGTCTTTGTTTGGTGCATGAATCCACACACAGGGAATGGTCCCATCTGCAGCCCTCAGAGGACCTTGGAAAGTTCTCAGAAGTGATGTTGTTATGGGTGTGATAAAAATCTCCAGAGGTGAGTCCCAAGCACAGCTTATTCCTGACCATGTACATCTTCCAGAACAAAACTAATTCTACTTTCTCTTTAGGCAACATCAGGAGTCACTCCCATACAATTCTGGAATAGACATTTATTTCATGTCAACAGAGACGAAAGCAAAGTCTGGCTTTTGCATTCAGCTATGTCATACCTGTGTGGGTGCATGTCACCGATGCTGCAAACTATCAGGTCTGTTGGTGTACCCATTGCTGCACTTGCATCCTGGATTCTGGTTCTGAGCTCTATCCCTTTACTCCCAGCCTAAGCAGCACATGTGGTAGCTGTGTTATCCCATTGGACCTTTTCAGGAACAGAGAATGCCCAAAGCTCATTAGCAACCCTTTGAGATTAAGGAATGACATAACTTTGAGGAGCTGCAGAAGAGATACAGTGTCTTCAAAGGGAGTGCATGCAGGGCCTGCAGATGCCCTGAGAACTGCATACACTTTTGGACATGCTCACCTTGAGGCATGGTGCAGTGCAGTTGCCACCTCCAGTGTACGATGTTAGCTCTGCCTACTCTGCCTGGGTTTTGCTTGGTTGAGTGACTTTGAGTTTCTTTCGCCGCGCAGGATGTTTCCTGTGTGTTCCCTCTGCTGGTACTTTGTTAGAAGGGTCAGGCATTAGTTTGTGTGGTTTTGTAATTGGTGTGCTGCACCTGAAGGTCACAACAGCAATTCACACTGGGAAGAATGAAGCACTCAGAGGAAAGCCTTGCTCATTTTCCGCACCACAAGGGAAGTCTCTGGACGCTGCACATGACTCAGACATGGTCCAGAGCAATTGCAGAATTCTGGCATCAGCCTGGTGGTTTTTCAGGGTTACCTGTTGTGCTCTAATCACCTGCTTTCATCAGGCAGCTGCACCAGCGTGGTGGGTTTTCCTGCTTCTCCAAAACACAGTGCTGGCCAGCGGGCATGGCCGAGTTTACTGCTGTCATTTTTCTGCATGGCAGATGTCCTGTTTGTCTGTGGGAAACTACTGCCTGGGAGGAAGCGGTGTCTTCCTTGTACATCCTGCATACTACATTTCATTCCATCATCGCTCTGAGGACTGAGATTTTCAAGTCGCCCAAAAGGCTTTGAAATTCACATGTCCAGCACCTTCACGCAAGAACTGCAAGCTAGAATGCTCCTCAGTGCTTCAAACACATTCAGTTGCTTCAAAGCATCCTTCAGAGCTTCCTGAGTGGGATTACATCTGACAGCAGTGACAAGAAAAGCCATTGTTTGCAGCAGGAAGGACTCAAAGAATTGGTCTCTTCACCCAACTTTCAGTAAGACAGTTCCCAAGAAGAAATTTGAACACATATGTGCAGGCCTTGGAGACCCAGAGGTTCGAGCAAACCTCAATGCCAAGTGCTCGCTAGATCTGGTCCTTCCCTTGTCTGTCACTGAACTTGGAGTGAGGCCCAAAGAAACGTAAGTAGGTTTCATGGCAACTTTAGCTCTGTCTTCCTAGCCTAGATCCTGAACTTCTGTGAGCCCAGATGCAAATGCATAACCTGCCCACCAAAGCAGAGAAGTTGTGGAGCTTTTGTAGAAGCAAGGACACACACATACAAAAGTTATGGGTGTCTTTCTAATGCCCTGGTGTTTTCCTGCATCAGGTGGAATGTAGAGAGGGGATGGGCAGCCCTCTGGGGACTGCACAGACAAGGAGTTTTTCTCACTCACTTGGCATCTGCAAGGACACAAAATGAGTGTGATAGTATCAGCACAGGCTCTAATTAATGTTTTGTCTGATGGACAAAACCAGTCTGGAACTGAAAGAGAGACCTGGGAATTTCAAATGAGGAGAGTGATAGAGGGTGGCAGCCAGAGAGGGGGAGAGAAAAGTCCAGCATAATGTAAACTTAGTCCTGATTTGTAAAAGAATTGTACACATCCCCTACCTGCCTCCAGCTGAGGAATGTGAGATTGTATAGGCTGCCTGGCTCATCCAGCCTGGTCCTCAGTTCTCGCAGGCACTACATTTCAGAAATATATTGAATTCCATTGTAAAAGCGGATGGGTATTTGCCTGGAGTAGAAGGCTGTTCCAGAGCCAGTTACTGAACACAACCCCTCCAGGGTCATGGCATGTTTAACAGAGGTCATGAGCTCACTGGAAAAGTGATTGCAGAAGTGGAGCTTTGGCTAGAGGTTGGGTAACCATCAGAAGCAGTATTGAGGCTCTTTTGACTTTCCCTCCTAATTCAATGTCTTTGCCCTCAAGTGCACTGCCTTTGTGTCATTTAAGATGGAAGAGACAGCATGCATGCTTCAGTAGCTACCCATTCATTGTTTATTTTTTTATTACCTGTTTGCCTTAAAATGATCTCAGTCTATTCTGCAATCCCCTGACTCCTTCACAGAGCAGCCTTAAAGTTACCATGTAAATCACAGTTCTCCTCATTCTATATACCCAGACGGGGAGCAATAAAGCAGCTATAAAAAGAAATTTGGCACTTTTTCATCTTATCGTCTAAGTGTAATTTGATGGTACTTTACACAGGAAAGAAGCTGACCTCTTGCCTATATTATTTGTCTGGAAGAGGAGAAGAAAGATGGGTTTTTAAGGTGGAAAATTCCTGCAAAAGCAACAAGTTAATGGCACAGAGAGGTCTAATGGCCCAGTTGCCAGGCCTAGGTTTCACCCTGGCTCACCTCTGCATGGAGAGGAATAACACGTCCCATCTCTCTGTGGTGCCAGTTGAAGGAAAGAGTTCAGAGCAGCAGGGACCTTGATTTACAGCCCAGCTGTCCTCACTCATAGGACATGATCAAAGCATCAGCGATCCCCCACTGAAGTGATGGGAAGAAACGGCCGACTGGCTATCTGCTTGGCATGTTCAGCTCTAGCATAAGGCCAAGGCAAGCGCTTTGTTTTCATGGAACAAAGCTTCTCAGAGTGGCTGCTGAGAGGAAGAGACTGAAAACTAATTCTCAATTAAGTAGGGGAACCAGTAGGTGGGAAGTTCCACTAGGGCCAAAAGCCTATAATCTCGTCTAGATGTGACCTTGTGTTAGGAAAGAAAAGGATGTGAGACATCCTGTCCCCAGATTTCCTGGTGTGCCCTGGAGGAGGTCATGGCCCCTGAAATCTTGTGCTCCTCTTCCACTGAGGGCTGATGCACTCATTTGGAGACCCAGCTACCACAACATGTGGAGATCCCCCACCAGACATAGAGCAGCCTGGGATGCAGCCCTCCATGTTGAAGCATGGGACAAGGCCATAATCCTAGTGTCGTTATGTGATATGTGTGTGCTCTCCAAGGCTGCAAGTCATGAGCCAAGGCTGAACTCAGAGCAGAGATGACTGGAGTATCTTTACTCCTTGACTGCAACATGTAAAACGAGGACATCTCCAGAGACATGGCTCCACAGGGACAGGCAGCTTAGCATCCTGTAGGAAAGGTGTAAGGCGCAGGACATGCCTGGTGCTGTGCTGTTTCCAGAGCATGGGGCCGAAGGGTTTCTTTGGGATTTGAGGGCAGGGCTTGCATGTGTGTGTAATCATATTGCCAACCCAAGTTATATGGCACGACACAGGCCCCTCACAGACACTGGTGATGTCTGGCTCACCAAGCTTGGCTCACCTCCCAGTGCGTGTTTGGAAAAGGAAGGGTTTCTACCTGTGTAAAGCAGATAGGAAAACTGGCCAAAGTGACCCTTGTGAGAGCAACTCCACTCCCTGCCTGCAACCCCAGCAGCACGTACTCCACCACAACATGGTGTTGTGAGTGTTGGATTATTTCATCTTTGCAACTGTCTTGAGGAGAAAAGCAAAGAAGGGCCTTTGTGGAAATGTCATGCAGGTTGCAGCTGAAGGGGTGGCTCCGGGACAGCCTCAGGAGGTGCCACTCGCAGCCTACATAGGACAGCACAGCCACAGAGCACGTGGGCTTCATAAAGATACTGGGTCTCCTCCCCAGGGAAGGCTGCCAAGGAAGCTGATTAATGCCTGGAGAGATGACTGACCTTCTCCGGTGAGCCTGAGGAGGGAGTGGTTAGTAGGGAAAGGGGCTGTGATTTTGGGGCATAAATATGAGCTATGGGAAATAAGGGAATCCTTGAGTCACCAAAATGACAGACCCAGCCAGGAGGAATGCAGGGAGGACAGTCCCTGTGGTAAGTACTCCTTGGGCATATGTAGGATGGACGTAGTCCTTTTGAACAGGGATAGTTTTCACTTAGGACCAGTCCTGCAACCTCAGCTCTGACTCCTCAGACTCCCAAGCTGGAAAATTCAGCAAAATGCATAATTCTACCTCCAGCTTGTTTGTTCCTTTGGTTCCTCCAGTCACCTCCTCACCTTAGCCTCTTAGCTCTAATCCTCCACATTTACATCATACTGCCTATGAAGAGGAATAGCTCTTAACCTGCATAGAAGCTTGCTTCTTCAGACTTGTTCTCGCCACAGGAGTCACAATCTGAGGCCCGAGCAACCTGCACAGCCACCCTTCCCTAATGCCACCACCCGCATGAAGGAAGTGGTTGAAACGGAACACCCACGCCTGGTCTTGACCCCTGGCATTGTTGCCATTTCCAGTTTTATTCAGTATGGTTTCCTGGATAAACAGCTGGATTTTCCTCTCCTGACCCTTCATAAATATTATTTCAAGAGTTCCTTTGAAATTGTGTAAACAATCACGTGTTTTCCACCTGCACACATTATTTTTGCTGTCCTTTAATATGCAGATTGGTCTACCTAGTTCCTGCCTAAGTTAGCATTCCCCTCCAGCAGCTCCCACTTGTGTTTACCTCTTAAACAACAGGTTATTGCCTTTCAGTCACAGCCTTGAATTTCTTGCATCCCAAATAATTTCATGGTATTTCAGTCCAGCAATGACTGAGGATTCTTATAGCATTGGAGGCTGTGACTACCTCACATAGATATCAAGGATCCTGTCAAAAAGGCCCAGCCTGCCTTGGTTTTCTTCTTTGAAGAACTAAAATGCTAAATCTTGATGTCTTGTATTACTGTAGGATATGAGCAAGAGAGGGGGAACCTCCCTTTAGGTGCCTGAAAGTTTGTCTTTTTCCTAACTGTGTGATTTGGTCCAACCATCCCCAGAGGTACTTAAAAGATGTGTAGATGTATCATTTAGGGACATGGTTTAGTGGTGGACTTGGCAGTCCTAGGTTAATGGTTGAACTCCACGATCTTAAGGATCAATTCCAACCTAAATGATTCTATGATTCTGTAAGTAAAAGGCATACTTTCTCCCCATGACACTTCATTTCTTTGTATTCTTTTATCTGCCACAGTTATAACACAAATATGGAAGACTGCAAATGTGAAGGGATGGGGTGAGGCAACAGAAACAGTCACCCCATCTATATTTCAGAATATAGTGCAACCATAAAAACCATTCCTGATAAAATACTGGAAATAAAATCAGCAATGACTGCATCATCATCATAAAGGCACTGAGAAGTCAACCGAAAACAGCCACAAAGGGGATTCTCAGAGGCCTCCGAATTTTGCCGACATACTGCTACTGCTATCTTTTTTCGTACATATTAGCTGCCAGCCTGTCTTGAGCAACCTCTCTGAAGCAAGCCATGGACAAGTGTGGCAGCCAGAGGCTGTTTTTCCTCTGCTCTTGTCTTCTGCTTGAAGACCTTTGCTCCCTCAACAAATCCTGACAAACTATATGGCACTTGAATGAACAGCTTAACTGTAAACACAGAGCAGGACCAAAGGTGAGGCAAACAGGAGGCCGTGAAAAGCAAGCAGCATAGCCCAGCAGCTCTCAATGATCCGGGAACAAGGGGCAGAGTTGAGGTCCAAGAGTTGGACTGAGACTAATGTTTGCTTGCCCCTGAGATCACAGGACGCTGTTTTGAGGACCCTTTCCACAGGGTTCCTGTGGGAAATTCACTGACTGTTAACAGCACTGTAGAAGGGAAGAGCGAAACAAACACCCACTGCCTGGTCATCCATCACCCTGGCCTCGTTAGCAGGAATGGGGTCCTCCTGTGGTTTATGCTCCCTCCGCTAGTGTAGCTCCCTGGGACTGGAGCTTCCCTTCACCAGGTTTGCACAACACGCAGACTCAGGGAAAATCAGTGGAAATACTTAGTAACAGATAAGTGTTGTTTTTCTAAGAGCAGACTTGCATTGCTCTTGGCAATATTTGACACAGCCAGCTTCAAAATGCTTGCCCTGGCCCAGGAATGTGGAAAAGCTCAGCAGGACCACACCGAGAGGGCGCCTCATTCCTTGCAGAGAAGGCTGGAATCAGTTGCTGCCTCCCAGCAGCCAGGGCTACTTGCAAGACCTGAGCTCACCTGCCTTCCCCCCAGCACCTCCATGAACACATGTGGCTTCATGGTGTCGTGAAGAGAGGTGTCAAGGGCCCAGCCATAGATCCAGAATGACTTCACCAGGTGCTATGTGCTCGGAGTGCTGCATCTGCTTCGCACCAGGCTGCAGACCTGCCAGCAACATGTTGGTGAAGCTGCTTCTGCATTATAGAATCAGAATCATAGCATAGTTTGGGTTGGAAGGGACTTCAAAGGTCACGAGTCCAACCCCCCTGCAGCGAGCAGGAACATCTTCAACTAGATCAGGTTGATGTTTGTCTCCATACCACACCCAGAAGGGCCACAGCTGAAACCCGTGTCTGCAGGCAGAGCAGGCTGAAATGTTTTTAAACACAGCTTTTCATCCTAAAATATGTTGTGATTAAATGCATTGTTTTTAATAACCAGATATTGATGATAATGGAAATTGCCCCTGGCAAAATATATCAGTATGGGCATCTTCTTTGTTCTGGGTTGAGAAATACATCTTCATAAATTTATAAAATTCAAAATTTTATCCCAGTTTTCATTGTAAAGTTTTTAACTGCATGACAGCTTCTCAGCTTGCACATCTCTATATGAAAGACTTGAAATATTGGGTTTTATTTCCTTCTTTAAATCATGACAGACAGCTGTTATTTAGTACTAATTGAAACACCTTATCTTTTTTCACAGATCAAAGTGTCTCCTGTTTGTTTTGTAATGAAGCAGTTTGACACTTTTTGTGTTTGACTTTTTGTCAGACTGTTTCATTACAAAACAAACAAAGGTCACTTTGATCTGTAGAGAAAGATAAGAATTTTTTAATTAGTACTGTATAACAGCTGCCCTTATTTGGGTTTAAAAATAGAAGAATGGTAGGCTTCAAATCTCTTGCCATATTCTGCACTAAAACTTTATCCTAAAACAGGCAGTAATCATTGTAACACACGAAAAGGGCATGAATTAGAATTTCTAACTGATGCTTTGAAATTCCAAAATGTGAGTGAAATACAAAATGCAAAACCCAAAATCCCAAACTGGAAACTCTGTGACAAACCATTTTGTAAGAAAATTCCAAAAAATACTGATTTGACTTGTGAATATCTTTCAGAATTCCACTTCCAAGGGAAAAGTTGAGGGCCTCATCCTGAAAATCAGCAGGCAATGGCTAAAAAGAACTTACATCACTGGCCCAATTTTTTGGCATGTTAGGACAACCCACGGCCTTGGTGTTTCCCCAGCTCCTCATTGCTTCTAGACATTGAAATAGCCACATATGTTAGATTCATATCTGCTGCTCTGAATGAACATTGCCTCGAGCAGCAAAGTCCCGTTCTTGGCTGGCACCTAACCGTACTGCAGATGAATAGCAATAAAGCATCTTTTGACAAGGAGACAGCACTTCTTTCCCGTTGGGTTCACATTTTGGTGCAGCCTTTCCAGAGACAACCTCCCCTGAATTTATTCCCCCTAACTTTGGGTTGGACACCAACTTCAAACACCAGACTCTGGTTCTCTGCACCAGGTCTGTACCAAATTTTGGGTCAAATTCAGAGTTTCAGCCCTCCTCTCCAAACCGATTGTCTGGGTGCTAGCTGCCTAAGGGAACTGCTTCATGCTTTCTGATTGCAGCAGCTCCCAGCAGCAGTGATTCACCCAAAAATCTTTGTCTCAAGGGGAACGCCGATGTCTGCAGCAGATGGGCATCTTTCCTGCTGCTGACTCCTACCTCTGGAGTTTGCTCCTGCAGGGATCCAGATGAATGATTACCAGCTTTCACATGTCCCAAGGCCAGAGGCATGTCTCATTTCAGCCAGCTCACCAGAACACCACCACGCACACCAAATACAACCCTCGCTTCTGAGAGCATCCAGGAGGGTGGTCTGTCCAGCTCACCGCTGCAGAAGTCCCCGGCACAGTTAAAGGACCTCCTCCACATGAAACGGATGCATGGAGATGGGAGGGATGGCAAGGGAAAACAGCAGTGTCTCTCCCAGCAGCCCATCTCCGCTAGCAGCTGGCACCGCATGCTTCATGGGAGGTAGTAAAACCCTCATAGTGGACAGTTGTGCAATAGGCTTCCTCGTCTAGCTCGCAATTATTGTCATGCGAGATGAAGATTTATATCCCATGTAGGTTTTTATCCCAGCTGGTGTCGGGGTGGATGATATTTTTATTGCTCCTGTATGGAAAATGTGAGAGTAATGTCTTCCCAAGCTCTTGGCCACAGTCGTATTTTCAAACAGTGAATTCCACAGGTTACATACTGAGTAACACATCATGTTCCTTTATTAGTATTGCAGGTGCAGTATTTTAAGTCCTGAGCTTTTTCTTTCTCATTCTGGTATTTTAACAGAGGTTAAATAGCAGGGTCTTATATGTCTTCTCCCTGCCATTGTTCTTTTCATACCCATGTCACATCCCTCTCACTAAATTAATGATCCTAATCTTTTCTTTGTGAAATTCTCCTAGGTCCTCTAATAATTTGGATCATCTATCTTTAGATATCTTCTATTTCTGATATGTCTTTCAGAAAAGTGACAAAATCTGTGCACATCTTTTCAAATGTAGGCATCATTTCGGTTCATAGGAAGGTATTATAATGCAACCTTTTCAGTGTTAGCTTGCTATTGCAATCACTGTTGCTCAAGGAGCCTTAAAAGGACCTTGATGTTTTCCTGAGTAAGAAATAATTAATTTAGGGCCTGTCATGTTACATAAGTAGTTTAAATTGATCTTTCATGTTGTATTACCTTGTACCTACCCATGCTGAAATTAAACTGCCAGCTGCCTACTCTGGAGATCCTCACGCTCTCCCCTTTCTGACTCCTCTCAGCATCATACATAGCCCTGGAGCCCAGGGTCCATGTTGAGTCTTGCAAAACCAATGACCAGGGCCCAGAGAAGAGCAGCAGGTGCCACACAGCCCTCTGGCAATCCTGCAATGAAGTGCAGTGGGTAACATATTAGCCATTCTCCACCCATTGCTGGGGAAACAGCCACTGAAGGTTGCTGCTACACTACAAGCAGGTCTGCAGGGAAGGTGATCTGAGCCCACAAAGAGTGGTTGCTGTCTGAGTGGCTAAATCCTTACCTCTGCATGCCCGCAGGGATCCTCAGGCACTTTTAGTCCAATTTCTGCTTAATACTTGCTCAGTACCAACAATAACATTTCTGCCAGTCTTCTCTTCCGCAAGTCCTGGCAATTGCTGAACAAGATAAAGCCAAGTCAGCCAAGCTCAACTCAAAAGCGTGAGGCTTAGTGATCCCACTCCATTGCTATATATTTCTCCATGAGTTAAGCTAGAATTTGGCACAAAAATCTAGCTCTTTACATTGGCTCCCACCTTATATATGTGGGGCTGCTCATCTCTTTAGGTTAGCTATTTGGTTTTAATTGTGATCACTGACTCAGCACAGGCTGGAGGAGTGGCATCAGCAAAGTTGAGAGGAGTGGAAAGTGAGTTGGCTGAACCTGGATCACGAAAGCTCTGTATGTTCTTCACAGTGACAAGAGCGAGCAGAATTTGGAATACTATTGGCAAGGACTTATAGCTCATCAAGATTTATCTTTTGGTACGAATTCTTGCTGTTGTCAAAGGGGCTTATTTAGAGTTGTCTATATAAACTTGGCCAAATCCTCAGTAGTTATAAATCAGCATAGCTTCAATTAATTCAATGAAGCTGTCGATTTACAAGCTAGATAAGCATCTAGCTTGTAGTACATTCTTGAATCCAACCAGATTACCTCCCTTTCATAATTACCTGGCTGGCAGTTTTCTCTCTAGAATCTTTGCAGACTTTTCCTTCTGGAATCTAGCAGACTCCATGTTCTCGCTGTCTTGCTGGGCATGAAGTAACACCTGAGTGTTAGCCCCATAAAAAAAGAAAGAAGCACACATGGTTCTTTTACAACAGAGACCTATTAGCAAGTCAAAGCAACAGCTTGGAGTGGTGGAGGCACAAACGTAAGGAATCTGTGGTATTTGTAAGAAATGCAGATAGTAGAGGATTTGACTTATTTCCAAATACTACAGCAACTGTTCCTTTTAATGCACAGGGCTCTGCTCAGCTGATTGCATTGTCTGCAATAGCAGTGTATTTATGGATGGCTGGAGGCAAATACACAAACCTTGCAAGAAGTTCTTGCCCCATATGCTACAGGGATAATAATTGTTCCTTCAAATCACCTTTCACCAGCAGATTTCTGGGCACTTTGTAAACAGCAACTTCAGCACCAGGGATACCCTCTGTGATGCAATTAATTGGTGGTGCTGTACTAAAAGAGTGATTCAGTAGGTTGCTTTAGGACAGAGGCGAAGGCAGGAATTAAGCTCCACTAACCCACTTTTCAGTTCCAGGCTACAGACAGTCACCCCCCAAGCCTGGAACTAGAAGCCAAAAATCCTGAGTCCCATCACCAGCTACAGTATCTACTTCTCTTTTCACTTGCAAAATAATACCCACATCTCTCAAGCCCCGAGTCCACACTTTAAACCCTACACTCTTTGTGGAATGTCCCACAGAAAGATGCCTCCATTTGCTTTCAAATTATATAAAACCAGGATTCCACTGGTCATGTGGTGGAGAGCAGCTTTCTGCTCTTTTGTTTGCTTTGGAAGTCTCCAGGGGAGATTCCTGAGAAGAGGAAGAACCCTGAGTTCTCAGAGAGAGAGTACTCAACTATCCTGTTTGGCCAAAAGTTGGATAAATTAATTGTAATTCAATCTGAATCTCTGCTGGGTTTCTAGTGGTGATGTTTAGATTTGGTCTACAAAAATAGTGATTCCCATTCCAAGTGATTTCTTCTTTGCTTGTTTTCTGTTTTCCCTTTCTCTACATCACATAGATATTTTTGCTGGCTTTCTACTGTCCATTGTGCCATATCCCCCACATCTTTTACCAGGTCTTATTCACCCTTATCCTACCTTTTTCCACTTTCTTTCTAATTCTTTCTCTAAATTCAGTCCGACTTCGATGTAAACTCTCTTGCCTGACTTCATGGTATCTGGATATTTTGTCTTTTGTTTCCCCTGATGCTGTTTACTGCATCTTTCCTTTCCTCAATACTGCCGTGCAAAGTTCCACATGGCATTAGCTGTGTCTGTTCTCCAAGGTGTAGGAGTATTTCCCACTTTACCTGTCTAAGTCCATATCCTGGCCTCATCCTGATTTCCCAGTGGGACAAAACCTGGATATACTTGATTCTTAGTCTCTTTCCACTCTGCCTCATGCCTTAAAGTCCACAGGAATAAGACCAAGTTGCCTGGACAGGAGGATCGATCTCAGCCATACCTCTGCTCTGATCACTCATAGGGCACAGGACCAGAGTCTGTACCATAGCATACATCTACCCATAGTGTAAACCAGGTTTTCCTGAATAATGCCACAAAAATGCCACCTAGTCAAATATCTATACTATATCTTCTTACAATAACTTCAAGCAGATATCGCACGTGAGATGTGCCCAGCACCTCTAAACAGAAGATCAGCTGAGCCAAGAACTGAGATACAAGAAGAACCCCCCCAACCAAAAATACAAAAGATGGTACAAAGATGAAGCCTATAATGACACAGCAGGTCAGCATTAGATTAGGTATACACCAGATCTCCTGATTGCCCCCACTGGCGCCCTCACCACAGACTACATGTCATTTCTCTCTCCTCACTCCCTTCTTATCCACCTCTCCATCCCCGCCAAGCCACTCCTCTCCTTTTATTTTAAGAGCTGACTCTGCCATTTACCATCTATAAGGTGACATATGAAAACTTTCTTAGAAAACAGTCATAAAAAGAAGAAGAAAATGAAAAAGAAAGACCCAATGGAGAGCAGAAAATTACAGTGTCTGGGCCGTATTTACAATAATTATAATTATTATAAAGCACAATAGGGTGTAGAAACCCATAATTCTCCTGGTGCTTTCTGATTTTTAGATCTATGTTTAGAAAGCACATGCCAGAGAAACAGTCAGAAAAGGAATGCCATGAAGTCACTTTCTTCTCTGTGTTGCAAAAGCATTGGGGGGAATATTTGTGTCTGCAGGAACACTGGGGTGAACAGCTTCAGAAATGAGTCCATCATTGTCTGTCTCAGAGTGACGTACCACCTGCTATAGTGAGAAACAAAGCCCTCTCTGACACCACTTCACAGGAAGAGGACCTCCTTTCTCTACCTCCATGTGTCATTTTCATAGGACCAGACGTTTCTCCAATTTCTGATGCTTTGCTGACCCCAGTGCCAGACTCCACACCAGCAGCTGTGAACTCCAGCCCACAGTAATGCAAACATGGAGTTGCTCCCTTCCTTACATGAACATTTCGTGGTGATACCTATCTGCAGACCTCCTAGTAGCACCTGAGGCAGTCTGGCTAGCATCTGCCCTATGGGACTCCTTTCCTCATTCCTCTCCCACAGGCAGAAGTACGCAGGTAACACAAGTGGTTTATTTTGCTCACCAGGTATCATAGCCGGATAAAGTGGCTTTGAAGAAGTGCCCTCATGTGTAGGAAGGCTTGTGATGGTCATTTGCTCCTGCAGATGGTTATCTAGCCTACCTGAAAGTTCTCTTCCCTGCCCAGAAGAGCCTTCCTCTTTTGACAGCAACACTATTGCTCATTTCTGCAGCTTTGCTCTTAAATCCCATGCAATCTCTTCAACGAAAGAGGCTGAGATTTTCAATTCTAATCGAAGGTCTTTTATACGGATAAAAGCTCATATTCTTACCTAATCCTGCATGGCTGCTCACCTTGGAGTCAAACCAGTTTGTTCTGATATACTCCTAGTCAGGCTGACAGTATGAGACTTGTGTCTCCAAAAGAGAAAGGTCTCTCCACACAGCTCAATTATGTCCACAATAGTCTGTGTTGTTGGAAAGTATATGCTTTAGCATCCAGTACAAGCTCAATTAGTTTACCTCCGCAGATCTCCCTACTCTTTCCCACATGGGTTCAGACTCTGCCCTCCATGCCCCGACTCTTGAGCTCTGCTGTCCTGTTCTCCTAAAGCAGCACATATTCCAGCCAATATGATACACACCAACATCTTCTGCAGGGACAAAAACACAGCAAAAGCAGCTTTCAAAGTGCTATGGAAGTGTCACACTCTTTCAGGGCTACCTAGAGAGCTTGGGACACCTTCTTAGGCCAAAGAGCTGGAAGCAACCACCAGACCATAACATGGCTATTGCTGTTTCTATTGCTATTGTTTTATTGCATGTCCATGGCTGTTGCCAATGAACACTGAGGACCTTTAATTGTCTTTACTAATGAGTGGGTGATAATAGCACCTGAAAGTGAAAACCCACAATGAGTTATGACCGGGAAACCTGTCTGAGTAACAGAGCAATGCTTAGTGACATCTGGGTAAATAGGTAGGAAATCAACAGGGTCTGGCTGTGAAGGAAGAGGTGGACTGTGGTTTTGGACAGGAGTGAATACATTCTGCCCACAAGCATCAGTTGTGCTTTGGGCTAGGTAGAGGGATAAGTTCTGTGCATTGTGCATGTTATGTGTGTATGCATATGTATGCTCGTGTGTGTGCTTTTCTTTGAATGTTAACACATTTTTGCCCAAATAAGGCGGGTAGGACTGCAGCATGAACATTTGTAACTAGAAGAGAATAATCCTTAAAATATTTATGCCTACCTGCAAAATTCCTCCCAACCCTGCAATACATGTCAAGATCAGGCTCAGATAAAAAGTCATGGGATTACCCCAAAAGTGGACTCTTTTACATGCCTTCCCCAGGCATCCCCTCTCCTCTGGTGAGAAGAAGGATGGAGAAGCACCAAGACACTCAGAGAAGAGCTTCTTCTCAAGCTTTGCTGCTTCCTAAGGGGCAGGTGAAGTCTTTTGCATGGAGCCTTCAGCAGCCAAGATGAGCTCTCTCTGTGAGAGGTAGGAAGGTTGCCAAAACAAAGAGTTTTTCCCCAAGGTGAGCTGAGACTCACACCTGCCCAGCTGTTCCTGCTCTCTCATGAGACTGACTCCCACCCCACCTCAAATGAGACAGCCTGAAGTGGGGAGAGAGGGTGATCAGATAGATGCACATAGAGGTATCTCAGATATGCACCTGCCACTCAGACAGCGCCAGGGAGACGCCGGGCAGAGAGGGAAATGTTTTATTTTTCCGACATTTTTAGCGTGGATAACAGAGTTCAAGCAGAACAGAGGAGCCCAGCGATAATGGCTTCTGTTGCCTTGAGCTAAGCTGCTTAATTGCATGGGACTGGCTCTTCTAATCAGGGAGAAAGGTGAAACACCTCCTTGCTTGCCACAGCTGACTTTCCTCAACGAACAAAGCCGTGAGCAAAATGCCAGGTGGTCCCCAACATCAGAAATAACTGAAGGGAGCAAAAAGAGTCCCACTAATGTAATCCTGTTGGAAATAGCATGTGAGCACTCATACACTGAAATGGCTTGCAGACCAGGCTGAACCTAAAGCCCAGTAGCCATGGTCCTCCCAGCTCACTGGAAGTACATCATTCCTAACTTATCTCCTCTCCCCTTCATGCTTCAGGGCTCTGGGGAGCAGCAACAGTCCTCAAGTGGTTGCTGGTATCTAGAGGAAACTGCTGAAACAGCTGAAATAAGGATCTTTCTTCCACTTCGGTGTCTCACAGTTCAGGGCCATTTTCTTTCACCCCTGTCCTTCCCCTCCTTTGCAAGACCCTGGCTTTTTTCTGTTTAAAGAACTTGTAATCACCATAAGATACAGTGTTCTGCCAGGATGTATAACTAAAGATCTTGATGTACCCCAAATAATTGTGGGTAGCAGAATGAAACAGCTCAGCAAGAAGGGCCCTAGTCTGGACTGGTCTCATTTGTATGTCCTGTCACTCAAAGCCCTCAACTGTGCAGCAAAACTGGATGATACAGGGTGGAGCCTTGATCAGTGTGGAATCAGGTCAGGGCTGAGGGGTCTCACTGACCTACAAGAATGTGTTCTGCAGCAGACAAAGAAGTGTAGGTAGTCTGGTTTAATTTTACTTTGGAGCCACACTCAAGGCAAGGCATGTATCAGGGGGGTGGGTTTTGTGCCAGTCCAGGCCCTTTGCCCCATGACAAATTTTACATTAGTCAGGGACAGAGTACAGTGGGACCAATGCCCCGTGAGGAGCCTGACCCATGGTCTTCTCTCTCCAGTGACTGATGTAGAATCAGACACCACAACCTCCCCAGGCTTAGCGACTGATGCTATCGTCTCTCTGGGCAAGGGGAGCCCACCCACAGGTACACAGGAATGTGTCACCACATCAGTCCCATGGCTGCACATTTATCACCAGCATCAGCCACAACACCTGCCTGCCCCTGGCTCCAGTGGTGTCACCACCCACTGCAGACAGTGCCACCAGCCCTCTGTCTGCTCTCCAGGGCTGCTGTCTGGCCCATGCCCACCTCCCTGTCCTCCCACCCATGCCCCCAGCTAGGCCAGGCTTTTCCTAATGAGCTGTGGTCTGTGCCAGGAGAGGAAACCACCCTCCTGCAGCCTGGGGATGAAGAGGAAGGATGGGCTAGAGGGTGCCTGGCCCTGGGACAGGTCCAGTACCACACTGTGCCAGAGCTGTGCCATGTAGTTGGCATGTACCCATAGTGCAAACACCACGAGACCTGGCTTCACATCCTGAAGCTACGACTCACCCAACACGTGGCCCTGGGCAAGCCTTTTGCCACTTCCTTCTTTCAGTCTCCCTCCCTATCTGCCTTGTCTAATTAGGTAAAAGCTTTCCTGGGTAGAGATCGCTTCTTCCTGGGCAGTGACTCGAGGTGGCTGGGAGCACTCCTAGACACAATTAACACCCAGCAGAGCAAGCCCACTGGATATGATGGTGTCAGCAGGAGCCGGCGTCCCTGATGCAAACTTTTATCTTGTCTCAATTAGCAGGCAGCAAAATCTCAGTCCTTCTGTGGTTTGGTTGAAAGGCCAAGGCTTCCCCCTGGAGAACCAGTCCCCAGCTGAGGTCCCCTGACCTTCACATGCCGGCAAAGCATGGCTTCTGCAGGAGCTGCGAGATGCATCTCCCCTCTGAAAAGCTTTGCGGGCTTGCCTCAGTCACCGAGCAGAGGCTTTCTCAAGCTTTGGTGCTGCTAAAGGAAAGGCTTTGCCCGTTGACTAAAGACAGCATGAAGAGTCCTGGAGCTCAGCCTATCTCACAGGTAGAGGCACACAGGCAGCGGGGAGAGAGTGACCCTGGCATGGTTATTACAAGGGCTTAGGGCTGCTCGCCTGCGTCATGGTGGAGATAACATCAGCCTACTGAAGACAGCCTTGGAGCAGCCTAATTGCTCCTGTAGGAGAAGGAAAACATGGGCCTCAGGAGCCGCTCAGGCTCTCAGCTTATTGTCGGGCAGTTGTGCTGGCAGGGATTGTGTATCCCTGAGGAAAGGCTGTGAGGAGGGATGCCATGGGCAGCCAGCATGGAGATGAGCTCCATTTAAATGCCACGAGGGATGGGTGGACAGAGCAGTACTCAGAGGAAGAGGCTCAATTCTCCGTCTCCTGCGTCTCCCTGGGGAAGGGGCTGCAGGTTGAGATGCTGTGCCAAGGATTGTGGTCACCATCTCAGAAGAAAAGGGTGAGGGCTCTGCTGGAGGCCAGAGGAGAGTTGGGGGTGGGAGGAGTGTGATGGCTGCTAGGAGTTTAAATGAGGGCACTGCAAGGGATCCAAAAGAACACAAGGTCTCCCTCAGTCCCGCACTACCCGCCTTATTATTTCATTGCTGTTTGCCAGTAGATTTGAAGACATTAAGAAGAGAATGTCATGAGATTAGCACAGCTACAGACATTGCTAACCTCAAATGCAATCACCACAGACAGCATTGCAGAATGGCAAACGCGAGGTGTGCAGACATACCAAACCCAGACTCTCCTCACTAAAAATCCACATGCTCAGGATGTTTCCGACATGGCTTATAAATAACACATTGGCCTTAAATATTCGGAAACCCACAGTTATGTCCTCTAGGACTCAGGCCAAACAAAATAAGTGAACATTTTGAGATTATATAGGTTTACACGTTTGAGAGCTGCATACTAAAAGTAGTAGTGGCAACAAATGTAGCATTCTTTGTCTACCCAGTGGGCATGCAAGGAGTAAAGTGTGTGTCAGGTAATGTCCTTGCGAAGACTGAAACTGGAGCTGGCTTGAGCATGTGGATTCTGGGCATCTTCCGTTCCTCTCCTCCTGCCTGGAGTCTTCTCCCTGCTCTGAACAGCCCAGCAGCTTGGATTGTGACCCTGGCAGGAAGCACAACAGGACCCATTTACACTGGCCAGGACCATCTGCACTGACCAGGACCCACGTGCACTGACCAGGATCCACACAGTCAGAGTCCTGCCAATTGCAGGACAGGGAGCTGAGTTTCGTGGAGCTTGTGAGGCAGCAAGAGCTTAAGCAGTCTTCCCATCAAGGCCTTGAGCTCACCCACAAAACGGGAGCTCAGATCCCCACAAACCCACAGGCTTACCAAAAGGAACCTGGAAATGATCTGAGGGAGAGCATAGATGGAAATCATTGTCATCAGGGAGGCCAAGAGCTTTGCAGGAAGCACGAAAGGATCAGATGTTTCAATGGATAAAAAAGAACATTCAGAGCTACACGAGATAGAATAAAAACATAAAAGATGTAAGCCCTCTTGCTGCAGGATACAAGCATGCCCTGACTGACAGGGATTAAGACAAAATGACACATCTGAGCAGGTTGTTTCGTAATTACCTGCAGCCGCATTTCCTGCCCCTCTTCCCTGCAGTGTCTGGCACTGGCCCCATCCCAGATGCAGCTCTGAATTAGACCACTGGAAAACCGGCAGGAGTGGAAGGAGGCTCTGCTGAGGGGAAACGAGGAGACGAACTGAGAAACCTCAACTGTGGTAGAGAGCACTCATCCCCCTCTTGCTCTCCCCTTTATCCCTACCTTCTCCCCCTCCACTTCTGCTGAGAAAAGATGTTGCCAAAGCAAAGCTCTGATGACAGAACAGCCTGCTTTGGATATTTAGGTAGGCAAGGGAAAAAATTAATTTTCGAACCATCTGTCCTGTCCAGAGAAGAGCAGCCCTTCCCAAACTGAACTGACTCCATGCAATGGCAACAGTAAGCAACATGATATTAAATAATAATAAATCAAAGCTGACATCATTTGGAGCACGTCCAGACCCTCCTCTGTGGGGGTATCACTCTTCTGTGTGTCAACAGAGGGAAGAGAAAAGCAGAAAGAAACCTAATCTGGATCTGATAAAAGACAGTGGGCATAGGGTGGTGTTTCTGAGAGAGAAGACCCCTCCTAAAGACTTGCTGTGGGCACCATGAGGGCAAGAGAGAGGGTACAGGGAGGAAGGATGGGGCAGGATGACCTGTCTCCTTTGTGGCAGACAATTGTCTAGAACAGCAAAGCCACCTTCAGGGCATCCATCTATGGCACACAGCACACCTTTCTGAGCCTCTGCCTTTGCAGTGAAATCCCTTCTTCCAAATTGCAGTAGGGCTGCACACCTTGGTCCAAACCAGCAAGTCCAAGAGCTCAGACACCTATTGGGAGCAACAGAGCAGAAGAGGAGCATTTGTGGTGGCTCCGGACTGGAGGATGTGGTGAGACTTTGACAGGGATGTGCCAAAACAGCAGTCCAAAATCATGAGGATGCTTGGGGAGACATCCCTGAACCGGCTTTAAACTAGTTGGGGTCTAATGAGAGAGTATGAGCAGCAGCAGACAGCTGAGCTTGGCCTAGGAGGGGTCTGCAATCCAGACATCTCAGTGACATACTGCTGCTGGTACCCACACTAACAGGCAGAAAACTAGGTTAAAACTCAGACCGAAACCCAGGCTTGTTAGGGTGTGTTTACCAAGCTGCGATCCCACCTCTGGAATGCAATGTGAACATACCCAAGGGATGACTGGATTTAGCTATCTCCTTGTAAAATACTAATGGAGAAGTGACTTAAGGGAGTTTTACTCCAAGGCCAGCCCTAGAGCTGTATACTAAGCACTTCAGGGTAAACCTTCATTCGATATCTTATATATGGGAGCAGAAAAATGAAGCCATTTTCCCAGCGATGTACTAGCAAGGGACACCAGTGTCAGGGAGGTGTGCTGCAGACATGTTTTCTGCTCGTGTGTCCACTCGCCCATGTTGGGGTATTTATACCTAGACACATAGAAGTCTGCTTTATCTAGTTTGGTGCTTTCTTCAAGGGCATGTCCAAGAAACCAGCCAGCAGGCAAGGGTAACTTGGCCAATGGATGGCATTCAGGGAGCACAGCTTCAATCTAAAAGCTGAGGTTATCTCCTAGATACAACTGTGCTACAGACTCTGCCAGCCCAGTGCAGGGTTGTACACAGCACACAAAGACAGTATCATCCTTCAGCTTCTTCAGCCAGATATCGCAGACATCAGGGTGGATGGGTTTGAAGAAACTAGAGTCCAAGGCAGTGGCTGAAAAGTGAGCTTTGGATCACATCCCTGAGAAGCCCATCAGGATGAGAGAACTATGAGGGGCCTGGGGCTGGGCTGGTGGGGGCCATGGGGCAGCACATGGGGCAGAGGCAGAGGGCCTGGGGCCAGGTTCTGGAGGAATTCAAAGGGGTTAAAGTGACGGGGTAAGGAATTATCCCTATTACTTTGTTGTCCCACCTCCCTTTCACCGGCCATGTGCACTCCATTATAACGACTTGCTTCCAGTCATGCTGGAAGCTTTTCAGGCTATGGACTAACCTTCCAGAAATGCTGTAGAGCTCCAAGAACCAGGGATTATGATGCACAGCACTTCTCTCTCTGCTGCCATCACTGCAGATACTGAGATGTGCAGATGAGAAATGAGACGGTTTACAGCAAAGAGAAGAAATAAGGTGCTTTAGCCTCTTCCTGCCAGTTTTAATGGGCTTCTCGTAGGTGTGCCACTGCTAATGAGTGTTGAGTCACGCTGGCCAGAGCTTTCTCTTGCACAACCTGCTTCCCTAGGTTGCTCTGTATCTGCCCTCTGATAGTGCTATACCTGATGACTAGGGCAAGCACCACTGCCAGCAGCAGGTTTTACGCAGTATTTGCTGAGCTTTACCAGAACGGGACCTGATTGTTTCCCTTCGGCGGCTGTTTGTTCGGCTAGCTCACTGTTTGCTCGCCGTCCCTCCCCCCCGCCCCTCCAGAGCCCTCCGCACTGCCCTTGCCTCGCTCACGGCAGCGAAGGGCGAAGCTCCCGCAGCCGCCAGCGTCGAGGCCGCTCTGCTCCCCTCTGACATCACCCACACCCCACCCTGGCTCCCCAGCGCCCGCGGACCCACTCCCTGCCCCGGGGCTCAGGAGGAGGCACCCACCTCACCCACCTCCCACCCGAGCTGCGCTCCCAGGGCCAGCGCTGAGGCTGCGGGTGGAACCGGCTCCTTCCCGCTGCTTCGGACCCTCCCCCATGCAGACCCCCTGGCGGCACCACACCAGCCCCCTTCAGCCCTGCCTGGCCATAGGCTAACCCCAGCAGAGAACACACTAGCTCGAGGCAGGGATGGCTCGCACCACAGCCAGGTGGAAGCAGATGGAAGATTCAGTACAACATGACTGGCCCCCATACAAGCTTCATTTTTCTTTTCCTTCATAATTTTCCTCCAGGCTGTGGGAAGAGGAGTCACACATGGTGGGCAGGACCTAGGCACCCCGCTCAGGGGCATTATTCCCATAAGGACTTTCTTGATGGCCTCTGTGCACAGAGGAGCATGTGCTTGAAACCTCCTATACGAGGACTGTGAGTCCAAAGACACTGTGTAAGTAGGCAGCATTCCCTTGCTGATTCAGCTAAACGTACTGGCACATCATGGGGAAAAAGCTGAAGTATTTTCACTGACTCACACAGGTCCAGAGATCCTGTTAGGCCTATCCCAGGCTATGAGAGTGGGTACAGCCTGTCTCTGAGTCTCAGTACCTTGGGATTGCAATGGGCAGAAGAGGAAATTCCTTGTGGGGAGGAACTTGGATCCTGCCTAATGCACCAAGGAGAGCAGAGACCTTCCACCTTGTGACAGGCTGCAGAGCTGCTCAATGCAGTGCCTTACGCCAGTTTAGACTCGTCTCTGAGTCCGGCCTTCAGTCTCCAAGTGGCTCCACATGCCAGGGCACAGTGTCCCGGCATTAAAAATACCAAGGCTGACAGATAGTGTTTATTAATAGCATAAGTGGTGTTTATTGCTGAGCAACAGTCAGCAGTTCGGAGGTTACTGCTGTTACAAGCCAAGGTCTGAGAGCATTGCCACATTGCTTTGGTCTCAGGGGAGAGAGGCTCCATCTTTGGCGGCAGAAACCATGGGGATGGGGGGCGAGGTGGGTGTCCAGCTGCCTCAGGGACCTGCTGTGTGCAGAGGAGGGGGTTACAAGCAGAGCATCCTGACCTGAGGCACAGGGCAGCGCCATGGACTGGGGACCCCAGCTCCTCAGGGTGACCTGCATAACACACAGCAAAGCTTGTGCAAACAGGTGCACAACAGACATGCCAGCACTGAGCATCTGCTTTCTTCCCATCACCTGCACTTCCCATCACCTGCACACTTCCGTCACATGCTGGAGGCACTATCCCCTATCCATGAACAGTTCTGGTCTTCTGGGGTCTCACTCAGACCTACATGTGCCCCCACCCCAGCTCTGCTCCTGCCCCTCACTCCTGCCCCATGGTCCCTGACAGCCCCAGGGCACCAAGCAGTTCTTTAGGATGTTGGTTTTAACATCCCTGTTTCGCAGAGAGGGAAATTAAGGCAGAGAGAGGTGAAATGATCCACCAAGGGTGATCTGCCTGTGTTCCACAGAACACAGAACAGATTCCGCAGACCTCCACAGATCTGGTGACTACATCTTAGTGATCCAGAAGTAGTGACAGAGCAGGGGCACTTCGCTGGGTGTTCTGCAGAGATCTGTGCTTCTGACTTCTCTGAAGAACTCAGAAACGCCCAGGGGCAGGGGTTCAGAGACTGAAAAAGCTTGAAACCTAATAAGCAGTTGTCATACCCCAGACTCACAGTTCATACTCTGGTGGTGGAAGCCAAGCCCAGCTCTCAGCAGTCATTTCTTTCCAGTCCTTGATCTTACTCTCCCAGCAGACTTTGTATGACGCCTTGCACTCTCCGGGTTTCTCTTCTCCAGAGCCACGCTCCATAGCTCTTACCAGTTTATGGCTAAAACACTTCAGCACTAAAATGCTACAAGCAACAAACCACTTTGCTCTGTTTCTCCTAGTTTTTTTCCTTTTTCTCTGTCATCACATGCAACATGTGGAGGTCTCCTACAGAACGTTAGCCCTGGCTTCTCTCTTTACATATTGCTTCAAGGGAAGATGTTTGCAGCTGGGAAGCTACTCCATCCTGCCCACACAGACTGCTGCACACCTGGAAATAACATTACGTGACTGCTGAGCACTTGTCTTAAGCTAAGCATGACTTTCCTTTGGAGCCACGCAGAGAGCTCTGCACTGCACGCGGAACTTTGGCTCGCTACTCGCTGCCTGCTATCATGGAATCTCTGAGCACTCGACACAGACTACCAATTAATTCTGCTGTAACTCCTCGCCATTAATTCACTCACTCACAGATCATCCCCCAGGGTAGCTCAGTACTGTTATCACTATTGCACTGTTATCACCACTGTGTTGTTATCACCACTAACAGATTGGGAAACTGAGGCACAGATCAGAGTAGCAATTGTCACCACTCTAATTAGCAAACAAGGCACAGGGCTGTGACGAGGGCGTGGGATTTCCAGCTCTGGCACAGCATCAAGGTGCAGGATCACCTGTACTGCGCATGACCCTGTAACTTTTAGCTGGTTTCTTTTACACCAAGCTAAAGCACAGGGTTTGGCAAAAAATCTTCCATAGAGGCCACAGCTTTGTTCATCTTGGCTAAAAGACCCTATCCAAAACTCCCTCCATTCTCTGCAGTACCCTCCAAGCAGGTTTCCTGTCATTACTCTGCCTTCTACCTTTACCCACACTGCATCACCCTCACCAAGTTAGAGACCAGTCATCCAGCGCTAGCTAGCACCCTGGATCAAAGGATACACTGTTTGGTGCAGGGCATGGTCTCTCCAACCAACTGGACAGGGAGAGCCAGTGACCTGAGGTAGTCACAGACTGACTTTTGCTGCTAACATGTTCCACATACTTATTGTCTGAACGAGAAAATAAGGAGGCTCTGGATGCATCGGAGTCCCTGCAAATGGGCAGGTCTGCGTGGAGGTGCTGAGCAAGCGCACAGACCTCTTGTGATCCCAGCACAGCAAAAGCAAGGTGCCTCCTCTCCTCCCTCAAGGACCCCAGCTCGGGTCAGGGAGCCGGGCCGTGGATGTTTAGTCTGGAACAGTCTGCAGGACATGATTTGGTGGTGTTCCCGTGATATTTCACACAATAAGCTTAGAGAGGACAATGCAGTTGCTTTGTGAGACATGGTGATGCTGTGTCTTGTGACACAGCCTATTAGCAGATTGGCTAATGCTGGGTGTGCAGCTGCATTCTGTCACGGGAAAGGCTGAAAGCAGCCAGAATCCTGTGATACCTGTGAATCCTGCTTCTAATTACTTAGAGCAAAACACACTGTGCTCCCAGTTTTCCTGTACCCGAGTACCTTGCACACACATGAAAAATAAGTCAACAACCAGAACAAAAATCCCCTTTTATGCCTTACTGGAATCCTGCTCAGTAAACAGGATTATCCTTGAAATAGGCTGTGATAGAGATACGAGGAAAGACAGACAGATGCCCATATTTCTTTTCATGAGAACAGCTTGCTAAACAGCTGAATGGATTTTGCTACCTCTGCATAACCCCAGATGCCTCCACACTGCCTATTTAAAACATTCTACCTCTTTACAGGGTCTGTCTGGCAGCCCTCCATCACTGCCGAGTTTTGCTGGGGTGGGATGTGAAACAGCCCAATGAGGGAACATAGTTGTTTCCCTAATTTCACCAAAGCCAAGATCTCCCCTTCTTGCTGAGGGTGGCTTGGTAGTAATGAGGATCCCAGCAGTGAACTTCCTGTGAACTGATGGGAACAGCCCTTCTCCTGGAGCGAGGAGACAATATCCAAGGGCTGTGGACAGAAAAATGAGGGAGTCAGCTAATAAAGAAAATTAACCCAGTGGACATGATTTGCCTGCATTCTCCAAGGATGGAGTTCGTTTATAAGGCTTGCCACAGAAGGCTCTTAAGGATAACAACTAATCCCTGGATAAGGGTCAAAGTTCTTGCTGGGCATTAAAACTTGGTGATGTGATTAAAGAAAAAGTGAAAACTCCCTGCTTGGAGCAGAGCCTCCAGTGAGCAAGCCGCAGGGTGCCAATGCTCTGGTTGCTGCTGAATGATCCCAGGACATCAAGGATGAGGAGCTAATCGGTTTGGCTCATGGTGGTCAGATGTCTGAGGAGGCTGAAAGGGATGTAAAGATACTTTAGAGCGAAGCAGTGCAACAGCCCTCTGAAAGGGCCCCTGGATAGGTGCAAGGTGATGTACCCTGGCACGGAACAGCCAAAACTTCACCTCCTCACCAACAGGTCTTGAAGGTCCCCTCTGGAAAAAAATATTTAGCAGTTGCTGTGGATACCTCTGATTGGATGCCTGGGGTTTGTGTGAATCTACAACTCAAAAGGCAAAGGGGGCTCAAGTGACTTAAAACTGGGAGAGAAACTGTAAAAATTATCCACAGCAAGACAAGGACATATATACTGTCCTCTTCCGGGCTTAGGAAAGCTCTGAGATTGACAACACCAGAAGATGGGGGGTGGATTAAAAATAGGGTGGAACCTGGGTGTAAAGGGATATGGTGAGAACCTGGAGAGCAGAGCCTGAAGGGTGCCCGAGGGGACGCACTGGCAGGATTTAAGGGTAGGAAGGAAAGTCATTTGCTGGCAAATCACCTGCACAGCTGAACCCCACAGCACTTCAAAACTAATGCAACCTGGGCTTTTGGACTATACTGGGGTCATGCTGGATTTGATTTTTTCATGAGTATGAAGGATTGAAAGCTTTTTGGTTTGACTAGAAGCAGGTAGCCTTACACACTGCATGGCTTTTGTGCTGGTGTAAGTAGCACAAGAGTCTCAGCATTGGCCACCCTGGGCTCTAGCCTCTTTGTCTGCAATGGTCACCCCACAGAGGGGGGACTCCAAGGAGTCAATAGCCATGGGGGCAGCTGTGCAATATCTCATGCCTGCCTGTTCCGCAGCAGAGCTCTCCGTGGCACAGGGAGGCCGAGGGGCTGCTCCCCAGGTGGTAGTGAAGCTCCAGCACTCCTGCAAACCCAAACCGTGAGTTTTCCAGCACTGAAATCCATTCACACCAGGGAGAGATGTGTCCATGGGAGTGCAGGAGGTTTCGTAACTGGGAGGGTTCCCTGCGCCTGGCACTGCCAGATGATCTCAGGCCTGCCCCACCCCACTCCTGACACAGCCTATTCCTCCTCATCTTCCCACCTCACAGAGCATCCCTTTACCGACCAACCTCATCGCTCTTGCGCTGTCCCCTACCTCCCTGAGCCACCAAAGTCCCTCCTGAGATGGGCCTTGCTGTTTCCCCTCCCCTTCATCCCCGTAGCCCATATGCTCCTGTCCCCTTCCCAAACAGCAGATGGAAGGAGGTGCTACCAGTACCAAAATATCTGTTGAGGTTCTGTCACCAGTGATGGAGAGGAGCAGGAAGATATGACTGCAGCTGGGACTGGATGGTGAGGGGACAATGACTTACCTGCTTTTGGGGAAAGTATACAGAGATGCCTAACAATTTCAGCAAGATGGGAAGCCTTCTACTAAGTGGGAATAAAATAATAAGCAGTGAATGGCACTTGATCGTCCGTCAAGGGTCCCAAAAGAGGAAGATGGAAAACTCAAGGCAGGGAGGGAAAGCAGAGCATCTCTGTCCCAGCTGGGAACTGAACCCAGCTCCCTCACTTCCCACACCTCTGCTCAGCTCTACAGCCTAGGACCCACTGACTCCCACAGTTCCTGCAGCTGCACTGTGCAATTCCTATCTGATGGGGAGGGAGAAACACAGCTCACCAGATGATTGAACACAGCTACATGCAGGGCCACACCTGCACCCACACTGTGGGGCATCAGCACCACCACCCCGCACTGGAGCCACAGCACCCTCCTGACTCAGCAGCACCAGGAGAAGGTTCCCCCGTGAAATCCCCGAGCTGGCACCCCCAGAAGCAGCGATTGTGAATTCCAGTGCAAACTGAGAAATCCTCCAAAAGGATTTAGAGAGATTAGAAATGAGCAGGAAACAAAATGAGATTTAACTTGGGAAAAGATAAGCTAATGTATCTGGGGCAAAGCTGCTTTGCGGTGAGAGGGAGGGGACACCCTGGAAAGCAGAACTGCCAGAAGAGGTTGGGAAAGAGCAACCATGCAGAGATGCATCCAGAGAGAGACACAAGGGGATATGTTCAGAGCCAGCTGTCTGTTTCCTCTTCTATGCTTCTGGAGTGGTCCATCTTTGAGTGTGTTCAGCAGTAGACACCTTTCGAGGGAAAGGGAGTATTACTGTTATATATGAAAGGTGTTGGGATATGAGGAACAGGAATGACCAAGGGCAGAGCTTGATGAGCTGATGGCAGGGGCTTTGAAGAACCATTTTATGTCACTGGCCAATAAATGTCTGCAGAGGAGACATGATGAGACTCCGCAAGCATCTGAAGGGTCTATGTCAGAGAGGAAGGGAACACATCTACTGACACATCTGCAAACTTAGAGCAACGGGGTGAAATTAAGGCAGAGAAAACAGAGGCTAAAGAGCACAACAGAGTCCAGGCAGTGTGACAGCTCAGGCTGTGGGGTATGACCTGCACAAAGATAGACATGTTCAGAACAGCAGCAGATTTGCAAATGATTGACAAGACCACCTAAACCCAGAAATTGCTCCTCTTGGGATGTCTCTGAGTTCGTGACTGGTCCCAACAATTCAGCAGGGGTGTGGATCACACTCAGTCCCACAAAGTGACTCACGAATGTCACAGCCTCTTGCACTGCACATCCAGCCACCCCAGTGGTACTGGTGCAGAGGGCAGTGCCACTCCCTGACTCATCAGCACCTCCTCCGGCAGCTCAGCCAGTTCTCCGAGGTGCTGTGTATCGACGAGGTCTGCGCTGCACGTTCACAACACAGAGCTCTGGCAAGCCAATACTGCAAGCAAGAAATTGGCCCTAAGCCTCAAGACCAGCCTCGGATTAGTCACCAAGTAACTCAGGATGATCCTGTGACTCACAATTTATGGTGCCTGTGGAGATTGGAAACAATCAGAGCCAGTGCTGTTGACCCCCCATTCGCCGCACTTCCGGAGGTGAGATAAATCAAAATAAGTAGGAGTTGGCTTCTTATTCCCAAAGAGCAACAACACCTTAGGAGAAACGTGACCTGCTTAGGAGACTCCAGGCTGCTCCTCCCAGACGTGAGGTCCTTGCAATGCAAAAAAAAGAAGGCTTTGAAACAGCTAGTACTTGCAGTGGCCTCCGAGCAGCCAGATGAGGGGTTTCTTTGGAAGGAATAAGTCCATCATAAAGCTCTGTTGAGGCTTTTGCTTCTGCACTCTTGGAGTCAGAGCCAAGCACAGGCAGGAAGGGCAGGGAGAGGGGCTGGTAGGAGTCCAATGACACAAATACGTACTTCCTAGGAATGTTTGTGGCACAGTGCTTGCAGGTTCTCAGTAGGTTAGAAGGACAGGAAGGCCAGGCAGTGAGATGGTAGCTTGGATGCCTTTCCAAAGTGTATACCATGTCTCAGGTAGGAGTTAAGGGCAAGATGAAGGTGAAGGGCTCTGGTCAGCTAAGGCAGTTCATGCTTCTGGCCTTAAAACCTCTGAAAAGGTGATGGAACTGAATTATTTGTTTAAGCTGATCATTGTACTCGTGCCACCTCTCTCAAGCTGTCCGCACAGCTTGCAGCTAAGGGGTAAGGCTTCTCTCCTTTTTGCTTGGATAATGCTCCCAGGGATGCACACCAAAGGCCCAATGGCTTGTGTGAGACACACTCTTCCTTCATCACAGACCCGTTCAACCAAGATTCAGATGCATTGCCATCTAGATCCAAAGCTTCTCACCTGCAAGGCACCACACATGATGGGAGCAAGACATCCTGACCCGCATCCGAGATTATTTTGGCATTACACAGGCCTCCCTGGGGAGTGCTCCACGAGAACTGCCACTCACCAGCAGTCCTGTCAGGGTGCTCAGCAGAGCCAGATGCCTTTCCCAGCCTGGGTCCTAACACACAACGTGCTCCAAGCAAGAGCATTCCAACAGCTCCCAGAATAGCTAGCAAAGGACGTGTCAAAGTAACCTCCCCAGCTAAACCCTTGCCGTGCTGGCATCAGGCTTGCAGCACACCTTCCCCCTGCTCTGTGCACCAGGCTTGGCCAGGAGATGGGCAGCAGAGGTACCTGGGTGTTGTAAGGCACAGAGAAGCCTGGGGCAGCAGGCTGCAGCAGACAGCCCCAATGCCTAAGGAGATGCTTGGGCACTCTCAGGTTAGGGACAGATTGGGCTTTCTTTTTGGCCCCCCAAGAAGTGTCTGGGGCATCTGAAAGAGCAAGGTAAAAATAAAGAGCAGGAACCAGCAAGATTAGCCCTGTATCACAACGTACAGATATAGCCCAGAAGTGCAGATATTTCCTAACATGTCTCTCAGCTGTGAACACGCCTGGATGTATGGAGGCGGTTCAGGCAGCAAGCTGAAAAAAATCCTTAGGGGAAGGAGGCTTTTTCGGCCTCAGGAGGCCAGCCTTGGGCACATGCTCAACAAGCCCATTTTCCTATGTAAGCCTGCAATTCCCTCACACGAACAGTGAGCTGCACCTCTGGGAGATACTTTGGATCCCCTTCCCTGATGCAGGCAGCCAGCAAACGACTGCCATTTGAGGGGGAACTTGATCCTTGTGCTCCCTGTGGTGCAAAGCCCCTGGGGTCCTCCCAGCTCCCCAACCAAAGGAAAAACCTTCCCCAAAGCTGCGGTCAGGCGCTCTTTGCATTCCTTTCACTCCCTCCTTTGCTGCTGGTGCAGGGGGTATCACCTCCCAGCTCTTACCCACAACTCGCCACCTCCTATGAGATAAGGGGTACTTGGCTGGAGGTCCAGGCACAAGTGCCTGGTCCCTCTGGGTTGGCCAGCAGCTCAGCCGCCCCATCGCTCTGTAGGGTGTTGGGTGCTGCAGGGCACAGTGGGAGCCAGCAGCTGCCTGTGGGGTGGCACGGTGCCACTGGGGATGCCACTGGGCCCATGCGCCCCGAATGGGGCGCTGAGAGCAAGCATGGTGCTTGCAGAGACCTGGACTGCAGATCTTGTGCTGGATGATGGGGATTAGCCTTAAATTTCAGGTGTCCCAAGCACAGAGAGGGTGTCCACACACTCACCGCGTGGTCTGGGATAAAAATACCCACCTCTCATTACCAACGCTCCTGCAGGCGAATGGTGGAGGACATGTGAGACAGATTTCCTTTGGGCTCCCAAGGTCCTTTGTGGGGACTGTGCTGAAGGACAGAAGGTTTACAGGCATTTCTAACATAGGCACTGCAGGCGGTGGCGGAGCCAAAGCAGAGCCTTGCTGACTTACAGACCCAATCAACAGCGTAAAACATCAGCAGCAAGGGGTTAAATCAGCTAGCAGGTGCCAAATGAGAAAGACAGAAGTGGTTTCCAACCAAAAGCACAATTTTTTCCACTGCCATTGGGGTTTTCTGGGTTTTCAGCCCAGGGCACCCTTTTCTGCCTTTCATGGTGCCTCCGCTCTTTGAATCCCATAGAATATACGAAGCAGGCTTGAGGAAAGCACCAGCCAGCTGCCTGAAGATAGCGTTTTGATCAGCCAGCCACCAAAATGCAGACGTGACTAGAAGCCTTTGAGGGAAAGTTCTCATGCGCAGGGTGAAGGGCTGCGTGCCGAGATCAGAGCGGCTGCCTGCAAACCTGGCCTCACTCCATGTGTCCTCACCTCACCTCAGCACAGGGCTCAGGTGAGCCAGGTCCCTGAGCAGGCTGAGGGACAGCCACACTCCTGTGTCCCGGCCCCTGCAGGAGCAGTGTCCTCACTCAGGCGCAGCTTTTACAGCCAGGCTGAGCTCCCCTCCAACATGGAGCTGCAATCGCACTCCTCATGAGAGGTGACAGCCCAGCTACATCCACCCTGAAGGACAAGGGAGAGGAGCTGGACTGCTTCCAGGGCCCCAGGTACCTCGTTCAGAGCTGGCTTGGGCAGATTCTTGCTGTAGCAGCTCGAGGCAGCTGCCTCGGCTCTGCTGCAGCCACACAGAAGAGAATTCTTTGAGCAGGCAGAGTTGTCCCAGCTGAAACATGCCATCCACCCAGGTGCAGCCACTGTCTCATAGAGCAGGTGGCTACCACATCAACCTGGCTCTGCAGATGTCCTACATCTCCTGAGCCCTCACAGGTAGGAAAAGAGTGGGATGCAGCATACTCTTACCCTCCAGGAGCAGCCAGCCCAGCTCACCATCCATGGGTAAGGTTTGACGCGTTGCCACTGACAGTTTGGACCCACTGCCTCATCCATCCAGGAGAACTGGGTTCCCTCATGCTGAGATTTCACATCCAGCTCAGCCCCAGGGAGGAACAGTGACCTGCTGGTTTCAACCTTTTCAGTTTGATGACTTGTAAACATTTCCCAGGTCACAAAGACAATGCAGGTCTATTGAGGATAGGCTCACTGTCTTTGCCACCTTGCACAGCCATTGCGAAACAGCCCATAGATCCTCACAAACCAAAAGCTGGTGGTGCATATGCAAAGGAAGCAACTTCTTGGGTTCCTCATGCAGCAGCATTCACAGACAAGGGCCGCTCACCTTCTCATCTCTCCATTGCACTGAAGATGTTACTGAACAAGATGAACCAGAGCATCCTTGAATACTTGTCTTTTCTCCACTCTGCCCTCTGCAGAGACTGTGACTGCAGGTCCACCCGTTGAGCTACCAAAGTCCATCCTAAATAAAAGCCAGATTCTTCACCTTCACAAGAGCAGGACTGAGGCAGCCATGAACTCAGTGGTCTGCATTAACCCATGTGAGTCGCTTCCCAGCCAGCCAGACCATCTCATATGCTCCTTTCCAGTGTCGCCAGATGACTAACACAACACACTCACCTCCATGGCTGATGAGAAAATGACACCACTTCCAAAGAGCTTTTCCTCCCAAAGACCCCAAAGCATATCACAAGAGATGCAACAGTATCAAAATCCTTAATCGATGAGCATGGTCAGAGCTGGACAGTTCTTTGTTCAGCGATGTCCAGGATGGTGAGGTCTTGCTGAGCCATCACTGACAGCGGGTTACACACACACTGCTCCAACTGCAAACACCAAGTCCATTACCAGTGACAGGCAAGCACAGAGAATTGCTTTCATCTTGGATTGTAAACTCCACCGGGATCGCATCTACTCATGCCTGTACAGCACCCAGCACACGAGGCTTGGGTCCCAACAAGGCAGAGGCAGGCCTGGGACCATCACCATGCTCCTTGGCATCAGAGGCTGGGAAGGAACCCAGGAGTCCTGCCCCTCATTGCTGCCCGTAAGACCACCCTCTTCTCACTGAGCGGGGAACTCAGGCCGAGCTCCACACAAGTATTTTGGTGCCTACCTCCCATTCATCTCACCAGGCTGTAAGTACCTAGATGCTTTTGGAGGCTCTGGGCCCAAATCCAAGAGTCCGACTGGCAGGTTGCTGGTGCCCTATATCCTCCAGAGGCAATGCTGGAGGGATTGCTACACAATGGAAGAAAACCAAGATGCAAGGCAGAAGGAGAAGGCAAAGGAAATCAAGGTCAGAATTAAATTCTTTAATACAAAAAAAAGTTTGTTTGTCGTCGTCGTCGTCGTTTTTTAAGATATATCTGTAATTTCTTTGTTTAAAAATAAATATGTACTAAGGAATATCTTGAAAAAATTCACTAGACACAATATGTAGTGTTAATATCTTTTTTCCCCGCAATTATTACAGATAAACAGTAGCACCAATAAATAAAATGATAACAAATATTAAAATTAAAAAGGAGAGAGATTCAAGATGTAGAATTTTCTATTTTTCCTGTTTCTTCTTTTTACATATATAAAAAAATCGTAGCGTCTATTTAATCCGAATCACACATATACATAAACATATATATATATACAAACACATAGCCAAATATATATATAGTTATGTAGATGTATATCTAACCCTTGTCTCAATAGGAATGTGTAGGGGTAGGTGTTAGAGAAATTAATTAAATAACTGCCCATAACATGCTACTGACTCTGCCAACAATTGGGGAGAGATGGGACGGGACAATGGGAAGGTTAAATTTATACACAACCAGTACAAATAAAAAAAAAAGAAAAAAAAAGAAAAAAAAAAAGAGGTACGGCTTATAAATAGTTGAAATTAAATATTAACAAAGAATACTGAAAAATCCCTACTCTTTAATTAAATTATCTGTTTAATTTCTAATTTAAAAAGGGATATTAAATAAGTATATAAAACACTTTCTCTTCCCTCCCCCTGATCGGAAGCCTCTGTCTTGCGCACGATGCAGCATGAGTATTACACATTGCAGATGCAAGCACCCACCCGCGTGTTTTTCCTCCTCCTGAAAGCCACCAGTCGGATGGGGAGTTCCTAGTGGTTAGTAGTCGCTTGTTGTGAGTCTGTTTTTAGACTGTCTTGTCTTTTTGGAAGCTTTCCATGTTGTACATTATCAGGCGTTGAAAATTCAATTGCAGATGATGTTTGGCAGCATTCTGACACAGACCGAGTACCTTTTTGATTATTATTATTATTAATAATAATTTTAATCACAGAACTAGTTTATATATATCCACATAGATGTACAAACACGCTTTCAGGGGGGTGTGTGTGTGCGCGCGTGTGTACGGTGGGTTTCACATACACCACAGCGTATATTGCAGATACACACGTAGCCAAGATTCTTGGACATGGCTTAGGGATTCCGTCTGCCTTCACATTTGATTCCCCAGCCCAAGACTTGGAAAAGGGGCCTGATATTTACAGTATGTCATAAAAAAAGAAAATATCTTGACGTTTTTAAGGGTCATTCACACTGGGCACGCAAACTGAAGGCAACAAAAATTGTGTTCTTTTTCCCCCCTTCAATCTTGGCATACATATATATTATTTTTTTTTATATATATATATGTATAAAAATAAATATATATATATAAAAAAGAGAGAAAAACACATACATACACACAGACACAAATGCACACGTTCACATACACACACCCCCCCCTACTGTGTATATACTTTTGATTAATATCCCTTTCCAGAAATGTTCCGTAAGCATCTTGGATGCTCTTGAGTGGCAGCTCTGTGCATGAAGAAAGCAGACAGTGCTGAACAACTGTGTGGCTATGCACCGGTCCCCATTCTTGCTTCAGCACACTGTAGGCCTTGCGTCCTTTTGCAGCCACCAAGGGCGGGAAATCTAGACTCCTGTGATACTTCCTTGAATGGAAAGTTAGTGTGCATCAGCTGCCCACCATCCTTAAGAGAAGCCAGCATGTCTCTCTGGCAAAGTTTCTACAGCGAATAAAGTCAACGCAAAATGTACACTGACATCCCATGTCCCAGCAAGGCAGGCAGGTTATGAGACGAGTAAGGGCGAAGGTTGGGGGAAGAGAGGGGAGGAGGAATCCTTGATCACGGAGATGGCCATTTCCTTGGCCTTTGACCCATCGCACCCTAGGATGCCGCTCTTTGGAACTCCCTGCCCATCCTCTCCATCACCTCTCCTCCCTGTCCCAGAAAAGGAGAAGGTGGTTTGTGGTACAGCACACTCTACAGAGAAACAGCGGAGGCCGCACAAGTCAGTTAGAGTTAAGAAGTTTACACCCAGCGCTTCTACTCAAGTCCAGTCTTAGCTTGTTTCTTATGCCCCAAGTAGCCCGCTTGTGTCCACAGCAGTCGAGTATTATCCAGTGAAGACACCAATAACATTAGCAATGTTAAAAAAAATAATCAGTATATATATATAATATATATGTGTGTGTGTGTGTGGTTAAGATATACATATATGTATATATAGATGTGGTTAAAATATATATACATATATATATATGTATATGCATGTATACACACATATATATGTATGCATGGCAAAACCCATCAAATACACCCCTATAGTCTTCCTGGCTCTGTTATTTAGCAGCATGAAAAGAAAAATAAAATAAACCAGTTCAAAACCCAAAGGTGAATTCTGTGCGGCGGGTGCCTTGGGGAATGTTCCTTCCGGAGTCCATCGTCCGTACTGAAAGTGCTGTGCTCTACCGATCCTTCATTTTTAGGGTTCATTTGGATTAGTGTTTTGTTTTGTTTTCTGTCCAGGCGAGAAATCAGGCTCCAGAAACAGGGCTGTTCCCCCTTCTTTTCCGCTGCTCACCGTCTCGGTTTTTCACATCTGTCAGAGAGGAGAGGGAAGGAAAAAAAGAGAGGAGGGTTTAGTGTTTGTGACAGGGGTGCAGGTAGGACAGGGAAGGGAAGGAAGGGAGGTGGCTAATGTGTTTAAGAGCACATGGTGTTA
This sequence comes from Strigops habroptila, assembly GCF_004027225.2. Classification (NCBI taxonomy): domain Eukaryota; kingdom Metazoa; phylum Chordata; class Aves; order Psittaciformes; family Psittacidae; genus Strigops; species Strigops habroptila. Next base: position 23,956,269 of record NC_046359.1, on the reverse strand, counting down.
AGACATGGCATGACGTCACTGGTGGGGTGAAGTGCTGTGCAGGTGGGGCAAAACAGCTGAGAACCTCGACCCATGAAAGGGTCAATGAGTTCTATTCCCCCAGGCTCACCTAGACAGGGCAGGACGGGGGTACTGGTACAGGGGGAAATTTAGGAGCAGAATCAGAGGCTTCCTCACAGATGAGCCAAGTGTCTTGTTTGCACCCTCTCACACCATGCACACATAGATACACACAAACACACAGAAAAACAAGGCTAAGCAATGCATGCAGAAAGACGCACTCCCTCAGCTCCCCACCTAGCCTCTTGTTTAGGTTGGAAGCAGTGCAGACAACAAGGCCTCATGCAGGGAAGAAGGTAAAAAGAAAGTGCCTCTCATTCGACTAGCTGCCATGAGCAGGAGTTAGCACCAGAGAACAGTAGCAACAGCCTGAAGAAGCAGCAGGAGAAACGAGAATTTACCCTCCCCTGAAGGATCCAATTCTAATTCTACAAGAAAGAGCACGAGGAATTTAACCTTAACTAGCTTTTTATCTGGAACAGATAAGCTACCCACTCCTATGACTCCTTCCTATCTTTCTGGCCAACACATCAGCTCTGGAAACCTCCCTTAATGCCAATTATCTCACCACAGAGAGGGACCAATAAGAAAAACTAGTAAACTTCTTCTGCCATCATGACTGCTTTGGGGTATTGGTTTTCCTTCGTATTTGTTATTATTTCTCACCTTTCAAACTCTGCAGGGTAATTTCTAGCTAATCTGGGGTTGGGGGAAAGGAGCAGAGGGAAAAGGTCAAAATTAGGTCTGGTCTCACACTTCAGGAGTTGCTGGGAGAAGGTTAACTCCAGAAGCTGCTCTATTCTGGCTTTTACATCAATTACTTTCCCACTGAAATAAAAGCACCCCAGAAAATTCCTCTCTATGCAGAGCCGTTTCCACCACACTGGCAATGCGAGTGCCTCTCTGGTTTGGACACAAAGCATTTTCACACCAGAAAGAAACACTTGCTACTTGTAGCAGCCTCATTCACTTAGCCAATTCCAGGCAGGGAAATAGAGGCAAACAGATGCCTCCTCTTTCACAGTGTTGCCACAGAGGACCCTGGACCTCTCTCCCTTTTTCTTCCCCATCCAGCCACTGTAACACTCTCTTGACAGGAGGAATCTCCTCGATCTCTGAGAGAGGGACCTGAGTTCAGGGTCACAGCTAAGGGCTCATTAGCAACCCCGTTTCTATGTCTCTCTCTGGTTAGGTAGGATGATCCCACACCAGAGATGCACACACAGCTGCTGTGAGTCAAAAGACCCCAGAGTTCACCAAAGAACTCAGCTGAGAACCAGGAATCTGTTTCTGCACATGTCTATGCCACAGATGGTGTGTGACAGGTAGCACACATGCACAGCATGGATCTCTGAACAAACGCTAACCACACAGTGTCTTTGTGTCTCCCACCCAAAGTACAGACTTCTGCCTGCCTTCACCCAGAGACAGACTTAATCCTGACATACTTCACTTAACCCTGAGTGCAGCCACTCAAACCGCAACTCTGGCCGAGCCATGGAGAGGGAACTTGGAGCAAGTGCAAGGGGACAGGGTACTCTCCCTTGCTTTTAGAAGAACAAAGAGACAAAGGAGAATGTGGGGAGAGCCTTGATGGAGGCTCCTGATGGCCTGGCTTTCCTCCCTCTGCATACAGCAGTGTCCACAAGCCACATAAAAAGGGCTTGGAAGACAGGGGTGGTATCAAATCCTAGTCAGCTAAGGATTTGTCTTTGTCCAACAGAATGCTCAGAGTTGCTTACAAATAATGTACAGAGGGCTACAGACCCTCCTCATGGCTACCTCAGCAAGATGAACTCTGTTATCTTGTTCTGCAGGAAAGGATACCTTAGATACAAATGCCCTGTCTCCAGGAGCCATCCCCATCCGAGTCCTGACAGCACATCTGAAACGCACAGCTGCCCTCTGAAACTCTGTCCTCATCTTAGCCCCTCTGCCCTCTGGCCCACGTAGGACAGCAAAAAGAAGTAATCACACAGCACTGGTGCCAGAAGTCAGCAGGAAGCAAGCTCTCCCCTCTTTCTCTTTCTCTCTCTGTCTCTTTGTGTGTTTCATCCTTCAGGACACAAACCTGCAAGTGCGCTCGTTTAACTCAAGCTGCCTCGACTTGCAACGTGAGTCTGTGAATTTGCAGGAACATTTACAGGTCTGGGGATCTTGTACAAACAAGTGCTTTCTCCTCTCTGAGCAAGGCTCACAGTGACTGCAAAAAGGCAAAAGGAAAGATGTCTAAGCTACAGCGCTTCAGCAGAAAGAAAATACACATGCAACACCCTAAACATCAAAGCAATCCCTCTGCCCCCTCCCACAGCCCCCATGCTGCCCACTGGAGCGTCGCGGGCTGACGGATTTTCCAGCAGCACCCCGGCAGCCCCAGGACAGCACCCCCTTGCATTAGCGTAAAGAGAAAGAAAAAAGGCACTCTGCACAGTATTCACAAATGCTGCATTGGATCCACTGGCACAGGCCAGAGGGAGGAAGAAGGGGAAAGCAACGATGGGAAGGTGAGAGGTCCCAGCCAGCTATTGACGTATCAACGAAAGGCATTCTCTGAAGTGGGCTATTCAAGTAGAAAGAGGCCAGCGGCTAAACGAGTTAAATAGACAGGGTCTCTCCTCCCCTGGAAAGCTGCTGGGCTGCAGCATCACACGCTTACCCCTGCAGCCAGTACTGCCCTCCTTTCTGAAAGCCCCATCCCAACCTTGCCACTTAGGAGTGTCCTATGGAGGGGTCATGAATTTACAATGCAGAATTCTGTGAACCACCGTGAGAGAGGCAGAGCGAAATGGACAGAGAAAGACAGGGAGAGAGAAGCCACCAAATCCAGCAGAAAGAGAGAGGAAAGGAGAGAGCAAGCCTGCCCGGTTCCCCAGCACCCCCTCTCCAGCTTCCCACCGTCCCACCTCTCCTCTCCGCCTGTGACTCCACCAGACACGCACGCACACGCACGCACACGCACACATGCATGGCAGACGCCAGCCTGCCTGTTGCCAGTCACCGCAGCAGTGAGGGCACAAGACGAGTCAGGGGAAGCGGACGAGAGAGTTGCAACCAGAAGGTGCGGAAAAGAGGGCGCAGGGCGCTCGCCTGCCCACCCGCACTCTTGTGCCTTGGGAGAATTGTCACCACTGATGATTAGAAAGCCAAGCAAGCTAAAGCCACCTTCCCTGAGATGCCCTCAGTGCCAGAGCAGTGCCACCACCAGCGCTGCCCCTGCAGGATCTGCAGCCCACCAGTGACTGGGAGGGGAGGGTGAGATTTGCATGAGCAGCAAGCAGGCGGATTGCTTTGGGGAGAGGGAGGGAAAGAGTCTACAAGCAGAGGACACAAACGTACAAGCTGAGTGGTTTGTACCGGCCTTTCTTGCGCTTTCTCTTTTGACCCTTCCCCTTTCCTCGCTTTGATTTTCTGGAAGAAAAACAAAACAAAAAAACAGAGAAAGAGAGAGAGAAGGAAAGAAAGGGAGAGAGAGAGAGAAAACGGAAGAAAACGCAAGGAAGAGGAGAAAAAAAATACAGCCATGTGCCTTGCTGGGAGGGGGAAGCACATGAGGCAGGACTGGACGGCAGGTCCCAGGGCCGAAGCACAGATCTCCACCTCGCACACACATTCACCGGCCCTCCTGCGCTCCTGCCAGCACCGCAACCAGCCTGCCCACAGCCAAGCCAGTGCCAGGGGACTCAGCAGAGACCACCGCCAGCAGGGCTGCTGCCAGCAGAGGCAGATCTGCTGCCCCTCCAGATGAGAGGGGCAGTGGGGAAGGGACAGGGCGTGAGGGAAGGAACAGAAAGCTTCGTGAAAGCATCACGCAACCGCAGGGAGTGCAGACAACCGTTCCAGGTGACAAGCACGGGCGCACAGTGACCGACAAGAGGCAACCTGAGCAGAGGGGTTCTCCCCAGGGGAAAGGAAACTGCTCTGACCTGACGCACTGCCCAGCATCAGGCCTAGGAGGGGGCAGCCGAGCTCTAACAGCTCTCCTGCCAGGCTGGTAGTGATCCCGCCTTGGGATGGGAGCAAAGGGGGCCCGGGCCTCAGCGCCCTGCAGCCAAGGGGTGAGACCTGGTCTACACTGCAGCGCTGTGTGGGAGAGGGCTATCTAGCCTGAAGGCTCTGCTTACCCACCCCACCTCCCACGTGTGGTTTGGAGGGCTCCAGGAGACCTCATTGGATGTTTGCTAACATCCCCTCTGGCAGCCCCTATCCTGTGCACCAAAGGGGAAAGAGGGAGGCCTGACCTAGTTATGACACCCAGGAGATAACCAGCAAGCAGCTTTCAGATTTTCCCTCCTTTCTCTCCTTCCCCTTGCCTTCCACATGGATCTGCCAGACTGACAAGCAGACAGAGCCAAGGCACAGACTCCATTCTGAAAAATCCACCAGTTGCTCCTGACTCTTGGGCAGGCCGAGACACTAAACATGGATCTCTACAGGTCAGTGAGAGCACAGGGAGGGAGGGAGGCTGGAGCCTGCGCTGCTCCTGAGCCACATTAGCCAGGACCAAAGGAGAGACATGCAAGGAGAAGGCCCTAGGCAAAGCACCAGGGCTTGTCAGGCAAGGGAGCCCCAGCACTGCAGCAAGTTCAGCAAAGGCTCCCTCGTTCCCTGGCACAGCCCACCTCGGGAGGGAACTGTGATGGGGACATGGGGACAGAAGGGAAAGCACCATAAGCGTTTCTTAGGCCCTGTTCAAGTCGTCTCACTGGAACGAGTGTCAGAGCGTCAGCTCGCTCCCAGCCTCTGCCCTACGTGTCAGGAGTCACAGGGAGGCAGTGAGGGGAGGAAAATCGACCTGAAGGGAGGAGAGGGGCACCAATATAACAGGACTTTCAATCCAGCACAAATCAAAGCACACCGGTCTCTCCCGTTCCTTCCCTTCCTTCCCCAGGGAGTGCAGAACCAGCAAAGAGCGGGCAAGGTGCTGTTAGAAGAGGAAAGGGAATGCAACACAGTCCGGGCTGGCTGCTTCACCCACACCCCATCCTCACCAGAATTCACACAGACCCAACTCTCGCACATCTTCAAACCACAGAGCCACACAGACCGACCATCCCCGAGACGGCCCTGCTCAGAGAGGAGTGCCGGCTGCACACAGCCCAGTGCAGCCAGGAGCAGATTTCCAAGGGGAGGAGGAGAGGCTGGAAGGCAGCTAGAAACACACAACCACCAGGAGAGGGGTGAAAGAAGTTCTCTCACTCTCCAGCTTGCTCTCTGTTTCAGCCTCATCTCCCAGTATTCATTCACTACCTCTCCAACTCCGCACCTCTGACCAGCAGAGCTGCTACCACGGCCACGCACAGTCCAGCTGACTCTCACCCAGAGAGGTCACTCTTTCTTTTTGATGTTGTTCCACATTTTGTGATCATGCCTGCAACTACTGCAGGATGAGAGCTTATTTCTCTACTTTTCACATTGTTTTTACTTTCAGGAGGAAGGACAGGGAGGGTTGTACCTTAACCTCCTTCAGGTCACAAGAACAAATCCATCAGACTGAAAAAACTCTCACGAAAGCCTCCACCAACACCCGGCTAGGACGTCCACCTCCCTTCACACCCTCCCTGGCCCCCACCCAACCAAAACCAGAGTCACATCCTGAATGGCATCCGTCCTGCCTCCACCAGGCCTCTATTGCCACCTCTCCCTGTAGCCAGCAGAGTTCCTACCCAAGCTGCTGTGAAAGAAGCCAGCAAGTACTCACTCAAGCAGCAAGAAAAAAAAATTAATAATAAAGAAAGGCAGCGATTTGCAGTAACCAGAGACACCCCAGGAAGAGGGAAGGGAGATCAGGGGCTGCACCTTGAATCCATTCTGGTAGGACACACACGACGGGACTTCCCTGACTCGGGATAAAGCATTAGGAATGACTGCCATGGCTGTGGGTCATGCAAGCTCCAGGACTGGGGTATGAAGGAACGACCATCAGATCTGGGTTTCTGTGCCCACCTGGAACGGATTCAGAGTGTCGCCCCATGCACTGTCATATGCCATTTCCAAAAACACCTTCTCCAAGTAAGTATCTCCAATCAAAGAAAAGGGCAGGGGGCAGTGGGGAGAGGAAACACCAACCAACCACCAAAAGAGAAAGGAGGAAAGGCTTGTCACTTACTTTTCTTGTTTGTTTTTGACATCTTTCTTTGGTCTGTGGAGGAAGAGAGAACAAAGGCCTCATTAGAAGGGAGCTTACCACATATGCTTCCAGTATTATCCCCAGTTCCTGCCAAGTCCAAGGAAGAACATGTACAGCTGGCATTGCAGGATGCCCATGGCAGGTTTAGTGGTCCTTCTCAAAGTGTTTGCTCTCCTTTTGCACCTCACTGGCAGTCAGTGCCAAAAGACCCGAGGTTGCAGGCTAGCACTGTCCACCTGTGATATCTGGAGATGGAGGAGCTGCCCCAGCAAATGACTTCTTTTCCCAGGCTCAGCCATCCCTCTGCAAACCAACTGAGGAGACTGCAGGAGCCTCTGGACAACAGTCCCAACCCAATGGCAGAAAAAGGAAAGGCTCAGAATAAGTTTATTGCAAGAGGAACAAGTGCTGCTCCATTCTCACCTGCAGTCACATTTACTGTGCTGTAAGAAGCTCATGTGCGCTATGTGCTGACTCTGATGGGGTTTAATTCTCATGATCTGGAATGAAAGAAACAGAGAGGGTCACTGCCCGTTCACTATTCATATTCACAGCTCCAAATCAGCCTGCTGCACAGCAAAGCATTTGCACCCCAGGTGCTCCTGGGAAGAGCATGGCAGAGTTTGAGCTGGCTTTGAGGCCCCATTCTCCCAGTCAGGAAGGCCTTTGATCACAAGCAAGTGGCAATACCAGACTCGTGCCAAAGCTCTGTTTGCTCATGCATGCAAGGTGCCAGCACTGGTGGACTGCCTTGGAGACAGGCATGGGAAAGGGCGTAACACCACAGCAAGATTCTCACTGAGCTGTCCCTGGTTGAGCTAGAGAGACAGTAAAGGAGCATCCAGCCTGCTTTCACGTAGAAGCATGTTTCGGTTTAACACAAGGGCTCAAGCAAAAATTCCATATCCGACTCCTTTTACCTACACCACCATTCCTTCCCAGCTGACGTATCACTTTCTCAGTGACTCAACACACAATGTAAATCTGGTCATCTGTGCTTAAAGTAGCCCTGCAGAGCCAGACACTGTCCATCACCCAGCCCCAGCTACCTCCAAGGTAGTTATATCAGAAGCTATGCATGTATCATCACAGTCTCTCAACCCAGAACCTGACTGGACCACGAGCTCTAGCATTTGCACTGGAGATCTGCCCAAGTGCCTCTGACCCCTTCCTGCCATGCAGGTATATCAGCCAAAAGCTGTGATTCAGCAAGGAATGGTAGGAAGAGGACCATCACCAGCTACACCATGCTCAGGCCCAAGCTAGAGCCTGCAAGTGGAAAAGCAGCATAGAGAACCATGGAAGGACACAGACAGGTTCTCCACCAGAGTTCAAACACAGCTCAAATGACACGTAAAAAGAGCTCGCTGGTTCATCACTTAGTCCTGCATGTCTCTCATCCACATTAAAAAGTGATGGCAACATTCACAGTGGCCATTCAAGAGGCTGAGGGACAAAAGTAGGTGAGGAAGCTATGGGTTAAGGGTAATGGAAGCAGCACCACTGTGGACACAAGTTAGGATCTAGGCTGCAGACAAGAGAGGTGACAAAGCTCTCTAAAGCAGAGTTTGATCTTCCCCATGTGCCCACCCTTTGCTATCACAGCCATCTCTGTCTCTTCCAAGGAATGAATTCAGCAGCCTCCAAACAAAGGAGGAGGATGCCCAGAGGCAGAAAGGCTTTTCCACTTGACACTGAAGCAGTCTGTTTCTTAGAGCCCCTTTCCACCCCTGCTGTGCCAATGTAGCTAATGACCCAAATCCCCTGCTCTGTTGATAAAGGCTGACCTCACACGCCCTCCGGGAGAGAGTACTGACAGGCTTTTCCCTCTTGCACTACTCAGCTGCTTTCAGATCAACAGCTGTGTGGACCAAATACAGAGTGAAGATGCAGCAGGGGCCCAAGGAGTATCTTCTTTGAGGCCTCAGAGATAAGAGCATCAGAAATGCTCCCTTGCATTTTCTTAAACATGAAGTGCTCCTTTGCAGAAAGCTCCTTTGCATGCTCCTAGCAACTCTATTTGGGCACTGGTGAGGTCAGAGCCAAAAAACCAGATTCTCCCCTTAGCCTTGATTAGACATGGGCAACTCATCTTTTAACCCTGCATGGTGTAATGCTGGGCACAAGGGTCAGGAGAGAGGTGAGTCCTCCTGATCTGACAATCTCCAGTTCCCTGTGGTAGGGTGCCCTTCCTCTGAATTAACTGGGAGTTTAGACTCAGAGTGGCTGTGATGGCTGACTTGCTTCATTTCACCCAAGCATGCCAGCTTGCAAGTTGGGCCCTCACCTCCATCGTGACGTTGTACACATCCACAGGGACACATTCTAGGCCCTCATCGCCGCAGCAACCCGCACATCTCATCAGAGGCACACAGGATGGCTTGAATATGTACTCCACCTCATCAGGGTACTCCTGGAAAATGTCCACCAGGGTCTCAATTGTCCTGCAGAAGCTGCGCTCATAGACTTCCAGGAATTTGATAACTAAAAGGAGGAATGGAGGGAATAAGTTAATGCAAACTTAGCTCAAGAATGTCTAGTGGTTCACCCCTTAAAACGAGACAGACAGTTGCAACACATCTACCCTATGCTCTTCACCAACAGTCTTGCAGGCCTAAGTCCTTTGTCTCTATCCCCTACACACACACACAGACCAAGTGGGGAGAGAAGGAGACAATCTCTTCCTACTGCTGCTTCAGGGCAGAGGCAAAACAGACCACAGCCTCACTATTTTCCTTGCTATCCCCTATCCTCTTGGATACACTGTCACTAAGCATACTAGCTCAGCCAAAAGGCACCTGAGGCTGCTGAAGATGATCAGCACTCTAGATTAAAACCCTTCACCGATTTGCCTTTTATCCCTTTTCAAAACAGCCAGTGGATGCCCCAGTGGCTTTTAGAAGGCACGGGGATAAGCCAGAAGCATCCTTTCTACAGCATTCAGAGCAGAGACCCTTCCAAGAACAAGCAGAAAGTTCTAAACCATGCATTCACGTATCTTCGCTCTTCCTGTCAGCCACTTCTTTTGCCCATGCAGAACATCCACCTCAACAGGCCACCTCAGAACCACAACAGCACTTACTACAAGTCACAGCCTCCGTGTCTCCACACTGATCACTTTCCCAGACCAAGGAATCAAGCCACCCGCTGAAAGATTCAAAGCAAGCCCACAGCACCCTCAGGATTAACCAGACCATATACTCGGCTACCGAACCACAAGGGAGTGTGGGAGGGGGAACAGGGTGGATCTGCCATGATCTCCCGCCTTCCCTACGAATGGAGCAAACACTAACTGCTTGCGATCTGCACTGATTTCACAAGCGTTTCTCAATGTTTCCCAGTCTCTTGCCAAAGCTTCATTCTGTTGCTTGGTCAAGGGTTGGAGAGAATTAAAGAGTAGAGAGATAGGCTAGATAAGTACACGCGCACAAAACCCAGCTGCTAGTACAGTTCTGCAAACAGTGAGTACCTGGAGCCCTCCAGGCCTCTCAGCTCTACCAGCACGCAGGTGAAGGAGGATGTCTCAAATGGAGCAGAGGATAAGAGTACACACAAAGAGATAGTACCTGCCCATGCTGTTATGGACTATAATGATCCACCTGTACAGTATGCAGAGTCCTACAACACCAAGGTTGATAACTCAGAGTGATAAGAGCAAACTGCTTGCATCATGGAAAAAAATGGTCTCCAGTAAGCGTTTCTAAAGTGCCCTGAACTTGTGACAAGCTGGCATAAAGGTTACTTTACTTTGCCACAAAAATGCAAAAGCTGCAGGGCTTGGAGCTCATAGCCCGCAGCTAATTGTTGAAAGTTAATTCTAGGTCACGCAGAGCTGACGGTGCCACAGTGCTGAGAGCGGGTACAAGAGGGGAGGAGCTTCCATCCAGGGAGTCTGAAGTGTCAGAAAGCGTGAGCAGCTATTAAAAGAGAAAGTGGCTTGTAAAAGAGAAATGTAGCCTGGCAGGCATGGACTGCTTGTTGGTATTCCTCGTCTAGAAGACAGCATGTTTCTGTTCCTTGTCCCTTCCCTTCCTCTTCCCTCTTCTCCTAACTGTAGTATGCCTCCTGTTTATTCTTCTATCTTGTCCGTGGCTACCTCCTTCTTCCTGTTCCGCTTCAGAGTGACCTTAGCCGCCACCTATATTTCAACAAGTTGAACAATTTAATATGTGGGAAATTCTGCAGGCACAATGACAGTCTCTGAACTGCACTGTTGATTATTCACACTGTGCCAGCAGGAAGGATCTGGGAACTCTGGCAGAGAAGGCACAGTTCTGGACAAAAATGCTTACAGACCTACGTCAAGGGGAGGGAGGGAAGAAAAGAGGGAAGGAAAGCGGCAGTTACCTGTGCAGATCAAATGCTGCTCACCACAGTCTGGGGCATAAAGGAGGCAGAAACCGAAACAGAATAGAAAACTGAAGTGAAACTGATTAATGTCTGCCACGCTTCCTAAATGTTTGCACTGCGCAAGCAGCTGGATTACACCAGAGAATACAGACTAGAGATTGGCCACAGAACAGCACATTCAACTTCTTTAGCAGAGCCTTTGCTTTCACGGCTGCACCCTGATGACTATACTTGAGAGCTGGGAGATTTCGCACGACCAAATCCTTCCCACAAAGAATCTGGGAGATTTTGCCCTTACTTTAATATATGATGATTTTCCAAAGTCTGAATCGCCTCTGAAAAGGAAAAGGGGAATCTTTCTCCAGCTGCCAGTCAGAAGATCCTGCCATGGAAGGCTTTGATTTTGCTCGACACAGACCATTCACTCAGACACTGCAACACTCCATAGTTCATTTACACAGCTAGCACCCAAACCAGAGCACATGACTGAGGCACAGTCATCCTTACAGCAAAGCCCTGCCCCTGTACCATACCTACACTTACTCCCATGTACTGGGAGTCATATTCCACACTTTGCTGGGCTGATTCAGACTGTGCTTCCTTTCCATTGGTTGTGTCAGGGACGGAAGAAGGTCTGTCTTTCATGGGGAAACATAGGAAGGTCACTGAAGGACTAACACCACTTAGCCTGCTCCTTTCCTGCAATTTGGGCTTCAGCCCACGTTTAAAGTTAATCCCGCACCTAACCCACACTCCTACCCCTCAAAACACCTTCAGATTTGAGTCAGAGGCTCTTCTTTGTGAATGGAGGGCGAAGTAAGGTTAAAACCCAGTCAGGGCCCACATTAACTCTTCAGGGCAGGCATAGCCACAGCAGGCAGGATTAAGTCCAAATTTGGAGCAGTCGAGTGGGAACATGCTACACTAGAAAAGGAACAAGTTCATGATCACTTTGCCTCCCTTGCCATCAATGGCTTAGCAGCAATACAGACAAACTGTTCTTTTAAAAATAAAAGTGCAGCCACAAGTGCTGGTGGTTTCTTTTATTTATACCAGAAAATCTTTTCTCGTGGAACAAACAAAGAGTGTTTGTCTGCCTCCTCTACATCTTCCCGTGCCACAAAACATGTGGAAGGCTCTCTTGAGCACAAAAGGGTAGGGGCTGAAGCTAAAATTACAATCTCCAACCAGAGTGAATCCATCCCAAATAAAAACCTGTCACAGCTCAACATCTCAGAGCAAGCACAAAATGACCAAAGACACAAAATCACCTTTTACCCCAACCCCGAAGCCTCCAAAAGCTTCAGTGGAAGGATCTACAGGACTGTCCTTGTGGAACAGAGGCACACCATCGTCTCCTCTTTGCAGAAGAGAAGTTGAGGCACAGAGAGAGGACCTCCAAGGTCATACAGCAGGATGGAAGTAGAGCCAGGAAGGTAATGCCAAGATTCTTGATTTCTAGCTCACAGATATATCTGCATCGCAGAACCAGAAATAGCACCAAGGCAACAGCACCAAAGTCTCACCACTCACATTGCCAGACCAACTTCTCCTGCAACCCCATTAGCCTTCTTGGGACAGGGAATTAAATTGTTCGATTCTTCTCCTCCCCGGGAAGGTAGTCGGACAGAACAAATGGCACAGATGAGGACACTTGCTCTTTACTACCAACAGCAGAGGACTGGTTACCAAAATAAGCCTCACAGCAGGCTCCATTTTGATCCCTCTGGAGTCACTGAACCTTCTTCTGTTGACTTCAGCAGGAGCAAGGGTCAAGCGCAACAAGCGGCAGCCCGCCAGCAAATTCTGCCCATGCAAAATGGACACCTATCCCAAACACAGCCTGCCACAAACCCCTGGCAATGCACGCTTAGCCCGTCACACCAATGAAGTTACAGAAATTGAAATCCATTGCAACATAAAAAAAAGGCAATCTGGGCCCACACTGCTAGAGCCCTCTGCTGACTTCCAGCTGGAATAACGCAAGAGGTCACCACCCGTGGGGACCCTACAAGACCTTTGCCAGACCCTGCCATGCAGCCAGCGGTCTGCTCCGCCATGAAGGTATGGGAAAAACACGGTCGGGATGGTCTTAAAGCAGCTGATGATCACCTCAGCCTGAAGGCTGCAAAGTCCACAGCCCTTTAACCTCACTTCTGAACTGAGGACTGCGGACAGAAAGCCAACCTCCTGGAATGCGCTGGGCTCCACAAGACAGGGCACCTGTGGCAGGCATCACTGACTAACCTGGTGGCTGACCATTCTCCTGGTCTACATTTACTTGCACAAACCAACGAGTCAGAGGACAATGCCACAACCTGGCCTTTGGGCAGCTGGACAGACCCAAAATCACAACAGCTGCTGAGGCACCACCTTGTTTCCTCTACAGGCAATTGTCCTGGCCATACTGGACCACCAGCAACGAATTAAGTAGAACCTAGCTGTCCCCTGAATCTGCTAAGCCTGCTAGCTCAAACTGGAGTAAAAGGGTGTATTTTTCAAGCCTGGCTCTGTACAGCACTAAACAATAACCTGACTGGGGGGTACATGGGACTGTCAGGAGCCACAACTCCAGAAAACCACCCTGGGCTGCCCTTTTCTCGTTCTCTCCCCCAGAGACCTGGCCGGAGTTGGGGCGCTGCTTCAGGCTTTGTTCGGGGATCAGCCCTGGCCACCCAGCCGGGCACCGCCATGGTGAAGATGACAAATCCCTTCCTACGGCACTGTGGCGAATGCCTAGCAAACTGTTCGCCGCTACTCAGCTCTTTGTGTGCGCTCGCGTGTGTGTTTATATATATATATATATAAATGAGCGTGTGTATGTGCACAGGCGCACGCACGCAGTTTTGCTCAGAGTTGTGGGAAGCCAGCGGCGGGCTGGGCCGGCCCTGCTGCACGCCCCGGCCCCACGGCAGCCCCGGGGCCGGCCCCACGGCCACCCCGTCCCCACGGCCCGGCCCCGCGGCCGCCCCAGCCCCGCGGGGACGGGGGGGGCGCGGCTCATCGCCGCGAAGGGGTTAATGGAGGCGGCCCCCCCGTTCCCGCCGCCGCCGCTCCCCGGGAGGTGGCGGTGTTGGCCGCCGCCGGCTCCCGGGGCTCGGGCCTCCTTCCCCCGAGCCCCCCGCCAGCCCACCCGCCCCCCGCCCGCCGGGCAGCCCCCCGCGCTTACCTTCATTGGGTTTCCGCTCCCCATCCCCCAGGGCAGGAGCTGCCTTCGACAACTGCAAAGATAACAGAAAAACGGTCACCACACGGAGCCGCGGTCCCGGGGCGCGGGAGGGCTCCTGGGCAGGAGGCGGAGGGGGCGCCCCCGAGGTGGAGCCGTTATATTCCCCCCCCAGGCGGGCACAGAGGGACCTTTTGTTCCTCCCGTCCCCCGGGGAGCGGAGCGGGACACAGGCAGGACAGGACGGCCCCGCGCCGAGCGAAGGGGCAGGCGGGAGGGAGGCGGCCGGGCCTTCAGCGCGGCGGCCGAGGGAGGCCCCGGCGGGAGAAACGGGTCCCTCGGGAGCGGCCCTGGGCGATTTTAAGCCAAACCCAGCGAGCAAATGTGGGACCGGGGGAGAAAAGTAACAGGAGTGACCTCCTGCTGCTGACATGACCGGTGGGCCTGGGCACCACTCTTCTCCCCTGGCTTCCATTTCCCCTGGGAAAGGTGAATCGGCTCAGGAGGGCACAGGGGGATGAAGGGCGGCCAGGCGCAAAAGGGCATCGCTCCCCTCTCAATGTCACAGATGTCTGTGCTGAGCAGCAGTGGCCACCGAGTTGCTGGTATCTGTCCGGGTGTCAGGGCAATTAGCTGTGACAGCACTGATTTGCCGACAGCACCGCCAAACCGCCCAGGTTTCCTTCCTTTCCTCTGGAAGGGCGGGCGATGCACACCCTCACCTAACGGTCCTGGTCCCCAGCCCCTGCATGGCCATGCTCCCGTCCCTCTGCTCCCTGTGGCTTCCCCCGGGCAAAACCCAGGAAGGCCCCAAGCTCTGTGTTCACTCCTGCTGCCTTCTGGGGCGAGGGGCATTTCCAAACCGTTGACACAGGCAGGAGCGGTGACAGGTAACCCACCCCCAGACCAGGATGGAGAAGCGTGACACCGCTTTGCTAAGGAAGTCTTTTTAATTCCAGGTGAAACAAAAACTCCAGTCTTCCTGCTCTGCGTGAGGGTTTTAGCTCTGACGTAACTTTCCAGCCAAGTCAGGCTTCCCCCTGCTGTTCTGTTCTGAACCAAAACTGAAAAATGCCCAGCTTTCTTCACTTCTCCAAGGTATGTTGCCACCTGTGTGACGCCATCTGCCCCAGAACCTGCTGCCTTTCAGCCGAGGCCCCACAAGAGCATGGTGATACATACGAAAATACTGCTTCATCAGCGATATGCTGCATTTAGACTTAGAAAAAGGCCCTCTGATGTTGCAGCTAGAGACAGAATGGAATTGAACAGGCAAAGTCCACCCCAAGCTCACAGCGGGAATCCACCATCTATGATCTTCCAGGCAGCCCTATGCACAGGGCAGCACCACCCTCTGAGCAGCCCAAAGTGTCAGCTTTTAAAAGGAGGGGGCAAGAGAGCCAGCAAAGCCCTAGAAGCCCCTCTCCCAGCTGTTCCTTTGTGTCTGTGCACAGTTCCCTTTGTCTAAGGTCCCCCTGACCGAACTCCTTGCTTCTCATTTCAACCAAAGTCTTTCTGTACCTGCGCACAACTCAGCAGCCCAGAGCTGTGCCACCCTGTACGTGGATCTCTTTCTGCTCTGGGGAGGAGAGGGCTGCATGCCCAATCTCAGTGCTGGGACAACAGTTTAAAAGGCAGGTTCCTAGAAACAGTTTCACTCCTGAAGTGTGAAGGTCACTGCAACAGCACAAACAAAATGGAGGCAGTAGAGGTTGCAGAGGCCTTCCAAAGCCACTCAGCGCCTGACAGCCTAAGGGTCAAAAGAAAACCGCATCAAGGGCAGAAAAGGCTCAATCTGTGTTGTAGCACAGGAAGAAGATCATGAGCCAAGTCAGTTTATCCAAGTCACAACATCCCCAAGACCTTTTGCAGAGGGATTTTGGGTTCACACACAGAATGACCATGATGGACTGCGCAAAATCAGCTTGGAGACACTTTGAGGGTCACTCTACCCATTCCCTGGCCAGGCTGCCCAGCCAGCTGCCAAGCCCTCTGCCTCCCTGCACACACACGGTGCACGGGTGATAGGAAGCAGAAACAAGCCACAGACTTCCGCTGCTCACCTGTGCCTGGCCAGCACCTCGCCCTGCCCCTCATGTACTGGAGCAGGAGCCTGAACTCCCCCAGAGCTCACCTAGACCTGGGTTGTGATCCCACCCCGAGGATGGGAAATCAGATCAGTACCAAGCCTGCAGAGGGCTTCTTAACACTCGCAGGGAACTCTCAGCAGAAACCCAAAAGGTTTCCGAGAACTCAGTTAACACGCTCTCTGCTCACTATACCAAGAAACTTTCCTGCCCTTTTGGCAGTGCCTTTCACCTGTGGCTACTGCCCTCAAAGCCCGTCCACCAGAACAGCAGGCGAGGCAGGGGCTTCTGCCTCACGTTAAACCAGTCTGCTACGTATCATACAGGGCCGTGGGGAACCAGAAGTGTTCCAAGGGACAAGCAGGCCTGGCGTGCCCTTCGGTGGGAGCCTGAAGGTCATGCTCTCCTCTGCTGCCTTTTGGTATTACCCAACAGCTCCATAACATGATTTCTTTCAAATAGATTTTCAACATTTCACAGAGGTGTGGAAGCAACCCCTGGGCTCAAAAGCAGGATAAATGACCCCAGGAATGGGGCTGACCAAGGGGAAGCTCCTTTCTGTGCCCTTTGCAGGTTGCAGCAAATGCATATCCCTCAGTGAAGTAAAACTCTCCCTAACAAATAAATCCACTACATGCCATCTGTATGTCGGCACCTTCCCTGTCCCCCTTCTCTCCCAGTCTCTGTCCCAAGCACATTATACTCTGAAGGGAGAGAAAAGGTTAATCAAGTCATCCCTCTCTAACCATCACCCCCCTAACCACTACCACCAGCACTCTTTCTCTTCCTTCCCCTCCCCCTAATCTGTGCAGGCTCATTAAAAGAGCTTTGTAACTGTTTAGGACTGGAACAAACAATCCATCCACTTTGAGAGGGACTCTGGGACAGGAGTTAAGGCACTTTTCGTCTTAGGCGCTAGAAATTCTCAGCGGTTTCTGCTTTAAGGGGTGGGGGGAACGGGACTTACTGCACTCCTTCTGTATTGTACGTGCAGACAGAGGTCAGTAATCCTGAAAGCTGCCAGCACAGCCGAGGCACCTCTGACATGAAGCAGGGAGGACAGGAGAGCAGATTCGGGGTTGCTCAGGAATCAGCAAGCCCCTCTGAGATGTCAGCACAGGCTTCCCTCTTCCTGCTCCAAAGGAGTGCTCCATCCCAGCCTGTCGTCTGAGCACAGACCTGGAGCAGCAATGGGGAAGGTGACCCACTGTGCCCTGGCTGCCTATGGGCTGGGGAAGCAGGTTCTGGTGGCTCCCCATCATGGCCTGGCACAGAGGCACACCAAAGGTAGGGAGCCTGGTGGGTGTGCGATCATTAGCAGTCTAGTCACAGGCTCCTTCTCCCTCCCTCCTTGTCTGATCCCTGCCTCTTCCCTATGGCAATACAGCTGGTGTGTCCAGGTCCCTCTGCAGTCCACGGCAGGAAGGGAAGAGTTCCCAGACCCTCACCAGGGGTGACTTGCCACCAGGCTGCCACCAAGACCCACAGACAAAGGAAGATGGGGAATGACTGACCATACCCTGTTCTATAGGAAAGGGGGGGCTGGAAGGGGACAACAATGCAACGTCTCTGACCCCGAGGAGCTGGACGACTGTGCACCTCGGCTCAACACCGCAACAGATGGGAGGGTGGCACTGCAAAACCACCTTTTCCACCCTCTCCCGCACAGAAAGGCTGTCACCACCAGCGGAGGCAGACACCTGTGGCATCAGTACCGCCCAGCCCTGACCATGGCACGATTTTCCACTGTCCCTGTCTTCCTGCGGGAGCGACCGTAACAAGTCCCTCCATAAGGAGCCATCCCCCTGCCACCTCCACCAGAGGAGCACCGTGATTCCTGCATCCATCCTCCTTTGCCTTCAGAAAAGCTGCCAGACACGCGCTGGACCCTGCTTTCCCAACGCAGCCTCTACCAGGGCTTTTATTTAATGCTCTCCAACGCGCCTGGCTAGCTAGATAGGTTTTATTCAGCACAACAGCCAGATTAACAGTACAGATAAATATTATCATCAAAGCACAAAACCCTAGACCCGGCGTGAAGAGTCATGCCTTCTGCCATGCCCAGAGACATCGTCAAGCTGCCTACGTGAGATCTGCTGGTATTTCTAACGTTCCCATCACCGTGGTGCCCAGGCAATCAACGGACAAATAAGGACAGAAACGAAGGGCAGACCTCACCATTGATCTGCCTGAGCACTTATATGGCCCACATCGCCCAGCTATCTGAACATCTCGCAATCTCTCGTGTATCTATCCCCGCAACATTCCCCCCCAACCCCACCGACACCCCGTTAATTCTTCCCTACTTCTTTTCCCACCGTTATCCTCTTTCTTTTCTCATCGGCATCATCCTCCTGCCCAGGGGAAAAGGCAGCATGAGGCTTTTACGCAGCTCCTGAGGACAGGACCTGGACTCTACCTGATTCGCCGTTTCCTCCTCTGGGGAAGAGGAAGGGGAGGGGAGAAGGAGCAAGGGGAGGGTTAAAGGGTATTATCACTAGACATGAGTACAGAGTTGTCTAACCTACAGCCTGGAACAGACAGGGCTGCACAAGTTTACCGAGGAGCTGGGAAGCAAAGAAACCCCCGGTTTAGGTGACGGTGGAAAAACTCTTGGAGAGTGGAAAGAATTGTCCCATGAGCCAAATCTGGCAGGCAGGCAGCACGGAGCTGCTCTGTGCCACACTCGAGTGAGAGCTGCACCTCGGTTCCCATCGAGCACAGCCCAGTGTGCGGCTGTCACTGGAGAAAGTAGAGATATAACAGGCTAGAAACAAAGCGTGCAGTGCCTGCATGACTTCGGTTACAGCTGAAATGGCTCCTAATTGGGGAGTTACCTTCCAGCATCCGTGCTGAACAAACAACGTGAATAACTGATTACTTTGCAACGTTTATTATTACAATTGTGGGAGATGATCTGGCCCACGTCCTCTCCAAGTGCCAGGCAGAAATGGCAGGAGAGAACTAACCTGTTATAGCCTTTAAAACGTAATCCCTGCCCGCCTAGCGAACAGCCACTTTCACGTGGGCACTCTGTCTAAACCCTGTAATATCTCTTGGCAACACAGCCCTCTTGACTCTTTAGAAAAGGCAGATTTAGAGGAGAGGTTTGCACAGAACGCTGCCTCTCTTCTTTCTTAAAAAAAAATAAAAAATAAAAAAAAGAGAAGGAAAAGAAAGAAGAGTTGGTTTCTAATCCCCCAGGAATGACAATGAGGCAAAAGTAAAAGTGACCGAGGAGGAAGAGAAGAGGAAAATGCACGGTTTTGTAATCTCGGTGCAGGAGATACCTATTTTGATTATTTTTTTTCTCCAATCTGGAAGAAATTCAGGATCCATTTTGTCCTCTTTGATCTCTATTTGTTTTTCCAGCTAGGTATTTTGAACTCCACTCGGCGGCACGAACCCGAGCTGGGACCTAAGGCAAATACCGCCGAAACACCCTTTTGCAATGTCAGGAGACCCGAGGACGGGAGGCGAGGCTGATGCAAGAAGCCAGCGCGCTGCCTCCCTACCCCGCGCCGCGCCGCGCAGCGCCCCGAGCCCGGCCCCGCCGGGACCCCCCGGCCCTGCCGCCGCCGCCCCGGGGGGAGCCCCCCGCCGGGGGCGTGCAATGCGCGCACACGTGCGCGGGCACTCCGCACGGCGCTGCCGGCCGCTCCGGGGGGCTGCGGGTCGCCGGGCAGCGCTTCCCCCCCCCCGCTGCAGCGCTGCACGCACGTGTGTGCGCTGCGGGCACGCACCCGCACCCGCTACCAGCGGCGCGGCGGCACCGCACCGAGCAGGTGGGAGGCTGGGGGGGGGGGGGGCGAGAAAATAAAAAGAGGGGGGTAAAAGTCTTTTCCGTCGCGTCGTCCCACCCACCCCCCCGCCGTACGCGGGGCACAAAAGCCCCCGTCCCGCCGCCGTCCCCGCCGCTTACCTCCGCGCTCTGCAGATAGAGCAGCGCCGCCAGCCCCCAGTGGATCCAAGTGAGCAGAAAGTTCATGGTTGCCGGCGCACGCCGCGGAGCGGGGCCCGCCGCGCTCCGCCTCGCCGCCGCCCCGCCGCCGCCGCCCCGCCGCGCTCTCGCCCGCGCCTCCTCCGTGCCCGCCGCCGCCGCCTCCTCCTGGGGTGCCGCCGGCCGGGCGCTACGAGGTTCTCTGGGGAAAAGAGGGTTCCTCTTCGGGGTCTCCGGTTTCACCCCTCCATAAGCCCGGCTCTCCGCCGGCTCTCGCTGCTGCTGCTGCTGTTGCTGCTGCTCTCGGTGGGCGCTCCGCCGGGCCGAGCGCAGGCTCCGCGGCCGCCCCGCCGCCGCCGCCCGGCCCCCGCCGCCGGGCAGTCCGAGCTCCACAGCTGCGCCCGTCCGCGGCCGCGCTCCCCGCGCCGGGGCAGCAGGCACCCGCGCCGCGCTCGCTCGGTTTCGCGCACTCACGCCAAAGTTTGCGCGGAAAGTTTCAATGCATCTCTTTGCCTGCGCCCCCTTCTCTTCGCAGCGGCTGCCTCCGGCGGCTCCCCGAGCCGCGGTCGCCTCCCCGGGGGGAAAGAAGGGGCTGCTCCCGCCGCCGCTCGGCCCGACCCCTCTTCGCAAGTCGAGGTGGTGGCGGCGGAGGGGACGAACAGAGCGCTTTCCTCCTGCCCTCTCTGTCTCTCTCCCCCTCTGTTCACCGCTTTAAAAAAAAATTAAAATCAGAATAGTAATGTAAAAAAAAAAAAAAAAAGGAAAAAATCCAACCTGGCTCTAGAGAGGGAGGGAACTGGGGCTGGGGGAGGCTCTGCAGGAAAGGGAGGAAAAAAATCCCAGCGGATCAAAGTATAGGTAGGGAAAAAATAAATTAACCGAGAGGATAAAGCAAGGCGGCAAGCCAACAGCAGGTCCCGGTGCCCGGGGAGGGCTCTGCTCCCGCGGCGCGCTGTCCCCCGCCGGCACGGCGTGCGCTCCTCGCCCCCGGCGCGGCGGCTCCGCGCACTCCAGTGGCGGCTCCGCGCAGCGCCCGCCCCGCCGCCCGCTCGCCGGCGCTCTGCAACTGCTCGGCGCGGCCGCGGGGAGAGACGCTCCGGCGAAGTCCCACCCTCTCTAGCAATTCCCCTCCCTCCCTCCTCCCCTCCCATCCCTTTCCGCGATGGGCGAAAAGGCCACGGAGGTAAAGGGGTGCGCGCCCCCTCCGCCGCTCTCCCCGCCCGCCCCACGCGGGACCGCAGCCCCCCGCGGCTCCAGCATTTCGCCCCCAACCTCTGTGCCTTGTCGTGTGCCCCCCCGGTCGCGGTCCCTCCGCCCGTTCTGCTCTGCCGATGGATGCACGTTCGGGTCAAAATTCACCTTGCCCGTGGGAATCGCTCCAAAGTCCAGCAGAGCCATTTGGGGGGAGGGGGCAGCAGGGGACAAATTGCCATCACAGTCATCATCTGTCCTTCCCACTTCTCTGTTCCCCCCCCTCTCCGAGGGCTTTGCTTTTCAGATACAGGGATTTCTTAGCACCTACGTGCCAAAGGGGTGGAGGGGGGGTCATCCTCGTCTGGGTTTTATTTCTCTGTATGCAGTGTCACCCCCCTTGGCACAGGGGGCCTGCCTGAGCGGTGCCCCCGTGTGCAGAAGGGTGTCCGCGTTGAAGGGGTGAAGACTGTTGCCAGACAAACACCACCCTGCTTTCTGGGAAGGTATTTGAAGGGCAAGCTTTGTCTCACCAGGGTTACTGCAGGCATCTCCCCAACTAAGCTCCTTTGCTCTGGTCACACACAAGATTTCCCCATACGGGATACACAGTAACAATATGCTTGTGACAATGTATACAAATATCCCTCCTGCCACCACCCTCTGAGGACCTTGGGTGGTGGACCAAGTGGAAGTCCAGACTGGCAGATTCCTGGGGCTCACCATGGGCTGGAGGAAGGGGAAAAAAAGACACTGAAGAAAGAATAGGCCATATTATCATTGGAAAGCAGGTATTCCAGTGCTGTGCCACAGACTCCTACTGACACAGGCAAAGCGTTGGCTCTATAGAGGCACCTGCTGGCTGAGGGAAACCACGAGGCAAAAAAAGAAAATAAAATTCTTTGCTTTCGTTAGATCTTAGACCTGTTCTTCCCTTTGTTTATTTTTTTAAAGATTTTGTGCCAGCGCAGTCTGTGAGGATGTCAGCGGGTCACACTGATCCCGAGGAAGGCTGGGACATGAGTGACAGGTCTGTCGGAGCAAGGAGCAACTCCAGCTCCCATCCAGCCCCTCCATGCCCCACTGCAGGGTCGCACCCTGGCTGATGATGGCCCTTCCTTCTGGGCGAGGGGCGAAACCCTGCCTAGTGGAAAGCCTGGAGGAGAATATAACCCCTTTCCCCTCAGGGATCACGTTTCTACAGAGGAGTGGTGGGTGTTGTTCAAACATCGCAAAAGAATCCCTTTGACTTGACTTTCTCCATTTATTTTTTTTTAACTAATTGTTGCAGAGAGTTCTGAAGAAACAAATATTCATAGAATCATAGAATCACAGACTGGTTTGGGTTGGAAGGGACCTTAAAGCTCACCTAGTTCCAACCCCCTGCCGTGGTCAGGAACACCTTCCACTAGACCAGGTTGCTCCAAGCCCCGTCCAAGATGGCCTTGAACACTGCCAGGGATGGGGCAGCCACAGCTTCTCTGGGCAACCTGTGCCAGCGCCTCAGCACCCTCACAGTGGAGAATTTTTTCCTAATATTCATCAAAAATGACCAGAGTTTCCCATATTCAGACTTCAATTGCCAAAAATGTTCTACAAGAGAGAGCGAGACTTCAAGCCCCCACTCCCGGGAAAATAGGGGATATTTCACTAAATGAAGGTAAAGCCAAATTAAAGCTCCTGGAGGCAAGAACCACTTCTGACTCTGTCACAGTTCACACTGCTCCTTCCTTACGCCAGGCCTCTGCACTTCAGGCCAGCAGGAAGCAGATAATTCACTAGGTGCTTTTTACTCTTTAATTGGTAGAAGTTCCTTGGTGCCGTTTCCCCTCCCGCTAGGTGACCAGTTTATGAATGAAGGTGGCTCTACTGCAAATACCTTGCAATTTGAATTCTTCTCTGGATGGACAAAATCCCTTCAACTGCTGGACTACTGCAAGTTCCCAACAGAAATCTCCCAGGAAAGATTAAATCCACAAGTGGCAAGGGGCAGCCTTATCCCCTTAAAGCTACAATGTACTGTAAATAATGTACAGAACCCAGCTTCTAAAATTACCACTACAGGATTGCTCATCTCGTCTTACGTTTCATCTGGATCCTGTGATCTTCCCACCTGCCAACATCCTGTTACCAGGAAAGCGGTGTATGTGAGGTTTGTGCAAATGGTCATGTACTTGCCTGAAATCTGGCACCGGCAAGGACATTCATGTGCCTTCCATGTTAACGTTACACCGCAATAAATACTGACACGGCTATAGAATCCGCAGCGTTCGTGCTGAGCACCGCTCACCAAAAAAGCAAATCAATGCATGTCCTGGCTATGCTTCTTGTTATCTTTCCCATGTCAGTGACTCCTGAGATAGAAAGAAAGACAGCATCAACAGGCAGGATTTTAAATATGGAATACCCAAAAGCACGAGCTCCATGTTTAGGCACTTAAGGGAAGACGCGTGATTTGCAAAGGGGCTGGGTGATGACTTATTTGGAGCTGTGAGACACTGAGAACTTTTAAGAACCTGACCATAATTTAGGACTTCATCTTGCAGATTGAGTTCAGTGGAAGCTTTGGCATTGACTTCAAAGGGCATAAGATCAAGATCAAGCCCTTATTTAGGGGCTCAAAATACAAAATCAGGAGCCTAAATTTAGGCATCCATTTTTTAATACCTTGACCTATGTTAGCAATACCCTTCGTCTAATCCTTCTATTTGACCTGAAAAGAGAGGAATGTCAGTAACTCTTTCCTGACTCAGGAGAAAGAACCTGTGGCTGACAAGGGGGAAATGCAACAAACAAACTCCCCGCACTTGGTTTATTTTTCCTCCCCTCTCTCAGATCCCCAAAATAACAGCCAGGGCAATGTTAGCAGAGGAGCTCAGGCCTTCTTTGAAACTGGAACAGGAAATGTGAGAAATGTGGATGTTAAAAAACAAATGAAACAATATTTTCTTAGAATTACATCTTGCGGGCAAGTCTGGGGGGAATCTGGATTTGGATAATCTAAATTGGGAGAGAAGTCAGGGAAACAAAGAGTAATTTTAAACATTTTAGTGCCAGAGCTATTTCTTAACACACAGCTCACTCTCTGGTTTCAAATATAGTCCCTCAGTGCTGAGCCTGGAGATCAGCACAAGGAAAACCAACGTCTTGTTCTAGCAGACATGATAGAAAGGCCAGAATGGGGTGAGCTGTTGGGAGAAGCATCCAGGTGAACGGATCCTAAACGTCCTGAGGTATTTCAGGTGCATCCTTCCCTGTAGGAAATCACAGGGACACAAGGTGCTATAACCAGGCTATGGCCAAGTCGGCTGCAGCATAGTCACAAGACAGTGAATCAATTAACCTTATTATTGTGATTATTTTTGTGTCGGTCACACTAACAGGGAAGGGAGCAGCTGTAGGTATAACAAAAGGTTGCTCCTCTGAGATGCTTTGCCAACGCTCCCTCTACTGTGGTATAAATAGAATACATGCAGCGGGCAAGGGCAGCGCTAGGCTTGTATCTGCAAGCATTAGAGATGCCCATGCACCACCCACTGGCAGTTTCACTTGCCTCTGTCACTCAGGAGTTTATCCAAAGATTTTCAGCTCCTCGAAAGAGAGAAAAATGCTCATGAACATGCAGCACTATCATCACTCTGTCCTTCTGGGTTGATTTTGTACCCTGGGTGCTTCTCTCACAGTCAATAATTACAGCAGATGATGAGGAGTTGTCCCCCTTTCCTTACTCTCCATCCCTACTTTCCTCCTGTCTCTCACTGGATCTTTGTACTTTCCTGTCTTTTTTTTTGCAGCAAGCAGCAGAGGCAGTGACAAGTGAGTGGAGGTAACAGGACAGGTCCTCAGCCATCAGCAGGATTGTTTTAACATCTACAGAGAGATCAAGAGACTCAAACAGCTGTCTTCCTGCTGAAACTACATGTAATGTCATCATAAGGATACAGACATCTTGACCCTGACTTAGATGTCCCCAGGTAATAGAGCTGGTAGGAATATACACACATGATTATTGTGATAGTACTTCACCTTACACTTACATCACAGTCCCTGGAGAAACATGTGATGGGGCAGCCTTACATATTAAATCATTTCCTGAAGGGCAGAATTCATTTGGGCTCATTTATTATCATTTGTCCTGGAGCTCATATTTTGCACTGAGCATAGGGAGTGGGTGTTATTCATGGCTATGGGTCTAAGAATCAAAGGCCAATTTCAGAGAAAGCTGTTCCATTGTTTGAGGTTGATCACTTGATGTTTGCCCTAGGTGCTGGACACATGTTGCTTGCTGAAGGAGGTATGACTTGATCTCGGATTTCAACATTTTGGTATCTACCAAACGAAAACAAAACTAAACTCAAGCATGCTTATCCCTCCCCTGCAATTCAAATGGCACTTAGCAATATTGACCTGAATAATAAATAAACCTATACAACAATCAAATCAGAATCACATCAATGACACATCAAATGAGTATGGTAACAGGGGGATACAGAAGTTGGACAGTCAGCACATGCAGTCCTGCGCAAAGACAAGCAAATGGGACTTCAGTCCAGGTGAATCCACAAAGCACCTATCCCATGTGTGCCACAGGACAGGGCCACAAAGTCCCTTCCAGCACCTCACACCGCTCTGCAGAGCTGTAGCAAAAGGACAAATACCACAAGTGTAACGTGCCACAGAAAGAGGGAAGAGCACAAGGCTCTCTCCAAGCCCTGGCAGTGGTAGGCTGTGGTTTGCACCAGTGTCCCACAGGACTATCAGAAGTTGTGAGCAGCAAAGGGGAAGGTAGTAAACCCCAACCGGTGGTGTTTATCTGATCAAGGAAAAACTCCTGTTACTCATAGATATGACAGTCAGGTTAAATGATGGGGACACGGGGACAGGACCACAGATACACCTTGTCACAAGTCATGTCTTTTCTCTGGCCACTCACTGACCACTGTTACCCTAGGAGGCAAAAGCTGCAGAAGAAACCCAGAAGCCTCCGTCTCCTTCAAAGGCAGGAGGAACCCTTCCTGCCTCCCTTCTGGAAGTGTGGGATTATTGCCACACAGGCACAGTACCCACAAGCGCTGACTCAACCTCCTCTCAGATCTGCTTGGTGAGACTCAGAAGGCCCTCTACAATTAAACAGGGAGATCCAGGAGTTATAACTTCCCTAGGGTGAAAAGCTGGGGAGCAGCTACCAGACAGCCATTTGTGGTTCCCCATCCCAGGGTACC
Organism: Strigops habroptila; assembly: GCF_004027225.2. Lineage (NCBI taxonomy): Eukaryota > Metazoa > Chordata > Aves > Psittaciformes > Psittacidae > Strigops > Strigops habroptila. The sequence goes on along the minus strand of NC_046359.1, from coordinate 23,930,126 downwards.
AGAGGGGCGTGAAATGTATATGCACCAAAGCAACACCTGTGCCTCTTCCCCAGCAATTAGGATCTGAGGCCGGAAACCTCCCCATCCCCAAGCACCATGTCCCCGCAGGTGACTCTAGGCTCCTTGCACCATACTCCCATCTCTTCCCCACAAGTAACTCGTGATCATCCCAGTCTCACCTCCATGGGTGACCTGGGGCCGATCCCTTCAGGATATCCTGCAGGCTCTAAACCCCAACCAAAGGATGCTCCAATCAAATGTACCACTGGATGCCAGTTAAATATTTTCATACTTATCCTAGATTATTATCTGGTGTGTAAACCACAAACCATACATACAATTGTAAAGCTCCCATCTCAGAGGTATATTAATGTTTGGCTCTACATTCCAAAATCATGGGGTTTAGAAAAAAAAACCCAGACTCAACAAATTGTTTTGGGTAAATGGAAATTTGATAACTCTTTTGAATCACAGTTTACACAAGATAGTATTTCAGTTTCATCAGGACCTTGAGTAGAGCATATTGAATACAGTTCAGTGAGCAATTTCATCGAGAGCACATTGGGTTGCTCAGGCAGGGGAGTTTTCTTAAATTCCTTCTGTCTCTGGACTCTACGGATGCTCACACACCTCGGTGGCTGTCTGCCCAGAGCCACACCTTCACACCCCAGAATAGGCTGGGCAATACTCCAACTAATGAAAGATCAAAACAAGGGAAAATAGGCTGTTAGGAAGTTCCTAAATTCTTCAGCTCTCGGTCTCCTGAGGAAGTACTTCCCAGCTCTGGAACTGAAATGCAGTGCACACCACATCTCTTGAGAACACAATTTGAGAGCGAGCCTTCCTCATCCTTGGCCAATCTCATTATCCTCTTCCTTGCTAATTTCCCAAATTCCTTCTTCTTCTCAGCATTTTGAAACTGAGTTCTTAGGGCAAAACTTGGAGGAAGGAACTTTGGTCCGAACAACTTCAGCTTGAGACAATACTTCACTAGTGTCAGTTCTGGGAAAATTTCATTTACACCAGTAGCACAAAAAGTGGCCAAGGCTTAAGATGCCTGAGATGCCAGAAATGCTGCCTTTCTTCCAAATGTTATATTCATAAATAAAGCTACTTTTGAAGAAGATTGGCAAAATCTGAATTGGGTAATAGGTTTTCTGATGTCATCAATTCACAGAAAGGTCAATGTTAAAAGCCCAGATGATTTAAAACAAAAACCATAGGGGCAGCTACTCATACAACTGCCACCCGTCAACAAAATTAAAGTTCAAACATATGATCAGTTTCATCACGTCCAGCATATTTTCTGTTCACCTAAAAAAAAGTGGGGTTTTTTTTCTGGAACTAAGCTATGGGTCAAAGAGCCTAGCTTCTGACATCTATAGTTTTATACAGAAGTTGCTTTTCAATGTTGTCTGTATTCCCATATGTGTTATTTTTCTCCCCAAAGAGCAAGATTAACTCTTACAAAGGATGATGGACAGAAGAAGACATGTGAGTTTGCAAATCATCAGTGAAACTACCATCTCTATCCTGGTAGCAAAAAAATATGGTGCAGGTTTGCCCCATCCCCTTCCTGAACATTTCACAAGGTTTACACTAAGTGGGGACCAGGATCTAATCCACTCACATCTTATCCATCTGTATTGTGTTTCAGGGCAGCACAGGACCATCAGGACAGTGTCCCAGACCTGCACAGGGCAATGCTCTCTTACCATTACAATGTGAGGCAGCAGCACTCAGGAAGAGCAAGCTGCTTTCCTAGCAAAGGAAAATACACAGTCCTTGCTCAAAAAAAACTTACTGTGAAGTACTTAGCAGTTTGTTTTCCCTGAAAGTGAGCCATAACACAATCTTACAGCAATGCATTTATATCTGGAGAGCCTATGTCCAGAGCCAACCAGTTTGCAAATACAAGAAAAGCAGGCTGAGTTGGAACAAAGCTCCTCTTACCCTTTAGAAATAATGGCACACCATTTCTTTCCATCTTCCTTTCATTTACCTCCCATAAGTTTCAAAAGCCCCAAAACGCCCTCTCTACCCTGAACTAAACATGTCACTTTACTTTTTAATTCTCCTAACCCTGATGCTTGGATGGCAAAAAGCCCCTCCTGCCATTCAAAATATCTTAATCTCAACCTTTTTTTGGGGTTGGCTTATATGTCTCCTGGTTTCCATGCGCAGTGCAGTGCTAGGACCGCAGGACACACCTGACATCCGGACAAGTATTCTCTAAGGCAACATCCCGAGTACATGTCACTGGCTGGGGACCAGGTCTGTTAGCAAAACAGCTTTTGCTTCACTCAATATCAGCCCAGTTAGGTGAAACAACATGAGCTGAATCCCGTTTTCAAAGAAAATGATTGCACAACCCGGTCCTATCTGTGAAAACAAACAATTAAGCAAACGAAGCCAGGCAGCAAACTCAGTGCAACAACAAAGGTACTACATGCCGGGCGATGCCTGGCTAGCTAGCCCTGCTCTGGAGAGCAGCAGTCCCATCTCTGACACTTCTGCTCACTTTCACCCTAGCACACTGACACATTTCACTGCATTTCACTTGGGGAGTTCGCTTTGATCCTCTGTGGCACTCAGCAGAGAGATCGCGCAAAGTTCTGCTGAAGCAGCATTTGTGCCTGTGATTTAGCTGGACATTTCTGTTTGAAGGGAAGGTGGCTTTGCAGTCTTTGAAGGGAAGAGGTGACTTCCAGAACAGAAATACCTTATTTGCTCTGTACTTCAGGTCTTTCACTGATGAACACATCTGCTGTGTGTGTACCCATGTTCCTACCCTGCCTGGGACTGAGGAGAGGTCTGGGCAGAGAATGCGTGGTGAGGAGATGATGCAGAAGCTGCTAGAGGAGGTGCTGGTGGAAGGTCTACAGCTCTTCACCCAAGGGATCATGCCTGGAGGATTCCATGGGAAGAGGACAACCCATCAGTTCACAATGTAACAGAGCACCTCTGACACATTAGAGACATCAAGAAGCCCAAGGGCTGCACCTCGGAGAACAAAGCAGTTGCCAAGGGAGTTGTCTTCTTTAATAATCTACATCCTTGACCCAGGTGCAGACCACGTGCAGACTGGCCTCACTGCTGGACAGCATCCTATGGCACAGAGAGCTGAGGCCAGTGTCTGGGGGCTCGTGCCAGGTTTCGGTTGAAAGCGCTTGCCTTTCATTTTACTCTGGACTGAGCACTGGCAATGGAGGAGCTGCATCTGCCAGTGCCGATTTCATCTGGTCGAATGTTTGGTGTACTAAGATGAGTCAAGATTCATTAAGCAGCTGCTGAGGTTGCCTGAGCTGGCTGCATTTTTCTCCAACAATGTGCACATGTGCTTCAGAGAGCGGCTATCAGGCCAGTTACCTGCTCTCCCAGGCCTGCAGCTCATTCTGGGAGGATCATGCTGGTGCTTCTCTTCTAGCATCCCGTCTGTACATATCTGCCCACACGGGAGAACGGAAGTCTCTGATGAGGTCACCCCTAGGGCAGGCCCCCAGAGCAGGAGCAATCTCCTCACTAGACATGGCCAGGTAGCAGAAACCAGACAAACATCAGGACGTGGACCACAGGGAGGTGCCTGCATGCTGATGGATAACAGTTAGCTGGAGGTACTCAAGCACACAGCTGGAGCCAGCCAGCACAGTGACTCTGTGCCATCTCACAGAAGATGTCCAGTGCTCTGTCATTGCAGACACCCTGGGACAGTCACCTGCTGGCAAACGGGAAAAAATTATGCAGGGTGGTTTACTGCTAGCTGCTCCTGTCCTGAAGGCACCAAAGCATGTCCGACACCAAAGCACTGCAGGATTAAGAGCAAAACAGCCATTGCATCCCAGGAGACTTGTGACTAGTGCAAATTTTACTCTGACCAGCACTACTAGCACCTAGGCTGACATGGAAGGTGATCCCACAACAGCTAGCACACATCTGCAGGCAGAAAGGAGGCAGAGTGGGGTAGGAGGGGTCAGGGTGGGCCTTTCAAAGCACTTTCCTTTGGTGGAAACTCACTTCCTATTGGTATTCTGGACTAGATTAAGACTACTAACTACAGAACTGAAAATAAATTATTGATTAGTTAAGAGTCAAATGCGAGTGACTCAATGTGATTTGTTACAGGCAAACAGAATAAAGTCCAAACTGCTAATGTACAAACCTGGAGTTTTAAAAGGGCCAGTTTCCAAAGCTGAAAACAATTCAGACTTGAGCTAAATGAGATGGGGGAGAAACACAAACAGAAGAAATGGAATAGTTGAGAAACTGCATATTTTTATTGGTGCTGAAATATCACAATCGAGAAAGAAGGCTGGTTTGGAGGGAAAATAGAGCTCTTGGAATGATTAAATATGTGGACATCGGTCTCTCTGTATGGATTTGTGTGTATGTAGATATGAGGGGGGAAAGAGAGAAGCTAGCAGCAATAACTAATGTGACTGATAATTTATTTGTTCGTAACTGTAGAAAAATCATAGGAGGGGCAAAAGGACATGAAGATACTTGTGGACAGGAGACTTAAGGGCAGAAAGACAACTTTTTTAAGCAGAGTGCGAACAAAGGATATCATAAAACAACTCTAGTCCATTTCTGTGTGGAAATAGTGGTGAAATAATTATCCAGTAATGATACAGAGAACAGTTATAGCCATCAGATATGACTGTTGTAGACTTTGGACAGTGATGACATATATTTTCTTCCTAATAGGGACTATGGAGCTTTTAAAAAATGTAATAGATGTGTAAGAAACCTGAAGGCAGTGATTTAGTTTGAACACACAAAAAACACCCTGCAAAGCAATAAAAAGAGCTGCAGAAAAAGACTTTGAGGAGCTTCAATACGTATTGGAAAACAAGTTTCATGGGCCTAGAAACAAGGTGGCCTTGTACCAGTGTTAGAATGAGTGAATAGAGAAGGTTGTGTGGCACTGCAGTAAGATAGCCAGAGGGCTGGTGGAGCCTCCATTCCTGAGCTTTTCCATTAGGAGGAATGAATTAAAGGGGATAGAATAATTCATACCAGCAAGCCTAGATACGTAGAAAATGGATCTAGTTAGAATAACAACAGCTTTTATCAGTGAGATTATGAGTTTGCTTGACAGAGGTAACAGGGCAATGTAATTTACTTCGACTTCTTCAAGTCATTTTAGTTCATGCCATAGGATGATACAAAATACGCATGGATCTTATTAAATGGATTAAAAGCTGGCTAACTAGTAGGTGTCAGGAAATGATACTGTAAGTAAAGAGTCACCATTTGGCAAGTGGTGCTTTTGTCCCAGCTCTTTCAAATCCAACTCAGAAACTCAAATTAAATGATTCCTATTGAAGTCTGAAGATGGCACAAAGATGGACCTATTAAGTAATGAAGAGGATATGTCTTTGCTGCAGAACAATACTGCCTGGGCTCATGCAAACATGCTGCATTTTAAAATGCAGAAATGTGTGACTCAGCTGGGTAAGAAAAAATGAGACCTCCTACCAAAAGGGGATTTCTACCCAAACAACCCAGAAATCTGGAGAGGACTGGGAGGTCATGGAAGTATCTGCCAGGGTGAAATACGGTGTCAAGGGTAACAAGATTCTGGGCTGCAAAACAGGAAGTATTAAACAGGAAAAAGGAGGTTGCATTATCCCAGCCTTTAGCACCAAGACAGCTACTCCTGGGATCACTGCATGGGCAGGGAGGAGTCAGGAGGGTGCTGAGAAGAGCCAAGGATGACTGCAGCACTAGAAAAGATGCCATAGAGTAGAGCTGCCAGGATGCAGCCTGTTCATTGGATTAAAGAGAATGCCATGGGTGATCTGGCCATGGTGTGTAAGAGCCTTACACTGGAGGCAGAGATACAATAACAAATTGTTCTCTTTGGTTTAGCTCTCTTTGGTTTAGTTACAAATATTAAAAGAGCCAATGGGGGGAAATGATGCAAGGCAATCTTGGAGATTAGAAATGAGGCGAAAATACAACTGAGGAAAATTACAAAAAGCTCTGGTGGACTTTTTGAAAACCAGAAATCTTTCAGTCATTTATTTTCTAGAAAAGAGTTTTAATGTTTCTGCTTAATTCAAACAGTGATGAACTCAGAAGATTCTTTGCCAGGTGTTACATAGATCAGATGAAATGGTCACCACAGTCCCTTCTGTCCTATGTTTCTGAATCTGTTATAAAAGTTGATGGATTCTGTGGGTATATTTGTTTCTTGGTCTCATTGCAATAGAGATTCGTGCCTTCCTGCTGGCCAATCAGTGCTGTTTCTCTGCATCTAGTGGTGATTCCCCTCCGGTTGGCCTCCTGTTTTTCCTCCTTCATCTCTGCAGCCAGAAGCAGGAGTCTGCTGCTTTACCTTCCCTCCTGTTTTCCACAAGCTCTCACAGGCCACTGCTCCCCTCCCCTTTCCACACACACACCCCCCCCCAGCTCCATTTCAGTCCCAGTGTGCCCAAGTCTCCACGTTCCTCCAGCCCTGCTCCTACTGTTACATCCCAAGAGATGTCTCTGGAGAAAGACCCGAAAGATGCCCTAAAGATGCTCATGTCTTTCTTTTCAGATCCAGAGAGCAGCTATGCAACTGCCTCAGACTTGATTCAAAGGCAAGTTTTTGGGCAGCTAAAGACAACTTTTGAGCAGGTAAGGCAAGTCCCATGATGGACAACTTGCCCATGTCATACTCCAGGTTTGTGGCAGAGTGGGGAAGGGACTAGAGCAGACCGCCACCTCCTGCACCATCATTCAAGCCCTTGGACCCCGTTTGGCCGGTCGGTTGGTTTTTCCCCTAACGGGGAAGCTACTGAATTTCGTGCTGCCCACACTCCCCTCTGCTGGTCACACTGGCGCTCGGCCCTGCCTGCAGCCTGGCCCACTGCTGCTCTTACCAGTTTTCTGCCTACTTCATGTTCTGGAGTGAAATGCAGAAAAAAGATCACGATGGCACCTGGTCCCGTGCCTGGAGGTGCTCGGGTTTAAATATCCCTCACCCATGTGTTTCGACAGGGCATGAATTTCCGCCTGGATGAGGAGAGCAATGAGGAATGCCTCTTTTTTTGGCTGATGCTAGCAAGAAAATAACGCTTGTGTAAACACAGTCACCCAGGCCAAGGAAGCCTCTGCCGGCAAATGCTACTGTAGGAAAGACTCAACAGCATCAAAGAGCTACAGAGGGCCACCGGGCAGACCTGCGAACAGGAATGTCATTAACGTGAATGTTACCTCACGCTTTGCATGACTCACAGTTGGAAGTGGAAGCACAGTCCCATTACCTGCGCCCTCTGACAGTATGGTCATAACCCCAGCAGAAAGAGGTTGCTAAAAATTAACTTATTAGTACTGTTGTTGTTGTTGTTATTACTAAGAAGCTAGATACAGGAGTACTAACTCAAAGAAATGGCCTGTCCCCTTCTGCCAGCCACCGTCTGAAGACAGGGCTTTTCTGCTGAAGATAGGGATTAAGGAGAAAAATGAGCGAAGATTTCCGTTTCTGAGATAGCTGGTAATAATTAACATGCAGCTAATGGAGGGGCATGTTAGTGAGGCTTTCCAGAGAATGTATTCTAGCTGCAAGAAGATGGAAAAATTCCAGAGTGAAATGCAACTGGTCTTGCACCTCATATTTCTTGTGCTCCCCAGATCCCTTCAGGCCGTTAGAAGGCCTGACCCTGAGCATGCTGAAGCTACTCTAAGCATTTTCTTTGTGTGTAGAGGACTTTGGGGCAAGGCTGCTAAATCCAAAAGAAGAAAACAGGGATTATACTCCTGTTGGAGAGAGCTGAGGCTCAAGAAGCCCATGGGATACCTCCATCTCTCTGGCAATATCTTTCTGCCAAAATAACCCTGTTATCTCTTGCTGGAGCTCCTCCCCAGCCCCAACCCATTCTTTCTTTCAGAAGTTGGTTCAGGGAGCATATGGCCAAGGCTTTGTACAGAAGGGACTCCAATATGCCTACCAACACAACAGGCCGGTGTGTGGTCCCATCTGCGAGCTGCACGTCACCACAAACCACTCTGAATAAAGCAGTAAGGGAGCACAGACCTTGCTGTAACAGGGACAGCACAGCCTCACTAGTGATAAGTTAATTTCTTAGTATATGTCTGGCCTATCTGGTAAGGAATCCAGCACTGATTTCCTCCGGTAGGACACTTCTCACACTGCTAGTCCATACAAAACTACCAGTTTTCAAGGCGGGAAGCAAAGACCAACTTCTCCCAACAACTGGGATTAGACACATTTATATATAAAGAGAAAAAACACCATCAGTTTGTGCTATCATTTACTGTTCTATATGCAGCAGGAATAGCTCAAGATAGTGTAAGAAAAATAGTTGAAGTCATACAAACATATAGATTCTGGGGTATTTATGGGACAAGATAGCACAGTGAGGAAGGACAGATAAGGTGGTGTAGGAAGAAAAGAAAACGAGAAATTTTGCCCAAGGCAGTTGAGAGATTGAGGAAAACACAAATTTGAATGAGAAAGTTTTACACATCAGATGATCTCCAAAGAGCATTTGTGTTTTTCCTCTCCTTCATAAACACAGAACAGGGGGAGGGAAAAAACACACTGAAATCTTAACTCCCATTAATAGCATATAAAAAAGAAAGTCTCGCTCCATGCAATTTCTTACAGCTCTGTACAGGCAAAGACTCACATGGGAAAGAGGACTGAAGGACCATTAGTAATCAGAAAACCCAATCTCCTGTAATTACCATTCAACCTTTAAACAAAAAGTCTTCACAATTTGCCAGCCGTAACCATAATTCTATTGTCTTTGCTCCTGGTCCCTCGGCTCACAGTTACAAGACCACTCATGCAGAACACCAGGTTATAATTCTGATAGCTGGTGGAGACAAAGAGAAAGTCCACCAGGGAAAGATAAATATTGTTCTATAAAGATCACCACCCAAATCTACTCAAATTCCAGAAGATAAGAATCGTTAATAATTTCCTGCTCAAAGTGGTCAGCCCTGGCCTCTCCTGCAACCTTGTGTTCCCATGAAGATTACATTTTTTCATAATAATTTTTTTTTAAATATTACCCAAAACTAAAGCACTTTTCCCCTGAGTAAAACTTCTGTCCCTAATTTAGTCAATGCTGGCTTTAGGCCATCACACTTGGTTCTTCTCTAACGGGTTGCATGGTGCATTTAGAGAAATGCAGCTATATCTGAAGTGTTTGAGCACTTCATTTTAAGCAAAACACAGTTTCCATCCACCTCCAAGAGACACAAGTATTCCAGCGAGCAAAAGTTACCGGTTCATCTTACCAGATCACAACCTTTTTCCTCTACCCCTGGAGAACGAAATAACAATAAGTAAGTTTTGAAGTAAATTCTCTCTTTTAAGGGCTGATGAAACTCTTTGACCGCAACCATGCAGAATCATGGAATCTGGAATTGTTATCTACCAGTGGACTCCAGCGTGTTCAGACTCTCTTGCACACTCCAAGAGCTGCAAGTTTATAACCCTGGTGTTACTGTCAAGCATTTCCAAGACGGTTTTGGTTTGCTGACACATTCGTTACAGTTAGAGAAAACATTTTGCAGGAGCTGCTCTCTGGCTCTTCTGGCTCTGTAGGATCCCCACAGCGGAGCAGCTGCAGAAGTGATTTGCCTTGTAAGAACAACTGTAAACTGCCTGCATCCCAGGACAGGGAAAACAGGGCCAATCGTTAGTAGAACAGCATCATATCATGGTCCGCAAAGTATGTGTAGCCATGATCACTCCTTTCAGCAGAGCTGAGCTCCCTGTTCCTGCCTTATGCTCCTCACTCTAGAAAGTCCCACCCAGGGCATTTCCCTCTGTGCCAGCCCCACAGGAGCCATACAGGTATGAGAGAGAAAATGGGTTCTGCTCACCAGAAATGTGGCGTTTTGCTTATTGCCATGCACCAGGAAGAACCACTTTTGGGAGCCAGACCCAAGGGTGGGCTTGAGTGGTGGGCATTGGAGGTCAGTAAGTTATCGCTTTATTTGTAAACATGAGAAAACTTCATCTGGAGCCAGTGAAAACACAGAGTCCCGTGGGGCCATTTTCCTGAGTCAAAAGCAATAAATTCAAAGAGCTCATCCTTACAGAGAAAGGAAATTGGCAAAGAACAGCAGCATAATAATACCTTACATTGTATATCTACATGCTCTTTGATCCCTGGATATTTACAAATATTAATGAGTCATGCTTCTCAAGCACCTTTTTGGAAGGTATTATTAGACCATTTTCCAGATGGGGAAACCCACAGGAGAGAGAAGTGATCCTTCCATAGCCACACAGAGCATCCGTGACACAGCTGAAAGCAGAAACCAGATATTCTTGCTTCCAGTCCTTTGTTTTTAATTATAGCAACATTCTTCCTCTCATATTTTATGTTGTATTTTATAACAAGTCATATATGAATACACCTATGTAGGACATTTCTTGCTGGTTTACTTTCCACCAGACACACTGATATTTTACTCTTTACACTAAACAAATTTTAACTGACTGCATCACAGCAGAAAACTCTGATAAATATACACTGCTGTCACACAGAGAGTGTTCCTCACACAAAATAGTAATTGCGTTCACAAGCAGCAACAGGACACTGAAGATTTAAGAACAGATGGGTCTTTAATGTTTGAGAGGGAAACTTTAACAGAAGAAGAAGAAAAATGCGCTATACATATGAGTGAATGCCAAATAATGTTGTGTTGTGCTGTCTTGGTCAAGTTCAGCAACTGTAAAGCTACAGTATCTTAAGGGATCAAATTTAAAGAAACAGATCTCAATGTCTGTGGTTTGATGAAAGAGCAGAGGTAAAAAAGAAATAAAATCATCAAGTATTCTCAAGTATGTGAGAAAGCAGCTATCTACAGGCTCCTTTGTTCTGGGGGAGCTGATAAAACACACCACCTAGCACTGTTTTTTTGCTCCTGTTGTGGATAAGCAGGACAGTTGTCACTGGTTCACCTAACCCACAGCAGCTCTGTATTCCTCTAGAACACCATAGCCCTTTTTTTTTTAACTTTCTTTCCTTTTTTCCTTATGTTCCTTTTTCCTTTTTTTCCTTTTCTTGTCTTTTTTCCCTTTTTTTTTTTTACAATGTACAGATTCTTTACATACAACAGCTCATGCTTTAAAGCCAGAACACTATCACAGAGTTTAGGTTAATGGGATAACTCAATTTACATACAGAGCCAGAACTTATTAGCTTACTTCTACAGACCATTTCAAAACATTCAGACCCTCCTGTCTCCTCCCTCTGAAATCTATAAATTCTTCCCACCAAATCCATAGATAAGGGGATGAGCCAGGCCTCTGCACCGATTCTGTTTCTTACCAGCCCTGAAGTGGTGTGGGAATTTGATCACTTTATCATATTTTCCCTGGTTTTCTCTTCAGCCTCACTCTTCTCTGCTCTCACCCTTGACTTAGCTGATTGTCCTTTCAAGAGAGCAAAGTAATTGCTCTGGATTTTACCAGGGGACATTTTGCTGGTGGGATAAACCTGTCCAGATGTTGGCATTTACATCAGAGCTAGACGTCTAGACTTATTTTAACAGTCAGCAGAGAGAAACAGGCATTCTGGGGCATGGGTAATCTCATTTTAAGGTAGATGTTGAAAAGCACTCAGATGAACCAAGTCCTGGAAGCGCCTATCTCTCTCCATTGGCTATAAAGATTGCCTGGAGCAGAAGCTCAAACATAAACATCAAAAGTTAAGAGAGATGAAAGTGTATCGTCCTCAAAGTGCCTAATACAAAGGGACTTCAATAGTCACCAGGCTTTGGGTCTTTTGTAGTGCATGAAATAATATCTATGTGTTTTCCATGATGTGATCAAATAGTAATAGAAAATAAGGAAAAGGATTTTCTATGAAGGAATCACAGAGCTATACACCTTGTCTGGGAGTGGTATTCACCCACGTGACTGGAGATAGCTAGGCTTAAGCCTCAGCCTCAAGCCCAACAACTTCGGTTCAAGTATTTCTGCTGCCACCCCTCTCCCCAAACCTTCCTCTTCATGTTCTTCACATTAGAAGACAGCAGATGGTCACTTGTGCAGATTCCTATTTCTTCATTTCTTTAATAGAAGGGCTGTCATTTTATGCATATTCCTTTTCAAATTTAGCTACACTTGCCCAATGTCAGCATCTCAACAACATCATTAAAGACACCAATATCATCCCATAACTGAAAAGTCTGTTTTGTTGTGAGGACTCATTCCCCAAAAGCAAATTTTCCAAAGATGCTTGAGCAAAGAGGGAGGGGCTTTGTGAGTTTGCCCTAAACTACCTTCCCAAGAGTGTGGAATTGTCTGGGACATTTTGCACCCTGCGTGATCTTCTAATCTATACTGTTCCAGTATTCAACACTGCTTTAATTTAGCTTGTGTCAAAGGCCTAGTGGAGTCCAAAACCTACCCACAACGCTAGTTGTTCTTCCTTTCAGACAGCCTACTGTAAGGAGTAATTTCCAAGCACTCCCTCTTTGCATTATGAACTAAGATTGTTTTTCTCAGTTTTCTTTTTCTTGTTCTCTAGGAACACTTATTGGCAGAAGTGTCTTTGTTTCTTAGAAGTTCATCAGCTCTCGCCATCTGTTTTCTCCCATGATGTCACCACTCTCGCTTTTGCCTCATCGCTATTTCCACAGAAATCAATCAGAACTGGATGCCTCAAATGTCTGACCTCCACCAGGAATTAAAAACCAGAATGGACTGGATATGGAGAAAAAAAAGGATAATGGGAATCAAAACCAGGGAAAAACAACCGCTCAAAGTCTCCAATTGCCTCTAAATGTGATTCTTCTTCTGAATCTCTGTATTATGGTATCATCTTTTAAGAATGTTTTAAAGTTGGCCTCCACAGAAAAGCTGTTTCAATTCATAGATTTTAAGAGCTAGATGTTTAATAATGTTTTCACAGCGGTTTTAAAAGGAGTGATTTCTCTTCATTCTTGCACTCAGACTCCTATAACCTATAACCAGAGACGGTGTGAGAACTATTGACAATTCTTACATCATAAGAAGAAGACAGTAACATGCAGGCATTTTAAATTGAAGGATTAATTTCTTAATATTGGTGCCTAATAAACATAGGAAAATAATAATATCTGTTAACAATTACTCTGTAAATTTAGACACAAGACATCTGTTGGTTCTGAAACATACATCAAAATCAAGGAAGACACCAGTGCAAAAACTTTGCTGCTTCTAGCTGAGAAACAAGCAAACCATTCCGTCTTCCCATTTTTCTTTCTTGTCCTGATCACACAATGTCAATAAACAAACAAGGCCATAAACCCAGTTGTATTTAGACTTGGCAGGGCACCTGTAGCATGTGCTTGCTCTTACATAAAACAGAGCTTTTTAGCTGTTTTTCATTGCTCTCTCCAGTATCAAGGTGCCCACAACATTCCAGCCAGAAGCTCTCTGCTGCTTCTGGGGTTGTAACTATGCCAGAAATACCACTGCAAAAAGGAAGGCTTCCTTTCCATACACCAGAAATAATATTTTCCACAGATCCCCAGCTTGCACAGGTTAGTGTGACCACAGGCTTCTTCCTCAGCCCCCTGTAGTGTCTATCATGATGAAAGCATTTGAAAGCACTTTGTACACTAAACTTCCTGGACCCGACGGGAGGGCTCAGTATGGCATTTTGCAATCTGAGCATCCATCTAAGCGGCCCGTGTTCCTCATGAAGTCCCAGCGCTGCGTATGATGCATATCTGCGCGAGCAATTACTGCAAAGGGGTGCAGCTGAGCCTGATCTCAACACAGCTGAAGCTCAAGCACTGCCAAGAACAGAATGTGTTCAGCGCTGTTTTAAGTAGTATGGTTTCTCTTCACATGTAGGAACTCTCCTTGTTCTCATTACCTCTCTTGAGTGCCAGAGACTTTGAGGTGAGAGTCCTCTCCTTCCTTGCTCACACTGAAAAATACTTGCCTCAGTTTGGAACCCCATTCGACTAGAAACTACCCCCTCTAGATGTTTGTCTGTCGTTACTGGAGGATATGGTACATCCCAAACCACACATCCGTATGTGTCCATCCAGTAATCTCCAAGAGGAACTTTTCCTCTGTACCTGATAATGGAGGTATCTCTCACTGTATCCCCAGATTCATCTTCTGATTATTTCATGGGTCTTTTATTTTATCCTTTTACCTCCCCAGAAGGACATCCCTTTTCTCCACATCTCGTACTTGGGAATAGAGAAGAATGAGTACAAATTTTACCTAGATTATGTGTCTGCCTCGTTAGTAGCATACCTATCCTGGTGCATCAGGATGAAGAAGTTGTTCTGAACAGATGATGTCTTCTTTTTTTTAGTGGGGGAGAGAGGCTGTGGTGGAACAATTTTTGTGCTCGGTGTTTAGCTAGTGCAAGCCATGCAGCGGAAAAGGAGGACTTACAGTCCCAGAAAACAGTATTTGGGTTCACCCCAGAAAGTGGATTGATAAGATGATCGTTGTAAAGATATAATGGCTGCGTTACTGCATAGTCACCATACCCCCTCCAGGTGGCCCTTCCCAGCAGTCCAGTGTTCCCCCTGTACAGTTTCAAGCAAGGCACCCATCAGTGCCACCCTTTTCTTCAAACACTACATGACTGTAACTGATCCTTTCCAGTAGTTACGGATGAGCACACTGCTTCTGAAGGCTAAAGCAAAGAGGGCCTCAGTAATCTCCAGTTGCATTATTTGTTTCTATGTATGCATACTCAGACTATCCTCCTCCACTTCCCTGTGTCCCATATCCTTGGTTTCAGCTGCCCTTTCCCTCATCAGTTACTCTCTATATGTCACTTTACCCTGCAATGCTCTCCATCCACCTCCCACCATTCACCCTTACATTCCCCAGCCCTACCAGACTTAAGTCTTTTAAAAGTTTAGGGCGCAGATTTTTCCTCATGTGTGTGAACAACAGTGGGTGGAGTGGCTGCTGAAATCTTACTGGATCCATGATATGGGCAGTGGGGTCTGTATGCACTTAAAAACAAAATCTTGAGGGAAATCCTGAAGCCAAGCTAAGATGTCAGGCTTTTGCTCAAAAGGCCAATAGATCTGTAGTTGAGAAAATGAACCCCTGGCACCAAAAAGATAAGCAGGAGATGTTGAAAGTTAGGCTGTTTGCCTAGAAGTCAATCCCTGCCTCTGACTTTGAGGATGACCTAGAGGGAGACTCTTAATTTGCCTCTAGATGATGAGAGAGCTTCAGAAGGAGGAGCAAAGAAGACCATTAGCATCTCATTTCTTTGCTTCACCTACCCTGGCAATGACCATTTCACTCACAGCTGCACTGACCCAACTATCTGTCTCATCGAAAGAAACCAGAGTTCAGCGTCTATTCTGAGAAATACAGATGGGAGTGAAGGGAAGGAGGGGGGAGACCCGTTTCCATGGTTTCAAGCTCGCTCTTTCTCGATGTTACTTCCCTCCTCTTCAGCAGCTAATTTCTCCAGTTTGGGGGCTCAGGCCCAGGTCTGCCTCCTGTGGCATGGCAAGGTCTTTCACACCTTGGCACATCCTTCACCGAGGGACACGGCAGAGAAGCGAGTAGTCCTGCTTGCACTGGGGCGGGCTCTGCCACGTGTTGCAACCCAGCTTTCATTGTCTCTTCAGGTTGATGTGCCACACTGCAGCTTCCTCTTTCTCTGTCCCTCACACAAATGAGACCCAGCTGCCTTGGGTGGGTGCCTTGGCTGCCCCAAACCCTGGGGGATGTAACACTTCTAGGATAAGCCACAGGTCTCCTCTGTTTCTTCCCCAGGGCAGGAAGCTCTTTACAATTTTGCTACTTCCCTCTCTTAGCCCCACTGAAAGGACACCCCAGGAACCCCATCTTTTCAAGGACAGCAGCCCATCCATCCAAATCCCTTAAAAGCTGCATTGGAGTATGTCCTGCTGGTGGCATGTGGGGTGTCCTCCTGACAGCTCATTTCACTGCAGTGCCCTCCACCCTTTCCAGCTTGTGGCACAACCTCATGCCACTTTCCTCCCAGGCACTCCCTCGCTCTTTCCCCCTACCTTTTCCCAGCAGATGCTCCCCACTGACCAAACGCAGACAATCCCCCTGGAGATTCTGTAAAGTCTCCAGCTGGCTCAGAAAGATCTTTTGTACTGCCCTGAGCCTGTGCTGAATTTTCCTGGGAACACCTCGCACCTGCTTTTTCTAGGAAGGAATGAATGTAGAGGAGCTCAGAGTTGGGCTCACGGCTACAAGTCCAAACACAAGAAAAGTGAAAGAGAGACTGAAAAGCTAGCTACCCTGTCATTAAAATATGAAAAGGATTAAGCTTATGTTCTCTTTAGGAAATAGAGAAGTGGGAAGTGCCAGTGAAAGGGGCCTACAGTTGAACAAGTTTTGTTTGCAGGATAAATGGCTTTTATTCCTGGGGAGAAGAGCTAAGCCATGTTTACAAATAACGCTGACGGTCCAGCCCTGACTGTGCTCCAAAAGTGCAGCATCCCTACTCCTGGATTGCCTCAGCACTGCGTTCCCAGAGGCAGAGAGAAGCAATAAATCAGAGTAGCAATCCAAAACATGACCCAACTTTTGAGCAATATTTTCTTGTGCCTTGTGGTACATAGAGGGCTGCTGTCCCCACATCCCACTGGCAATTGCTCTGGTAACAAAAATATTATTGTCTGCACTGTGATGGACCCCTCAGGCTCATTAATAAAGACCCCTCAGGCTCATTGTTTTAGAGTTGGGATTTAGCCCAAGTATCCTTACCATGCCTCTGCCTCCAAATGCTGTGATTCAGTAACTTGGCTGTGAGCTAGAGAGTCACTCCCTCCCATCTGCAGCATGGGTCAGCCCTGAAGGTGGGATGGAGGTGATGTGAGGACCTCAGGCTGGCCTGCAAGACAAGGGCAAGTTATACCCCTGCAGAA
Source organism: Strigops habroptila (assembly GCF_004027225.2). Taxonomy (NCBI): domain Eukaryota; kingdom Metazoa; phylum Chordata; class Aves; order Psittaciformes; family Psittacidae; genus Strigops; species Strigops habroptila. The sequence goes on along the minus strand of NC_046359.1, from coordinate 23,913,266 downwards.
GACAGTGCTTCAGAGCCCTTTGGGTGAGAGTAGTGGTGAGGTGACCCATGTGTCTCCTTCGCCCTCTCGCCCAACCCATTGCTCTGCTCCTGAGGACTCCATCCCACATCCGTGAGTTCCAGGTCCTGTGTCTTCTGAACCCTAGAGGGTACTAGAGAGCAATATTCAGCCTTCTGAGAAGCAGGCTACTTGCCTCTGGTCCTGGAGGTGTCATTTGTGAAACTAGGAAGCAGTCCTGTGTGCCTTGGACGAGCCTTGGAGGCACCAGGGCCTAAGCATCTCTCATTCATCACTGCTCTCTGAAGGAACCCAAGCAGACCCTGTTCAATACAGGGAACATGCAAAGCCTAGAAAAGGATGTACTTCCCTCTGGAATTTCAGGATAGGCGTCTCTGGGCTCTAGGTGATGATAAAAGGATGTTAATACATGTACCTGTCAGCGCCACCCTGATTTTAATAACCAGGGATCCCTTCATTCTCACCTCCTCTGTTTTACAAGACATGTTGCTCAGATACTGGGGACCATACAAGAACAAGACACAGATAAACTAGGCAACCTGTGCCACACTTTTCCAGCCTCCTGAACAGTGACTCCACAAATCCCAGCACAGAAGAGAGCACGCAGTGTGAGCACATACCCTGCCCTGCCTGGAATCGTAATGCAGAATGGGATCATTCTGAACCCATCCCATCCAGGCATTCATCCAGATTTTAAATGTTCTGCGAGTTCAGACACCAGAGAAACATTTCTGCCCTTTCTGCTTTGCCCCGTGATGAAAGCAGCAGAGACTGGGTGGGAAGTCAGTCAAGGACCCCACCAAATGATGTCCTTGAAAATGATGACCAGCCTTGGTGACTTGCTTCTCCCCCCTGGACCATGCAGAGTCCTGGCGTCAGTGAAGCCCTTCTGCTTCCAGAGAAAGAAACATCTCTGCTTCCTGACAAGCCAGGGTGGCAGATGTTAGCAGTGATGTGGAGCGTGCTGGCCATTTGCCAGCTTCTTGAGGTTGGCATGTTAATTACACCTGAACTATAGAAGATTTAAATCAGATCTAATTGCTCACAGTTACAACTTTCCACTCGGGCAGCAAAAGCATGTAGAATATCACAAAGCATGGGTTAAAACAAAAATATGCTTTCACAGCAACAGAGGAAAGGACCTAAAGAACATCCTAAAGAACTAAAGAGTGAAAAAAATATGCCCCACTTATTTCTTAGTCCTTTTTAACTTGGTGGAACTGGTACATGTGCTATACCGCACAGCTGAGCCTGTCCTGGAATCTCCTTTTGGAAATCACTTCTTAAAGGTAAAATGTTCTTGTTCACAACTTCCTTCCTTGCCTTGCAGAGCTATTGTTTCAGTGACCCCTGAAGTTGTTCCCCAGGCTCAGAGACAGACAAAAATGCAGTTTTAGGAAGCAAAGAGGGGTCTCGTGATAGCACTTCATGCCATTCTTTCATACCTTCTGGGTGTGAGATTCTCCTTTCCAGCAGATGCAGATCTTAATCTCCTCCTCTTGTCCATGGCCTCCACTGCTCAAACCTCTCCTGGCTGTTCTCCCTGCACAGCTATGGGCTCTTCAGTATTTCATGCTAACAGCAAATTTGATCCTGACATCACTTGCACCACAGCCTGTTTAAAAGAAAGAAATGAAGGAAAGCACAGGTTGGGATGGGATGATTAGCTGTTTGTGTGGTAGCTTATTGAAAAGCTTTTAGAAAGAGCTTGGAACAAAATTTTCACCTAGAAGGAAGGACAGGTCTCCTAACCGAAACCAGGAGGTGTCTTCTTTCTGTTACTTAATCGAATGATTTAGAAGTTCTAAGTGGTTTAATTTGTTACTGGTTTTGCTATTCAGATGAATGAGAAATAGGATGTCCCCAGTTTGTTCACAAACCATGTCCATCACTCAACAGACACTGACAGCGATGTACAGTGGGGTCCTCCGCAAAACCTCATTGCCATATTAGAGAACTAACAAAGAGTTCAGCTTGAAGGTGGAAACGGATCTGCAGTCAAGGTGAACTTTTCATGTCCCTGAACACCTCTAAACAGTTCAGCAAAGCAGTCCTGATGTTCCCTGTGCCTTTCAGCATAACTATTGCTGTCACCTTGGTATTGCCTTAGAGTTTGAAAGAAAAATGAGAGACATTATTTTCCAGAAGTCATTTTTTTAAAAGGCCATGATTGTTTTCTTGTCATCTTGCAAGCAAGAGAAGAAATAACTCATTTCTTGGCCTTAAAATTTGAAAATTTAATATAAAGGACAACTTAAGTGTCTGTAAAAAAGCTAGATCACAATGTGCCTTGCCATTTCCAGGTACTTCACGCTTTCATCATTATAAATGTTTAGGGTTTTTCAGTTTCAGAAGCACACCAAATTCTACCAAAAAATCTGGGAAGCCCGACAATCATTGGCCATGCTATTTACCTACAAAAAGTATAAGACTGACATGACCAGCTCTCTGCCACCTGGCAGACCTCACTGTATGAGCAACCATTGAGGATTTACTGTTTCTCACATACATTTGCCTACAGTACCTGTTTGTGGTCACCTGGATGAATTCTGTTTGCATCCGCACTTCTCAAGGGAGGCCCTGCCAGGACGTGGTCTAAACCCCAGCAAGCTCCCCGAGTCCTGCTCCATGCAGCCATCCCCACCGATAGGTGCAGACCACCTGCAGGTCAGCACATGCATGGCCACACACAGAACACCTCACAGTCACTGACACCACACCGCGGGCAGGAGGAAAACTAGGGGGGCAACAGATAAAACTGGTCATAAGCGCAGGCTCCAAACACAAATTCAGGGGACACGTTCCTTAGGAAACCATGGAAGAGGCAGCAGCCACCTTGACAGCAGCAATCAAAGCCCAATTTGCCAGCAGGCTTTTAAAATTGTCAGACCTTCTGCACTAGCCCAGAGGTGAAGGCACATTTAGAAGCTATTTATTGCACTTCAGGTTCTGTTTTCACTCCATAAAGAAAATAAATGTTTTGGCCATGAACACAGTCAGTTGTTTGGCTTTTGCTATGCATATGCAGGGAAACTTCCTAGTAACTTCTTGCACTGTCATCAAATACCATGAATTTGTTCCTTTCCACTGAGCTAGGCTCAGTCTTGAATTCTCAATTCATAGACTTTGAACTTGACTCAGGCCAACATTGTTTTAGCTGAGGTTCACAGCCTCTTGAGGCCATAGAAGGCCAGCCAGAACATCTCGTCTGAGCTCCTGCTGCCCTTAGGCCACAAACTTCAGCAGTTCAAGAGCTACAAATCTCTGTTAGCAGTACAAGGAAGATTCCCAGGATTTTTGAAGGGTTTTCTTCAGTGAAGAGAAGGCAAGGTATTTATTAGGTGGTTTTTTCTAATACAGCTTTGATAGAAGGAGCCACACAAAGACAGAAGTATGGTAAAATCTCCATCACTCCAGTCTTTTCACCCCATCTGGGTGAGGACAGACCAGACCATTTCCAGTTGTTCTCCTGGGTCTCAATACAGGGCTCAGGATGAGGCCTCCTAAGCCAACAATTCCACCACTTCTGGTGCACAGTCACTGGAGCACTTCCCTGCCTTGCACCCCTACTGTATCCACCTCATCCTTCCTGACTGGTGAACCCACAAGCATAAATGACACCTGAAAAAGCAACATTTCTGAAGGCCAGTTATCCACCCCTAATAATAAAGGCTGAGATCTCTGTGCGACTGCAACCAAGAAGCTGCGTTGTAAAAACTGAGTCCATTCATGAAAAGAAACAAAGGGGGAAGCTGTATGCAAGGAACAATTCACAGAGCGCAGCTCCATCAGCTCTGGCCCTTCAAACCCTCCATGGACCTTTGCTCTGGTACCCATTTACAGAAGCTATTCCCAGGAAACCTGTGTGGGAGAATGGAGAGGAAGGTGAGATGATCTCCTCTGCTCAAAGGCATGAAACAAACTACGTGAGGATTTATGAGATACTTTTCTTTTGCTTTCACCATCTTCAGACACTCATACAAACTGTCTAGCTAGTATGAATGCTCATGGCCAAATTCCTGTGGGAAAAGTTCTTGCTGAGTCAAGCTAGTGGAAAAACAGAAATTCTGCTTCGTGGGAAATTCCAGGACCTGTTTTCTTCCTAAATTAATCATAAAAGTCAGAAATAAAAACTTTCTGCAGAATGACATTTCCAAGTATTTTTCTTGACTATTTGGAAGATAGTTCAGCCTGAGTTTTACAAGCCACAGCAATGTGAGATATGCGACAAGTATAAAACCTTTTGGACACTTCTATGCTGCAATTCTACACTGCAGTAAACAAGTGCAGCATCAGAGACAGTGCTCCTAGCAGCATTAGACTGCCCCACAGTGTGTGTGCAGGCAACGTTTATGATCTTCCTCTAGCAGACACACCAGGTTGGAAGGAGATTCCCTTCCTTGGAGGGCTGTTTGCTGGGCTCTCTTCTACTATCTGTGCAAGGTGAAAGTATGTTTACATTGTGAGTACTTTCTCCTTCCACTGCCATTACCTCTCCCACACACTGCATGTGTTCCAGTGACGTGCAAAGGAAGTTACAGCTGACATAGGAAAGGGACAGGCTTTTAAGATGTCCCCAGAGCCTTGAAACAAAGGCTATTACAAAGAACTGCCTGTGCTTCTTCCAGTGCAGAGAGTGCATGACACCCAATGGCAGCTTCTGAAGCCTGAGTTGTGCAATCCTGTGCAGCACCAGCAAGGCTTTGAGCAAACAGTCTCATAAAGCACGCGCTGAACTGAGCTCATGAGGCTGAGTAACGATGACTTCAACCCTGCATCCTTTCTCTGCATCAAGGAAAGAGGGTAATCATTACCAACAGGCAGCTTCATAAAGTGGTGCGCAGAGCGTGGACTGTTTCCAGTGCAGCAGCATGTGGGACTGCAGCTTCCGAAGCCCAGGCTGGAACTGGGGTGGGAAGAGGAAGAGGAATAGACCACGGTCTTATGCCACTCCTCTGTGTCAGAGCTGCACAGGCTTTCCCCTAAGTCAAGCCAGAAACAAGCACAGATTCCATTAAATAAGGCAGTCCCAGGACAAAGTTTCTCCAAGTGCCCAGGCACCATGAACAAAAGATGGTTTAATAGAAGTAAGATGAAAGAATTGTTCTGTTAAATTCAACCAGCACCTCCTGCTTCCAGACTGCTCTGTGGCCTATTTGTAACAGCAGCATGCTGGGGGGACTGCAAACACAGGTGTTAAAGAGTTACACTCTGTGGTGCTGCAGAACTTTAGTTAGTTGAGGCAGTGAATTTACCAAGGATTGACTGGAGCACAAAGGAAGTGGTTGGGGGGGTGTCTTCAATGGCAGGCAGAAACAAAAAGCATAACAAATCACTGCAAACTCTTAATGGGAATCAGAGGACAGAAGGGCTGCAAGGCATATACATGGAATACACGAGAAACAACAAGCAGAGCCTAGGAAACCAAGTAGCTGGATTATTTCTTCCTGAGTTGGAGCTTCCTGAAGTTTCTGTTTTGTAAAGGTGCTGAATCCTTCCTACAGCCCATGCACTAGGAGAACAATTTGTGGCCTCTTCAGTGGGCTAAAAGAGGAAATAACACAACTACAACAATTTAGCTGCAATTTAAAATTGCAGCTATTAAAATTGTCAAGGTGCTGCAGGGTTACAAACACAAGCCCTGATTCTGCCATGTGTTTCGCACTGGTGCTGCCTTCTGCTCCACCTCCAGATGTGGTTAATTCAGCAATCCACTCACAAATTGCTCCTTGCAGGACCAGGGCCAGAGTTGTACAAGCAAATTCAGTTTGGGGGAGTGACTTTTAGGGAGGCTTAAAAGGTCTGAAAGAGAAGAGGTGTAAAACTTCCTAAAAGCTTCATCATTCTCACTAATTCCCCCAGACAGGAGAATCAAAGGCCAAGTGACTTGATCACATCTCTCCTTCCTCCTTATTCCCAGATCAAGAAACAGCAACAGCAGCATGCCACAGTGGTGGGGGTGACCTGTGGTTGCAAGGTTACAAGAAGTAGTGAATACCCAGGAAGCTTTCACAGAGCCATTGCTAAGGGGTTTCTAGTAGCAGTATGTTACAAAACCTGAAATCAGGCAGTATAAAGACAAGGGGGAGGAGGCATATACTGGAGTGACAGTCACATGATGCAAAGGGTTAACACCAGCCTAATCCGACATTTTAGCTCTCTTCAAACACATGGGGAATGGATTGTGCGTAAGTGAGATTCCAATGGGCTCCAGCATGGTGTTACTTTCTCTGTATAGGAGTGAATTCTCACCAACACCCAAAATATAGACTGTTACAAAAAAGTTTCCCAGCTCCACTACCAAACCCTACAGGGAGGATAAATGAAAAATAACAGGACTGACAGCATATTGCGAGACTTCCCCCAGATCCGCTGCAAGAGCCAGCCTTTAGGATGAGCAGGGTTTACATCAGCAAGTGTTCATCCACGTGGTGGAGTTAACTGGCACGGTCTACAGTCCAGTCCCCCTCTCCAGCTAGCTGACCTTGCAGAAAAGCAGCTGTGCCTCACTGGCTCCTCTCTGTGCTTTTGGGGGTTTATCCCACAGCCCCAAGTGCTGTGCAGGAAATGGCATAGCTCTACAGACCCTTTCCCAGGGAACTGAGAGGAGAGATGTCTGTCTGACCCAGGGCAAAGGAGGGATTATAGGAAGCCTCTGGAGGACTTAGTAGCATGGGAGAGGGGCTAGCCTGCACCCACATTGCAGAGCAGTTATGTCAGCAGCCTTGGGGTTGTACTCTAGCCCATCTCCTTGGCTGGCCAGCAAGCTCAAGCCGAAAAGCATCTCTGATTTATAGGGATGTGGGTGTGGATAAGACACAAGTTACCAGCAACACTGGAGTTACAATCTTATTAACTCTGCAGCGAACAACCCACCCTAAGCAGGGAGGCCAAGGAGGCAGGGTGACTCCAGAAGAGAAACAGGACAGCCAGGCTTGTAGTCCTGGTCCAGCTGTGGCCTTCCCACTCTCGTTCTCTTCACATCACACATCCCGCACAAGGTGGGGCAGGACGTGGCTTTCCTTTCAGTCTCCAGGACACGGGATCTCAGCAGCAGGACCCTCTCCCCCTGTGCACATTGCAGCCACTCATCCCTCCTCCACCTCCACCCCGAGACTCTGCAGCTGGGCCCAGAACACACAGCCAGAAATGGGAGCTGTCAGCGCAATCACTGTGGGTTTCACAACCTCCTATTACTGCAGCTTTGCAGTTTATTTGCTCGGTGTGCCAACATAAGTGGATGCATGCTCTGTTCCTGTGGATATACGTGCATCTATCCGTCATGCTATCCACCTCCTAAAGCACAGGGGAATGTCAGGCCTGTGAAAAGGTGATGTCCATGGTTTGGCAGCTACACATTTTTGTGGTCGCTCTGTGTATCAGATGGGCATGGGAAATTCCTGCTGGGCTCTGGCAACAAGTTTCTCCCTTGGCTAATTTTTAATGGCAAAGGTTTTGTAATCACCATCCAAGCCTGAGGAACAGAAATTCCTGAGGAGTAATTGGCTTTGTCGGTCTGTTAGGCGCACTCAGCCTTGATCTCTTCAATTACTGTACGCATATACCTACTCTCACACTGACATGCTGATGAGGACAAGCCTGCCAGCTCCATGGATGGGTGCGTGTCTTCAAGCAGCACAACCGCACTGGCAGCTAATGCAGCACATAAGACATGGGGCAACACTAGCAAGCAACACTGGTATTGTCTTGGCGGCAGCCACTTTATGAGAAAGATCACATAGGAGACAGGACCTGTGGGGACAGGGGGACAAATGAAGTGGCCCACCAGTTGTTCCTCTTCTACCACTTGACTCAGGTTGCTGACCCCAAACTTATCCACCTGCCACCACATAGGGCACCGTGTTCTCATTGCCAGTGAGGCCTTCTTCACGTAGAAAACTGGTTAGCCACTATAGCAAACCCTCCCAACGGAGTCTCAGCTTCCACTGGCAAAATGTCTGTCAGTGGCTTATCCCAGATGATTTTGCTGCCAGCAGAGCAGCGCATTGTCTTAAGACTCTTGCCAGCACAGTAGTATCAATGGGAGGGACAGGATGACTTTTCCTTTCCTTAATTAACGGGGTTATGCACGCAAAAAATTGTTGGGAATGGACCAGGCTAATGACCCCTTAATGCTGCCTCATCAGCACACAGCATTTAAAGGATGTGTATGACATTGAAGCATGCTTTGAAGCCCCTCCATGGGGCCCAAGAGGGCTACACATAGACACAAATCTTCAGTCCCAGCATCTGTTCTATCAGATTACACACCGGGGTCTCAGGCACAACAAGCAAGGTCAGGATACACGTGCACCATCCTCCTCATGCACCCCAAGCCTTCATCATGGTGTGACCAGCACATTCCTCCACACCGTCTCCTGTCTACGTCTGTCCCACTCATATTCCTCCTGTCCCACATGCTGGTCCCATCCCGCTCCATCTTCCCCATGGCAAACTCTGCTACCGCCTTTTCCCCTCCAGCCCTCGGCTCTGCCGACCTTCCCTGGCTGGCGCCCAGAGCTGCTGCCCCTCCGGCAGCGGCTGGAGGGTTGATCCCCAGAGTTCACCGCAGGCAACTTTCACTCCCTCATCTCCTCTAATTGCGGTCGGCGCCCCCCGCACAGGGGGAACTCATAAATACCACGGCCTTACGGGGGAGTCTTCCAGCCAGTAATTGACTAAACTTTCCAGATGCGTTTCCAGCAAGAAATTAGAAAGCAATGTGACCCTTGTCAAGGGCACGGGCACCCCCCACAATGCAAACACCCTCTCCCAGGAAGGGGAGACGTGGGGCTGGTGGGGCCAGCAGGAGCCATGGTGGCAGGAGGCACTGGAGGGGTGGGGGACAGACGTAAATCAGGCCCTGCTCTCCCCCAGACCCTTATCAGTGCTGCTCGGCATGGTGAGCAGTCCAGGAGGGATGTGACCAGGGCAGGCGCTGACACTGGTGGAGATAACGGCCCCACCGGGGCAGGCCTTGCTCCCCTGGGAGCTTCCAGACCCTGCGGCCCAACTGTGCGGCTCTTCTCGCTGCCATTGCAGCCTGCTGCTTGGCAGCCTCAGTGCCTTAACCGGGGCAGGGTGTCACTTCCCCATCCCCTATCCCCTTTGCCACACAAGAAACAGCACTGGAGCTTAATGAAAAATAAACAAGTCAGGAGTTTTACCTTTTCCCTTTCCCTCAGCACCCAAGCAACACCATCACTTTCCAAACATGCTTCTCTACCTCCAGCAACACCGTGATGGGACAGGAGGTGTAGCAGAGTCTCACTCTTCCTGGAGGCTTGACTCAGCTCAGGCTCCAAAAACCATGGCACCACCCAGCAAAGCTGCCACCTCACTGGACTGTGCAAAAGGCCAAAGAATTGGGACAGCATGGGGTGCAGGGCAGAGAGGTGTAGGGACAGAGTCCAGGTAGGGAAGAACAGGGAAAGGCAGACGTCCTTGGTAGGGGTGCCTGTTACCAGTGGGATCTGGAGCCACTTGGGCATACAGCCGAGGGACCAGAGGGGTCTCTGGGAGGGAAATGTGCCCTCTGTGTGCCAGGCTCCTGCACCCCCTGGCTCCCCCGGCACAATGACTGCCAGGGCAGAAATGGCAGTCTCCATCTGTAGGGCTTGCAGGCAGGGGAGGGGGATCTAGTCTGAGGGAGGGCATCCTCCAGCAGCAGTGAGGGGTGAGGAGGCAAAACCAGGTGTGCTGCGGTGTGCTCCTGGACAGCCATGGATGGTGGCTGGGAAGTGGCAGCCAGGGCCAGTGCAGGGAGAGCAGCAGACAGGTCCCTGTGGGGCAGGACAGGGCTCCCTGGATGGGGCATGGAGGGAAGTGCTTGGGGAGTGCCAGTGATTCACAGCATCGTGGGCAGACACAGATAAGTAGTTGAAAGGTCTTTCACCCTGCTAATCCCACTTCCCTCCGATAGCTTTAAATCCATCACTTAAAAATTCAGTGTTTCTCTGTTGGAAAGCTGGGTGGCCTACAGGATGAATGGAGCTCTTCAACCCTGGGGCAGCAGGGAGACTCCAGAAAACAGGGCCAGGAAGGTGCTGGCATGTTAGCACGTAGCTGGGTTATAATTTACACGCATACGCCATATGCTTGCTCCCATTAGCATCTTGGCTTGGAAGGCACCCAGTCTCCTTTCACCCCTGAAGGAGTCGGCCTCATTAGAAATCACTCGGAGGCGTGCGTGGCTCTATTTGCCTACAAAATAGAGGCAGCTATACGAAGACCAAAGGTAAGCCGTGAACATCAGGCTTGTTCCTCTTTGATGGAGTCAGAAAGATGGCACTTTTCACAGCGCACAATCTCAAGCTGGCCATTTTCCCTGAGGGGACACAGCACACAGAGACACCCTTGCTGCAATTTCAGTGACCTCAGGTGGCATGCAATAGAGATCGTTTGCGTTTGCGTTTGCATATTTAAAATAACACCTATAAGAGATTGCCCAAGGGTCCAGTAAAGATCACTTAGTTGCTAGAAGAGAAGTCTAACTGCATGTCTGTCCATGTTAGCCAGGACCTTGGGGCATTTAAAATGGGATTGAGCCCATGCGTAAGTATGGTTTTATTATTGTCACTGGCACCATTCACACTGAGTGCATCAAATACTGTCCCCCCTCCTGCATTCCTCTAAGAAAGATGCAACTGTTTCAGAAGCCCCAAATAAGCTGCAGAGGTAGGTGAGGTCCTCAAGGGTCAAACCAGTACTCCCAGATACTTGGAAGGGCTTTGCCTTCATGTAGACTTATCTCCAAGCAGCTTACCCACTCTCCCACCACTCTGGAAGGCAACAGCCCCACAATGTCCCCTCCTGTCCTTTTCCACCGTGTTCCTATGACTTCCGCTTAAGCCAGCTCCCTGATCCTGCAACAGGCCCAGTGCAGGGTCCCAGATGGAGGGCTGGGAGGAGGAAGGCTGCTGAGTCTGTATATTCTTCCAGATCTGCCCCTGCACACTCCTCCACGCAGAAATATCCCTGCTCCTATCAGCAGTATTGGAGCTGACGTCCTTCGTGACGCAGGTAACGTCCCGCAGGGCTCGCCCCGCCGGGCACCTGGACCCTGCCCACCCCAGCTGTGAGGAGAGACCTCACACTCACCTCGTCGCTGGTGCTCGCAGAATCAGTATGGGTCTTATTGGTCCCTTGAAGTTTGGGCCTGGTGACAAAGTGCAGCAGCACTGATTTAGACCCACCCAAAGAGCTGCCCTTTGAAATTCTGCTCCCCTGCTCCCAGCAGCCAGTGTTCTCCTTCCTTTGGGCTGTTAAAAGGCCATACTGACAAAAGCCCTTGCATGCCCTCTTGACCAGCATTTCCAAGCATTGAAACCAGGACTGCAAGTGTTGAAAGCACTGGAGCTCAAGCCCACAGTCCCTGACTGGCGCCTCTGTCGTGTTGTCATAAGGAGGACTTGGATCACAGACAGGAGCGATGGACTGTATGCAGTAGCTGCCTCAGGCATGCAGCAAAACTCTCAAGGAACGGCCTCAAAGGCAGCCTCACCATCATGCCAGCGTATACCTACTATGGAAAGGTGTTTCCAGAGACCCTATCTCATTCCCTGTTCTGATTTGACCACACTGGAACCTTTGCAGTAGAAAGAAGCACGACCAGGCCCTGTGGGGCCAGAACAAAGGGAGTTCACATAGTGAATGCCTAAAGCGAGCTGCTGAAATCCTGTCATGCCCTGGTGCACAGGGTCAGAGCTCTCTGACTAGTTAGGTGCTAACTCATCGGTCCCAAGCTACTGACTCAGGTCAAATACAACCTCCACCTCAGTGAGAGAAGTAGCTTCTGCACCTCTCTAAATTCCTTTCCTTCCTTTCCTTCCTTCCATACCCATCACCCTCATGTTGTCCCCAGAGCTCTTCCCTGTCTTGCTTTAGGAGCCACAGGCAGGGACAAGCTGGAGAAGGGACACAAGAGACAGTTCTGCTTATCTCTCCCAGAGGGAATTTCTCATCTCCACTCCTTTGTGCTCAGCTGCCCATGATGCAGTCCTGTCACTAGAGACAGTGTCTGGCATGATGTGCTGACAAAGTCACAAGAGATGTGGAGTGCACGTGGAGATCAAGGCACAGCTGACACAGGCTTTAAGGCCATTCCCACTGCTCTGCTCATCAGAGAAAGGAGGTGAGTGTCGGGGTAGAAAGGGGAGAAGGGTTATCTTCTGCACTGTGCCGAGAGCCAGGAGCAAACCTTGGCTCTTCTTTTCCTCCAGCTCAGCTTCTCTCAGCCACTCATATTTCCCTCCCTGGTCCCAGCTGGAAGCAGCACAGGTTGACAGATGGAGGCATCACTCCACGACCTTTGCAGAAGGTAGAAAACCTTTTCCTCATATCCAAGCAGCGCTGTCAAACACCGGTGCAAGCTCCTGTGTCAAGCACATCAAGTTTTTGCTCCCTGAGTTGACAGTGAGGCAGGCTCTTCTGGACAGGCATCCAAGAGCACATTGTCTCCCTCCTCCTCTTCTGCTCTCCGATTGCACAGTTCCTCATCTGGAAGATTCCTCATTCAGATGCTTATCTGCTGAGTTTGGCATCAAGCTTAGATCTGAGCGCTCTGCCCACAATCCTGCTGCACCTCTGTTTGCAAAGGATCATGATGATGTACACTGTGACTGCCTGGCAGAGGAGGGCAAGTTAGCATTTGCCTGGCAGTTTTCACACACACTGCTCTACCGATTACAAGCGCTCATCCATGCCTCCATTTAGCACGGAGTTCACTTGCCAGGAGGGGTTTGCTCGTTTCCACAGGCTGGGACCGGAACTGTTGCCAGCACCTTCAGCAGCAAGAGCAAAGCCCTGCTCTGAGTGCCCTCTTCCTGCATCCTCACAGACATCCAGGCTCTGTTTCTTTCTCTTCACAGCCCCCAACTGCCCCCTCCATTCCCCAATCTGCCCTCACAGCTCACTTCAGCTAGGTGGGAAACTCAGGAGCCTTCAGTGCACTCAGAACAGCCTCCCTCTTGCATTGGACTGCTCCCAAGTACTTTGTGCTCTGGTCTCTGGAAGCTGGGGCCTGGAAAGAGGTCAGGGGAACCTGCTGGTCCTCCTGGGCTGAGTGCACATCCCCAGCCCTAAATGACTGCACTGAGAGTAGGTCAGAATCAGGCCAGGGTAGAAAGCTCATTCATCGGGCTATGCAGAGGGCTGCTGTGGCCAATGCTGTCCTTGCCGCTTTGGCAAATGGGACGAGCTAGCAAGAGCACGTTGGTGCTGGTGTTACAGTGGCTATGCCTCCTAGTATAGAAATGCTGCTTTTAAAAAACACCCCATGTCCTTACGTGTCTCACTTTCACCATGAGGCTGACCATAATAAAGGCCTGCTTAGCCTGAAATCACTGGATTTTCAATGGTGCTCAAATCCCACTGAGCACAATAGCGAACCCCACCTCCCGAGGGGCAGCAGAAGCAGTGCTGAAAAGCTGTCCAGCAGTGCTGCCACTGCTGGAGCCCCAGACGTGCAGTGGTGTGCCTGCAGGACGCCTCATCGGGAGGGAAGAACAAGTAGGACTTCCCCTTCCCTGATGCTCTGTCTCCACCTTTGTGTTGCAAAAACAAAGAGGTTTGGGTGTGATCCCGCCCTGTGCCCAGCAGCAGCTCCAGCGGTTGCGTGCACAACGTGCCTGCTCCTGGTGCTGCTCATGGAGGAGGAGGGCGCCCGTGCCCTGGGCATGTTGCTCAGCCCCTGAGGCACCATGCTTCTCCCTCTCCAAAGTACACATGCCTGTACTACCACCTCCATGCCAGCAGTGGAACCATTGCTGGAGACTTTTCCATGCTGAAAGCCAGGCTGGACAAGGAAAGCCGGGCTCTTCCCAAGGTGCCCGGCCGCCTCCTAACATGAAATCATGGGGCTGATCGATGCAGATGAGCACGTAGGGCAGTGGGAGGGACAGTGTGTGCTATCCCAGCCTGACTAAAAATGCTTATAGTTTACAGCCAAACCTAGCTTGACCTCCTCCAGGATTGCCCCAGGGATCTGGGCTCTTCTTCTCCAGCTTTCCTTTTCTCATTTTATTGTTTTGACCTTTATAGCAATATCCAAGTAAACCCCTCAGGCTAGAAATCAAGGGGCTGCAGTTTTCCTCAGTGGTCAGTGGAAGTCAAGAACAGGGAGAGACATGTACTAATTCACTCTGCCACCTACAGCAGCACGTAGAGGATCCAGGATCCCACCACCAAAAACTAGAGGCAGGGTCACAGCTGTACAATGCAAGGCATTAGGTGTCAAAAGGAAGAAAAGAGCAGAAAAGGAGGAAAAATCCCTTGACACTGCACACGCACATGTCCCCAGCTAAAAGCCACTACCAGAGCAAACTGTGAAGACCCCAGGCGAGAAGGAACAGAGTTTCAGTGGTGTCTCCATCCAGTTTGGCTCCCATGCTGAGAAGAGGAGACTGTGACATGCAAGCTGGCAAAGCCTGCGAGAGCCAAGCTATACAGCAACATTGGCAGTCAGGAGCAGAGCCTCTGGGCTATTCCATCTAGGATTATTTTTCTTTTTTTTTTTTGGAGTCTTACTCTGCTTTTTCCAAACTCCAGACTCTGGCAAGCATTCTGGACAGCCTGGTAACTGTGTGCTAAGTTTGGCCTGAAAGCATATAATCCTAATGAGAATAAAAAGACCTGACTCTCTCTGGGAGCTCTTGCTAGGCTTCAAAGGAGCCAGGACTTACCAAGCAGTTTTGAAAGCCATCCATGACTTCTGGCCCACTTTCTGATCACTGCTGAGGAGGGAAGGCTGCATGCATGCCTGGGAAGGGGCATGGAAGAAGAAAGCAGGGGGTGTTCAGAAGGAGCGGGCTGGGGGAGGTGGGGGTCCTCATGCAGTGGGGGATGGCCTGGGGGAGTTTGTGTGCCAAGACGGGGCTAGGAGGAGCAGGAAGGACATACATGAGTTTTCTTCTTGTTGCTGAAGACAGTACAGATGGCATGGTGGAGATGAGAGGGTGGGATGGGAAGGGAAGATATCCATTAGTGTCCAGGGGGAAAGGCAGGGCAGCAAATAAGAAGCACAGATCTGGGTGTCAAGGTAGACACTGTCTACAGACAGGAGAGGGCTAGAAAAGACACGCTGGGAGCACACACATTAGCCTGCGTGGATGCTCACATGCATGATGAATCAGGGCTCCTGTTTCTTCATCTGCCCACTTAGCACCAACCCCCTGGACCTTGTAATAATGTAAACACCTGTCCTAAAGGAAAGTGCTTCCTAGGGCTGGAGATGCTCCAAGAGAGCAGGCTGGCTCATCCCAACACTTTCCACCTTACACTGGTTTTGCTGTGTATGTCAGAAGGGAGCAAATATATTTGTTTCAGCAGAGACATTGCTCTGTGCATACATAAGTAAGGGACGAAAATGTCCACAGCCTCTACCAACACAACATAGTCGGCCTTGAAGCTTTTGGTGGGTTCCCCTCCACCACCACCCTGGCAGGGAAGAGAAGTACTGTGTGCTTTAGCAGAGATATTTGAGGCCAAGGAGCACTGGCAGGCCATGAATGATGAAAAAATAACACTGCCACGCAGGTTTTAGTACTAGTTCAGGATATCACATGAACTGAGGCAAAGAGGAAACTGGAGAGTTGGGAATGAAAGGCCAACCTAGCTACTGGAGAGAAAACAGCAAAGCCCCTTTGTGAATCTTTTCTCTCCTGTCACATCTAATATTGCCCAAGTTAGGGCTGCACATGGATGTGCTGCTGATGGAGCACTGTGAAGTCAAAAGCCTGGTGCTATCCAAGATGTATGTGTGGCACACTGCTAGTTCAGAGTGGGGCTATCACCCCCACAGGTACTGTTGACAGTTCAGTGCCTGATCTCTTACGGATTTATACACATCTGGCCATCCTGCTGCTGGAAAGCCTTATGTGGAAAGCCAACTGCAATGCATTTAGCAGACTGTGGAGATGCTCACCTGCCTGCCAGCTGCTTCCTGCTGCTCTGCTGACTTGCTTCATCACTCCTTCCTTGTGAACATCTGCGTTTTCAACACCAGTCAACAGCAGTCATAGCTGTTACTTAATGAGTTGCTCCACAGGAGCTGCTTGCCCAGAAGTAGAGGCAAAGGCCTGTCTTCCCTGCTCTCCAGGGGTCCCAGGCTGCATCCCCAGGGAGGACTCAGCCCCACCACTCACTCCACAGCTCCTAGCAGCAGTGAGGTGGGTGGCAGCATCCCACCCCATGCACAAGCACAGCTGCACTCTGTTCAGAGCCGGCAAGGCCAGGGTGTGGCACCAGTCTGCACCCCAGATTGTAACACCCCAGCCCTCTTAGCAGCCCCAAGAGCACACACACATGCACATACACACTCTCAGCCTGGGCCCAAGCACAGCCTCCGATCCAGATGTGCTCTCCTACCCAGCACTCATAGACAATGGAAATGGTCTCATTAAAAAAACTGGAGACAGAATGAATCACAGCCTGCTGCAGGCCTGGTCTCTGGGCCCTTCCCAAAGAGATGGGGCTAGCAAAAAGCAACCAGCCTGTCGCCTGGAGCAGCCTGCTAGCTTCATGCAGCACCGGGAGGAAGCATCCTGCTCATCACTCTAAGACCAGGCTCACCTTGGGAAAGGAGTGGAAAGGAAAAGTGCTCCAGCGATATGGTGAAGAAGCCCCAGTACTACAGCAGCAGTTGCTGGAGAACAGCGCTTTTGGAGCCACAGCCCATGCAAGGAGCCACAAACGCCAAGGGATGCTGTAATGTTGTAGCAGTGAGAGAAAACAGATCTCCTCTGAGGAAAACAGCCCCAGCTTTTTCCTCAGGATGCAGAGGTGACTGTGTCTTGCTCTGGGCTGGTCTGCTTCCTCCTAGAGGACATAAGAACTAGCACCTATTTGACTTGTCTCTCCCAGTCCTGGTTTCAATTGCTTGTAACTTGCCACTTTCACCGCTTAGGCTGACATTTTCCAGACCAGGCATCTGCCTCAGCCTGTTAAAAGAAAACGAAGAAAGAAAAAAAAAATAATAAAAAAAAAAACCCAAACCAAATAAAACAAAAACCCCCACACACATTTAGAGATTTTGGCCGTTTTCAGACTATAAGAAGAAAAAGAGATTATTTTGTCCGCGCTAAAAATCAGCACTAACTTGTTAACTGAGAGTTTACAGTTTAAAGCAAGAACTTGAAATTAGGCAAGGGAAGTGCCTCGCTGCCAAGAATACGTCTTTGCTGTCCCCAAGAAAAATATCCCTAAATTTTCATCCACTTACGAGCTCGATACTCAGAGAGAACAGATTTGGCAGAGCTGGCAGCTCCATGCTGCAACATTCCTGCTCAAAGCGAGTGTGCGGTTTGTCCACATGTAGCTCCCAAATACCGAACTGAACCAGTCCTATATGGGAACATCTCCCCATGTCAATGTGCTTGGGGTGGGGGGCTGTTATGAAAATTTTACCTTCTCTACAGAACATAAGCACTTGCCTTGTAAAATCTTGCTGAATCACTGAGTCCCAGTTGCCAAACATTAACTGAAAACACTTGCCAGGCCTACCCTAACTTCATTTGCTTCACACACCTTTTGATATCTGCTTGTGTCCCACAAACAGATTTGGTTTCCTCCCCTAGAGAAGCCTAATTCATGTCCACCAATCCTGATATCTGTGCAAGTCAGAAAAAAACATAATAAAAATGTAACATGATGGTGTATCTATAGTATCTGATCTCCTTACACACCAGGGAGTTACATCTTAGATGCAAAGATAACCTTTTTTCCATCACTTCCTCACTGGGGAGGTTTGACAATGTTTTTAACCTCTATTGCCATGTAGGCTCTTACTTCACTTTTGTCTTTGCAGCTTCTGATTAGAAGTCCTAAGTAATATTGATCCTGCCTCTGAAACTTGGGCCTCTGATTCTTTTATCCTGCACCCAGGAGAGGAATCGGGGTATTTTGAAGCCTCCTGCCTCAGGCATTATGCTTTTGGACAGATGTGGCAGAGTGGGGAACACAGCCCATGGATGGTGACTCCCAGAAGAGCTGGCCATAGCACAGCAAGCCCTGACACCCATCACCCTTGGTGATCCTCAGCTGTAGAGAGGAAAGCTGGCTAAAGGAAGACCATGGCACTTTTCACCAAGGGCTACTGGGCTGCATCTTTCAGGGTATTTGGAGATCCAGATTTCCAGATTCAGCTTTCACACCAGTGGTCCAAAAAGCAGAGTTAACCACAGCACTAATGAAGGTACATAGCACTCTTCATACACCAGGCCCCCTACGCACTTTGTGAGTATCAGTTTCACCTCTCAACAGGGACACTGGGTAATAATTATTACTTTTGCATAGAAAACAAAAGATACTGGACATGAGGCAAGTTTCCCACAGACAAAAGATCAGCCATATGCAGAGTTACAAGAGAAACCCGTGTGTCCTGACTCCATTCTCCCTGCTCTGGCTGTGACAGTGAGCTGAAATAGCAAATACCTACCACATATAGAAAATAGAACACATGGCTGCTGCCTTACAGAAATGCTGCACCCTCTGATTTTAGCCAAGACATTTGTGTCCACGTCTTCCTTGTTCTGCCAAATATTTATTTGTAGCTATGCCTAGCCACACTGATAATGATGGATATAGCAAAGGGAGGTGAAGGAGAAAAGAATGATGATCCAGAGTGATGGGTATTCATGGGGTGGGAGTTAGGAGTGTTTTCCTTTCCTGCCCTCTTTATTAGCATGTCAAGGTTTGTAGGGAGCATAGTGGGGTTTTCTAATTAGACCAACTGATGTATTTGGGAAACGATGGACAAGCTGTCAGGAGCTGGAGCTCTTCTTAGGGTCTGAAAAAGATACATCAAACTTCAAGCTAAGTATAGACTGCAAGCAAGCATTCCAAGTTTAACTTCAGTGTGTCAATCAGCTAGCTGTTTTGAAGGAAAGGAGGTTGTTGGTGCATCCACAGCAGTAAGAAATATTAGCAAGAGAGACGGGTAAAGGCTGTTTGTTTCTATATAGTAAGCAGAGGCAGAAGTTCTTGCCAGGCAATTAGCAAGGGATTAGTGGAAGAGTGGGGAGCTGGGGAAAATTGTAAAACCAGTACTAGTGCTGCATCTTTGGTTTCTAGCATCCATTAAAGTCACAGATTTTAACTCCCTGCTCGTCTTTTGAAGGTGTTTCCTACGTTTGCCATAAGGATCAAGTCTGTGATAGAGTGGCCGTTCTGTGAACAGTGCTCTTCTGTCTGCGTAAGCCTGTTCCTGTCACGTACCAATGCCCGGTATGAGTTCATTCATGGCACAGGGATGGTTTGGTCACTGCGAGTTACCCAGAGGACACAGAGCATGCTGGAGGACATGTGCCACAATCTGCATGCCACTGTGATGGCTTTGGGAGGTCTCAGTGATTTTATCCTCTGTTGTTCAAACAGAGTCTGACTCCAGGGTGACAGTGCCTTGTTGTGCCATAAAACTCCCAGTATGGACTGCTTCTCCCTAGCCTGAGTTAATGCTAGCACCACCCAATGCTTCATCCCTGTCTTTTGATGACTGCTGTTGCCCATCTATGCCTTCTTCTGAGACCTGGCATGGGTCTGGGAGCTCCCTGCAACTTAAGCCTTGCACTGTGAAGGGTATCCAGCCTCTCTGCAGGGGTTACAAATGGTTATCCTGACACAGGCAGGACCGTGCTCATCCTCAGCCTGCCCTGAGTGCTGGGAGCTGCCATCACAGCTATCACACTTGGTTACACTGGATGCTGTAAATCTGGATGACTGTGTAGGAGGCATGGGGCAATTTCTGTGGATGAAAGAAGTGGGACCAGAAGAACCTTCCCTCCAGCCTGGGGGACAGGGTCTAAATAATACTCTTTGCTGAGTCCCTACCACATAATTCATTGCAAAGTATCTTCTTCCTCCTGCATCTCACCCCGTTTCAGACTCTCTGACTCTCTCATCCCTCTCTCTCTTCCAATCTCCGCTGTTTTTTCTATGAAACTATTCATCAGATAATTCCCACAGACAGCTCCCGAGCATCAGTTCACTCATGAACAGCTCTGTGTAAGCCTGCTTGAAATACCGCTGCTCTGAGTGGATGTGCAGGTGCTATGGGATCCTTCTGCCCCCTGCCACGAGGGGAACCCTTTGGATGGCGCAGATATGCTCGACTACAAATTCCCAAATGGTTTCCTAAGGCCACTCTTTGTAGTCTGATGTTCATGTCCCTCTGGAGCACAGAGAATGCTCAAGGTAGAACCACCATGCCCAAGAAGGAGTTTGCTAAATGAATAGCTATGGATCAGCTTAACCAGAGATGCAAACATCTCTGGGCAGTTTTGACAGAAGGGCTAGCACCAGCCAACTCTGCAGCAGGCATTTACAAAGTTTCCGTGCCCCTGCTAAATGAAAGGAGCATAGAGGTGGATAAATTAGTATCCACTGCTTGCCCCATCCTTTTTCCATGGTTTCCTCTGTGAGCACAAACCAGCCAAAGCCTTTGCCTGGGCCCATCCCCAGCACCACAGCTGAACACTGCTCCAGCTGAGATCATGTTGGAAGGCATTTCTCATGGTGATGGGCCTGCTTTCCTCTGAAGAGGGACTTAAAACAAAACAACTAAAGCCACTCAATTAGAGTTTGGGGCTTAGAAGGCCCTTTATCTCATGAAAAAAGAGATTAAAGCCCTCTGATAATTTATAAAGTGCTTAAAAGTTTAAAGGAGAATTGGGCTTTTATCTGAACTATCAGATAACATGAGGCACAAAAAGGCCACGCACAAGGCAGCCCCAGGGTGCAGTCACTTCATGGCAGAGAGCTTGTGCTTCCAACCATGGATCTGATCCCAGTCCCTGAAATTAATAGCCAGACTCTCAGGCTCTCATGGACTAGTAGCCAGGCCAGTCTGACATGTCCCCATGGCTCAGACATGCAGTCACGTAACTCTCGCTTAGAAAGTCCTTGAGTGTCCTCACTTAGTAGTGCCTGACAGCTCATGTGGTGAGATGGGCTGGATATCCCGGATGCCTTTGAGTGAACATCCTGGCGCTGAGGGCTTCTCCCACCACATTGACGGCCACTGCTTACTTAATGAAGGTGTGCGGTGTGCTCAGCATGCCCTAAGCAATGTATAGTTGGCCCAAGTGCTCTCAGAAGCTTGCCCAACCTGTTTTCATTTGAGCTGGTATTTCAGACAGCCAGTTATTATTTGGGTGGTTGAGGCCATATTCATTGCTCTCCTTGTAGACTTTTTCTGTCGTCCCAGCTCTCTCTCTGCTCATTATCCACTTTGGCCACTGCTGACAATGGTGTCCCGGCAGGCTGAGACCACCATCAGACAATGGAGGGAAGAACATGTGTGGGACACAGAGTGTGCCCTGGAGCTGGCCCTGGATGCTGGAACTCGCTCCTGCAGGAGATGGGCACTCCCAGGCTCACGGCAAAATGCCAAGCTCAACTATTCCTCAGCACTGCCCACACATGTTCTTGGAGAAAAGGGGTATCCTTTGTCCCCAGACATCTTCTTACTCGCTACATTAACCCTGTCCCGCATGTGCAAGAGACAATAGTGGTGCGCATAATCTAGAGCTAGGTTTGTGCTGGTGGGCAGGTCATGTTCACACCTGGTGATGGTGTGGCCAGCTGATGTCTAACAGCTGGGTTCTCCTTCTCTTTCCTTCAGAAATCACTGGTTTGCATCATTTCATCTTCTCCGACAGCCACAAAGTTAGTGTTTTTGAAACTTCTACTGCTCTTTCAGATGTGGTTGAAACTGGCTGACATGTTGCAGAGCTACTTGAAGAGGAAAGGATGAACAGCCAAACAGGCAGTTTCCGTTGGAAAATGGGCTTTAAAAATACCCTGCAAATAAACCAGACTTTATTCCTTTGTGCTGACCCTCAGTTAAACTATATACTTCATCCAACAGATAAAAAAGTCCTAACTCCAGTCATCTTAACATGCAGACAGAGCCACCCGGCCAGGCCCATCCTCACTTGATCAAACTCCTCACTCTCTAACGAGTGAATGAACCAAAAACTCCACCTTGCATCTGCTTTGCTGGCAGCCCATAAAAGGATCAAAATGTTCCCAAACAAATGCATTATGCAAATTGTTTGCCAAATACTCATTTGTTTTCAAGGGCCTTTTTGCAACCTTTCAAGGCCCAGTTGAAGATGAAGGTTACCTCTGGAGATTTGGGTAGGTGTCTCAGGGAGGCAGGGCTTTGTCAAGTAGCTCTGGTCTGAGGGTCAGCAGACCTGAGTCCCTCTCCCAGCTCTCTCCAGGACCTTCCACATGATCTTAGAAACAATTCCCCTTTGTATTTTATCTCTCAGAGTTTGTCCACCTGCTTCATTTAAACTGTTTTCTCTTTAGGGAGGAGGCTGGTGTTAGTGAAGATTTGACCAGCATTTCCAGAATGGGACCATGAACTGGACAGACAGGCCACTGCAACACTACCAGTGCACAAAACTAGATAAGGACTTTGCAAGTCTTTGTTTCTGGAGAAACATGTGCAAAGAAGTAAGTATGTATGTAAAATATATCTAAGGGAATACATACATATATATACACATATATAATGCTCACATGTATAAAGAACCCAATATAAAGGGTGAGAATTGATGTATTTAAACCTTAAGAAGTCATCTTTGAAAATGTCTGCAAGTGTTTGATCTAGTTATTGGTACTGGCAATGTGCATGGGACATGGGAAACCGGTAGCAATTACTGAGATGTGCCACACAGCCAGGCCTGCCTGACACTTCCCATGCAGGTAGAGAAGGCTCACTCCTGGTGCCACTGGGCATCAGTACTCGGTAGCCAACAGCTCGCATCTGCTCAAGAGGATTTTGTGTGTGCATCGCCACTGGGCCTGTGCGGTGCTAAGCATGAGAGCCACTGTGAGATGGAGGTGTTCAAAACACTTGAGCAGCATTAGGACATTTTTGGGGTTTGTGCTGTGGTTTGTCCTTTGGGTTAGGACACCACCGGAACTGGCCAAGAATACTTTAGCGTGACAAAGTTCTCATTTGCATGGCCGGCATGCTAACATCCTCATTCTTACCTTGCATGTCTGTCAAGCATAAGCAAAGTATACATTAATTGTGTCTGACTGAATTTTAGATGCTCTTTTAAAAGGTCGCTGATGTAAGTTTAGACAATAGGCCAAGAAGAGGCTGAATCGCTGTGGAGAACACGCAAGGCATTCTCCTGTGTCACTGATTTAATAAGGAAGAGGTGAATACACTCCTGTTTAGAAAAGCCCAAATACTTTGAAGGTTTCTGCTTGAATGGAAATTGGAATTCACTTTGGCTGCGCTCTCACCATCTGTGTGCTCACCTCCCTGTGCTTCCCCAGCCAAGTACTTTTACTGCGAGGAACATCTGCAAGAATAGCAAGGGATGCTGCTAGCTTTTTGTGGGAAATCCTGTTTCCAGTAGGTACCTCTTTCCAAGTATGAGGCTCATCCTCCAAGAGGTGATGCATGAGACTCAACATCCAAGACTGTAAATGAAGTGATCAGCATGTTCCAGGAAAATGAAGTTAACTCTTTTTTTGAAGCATTGAGGATTTGCAAGAAATAATAAACTGCTGAGAGTTCATCAGGAGGCAAGACATAAATGTATCACTTGAGATGACAAATAATCAATCATAAAGTCATGGGCTGCTTGAAAACTTAACCAGGGCTGAAATGCCCAGATGTATGATTGGAAGTGTTACTCACTTGGTTGCACGCATGAATCCTTAAGTCCACCTAAGGGTAACTAGAAACTTAGCCAAGATCCAAACAAGTTGCCTTAGCTGCCAACTCCAAGGCCCCTTTGCTTAGTCAAGTCCTCTGTGCAATACACACTTCCTGCCCTATCCCTTGCCAAAGTCCCACTCATCTGCAGCTCAACCCCAGCAGCAGATGGAAAACATCCACAGCAAGAAGCAATGGGAAAAACCAGTTCTGGTTGGCTCCTTACCCCTCAGCACCCTCCGAAATCAGTGAGCTGTGCTGGCTCCCTGTCCCAGAGAATGCTGCCATCTCTCCCTTTCTATTTTAACTGCCTCACATAAGGAACGGAAAATTCTGGGAGGGGATTAAGGTGCCGGGAACACTGGTATGCACTGAGCTGTGAATAACCTCCCACTTGTCTGAGGGGCAAGAGACGGAATACTGAGGGAAGCAGGGCAGACCAATGGGACACCGACACGGATGCCCCGCCATAATCACCCTGTGCCTCACATGCCATAAAAAACAATACACCAGGCGTTATATTTATTATATACCTTCATAAAAGCCCCAGATAGCAACACGTGCCAGAGTGTGTGCTGAATTACACCTTTGCTGCAGCTCCAGACACAAGGTCCAACCAGGCACCACTCACTCCCTGGTAGAGTATCTCATGGAGCAGCATGCTAGAATTTTATAAGCACTGGATGTGCCCAGCACATGAACATGAACAACTGCCGCATGCCTAGCGCACCCCAATAGGGAGGCTGTGCATTATTGCAACTGCCATAATCACAGCTTCTTATCTCCGGTGTGATAACAGGCAGACAGTTTCTATTGCGCAACCTGCACCACGTAGGGCCAAGCAGCCCACAGCGCGGCATCACTGGCATTCTAGGAACGGCTCTGCTCCTCTGCTGCCAAAACACACCGCCCGCAGCACGTCCCAGTGCGGTGGCACGCAGACAGGGAGCTACAACCACAGGGAAACCTCTTCCTGCAGCCTTTTGGGGCTGGCCACAAGCGTGTTTCAGGAGGCACATCATAAAGCCCTGCCGGAGAAGGCCAGCGGCTGGGTGGCTGTGGAGCAGCTAAGACAAGATCCAGCACCACCCAGCGTGCCTGTTGCTTATATAAAACAGCTAATAAAGCTGGTTATCATCCAGGCAACTCCTGCATTAGGTGTCAGTGGCCATGTGGAGGACTCCCAGAACCAATATACATGCTGGCTTTGCTGCCAAAGGAGAGGAATGTAAAGTAGGAACTCAGCGGTTGGGTTTTGTTGGTCCTTTAACAGACATTTAGCAACAAACGTGGAACAAAGCTATACTCAAAAGGCACTTAAGCATGTGTGGATTAAAGTTAAGCATGTGTTTGTGTGCTGTCCTAGATCATATCCATTGCAATCTCAAGGCCTGTGTCTGGGGAGACTGTTGGTGGAAGGCATCTCGATACAAAATGCCACCTACTGAGAACAGGCTTTGAACGGGTCACCACACCTCATGGGAGGATATATCAAACCAATATGCAGAGACAAAGAATTACCCCTGTAGGTGTAGACGCTCCAAGCAGTTTTGGTAACACTCACCAGCAAAACCCAAACAAGCTCATACAGCTGCATTGTCCTCCCAGATTTTTGTGAAAGAGCCTAGAAGGCACATAATAGAGGCAGGCTCACACCCCTGCCCGATGAGGACACATCCTTCCATTCCTTAGGGTGAGAATATACCGCAGTGCATTTAGTTGCAACCAAAAGCATGAGAGGCAGGTAGGCCTCAGTGAAAACTCATCCAAGGAAATTGTTAACATGCATTACAAGAACCAGGGGCATCAAATGAAAGCGGCAAACAAAACAAGCAGTAGGAGGTGTCCATTTACACAACAGGTAGTTTACTCTGTGGAAGTCCTTGCTGCAGGAGGCTGCGGGCAGTACAAGTTTACAGGATTTCAAAATAAAACACAACAAACATATGGAAAAAAAAAAATAAAATCAACAAAGACACTAAGTCTGCCCCAGGAAGTCCCCAAAGTACAAACTGTGGGAGGCTGGGGAAAATTTGGGAGACATATCACTATACATTTTGCCTGCAAATAACACTCTCTGTTGTGCATGCGCTATCAGCCATGGTTGGAGCCAGGCTGCTGGGCTCCATGAACCCTTGGTCTGACACAGCACAGCTGTTCCTCCCCTGTGCACATGCACTTTGTGCATGGTGGAGGCAGAAGGGAGCCAGAGGGAACACCCAAGCCTTGGATCACGCTCTGTCCCATAGCTATTTGGGCATGATCAGGGATAGACATTTTACTCAAAATAAGATTGGGCAGAGGCTTGAATCCATGCACCTCTCAAGCCATTTCCGTAGGCACAAACACTAGCATGCACCCCTCATCTTCCAGCTCTGAAAAATCTAAGTTTCAGTCTGAAAATCGCGTTTCACACACAAAAAATGGAAATTTGACACAATGCTGTCTCTGCCAGAATAGCTGAAATATTGTGGCTTTGTCCCAACACAGACTGAGAGCTAATTAGGAAGCTTTGAAAGTTGTTCCCAAAAAGAACTGCTTTCCTCTGGTTACCTACCATGGCAGCCTCACTCCAGAAATGCATAAATATGTTAAAAAAACCCCAAACCAAAAACCACCCCAAAACCCCAGGCATGTGTATCAGTGTATCAGCAACTCATAAATGTATCTATCTGGAAAAGAATGGCATGGTCTGTTTTACATGAAAGTAGGAGCATGGCTGTGGTTAGAAGATGAAGCTCTGAAAACTGCTCAAGCTCTCTTTCTCCAAAGCTATGATAGGGAATTCCAAAAGCCCAGGGGATGGGCAGTGCTGGGAGGGAGTTGGTGGAGGGTCTGGGCTCCCTTCCCCGTGCCAGCAGCATTAGGAAATGTCACTGATTCAAAAGCACACCAGAAAGACACTGAAGCACCATTCTAACACAGCAATGGCAATCCCGGGCATCCAAAAGCACAAGACAGACTCAAAAAACTTCATGAGTTTTGTTTAAAATAAAGAAATTAAAATCTAACATGGTAAACTGAAGCTTTCATGTCTGTAACGGAGTCTTTAAGACGCCAGAGTTCACAGTCCCAAGGCTTTCTTGGGGGCTGTTTGGGCTGGGAATGTCTTTAAACAAAGCCAAGAAATGTGTGAAAAATAAACTGATTTAAGGGTTTTTTGTATCTAGTTTTTTGCCAGGGCCATTTTGAAATCCTTGCTGTTACGTGCAGAGCAGCTCCTGCCTAAATATTTACCCCGAAAAAGACTGTAGAAAATAGCAAGGTCACAGAAGAACCGGGCCAAGGATCCATTCATAATGATCAACATTTTTAAAAAACAGAAGCTATATTTGCTACATGTCTCTCTAAAAGAAAATAAATAAATATCAGCAGTAGCATTAAACATTGGGGCCAAATTTTCTGGACTAATTGTGAGTAAACTCACTCAAGTCAAGTGGCCTGTGAGCAGAATAGCCTGCAGAGTGTTAGGCAATAAGGAACAAAGATGTTAGCTGGTTTTGCAACACAGAAAAAGAACTGAAAGAAATACTTAAATGTAGTTGCTGCTCTGTGCGGACAGTTCCTGACATTCAAAGTCATTACTGAATAATTAAGTTACCAACTCATTAGGGGCTATTTACATTGTTTACGAGCATGTGACTAATTACACAATGAAGATACCAAAACATAATCACCTAATAACAGCATATGGTTGTGGCATAGATGAATTGGGTGAGCGGGGACATCCTGCCTAAGTGCTGCCAGCAAGCCCGAGCCCGCCCTGACCATGGGGCGCTCACAGCACTCCTTCCCTATCTCCCACAAGCAGCAAGTCCAGAAGAGGCCGAAAAAATTCCCAGAGACACTTGCTTTAGAGGGGCCACAGTCCACAGGCAAAGCGAGGAGGGCTGCACGCGTATCCTCACAGGGAAACACTGGTGAGAGGCTCTGTACAGAGCCTCAACACTAGTGCCACCAACATGAAGGGTGTAATCGGGACGAGCGGTATTTGGGAGTGGTTCTCACTCTGTCCAGAGGCAAATTCCAACCCAAAGGATTCAATCCTGATGAAGAGTGTTTGACAGGCAGCCTTGAAGACCAAAGGCATAAACATCTAAAGAAATAGCAACATTGGTGCAAATGGAGCAATCCCCTTTGTCCAGAGCAGTGTCCACGCTGGCCTTGCAGGGGGACTTTGAGGAAGAACCTTATCTCCAAACATCTAGTGAGTGTCTTCTGCAGCAGTGGATTTTCCTCATTTTGGTCCTCCTGGACCAAAACTCTAGTAATGTTGAATCTGACATGATGCATTACTATAGCGGCTTTGCATGTCCAAGGTTGCCGTAAATACCTCCCAGAAATGTCCTGTTGCTGGTGAGGCTTCTCATGGGGGAGCTGGCTTCCCCTTAACACACTTTTACTCAGGCTACACAGATTTACTTCACAGCTAAATTCAAGTTACCTTAACAAATTAACTGCTTACAATGTCATGTCTCCTATCTCAGGTAGGCTCCCCCTAACCTCTTTACCATTTAAAAACAAAAAGGCTGACATGGTCCTGACTTAACCAAAACTGATGTCTCAGGGTAAAGGGCTGTCTCAAAGATGGTAAGGATAAACAGTGCTGCTGAAGGCCTAGCTCCTCACTGGTATCAAGTTATGGCACAGACGCTCTGCAAATGTTGTAAGATGTTCCTTTGTAGAAAAAACCCATCCACCAACAGCTCATGGTGGTGTGAGCTCTTCTAGCCCAGCCAGGCTGAACCTCCTGTGCACAGAAGGATGCCCTGGGCAGCCAGTGCCAGGGCCCGGCCAGGGGTCCCACATGCATTGGACTTGCAGATGGAAGTCTCAGACAGACATTGCAAGGAGGATGGAGCGAGGAGGTGGCTGGTCTCTTCTCCCAGGTAACAAGTGATAGGACAAGAGGTAACAGCCTCAAGCTGTGCCAGGGGAGGTTTAGACTGGATATTGGGAGAAATTTCTTCACCGAAAGGGTGCTCAGGCATTGGAACAGGCTGCCCAGGGCAGTGGTGGAATCACCATCCCCTGGGAGTGCTCAAAAACTGTGTAGATGAGGCCCTTAGTGACATGGTTTAGTGGTGGCCTTGGCAGTCCTGGGGTAGAGGTTGGATTCGATGATCTTAAAGATCTTTTCCAACCTGATTGACACAGACCATGAAGCATGGCTGGGAAAGGGGAGTGCAAGACTGGACTTTTACCCACCGATGGCCAAGAAAGACAGGGACCCCAAGGAGCTCTTTGTTAACCTAAATGGCAGCATCATCTTGGATGAGGCTGCTCCAGAAGAAAGTGCTTTATGGGCGATGACAAAATCAGCCAGACTTATGGCACACTTATGAATATGTCACCTCATCGCAGCACCTGCATGTATCAGGAAGCCGCCTGTGTCCCCCACACTGCTCTGCAGATCAGTAGTGCCTGGTCATGGCACCTCATGCACCCTGGCTCCCTGTGCTCCACCACTGGGCTCCAAAGCTGTGACCCCTGACAGACTGGGATGCCCCTCGTTGTACAGCAGAGTGGTGGCAGAGACAATGTCAGAACACAGCCATGGCTATCTGAAGGCACCTGCAAGGAGCTCAGTTTGCTGCCAGACAAATATCTCTTCTCAGTGGTGCTTTCTCCATTCTTTTTCCTCACTCAATTACTTTTTCTGCTGTTTGAAGGCACTGTGATGTGGAGGGCAGGAGCATACTGCACCAAGAATGGAAACTGGAAGTCTGGCAGCACCTCTCAATCTTGGGAACGGCATACCCAGAAAGCCCAGGACATTCTGGGTGGGCATCACCCACTGCATTTCTGGAAGCAATGCACAGTCACACACGGAGCACCCTCAGCATGACACAGGGAGAGGCGAAGAAGGAAAAGAGCTCTTGCCTTGCCTGGGAATGTTTTATTCATTGCCAGTGCCCAGAAAGGGGATGAATGTCTCCATGATGGGGCAGACAGGCAAGAAGGATATGGTCCAACACCAGTTTCTGCAGGCAAGCCGGTGGCAGCACTGCTGTGATCTACAGCTCCCGGTGCCCATAAGCTCCTCATGCTGTTCTTATTCCAACCACCCCAATGCTAACCATGAGCTCTCGCTTCTCATCTCCTGCCAGCTCCAACCCAAGTTCATGCCTCCAAAGCTGCCAGGGACTTGTACCCTGAAGCCCAGGGAGCAGCCACAGCCCCTGCTCTTTGGTCTCGCTCTTTTGGCATAAATGCAAACAGAAGCTCCAGCAGGAACTATGATGTCTCCGAAGGACCCGCAGGGAAATCCCAGCCTGACCCTGAACCCACAAGAGAGAGGCAAAGGACCCAGTTCTCTGAGTTACTCTCTTGTCTTCTCTTCCCCCCTGCCCTAAACAGGATGGTCAAGAGGGAACACGCTGATTTATTAAAGCAACTCTTTTGCTGAAAAGAGGCCCTGGGTGCAGGACTGCTGAGCTCAGCTGAAATTGGGCATCTCCCACAAGCAGCGGGACAGGGAAATTTGTGTCAGCTGAGGAGTGACCCTGCTCAAGGCATCCAGCTGTTTCCCTTCCTGCCTAGGCCTGAGACAGCACAAGCCTGCACGCTTCCCTCCTCCAAAACCGACCGTCACATTTGTCACAGACTACATTGGCCTAAATAGTTAGGTGTCACGTAGCCAGCAGCCTGTACGGGAAGATCTTACATAACTCAGATAACTGGGACAAGGTCAACGCCAAGCCTGAGCTCCTCTTGCAGAAGATCCTGCACTGATGGGTCCTTGCAGGCCTCCCGCAGCACAGGGGACTGCTGGGGACCAGGAGAAGCAGGGGCTGCCTGGGAGCCCCAACCACTCTGTCCACAGGCAGATCAAAGGGCACTGCTGATATGTACAGGAAGAAATTCCTGGTAGGATTTGCAGGGCTGGAATGTGTTGGCGTCACTGAGTAACCAGAGGTGCCAGATCAGGTGAGACAGTTTAGTGAAACCACAGGTGCAGCCCTTTGTCTGTGCCCAGCGCCTGGCACAGTGGAAAAGTTTTACCTGTGTTACCTCACATCCCCTGCGCCTGCCGATTCAAGCTCCTCTATTTTTAAACAAGGAGCTCAGTGTCACCCCGGCAGGAAAATTACTCTGTGCCTCCAGAAATAGATGCTATACCTTATGCCTGCTTTGCCCCATCCCCAGGGAAGCCCCTTGTATGTGGTACCATTTCAGTGGCCATCAGCACTGCTCTTTCATGCAAAGGGACTTCTGCAACGCCTGCTCTGAGACTGCACAAAACCTATGTTTGCGGGAAACACTGTGGAAGAAGGAGAAAGGGGGCTGAGTTGTAGGAGAGCACAGCACGGGTCAGTGGAGGAGTGGGGCTATGTGCTTTCATTTGCATGGAAAGAAGGAGGGAGGGTAAAAACCACAGGCTGGAAAGAGGGGCCAGCAAGGCTGGATGCTGTGGGCAGCTCTAGCGGGGGTCAACAGCCGGGCAGTGCCGGGCCACGATTTGGGAGCATTGGCCTCGGGAGCAGGGACAGATTCCGTCCGGGGAGGACAGATCTGGAGAGAGGCCTGTCCCATGCAGCGGGGAGAGAAGAGTGCGGGCAGAGGGCAGAGGCACTCAAATCAGGATGGGGTTTGCAATAGCATGGGTTTTCCTTAAAGCCCCTGCTGTCACTGAGGCAAGAAATTTTTCAGGGCTTGTCTAGAAAAAGAAAGGCAGTTTCTAGTCTTGGTGGTTTCAGAGAAAAGCTTACAGTTGTGTCCCGAGAGGAATTTTAAGGGTAAGCAGTTGGAAGTGGGGGAGGAGGGGAACGGCTGTTAAATACAGATGCTTTGCTTTACTGGTATTTTTACTTACTCTGTCAATTTGTTGTGCACTTCAGGCTGGCAGTGTGGGATTTTAAGGGCTGCTCTCTGGTCACCCTGCCTTGCTGGAAAGTGCAGCTCCCTGGCCCATGCTGCCCAGGGAGGGTCTAGCCCCGCAGCCAGCCCAGTGCCACCATCTTACTTCCCTCTCCTACATCCCCATGTCCCTCTCACTTCAGGGACTGCGGTCTCCTTTACACAGAGCCCCTTTCCTACTGCCATGCATTGGCCTGTCAAGCTCCACAAGAGCCAGGAAGCATCACAGCAAGTCTGCAGGGTGGTGCTGGCTTTGTGACCTGGCATCACCAACCCTGACCCGTCCAGGGACACGGGGCCAGTTACAGGTGTCCATCACCTGGAGGAAGCAGCCGGAGAGCAATGTTTGTATCACGTGCTGGAGAAGGAAAACCACAGAGTCAGCCTGAGGCCAAAAACAACAGCTGGGAGAGGAGGAATTCATTAAGAGAAAAGTCAAGGGAAGCAAAGCATGTTTGTGTAAGGGCAGAGACAGCAGCAAGCATCCTGCGACCCGCAGCCACAGAGGGTCGGGGCTGGAGCCATGCCCACCCCACACCAGCCGCCTCCTCGGCTGGGCTGTCCTGGTGAGAGGCATTCGGGGACCCTCCTGCTCCTCCCAGTGGGGTTGGGGGGCTCTGGCAGAGGGTCTTTGCCAAGCTTGATGCCTTCAGCCCCCTCCGGCAGCATCATCTGCTGCTGCTTCTGAGGCACTTAGGCAGCAGTGGCCCCTGGGGCAAGCGGGCAGTTTTTCAGAGCCCGAGGCCCTTTTGGGGGGGCACCTCCCTGCTCCTCGTGGCTCCCCAGCTTAGCATCCCCTCTGGCACGCAGGCAAGTGAGTTCCCAGCAAAAGAGTTGGAACCAACTTCAAAAGGATTTACAGTGAGCAACCTTTCTATCTCTTGATCCTCTCAGCTGTACACTGGATTAGGGGCTGGCTGAAGCCTGGAGCTCCCGCTCTGGGGCTCGCTCCCCTCACTCTCTGGGGATTCATCAGAGACCTCCTTATCCCCATGTTCCAAAGCTGCTTCCCGTGCTGGCCCGGCAGCCTGCAAGAGGGAAGTTCTGTCCAGTTCAGTGGCATTCCCCAGATTCTGGCTAGTGGGGGCACAGGGGCCCTCTCCCAGGGATATGGGATGGGTTTGCCCACTACACCATGTGGCAAAGCTCAGCAAGGCACAGCATCTCCTCCACTTCTGAGCTCTGCCATCAGGGCTGCCCCAGGCAGAACCCTGTATCCAGAAGATGGGAAAGCTGAATTAGCCCAAACCCTGCCTTCCCTAACTGCATCTGCCGAGGCAGCCATCCCCTCAAACCCTGCATCGCCTGCGGCTGAGCTATTCTGATTTTTAACTGGGCTGCCCCTCTTTGGGAAATATATTGGGTCCTTCCACAGCACACCCACACCATGGAGCTGATGCATCTCCTCAGGTCCCAGGGAGGAGGGAACGGTGCTGGAGTAACACCACCACAAGGACTCACAGGAAGGACAATTTCCCACTGAAGAGTGGGTGAGGGGAGAAGAGATGCTGGAGGGGCTGCAAATCTTAACAAAAGGACTAAACTTTCAAAATGGAAAAGGAAAAGGAAACCTGGGCATGGGCTGTGGTTTTCATTTTTCCAATGGACAAAAGAGCTGGTCCACATTTTTGAATCATGAAAACAGGGAAAGTTTTAGAAAAGGAGAAAAATTATTCTGGCTCAGCTCAGGGAAGCAGAAGGGTGGTTTGAGCTCAGCATTACTAACTTCCATTTGCTCTGCAGGATGGGTCAGTGTGATGTAAAGTTTGTCTTTGAACAGGATGTCTAGACTTTTTCCAATAGGTGGGGATGGGAACAGAGGTGGAGTCACTTCATTAGGGACACGAGGATGGGAAACTGCTCCAGCAAAGTTCATACTGCAAAAGTGAAGATGTTTTGCAGTCACCAGAAAAATACGTAGCCAGCATAGTGGAGAGGGTTACTGCAGGGCAGGACACCAGGGCTCCCCTCCAAAGTGGAGGAGAAGGGCTGAGCAGCAGCACAGGAACAGTAGAACAAGGGTTGGGACACCAGGGTCTGGAAGCAGCATTGCTGAGCTTGAAGCCCACTTTTGCCACTGACTCCCTGCATGGCTTTGTGTAAATCTCCTTTGTGCCTCAGCTCACTGCTGTAAAACACTGGGATGACTTCCAGGGGGTGGTGAAGGTGTCAGCCACTACTGTCACGCTTTTTGAGAGCCACTGAGAAAGGGAGAGGACTCCATAAGGGTCTGCTGGGATGAGTTTGTTCACTGAGTCTTCGGCCCCCATCACACTTTCCCCACAGCTAGGATAGCCAGGGCTGGGAGGGCCAGTGCACCAGGAGGGCAAGTGCACCAGGAGGTACTGGCAACCACTGGACAGAGCCACCACTGCTGGCAGCGTCGCTTCAGCTTGTTTGTTTTCCTTAATCCCAAGGGGCAACATCTCTGACATGACATGAGGAGCGTGATTAAAATGATCCAGTGTTGCTGTCACAAGCATGCAATTATGGGTTTCCTGTGTCATTCCTGCTGCGAGGTCAGTGACTTGCCCTCCCTCACTCCGGCAGCAGGAGGGGATGGCCGCCAACTCCCATCTGCCTCTTACCCCCCTGCCCAGCTCTGTCCTGCGGCCTCCACAGCGCTGGGGAGGGGTGGGCAGGCTGCGGCACACAGCCAGGCTGGGGAGCGACAGTGAAGATTGGAGAGACGGGGGCTTGAAAAGGAGACCGTGGAGGATCCCCCCCTTGCTGGCACTCGGTACCTTTAGGTTTGCCCACAAGCCTCTGTAGCAAAGTGGCCTGCATGGAGGCAGCTTGACGGCTGCCAAGAAGGGGCCTGGCCTTCAAGAGGGGGTATCTAGTAGGTTTTGGGAGGTTCTCCTTCAGACCCCACAGAGGTCCTGCCTGTTCAAGGGTGACACTGGTTCCAGGAAGAGGGAAGCACTGTCCTCATGAGCACAAGGGCCTGTCAGGGGCCAGTATGAGGGCTACACTGCCCTTGGATGCAGAAAATTGGAAACTGTGGCCTGTTCCCCCTCCCACGGCCCTTTTAAAACATAAGACAATACCTCTGGGACCATCCTGAGAGACCTGGGCAAGCTTTCCCATCCCCGACATCCACATATCTCTGCCTACAAGTACATGAAGAATGGCAGCTTTGCCACAGCCTGCCCCAGGTTCTCCCAAAAGGCACTGCAAAATCATTTAGGAGGCCTCCAAGGAATCATCTTGCTCCTCAACATCCATGTTTCCCTTGGAACTAGCAGGCTGGCCGGGGATGCACAGAGGAGCTGCTCTCACCAGATCAGTTTCTGAAGCTGTTGCACATGGGATTAGCTGGAAATCATAGCAGAGAAGGACCCGCTGCTGGTCTGTCAGAACAAGAAGAGGTTTTGTGCTGCATTTGCTCCTGGAGAAGGCAGGGTTTCCTCAAGCTCTGTTTGTTTAGTGACCCCTACATAAGGGAATCCATCACATAGCCTCCTTTATTAATGCTGGCAATCATCTGCAACCAGCTGTTGCCCAGCTGTCAGAACTGGTATTGCATGGGAATCCTTGCACAGAGCGCCACAGATCCTCATACTTACAGACTAGGATCCAAAAGAGACTTAAGGAAGAGCCTGGGAGAATATGGTAGCAGCCTGCTTAGTGGGGTTACTTGTACAGGCAGATGCAGTGGACCTTGGCTTCTACTCACACAGCAAACTGCAGCTCAGCTGAACCCCAGGCTGGCCATATCCCCACAGAACCCAATATCAGTGCTTAGCCTTGGCACGAGCATTTCTGTCTGAGAGAATCTGCTACATCTGCTACATGCTACATGATAAGAGGGCTGGAGCACCTCCCGTATGAAGACAGGCTGAGAGTTGGGGCTGTTCAGCCTGGAGAAGAGAAGGCTGCGTGGTGACCTCATAGCAGCCTTCCAGTATCTGAAGGGGGTCTACAAGGATGCTGGGGAGGGACTCTTCCTTAGGGACTGTAGTGGTAGGACAAGGGGTAATGGGTTCAAACTTAAACAGCGGAAGTTTAGATTAGATATAAGGAAGAAGTTCTTTACAGTGAGGGTGGTGAAGCACTGGAATGGGTTGCCCAGGGAGGTTGTGGATGCTCCATCCCTGGCGGTGTTCAAGGCCAGGTTGGACAGAGCCTTGAGCCACATGGTTTAGGGCAAGGTGTCCCTGCCCATGGCAGGGGGGTTGGAACTAGATGATCTTAAGGTCCTTTCCAACCCTTACGATTCTATGATTCTATGATTCTATATGGTCACTCGTTCTCACACCAAGGAAAGCTTATCTCTCTCTAAAGTACCATTTGCCATCATGTTTAGATGGGGACCAAAGCCCGGACTCAGATGTTTGGGCCAAAACAGATCGGCACTTCATACATAAAGCAAGCTGTGAAACTGAGTCTTAGTTCTTCCCTCACTTATCCTAACTATTTGCATCTACCAAGGCCTACCTTCCGGAAGGTCATCTGAAGCCATCAAGAAACAGAGAAGAAGAAACATCGCCCACAATAATGCTCCAGTGAAGAGTTGCCTTCACCATTGAAAAATTCTGCTTTCTTCCTAGTTCAGATCTGGCTGGCACGAGCTAAGAAGTAGGCAAACCATACATGAGTTGTATTTACACCTAACAGAGCTACCAAGAGCTACAGTCTTGAAGTAACTGCTATATAAACATACATGGAAGCAGACAGCAGCGAGGACTTTTGCAGATTTCCTCTAGTCTACATTGCATTAGAAAATAAATGAGCCCTGTCCATAAAGCTTTCTGTAAGCAGGGGCAAGATCTAGAACCTCACAGAGAGAGAGGTAGCATTTCCTGATTCATGCCAGCAGCCATCCCAGACATATGCTGTTGCTCAAAAAAATCGAGGTTTTCTCTGAAACAGAAAACAAGGGAGCACGGAGGTCCTTCAAGTGAAGGCTCCCAGGAGCAGCCTCACATCACAAAAAGCTACAGCTAATGCACAGGCTCAGAGGTCACTGTGTGGTTTAGCTATAAAGAGCCTTCTTGAAGGGCTAGCGCAATGCTAGCAGTGGGAGTGCTAAGACAAGCTGTAGGAGGCACGAGGCAGCTGTGTGGATCCTGCCAACCACCCTTCCACTTCCTCCAGAGGAAGCAGAGGAGAATGCTGCAGCACGCTGGCCTGTGGTGAGGCTTGCTGCTGAAATCCTCAGTGCATGCCCCATGCAGCTGCTCCGCGTACTGATACAGCCCTCTGTACAGAGAAGGCCTCCACGTAGTAAGTAGCCATCTTGCTCCTGACCACTTGCACAGCCAGTCCCTGAAACTCCCCTGGTTTCTTCCTTGCACCTCTGATTCCCATGACACAACATCTCGGTGTTCCTGAATGTGCTCAGGGTGATTCACAGGCACCCGCACAATGGGCTGGTTTAGCGCGAGGCCAGGGAGGAGCTCTGCCTGCCATGACAGAGGCACTGCTGCTTTCTGAAACATTTCCCAGGAGGAAAACCCTCCACCTTGCCAAGTGCAGCGTCATGCTGGCTGTACTGCTGCAGGGTGAGCAGTGACTGACACGCGCAGAGTCCCCTCCCAGGATGCGGGAACTAATCACTTCCCTTGCCCTGCCACAGCCCCAGGGGTGGGAATGTCCCATAGCAGATGAGACCCAGGGTGTAAAGCCCAGAAGTGTTGCTTCTGGACAGCAATGGGATGCTGCTCTATACTGAACCAGTGGAGGGGACACCAAATTTACACATAATGCAGATAACTTTGAAAGCAAAGCAGAAGACATCCTTTAAACATTAGTCAGGGAAGAGGCAGGCAGCTGTTTGTCACCTACAGGACT
The DNA here is from genome assembly GCF_004027225.2 of Strigops habroptila. NCBI lineage: Eukaryota > Metazoa > Chordata > Aves > Psittaciformes > Psittacidae > Strigops > Strigops habroptila. Next base: position 23,875,912 of record NC_046359.1, on the reverse strand, counting down.
ATTGGACTGGGTAGGTAGGTGGGTAGGACCACCAAGGCCATCTGTCCCAGACCCTACAGCTACAGGCTGATCCAGAGAGATCACAAGGACGTTCACCCTCATCCCCTCCATCACCCACATCATGAATTATTCTCCTTTGTGGTTCATAGGAACATGTCTTGGTACTCTGGAGAAGGAGACCATAAAGAAGGTTAAAAGGTTGAAAGACCACTACAGAAGGTTAAAAAAATGTTCCGGACAATCTGATTTGGATGGAAATACTTTCCTGATCCCAAATCAGGCATTTCCTTAAGGCTAGAACATGTGCATTAGACATGTCAGGCAGGCCCTGGAGGCGTTTCTGTGTGCCACTAAAATCCCCACAACACCCTACCACATCTCGCCTCTAGCCTCAGCCTTAGCGCAGCAGGGCAGAAAAGAAACTTTTTTAATTTCTTTTCAGCATTCTTTCTGAATGAATCAAATGGAAAAAAGTTTGCTGGTGGGTTTATATGGGCAACCTGAGACAGGGATTCATTCAGCAGAATTGTGTGTATTAACCAGGATTTATTAGTGTGCTGCACCAAACTGAAATGAGATCACTTTTCATGTCCCTTTTGGCAATACCACCAACTGGAACATCCAAAACTCAGTATTGTAAGCTTTATTCCTCCAGTCCAGAACCCCATTATCCTGACATCCGATCCCCTCCATAAATCCAGCAATTCCTGCCAATGAATTATTCAGCTGTCCTAGGTCTTATGCATCAGCTGCTGCCCCCATGTAAGACCCTTCATGGGGAGAGGGACAAACAGCAAGGCAGCTTGCTTTCTCTGTAGCTAAAGGACACCCTATAGCACATCCCAGAAAGAGGACCAGAGCTCCCCAAAGGGCTTGTGCTCTTCTAGCTAAGATGCACAATGGCCCTGGGGAAGGGCAAGAGATTCACACATTTCATATGAATCTTGTATCAGAACTGGTTGTTGAACTTCTATCGTTTAAAGGTCATGGTCACTGAGATGTCTACAGAACACTATTTTTCACTGCTTTTCTTTTTTTTCCCGTTTATCTAACCCACACAGGTTACTCGTGTGGGAAGTATTGACAGGGCATGACTCAGAAATACACACAAGCGTATCCCTCTACATTTACGCAAGTAAATTCCCAAGGATCTGCTGCTGAGGACAGCTGCATTGCACTGGATATAACAAGTACAAAACACCCTTGGAGCCCTCTGAGCTCATGAAAATGACCTCTCCTTGGACACCCTGGGGCCTTCTACCATGGTGGGAAACAGCCATACTTAGGCACTGCCTGTGTTGGAGGCTCCAACACCGCAAGTCCTACTGCTTTCTGCTTACAAAAGCAAGGCGCATTTTTGTGATGTTCCTTCTCCACAAAGGGATGTACATCCCAAAGAAAACACCCTTCTCTCATTACAAAACTTATTTTTTTCCTAGGAAGCAGACTATACCATACAGGACTGCTGTCAGTCACCTCTCTTAGCTAGCTCATGTAAGGTGGCATGTTTTGGAGGGTGAGGTGAGAACATCATCATATGCTAGCTGATCCTGTACCAGGAAGCCAAGCCCAGGCTCCCCTGTGATGGCTCTGCTGATCTTTATCTGCTAGAAATGTGATTAATCTCTTCAGAGCTGGGTCTGGTGGGGAACTTGCAAAAGGTGAAAGCTCAGCAAGGGGAAAGGAGAGGTGGATGAACAATTGATTGGCCCTGCCAGAGAAGGGCCATCCCACAGCTCCTGCAGAAAGGGACCAAGACTGTGAGCTCTGCAGGAGAACAGGGGAGAAATGAAAGTCAACTGAGGAAGCTCCTTTATGCTCCTTTGGGACACTTCTTGGAGTTCATTACCAGCATGCCACGGCCAGCTACTGAAAGAAACAGATTCCAAATGACAACAAAAGACAGAGGTTCTGGGAGTTCTGAAACAAAGATCCCCACAGAGAACTAAAGCAGGACAAATATTGCCACAAAGACATAGGAATGGCAGTGAAGAAGCTGACCTTGCCACCAAGCTGTGCAGAGCAGCACTAAGTCATTAGACCATTTCTAAATGTGAGCATCACTCCTTCTCGAGGTCTGATTGCCAAGGCCAGAGCTCCAGAGAAAAGCAGAACTTCCAAAAACCAATACACAAGTGTGGTAGAACAAGCATAAAGCATATGCGTGATTGCAACGCATAACACCTCCATCAAGAATTCCAGAGAACTCCAACGTCCTTCATGACAAGAACAAGTTAAACTTTACATCCTTGCAACAAAGGCATTACCATTTTACTGACCAGGAAACTGAAGCACCAAGAGATTCCAACCAATGTTTCTAAATGTAGAAGCCTTAAATCAGATGTGTAAAAAGCTTGCAGGCATGTTAGAAAGGGTCTCGGTCTTTCCAAGACGCTTCATGTCCCCACTGTTGCTAACTGAATAATTGCCAAGTGACCTACTTCAGTGCTCATGATCACAAACCTCTACATAAAGGTGACAGGTTATTAATATTATTGATAAGAGGGTCCGATTCAATCACTCCTTCTTCTATTTCATTCCAAGGCTCTCAATGCCATTCACACCTGATAAGATAGAGAAGGCTGTCATAATTTGCTTAAGATTCCCCTGAGTTTTCAGAGTTACCTCTTGCACAGATTTTCTTCCAGTCTGAAGGCAGCAGAGTCATGCATGACTATGTGGGGCCATTTGATCCTATCACTTTCAAACAAACACCCCCCTGGAAATCAGGTGTTAGCAAGTCCAAGCAAGAAAAATCTCTGTCCCAAGACCGTGGATGACTGTAGTAGAGATCTGTATTAACATGTCCTTCCCAGGCCAAAAGAGACTTCACAGCTTTTTGCTGTAAGCTAACTTTATCCAAACTTCTGGTTTGGATCACTGAATTGGATGTTTGAACAAATCTTCCCACTGCTCTTCTTATGGCAGGACAGCAAGGAGCTTATGTGACAGGCTTGAGACTGGTTTGTTAGATGAAAGCACACAACTTTTTGGACATCAAAAAAGTGACCCTTCATCACTTACAATGCAACTAGGAATTCCTGACCAGGAAAATACTAATCTTAACACTTTCCCAGTCTGTGTTAAATTAGTAGCATTCATACGCAGCACTTCAGGCCATTTACAAGGGGCATTTCCTGCAATCAAAACCATATGTCCCATAAATGGCCCAGTTCTGCCTAAGTTTGCTTTCCTAGAGCAGCTGGCCATTCCTGAGAGTACAAAGGAGAATATTTAAGCAAGTGTAGTGTTCGCTGATACCCAGAGCTGGCTGGGAAATAGAAATCCCTTCCAGCAAGAAAGAAAACAATAGCAACTGAGTTTCTTTTTAAGGAAAATCCTAGGCTGAAAAAATCAAAAATGCCGTTTTAATTAAGGTTCCACAAAAATCATGCTTCACAACAACCGAAAGGAAAACTCCTGGCTTCCTGGATGCCCATCTGGTAGGGACTAATTTGATGTCTGGGGCAGGTGAGCTGTCAAAAACTTTGTGGGGTGACTTCCCATCTCCCAGCCTTCTTGTGCCTCGGACTGCTCAGCCGTGCTTCTGATTTGCAGACCCGAGGGGAAGGCTGGTGGCAGAGGGCTGCCTGGAAAGACAACTTCTGCTGGTTCGCCTACAACGCTTTCGGCAAGTTTATTCTCTCCTCGCAGAAAAAGAGCCAAGGATACTTCAGTTTGATTTTCCCAATGGAAATCTCCAATTTTCTTACAGAAAATGCTGAGTTAGTGAAAAGGGCATTTTCCATTGGAGAATTATTCTGATGGAAAATTTCCCAACTGGCTTTATTAATACCCTTGACATTGTTTTGTCATTCCTCCTATTTGTGTATCAGTGTCTGGCCACTGAACCAAATTTCCAGCCAGGACTTTCTTAGTTATTATTCCCAGAGGGCCATCATGTAATTCTTGGAGTACAGTAGACCTGAGATTTATTACAGTAACTGCTCTGGTGCCACACGTTAGGCAACCTGGACGTGTATTTCAGTACTCTCTTTCCATCCAAGAAGGCTCAAAGAGGCTGTGTGCTAAGCCCATCTCCTCCTTTCATCAGATGCCTAAGCCAGGCCTGGCTTGCTCTCAGTTTCATGTTGCATCAGGGTACCTGTCACTTGCCAGATGCTTGCAGTACCAGTCACTACAGATTCCTACCACACTACCAGAGCAGGGAGTACCCCAGAAAAACCTCCCTCTCCCTAACCAGGCTGTTACTCCTAACACTGAAGCCAGCGTTTGACATTTGCAACCAGAGTAAATGGTTTCCTTCTGAGATAAGCTGCAGTTAAACCACTGGCCTCCCAGGATGATGTGTGGATCTTTTCTCTGGGTGTGAGCACAGTGCTGCAAAGTGATGCCAGTGAGCCCCAAGCATAGGTCTTTTCAGTATCTGACCCTGACAGCTGGCTTTCAGCATCGGTGTTTCAGGCCCAGGGGGAAGTGCTGCAAGCTAGTTTTACAAGCAGAGTTTCACTTTCTGATAATCCAAAGTTTTTTGCTTCATCTGGACCTTGGTACATCATGTGGATCAACATTACTTCTGTCCTTTGTGCACTGGTCTATTTAGGGAGTGTAATAGTGTCGATGTATTGGGCAAGACCCCTTGGAAATAACTGCCTATCCCCAGAAAGGAAGATAATTGTGACATATCTTGTAGTTGAGGTGCCTTGAGAATAGCTGTAAGCATTACTGGTGATTTATGAAAATCATCTGCAAGTCCCACAGCACACAACTGAGCTTCTGGAAGATTCACTTTTCCTTCACTTGCTGTCCAGCTGTTCTTGATAACCTGAGTGGTACCTCTGCAGACATCCCTTGCTGCACTTCCATTAACCCGTATGTTGTCTGCATAGCTCTGAATGGTAAAAATGCTTTGCAAGAGCTGGTCCATGGCCCTCCACCAGAACCTGGGTGTGGAAGCTATCCTAGTGCCAGCCTCTCATACTGGAGTAAAACCTTTTGTGCACTATTCCGAGTGGGGGGAGGGTTTGCCATTAGCCGGCATCCCCATGTGACTGATGATAGGTTTTGCTTAGTCCGACCTAGGCAAAGGATACCCGTCTGTGTTCATGGAGACCAGGTAACCACCACAGAACGGAAAGCCCCCTCTTTCTTCCTCACTGGCACCACATCCTCCCTCGGTAACCCATGAGAGCATCCCAGGTCCTGCTCATGTTGTTCTGCCCTTACACAGGTTGCCATGCAGATGGGTCCTCGGGAACACAGTGGAATTAAAACCACGTTTCTCTTTCAAGCAAAGCTTTCTCTCATGAATGTTTTCAGTTCTGATATTCTCCTGAAAGACTTTCACCCCAAAGGGGTGACTGTCCCCTAAAGGGGGAACAATAAAAGTTTTGTTTCAGGCTGTTGCAACTCCCTGTCTTCTGGAGTAGCTGTATCCTTTGACACAGCAGTTCCTAGAGCACGATTTAAGGGCAAATCAGCCTCAGTTAATAACCGTTTTTGTATTGCTTCATTTTACATACCACACACTAACCGCTCCCTTGACACAGCATTTAAACTCTCTCCAAACTGGCAGCACACTAGTAATTTCCTTAACACCTCCCCCCCCAACACATATTCAGAAATCATTTAATTTTCCTTTTTTTCTATTGGGTTTTTCAGGAGCTCAAATGCATTGTTATCACAAGTGCCTTTTTGGAGAGAGGATTTGGGAAAACTTCCACCATCTTGGCAAGCATTTCACCCACTGGCTTAACAGAAGCCACTAGTCTGTGGTTTCCTCTTTAGCTTTTTAGCAGTCTCTGTATTCCTGGATTATAATCCCACTCTGGTAACCATTTCTTGTTTTTCTTTCCTTCTTAGACATAACACGAGGAGCCATACAGTTACGGATGAGCGCTCACTGAGTATACACAGCAGCTTCTCCCACTACAACTTGGCCTGATCATGTTGTGTTCTCCTTTGGCACTTCAGCCTGCCTTAACCATTTATCTCCTCCCTGGAGGCTGTTTAGTTTAGGGAGGTAAAGAGCTGGTTTCAGTATACATCCTCCCAGGATATCTGTGAACTGATCTCAGACACCTGGTGATCTCCACATCAGGTGCTGCTCTCGTGCTGGTGAATCCTCGCTGGGTGGAGTTCAAACACCCAGGTTTGTTGTATGTACATGGTCAGCGGTGTAGAGGCCTCACCACAGCACACAAATAGCCCACACCACTGCCAGTACACGTCTCTGATCACAGCTTCAGGCCTTTGACTTCCTTTCTTCTCTCCTCTCCATATGGGATGATGGGATGCCTTTGCTTTCTGGTTCAGGGTCCTGGGCAGCACAGGCTAGCTGCCACCTCCCCTCCCCTGCTCCACGAGCACCTGCCCCAGCCCCGACGCACCTCAGCTCTGGGTCAACACCTTCCTCTGGATACTGTCTCCCAGTTTCAACTGTTACATTTATTCCTTTGCTCTTCCCCCACCTACCACTCCTCTAAAAACCCCTAGTGCCAAAACTGCTGGAACCCCACTGCAGCCCCCATTGCTGCCATCATCTCCCAGTGCCTCTCACACCAGCCTCCATCGTCTCCCCAGATCACCTCTGCATTCACCACCCCTGCCGCTGTCTCTGCTCATGGGCAAGCAAGAAAATGTCTTCAGTGCATCTATCTCTTCTGGAGGGCACAACAGGGAGCAGAGAAATGCAGCCTGTGTATCTAAGGGATGGAGGGATAGTGCATCCATACACAGGTACAATACAGGGACCTGAGTGGAAAAAGGCATTTTCCACATCTACCTTCTGGCCGTGCTCTATATTGTGGCAGAGCTGTGGAAATTCACCTGCAGTGTTACATCATTGGGGCCTGGCTTAAAAAGCTGAAAAGGAAGAGGCTTCACCAGGCACCCAAGCGCTGGCTGCAGGCACAACAGAGTGGTTGGAAAGGTACTGAGATGGCAGTGAGTCACAAGCACAGAGTCACATCAGAAAGGGGATACCAGCTTGTCCCCTCCCAGTCGGGTTTCAGAAGGAGTTGCTGCCTGGCTCCTGCTAGTGGCATTTTCCATGCAAACTTGTCAGCGCTGGTGATGCCCAGGATTAGCTTCACCGGAGGGGGGTGCGGGGGGTGATACTTGGGGTCATGCCAGCCTGATTCTCATGCAAAAAAGAAGACCTGGTTCTTTCCAGGCTCTGTTTCTTTCTCTTGTCTGCACAGGAATACATCACCCAGTGGGAACAAGCTGGCAGGACAGAGTGAGACAGAAAAGGTCAAGGAAGCTACTGCTGTTGTCAGATATGCTACCTAGACTGGCGCGATGCAGGATCCCCTGGATCCTCTGGGGCTCGTGCTTCCTCCCTGACGTGCTTCCCCTGTTCCCCTTGCCTTGCTTGGGCACAATGCACACGCCAAACCTCACAACAGCTGTAAATTCTCACTGCTTGTATGGAAAGCAACAGGCCAGCCACCCCCTGTGTTTTGTTATAGCTTAAATATGATAAATGTCAAAGAAAAGATGAGGAATTAGTTTGGCCTGAAGTTCAGGATGGACAACAGTGAAAGTCAGGCCATGGGCAGCTTTAAGGCAATTATCCTACATTTTACTGTCTTGCAGAGCATCCCTATCCTGCCCCAGGAAAGGGGTAGTGCCACCTTTCCAAAGGCACCAGGCTAAGCATCAGCTCTGCAGGGTCCAAGGCAGCCTGCCTAACACAGCATGGAGATCAAAGTCCTGATTTTGCATGAAAAGAGGAAGCTGTTCAAGAGCATCTGGAGGAAAAAGGCTACAAATGAGGACTCAGCCATCACAGGCATCAGGGGACTGCAGGGGACAGCAGCAGAGCTGGGGCCCAGGGCTGGACTAGCGCAGGGCTGAGGGGCAGGAGTGCAGAAAGAGGCTTAGGGCTGTGTGAGCTGCAGGTAGGAATGAAGGGCACGAGCTGAGCTGCACGGATGACATTTCCACAGTAGAAGTCTGCAATACATGACTCTTCCCTCTGCCCTTGGTCTATTCACCCTTTACAAGCCACAATTGTTTGTTTCTTTGCAGCAATTTCAAACCCAAGAGCAAAGCTGGAGTTGCCCGGAGCAGTGCTACTGTCCACACACTGGCTGACCTCATGCATGTATACACCAGGGAGGTATATTCATCACACAGTAATGACCCGGGACCTGCAGCTTTAAACTCCAGCTATAGGTGTTGCATCAGGTTATGTAAAGTTCAGTTGCATCACGCACTGTTTCACAACGCAGCCGGTGCCTGACGGCAGCGTGCCAAACCCCACTTCATTCATCCATCAGGTCCCGTCAGCCGCAGCAAGCCGGCCAGGAGAGAGGTGTCTGCTCCTCGGGGTACCCCAGTGTGGGAACGGCCTCTCCCAGCTCACCACACCCTCCTGAAACGTGCAGGGGGAGCTGCCACCCAGGTCTCTGTTGTACTTGGCACAAAAGCAAGGTGAGAGCGCAGGGAGTGAACAAGCCGCCCAAGTGTCTTCCTCTTGACCAGAGCTGAGACCATGTCTCCTCTGAGACACCCTCTGCCAGCACCGCTCTACAGGAAGCTCCGCCAGGCAAAATGTGCTGTGTCAGACCCTGGCACCCACCTCACCAATGGTGTGCCTGTGCGGTACCTCTTGCAGGTGGTCTTGGCCAGCCCACCACAGCACTGAACTCAGCTGATGTAGCCCCTGAACTGCACTTATCCCCCTCAAGGATCTGCAGAAAGCATCTGCGGGTCCGCCTGGGACAGGGCACCGCACCAGCATTGCCCTGCTCAAGCAATTCAAGTCATGGACTAATGGAAAAGATGGTGAGTGGCCCTCCAAGGGCCAGAGGTGATGGTAATGGCCTGGACAAAGCAGTTGAAAATCAGAGACCAGCAGGAGCACACCTGAATCCCAAAGCGGGTTTGTGTCCATCTCCCGAGAGCCCCTTACCCCTACCCCTGCCTTGCTCCCATGCAACCCATGTTGCTCCCATGCAACAGCCTTCCCTGGACGTGCTGGGCCACCCATGGTGGCAGGCTCAGCAGCGTTCCCTGGATTCACCGCTATTGTGTGAACTGCTGCCTTCTTGCCAAACGCTCCCCTCCTCTGCTAACAGCGCAATGCCGCAATGACCCACTCCAGGGCGCGGCATTGCAAGCACTGGCCCATCCACCAGGCTGAACTGGGTGAAAGCCCTACGGCATGGGAGGGTCTCCTCTGGGAGGGGTGGGGGGGACCTATGGTGCAGCAAGGTGCTCTGTCCCCCTCCAGTGGCAGAGACCTTCAGGAACCAGCTGCCAGGCTGCACTCACCCAGCTCACCCAGCCACAGCCACCTCACGCTTTCCAGAGCAGAGCGGGCACCTAGGGCGACCAGGCAGTGCCACCTCTCATAGGCGTGATGGGTTCCAAAGACACCGAAGCATTGTGCTGAGAAAGTCCTTACCAAGGAAGGTGCCTTGGCAAAAGGTCCAGTAGCCTGTGAGAGACCTCAGCCATGCACAGCCTGATCCTGTGCAGACCTTGCCTTCAGCACAGGCACACAGAGCTCTGCAGCTCCTATATTCACTTCAGAAAAATAGAGGTTTTACTTCTGTTTCTTTCCTGCCCAAGATACTATTGCTAGCAGTGGAGGAAGGAAATTCCCAGTATCTCTGTATACAGAACTACAAATTTGGTTGTGCATTTGCCATGCCTCCAATTTCCTTATGGAGCTGTAGCTGAGTAGGGACATGGACTGGTTGACTGCAAGCCTGCCTGCCTCTACATTACATGTCCCTCCACGGGGGAATGTCCCAGCTCTTGTGGAAGACCCCAAGAGAACCCAGGACAACAGGGATCCAACCAACCAGCTTCTGGCATGGAGATGCTCTGGCGATTTTCCTGGAGTAGCTGCTGATATGGGGATGATGCAGAAGAGCCAGACATGAACCCAGCTCCCCTGAAGATCCAACCACCTTCAGGCAGCAGGAACATCCTCCAGGCTGGGCATGAATTTGGCACAGGGAGGATGAAGGTGAGAGGTCTGGGAAAATAAGGAAGCCTGACAGGGTGGCACATCTAGTGTTTTCACTCTGTGCAGTGACAGGAAGAAAACATGTCCACACCCTCATGACTGATTTTACCACCAAGATATCGTACATTAGCCATAGCAGGAGCACACACCAAGGAACAGAGTTGCAACCAAGCCACGGCCCAGCTCTCCAGCAGCTAATTGCTCCCTCCAGGAAGGCACCCAGCAAGCCACAAGCTGGCTTCGCCGGGCTTGCTTAGGCTGTTGAGTAGGAGGAGGGTTTATTACCTGCCATTCAGTGGTGAACTGTTTAAGACGTGAGGGCAGGCTGGGCTTGAAGAGGGCATGGGAAATTTGTTAGACCTACTGTGACCTCTACTGGCTTGGTCTGAAATTGGTGTGCCGGTTGGCCTGGTCTCGCCGGAGCGTGGTGGGAGCTGGTCCCCCTGCTGCAAGGCTCCCAGGAGCTCCCACCCTGCAGTACCCTGCACACCCTGCCTCCAGTTCAGACTTTGCTCTCACTCCTGATGCAAATGTAATGCAGCTCCCTCGGATCCTCTGGAAAACAAATTGTCCTCTAATCTTCACAACAACATCCTTCTCAGTTCCCAGGCATGCCAAGTTTAAGCTGTAATCTCCTCAGGAAGCTACGTGGGGTAGTTTCTGAGGGAGTGTTACATTGAGACAGGAGATTTTCATGGAGTAGTGATGTCTTGCCTCAAGCAGGACTGGTGATTCATGGGCTCCCACCCCAGGCCTCCCCCCATCCTGCTGCCAGTGTGGCCACTATTAGGTGTATGTTATGTAAAGGACCCTCTCAGGGGGGATGCAAATGATGCCTTGAACATCTATGACCACAAAAGATAATGACAAGTCCCTGCTTGGGTCTTCAGTGGAAGAGCCTTGTAAAGGACACCCCAGCAAGGTGAGCAGGACAGCTCACCCCCTTCAGAGCTGCTATATCGGGGTCTGAATCTGGATCCATTTTCTCCAAAGAACAAAGCTGGTTTAAAAGCTTCTTGGCTCTCCCAAGCCTGGCTGCTTGTTCCTGAACCCGTGCTGCAATGTTCTGCCCTCTCAGGGGCATATCAGTGGCAATTTTTCCTTGGTAGCAAAGCTGCTTATGAAACTCCTGCCCCAGCCTGGTGTTCCTGACCCTGCGCAGCAGCTTGTCCTTCCTCCTGCCCCTCACCCCAAGTGGTGCCACTATATCACTGTACATGACCACAGGGAGAGCTCATTCACTGAAATGGTTTGTGTCCCTTTGTAACCCACTCCTTGGTCCATCTTGTAGACAATAGCAGTAGCAAAACCAAATACACAGTAAACCTTAGTGCAGGGGCAGGAGCAAATGCTCTGGGACAGAAACCTCTGCCCATCTTCACTGCCAGTTGAGCTGAGGCACTGAACTGCACCCTTGGGATTTTGGGACCCCAGAAGAAGCTGTTGCATTACTTCTCTTTAGCTCAGGGGTTTGATCTTTTCCATGTAGGCAAAGAGCAGGAAGCTTCCCTTTTTAAAGGAAATCTGAGCTTTCAGTTTAATCCTGTGTTTTTAGGAATGCCTGGATCTTAATCCAAGCCTGGGGTTTGGACTGTTTTAAATAGCTGTTGTGTGACATTTCAGGGCTAGTTGGATTTAATTAGTGACCTAGAGCCTGTTCACACTGCTTTGTATGAAGTTTTAGGTTATAGTTTGATGAAAACCATTAAAACACACTCACCCACCTACCCCTCTCCAGCCTCTACATATAAGAAGAAATATGGGAGAGAGGCACAATCATTAGCAAACCAGGAGGGTGCTGAACCTCACTTTGAAAATCAAAACCAGAGACTCACTGGTGGTGACACATTAAAGTGTCACAAGCTGCTCCCATAAAGGACACTGCAGAACTAGTTTTGATCAAGTGTTAGTGCTTTTTCCTATGCAAGCTACTGCCTCTAGAGCCACAAAAATATTTCTTGTAGCAGAACTTCCCCAGTAGTTCCATGGTTTAAGCACAATTCCTCCTACAGCACTGAACAAGACTGAATGCCCATACAGCTTCAATGAGGTTTGCACTCATCTGACCTCTTGCAATCCAAATACTCCTCATCACAGCAAGCACACCTTCCTCTGGGCTGTTTGTTCCTGCTAAACACAGGACAGATTCTCACCAGCGCTGCAGTATGTGCTGAACAAACATTGTGTTGTGATTTAAAAACAAAATCTGGCAAAATGAAAACCTGAGACATTTCAAACCTCCTCGAAGACATTCCTGGGTTACGGGGATGCCTTTGGAAAAGCAGAGACACACAGACAAATGACACAACACATCCTTATCAGCCAACCTTTGTCCCGACACATCAGACTGCTTCTCTTCTATATGATGTATAGCATGGACTTGTGGACTTGACCTTATTGTGATGCTTTAGTAAGAGCCTAGCCTTTCTTTAGCAAAGGGGATTGTCTGCCCAGACGAGGGGAACACCTCCAGATAGCTGACAGTGCCACAGCAGAAAGTATTGACAGCAATGAATAACCGATGGTGAAAAACACAAGGCAGGAGTCTACGTTATCACCCTTACTATTGCATTTTTGTTGCAAAACCACCTACAAGATTCAAACTCCCATCTTTAGGCCCAATGTGCAAGGCTGATCTACATTTGCCAAAAGCTCAGACCCAAACAACACATGAACTGAGACAGACAGATGAATGAAAAGCACAGAGAGAGGCAAAGAAATTACAGAGGGAGTTCCCAATATGTGCTGTGCCCCATCCCAGGGGAAGCTGGATTCTCCAAGTCGAGCCAGTGTTGGTTTGAAAGAAAATATGCACCATCGAGAGTTATGATGATTGTGACTGTGAGAAAAACTATCCTGCACTATCAGTCCTGACCTCACTGAAGCAAAGCCTTCTGAGTCCATGAGGCAGGGTGGAGTGAGGCAAGATAACTTAAGGAAAAAAAGACTCAAACACTCCCAAAACAAGAGGCTCAATAACAAGCAAAGAGTGAGTGAACAGGAAGGCAGTTGTGGGCTCTGCCATGGGCTGTAGGCTGAATCCCCAAAGCTGGAAAGTTCTTTTCGGTGTCCATATAAATATTTCTGTAAGTTATTTTTAAGTGTGTGTTTTGAAACTGAAATATATTTAGACTGGTTAAATGAAAATGTGGTTTATAGAAGGCTGCTTCCACAGAAATTTCCCACGCTGGGGAGCCTGCTCGGCCATGCCAGGGCTGCCCGGATCTACAGGCAGCTTCACAGGCTGGCACCGTGTGGGCACTGTGGGGCACAGGCAGGGGCATCTCTCTCACCAGGCAGGAGACAGCCATGCAGCAGCCCCAGTTGGCACAGAAAGGCTGGCAGCCTATGCAACATTTCCATGGTGCTTTTTGACCCTAGCATGCATCAGTGGGGCAAGATGTGGTGCAGCACATGAGAGAGGGGAAAGGCTGAGGAGGAAATCCTGGATCTAGGGAAAGCAAGCTTTCTCTTTCCTGTGAGCCGTGGCTAAGTGACTTTCCCAGGGAGCAGCACAGGTCATGACAATAGTCTCTTCCCAATGCAACGAGAATCTGGGGTACTTGTCACGTGTGGTCTGATCCCAGAGCACTTGCCACAGAATCAGGATGTTGTTTTGGCCAGGCTCCAGCCTGGCTTGCGCAGCCAGCACCCTCTTTGCAGAAACAAGGGACCAAAAAAGTTCATGAGATGGACAGCACAGTCCCTCTGCCTGGTCAGTGGAGACTGCCACCTAGGACCACGGCATGCCATGTTCTGCCTCGCTTTCCCTGAAGGAGTTTCGCTGGGTTGCAAACTTCTTTTTCCTTGCACATCCCCAGACATTCCACAGTGCTGCTGTGCACACATGGCCAGTTTTCTGTCTTATCTCAGAGAGAAGTGCTCTGCAGCGGATGGTAAATTCTCCTACCTGTGTTTAAGGCTGAAGGAGAAACACAATTGTTTATACACTGGTTCACATAAAATAATGCTGGGAGTGACATCATGTAGAAAAACACTTTTTCCCCCATATTGCTTGCATGCATTATCTGTCCATCTCGTGAGCAAGATTCTCACAAGCTTTCCCGTGGATTTCAGCCGGCTGGGTTGATTTAGGAAAAACCTTTGAAGCTTCTCCACTCCAGCCTGCACAGTTGGATTGCTTTTCGGGGGAGTTCTGGGAAGTGCACATCCAACAAAACCTCTTTCCAGGACTCTGATTTTCTTTTCCAGCTTTTATAGATAGTCCAGCTGGAACAGCAGCATCATCTATGCTATAGTTTAGAAATCTGACCTAGTTCCTTTAATCCGTGCTAGCCATGGGAGCTCTCAGAGGGCTCAGAAACAGTGCACGGCCTCGCCAGGTCACTTGCAACACAGGCTTTAAAGAAACATTTTCATCCAAGAGTAAAAACATCCTTTGATGGATATTAAATTAACCAAAATAGGGGGCGGGGGGCGCTTTGAGCTTAAGCAACAGCCAACTTCAAATGAGTCTGGTTTCTTCTGCAGATGAATGAAAGCTAAACTCTCTGTGGCACCGCCTGCATCACCCATCAGAGCTCCTTGCAGGGGAATTCCAGAAAACGGAGTTAGAGATGTATCTGGTAAATACGAGATTAACAACTGGCGCAATGGCAGGACCCCAATCAAACTGCTCAAATGAAATAGAAAGCTTACAGTAAGTGCTGGTTTCCCTGCTGGCTGCACTGCATACCCCCAGTGCCTGGGGACATTCCCAGTTGGAAAGGCTGCTGAGGGGGATGGCAAGACCGTCAAAGTGTTACTAAATCCCAAACAAAAGCAATGTTGCTGCTTTCTGCCCCTCCCCCAGTGCTACCCTTCGAGGTCCAGAAGTCACCTCTGAACACTATTTCTCCTCCCAAAGTCATCAGCCAAGCGTTTTGATGTTCCTTTTTTTTTTTTTCCCCTAACACACACAAGGGCTTCATTTCTTTTCTTCTTTTTTCCCCAAGTGAGAGGTTACTCCTCATAATAAAGCAAGGCTGTGAAACCCACTTCCAGGCGTCCTCTTCTCAGTATGAGCAGAGGTTTTTATAAACCATAGTCACAGTCTGTTCTCTCCCTACAATCATAGGTGCCGTTTAAAAAGTCATAAGAAGAGCAGACCTGCTTTCCTTCTAGTCGAAGCCAACGACAACATTTCTTATCCTAAATCACTCTCATCTTTTCCCTCTCTCATTATAGAAGTGCTTTTCCCAGGCTCCCAGCCTTTCTCAATAGCAGTGCCCCAGCCCCCTCTGCTTCTTTTTTACCAGAGTTGGAGTCTATATTTCCTTCCCATGAGAAAATGCCATTATAATATTTGCTGCTTTTTCTTTTTTTCCCTTCCATCCCACTCCCATTTTTTGTTTTCTTTTGACCCCCGTGGCACAGTGGGAAGAGCTTTCCACCCAGCAATGCCCACTGATACTGACCCTTCTGGCCAAGCAGCTACAGCTCATTTAAAACACGGTCCTGAGAACAATCAGTTTGCCCAGCTCCTTGCCGTACACCTTCCCCCCACTTGGTTTGCTTCTCTGGACCTCAGGGTCCAGATGTTTCCACCGCCCTCCTCACACCTCCTCACACAGCAAAGATAACACTGTCCCAGGGAGGAAACCTCTGGGCCTCTTTATTGATGTTGAACATACATTTTGGATGCAAGTCTTCATCTTGCAAAGTATCCCGACAGCAGCAACATACTTGTCTCATTGCTTTGATCAGGCCCTTTGAGAATATCAAGCGTACGAAAAGGACATTTGCTAAGATCAGCAATGAAAATTTAAGAGGTGGCCACTGCCTGCCTCATGCCAAAATTCCTCTTCCTACTCTGTGCAGGGAAACATTTGCAGTCTTGTTTTGCTTGTTTTTAGGCAACGGGAATTTTGCTTTTGTTTCCCAGGATTCACATGCAGCTGAGGGGGTTTTCCGACACAAAACCCATCCTTCCATTACAACCTGCAGAAAGATGGGCCCAAAGGGCATTCTGACCGCACAGAAGCAGATATATTATAATGATAGTGATAATTTGAATAACGAGAATATTCAGGGTGAGTTAGGTAAGCAGAAAGAAATGCAGGTGAGTTTTGGAAAGTCATATAGACCCTGCTGCTGCAGACCTGAGTCTGCATTTGGATCTCTGGTGTCAGGAGAAAACCACCCTTGGATACAAGTCAACCAACAACCCTGCTGTAGGGGTTCATACACCTTTATCTGTCAGATATCCTCATTTGGCTGTGGTGAAGGGGAACCCCAAAACCCCCATGCATGGCTGGACTCTGCAGACATGGCAAGCCTGTGGGGCCGGCCAGGCGCCCGGCACACAATTTTCCCCACCTCCCTCTTTTTCAAAGGGTCCTTTCTTATCATTCCCCCCCTCCCTGCCCCACCTCCCCATTTCCACACGTTACTCACATTCAAGTCAAATATTTCTCCCAGCCCCTTCGGTCTGGTCCTCCCCCCGTGCTTTTAGGAGGCCCCTTTATCAGGCAAGATCACGGCGAGCCAGGCAAACATTACCTCAGGGGCGCTGTGAATCGGGGCTGGGGGCGTGAATAGGCCCCACACATTCTCTCCAGCGTTTTCCCTTTCCTATAGCAACCAAGTTGGGAGCAGGCAGGTCACACAGCCCCTCCGTTGTGTGGAGAGCCCTGCTGGGGCCCGGGGGGCGGCCATTTGGCCGTCCTGTCTGGGAGCGGGTCACAGGGGGACGGGGTTGGGAGCAGGGGCCGGGAGGCAGTGCTCAACCCTGCGCAAATATGGCGAGGGGTGCCCCGGCTCCCCGCCTGGGGCCTGGCCAGTGCCTGGCTCGCTCTTCCCAATTAACCAAAGTCATCTCTTCTGGTGTGAAAGGGGAACTCTCGGCTCCATCCCTTTCTTTTCCACCCTTCAGAGAGGGGAAAGGAAAGCAGCACTATAAAAAACTCCTCTGTGTCAGCCACAGATCCCAAAGGACAGCACCAGGCAAAGGAGGAGGAAGGAGCAGGAGGAGCCTGGCAGATCTTTCCACCAGCAGAGGCCTTGGAAAGGGACCTCCTGCCAGCAGACCCAAGCCCCCACATGCCGTGTGCAAGGCAGGGGCCACTGCTCAGGAGGGTCTCTCCAAGGCGGCACCACAAACCAAGGCGTTGTGCCTGCTTCTGCACTCCAAGCCCCAGCTCTCCCTGATGGACTCATTTGGGGAAGCTCCTTGTGAGGCCCTCAGCCTTGGCACACACAGCGTGGCCAAGGTGGGGGACAGCTTCCCGTGCCACCAGGATACCACATGGCAGTGCCCAGAGGCTGGCATCAGCTGGCTCCCACCAGATCTCAGAGCATAATGTGGACCTTGTTTCAGTAGTCCCCTGGACCTTCATGAGGCATGAACACCAACTCCCTCAGAGCACCCAATGGCTTGCTGCAGCTCTCTGCATGGACTGCCCCACTCCCTTCCTCGTCACAGGGCTCTGTGCAGTTTTGTCCCAGGGGATTTTTCAGTGTTTATCTAAAGATGCCAAAGGGCCATCTAATCTCTCACTATTGACCTCCCACAGGTCACCTCCCTCTTGGCATGCTTCCTTCTGTGAGTATGGAGGTAGGGTTTAAACATGGTTGCTAAAAGGACTTGCTCTCACATGGCTCCATGGAACTCCATGTCTGGATGTCCTCAGGGACAGCAGACAAGGTTCACCCCCTGGTGCCAGCAGTATGAGCAGGGACAGCATCCACTGACAGCCCAGGAATGGGAGGTGATCTGGATTTTCACAGGGGAAAGGAGAAAGGATGCTGGTTTGGCACTATGAAGCTCTCCCTAGCAAAATATTAATGATCTGATGTGACAGGGCTAGTCACAGGCAAAACTCTACATGCAACAGCAGCCTCCCTGTGGCTCCACACGTAAGGAAGAATCACAGCTATGCTGGGTCACACTGAGCATCCATCTAGCCAAGGGCTCCGTCTCCGACACTGGCTGATAGCAGATGCCTGAGGGAGAAGAGGAACAGGCCAACAGTGATATTGCCTCCATATGCTCTCCCAGGCTGATTGTGGCTCAGGATTTCCTGGGCCAGAGGCTGCTCTCATCTCCCCCTTCCATGGGCTTAGCTTGGTCCTTCAGAGAGCTCCCAAGTCTAAAAACAGAGACATTGAACTGGACTTTGTTTCCAGAAAGTAGGATAGATTGTTGAAGTGTAGGCTTGAAAGGGACCCTACTCAGGCACCACCAGCACTATCTGGGAGATACTAGTCTAAGCTCCTCTGAAAACATCAGAGGAAGGATGTCCCATTGAGCCCTTAGGTTGCCCCAACATTAATTAGCCTGACAGAAAGTTTTCCTAATACCATACCTCAAATATTCATGGACACTTATGCACGCTAAGCCTCATACCCGCTGGAGCTTTTTCAGGACCTGTGGCTTTACTCCTAAGTATAGAGGGAAACAGGCAATTTGAATTCCCTTCTGTTGCCAAAATGAGTATGTTGTGGTTATTTTACTAACATTTTTTATGTCATAGTAGCAGTCGCAAGGCACTATGAATTGCACAGATAGCGAGGGAAGAATGGTCTTCCCAAAATCCTACATGATTCATGGCGAATGAGGACACTGACAAAAGGTGGGTAGCAGGGAGCAGCACGCCAGCAAAGCGATAGTGAGGGTGACTAACATCCTGAAAGCCAGGAGCCATTTGGGCATTACTGCCCACGCCTGAGACCCTCCGTCACTTGTGGTTTCACAGTCATATATTCCACTTTCTAAAAACGCTTTCACTCTCCCCCAAAGGCTTGTGCAAGGCCCACCCAAACAACGGAAGAAACTCACTGACCAGACAAAAACTGATTGCACCCGAAGTGCTGACACACGCACCGCACGACCCAGCCAGGACCCGAGCATGAGTTTTCCTCCATTCTTGGGCTCTTGGGAACTCCCCAGCTCAGCAACAGGATGGAAATAACTATGTGAGAGATGCACATTTTTAAGTGGACAGCACCCCTTCATAAATTGCTACATTCTCTGCTGAGAGATAACTGAGTCTATCCTGGAATCTTTTCAGATGAAGGTAAGACATCTGCCATCTTCTGCTGATTCAAGGGTAGGGAAACCCTTCCTTATACTGTCTCTCTCATGCTCTGTGACAAGAAGTCAGCCTCCATCCCAATACCCACGGCCATTCCCACCACACTCCAGGGCTTCCACTCTTCAAGCAATGGAGAAAACCAGCCCTCTGATCTTGCACCAAAGACACTGCTGGCTGTGTCTAAAGGAAGAGGCTAGGAGACAGCAAAAAGCATGCTGTCAGTTGCAGGAATGGTTTGCAGAGCCCACGATCTTCTCCTCATGGGCCTCTGAGGGCTTCAGGAAAGAGGGGACGTAAGAAAGAGCAGGTCCTGTGCCAGACAATGTGGTCTGGCAGACCCCCGGCTGGGCACCATCATCCCAGCATCACAGGATGATGTGATGGGGTATGGCAGCACCATATACGTGGTAAGCTACCAGATGTTACACCAAGTGTGAGACACAAGTTGGCACAGTAACACCCTCCAGCACCACCTCGACTCACTCCAGAGCCATGCACTGCCCCAACTTGGGTCACTGCCCCACACATCCAAGCCAGGACCACATGGCACCCAGGGAGAAGGTTAGTGCTGGTTCCCAACCTGTGGCAAAGCTGGCAATCAGCACTGAGAGGGGCTGACCACCACCATGGCACTGATAGCCTGGACATGCAGAGCCACCCACATTCCTTCCCCCGGCTCCAGGGAAGAAAACCAGGCACTGCCTGGCAACTGGCTGTGTTATTTGGGGTTAGGATCCTGGCCAAGTTGGTGGGTTTGGTGCATTGGGCACACTACAGGCAGGGCTGGCTGTGTTCACAGCACAGCAGGGAGAATGTGCTGCCAAGAGGTCCCCAGCCTTGGCCCCGGAAGGTACTTGCCACTATCCTTCCACCAAGAAACCCTACCTTTGAGGAAGAAAACTGGTGGAGAAGGCAGCTCCCAACACTGGCCAAGAGGATCTGGTGACAGGCTCTTTGTCTCTGCAAAGCTCAAAGGCTTGGTGAGGGAAATTACCGTAAGTCCTGAATTGTCAGATGATGCTCCATCCTAACACAGAAGTGGTACCAGCCACAACTTTCGCCCTGAGTCCCACAGAAACTTTGCACATCCCTGCATCATTCTCAGCCTTTGCCTCTTCACCAGGTATTCCCATGGAGGAGAAAACACAGATCTGTGATTAAAGCACTGGGCTGAGGACCCCCTCCTCTGCATTCAGCAGGCATGTCCCTCTTTGCCTCACTGCTCCCACCCTGGGAGCCAGAGCTGACAGGTCACTGCTCGCCTCTCCTGTAGGAGAAGGGAAAGGTAAGCAGTGGGAAAAGTAAGCTGCTGAGGGCTGTGCAGGCACCAGCCCCCGTGCTTCCTGATGGTGAGCAGGTTAACATGTAGCTTGTGCATCATATTTGCAGTTCAATTAAAATCAAAGGCAGGCAGGAGAATAGCAGGGATGCATTGGCTAAGGGCCACTTACCCGGCCACCCCCATGTGTGCAAGGCCTCCATTTGAGGCATCTGTGCCTCTCCAGGGACACATCTTCTGCTCCCGGACTGTGGGCAGAGCCCTCTCATTCCAGCTACCTCCTGCCCCCCAGCCCTGCAATTGCCTGTGAATTAGAAGGAGCTATTCTTGCTACTTCTTTTGAAACACAGAAGTTCCCAGAAAAGGCACTTCTACAAATAATAATCTATGCTAACAGGAGCCTTCAGGAAGGCACCCACCTTTGTCTTCCTGCCTCATTGCCACCCACCCAAATCAGCAAGAGCAGTGGGTGGCATTTACAGAATATCTCCCTACCGAGAAGCAAAAGCACTAGGAAGGTGACCCAGCTACCAGAGTGGGAAATGCAGTGGTCTGCGAGCACTTGGCCTCAAATGGAAGTGGTTTATTTCTGGTAACTCAGCCACAGCAGCTTCCAGTAACGCTCATAAAGCTCCCTTCCGCTTGGGAGACGGTGGCTTCCAAGGGCCAGCACAGCTAGCACTCTAGTTTGGCTTCCTTCAGAGCAGGCTGGTGGTAAGCTGAAGTTAATGTGGGAGGTGAGGCTGCCCAAGATCCCATGTGGGGGACACCAGAGATTTCCTAACAGAAGCCACGAGGCACTTCTACACCATGAGTAGTGATGAACCAACCTCATATGGTCTGGCCAGCATCCACACGTTTGGAGAATGATAGGACAGGATGGCTTATGAAGACTGCTTGTCCCTGTCATTCCTAAGATCTGCCTTATCCAGGCAGGGATTCACAAAGACCTGTTCTGGACAGGTTGTTCACAGCACCTCACTCCCACTGAGACCAAGACGGGGTAGTCTTAGCAGCGAACAGCTGAGGCTTTGCTTTACAGCTGCTCCAGATCTAATGATGTCCTGCATATGCATTGTCCCATGGGGAACTTGGGATGCTGCTTGAAAGGCATCTCAGGGGACAACTGCAGGAACAAAACCACAACACATCAAAGCCCAGCCTTGCCCAGACCCATTGTACAAGCAGATCCAGTGACTCTATGCTGTAAAAATGCCATCAGAGCTGCACCGAGGTGGAGAGAAGTGAGGCTGAAGAGGGCATGGTCCAGCCAGCTACCACAAACCCTTCTCTCGCCATGCCATACCTAATCACTGATTGCTAGCTTGCTCCTCACCAAAAAGAAACAGGAAGTCTCACCTATCAGGGTGTCCTGCCTCCCTGCCACACTGGAAAGCAGTAGCAGGGTCACAGTCAGAGCACCAACTCCAACAAGGCAGCTCTGCGCAAAGCATCACCTCTGCTGCCCATGGCACCCCTTGCTCTGTGCGGGCTTTCTCCTGGCTGCATGCTCCTCACCATTGCCACAGCCAGGCACTCAGCCCTGAGGACTCGACCCTGACCAAAGTCTCTGCAGATATTGGCTCCAGTGGCTAAACAGCACCACCTGGGGCACTTTATAAAGCAACTGGCTAATGCTGCTGCTTGGTCATTAAAAATACTACATGTGTTCTGCACTTCAGTGTTCACCTGGGTTTGAGGGTTGCGCAATCACCCCTTTTATCTGCCTGGAGTTTGGCCCCTTTGCCTGAGACCGAAACCAGAGCCTCTCTGGGTTTCTCTGAACCATTCGTTCCACTTCCATGTTGCCCCTATCTTCTCTTCAAGCTACCAGCAAGGCCACAGTGCTCCCTTGCTTGAGGCAACACACTTTTCAAATTGATCCCTGTTTTGCCTCCTGTCCTGTTATTTTGGGCCTCATAGCTAGCCTCGTGGCTCTGACCAGGGATGCAGCACCGAGATGGGGAAGGATGGAACAGCAAGGAAAGACAAAACCTCTGCCCATGGACAGCACACCCCATGGGTACATGCAACTTGGCCTCAGGAGCATTCCACTGTGTTAACAGACACACACATGCAAACATACCAGCAACATACACACGAACCCAAGCGCTGACATTTAACACCAGCACACTGGTTCCAGAGCCCAGGTCAAGGAATCTGCCCCTGAACCTACAGATGCTGCTTCCCATTTATCCCCTGTTCCCAGGGACCTCCCAAAACACTCATCTTCCAACCCAAATGTCAGGAGAGGAGTATCAAGGCGGTTGTCCCAGCAGATCCCATCTCCCACTCAGGCAGGCAAGCACTGCCAGTTCACTGGGGCCAGCCAGGAGCCATTGACAGCAAGGGAAGAAGGGATCTCATTTCCAGCTGATGTGGAAATGATGGGGATGAGCTGAGAACACACCCTTATCCCCCCCACTGCTTCAGGCTGTGCTCTGGCTGTTCCCTGGGGTAGTCATTTTAATGCCTGAGCATGTCTTTGAATTTCCTGCCAAGTTTCAGTCACAAGGATGGAGAGAGAAATACATACAATGAAGGGGAAAGGGGAGCAAGGCAAAGGGAGGGAGAGATATGTTATCTTCAGCACGTCAGCTGGGGATAGAAGGGCCTGAGCAAATGAAGGCAAGCAAAGCAATGTGTACTAGCAAGGGGTGGCTTCTCCTCCAGGCCAGCCAAGGACCAAAGCGGGCCAGGAAGGTAATGTGCTGCAGTGAAACACAGCCAAAGAGCAAAGGACCCCAATGGGGAAAGCAGAGGAAGAGAGGGAAAAGCTGAATAAGTGTGCAAGCACCTCCATCCTCCCCATAAAGCCTTAGTAACTGGGAGTATCTAGGAGCCTTCAGGCTCTAGACAAGAGAATTAGTGAGGATTAAGACCCAGTGGAGATCAAATGGCCAGAGCAACTTGGACAACTTGGACAATTATTTCCCAATATGGCATGTTTTCTAGGAGCTTGCTGATCACTGAAGCTTATGAACACAAGAGCCCCTGGTGCCTACAGGTACCACTGGCCCTCTCACTGGAGAGTCCAGCCACTACAGCACATGGCCCCAGTACGTGACATTTTCCAGCTGAGGCATGTTCACTTCCTGCCTGTGCCTCTGCCTCACCACTTTGCGAAGGAAAATGTCAGCAGGGACATAGCCGTGCTCTGTGTGCCCCAACAGGGTGCTGAGGCCTGTCCTTTCAGTTCCCTGGCCATTGCTGACCCTGGACCAGGGTCTGCCCTCCGTCTGCCAGGAGTCTGGCTCAGGCTCCTCTGTGAGGAACCCAAAGCCTCTTCTGCTCATGCCTCTCCACTTCCCCGATCCATTCACACCACTGCCCCCACCCCGCCTCAGTTTGGACTCTGGGCACAAGAGCCTTGAACCTGTCCTGTCCTCCTGCAGTGACCGAATTCCCCAGCATACGCTGGAAGTGCCTCCCCAGGTCAGCTATGTTTGTCACTGTGGCATCTTGCCAAGCTAGGACCTGGGCGCATCACAGGCTGGGCTCCTACAACCCCCCTGCCTCCCACAGTGATGTGGAACCCCACATCACTGGCCTCCAGCAGCCCCGGAGCACCAAGGAGGGCAGGAAAAGCTTCATCTTGGTTTTGGAGATGGGAAAAAAATGGAGAAGTTGGTAAAAAGAGATGAGCTGATGGCATCCACAATGTCATCTCTCTATGCAGACTTGGGTTCCTTCTGCCCTCAGTTCTGCAAATACTATGCATTGAAATTAGTGCTAATGATTTGATTATTGTTCCCAACACAACTGATATTAAGAAACAGTGCTATCTGAGGACTGGAGAAAAGCCTCCCAGCAGATCCAGAGGAGAACGAAGCCAAGGAGAGGAAGAGATACTCTCCCTCTTCCCATATTACACACAAGGAAAGTTATCCATTCCCCTGTTCTCCTGGTTTTATTTAACCCACAGTGCAAGACTCCTCTCAAAACACTGCCAAAGCCCCTCAGTCTTAACCCACTGGACCAAGGGTGCTCACACCCAGCTCTTCTGACAAACATCTTCCCCTCCTGAGCACTGCAAGCTCTGCTTCCTAAGTGGAAAACCCATGCCTGCACTCCCCACACCACGCTCAGCCCCCATGCCACTGCTCCCCACCACCCCACATCTCCTCTGGCACGTCCCAGAGAGCACCACGGAATCAGCATAGAGAGAGTGTCCTGGGCTTCCTCTCGCCCCACCAAGCCAATTGCCGCCTCACGGCAGCACTGAACTGGCCTGGAAAGCACTGCAAGTGGCCAAGGAGAGGAAATTAATTCCCATGCCCCTCTGCCGCGAAGCCTGAGAAGCAATCAGGAACTTTATTAAAAAACAACAGCAGTGATAAAAAGGGAGAAGAGTAAGCCACCTTGGAAGCTGTTCAAGCCAAGCACAGGGAGCGCAGGAGGCCCTTTCAAACGCAACCACAAGCGAGCCCCCTCAGGTCCAAGCAGCACTGGGGCGGCAGGTTGCAGCTATCAGCCGTGCCGAGGTCCAGCACCAGATCATTCCTGATCAAAACCAGCCCCCGCTGGCTCTGCTGGGAATGAAGCGCATCCCCTTGCTGCCTTTTGCCAGGACCAGTTCCCGCCTGGACAGCAATGAATGAAAGAGTTTCACAGAAGCCGGCAGTGCCTCTTCCCAGCAATTTTCCTCTCCGCAGCTGGGGATTCCCCAGCAGGGTGCCTGAGGCTTCCCCAGGTCGGGCTCTGTGGGCAGCCGGAGCCCTCCCAGCACCTGGTGATGTGGCGGGTCAAGGATCATCTCGAAAGCCTTTTATTAAATGAGGCGGTTTTTAATCAGTGTTCACAAACACCGCACAGCTCAGGGTGCACACCTGGGGCTCCCCTGATATCACAGAAATCAGGTGGGGCAGGGGCTGATGACCCCAGTGGCAGATGGTATATTTATACCTTGTAATGCTATTTCGCACCCTCTCCCTCCCCAATACCCCCTTCATCATCACTGCTAGGAAGGGCAAGGAGATGGGAAAGTCCCGCTGATTTCCTCATCTTCCAGCTAAGGAGAGGGAGTGAGACCCATGAACAGTCCTGTCAACCTCCACCCATGCAAACAGGGAGAAGCCAGCCCCTTCCTGGGGATAAGGTCCCATCGACTCAGAAATGTTCCCTGAAGTCCAGCCTCTTCACCTGTGTGGTGCCTCTCCTCCCCACAGCTGCCCTGCTTCACTGTTGGATACCACAGTTCTCCTGCACTGGTGACCAGCCTCCACCTCTCTCTGGCTTGGGCTGCTCTCTAGCAGTTTCCTATCTCCTTTTTGGCATCCCTCTGCTCAGGTGAGCTTTTTTGACTTGAGGGAAGGGCTCCTCTGATTTATCCTTCCCACTCTGGCAGATGCCTTCAACATCATAGTGGAAGGAGTGCTCCAGCACATCCCTCACATCTCTTCACACCGCAGTTGTTCATCCTTCCAACTCTCACATTTTGCCTCTCTCACAAGAGATGTGTTGTTTCAGCAAAGCATGATGCTCCATTATCCATCGCACCTGGAGTACATCACTCCAACAGCGAAATCCTCCAGGCAGCAAAAGACAATCCAGCATGCCCCGGTGTAGGGACAGTACCCTCAAGCTTAGCCCCCAGGGTGGTTCTGTCCTCATGTGGATTCACCCTGCCTGTTCCCTTACTAGCAGCTAATGGACAAAATGGGCATTTCATGCAGGCAAAGCCCCTGTAGCAGGACATCATCTCTAGGCAGGACGATGTGCTCCTCCAGGGAGGATTTTCTCACTCCAGGAATGAAGGATACCCAGGCAAGAGGCAGGAGCTGAGAGGAGGGCTTAGGAACAGAGAGCACTGCAGGGAGCAGAGCTACTGGAGAAAGGGACAAAACCATGGCCTGTGGGTGGCTGGGTCCTGCAGAGCTCAGCCTGCTGCATGCCAAAGCCATGGCTGCAGTTGGGCCATCATCACTGTACTAGGTTTGGCTGGGACACCCCAGACAAGGTGATGCTGTGGCTGTTAGAGGTGGAAACCACTTTCCTGTGCCCAGCTACTGCATGTTGCCCTTCACGTTGATCTGCCCATCTCGTTCTCTGCAGGGCCAGGACAGCTCCCAGAAGCCAAATGCACCTTCCAGGGACACCCTCCTGTGCCTGTCTGAGATTGGGTTCGTCAGGCTGAGTCAATCCCGAGACAAAGAGCCAGCAGCGCGCCTCCCTGCAAACACAGACCGTGCCGGGGCACCACGTGCCACCGTGTCACGTCAGGTGCTTCAGGCATGAACTTGCATGCAGGTAGAAGAAAGATTAAGGAAAGCACAAAGCCTGTCTCTGCGTCTCTCCAAGCCCGCCACCTCTGGATGGGATTGACAGGAAACCAAACATCCTGTACACACAGCGCGTATCGCGTGGCAGGGAAGGGAGCTTATCGCCCGCTTCCTCTGCAGGCCTGCCCGAACCTCCCAGGCTAAGCCCCGCTCCCAGCTCCACGTAGTGAGAGGTGCAAACAAACTGCCAGCTCATGCCGACCTCTGCGCTCCCCAGGCAGCCTCCCAAGAGCAGCTCTCCTCCCCTTCCCCTCCTCAGGGCACAGGGAAAGCAGGAGAAAGTGCTGCTCCTCCACCCTGGGGAGGAAGGAAAGCTGGAGCTGCACTGCTGCAAACCCAGGTGCCTTCCCAGCACTTTGTTCCCCTCCAAGCAGCATCCGCCAGGCTCAGCCCCCAGCACTTTGCTAGTGTGGCAAGGAATTGCTCCAGCCTCTGGGCTTGTCCTTCTCCCCAGCCCCAGGGGTGTCCCGGAGCAGCCCATAGGGTTGCACCAGAAGGAGAGGGTGCAGGCATTTGGGACAAGGGGGTTAACAGCCAATGAAGGCCACAAACACCTCAGCTAGGAAAAAATTGGCACCAGGGTCCGTTCTGCATGTCATGGCCACTATCTATGAGGTTTTCCCTTGCAGTCTCTGTTTTCCTTTGGGCCAATCCTCATATTTTTGAAGTCACAATCCCTGCACGAGTCCATTGCTACTTCTATTATTTCCACCATGTGGTCCATGACACAGCTGGATGTCTTGGATGTAAAAATCATCTCTCGTGGCTAACTTGAATGTATTGCTGAATGCTTCATCAGGGCTGAGAGTTCTCTTCTTGAGGGAGAAGTGAAGTGACAGAGGTCACCGTGCTGCCTCTGTTAGGTTAAATGTGAATTTGCCTCAGGCTTTCTGGAAAATCTAGGAGCTGTGAAGTGCCTCCGGGACAGCCTGGACATGGAGAAGGCTGAGAGAGGAGCAGAGAGCTCACCCACAGACTTGGATTCCATCTCAAGCACTGAAATGGAATAAACCCCACGAGCAAGTTCTCACTTTGCCCAAGGACACCTTCCCAAGGGAAAACACATGCATAGTTAGGTCCTGGAGAAGATGCTGCACCAAAAGCCACAAACTAAACCTCTGCCTTCACCTGCAGGCAGAGGAGACATTTACACCTTTCACTGAAAGCCCACGAGGTTTCCCCTTCCCTCTGCAGCCCTCTCTGCCTACAGAAGGGGCCAAGGTAGGGATGCTGGAGTGGCAGCCCCAGCCCCCTCGGGCTCTTTGCACCCCTCCACCCTGCTCCCGGGCTCCAGGAGATCATTATCAGCCTCAAGTGACCACGGATCAGCTCTCACCACCCGCCAGGCTCCTGCCATCCCCCATCCATTACAAACCTCCTCCCTCCTCAGGGGCAACACGGCTTTCCGGACCCCCCTGCAAGTTTGTCAGGGATGCCGGGACACAGAAGCGGTGGTGGGAGCCCTAACCGATAGCCCATGACGTGCTAATCCTGGGATTAGCTGGAGTTCAGAGGTTAATTACAAAGGTGTGGAGAGGAAGAGGGGGAGAACAGGGACTACAAGAAGACCCAAAAAGACTCTTCTGTCTATGCAGCAAGCTTAGACCCAGGCTGGCTGCAGTTTCTGAAAGACAGCATGAAGGAGGCAACACTCTGGGAAGACTTCATCTCCTACCTGGGCTCAGAGGGGCTGGTCCCCCCAATTCCTGACCCATCTCCAAGCCACCAAGTGTCCCCCAGGCCCCAGCTTATGGAACTAGCACAGAGCCACTCACAGGGGTGAGGAAATCAAACCCACTGGAGACTGTGCACAACTCCAATACAACCCAGGCTGTGCAGGAACATAAAATGGGGATGTGCAGCCCAGATATTTCAGGGGGAGGCCGCAGGATTTACAAATCTTCCCACCCATGCTGATTTCTCAGACATCTCTGCAGCAGAGAAAGGCATCACGCAGGGAGACCTGAATGGGCTCCCAAGCGGGAAGCAGCGTAAACGCTTCAACCTCAATTCATTATCAGAAAACATTGCTAATTTGCTCCAGCACAACCCTGCTAACTGCGGTTTTCTGGCTTCCAGGCCATGAAGTAGCTATCTCCACAGGACACCGCTCTTGGATTAAGTAGCTTTACCCACCCGTGGAGAGCTGCCTGGGAGCCCGGCATGGCAGAGGCAGCCCCCTGCCATGCATCGAGCCCTGCTGATCGCAAGGGGGAGAGAGGGATGGTGGAGGGTCCCTCCCCAGCTAGGGTCCCCAGGCAGCAGCCCCCGGCCACCTATGAGTTCCTGGCATGCCCCTCGCCCGCCTCGTCACTGCCGCATCCCCAGGGCTTTCCTTGGGGATGTCATTAGTCAGAAACTGCGGCATATGACTGCACATCTGGAAGGAGTTAGAGGACAAGAGCCTCTGCCAGCTGTCTTCGTTTAGGTTTGTTCATACTTGGAAGCGCTCTGCAGCGTGATCTGTAAAATAAAAAGTTGTGC
This sequence comes from Strigops habroptila, assembly GCF_004027225.2. NCBI lineage: Eukaryota > Metazoa > Chordata > Aves > Psittaciformes > Psittacidae > Strigops > Strigops habroptila. The sequence continues at coordinate 23,846,887 of NC_046359.1, read as the reverse complement.
TGATTGACACAAGCCAAGGGTTTCCTCCGAGGCGCTCCCTGCCCCCATCGCCTCCTCTCATGAGCCAGAATCAGTACTTGTTACATCCCGGAGGCTGGCTGCCTACGACAGAGGAGGCTGTGTAATAATGACGGTGCAGCAGCTAACCATCGCCTTTCTTCCTGCCAGAGCACGGCCAGCTCCAGCTGGGACAGAGAGCCCACAGAAATGTCATCTCTGGTCGACACCAGGCCAGCCCCGGCAACACCACCAAGCCTCCCAGCCCCAGTGGGGCTTTGGCACAACCCTGCTGGGAAGCCAGAGCCTGTCCCTTGGGGACTTTACCCAGTGCTGAGTGCTGAACCACAGGGAGGGCCCGTGGGCTCTGGGACAGCCAGTTCCTTCCCTATCCCCATTTCTGTACATGGGGCTCCTCCAGCCCCCTTCCCAGGCCCCAGTGATCCCCTGAGCTCATGTGTTTTGTTCTGCCGGCAGAGAGAGAGGGAGGAGAGCCCCCTGCTGCAGCGGCTGGGGGGGGCTGGCCTTCCTCCAGCACTTCTCTCAGACCTCCACATGCTGGACTGGGGCGGCTGGGCAGGTCGTCCTGCCTCCACTCTAAGGAAGGAGATGAGGAGGGAGACACCAGTGTTAGAGGGCACATGGGGCAGAGGGTAACACCGCAGTGAGCATGCTGGCAGCAGTGCATCAGTGGGGCTGTATACCCTGCTGTGACCACAGCTCAGGCATCCCTCACCTGTGAGTTCAGCCTAAATATCCCCGATACCTGCACCACCACTGAGCTCAGGAAGGGCTGCACAGCTCACTAGAGAAGTAGATGGGAAGCTTGGAGACCTCCCTTTTCCACACCACACATGAGTTTTGCATCTGAAGCTTTTTCTGCAGCCTCCCCTTTGGGTGCAGCAGTGTTAACAAGGACTACCAACGGAGACTTTCAGGAGAGCAGTGTCCAAACTTCACTGAATCTTTGTGTATTTGTCAACAGCCTTGGGATCAGCTGTTCCCAATCTGATAATCCAAGTCCCATACATGCAGCCAGAGGTTGCTGGGAAAACAGCTCATCTGTTTTAGGATCCCCCAGGGTTGGATCCTTCCCATGAAAGATGAAGCAGGACAGGAATGGCCAACCACTGATGTAGAGTCCTTCCCAAGAAAAAGGATACTGCAATGCAGGGAGGTGGGGAGGGCAGTGGGGATGGGGTGGGAGTGTGATGCTGGGAGATAATGTACCCCCACAAGAGTGGCATGCATTCACACAGCCATGCATAGCCTCCCTCAGCTTCCACAGGGCATGTGTGACCTGCCCAAAGCAGCATCAGGGGCTCAGAGCAGAGCCTGGGCGGTCATCTCGTCTATGCGACACATGATCTCCCAATGAGGCTGCCAATGCTGGGCCCCAGCCAAGGAATCGCGTTCCTAAGGACATGTCTTCAATTAATGTCTTTTTTTCCCTATTTTGTTTAAAATTGGGGTTGAGCTGCTTCTAAACAGATGTGTTGGGGTAGCCAAAATATTTGCCTTTCTGCTGGCGGCTTGTTTGGCATCCATGCCTGACTGATGATAAAATAGGCTTTCCTCCCACCCGCAGTGAGAAGCAGCTCAGGGGGTATGGTGGGCACCCTTCATTCAAATACCCAGAGAGTCAAATTCAGCCAGGTCCCTGCTGCCCCCATGTCTCATCTGCAATCCCAGCATCTCCCATGCCAGCTATGTGCTGTGGAAGCACAGAAAATGCAAAAGGAGCATGTATTTCCTCTGGGAAATACAGGGGAAAAGGGTCCAGCACTGGGCGGAGTGAGGAGGAGGCCAGGGAAGAAGCATCCATGGTAGGGACAGGAGAGCAAAGCAAGCCCTCCTCCATCACGAGGCTACATGCAGCAAGCACCACTCACTCCGCTCATCCTGCAGCCCCTGCACCCAGCCCACACCACCAGCACCTAGAGAAGCAAACCCTCCACCACACAGCCAGGGGAGCAGTGTTAGGGCTTGTCTACCCTGTGGAGAGAAACAGCTTTGGAGACGCCCTGAACTGCAGGAAGAAGTAAGGATGCGCTTGGGTGAAAGACACCACACCAGGGGCTGCAGGATGGCCAGCACCCTCTGTCCCTGTGCTCTCTGTGAGGACAGACACCACAAAACACAGCAAAGCCCCTCAGGGACTTCCACTCGCACAGGGACACTCTCAGCCCTGGCTTGTCCAGAAATGTGTCCTTGGCGACAATTTCCAGCTGCCTGCGAGGAGGCTCCTCCGCACGCAAACCGTTGCGCTGGGTGCTGGGAAATCCCCCTGCTCGCAGCCAGGACCCGACCCCTGTGATTCAGAGGCCGGGTGGGCGCTGGTGAAGCATGCAGGCGTACGCTAGCTCTGCTCTGAGCCCCGGGAAGCAGCGGGGCTGAGCAGCACGCAGACACCCCGTGACTCAGCCCGGCGTCAGGCTCAGGCTGCAGCTGGGGAACCCGCCAGCATCAAGGACGTGGGGGAAACCTCTGCCTGTTTCATCCTTTCCTTTCGGGATGTAAGGAATAGCATCACGCTGTCCCCTCCTCCCTCCTCGCAGTGCAGATGCAGAACCCTTCGTGCTAGCAGAAAACCGCAGTCAGTTTGCGAGTTGGGAATGGGGCTGTCTCTGCAGCTTTCACTCTCCCGGCACGCTCTTGCCACCTACAGGGTTAAACGCAGCCCCCTGCCCTCACGAGTGCTCTCAGCAAAGCTCCCAGAGCCTGACACGCCAGCTTGACTCTGCAACAAGCTAATAACCAATGGAGAGAGCGTTAAACCAACTGCTCCAGCTCAGCAGCCAGGTTCACCCGTACTCAGTCACGCACCTCGACACTCATCCATGATCCAGACAACTGTTTACGCCAAGGCTTCCAGACCACAAACAACCCCAGCACATCCTTTGGCCCTGAGCATGAGAGACCAAGGTGGGAGGAAGACTTTCCAGCGTTGCAGGCTCCTGTCCTTTTTGCTAAGTAACAACCCAGAGGGGAGAAAAGTCACTACCCGTTCACCCCAACCCTAGGCTAAGCCATCCCTGCCTCCTTCTACATTTTTTGCCTCTTCTTTTTCCCAGGCTCCTCTTTCCTCACTCATTACTGCCTGAGTCCAGATGTTCAGGATAGACCTGGATGCCAAAGGGCGAAACAAACCGGTCAGGTCAGTCCCTCGGTCCCATCAGCAGCTATCTGGGTCTCACTCAGGGGCTTATTCTTACTGGTGGCTTATACAGCCACCAAACGCTCAGACCTGTGGCTGCAGCACCACAGGATGAGGTGTCATGATCCTGAGGAAAACATTTTTACACTGGCTGCTCAACAAATTGAGACTGGAGTAAAATTCACCTCTGAACCAACAGCCTACAGCTCAGTACCTCGGCGACGTGGCAAGCCACAGAAAGCCCTTACCCAAAACAGGAGGGTCAGAAGCTGACCTGGGAACATGTCTCTTGCTATGCTCTCACGTACGTTTTCTGAGTTTGGATGCCAATTTTTTGGACCCACGTACTTTTATGCCTCCCTTGCTCTCTGTAGGCTTCAGTGTCTCTGTTACACCATTTTGTCTTTCACCATTTCCCTGAAACAGGACCCAGTCTCAGCTGGTCTTGAGCTCCAGCAGCAGACCCGAGCAGATGAGATACCCCAGTGCTCCAGCTCAGAGACAAGCAAGTTCATTTCAATACCAGTTTAGATGCCCAATTCCACTGTCGGTCTGCCTTGCAGTGCCCCTCAGCTGGAGGTCTGCTCTAGAGCGGATACTCAGGCTCTCAGCCACTCTGGAGTTTCTTGCAGCTCACAAAGGCTCATCATATTTGGACCTGCATTTGGCAGTGGATAAATCCAAACCATAAGAGGTGGGACTCAGTGGCGAGGAAGAAGCAGCAGGTGGTGGGACATGCTGGTTAAAGTCAAATGGTTGGCATCTATGGTCAGAAGTACAGAGCCAGAGGGTTAGCATGGTCCATCTCAAAGGGACACATCACAGCACCGAACTCATCATCACTGCCCTAGCTGCATGGCAGCACAGTGCTATCAAGGGTTTGAAAGTCAGGTAGACCGGTAGGCAAGGCCAAGCAGCTGTATCACAGATGCCTATGGCAGCTCTGGCTGCACAAACACAACATGAAGGAGGGAAGTCAAAACGGCGTTCACCCCCGAATCGGGATGTCCACACAGCTTCCTGTCCTTTCCCTTCACTGAAGTCTTACCTTCCCTCCTCTGCCTGTGAAAGGCCAAGGGGAGCGGCCAGTGGTGCAGCAGCCTCAGTCACAGCACTATACCCAGCAACACCCTGCAGCCTCCTAATGACTCCAGCTAAATGCCACAGGCTACAAAACAGGTTTCCACCAGTGCCTGGGGGATCATGGCTGGGATCTATCCCTTCACAAGGCAGAGGCTCTACCTCTCCAGTCCTCCCAGTCCAACACGACAAGAGACCACACATCTCCCCTTTGCTGTCCAGTCCCTAGGCCCGTAGGTGTGCAAGAGTGAAAGGGTGAGGTATAAAGACATAAAGGATAGATACCCCCACTGATCCTATGGCTGGGCCAGCACCAGCTCCTCCAACAGATGGGCCTTCGAAGAAAGGGCCACAGACCCCAGGAATACCCAGTTTCACGCCTGCTCTTCAGATCACTGTGGGCTCTCCCTAGAGCCTACCAGCAAAGATGTGGGCATGTCGTGAGTGTGCTCTGCAGCAGCACATCTGTGACCCAGCTCCACGCAGCTGGCAGCACTGGCAGTTTCCAAGGCCTCCTGAGGGGACAGGAATCACCAGCCCACGTGTGTCGCATGGGCCACTCCTCCAGCTCTGGGTTCTCACCAGTGCCCCCCTCCCAGCCTTTTAGGCAAGAGCTGGCTGGTCCCGCACAGGGAATCCCCCTCAGCAGAGCTTTGCATCCAGATGCCACCACACAGGAGTATTCAGTGAGGATGAAGCATGGTCACAAGGCCTTGCCTGTTCCCTGGTCACCACCAGCTCACTCACTGCCTCATCACAGTGTCCCAGACAGGTCAACCTCCAGGAAGTGCTCCCCCCCCAGACACTCACCAGGATGAATTCCTTCCCACTTAGCATAAATGTCTAATGATGTAACAAGACTTCCTTTGTTTCCTCAATACCTGAGATTTAGGGCTTTGATTGCCCAACACTCATCTGATGGGCTTTAAGGGAGGGGGAGGGACGTCAAGCCAGTATCCTCAGAACTGATGAGTATCACCCCAAAACAGCCTCAAGCTTGTCATGAAGGTCTGCCCCAAGTCATTCCCTTTTGAACTCAACAGTCATACAGTAAACATCCCTATCTATCTTCAACACAGCAACGTCAGATGCCCGATGTCCCTGACTGGCTGCTCACATACGCTACTCATGCATTACTAGAGAGCACTTACACCTTCATCACAGCATCAGAGTGGGATTGTACTTTTCCAGCCTGCTGTGAGTCAGTGGTGAGCAAGTGGAGACGTGTGGACTGTGTCCGGTGATGGCGTGCCATGTGTACTCACATCTGGGGGAGTAATTAGACACATGCTCACACTAACCTTCCTCTGTGGTCCCATGCTCAACCTGGAAGCCAGAGACCCAGGGCAGAGTCCGGCCCCTCTGACCCCAGGCAGGGGAGAGCTCTGGTTTGAGAACATCGCTGGTGTGAGAGATACTGTGATGTTCACTTCAGCCCCAACTACCCAGTGCCTTATAGACAGGGCAAATGGTGGTGAGATGATGTGAGGGGAGAGGGTGCTGGTGAGGCTCTCAGTTCCCAAGGCTTAGCACCAGACCCTGCAGTGTATGCCCCTGGGGTGCACCGTCACCAGCCCTGACTGTCCCCATTACTCCCCCCAGACTCTCAGCTCAGTGGCCTGTCCGGCAGGACATCTCCCAGTGGGTGCAGCCAGCGGGAAGCACGGGCATGCTCAGCTAAGGGAAATGAGGCCTCATTCCTCAGTCCCACGCCTGACAGGCAGAGACACAAAAATTTGCTCTTTATTTGTAAAAGATCCTTTCTCTTTCCCTTAACTTCCGATACCCTCCATCTCTGCCTCCTCACTTTTGACAGCCCTCCTACCTGTACTCCCAAGGAGGAGGCTATGATAGCAGCAGAGCTGGATAATATCACTTCTCTGATGCCAAGAAAGCCTTTGGTATGTTTGCTAAGAGCTGTCTTGGGGTAGCTGCAGCCCAGGCTCAGGCAGAATGAGACACGGGGGAGGTTTTCCGCCACTCAGAGCTCCGACGGAGAGGACAGGGATTCTCCAGGCTGGGCAAGGTGTGAGCATCACCACCCTGGGCCCCTACAGGGATAAACTCCAGGGATAAGATGGGGTGCAGCCACTGGAAAGCAGGGGTGGTGGCTGCCCAGCTCGGCAGGGGAGACCTCCCAGATGAAGAATGGCTGTGGCTTAATAAAGGCAAAGTTTTCCCTCATTTCCCTACCAGTGCAATGTGTACCCCACCTCATTTAACATCAGACCTCGAGGAACACACAAGGAGCAGGACCACCGCAGGCAGCAGCAGCGCAAAGCCCCACATCCTCTAGCAGGGTCACCATCACCCACCAACTGATTCACACCAGAGAATGCTCTTCCCTAGGGGCCAAAATGCCACCAATTTTCTGCAGAGAGGGCTGCTGCTGCCCCATGGGGTGGATGTTGCCTCCTCCCCAGTTCTGCCAATAGGAAGCTCAGACAAACCCAAATCTGTAAACAGTCCATGTCCATATTGAAAAAAACCCTTTCATCAGCATAACAAATCCTTCCTAACAACATATATCAAGGATATCTGTGCTGCCGTACTCCATATCAAAGCTAAGGCCTCTTGGCAAAGCCAGGCTGGGCTGGCAAAACCTGCTTGGCTATTAGGGCCTGGCGCAGCCAAGGACCTTTGGTTTGGAGGTTTCACACTATTGTCTTTCGGCAGCTCTTTAACACACAAAACATAAAAGCAGAGAGCTGCTCAACCTGCTCTCCACAGAGGAAGCAGGAGTGAGTGTTTGCAGGCTGCTTTTAGCGAAGACAAGCCTACTCCAACCTGCCTCAACCCTCAGCCCTCCCCTTTACTCATAGCCAGGGAAAGGGCTCGCTGGCCCCAGCTGTCTTTCCACCCCAGCTACCTCGCCAGATGTCGGCCATTAACAGGGACCAGCATGAAGCCAGGCTTGCCTCTAGGATCAGCCTCCATGTGCTGTTAGTGGTACGTGTGTGTGAGCAAGAGTGTGCGTGTGCAAGCCAGCACGTGTGTCTGCAAGTGTGTCTCCAAGGGCTGCAGTAACCGCTGCTTTGGCCTGCTGCCCAAGGCGAAACATCTTTCTCGCACATGCAGGCTCTTGGCTTTTTGCTCACCCTTGCCCCCTTGCTGTTTTGCAAAGCCCCAGACCCAGCTCACTCAACAGCTGAAGTATCCAGAGGCCCTGGAGCTGGACGTCTCCATCCTCCTCGGCTGCGGTCACATCCAGTGCACGCCACTTCCCCAGCATGTAGAGGTGCCAGCCTCTGACGCCGCTTCCGCCGTCCCCATTTGGCTCACTTGCTCTTGTCAGCCCAGCTCAGCCCCACACACACAAAAAGTCCAGCTTTCTGATTCATCTGCCGTGGGTCCTGAGGAAAATGAATCCTCAGCTTTCGTTTTCTGAGGATGGAGTGGGATCTGTTTACTCAGGGAGGCAATGAAGTCATTTTTGTCTCGTTTATGCCAATAGCGGAAACGGTTTTCAAAGGAAAAGGAGTGGGTTCAAAACCAGCCTCAGACAGAAGCTGAATGAACACAGACCAGAATCAAAGGCAAACAAAACTTCTGGGTGGCTTGTCCATAATACTGATAAGTTTCTGACCCATGTTTTCTGTCACTACAATCAAACACTCTCCACTACGCATAGGGCTACAGCCTGTGAATCCTGGCTCCTCATCCCTTCATCCCCTGTCTCCCATGATTTCAGCAGTCCTGCCTCCCAGGGTCCTGCTTCATCCATTAGGTCAATTTATTTCCTAGAGCTGGAAGGGGTGAGTCCTGGACTCCTGCTCCAGTTGTCTGGCATCAGTGTTTGGAAGAGCTCCTGATCCACCCACTGAACACAGTGGGGGCTATGGAGGCACCTAGGGGTAAAGCAGAAGGTGGGGCTGGCTTCATCAGCCTTTTGAAACACGGACACAGGATCCTCAGCTCATGCCCAGCTCAAGGCCAGGTGGATCTGAAGTCAGGTACACCTCAGAAGGATGGAGGAAAATCTACAGTAACATTGAATCTACAATAACGTTGTCTCTAATGTAAGGTTTTTTTCTCCTCTAAGCTTTGATCTTAGTCTTCACCATTTGGCATCTACACCTTCTAGCACAACTCCCCAGCCAATGCAACCGGAGTGCATCAGACTCTGGTTGGCTGCTTAGGAAGATGAGCAGAGGTTTGTTGCCTTCCTTGCTCCAGGACCCACAACCACTACTGCTCCCGCTGCTCCGTTGTGAAGCAGCAGCCCATGGGAGGTGGCTGGTAGAGCCCAGTGGCTGATAGCTTCAGCATTTCCACAACTTTCTTGGCCTCAGTGGGTCAGTGGTCCTAGGGGTGGCCCCAGCTCCCACACAGGACTATGCATGCAGCAGAAACCCAGCAGCGAGTGCAGAGCCATGGCCAATGTGTTTACAAAAACCTGTGTTGCTAAGCAGACATGCAGCTGGGATTCACACCAGTTGAAGCCTTCTTTATTCCCCCTTGGCTCTGTTCCCAGGTATTAATGAGTTGTACTCAAGGAGCTGAAGGGTCCTGCTGCCAGATCTGCATCCAACAGAATAGGCGTGGGGGCAATCCATGGTCATGTAACCTCCCAGGACTCGAGATGTCATCATTGACTTCACTGGGTGCATTTCACTACTCTCCAGAACCCCGCAGAGCGACTCACTGACATCATTCCTTCAGCCGGCCTTGGCAGAGGTGGTGGGGATGAGGCCCACAGCAGCCAGCAGCCCGGGGATGGTCTGCATGGTTTCCATATGTCAGTTCTTTCTTGGGACTTTCTTCAGTGTTCAAAAGCCTCAAGTGCCCTCTTTGGTTCACTGGTGCAACAACCGTGACTGCCGCTGTGTATGCAACTTCAATAGAGACACCCTGGCTAATGGGGCAACTGCCTGGAAACCGTTCAGCTGCTTCTGCTATAGGCAAAGGGAAATTAAATGAGTCACCCACACAGAGAGCCCTTCCTTTCTGTTGAGTTGGCTATGAAATGTAAGATTTTCACCACCGCTGGAACACTTTCAACAAGTCACAGCAGGATTTGGGACTGTAGACACATCTGTGCTTCCCCAAAGGTACCGTCACATACAGGCCCATGCCGAAGGATGGGTAAAGGGGAAGGAGAGAGGAGGAGGGACAGCTGGAGAAGCACAATAGCAGAGCACTGCTCCAAAAATGATCAACAGAGAAAAAAATCATGGTTGCCATTACTAATTACCATCATTACATCCCAACAGTTGAGGTCCACAGCATCCATAAGGTAGACTGGGGGGTCACAAGAAGCTTCCTCCCAATAATATTTCTTTCCAAAAGGAAGTTAGAAGAGCACTTTATCTGGAGCAAAATGCACATGCCAAACAATGGTGTTGTCCACAAATAGCCAGAGAGTGGCTCTGCGCCTCAGCACTTCAGAGACAGAGAAAAATAAAGGCTATAAGTAACATAACAAAAAGGACAAACATAACTTGTCCTAATAAGCAAGAGAACTAGCTCCCCAAATAGACTAACAATTTAATGTATGTGCATGCTATCACAGAGCAAGATGTGTTTGAAATGAGGAGAGATTTCACTGGAAACTGAGATGGTGAAGACTTCCACGCACAGTTTTGGCCAAGATACCATGAACAAGGCTTTAGTTTCTCATGAAAAATACCACTGGACTCTACACTGATGAAGAGGAAGATCACAGCTCTGTTATCTCAGCCAGCAAACAGCACTTCCTATAGCCTAGTTTCTCCTGGCACGAGGATGTGCCATTGGGTTCAGCAAGGGAAAGTGCCAAATCTTGAATCATCATGACCTGCTGTTCACTCCGCAGTGACTCAGAAGATATCTTTCTAACATTTATCTACTTCTTGTTTCTCTTTTCACCATACTGTTCATATTAGATATGGGTAGTCAGGCAGAAAACATTACACAGCCTGATTTCTGTTACCTTGCATGTCAAACTGAAGCTCCTTTCTGTGTTTTCACTTGCATATGCTAGTAGGCAAAATACTTACAGCTAACTGTGCAGTGCGTGTTTTTCACTATGACGTTCAGCTGGTGTGAGGCGATTTCTGGTGCAGACTCTCTCCTGGGAAGAAGACTGACATGTCCAACTAGATCTTATGTGGTATTTCTCAGCAAACTTTTTTTTTAATTATTGGAAAAACACCAAGTTAATGGAAATTAACCTTTCTGTGGAATCTTATCAGGGCTGACAGATCACACAGGTCGAGGTTTGGCACTCAAGAAGGATGTGGGAAACCCAGATTCATGGTCTGCATCAAATGGACCAGAGAGACTGATTCATTACACTGCTGTGATTCCTCTGACAGGATGAGGCCTGTACTCAAATCCCTCACTTAATGAATATTGATTCCCTTATACAACATGGAACAGCTCCTTGGAAGGAGGGAGAGCACCTCCACACAGAAGCTTGCAGGATAGAGAAGATGTCTGTGTCACTACAGGCTGAGGTCTCAGTCCCTGCTTCAAGCCAGGCAAATTTTAAGCAGCTCTCACTTACGCATCTCCAAAAGAATTTGTGCCACTCTGCCCACAGTGCTCTGCGTGGCCACTGTGCTCACTATTACTGCAGCAATCCTCACCTGGCAGACCTGACCTGAAACACTGCTCTTGTGTCCTTTCACTCAGGGGGATCAGTGAGGATGGCTGAGCTGCTCCCAAAGCACAGACCCAGACATTAAAGAGCTGAAGCAAACTGCTAACCCCTGCAGGGATCAGCCAGGTGCCCACTACAAGGGTAGTAAATGGTGACCACAGAAGATGTTAAACACTGTCTGGGCAGCCAGTTGATGAGTCGCCTCATTGCTGATAAAACAGTGGGACATAAATCTCCTACATTCCCAAAAAGCAGATGGTATTTCAGGTGCTTCAGGCTGCCCACCGGAGGCTCCTCTCCTCACAGGCCCTGGACAGTCCGTTGCCTAAGCAGGTCTCTAAGCTGGTAAGAAGCTGGCATCTCCAGGAGGACTGAAACCAAGCCAGAGCAAATAAAAGCCGCACTGCACACTCCTCTCCAGCAGAAAGCACACGGTACTGGTCCACGAGCCACGTCCTGGTCATTCAGCCCTCAGTATCTCAGCGCTCCTTATCAGGAGCACAGCTCCCACCACAAAGCACATTCTGCCACCACCAACGGGCAACAACCCTGACTCCCAACCAGCCACAACAGCCCAACAGGCCAGAACTGAACAATAATCCCCTGGCTTTTACCAAACCATTGGAAGGATGCGCTGACAAAAAAGCTCAGATCCTGTGTCCTTTTTCTCTACCAACCTATACTTGATGGTCTAAGAGGCCACCTCTGCAGTTGTGGGTTCATCTTGGGGAGGGGAGGGGCTCTCTCTGCTTGCTGCAGGGCTCCAGAGCTTCTACTTGCCTGCAGCAGCCCTGTGGTTGGGCACGTTCTTGCCATTCTGTGGTGAACTTGGGTATCAGGAAAGCTTTGCAAGCTACTCCCAGCTGCTCCTTGGCAAAGCTGCTTTCTGGAGGAAGGAATTCCCCATTGCTAGCTGGTTGCCATAGGCTAAGCAAGGCTGCACCTTCTGGGCGCTCCTCCTGCTTTTCCTCCCCACTCCTGGTGCTAGCCCTCACGCAGCCAGGGCTGCCTTGTTTGAGGGGCAGCAGCTCCCGGGCTACAGGACCAGCCCTCTTGACTGCAGAAAGGCTCTGTGCAACACAGCCACCCCCAGCTCTGCCCTCCCAGCCAGCCCCATCCAGCTCCAAAAGCCCTGTTGGCAGAGTGCCTCCTGGCTCCTGAGAAAGCATCCCCTCGGGGGCTGTTCCTAATTGGTGGTTTCCTCCTCTTTCTCTTATGTCGCTGTGTTTTGCTTCCTAGCTCATATTTTATAAGGTGGGTTTTTAATAGCCTGTGCAGGCTGCCAGACCTGAGTCTACCTTCAAACTTCTACTACTGGGAGAAAATGTCCTGTCTGCAAACCTGGGGGTAGCAGTGGCTTTGTCTGGATGCAGGCAGGGCCAGTGGGCCCACCCAGAGGCCCATAAGAGCTCTAAGCTTTAAGGCTTCAGGCCTGCAATAATTTGGGTAGTACCCAAGTATCACAGTGATGGGCACTGCAGCCCAAAGAAGACAAGCTGGAGGTGGTTTCTAATGTGCAGTTCTGGTATCTGCTAACTCATAGCATAGTGTGTGTGATGGGCAGGAAAGATCTTCACAGACTGCAAACAGGCTGAATATTATCCTTCTGCCATTACTATATCCTTCTTCGCCAGGGGATCACCAACTGGGACAGGGAGCAGATGAACCTAAAAAAGCACTGCCTGAAACACAGCCAGGTTTTATTGCTGTATGTCCCATCTGCTGAGCAAGGAATGACTAGACACAGGTAACTTGCCAGGACATGACAAACACACAGGAGGAGCCTGGCATCAAAGACAGAGGCTGGCAGACGCAGCATGCTCCCCTCCCACTGCCTTGGTCATTTGTGTCTCCATCCTGCCCCCAAGAACATGCCTAGTCTCCCTGAGAGTCAGGACACTGGCATCTTCAAGGCTCCTTTGTCCCTTTCTTCCCATGCAGGGACTAGTGGGGTGGTCTGGGCAGCGGTTGATATACTGAAGCTGAACACCCATCACACACCAGAGCCAACTGGGCTTGGCAGCATCTTTCTCCTTGCCCTCAGAGTAAGTCCTGGGTCTGGCAGGGCTGTCACAGCAGCAGGGCTAGTGTCCACCTCCAGGTGAGCCTCCATTTGTCTGAACAGCCAAACTCCACACCCAGAGAGCAGGCAGGGATGGTGGCACATGGCTATGGTTGATCAAAGCCACAAGCTATTCTCCAAGAGGAAGCCCAGGCTGAACTCTGCAGTGGCAGCTGCAGTCCCAGTCCCTGGAGGCAGACTGCAGTGAGGAGGAAGCCAAAAAAGCCCCACACAAGCATAGCCAAAATCTTCCTCCCCGCTTCCAGCAGACTGGCTCCCTTGCCAGCTGCTCAGCTCCTCACCTCCAAATCCCCATCAGCTCCTGGGTCTGAGCAAATCTACAAGTTATCAAACTTCACCTACCTCTTCACTCACATCAAAACCAGGGAGCCGTCACCCTTCCCCGCTCCCACCTCTCCCCCATCATAGTCCCACTGCTGCTTGGAAAGATTTCTCCTGAGGATCCCACACACGGTGTGACTACTGAACCCCACACGTGGCTGGCAAGTCATGAGGAGCTGTTTGTGCTCCTGCTTCAATTTACAGAACTGGCCAACATACCATGAATTACAAGTGTCAGATATCACAGGCACATCTCCAGCTGGATTTTCCATCCAGAGGGGAGGTATTGGTTCAACAAACTGCAGCAAGTGCTTCCCAAGAGTAAGAAAGAGGAGTGACCGTCAGGGAAGGGTCAGGGCTTGATCCCCTGCTTCCAACCTTCCTCCTCACTCACTTGTGAGCTGAGGATGGGTTGCTCTGAAGTGCATTGCCCCAGTGCCTTCCAGTGAATATTCAGGCAGTCTATCTTGCATCTCCGAGCCTTTGATCCTATTTGCATACAAATATCCTCAGAGATAAGGGGCAAAGAAGGGAGACAGAGGCAGGATTGGTTTTGGAGAGAATTATGTGCCTTCTGCTTCCCATGGAGAACTGGGAGTGCTGCATCCCTTCCAAGCCATTGGCTTTGTTGTGCTCTGGGGATAAGCCCCACCACCAATCTGGGCACCAGGTCACCAAGAAAGAGCTCTCAACTCAACCCTATGAATGGCAGAGCAGGGTTTATTAAAGAATAAATTATTACTAATCACTGTATGCAGTACAGTAGAGCACAGAGGTTCTAGCTGAAATCATGGTTTGCAGGCACAAACACACATATACAGAAGCTCATCCCTGCCAGAGCATGTAGTCTAAAGAGGTGCAGATGCTGATGCAAAAGGTCACAACAGGAAACAGACCAGAGGCTGTCTCAGACCAAGCTGAGGGCCTCAGCTATCAGGTAACACACGTAGGGAGGAAAGAATACTGGGGGAGGAAGCAGGGGCTATAAAAGAAAGCAGGTAAGGTACATGGGAGACTCAAGCAAAGAGACTCACTGGCACAAATCCCCAGCACCATGCATTCTTGCAACCAGAAGGCATCCTGATGAACGCATACAAAACACTCACAGATAGAAAGACAACTGGGTGTTGCTGCTGTCCTTGGATGCACCAGGGAGAACAGATATTCAGTAAGATGAAGAAACGACCACTCCAAACTTCATCAAAGTAAAGAATTTCCTTCACATTATCTCTAGTTGGACTAAGCCACCCCTAACACAAGAAGCTGGGGAAGCCAAGAATTAGCAAACCTTACAAAAAGATTGGACAATGACGTGGATAAGAATAAAAGGGGGAAAGGAAAAAGAAAAAAGAAAAAAAACCCCGAACAACATCATAATGGGAGCTAACAATGTTTCTGGAAAAGGTGCTAAAATTCATAATTCATACTCAGGTCCCAAGCCCATCCCTAAGGGGTAGGAACCAGAAAAGGATGTTAAGTGTGGAACAGACTATGTTACACCTGCCTACTGCGAAGTTCTTGCACCCTCCCCTGAAGCATCTGGCAAAGGTATCAAGAGAAAGCATCAGAGCATCCAAGACAGGCTCCAGGAATAAATGGATTTGGGGGCTGACCCAGTTTGGCCATTTCAAGGCTCCAGCACGTCCAGGGTCAAGATTGCAATCTCCATGTTTGTGTATACAAAGTCCTTGCAGACACCAGTGAAGTGAAGCCATTTGAAGCAGCATTGCCAGTGCCTGTTATGGGTTGTGGATCTCATTATACTGTTCCTGTTTTTCCTTAAAGCTCCAGATCCTGATGACAGATGATTAGGTGAGAAACATGTTTTCTACAGAAGAAAAGTTTCTAGTCCTCTTGATTGTGGGGAAAACTAAAAATTAGGAGCCCAATGCAACATGTTTTCTACATGAGAGAAGTTTCTAGTAGTGTACACTGTGGAGGAAACTACAAAATGCCCTTTGAAGGCAGCTCTACAGCTCAGAAACGAAGAGGCAAAGACAGAAAATACAGCACTTACTCTTTTTCAAAAGCTCATGATTTTAAAGTTACCATGAATTTTTGTGGTCCAGCTTGAAATGTCTGAAAGCTTGGGAGTCAGAGTACTGAACTTAAGGCAATATGAATCGTTTTAAGCTCCCTCATATCTCAGGTCTTGCTAACTTCTCTCAGTCACAGGGCTTCTGCTCCGCAGCTCTTCAGAAGCCCTCCTTTGCAGGGTCTGTCTCCCCACACCGCCCTGTGCTGCTGACTTTCTAGATTTCATCAGACATCCCATTTGAGTCACTGTTTTTCTTAAAGCTCCAGCTCTCAGACTCACTCAATTACGTGAAAACATACATCTTATAAGGGAAAGTTCCTCCTCTTCATAGCTGCCAGGAAATGCTAGCAATGGAGCCTGACTCTAACCCAAAAGCCCAATACTGCAGGCCTGACAAAAACACCAGTATCTTCTTACACTACTGAAACATTTATGATTTGAGAGATTTGGGTCTTGGCAACACTGTTCTCCTCACCCTCTGTTTTGAACGGGTCTCTCTTGCCTCCAGCCTGCTGCCATGCCCTCCTAAATTTACACCACCAGTTCCTTAAAAGGCTGAAAAAGGCTCCACAGCAGTATGGATTCTGGATGAAAAAGGAAACTCATGTTCAGTTCCTTCCCTCGAACACCAGTTTTTGCAGAGTTTTGACCAAGCAAATGTCATTGTTGTGCCTGCCTCCTACCCTCCAGCTGAGCTCTGTGCCCCTCTCCCTTGTCCAAGGCACAGCATCCCCTGGTGCCAGGGAGAGAAATCAGCTCTCCTGCCTCCATTCCTGGCTCCCCATTCAGATGAGCAGAAGTAACTAGGAGCTGGTAAAGGATACAACGAGTTTCCTAGTGCTGTTGTAATTTGGCTGTTGTTTCTACAACACAGCACCTTGTCAAGGGCGAGCTTTCAGAGCCCCAGAGGTTTTCCGGTTGAAGGTGGAGGGAGTGGGATCGGAAGGTTAGAGCATTCACAGTTTGCATGGGAAGCAAGTTAGTTCTCAAACCCAGGCTCTGACCCAGTTTTAGCACACAGTGGGAACATACCCACGTGCTACAGCCTTGTCCTGGGGCCAACGTCTTACGGCAGCATCCTGAAGGTGAATGTACACATCTCCTAACTTTGTGTAACCTGCTCAGCGAGGGGTTGCCCGTGTGTCCCTCACCCTGATATGCAGGTGTGTGAGATCTGCATCTATAACCGCTGCACACAGGCAGAGCTTTCAGGGAAGGTGTGTTTTCCAGCTCTTTCCTGTGCCAGTATTGCCGCCACCTGGAGATGAGAGGAATGAAGGGCTCCCAGCCACCTCCCTACCTTTATCCCGTTGCCTTTTCTCAGCCACAAAGCACCCTCCTTTGCTTCAGCTGGAGGGAGAGCTGGCAGTCTCCCAGCTCCTGTGGTTATGATGTCCCATGTGTGCAGCCTGTTGCAAGCCCTGCTGTGAGGACAAGGTCCTTATGTTCTTGGTAAAAACACAGCTCCTGGGCACTAGAGGAGGCTTTGGCGAAAGAAGGCAACCCCCCACTCAGTGCACTCTCAGTGCTGCACCTTCTGCGAGGAGGCAACTCGCCCTGGGCTTTCCTGTCCTTGTTAGCCTAGAATTCAAGTTGCAGATCTGGGTGAATGAATACAGGCTTGTGTGTTCAGCAGAGCTGGGCATGGAAAGGAGAAGGGGTTTCCTGCACGTATTTTATGGCACTGTCTGGGTATGGAGATGGGAGGGAGCTTATACGCTGCATGTGCACGTGCACGTTTTCATGTTGCCTGCACGTGTGTGCATGCGTATATGCATTTCCATATTGTGTCTAATAGGCTCTTTGTTTCTCCAGAGAAGAAGGAAAAGGAAATCCGCATGTAATGAATCCATTTATTTTATGGAGCTCCCCTGGAGAGGGGCAGGGGAGCAAGATTTATGCAAAAAAACAGGCAGCTGCTGTTGGGAGGGGGACATCAATCTGGTTTTGATTTTCATTCATAAGTGGAGGTGGCCACACAAGCCAAGGCCTCATAAACTCCCTGTAGAGGAGAGTGGCCGGTTGGTGTGAGGCTGTCAGAGCCTATCTGGCCATTAGTATGGAGCCGCTCTCCTCTGCCTCTGACTAATTCCCGCCCTGTTGCTCTGCCTTCCCAGGACTTGCTTCCCCATGCTGAGGCCTCCCATTAGAAGACAGAGGCAGAGCTGTACTGGGGCACAGACTGAAATCTTTCTATTGAAGGGCAAAAAGCCTTCTACAGAGCATTTGCAGTTCATGTCACAATCCAGTGTATACTGTATACCATGAAAAAGAAAACCCACAAAAGCAACATGACCTGTATGCTACAGTCCAGTTCCTCTCTGCCATTTATAAAAACACACAGAGTGAGATGGGTAGAAAGACTCCTGGGCTGGAAGAAATAGCCTAGAAACTAGATACCACCCCTGAGCTGCTTTGAAAGTATAAAGGCCAAATATGCACCAATGTGAAATGCTGACTTTAGAGAAGTGGCCACAAGGAATGTTTGTTTCTGAAACCAGTGGGATCGAGGTCTCTTCCTGAAACCAAAAACAGTAGGTCAACTGGGCCATCAGTATTCAGGCCAAGAGAAGGAGCTGCTTTTCCAGGATATGCTAGAAAAAGCTCCTATAATAGAGTCCGATCTGTGGAGGAACAGGTCAGATCACAGAGCTTTCAAGGATAGCGATGGATTAATTTCACAATTTTGTTCTGAAAGAGACCTACTGGCATGGTTTAACCCCAGCCAGCAACTAAGCACCACACAGCCACCCACTGACACTCCCCCCGGTGGGATGGGGGAGAGAATCAGAAGGGTAAAAGTGAGAAAACTCATGACTTGAGATAAAGACAATTTAATAGATAAAGCAAAAGCCACACACGCAAGCAAAGCAAAACAGGGAATTAATCCAGCGCTTCCCATTGGCAGCCAGGCGTTCAACCATCTCCAGGAGAGCAGGGCTCCATCATGTGTAACGGTTACTTGGGAAGACAAAATGCCATCACTCCAAATTTCCCCCTTCCTTCTTCTTCCCACAGCTTTATATGCTGAGCGTGGTGCTGAATGGTATGGAATATCCCTTGGGTCAGCTGGGGTCAGCTTTCCCGGCTGTGTCCCCTCCTAACTTCTTGTGCATCCCCAACCTCCTCGCGGGTGGGGTGGTGTGAGAGGCAGAAAAGGCCTTGATGCTGTGTAAGAACTGCCCAGCAGCAACTAAAACATCCCTGCATTTTCTACACTCTTTCTAGCCCAACTCCAAAATACAGCTCCATACTAGCTACTGGGAAGAAAATTAACTCTATCCCAGCCAAAACCAGCACACCTAATTGTGCACTAAGTCTCAGAACTATTGGTCCTGTAGCAGAGACTAACAAGATCAGCTGAAAGGCCTCGAATTTGCAGTGAAGTGCCATTATCCACACTTGCCCCTTGAGAACTCCCAGTTCAAGTATTTTCCTCTGCTTGAGAGACAAGACTCAGAACCAATGATCAAAACACTCTGCAAGCTGGGGGAGTGGCTAAAAGTAAACAGACTACCTTAATGCTCTCCTGTTTTACATTTTCCTTCCTTGTATATAAACACAGGTATCTTCAGTAGTGTTGCAAAGGATATTTAGAATTAAGGAAATGCTGAAATGCTCTCCACCTCATGCATATTTTCACCTCCACTTACCAAGTGCACATTTCAAGTCATCTTATGAACTGAACATCTAATGAAATCTTGGTTGAACGATACTGTATCTATCAAAGTTTTTCAATGGTTCCTTCTGCTACACCTTGCACAACTCTTAATTTTAATGTCTTCACCTTCATACAGACCTAGAGGGAACATACACACCATTATGTCCCAGTTAAGGTTAAGTCCCTGAGGAACTTGAAGACTAAGGCTTGTCCCACTTTGCAAAGCTCATCCAGCCAAAGAAGGCTGCTGAGGTACTGTGCCAGAAAAAACCCTCATGTAGATGTATTTAAAGTGATGCAGCCCTGCACTGTTCCAAATTTTGTCACCAGGTAAACAAGCAAATGGCCCTAGGCTGGGAAGAGAGGAGGCAGTAAATGATGCCCAGTCCAGCAGAAAGACTTCCAGATATGCAGACCATATTCCCACTAGGTGGCTCTGCCAATGTAGCTATGCTCTTGATCATACTTGGTAACTACTTTAAGCTATTATTTCTCAAGCACAACCAAATAAACCACATGTATGTACTCTGTACTTCAAGAGTGGCCAGCATGCAAAAGCTTATTCTTGCTATTCTCTTGGGTTCTGACTTTTGCTTCTAAAAATGTGCCATTTGATTGGTCACAAGAAAAAAGTGTTGGAAAAATTACTTCGCGACTTGCCAAGGTCATGGAGAAAGTCTGTGGCAAAGCAGAGGATTGAGCGCAGGTGGCCTGCATCCTCAGCCAGTCACCTAAGAACATGGAGGAGATGCTGCATTGGAAGCAGGACAGCCTGGAAGCATCCTGAGAAAATTTATGCCAACAGGATGTAACAACCCATAAAACAGGAGGCCTTGATAGACAGGCACAAGGACATGCTCATATATGCTACTGCATGGCTAGAGACATGGCATGACGAATATCCCACAACATAGCACTGCATACATTCGCATGTCATGCTATGATGACACCTCTTCTTCAAACAGATGGCTCTGAGAACAATGAGAGCAAACAGTTTCCTGCAGTATCTCTGAAATCAAAGAAGCTTCCATACATCTGAGGTGAGGACTACAAAGTGGAATGAGACAGCAGCTGTGAGCAGAGAAGATTCCAGCCTGGCCTCAGGGCACCTACAAAGAGCATAGTAAATTCTGCTGCTCCTTACACAAAAGCTATAGGTCCATTGCTGCCTGTTTGGTAAAGGTTTTAGTATACAATGGGGAAATATGAGAAAAAAACTTAAAAAGCCTAGTTTAGTTCAGCTGCTGGAGAACAAAGTCCCTTCTTCTAGCAGCAAATAACTCAGCACAGCCCTGACTTCTTCATCTAGGAGGTGACTTCCATCCAAAAGCTCCTCATCAGGAATTACACCTTTTCAGCCAGCTCTCTGCAGTTCCTACTGACTTGGCGTAATGAAAGTTACTCCTGATCACAACTGGTTTAGTAAAGTTCCTATCGGCTCAAAACTGACCTCAGCTGGCTCCTGTCATTTCCAAAAAGCTCCTGCTGATTTGGCTGACTGCCTGAGCTCCAGGAAAACTGCATTTAAGCCCTGCATTTGCAGAGGGTAAATTCTCCCTTTCTGGAACACAAAGAAGCCAAGACCAAAGCCAACAGGAAAAAACAGAGTCAGTTTGTCTGTATGGAAATGTTTGCAGCAACCCCTGCTCTAGGGCTCCTGACCCGGAGCAGGGCATCAAGACACTCTGGGGAGACTGGCACCCTGGGCCTCAGTGACACAAGATGCCCCAGCTTCCTGCCCACTTTCTTTCTAGCTTTTTTTGACTGCTCCAGGCCCGGACACCAGAATACCTTCATGCTGCAGCCACTTGCAGAGAGAACTATCCTTATGAAGAGTTATTTCATTTTACAAGGGGCTGATAATGTAGCCCTGAAGAGAACACTCAGGAGCAGCCTGTGCTTTGGAGATGAGCCTAGAAGGACTTTCAGGCACCTTCCTCACCCCTCTCGAGCCCTTGGCAGAACCAGGATTCAAAACGATCGCTTTAATTAGAGGCTTATGGCCACTTAAGCATCTGACTTCCATGCATGGCCCACCTGGCAAGGCAGGCACACCTCCCCCAGACCCACACTGGGCCCATAACATTTGCAGGCTGTGTGGGCTGCTCTGCTTTGAGGCCGAGGAGCCTGCCGTGTTCCCCTCCAGCTGCGTCGTCGGCAGCGTCATGCTGACAGGTTCAAGCCGTGCCGAGAGGGTTGTTTTTATAACCCACTCTCTTTTAACAAAACTTTCCCAAGCTTATTCTACGTTATAGTCAGGATCACCTGCTGCTCAGGGGGACCCACATTCTTAAAGGAAAATTGCAAAAAAAAGAGGAAAGATTGACACATAGTGGTCTCCAAAGGAAGAAGAAAGCACCTCAGCACTAACCAGTTACTCCAAATACTGAACTCGGCCAAATTCCTTCGTTCCTGACTGGCAACTCCCCTCCTTTCTCTGTTGTTCCCTGGTGTCACCACAACAAACTCTGCAGATGCTCCTTAAGCTGACCTGCAGCTCTCCTACTATTTCAATTCTGGCACTATAACATATTGCCCAGTAGCTGTCTCCAAGTCTTGATCGATAGCTCCAGTGCCACAGCAACATGCTGGTTTACTCACAAGTTAATCACAGCTCAGCTCTGTGATCCCATAACCCATCTCTGCTGGCCTGTCCTGGCCTTCACTTATGTCATCCCAACTGTTCTTGTCCCACATTCACAGCACAGCTCCTTCCACGCACCTCAGTCCTGACTCGCCATCTCCTTTAGCCCATACAGACAGAAACCAGCAAGTGTGGAACACGTGAATCACTCTGCTGTATCAGTCCCAAAATCTCTATAGTTATATATATATATATAACTCGCCACTAGAAAAAGTTACCAAACAAGTCAGAGGAGGATGTAAATCTACTTAGCAACCTGTCCACCATCCAAATTTGAACTGGTATTAGTTTAAAAGCCTGAATCATAATGCTTATTCTGGCTTTCAGTTATGTTATTAATAACTACAGTGACTCTCCACATACTGCCACTCACACAATGCCCAATCAAGTATATTCTCAGTGACATTGATGAACACACTGAGTAGTGTCGTTCAGGTCTTTTTCTAAACTAAAGGAATTAAATTAGAGCAATTGAAGATGTCTGAGCAAATGAGTTTTCTCCCAGAATACCAGAATTATCTTCTGGTATTCTACAGGGAACTTAATTTGCCACTGAGCTGCCTTTTCAGTAAGCGTAGCTGGGTCTCTCTGAACTTGCTCAGTGTTCTTCTCTAGCCTTGACCAACCTAAATTTGGCTGGTGCTCACATACTAATATTTAAAGCTCCCACAGTGCAAATGAAAAAAACATGCTACAACAGGATTCTAAACAATGCCGTTTGTTTTTTGGTTTAAAATTTTTGCATTGAATTTCACGTGCTTGAATCCACAGCCCTGGAGAGCAGAATCCCCTTCTTACCCAAAAGAAGCTACACAGGCAAGACAAGAACAAGCTTCTGCACAGTGTGCTGGAGGATCAACTTCTGCATTGCCTAGCAAGTTTCAACTCTGAGGAATATTTAGTCCAAAACTTCTTTGATTGAACTATCAATGAGCATGATGAAAGTCCAGTGCCTTTTTGAGACAGGGATATTCTCACCCAGTAGGAACTGGACTACAAAAAAACAACTTATTTCACACATATGCTGCGAAAGAGCTGTCAAATGGAAATAGCTTATTGTGAAATGGTTTTGTCATGAGAATGAATATTCACTCCAGAGCAAAACAAAACCTATCAACCTCTCCGACTTTAAAAACAAAAAGCCCTCTGGCCAAGAGTTTCAAAGTTGTTCACCACTCTCAGTTGGCTTGAGATCCAGGATCCAACAAAGCTCAAGAGCTGCTGCCCAGTAGGGCAGGGAATGAGATCCCAAACAGGTGTGGACCAGGTGTGAAAAAGTAGGTTAACACACCCCACCCATCACTGTACAGCACATCTGTAAAAATGGAAATAAATACTAACTGAAGTCAAAATCTTGATGTCTGGAGATGAGCAGAATTCTCCCCAGTGACAGCTAAAGAATATCATGTGGTGACGACTGCAGCTGAGCTGATTTACTGCTAAACTCTGCTTCTCTGGCTGCAGGAGGCTCTCGTTCCCTTGCTGCTGAATTGCTTCTTCTCAATACAAGAGACAAAGAGTCCTAGTGCTCTTCTGAATATCACTCTGGTTCATTTTTCCAGTTGCAAAGCAAATGAAGTTTCATTGTCTTGCCAGACTCATAAAAAGAAACTCTCAAGCACTAGCCAAATTGTGAAGAACAGCATGTTTTATGAAAACCCAATTAAACTCTGGCCATCAGTATCTCACTTTCATCTCTGCTAAGCACTGTCTCAGCTTTCTTGTCGCATGCCAAGCTCATATTCTTCTCTGATTCACTCAGTGAGATTAGTTAACAGTTTTGGTTTGGGTTGTTTTTTTTTTGGGGGGGGGTGTACTGAAGGCAGAGCCCTTCTTGTTTATGCATGAGATCTGCAGGGTACCAGAAACAAGTATTCTCGAGGTCAGGAGGGGAGTTTACTTCCATGTCTCAGATATCAAAATGAGAATTGCTTGTCATTATCACTCACACAAACAGACACCGAATGCCTTTTCCAGAAAGAACTGACAGAAATTAAATGCAAAGAGAAACAACACTGCAATGCAATACACTTTGGAAATCCTCATCAGTGGAATAGCTCTTTGAACTGCACAACATGGCAGAGGCCCATGTAGACCCTACAGTCCAATGTACCAGGAGAATTGGAAAGTGTCATAAAAGTGCTCCGGTGCCTTCTTTCCCCAGGGGAAATTCCCTTTTCCCTTATCTGTCTCTAAACAGATAAGGTATCCAGCTGGCTGTGGCTCATACGAGGAAGCTGTAAGAAATGCAAGAGCATACTGTGTTTTCACCTGCCTGGCAAGGAGGGCAATGCTATTATTTTCCAGTAGCCTCCAAGTCTCTTCCAAGCCACTGATTAATTAAAGAATTCACTAAAAAATGCAGTGCAACAGATTACAAAGCAGAAAGCACTTACGGTTAGGGATGATGTAAACTGATTTCAATAGACCAGCAACCATCACTCCAGCCCAGCTGATCTTCCTTCCAACACGCCAGTCCAGAAAGCAAGCTTGATGATCACTGAAACAAGACAAACAGAAATGCCCTACTGTCTTGTACTGCGATCACTCTTCCATTGTCTTCTTCTGTCTTCTGTTTAGAAGACTGTCTAATAATACTGTCTCCTATTGTCTACTACTCAGTAGTAGTAGACAATTTTGGCACTAAGTGATAAAAATGCAGTGAGAAGGGCAGTCCCTGCTTTTGTCATTATATTTGAGGCTTTTAATGCTGAATAATATCAGAAAATGCAAAATAAAATAACATAGAGGGCAAATACGCTCCTTCCAGATTTGCAAAATGCAAAGATAAACTGAGGCTCAGGTAAATGTGATTAGCCAAATATGCTAGGACTCACAGAAGTAGCAAACATAGGTGTGCACAACAAGTGTCACGTCCTAAATTTCCAACCAGCTGGAAAACAGCAGCATCACAAAGAAATAGCACTTTGAGAGCTAGAGCTACATCAACAGCACAGTTGCCTAAGTGAGCACTCTTCTCAGAAATACTTGGAGGAGTCAGATGGCTGAAAGCCTCCAGAAGTGAACGGCTTTGAGGCAAATCCAGCTGATATATTTGTTGTATGGTGCCAGCATAATTTCCCTGAATGGCTAGAGAAAAGGGAAGCATGAAAAGGGTCAGTTGGGAATATATGTGCATGTGGGGGATGGGGGCAAAGAAAAGGCAAAACTAGCTGAGAACAGGCTCCATTTAAATTGCATACAGACCTCACACAAAGCACAGAGAATTGGTCAGTAGATTGAAGCCATCTGGCTGGAGGAGCCATAAGAGTAAAACCCTGCTGGAGATCTCTCCATCACGTCCCATCATGGTCCAACATCAGAGCACAGCACGGGCTTCCCCCACTCCAACCTCATGGAGCTAAATATGTGAACAAGAGCAAGAAGAGGACTGCAAAGTTCATTGTTATGACAGAGCCTCTGCTCTTCTCACAAAGTATAAATCCAGCTGGCACTCTCTCCTGCAAACTATTTCAGTCTTCATGCGTTGTTACAAAAATCCCACTTCACTAAAAGTCTAGGTGTTTGAATGGTTTGGCTGGACCAGGCTGCAGAGCCTGCTCTGCGCTCAGACAGCCCCATGTGAATCTTGAGTGGAGTGATCTACGGCTGAACTTGTGCATCCTCCTGCACTCAGAGACAGGGAAGCTTACAGATGTCCACACTACATATTCAGTGAAACAGCTTCTACGGCAACCCATCAGTTTGCCAGAAGGAAGGATTGGGCATCACTGCGTTTTGTCTACACTGTCCCAAGGCTTCTCTGGTAAACCTCAGGCTTTGGTAGCAACAAGAGAGGAAACTGAGTCAAGGCTGTATGTGCTGCAGCCAACAGCACAGAACACTCATGCAGACAGCTGGCCTCAGGCTTTCATGACTCCCAGTGAGAGACCACCCCAGGACTCTCCTCATGTGAATGACCCAGGACTCCAGGTCTCCTCCTGCTCATCCTTCCCATTTACAAGCATGTCTGTTGTTGAAAGCAAACTCAGCATTCACTACAACACAGCCTGAAGACACAACATTTTTAATACAAAAAACAGAAACGTATTTTAAAACTTACAAAACATCTTAATTTTCTGTCCCAAATAAACCCTCCGACTTCATTTAATGCAAACTAACACTGCTTGTGTTTCAGCGCACTGGTATCTGAATATTCAACAACGTGGTGGTCTTTATGCCAACCACCCCTTACAAATTCAATGGTCTTCATTGTCTGTTTTTCTGAAGTCCCTCTTTCACCTGGGTTGGGAAAAAAAAAGGCACTTAACATCTGGAAAAATTAAAGCTTTGGAAGTTTGCCTGTCTGATTGCCATGCTGTTGTTACAGAGGTTTTGTTCCTTATGATTCTCTCATGCAGACCTATTAACTGTCAGAGATCAAATCTCAGCACAAGTGGTTCAGTTGTTTTCCATCATTTTGACTTGCCCATATGGAACATTCCCAAAATGTCAAAAGTCATTAATATTTTTTAAACACTGAAAATCTCAGAACTTATCATTTCTGCATCAGAAGTGATTTTCAGAGATCCTAAAGGTTTCTTCCTCTAACGAATGCCATCACTGAGATACTTCTGCTGGTGTCAGCAATGCCACAGATACTGGGTATAAGAACAGTAGCAGTGAAAATTTATAAGGAGAGGGACAGTAGAGAAACCGAACTGAAGTGCTCTCGAAAAAGGAAGTTGGATTAATTTTCCCACTGGATTTTTCCTGTTTACACTTAGCTTGAAATCTTGGAAAGAAACGTAATGAAATTATTACTTGGTTATTTTACTTTGAAAAATAACCATACCCACTGGGAAAGTAAGAAAACCTTAAAAATATAAACAAGTTATTTTCAAGTGAGTCGCTCATTCTTCTACCAGAGTGCTGCTCTCCCTGCTCTTTTTGCAGCATTTCCTTCTTACCATCTCCAGCCACCTTTTCATCCCCATCCCTGCTTCAAATTATTAAGTTCTGCCCCAATATCATTCTCCTCCATGCTCTGAAGTCTGTTTCAGAACCTGTAAGCTGCTGTTGCGGGGAATGGGCCTTTCCTGCTGTGGCCACTCTCCACCAGGACACCTGACTCCCACATGTGAGATGATCCCTGCAGGAGCCCCCTGCCCTGACAGACTCATGACACTGGGACAATCTTCAGGAAGGCCGCTGTACTGCAGTGCTGGAGTAGGACGAACTGCATTTTTGGTGCAACGTGATTGTTACTCTCTTCCCTTATTCAGACTTAAGAGGGGGTTTGACACTTTTATTTTTTACAATCCGAAATTTCATTTGAATTATCCAGACATTTTTTTATGTAACTATAAAATATCACTGTGGTAGGCTCTAAATATGGACTATGTGACAAGACAAAACTGTGAATCGGTGTCTTTTTTGCTACGACTGAGCATCCCCAGCGCAGTTCTCAGGATCTGCAGCATTTAATATACATACATAGCTAACAAGTCATCTTGAAGAGCTCACTAATTTAAAATCTTGGATGATCAGTTGTTGGACTTGAAGACATTTCTTCTGCTTTTGGTCACCCAACATCATATTACAAGCTATAATATAAATTTTAGCCATTTTGCAACCTACTCGTCACCAGATTCAGGCTTCCTAATGTTTCAAGAAGGGGGAAGGGAGGCAAACTGTTGGATGCAAAACGAACACTGACCTGCACTGACCCCTTCTGGAAAGCACCAAAAATGTACCATTGGAAACAAACCTGTACTGGTCCAGGGGGTGCGTGTGGGAACTACGTGACCTAATAGCTTTTTCCATCTCCATTTCTATAACTTTTAATCATGTTTGGTTGGAACGGCCTCAGCCTTCATAAGCTATTTGCATGGGTAAGGCTCTGGAGCAGATATACACATCATCCACTAGCACTCTATGGACTAGAAAAGGCCCAAAGGATCATGAAAGCTTCTTTGTAGCTGGAAGCAGAAAATAGCAATATGTTACAGGAAATCAGAAAGACAGCAAAACATATTCTGTTTTATCAGACAAGAACAGAACACATATTAGTGTGAAATGAAAAATGGAGCCTTAAAGAACATCTACAATGTCTAATCCCAAAGCATCTCAAACAAGGGAATACCATTTCTTTGAGAACAGTCCCATGAAATCTCCAGAGGCCATAAGCAATTAGGACATACATTTCTCATCTAAAATAGGGTATTTCCCTGCTCCTGACCAGACCTACTTGGGAACACAGGTTTAGTTTTAATTCAAAAGGAAAAGGAGTCATTCTTCAATGGCCGGTGACATCCCTTGGAAACGTTCAGTTCTATCTAAACTGGATGACCCTCTGCAGCACTGACAAATCACAGACCACGGCTGAACTGGCTGACAGAAAGATCACTTTCTTTTCTCTCTTGTGCAGGGACATAGCATTCAGGGCTATTTTTCTTTTCCCCTGAATACAAGGTCTTGATGAAATAAACACATTCAAAAACTATCTGCAAGAAATCAGAAATATGTCAAATTTCCAAACTTGGAAAGTGATGATGGGTTTCAACTCAAATTGGCACATGCTTTGTTTGTCTCCTTGGGACTCAATGTTCTGCATTACTAACAGTTGTAGAAAATACTCAGAAGATAAAGAAAACATCTCAGGAGAAGAGACTATTTGGTCAAACCAGACTGCAGGTTTTTAAGAAAGCAACTGTTTTCCTTCTTTGCATTAAATTACGTGTCACTTAAATTTCGTCAGGGACGGCATTTCTTTGAGGGTGAGGCAAGCAAGTGGAGTACTTACCATCTCTGAACTATCACCGTGTTGCTGGCTTCCTTCTGTCCAACCAAAAGTCACAGTGCTGCTTACGTATCTGCATCAAAAGTCCTATGACACGGAGAAACTCTTGAACAGCCCTTGCTCCTCTGCCTACCTATATTTTAGGATGGTAAGCCAGCACTGTGCTTACCAATGGTTGGTTTCTATCCCATGAAGAGAGTCACTCCTTTAGTTTTCCCCATCACAAGATGCAAGGAAGCCAACATAAGAAATTGCATTCAATTTAAGGTACTGAATACTTGTTAGGCTGTTGCAGCTAAACTCCTTCCACTAGGATAAAACTCTCTATAAAATTAAGAAGAAAAAAAAAAGTAAAGCAGCAATTCATAAAAATGTGACGTCACCACACCACTGAGCCTAAGAGTGCTCCTTCTCCTCATAAGGAAGTTATCCCTAGACGAGATGGCAGTAAATATTTTGCTTGGCTCTTACGTTTAAGCTTTTGGACAAGCTAAAAATCACCCTTCTTCTAGAAATCATTATATAGCATAATGTGGAGAGAGGAAGAGATCTCTTCTGGCAAGCACTCTTACTGTGTTTCTTCTCTGACCAACTGGGATGGCCCCATTTCCATTGCTTGGAATAGAGCACAAGAGTCTGGACAGAAGCCCTGCCTTCATCCCCACTTCTTCAGAAAGTCCCAGAGCTAAGTGCTTAGATGTGCCACAGAAAGAGATTTGCAGACTGGACTGTAACAAGAAGCTAGTGTACCACACAAGAGGAAGGAGGTGGAAGACCTCCTGAAACAAGAAGATCAAATTTTATTTTACATTAAATTTCACATTTATGTCACAATTTCTATTTTACATATTTTAGCTACTAACTGAGAAAAACGTATAGAACATTCTCAGGTGAGCACTGTTGACCACTGTTGAAACAGAATGGCATGAATGTGCATCAACGCACATGACTTCCAAGGAACTTTATCTCACTGCTAGTTTTGCTTCCTGGATTTTTCTGAAGAGTTGAAATGACAAAGACAAAGCAAACAAGCACTTGGGGAAACCCCACGAATGACCTTTGCTATCGAGTACAGTTCAACTCAACCTTAAGAACACCCTTCACGAAGATACAGCATTACCATCTAAAACAAATGGTTTGTCGGTATCTAAAGTCCCAGCTATCTGACACACACCCCCAACGGGCACGTCTAATCTGTCTTCCACCAAAGGCTGATGGAAGAAGCTAAGAGATGAGGCACACAAAGAAGGATGATAGTAAAAGTGATCTCGCAGCAGCCTACAAGCTTCCCAAGACCTGACAAAGACAACTGATATTAAAACAAAAATGGAGAATACCTAAACTGGACTGACTGGTTACAAAAGTAAGTTTACAGACTGGCAACATGCTGCTTCAAACCTCCACCTGCCAAACTACAGAAGCCAGTGCAGGAACATGCTCTGACCTCAGCATCCCTAGCAGATACAGATGTAAACTGCAGATTTGAAACAATCCCCTTCCCTGCACCCCACAGCTGGCCTGAACCCCCCGTCCTCCACCCCCAGTACAAGTCACCCCAGAGCCAACCCAAACAGACGAGCCACTCCACCACAGTTTAAGCTAAACCACCCAGTGCCCTTCCTCTCACAGAGACTCAGGAGCCGTCGCAGGAGGGCAGCTCAGGCCTCCGTAACACAGAGCAAACAATACCTGTAGATTCACCTCCATGCCAAGCTGAAACAAGCTCAAAGAGAATCAGAATCACAGAATCATTAGGGTTGAAAGGGGCCTCTGGATATCAGCTAGTCCAACTCCCTGCCAAGGCAGGGTCACCTAGAGCAGATTACGCAGGAATGTGTCCAGGCAGGCTCTAAATGTCTCCAGAGACATAGACTCCACAACCTCCCTGGGCAGCCTGTTCCAATGCTCTGCCACCCACAAAAAAGTTCTTCCTCATGTTGAGGTAAAACTTCTTGTGTTTTACTTTATGGCCACTGCTCCTTGTCCTGTCACTGGGCGCCACTGAAAAGAGTCTGGCACCATCCTCCTGGCACCCACCTTTCAGATATTTATATGCATTAATGAGATCCCCTCTCAGTCTTCTCTTCTTTAGACTAAACAGGCCCAGCTCGCACAATCTCTCCTCATAAGAAAGATGCTCCAAACCCCTGATCATCCTTGTGGCCCTCCACTGGGCCTTATCCAGTTATTCCTTGTCTTTCTTATACTGAGGAGCAGGGAAACCACCCCGGGGAAAGGAAGAACCAACAGCCTCGGCCCCCTCCCTGCCCCGCCTCAGGTGTTCTGGGCGGAGAAGAACGCGCATCAAAATGGCGCCGGCAGAGCCCGCCTTCCCGCCGGCGGAAGCGGGAGTGACGGCAGCGACGGCGACGGCAAGATGGCGGCGCCCAGCCTGCTGCGCGGGGGGCTGCGGCGGTTGTTCACCGGGCTCTTTGGCAGCGGTTGGACCCCGCCGCCGGCCCGAACCCTGCGGGAGGGTGAGTCTGGGGGTGGGCTCCGCGCCGCGTCGCTCCCCGCTGCCTCACCGCGGTCGGGAGAGACGGCTTTGTTCGCTGTATTGCACCTTCTCCCCCCCAAATACTGTTTCTTTTAGTCTGAATGAGTCTCATTTTGTCCTCCTGTCTCTTTCTTTTGTTGCAGTCGTGGAGGTGACTGAAGGCAACACGACCATAGTAAGTCTCTGCACCCCTTTTCCTCAGTAGTTGCCCTTGCTGTCACTTCTCTGTCCTTCAGCCTCCCATTGTGTGTGTCCGTGCCCACCAAGCCCCCACTATGAGGCCCAAAAGGAAAAGGTCGCATTTCTGCCTGAAAGACATCAGGGCAACCTGATCTAGTTGCAGATGTCCCTGCTCATTGCAGGGGGGGTGGACTAGATGCCCTTTGAAGGTCCCTTCCAACCCAAACCACTTTGTGATTCTATTATAGGGTGAAAAGGGAAAACCAAGGTAAAAGTGTGTTGCAAACGCAGGAGAGCAACAGAGGGTTTGACAGCCAAAGGTTGGGGTTATCATGCTGTTGCTGGTGATGGGTGCATCCAGTCAGAGCCAACCATAGTGCTAAACCCCTCACCATACCGTGGGAAAGTTGAAAGCTGTGACCAGACGTATTCAGGACCCAAAATGCAAGAGGCATTTCTTCAGATGCATTCGTTTCTTAAAGTGGTGATGCTTGGCATCATCTTGAGTGTGAGGAGGCATGAAGGAGGTTTGCCTGGTGGCTTTGTCACTTCACCCTGGGCCAGCAACACTATGTGGCATCACAGGATGTTTCTCTACCAGCTCCATGCCACACACGGCTTCCCTTTGCTCTGTGTTGTGTTTGCTAATCACTGAGTGTGCCATAGTGACTGTAGGTGATACAAAGTTTGCATCTTGTACCGCACTTGCTTTGGTAAGGAAAAATTTTCACTGAAAGCGGTATTGTCAAAGGAAGACCTTAAATACTAAAGGAAAACTGCTCCTGAAAATAAAACATAAATTCTCTAGTAACTGATAAAGAAGAGTATTTTCTCAGCTATGGTTTAAGATGGGAAGGAAAAGACCAACGCAATAGAATTGGAATTTTACTTAATAAACTGCAACAGATCAGATGGTGTTCATCAAGTGAATTTTATAAGAAGTACTGAAATTTGGCCAAGGGGGTAGAAGTGGGGAGAGTGCATTATTCTGCTCACATTACATATGCTAGTAGTAATCTATACCTTAGCTGGAGACAGATAGCACAGGTACTTTGGAATGTGTAAATACAGCGAGAAGAGTGGAGCAGGAATTATTTGGGAATAGCTAGAAGACAGTACACCTAAATGCTAATCTATATATACATAATAATAAGGAGGGGGCAGACTTTTTTGCTTGCTAATGAAACAGGCAAAACCTGATTGCTCATGCCTCTGAAAGTCTTGAGTTTCCTTGTTGTATTTGTGTTAGTGGACATTGTCATGTTTGAAACCTGAATGGAGCAGGCTGCTTATATTTTAGTTATCTAATAGAATGTGGTAGTTAGCATATTAGTTATTAGTTAGTCAGCAGTTAGTCTCGAAGACTGTCAACAAAAATAAGGCTAAGGTGTGAGTGGGTATAACGGAAAGTCTCTTTTTTTTCTTCTCTTCAAGTGCCAGACTACTAATCTTTGCCCAGAGACCTGGAGAGAAGTGCTCGCAAGCATGCACTGAAGTTGTTTTAACAAAAACGAGGGAGGAGTGTGCACACCAACACAACATGTACAGTGGATTGCTGTACTTTGCACTCATTCAGTTTCAGAGGGGATGCAAACTATAATCACAAAGTGCCAATACATTAACTGTGGCTTGAAGTAAAAAAGGTATGCATTGAAATAGCAGACCCCTTTAGAAAAACCATTCTCCTTGGCCCGTTGTAGAAGCATAAGGGACACTTGGATACTATATGGTTTCCTAGCATCAATCTGGGATCTGTCAGCACCCCTAGATGAGGAACATCTTGTAACAAATAGTGTAAATTGAGCAACCAAGGGGCTGATAGACTTCTCGACATACCCTCTGGTCACTCCATTTATCCTACCAACTTTACATCAGTCTTTCTGAATCCATCTTTCTATGTTCATCTTCCTATGTGTCCCTGCTTTTATTAGTAGTGAAGGAAGTGTTTGACATGAACCAGATGAATGAATCCCAGAGAAATCTGTATTTCATCAGCATACTGAGAATGTACAGCCCCTATATTCCCTCCTTAGTTCTCTAACAGAAAAATAATATCTGGGTGGGTTAACAATACGAAAATCCTCAGGAGTTGGGGAATAATTGCCAAAGAACTGTACACTGAAATTTATCTCAAGAAGAAATTATATTGACATTGTATTCTGAATCTTTATTCATTTCCAAGAGGGAATTGCAGTTAAATTACAGTCTGAAGCCAGACTGGCAAGAATCAAGACCAGATACACTGGCTTCCCAGAAAATAGCTTTACCAATGAATAGAAAAGTAGACACTGGCCTATGTTTTATATTCACAGTAACTTTTTTGGGTTTGGGTCTGTAAAACTGGCTGTTCTACTTGTGGGGGGAGGAGTCTTACTTAAAAATGGTCAATATTTTCTCTCTTTGAGGTAGCAAGATGCTTGAACTACCTACAATCTATCTGTTTCCATTTTGCCATCACTAGACAAGAAAGACAAAAACCCATGGTTTTAAAATAGTTCTGACAGTTCAGCTGGATGCGTTTCCCATGCATACTTACAGAATCATAGAATCATAGAATCATAGAATCGTAAGGGTTGGAAAGGACCTTAAGATCATCTAGTTCCAACCCCCCTGCCATGGGCAGGGACACCTTGCCCTAAACCACGTGGCTCAAGGCTCTGTCCAACCTGGCCTTGAACACCGCCAGGGATGGAGCATCCACAACCTCCCTGGGCAACCCATTCCAGTGCTTCACCACCCTCACTGTAAAGAACTTCTTCCTTATATCTAATCTAAACTTCCCCTGTTTAAGTTTGAACCCATTACCCCTTGTCCTACCACCACAGTCCCTAAGGAAGAGTCCCTCCCCAGCATCCTTGTAGACCCCCTTCAGATACTGGAAGGCTGCTATGAGGTCACCACGCAGCCTTCTCTTCTCCAGGCTGAACAGCCCCAACTCTCTCAGCCTGTCTTCATATGGGAGGTGCTCCAGCCCTCTTATCATCCTCGTGGCCCTCCTCTGGACTCGCTCCAACAGCTCCATGTCCTTTTTATGTTGAGGACACCAGAACTGTACACAGTACTCCAAGTGAGGTCTCACGAGAGCAGAGTAGAGGGGCAGGATCACCTCCTTCGACCTGCTGGTCACGCTTCTTTTGATGCAGCCCAGGATACGGTTGGCTTTCTGGGCTGCAAGTGCACACTGCCAACTCATGTTAAGCTTCTCATCAACCAACACCCCCAAGTCCTTCTCTGCAGGGCTGCTCTGAATCTCTTCTCTGCCCAGCCTGTAGCAGTGCCTGGGATTGCCCCTACCCAAGTGTAGGACCTTACACTTGGCTTGGTTAAACTTCATAAGGTTGGCATCGGCCCACCTCACAAGCGTGTCAAGGTCCCTCTGGATGGCATCCCTTCCCTCCAGCGTATCAACCGAACCACACAGCTTGGTGTTGTCGGCAAACTTGCTGAGGGCGCACTCAATCCCACTGTCCATGTCGCCGACAAAGATGTTGAACAGGACCGGTCCCAACACCGATCCCTGAGGGACACCACTCGTTACAGGTTTCCAACTGGACATCGAGCCATTTACCACAACTCTTTGCGTGCGGCCATCGAGCCAGTTTTTTATCCACCGAGTGGTCCATCTATCAAATTGATGTCTCTCCAATTTAGAGACAAGGATGTCGTGCGGGACAGTGTCGAACGCTTTGCACAAGTCCAGGTAGATGACGTCAACTGCTCTGCCGCTGTCCATCAGTTCCGTGGCTCCATCATAGAAGGCCACCAAATTGGTCAGGCAGGATTTCCCCTTAGTGAAGCCATGTTGGCTGTCACCAACCACCTCGTTGTTTTTCATGTGCCTTAGCATGTTTTCCAGGAGAAACTGTTCCAAGATTTTGCCAGGCACAGAGGTGAGGCTGACTGGTCTGTAGTTCCCTGGATCTTCCACCTTCCCCTTCTTGAAAATGGGGGTTATATTACCCTTCTTCCAGTCATCAGGAACTTCACCTGACTGCCAGGATTTTTCGAATATGATGGACAGTGGTTTAGCAACTTCATTCGCCAGCTCCTTCAGGACCCGTGGATGGATTTCATCAGGTCCCATGGACTTGTGCAAGTTCAGGTTCTTAAGATGGTCTCGAACCTGATCCTCTCCTACAGTGGGCCTAAGGTCTTCGTTCTCACAGTCCCTGCATTTGCTTTCCAAGACTTGGGTTGTGTGGTCAGAGCATTTGCTGGTGAAGACTGAGGCAAAGAAGTCATTAAGAACCTCAGCCTTCTCCAAATCCATGGTAGCCAGTTCTCCTGATAGCTTCTGGAGAGGGCCTACATTGTCCCTAGTCTGTCTTTTATTTGCTACGTATCTGTAGAATCCTTTCCTGTTATCTTTTACATCCCTTGCCAAACTTAATTCTAGCTGGGCCTTAGCTTTCCTAACCTGGTCCCTAGCTTCTTGGGCAATGCTCCTATATTCTTCCCAGGCCGCCTGTCCTCGCTTCCACCTTCTATAAGCTTCTTTTTTCCCTCTAAGTTTCCTCAGCAGCTCCTTGTCCATCCATGACAGAAAACATCATGCTTTTCTCTTCCCAGGTTTTCAGGCACAGAAACTGAGGGTTCAGTCTAAATCAGCCAGCTTTTTTCTTAAAAGTAACACTGCATTCCACCTAGAGTTTGTTTTCAAACTCTCTGGTGCTTGCACTATTTGAGAGTATCATGTAGTGTTCAAAATCTGGTTTTAATCTTACTTTGACCAGAGGAAAGTTCCAGAATATTTTGGAGGAAAAAAAGGTGGCTTAGTTTTATTGTCTTTTCTGTCTCATTCATCTGCAGTTTGAGATAGCTCTTGCTTCTATTCATAAGTCCTCAAAAAAAGACAAGTGCACATGTAGATAGACTTCGTATTTCTAACATCTACATTTAGAAAACAAATTTCTCAAGTTCTACCCACACACACCTTCTCCATCTCTTTGTGTGTTACTTTGGAGAAAATGTGAGTGTTGGATGTCACCACGTCGTAGTGATATAGAAAAGATGATAAAATGATCTGCTAAAGGAATTGTTCAGGGAATTAAACTGGATTTAAAAAAAATTAAAAAAATCCACAGACATCTCCTAACAGTCATTTCTTAAATTTAACTTTTGTTAAGAATTTTTCCTGTTGGTGACTTATAATCTAGCAAGCCCCTGTGTGTTTTCACCTGCAACGGGCATCTGCTTTTCTGAGACATTCTTGTATTCCCAGAAAAAAATGTGGTTTAAAGTTTTTGTCTAAAAGGCCACTACAATTTCAAGGCATGGTGGTTCATAGGAGTACTGCAATAAGTGGAATTCAGGGGGATACAAGAACTTCACACTGACTGCGAACTAGTTTACATGTAGTAAATCATATACATGAATTTACCAAATGGTTCTGTATGCCCCTTGGATTTGTTCTTCTCCCCGTAGTCCCTGTAAAACCAAAGTGCTTGGTGTATCTACAGATAAGCGAGTTGAATAACGCAGATACTCTTCCCCTTATATCTGCACAAGAGTGGTCAACATGCTGTGCACATGATGAAAAGTATTCCTCAAGTCACAGGTGCAGGTAGAGGTCTAAACTATGCCTGATCATTATATCCTCTGAATTGTTTCCTAGATTGAAGGGAGAATTATAGAGGATAAGGATGCTGCAACACCAGCTCCTCCAAACCCCTTTGGCCAGTGCCCCATCTGTCGCTGGAACCTGAAGCATAAGTATGATTACGTGGTAAGTTTAATGAAGGAGAGTTTACCCATTCTCATAACTAGATAAATATTACTCTCAGATCTACATACTACTTTCTTCTTTTGCCCTGTGTAGTAAAGATAGCTAACTCTATATCTGCTTCTCTTGGGCTTAACAAAAGCTTCCTACATACTAATTGTTTGCTTTGGCTGATGGTATTCCTGGGAAAAAGAAGGATGAGCTCATATCAAATAGGAGGTTTGGAATTATACACATGGCCATC
Source organism: Strigops habroptila (assembly GCF_004027225.2). Classification (NCBI taxonomy): domain Eukaryota; kingdom Metazoa; phylum Chordata; class Aves; order Psittaciformes; family Psittacidae; genus Strigops; species Strigops habroptila. Next base: position 23,809,938 of record NC_046359.1, on the reverse strand, counting down.
TGATCTGAGAAGGTCATATATCTCTTTTGTGCCCAGCTGCTGCCTTTCAGCATTGCGCTTCCAGGAGAATCAAACTGGAATGCAACATACAGTCAACTGATAAAGGCCTGTTCTAACTCCAGAGAGGCCGAAAGACTTGAGTAGATCAATTATAGATCTACAAGGACTACCATTTCTCATTGGGTCATTGACTGTTAAGATAACAATTGGTTTATATAACTTCTAAACTCTTGATGGGTATGAAGGAGAGCATATGTGTTTACATCCCTTGCAACATCAAAAATAAGTTTGATTCAAGCTTTTTCCAGGAAACGCTAATGAGAAGTTTATTAACTAATGAGAGGATTACTAACACTAAATGTAGAAGATGGGAGTGAAATCCTCTAATGCTTTAAAACAAAAGCACAACAGTCAAGACACTTTAGAATAAGAAGCATGAGATACAAGATACAGAATGTAACTTTACAAGAAGTCATTCAAACACAGAGTTTGCAAAAGGACTGAGTGCCTGCCCAGCAAGCTAAAAACCCAGTACTAGAATTAGAAAAGAAAAAAACAGACAGGAACATGCTGTTAATAAGATAAGGCAACAGAAAACTCAAAATGTCAATAGGACAAACTTAATGTCAATAGGATTAGGGTGAGAGAGATACAAATGCACCTTGGAGGAAAAGAAATCTTTGTGAGAAAGTCCATTAATGAGAGTAGAGGGGACTGAAAGCCACGTTGGCTGCAGAATGACTAAGCTGCTCACGTGCAGTCCTAGGACACACACAAAAGAAAAATTATGTTTTAATATCTAGGTAGGAATGGCAATCTTGCAAATGTAAAACAACAGGAAAAAACAGGTACCTAAATAACTTAAGTATTGAATTAGGTACTGACCAGCAGGCCTGGATTGTATATAGCCCAAAGATCTTAAAGGTAATTCGCTAAAAAAACACATTATTTCACTTGCAGGATTTTTTTTTAAAGCTTGAAAAAAAATTCCTAAGGAATCACTAAATGGTTTGAAAATAGCAAGTGAAATCCTAAGTAGCTGGGAGAGGAAGGAGAATGATGCTGATGACTACGACTTGGTAACTCAAACATTGCAAATTCAAAGTAAAATGGTGTCAGCTAGGACTAAAAACAAATAACCTGTTGTATAGGGCTAATTATGACTCATGAATTATGAAGAACGTGGGTACAGCAATAGTGCCAGATAAAATACTTGCAATTAGTCCAGGCAGGTGAAACAACAGATGGGAGATGTAAATGAAATACTAGTTTACTATCTTTCAAAGCGTGTGTTGCAGAAATAAAGTTGTTCAGGATCTGAGGGTTGTCAGTGACTGACTCAGGCTGGATGCAATATTAAACAGTGAAATAAATTGGGGACAGGGGAGTGTTTAGTGTTCTCTGGTCTAGTTTCTCAACAGTCTGGGAAAGCTAAAAATACAGCAACTTGCAAATGATAAAAAAATCAGGAAAAATGGCACATACCATTAAGGTATGGAAAGTACTACAAGAACAGATCACATTTGTTTTATTTTGCTTGTGTTTGAATGCAGCTCTTTCCTTCTTTGTGGTTGCTGAATTGTGTTGTGATCAAACCAGACCAATCACATGGGAAAATATTTAAGGTTACTATATTTTTATGTGACTTCTAAATGCAAGGGGTCAACAGCGTCATTCAACCAGGTAGTTCTACAGATTTCCAGAGAGCATTCCATAAGTCACACATTAACAACTCCAGAGAAACTATAAACTGATGCTCAGGGATGAAATAAGCTATAGGAGCAGATTAAATCTTGGAAATTAATATATAGACTTACTTTCTGCTTCTGACTGTAGAAGACTGCATTGCATGTAGATATAACAGTGCCATCAAGAACCAGAAAAGCCTTTTTAGGCAAAGTGACAGGGTGATGCTGTAGAGCCTGAATTTCAGGATTAGAAGTAGGCTGTTGGTCCCAACAGACAATGTAAAGCATGAGCCTTAAGTGTGTTGGTAGAGTGAACTAAGGTTATAAGTTTTCTTCCACACTTCAGTTTGATTTTTTTAGATCCTGATTTCTGTTGTTCAGTATGGAGGCAAGAGAAAACCAAATGTGAGGAGAGATCCTGCAGCCAGAGTCTTTAGAATCATTGCCAAGAGCATTCCTAAGAAATTGTGGCCCTGAGAGACAAACTAGGAACATGTCCATGCTGTCGGTTATGTAATTTTTTGAATGCGTATGTACCTGGTGTATATATATCCAGTACTCCTGCTGTAGAGCAGAGGAGAACCTGGACAAAAAGCTAGAAAACCATTTCCAAACTGTAGAGGTTTCTTACCTCAGTGTTTAGATGCATTCCTCTGTGGGGCTCATGAGAACTAGGAGAAATTTCAGTTCTGGAGTAAACTACCTCTTCTGCTTGAGTAAGTCCCTTATATGTTTGAAAGGTTTGTACCAGTCACGGATTTTCAGGCTTTTAAATGTTAAGGTGAATAAAATCTCCCTTTTCTTCACAAAAGTGCTGTCTGCTATTTTTCTTTGCTGCAGCGGTGATGAGCAGCAGAAACTTGAAATGCTTAAATAATAAAGTGCAGGCATTTAACTGTGTGGGTAATTAAACAGTGTCACAATTTACTCACTGGTTAATTGTCCTTAAAGTCTGTAAATTGAGAACAGCTATTTTTGTTAAAGATAGAGCTTAGTTCATACAGCATAACCTATAATCTGTGCTTGGTAAGAGATCAGAATAGGTGGATCAGTGGTTCCTTTGAGATTGATAAGCTGAGATCAGTCGGTTGCACAGAAGGGAAAGTGTGAGCTTTTTTGCTTGGGATGCTTGTAATTGGACTGAATGAGGCACTATGAAAAGGGAAGTGTTGAATTAGCCCCTGAGGGAGCTGAGTAATATGACCTCACAGGACTTTCCTTTTGTCATGTGCAAGTAGCACCGTCTAAAGTAGTGGCATAATGAGTTACTTTAGCTGTCAGAGAACTGGGGGACCAATGTCTCCAAAGTTATTAATCAACTGAACAGGCATTGTGAGCACTAGCAGGTCATGATTCCAACCTGCCTCAGCTGTGGTGCAGAGGGCTGCAGTTGTCTTTGCCATTTCAGCCCTTAGTCTCTGCTGAGGCTCAGTATAACAGAGCCCAAGGTATAAGTTCCCATAGTTTGTGGTCTATGTGGGTCTGACCACTGAAACTGAGACCTCAGTTGATTTTTTTCACATCCATTGGAGATTTTTAAAAAAATTAAATATTTTGGTCATTGTCAGGATGCAACTGGGTTGAAACCTGCAATCCTATTTTGAAATGCCTGGAGAATGGTGTATGGCTCCCAGGAGTAGGGAGAAGGGAAAAACTAAACTCTTGTATAACTGGAAATAATGACTGGCAGACTTGTCTGATACAGCCCAGTAATAATTTGGCTACACAGACAGAACTCTTTGTGTGGTAAATGAAGGTTTTAATGAATTGCGTGTAATCAGTCAAGGATCCTGCTTTTCAAAGTGTATGCAGATATTAAAACGCAGAGATGCCTCTGCATTTTGGTTGCCATCTATTCACAAGAACTTGTTGTACATAGTGTTTCGTTTAGCAAGTTTATCCAGCCCTTTTAGAGGTAAAGGCTAAACTTGTTTTTAATTTTCCCCCTTTTCCACTTCAAACATCATTAGTCTGAGTAGGCAGTAAATATGTCATCTTGCTTTGGCAGCAATTAGGGGAAACCAAAGTGCAAGCTTTGCCTGTTAGCCCTAGATTAATTCAATCCAAGTTGTTTTCATCAAATGGTGCAGATTACAGGGCTGGGAATCTGGGTCCAGCCTCGTGGGAGCTGTCCAGTGATTAAAGCAAATCCGTGGTTATAGGCTTGGCTGTCCACTAGCACAAAATGTGAATTTCATGGAACATGACGGCACCATGAGAACTTGCCAGACGTATTTTTTTTGTTGACCGCTCCACATACTTGTTTGCTTCCCTCCACAGCTGCCCCATAAAGTTGGCTGTACCTGTCTGCTTGCTCCCAGTGGTAAGATGCATCTGTGCGAGTACTCTGGGAGCGGCACCTGGCCTGTTGTTCACTGTAGGGATCTTCAGAAATGGACCAACCTTCTGTCAAGTGTGCAGCACTTTAAGCCAAACAGCGTGAGTGTAATTTGGAGCTGCAGCGGCTTGGACATGGGTGATTTCAGTTAAGAAATGACTGCCACGCAAGGGTGGTGGTCGGGTGGTGACACTGTTGGTCAGAGATGGTAGCAGAGAATGGATTTTCCTGACTTTTTCCACAGGGGGAAAAAGGAAGACTATCTCCCTTGGCTTTCTACCTCCTGCCTTTGCACAGAAACACTTGATAACAAGCTTGTGACTCCATGAGGCGTGGTAGTAATATGAGAAATCACTTGGACCACACACACCCTTCATAAGAGCCTGTGGCCTACTTAGGCTTTCACGGCTGCAAAGGCTGGAACAGCCTCAAACTTGCCATCAGCTCCCTTTTTCCTCTTCCCCACAGACTAATGAAGCAAGCTAGTAGAAAAGTCTAGAAAGCTTTTTTCTTTCTAGGCACGCGAAGCTGAACAGCCCTTCTTCACTTAGGGAAGTGATAATGCTTGTGCTAAATGGCAAATAGAGCTGTTGGTGATTTGGTGAATTGCTGAATTGCTAAAGATGAGGAAAAAAGGGGATGGAGATTTACTCTGGTTTCCTGAATCCAATCCACTGCGTTTCAGGAGTGGCCAAAAGTCAGTGCCCTTGGACTGTTTTGGCTGGCCCCTGTCCAGTTTCCACCAGTGCAGCCGGCACCAGCTGGTGCCCTGGTTACTATTCTCATTGGCAAGGCCATGTATTTGCTGGGCTGAGGACACTTTGCTTCTATTTTAACCATAGATGGCTTCTCAGAAGCTTGCTGCTAGTTGCTCAGCTGTGCTTTTCTTGTTCTTTTGATACACCATCACTCTGTATGGTGTTTGATAAGTCATTTTGTATCAGTGAGAAGTTGCCTAACCTGCCATGTTTTTGGAGGCGCTGGATCTGAAAATCGGTCTGAACACATTCGTTGTACACAAGTGGAAGCAGAAAAGAAGGCAAATAAGGCAAGAGGGAAGTTGTCTGTCATGATATTAGTGAGGGTGGGATTGAAGGCAAGGAGGAAGTAGAACAAAACCCACAAACCCCAAAACAGATGAAAACCATCTAAATTTTGACTGCAGCACTTGTATGACAGCATCTGTCAGAACTGGTCATTACCAGAAAGCCATACTGACTGCCAGGAGCCCCCTGCAGAGCTGAGCTGCTCTTGTGCAGTGGAGGTGAATGTGTAATTCCTAGATAGCTAGGTTTTCTGAATATTCATTTTATATCCACTTGTATTTGTTTGCTTTTGCAAGGGCAGTAAATGAAGGTAGGAATGTGCCAGGCAACTCTTTGTGAAAGAGCAAAGATAGCGGGTGGGAGCAGGGCTGCACATCTCTGAACAGCAGGCAGAGTCATGGTCGCCCCATGTGAAAAGCAAGTACTCTTTGTTCTTGCCTGTTGCCCTAGACAGGGGAGGTGTAAAGTGCTGACGTACCTGGTTTGAGTTCTGGTTCTGTGAGGGTGCTCGCTGGCAGGTCCCTTCCAGCCGGCACGTAGCCTCCGCATCAGCCACCCACCTCAACTATCAACATGTTTACAACAGCAGTGAAGAAGTAAACTCTCAACCAGCAACAAATCTGCCCGCAGATGGGGAAAAAACAACCACAGTCTCCAGAGGCTATTTGGGCCAACTTATGGTGATGTCAGCATGTCAAGGGCACTTGCCTGTATTGGCCTGACGGGTACATTGGCACTTGTGTGTGGAAATGGACAGCATGTATCTAAATACTGAGATGTTATACTGTGTACAGTTAATGGGACGCTCATGCAACAGCTGTTGCTGCTGTGTTTAAAAAATGGTCATCCCAGCCCTGTGATAGTATCTGATTGTAGAGATTCCTTTAATTTTGTTTTTTTGAGGGTGCTTTATGTTTCTAGAGCTCTTAATTGGAGAGGTCAACAGCAGTGTAATCTAAATGATTCCTGAGTCCACATGCTCTGAGTGCTCCTTCCATCCAGCATGGCTGTAACAGCCCCACCTAATGCACGCACAGTTGAAGGACCGAAGGCAGCAGTTTATCCTATTAGGTCTTTCTCATCAGCACATGTTCTTTTCTTACAAAAAGCTTCTTCATGCAAGATCTTGGACCATTTCCCTGCTCTCCACCCCTCCAGAGAGACATAAGGGAAGTTCCACCATGGGAAACTGGATAAAAGTTTGAGGAGTAGATAGCAGAGAACAATCCTGCTCTGAGGGAACAAGGAGGGGGCCAGAGGTGATCTAACATATCTGTGACTTTTAGGATAGCAGCTGTGATGGCATTTCAAGTTGTGTAAACACTGTCCATCTGTAGCTCTTGTGTAACTGTGTCTGAGTACCTAGGACAACATTATCTTAGCTAGAATCTTGGAGCAAGTGACAATGAAGTAGCAGCATTGCGGCTGACATAATGTGTTTACATGGGTGAAGTCAGGGGAAGACTCAGACCATCTGAGTGACCTTATTGAGCTAAGCTGGCAGGCGGAGTGACAGCAAGCAGAAGTTACTTGGTGTCAAGCTGCAGCCAAAATGCGTAGGAAGGAATCATTGTTTTGTTTTGCTTTTTTATGAGTTGTGTACACAGCGCGAGGGTCGGCACAATACCTAAGAATCACAGCAGTTAACGCTGCAGTAGTACTGATGGGTTTGCCCTTCTCTTGGTCCCTCAGGACGTCTTGCTGCTGAGTCAGTTTATCCGTTCTGATGGAGGGATGCTGCCACGAAGGATCACAGGCCTTTGTCTGGAGGAGCACAAGAAGATTGCTGTCTGTGTGCAGATGGCTCACCGTGCAGGTATATAACCTCCTCCTAAGACAACCCCTTGCTGTGGCGTACCCATCGAAGCCCTTGAGAGAGGTCTCCTATCCAATTAGTGTAGCTCAGTGAGATGTCATTCTTCAGTCACCCAGCAGACTCATTATGGTCCAAGTGCTGGGAGACAGTGGTGGACCAGAGGCTACTTGTTCCACTTTCTGTGTGTCTTGGCTCCTGCCTTGGCAGCAGACATTTATCCCTGCAGATGGGTCTACCATTGCAGAAAGATCTGGGAAGTGGCACAGTTTTTCATAACTAATGATTAAATACCAGCATCTGACATTACTTGATTTAGTGTAAGCTTGACCTGCCCCGTTAATAGCATGGTAGCACCTGTCTACTATCTGCCATGTGAAAGCTTTTTTGCTTTATCCTGGGAGTAGGACCCAGGTTGACACAGTCAAGAGTATAGTGTTGATCTTTATGCCTGGTACCTGAGTTGTATCCAGGTTAAATGGACTGAGAATTTTAATGGTCAGTTTTTTATCCTAGAGATGGAATCTGATTCGACACCAGTGCCGTGTCCTCTCGGAAAGCCTCTTCAGTGAGGCCAAGTGGCTATGTCTTTGGTGGGCATTTGCTCTCTATACACAGCAAAAACTTTTAGCTTCTCTTTGGCTGGGGTTGCAGGTTCAGCAGTGACTTAAGATAAAATACCCTTTCTACTGTACTGGAGTTTTTGCTGTGCTGTCCCAGTAGGGACCAGGGTCACTGGGCTTACGAGGTGTAATGTAACTTCTGGATGCTCTAGAGGCAAGAAGGAACTGCAAAATATTCTCACACCTTTCTTTTTCTGTTTCAGGTTTGTTGCCAAACCACAGACCTCCACTTCCTGAAGGGCATGTTCCCAAGAAACCCAAACTCAACAGGTGAATAGTCTTGTCTTTCCACATCTCTTTTTCAGCATTAGATTGGAAAAGGAAAAGCAGTTCCTTGTAACTTGGTAAAAGATGCTTCAGGCAACAGGACTCATAAAGTGTACTCACAGCATTTCAGTGAAGGTCAGCCTATCATGATATTCTGTCATTCTTAAGGACAAACCACATCTCGTTCAAACCATTTATCCATACAGGATTCAAACTGCCACACGTTAGAGTCTGCCCTCCCTTTCTTAGCTGCTCTCACCTCCATGTCACTAGCGCTCAGTAGGGCAGTCACAGCACACAGAGTAGTTGAGGTTGGAAGGGGCCTCTGGAGATCGTCTAGTCCAAGCCCCCTGCTCAAGCAGGGTCATCTAGAGCAGGTTACCCAGGACTATGTCCAGTCAGGTTTTGAATATCTCCAAGGATGGACCTTCCACAGTTCTCTGGGAAGCTTCTTCCAGAGAACCACCCTCATGGTGAGACAGTGTTTTCTTATGGTCAGACAGAATTTATTGTGTTTGAATTTGTGCCCATTGCCTCTTGTCACTGGGCACCACTGGGAAGATCCTGGCTCAGTTGTCTTTACACCCTTCCTTCAGGTATTTCTAAACATTGCTAAGACTCCTCTGAGTCATCTTTTCTCCAGGCTGAGCAGTCCCTTCTCTCTTGCCTTTTGGTGCCTGGCCCCCGACAACAGTGGGGTGCCCAGGAGGGGTACCAGCAGTGAATGTGGGGCTGAGCAGCCAGCAGGGGCCTATCACAAGCCTGTTCTCCTCTGCCCCGTCCCCGCTTCCCCCAGTCAGTGATTCACCCTCTGCCTGCCTTTCCCATGCAACAGGGTCTCTTCCCCCTCCCCAGCCTGGATGGCCCCTGGCCTTTGGTGGGCGAAGGGAAGGCCTGCGTCCACCTCCTGCGCTGCGCCGGGCACTCGGAGGTGCTAATCCCCTGTTTATGACCTCACACTCTGTTTCCATGGGGATGTCAGAGCGGTTTATGAACCTCGCATTAGCGAGCTGTGGGGTTACCAGGGGCCATGGGGCTGTCGCTGGGAGAGCTTAGGCTGCAGGGCTGGGGCAGGCTGGAGACTCCTGCATTTCAGGTCTGCATTCATTTCTACAGTGGGGATTTGAGGCAAGCTCTTGGGAATGTCCCTTGGATGCTGGTGGGCTATGTGCTGGCTATCAGTGAGGATCAAATTAGAGGAATCTACATTTGATGCAGCCCTGTAGCCATCAGATACTTTAACTCTGAAAACTTCTTCTTCCCTGTGTCTTACAAGTCTTTGGGATGCTTTAGCAGCTGTCTCTGTCTAGCAGCTGTGGGGTGGAGTGCATTATCTAGTTAGCATTCACATAGCAACCCTGCATAGCAGGTTGAGACAGGAAATGGTAAATCCTGTATCGCTGGAATCACACCAGGACTCCAGCTATAGTGCCCTGACTCTTACAAGTTGTTCCATAGACTTTTAGTGAGAACAAAGAACAGATACCTCCGGATATGTTCTATGTGCAAGTAGGTGAGCTACACTTCTAAAATTAAAGAGATTTAAATTGTAGATTAGTATCCAAGCCCTCCCTATTATATTGCTACTCCTTCTCTACACCACCCTTGTTTTTCTCCTACCAGCAAGTGAATATAGCAAGCAGAGTGGAAGCAGAGTTTAGAAAACGAGAGCAGAGCTGTTGCTGAGGTAATGGAACAGCATTGAAATAGGCAAGCTTTGGGGTCTGGGTGGAGACAAGAGAATGGGATCAAGAAAGTGGATTGAAAGTTTTGGTGATGTGGCTGGAACTGAAACAAGTGAGTCCCAGAGCCAGGATAATTTGTAGGGGTACTTCAGGAATACTCTGCTGGTCCCTCTTAATACTGTCTTCTCGGCCTGCTGGAAGCAGAAAGCTCTGCATGTTGGAGCTGTGCAAAATCTTGGCCACTGAAGTTCTATGGGAGTTTTGTGCATGGCCCCACCTGCACCTCCCACAGTGCTCTCTGGAACAGCAGCTGGCATCACATAAGGCAGGAGATACAGAGCATTGCATGGGGTTGTTGTGGCCCAAGTGCAGGACCTGGCACTTCACCTTGTTGAACCTTGTACCATTGGCCACAGCCCTTTGATCCAGCCTGTCCAGATCCCTCTGCAGAGCCTTCCTATCCTCCAGCAGATCAACACTCCCAGCCAACTTGGTGTTACCCATACATTCACTGAGGGTGCACTCAATCCCCTCATCCAGATCATCAGTGAAGATGTTAAACACCACCGGCGCCAATACCAAGCCCTGAGGGACGCCACTAGTGACCAGTCACCAACTAGATGTGGCACCGTTCACCACCACTCTTTGGGCTCCACCATCCAGCCAGTTTTTAACCCAGCGAAGAATACACCTATGCAGGCCATGAGCAGCCAGTTTCTCCAGGAGGACACTGTGAGAGACAGTGTTGAATGCTTTAATAGAGTCCAAATAGACAAATGTCCACAGGCGGGTCACCATGTCATAGAAGGAGATCAGGTTGGTCAAGCAGGACCTGCCCTTCATGAACCCATGCTGGCTGGGCCTGATCCCTCTGTTTTCCCGCATGTGCTTTTCTCTCCAGTCTTGCAAAGTTCTGGCTGATGCTCCCTTTGGCCAGACTTCTTCCAAGGTTGTGTCAGTATTTTTGAGAGCAGCTTCTGCTTTTCCCAAAAGAGGTACAGACCAGCCTGATGAAAAACCGCTTTGTCTTTGCTCTTTCCCCTGAGACAATGTACAGGCCAGCTGCATGGGAGGAACCCTATGGATCCTAAGGAAGTGCGTAAAGAAGGGCTGAGGAGCTGTGTTAATGTATACGTTTGAGAGCACCAGAAAAGCTGCTCTTCAGCTTTTCCTTGGCCGCACTTGTGGCTGTCTTGGCCAGAACGTTTGGCCTGTGTCACGGTCACCTTGTTTAAAGTGAGCCTGCTTCAAATACAAAGTGTCTGGCATGCGCTAGCTAGCACCTAGCTGAGATTAAAATGTAACATGTCACCATATGGAACTATCACCAAACTGTCTTAACAAGGGTCAGGAGTGCTGCCCTGCTGTTGATCTAGCGATGTGAAGTGTGGATTTATCATCCGGAATGCCTCTGCCTGCTCAGCTCCTCCAGAAGGTGCTCTTCTGGTGCTTATTCAATGTTCTCCAATAAGCAGAATCCCTGCTTTATTTTCTGAAGTGGTTTTATTGTCTCCATTGCATGAACTTTGGACATTCCCTTCTACATGCCTCAGATTTCTCTGCAGAGAGGTAAGAATTTCCCTGCTTAGCACTGGGTCACTTGGCAGCAGGCCTCCCCCTACCCACCCCATGTCCTGATCCTCTTCCTACCACTAGAATGCAAAAGGAGAGCAGAATGCTTTGGGATGTAGTGGTCTGCAGATCCCATCTTGTTCTTGGTCATCCAGCTGTCTAGCACAGTATGGAATTGCCTATCCACAATGTAATTTAACATAGAGGATGAGTTTGGGAACCCCAGAAGGTGTAATGTGAAAGTGAAATGCCAGTCTGAGCCAAGCTATGTGGTCCTGGGGGTAGTAGGAGCCATATGAGAACACCCTGTAGTCAGAATTCAACTGGGGAGTGCTCTGCAGTGCTCTCTTCTACCCCCTGCAGTTGGGACACTGTCCAGGTGAGACTTGCCATGATATTTCGTGGACTTTAGTGCTTCGACTTTTTGCTTTCTGCCTGATTTGGTTTTGACAGCGATAGCTCATGAGTGTTACCAATTAACTGCTTTACTAGCTATGGGTGCTTTTGAAGAAATATGGCCATGAGAATACCCACATCATCCATAAACTCTTGAGTCTTCTGTCCTCTCCCTCTCTTCCTATCATTTGTCTGCAGAACTTGGACATGGAAAACCAATGAAGTTACCTCCCGTCAATGCCGAATTACTCCCTACAGTTCATTTTCTCATGTTTGGCCTAGTCTGGGGCTTTCACTGTTTCCAAAGGATGATTCCACAAGCAAATTTGTCTTGCAGCCAAGATTTGTTCCCTCATCCTTAGCCTGAATTCTCCCTTTCATAACCTCCTGCTGTTATTTCTGCATCCATTTGTGCTCCAGCCAGGCATGTTCCACTGAAGTGCTGCGGCAACAAAATATTTTCACTAGCCCATGAGGCTGAGGAAGTTGTTGGGGATTTCAGCAGTGCCGTGCGGAGTGACAGACTGTTCTCGTATTCCAGAGTCATGTGTGTGCAGGCCACCACCAGAACTGTTTGGGAAGCGGTCAAGCACGGCTGCAGGTCAAACTTCTATCCTTGCTTTCAGGAACGGAAACCTGAACAGCAGTTTTCTTCCCAGCATGGAAGCTGTCGCATGGATAGTGTGGACTAACACTCTATCCAGAACAGTCGCTGAGTTCAAGCCAGCATTTAGATGCTCTCTTAATGTGAAAATAGCACTCACTTTCTTTTGGCAGGTCCAAAATATTGATGAAAGCAGTTGTTCCCTTTCCAAAAGGGCTAAGAGATATTACAGGTTCCCCGAGTCTGGGCTCTGTCAGCAAGATGTGCTGGAGTACTTTTTATGGAGTACTTGATTTTGAGTGCTCAGTTGCCACTGCATTTTCAGCTTCCTACTGGAAGAATAGAACTTGGCAGGGATAGTATCCAAGTCAGTCCCTCCTCCATCACCTAAACTGAAGAAGTTGCTATGTGTTAGGAAAGAGGCAGTTCCATATGAACTGCTCATGAATTACAATGTTCTCGGGCTCTATGGACACCTCTCGTCCCTAGGAGCAGAATCTGGTTTCACTGCTATCAGCGTGTCACTCCAGCAACATGTGGTTTCTCTCATCTGCATGGAAACTGTGCATAGCATGTGAATTCAAAGCAAAGAGCCAGAGCGGCTGCAGGTGAGCAAAGCCAAGAGGTGTCATGGGAAGAGATGTGGCAAGGAGGAGGCAGTCTTGCCAGCACTTTGATCAAGTGCTTCCTCCAGTCTGTAGCCCTCAGCCCTCTGCTCTCAGTCCAAACAAAAAACAGATTGAGAAAGTTCAGTGAGGGTTCATTAGTTCAGCCTTGAACTGCACCAACATGGCCTTTGCTTGGGCTGTGTGCAGGACTGCAGTTACCCCATGGCTGGGTCATTTCCCTTACCAAGCATGAGGAAGCCCTGTGCCTACTCCTGGGTGTTAAGTGGCAGCCCCTGAGTGGGAAGGCTTTGGGGCCCTCCTGCCTGCTGAATAAATGGACTTCAACATGCCACAGAAATTATAGGTGATTGCAGTGACTGCAGGTGACTAACCACAGTTGTTCCATCCTGCTTATTATCTTGCCTTTTCCCATCAGGGAAATCCTACCGGGATTCCCGTCATGCTTTATCCAAACTACTCATTTGTGCAGCTGGAACCTAGGATTCTGGTTGTTGCCCAGGATCCTGCTGTACTCAATGGGACAAGCAGAGCCCGGAGGTGAGCTGCTGGTCCCCAAGTTGGGCAGTTCTGTCCCCATCTGCCCAGAGTGAGAGCTCTGCACACTGAGATAACAGGTTAGGAGACTGTGGACCAGCTGCATTTGGCATCCACGTGGAGGCTCTGTCCTCACAACCCTCAGCTGGTTGAGCAAATTCAGACCATCCACCAGTGTGTGTTTGTAGGTGGTTATAAAAACTCCCCAGGACAAACCGTGTGGTTGGATACAATGGAAAATTGGGTGACTTGGCTAGAAAAAGGTGTACTCCAGCTTACATGTACAGCAGAGTGTGCAAAAAAGGCCTGTGTGCTGGGCTTCAAAGCTCTTAATATGTGAGTGTTGTGGGTTGTTTTTACTCTCAGGAAAAAAATGAACTAAATAAATCTGTGAAACAGTAGGAACTGGGGTTAGTCAAAGAGGAAAGGAACTTTGTAGACTGACTGCTCCCAGGCGTGAGGCTTTTGCTACTGCTGAATCAAGGTAAAAGAAAATTTAGAAAAAAAAAGGAAAGAAAAAAAGAGGCAGCAAACAAAATAGGACAAGTTGGAATCTGGGACAAAGCAAGTATTAAAAGCGCTAAAAGCAAATGTGCTTCAGGAAGGGAAAGCGTCCAAACGTCTGTTTCGGCTAACAATGAAAAGCCCCAGCCTGCAGTCCCCAAAGGAAGCCAAAAGCCTGGACCAGAGGGCTGGATTAGACCTGCTCAAAAGAGAAATAACAAAAGCTTTAAAATCAGGCCATTACTAAATCCTCCTTCCTATGCAGAATTGGGGTGTGCACTTCCAGCCCCCACACAGAAACAGAGGGATTTCTTAAAAAGCCACTGTCTGTCTAAACCTGCACACAGCATTGATGTGTATCTCACATTCACACATTCACTTCTCTCCCAGTGAGATCATTTACTGTCATGGGAGCACTTTCCCGTAAGCGTGTGGACACGTGACCAGAACTGCACTTGGCACATTGATACATTAAAACAATTTGGGGTTTTTTTCCTCTTTTGCTCTAAGTTCAGTTTTGCAATAGCAAAACTTGCACTACAGACCTCCCTCTGCAGCGAGGGTAACATGAAAAGAAGGACCTAGCCCCATGTGCCCGTCTAATACCCGTACGGCTTCTCCCAGAGGAGCTTTGCCATGGTTCTTTGCCAGATTCCAGGCTGGGACCTGCGTTTGGTCTCTCTGAACTCCCCTTGCATGTGAAATTAGAGACAGGAGAGTCTCTGCTGCTTCCTGTCCTGGTGGTGTTATGTAAGGGATTCCACTAATGCACTACCATAACAGTAAAGGTCAAAAGGGACTAATTTAATGCACGCATAGGAGAACAAGTGGCTGGATCTTGCTGTATGCCGTCTCCCAGATCCCTCCCGGTGTTGCTTCTAGGTGTTGTCTATCATAAACTCCGAAAAACAAAAGCAAAGCATTTCAGAAGTGGCTTCATTGCTGTGGCAGGAACCTCCAAACGTGATTCATTTTCCAATCTGCGCTGTTCGGGATTGCTGAGGAAGGAAAGTGCATGGGGAATGGGCTGCTGTTATATAGTCTGTAGCTGCCTGGCATAGCAAGCTTTCGCTCTGGTTCTCAGAAGTGTGCCAGATGCGTTTAAACAAATGCATTACATGGGCTCTGTCCAAAGTTCTTAATATCTCAAATTGGCACAATGCAAATAAAAGGTAACAAAGCTGTTTGGGGAGAGGATGACTGATGGAGGTTACATTAAGACCATGGGATTACTCAACAGAGGCATGCAAACATCGCTGGACAAAGTTTATCAGTCTGTTCCAAATTCTAATTTGTTGGAGCATTGTTTGTGAAGATTATGCTGGGGTTTTGCTTTGGATCTTTATTGTCTGAAAGACTCCTCTTTCTCTAAGGACCTCTATTCCCCTCTCTACTGGTAGCAAAAGATTTAAAGCCTAACAAAACTCCAGGCCACCCAGCCACAGAGTAAGATTTCCAGTAACTGATTCTGGAGCTGAAATCCCCCGCCTGTTTGCAAAGCCAAGTCTAAAACTTCAAATGGTAAAAAGCAGAGGACGTTTGCCAAACGTTGCTCTTCCCAGAGATTTGTAGTTGTGATGATAATTCCATTCTAGTACCTCTTACACTGTAGGTTCTGACTTCCTGCACCAGCAAGCTGCGATAGTATTGCACAGAGAACACCGAAGCAAATTTGAACATACGGAAATACAAGACCTGGCCAGAAAGCCATCGCATGCAGAAGAAATAACCGATTATCCAACAAAAGTAAAATTAATCCCTTTTTAGAGACTTTCTTTCTCACAGCGCTTAGCCTTTGTAATTAGTTTACCTTATTGAGGCCAGCTGTTGAAATAGCACCTCCCATAGAGGCTGGATGCATGCAGGCTTGGACTTTGTTGCAATGAAGGGATTTGGCACTCCACTTTAGCTACAGGTAGACAACTTGCCAGTAGCCTGGAGACTAAACCTGATTTGTTTTGTGAGGCTGGAAGTCAAGCCAGTGCCGGTGGGTGCAATACAGAGATGCAGCTTAGAAGTTCCAGAACAAACAAAAGTTCCTTTCCAGTGGTCCCTTCTGAATGGAGGGAGCTCTGCTCATAGTTATTCCTTTTATAAAGAGGCATGTGGGGAGGCTCAGGCTGCAATGCCTGCTCCTGCTTCAGTCGGAACCTCTTCTCAGTGATCTCAAACTGAAACGTGTTTGTGTTGTTTTGACAGGTATCTGACGCGCTGGTCCATCAGGTCTGCAAAGCCCATCTGGAGGAGGGGCCCTAAGTGGTGCAAAAAGCCCTTCCCGGTTGGACACCCTTTGCTGAAAGATAATGTCACATACACACAAAAGCCTCTCTATTTAAACCACTAGTGGCCAGAACCGGCAGAGTCAGTAAGCACAGCTGTTTTCCGTTGTTCTGCTGTTTTTGCAGGTTTGTCAGTACCTCCAACTTTCTTATTCCAAGACCTCATTAGTACCCTATATTGTCTGCAGTGTGAATGAGCTGCAGTCTGCTCCTCTAGGAGAATACAAGATTCAGCAAAGCAAAGTTTAACGTGCAGAATGATTTGGAGAAAGCAAGGGGCAAAGACTCTTACCTCAAAGCCAGAAAGGATCTGAAGGCTTTTGTTTCATTATGGTCCACAACTGGGTTTGGAAAAGGATGTTTCCTTCTTTTTCCAGCAGTGAACGATGATTCCCCATTAACCTATGTTTCAACTCAGGTTTGCCTCATTTGGGCTTTTGTACCTGTGATACTGATAGAAGAAAGTCTCCTGCAGCACAGTGTTTCCTTGGTAGTAACAGAAATTGTTGATGACTACTGAAATTAAATTTTGTATTCTCTGTACTATCCATAATTTGCAGCAAAACACCCGTGGCAGTGGCAAACAGGCACGTGTGCATCTTACATGTCCCCTTAAAGGTTCCTTTCCTGATTTGTGCTTCACTCCTGGATCTAGCAAATAAAGAATGTTGACATCCTTGATGACTTGGCCTGTTTTTTTCCCCCTTCTATTTGCTCTAAGTCTTCCATGTCAGTGATATTGCTGCTGCCTGGGATCATTTGGGGCTGATAATGTGCATCATTTTCCATCCTGTAACTAAAAGGTGGCACCATTTCTCTCCCTGTACAGTACGTGTATGCACCATCCACCTACTGACCACTGCTGCTTGAAAAGTGCTACTTATGGGCCTGGTATGAAAGGCTCATTAAATTTATCAGGGTCATTATGCTTTGGCTCCTTTCTTTGGAGAAACTACCTGGGGGCTACAAATCAACACAGCTTTTTTATGTACTACTGTGCCACTTAACCTTGTACTGTCTTCATCAGAATCATCTGCCAATACCTATCGGCATGGACAGGAACAAAGGGTAAGGGTAAACCCATATTACCCAGGAAATCAAATTAGATTATAATGGTTCTTTTTAGCCTTTCTTTGTGAAATGCAAGCCCTACACTCAGCCCCTTGAGCTGACCAGAATCTTTTTGCTTTGGGAGACAGAGCCAAGGCTTCATTAACTATTCTGAGATAAAATCTCTGGCTGACCGCCCCTGTTTTATGAAGCTACAGCCCCTCAGAAAGGAAGAGTTTTTTCTTTCTTCTACATACAGAAGTCACTGTGTCTTCTAGCCCAGGTAGCTCTGCGCAGTGAGCTTTACAAATAGAAAAGTCACTGGACTAAACCATGCCTTGAGATGAACCTGAATGAGCACCTTTTGCAAAAGACCAGGCAATACAAAAAAAGAGTTTGGGTTTTTTTCTACAGTTTAGTGCCATGAGCTGTAAAGACCCTTCTAATTTTGGTGAAACCTAACATCTGAAAAAACCAAAATACTCTCTTCAATATGCCTTTCTAGAGTTCAGAGTTTAGAACAGATCCCTTACAGTATGCATCAGCGTTCTACTCTGACTCAAAATCTATTTCTGTTCGTCATTCATGGGTGGCAGCTGGCATTCATTCATGTTGTCTCCAAATTAGTTTTTGTGTAAGCAAGCGTGGTGTCTTTGTAATCAGACAGATGGCCTAGGTTTGATTTCTGACCTCAGGCTTTGCCCATCAGGGAAGAAAATGCCATTTGTTACTATCTAAAGGATCTGCAGTGACATGATACAGGGAATTCAATCTGGAGTTGAGGGAGGATTGCACACAGTGAAGTCCTACAAAAAGAATCAGGGCCAGAGTCCAAGCACAGAAGAATCCTGCTCAAAGTGCAGAGGTTTCACACATTTATTAGAACAAGCACTAACCAAAATATCCTAAGTATAAAATCTAAATGTTCTTGAATCCTCACCCTGGACAGGAGAGTCACAGCATGAAGGGCAGATCCAAGTTCTTCTCACCATTGCCAAAGTAGATGTAGCCATATTGCTTGGTCATTGGGACGTGGTAGAAGGTCAGTCCGAGCCACAGCAGGCTCCGCAGCACCACCACAGTGCCTCCCTTCTCTAGCTGGACAGTCCAGGAGCCTGTGCGAGAGGATGCGCTAGTGAGTCACTGGGATGGAGGAAGAGGCAGCGCTGCTGGAGCAAGCTGTCCCTAAGCTGAGCTGAGGACTGCTGTGGGTTCTGCCTCACCAGTTAACAGTGCACAAGGCTGCACTGGTGTTTGTGACACCTGAAAGAGGGAAGTCAGGGAGACCAGAAACCTCGATAACCTTTTTTCTTTTGCCAGTTCAGCATTACATTTCCAGATGTCTGCATCTAGGTTCACACAGTAGCATGTTCCCATGGCTATGATGGTAATGCCATATGCGTCACAGGAAGGGACCCCTGGAGCTCCAGACTTGTATACTTGATCCCTAGGAGAAGCTACAGCTATTCTTGGCTGCTTCTGAGTGGGCAGCAGTTACTCTAACAAGCTCTGCCACCTACTTGGTCTAGCTAATAGCTATAGAGAGCCAAGACTAGCTACAGCAATCCTGCATAGGTATGAAATTTCTTCTTAAAATAAACTTGTAGCATCAGTAGTGGGAAGAGAAAGAAGGCACTTTCCTGCTCCAGGAAGACTGGTTTCCCTGATGGAGCAACTGGGAAAGAGGAAGAAGAGAAAGCAGAAAGCAGGATATTTCCTATCTCAGAGAAATTTACAGAAAAGGTTAATTCTCTTCAGTCTTTCTTGGCTCCACCATTGAAGAGGATGTGCGTGGTAGGGGCAAAGGGATTAGTTTCTGCATTAATTTTGCTTTGGCTCTGCAGCGGATGTTCAGAGCCAGTGCAAAAATGCAATTTCTCCTGGATGCAAGGAGCTCTGAGCCACTGAGTATTTGTTTTGCATCTGACATGACAGCCTGGGAACAATGCCGGAAGGGAGGGAAGGAAGCTGGAGCATCAGCTTGGATTCAATACCCTTGGAGGGTAAGGAGCTGCCAGGAGAAGAGAATACCAGCTTCAGCACCAAATCAGTAATGCCTCGAGGCTGCATTGTAGGGAAGAAAGTTCCTGCTGAATCTCTATCTTGAGGCAAAAGCAGCAGGCACAAATTAAAAGGAAAAAAAAAAGGCAGTTGGAGCTGTCAGGCTACTACTGGCCTGGAGTCAAGTAGTCAGCCTACCTGCACCCGGAGCCAGAATCTGCCACTTCCAGAGTAAGCAGAAGGCCCATAATGTGTTGGGCCAGTTAGCGGATATTCATCTTGTAGATAATTTTAGGCTCATCAATTTATGCTCTGACTCATGCTTACTCATGTCATGGTTAGCCTGGGGAATGGCTTCTGTGATTGCTGTCAGCTGCCAGTCCTCCCCCTCACTTCCGAGTCGTGGCCAATTTTACTCACATCCAACAAAGGGCTGAAGAAGTTCCACCACAAGTTCCTACTACAGGTCTCCACAGAACATGGCCCAGGGGTTGGCTGCAGCTCCTGGAGCTATTTGTTTGGTCTGCCTGCAGCTGCGAGTCAGCACAGGCTGCTTGGCTTGCCTGGCAGCCAGGAGGCAGTAGCTCCCTGGGCAGTTGGAGTTGGGGTAGCTTTGGGCTCTTGCACACTCACTCGCAGTACAGTCTCTTATGCAGTTCATGGCAAGCTACAGTAGAGGAGGGCTTGAAGAAGTTTAGGGGAAACGTGCATGTGGTGGCGGCAGAATCAGAAAGGAACACCACAATTCAAAGCCCTGTAAAACCAGGTGTCACGAGTTGTTACCTATCTCTTCTCTTCGTATTTCTGTACTTTTCAGAAGCTTGTTGGACACCATTGTTTGCCCTGTCTCCTTCAGCAGCATGTTCCACAGCTTTGTTATACCATAGCATAAATCCTGTGTCATCTTTATCTGTTACCTTTCAAAGTACTCTCTTCAGCTATGTGCAAACATGGAAGTAAATGGATAGCAAGAATGCCTGCTTTCTGTGACAGTCACTGACCTCACAAACTGAGTCTGGCTACAGGACACAAATACAAAAGAGACATTCAGAGTCTTTAAAAACTCAGGAGATTTTTGCACTGGAGAGCGAGCTTCTGACTCACTCAGCTCCACGTTTCCACTAAAGACAAACAGCTGAAATCACAGCAAAGCAAAGCACTACCTAATACAGGGCAGGACCAGTACAGGTGTGTGCCAGCTTTTCACCTTCCTTGCACTCCTGTGACATTGTAGTTAAAACATGAGCTAGTGTCTTCGCAAGCAGTGGTTTCACATACAAGGCAACCCCAGTCTCCCATGCAGTCTCTCCAGTGCCTCTCATGGACATAAACTGGACTAAATCTATGTCCATGAGTAAAAACACATATTATGGTTCAGCCACTGGCATTAAAAATTCTGACTTACTGGGTCTCTGACAAAACCTGCATGTTCTTAAGAAACTTCATTACTTTGATAGCATGAAAACCCAGATGAAGAATACTTCACTACAAGGCAGATCATCCAGTGGCTGAAACACTACAGCCATCTGCTGTCAAAGGACAAGCTTTCTAACAGTTTCTTGAACTTTGCCTCTACAAGTTTTCAGTATTTGCTAGTGGCAGGAGCTAGACTATGCACAGGGCTGTTGAGCAACAAGTGGCAAGCATGTAGGTCTGAATGTAATTGTGACAAATAACTTTTTCCATTTCTCCTTTGACCACTGAACTGACTTTGCTTTCAGTGCATGGCTCCTGCAGCTTGAACTTGCAGAAGTTATCTGCAAGCCCTTCATCCAAATACTGGTGGGTCTTGCTGCAGATTTACACATTGGTTTGCAGAGGGGGGACTGTAAACTTTTGGAAGAGTTTCTCTGACAAAAAGATAATGGAATGAGGAACTCTCATTGTCTTTTAGGACCAGTCCTCCAAGAAGCAAGTCTGTCAAGCATAGGACTGTGTCTTGCCTTGTTGGGTGGTGAAAGCCTTTAGGAATTATCTAGTTTGCTAATGCCTCATGACGTACTGAAAGCATCCAACAGCCTGGGTACATGTGATAGCATGTATATATATGTTCATGTACACAGATGAACACTCTGCCCCAAACTATTTACAAAGCACAAAAGGAAATGCCTAGAGCATGACAAGTGGGAAAAGTGAGAGGGAAAGCGGGGATATCAATGCTCTCAAGGACTGTAACTGGATTCAGACTTCTTTTTGTTGGACAAATTTGCAGAGAAGGTAAAGAAAATCAAGTTCAACTTGACTGAATCCCCATACCTATGCTCTGGGACAACAGAGTACACAGATCCATGATCTCCTCAGAACATGTATCCAGTGTCACACAGGCTTATCAATCCCTATGGAGTATTCATCAGCAGTTGACTGCTGATCAAAGGAACTTCCATGCACCTTCACACCTGGCAGAAATGGACAGATGTAATTGAAGACAGCTCCATTCACTTTTATGCTAGATCTCTGAAGGCTGTGATGTGCAGCTGCTTCATTTCCCTACAGCCTGTCCAAGCTGCAAACTCTCAAAGGGCTCAAATTCATAAATGTGAGATGCTTGGGGAATACTAAGTTGTTATACTTTCAAGTTCTTCTCTGATCCTTGATTCTCCATCTATGTAAATATGCAAATATGGACAATAAAGTTTTGCTGATGCTGCATAAGTCTTCCTGTGAACTGACGACAAAACAAGCAGGTTACTTCAGGGCAATCCCAACCGGACTGACACAACACAGGTTGAGGATAGGAAAAGATTGTAAGAAACTGCCTGAAACTATAATGTCATTTTCACATAGATCCTGTTTGCAGCCAGAATGATGATTAGCCAGAGCTGCTCTTTATTCTGCAGGGCCAAACAGCAGCAGCAGTGCCACCTTTATCAACCACATCACTGGGGACGTTTTTCTAACCCAGCTATGAGAAGTGATTTATTCAGTACACTCTTCCAGACTAGACTTTTGCAACACACAAAACCAATTCAGACACTGCATTTGATACACAATGCTGGTGTCTGCCTTCTTCAAAGACATCACATTACAGTTCTGGAACCTATCTGCTTTTTTTGGTCCTTTTCTTTAAAGCAAGAAATTAGAGTCCATTATCTCAATACTTATTTTCATAGGATCACAGAACAGTTTGGGTTGGAAGAGACATTAAAACTCATCCAGTTCCAACCCCCTGCCATGTGCAGGGACACCTTCCGCTAGACCAGGTTGCTCCAAGCCCCATCCAGCCTGGCCTTGAACACTGCCAGGGATGGGGCAGCCACAGCTTCTCTGGGCAGCCTGTGCCAGCGCCTCAGCACCCTCACAGGGAAGAATTTCTTCCTAACCTAAACCTAAACCTAAGTCTAACCTAATTCTACCCTACTTTTTTTCCACACCTCACCACATTAGCAGCATTTGAGGAAAGCGTCCATAAAAAAAACCCAGAATATTTGAATTCATGAGACACGGAGAAAGTTGTTCTCCTTAAAATATCTAAGACAACAGTATTCTCTTCCATCACAGCTCAAATCTCACAGTCTTCAAACACGATACTTTTTCAGGCCCACCTTTCTTGTAGGAGTTTGAAATAATGATGTTATAAATCACTCCAAAAGTACTTTAATCAGCAGCTAATGAACAGTATGAAATAATAGCTTAAAATTAATATGCCTTCTTTGCTCCTTCAAGAGAAAGTCTTAGAAATGCATGTAACAGTACAATTTAAAAAGGGATGAGGAGAATTGAGAATTAAGAATTATGAAAATCAAATGCTTTTATCCTTTTTTCTTTTTTTTTTCTCTCTAAAGAACCTTCCCTGCTATTGCAAATTGTTCTTGGAGTAAAATCATTGCATAGGTAGCTGTAGGTCTGTATTACTATAAAAATGCAGAAGCAGGATGCTGGGTTCAAATTCTTGCTAACATTAGCTCGGAGTATCCCATGGCAGTCCCTGTGCTCATCATTGCCCCTGTGTCAGACAACGGGTCTCTTACTGGGAGGCTGGGAAGCTGTAAGAGAGTGTCAGTCTGTAAGGCACACCTAGAGTCCTAGATAAAAGTTGTTAGGAGAAAAATTATTATTACTTGTATTAGAGGGAATAAAAGTAGAACTAGGAGACAGCAAGTGAAAGCTGGCTTTCCTAGAGTTAAATACCGATTTTTAACTTGCATTACGTGTGAGCTGTAGCCTGTATTGTCTGTAAATCAGGCAGCAGAGTTAACTTCGCTATCATGCAAAGCCACTGAGGTGCGGGGAACTGGCGGTCACTGCTCTCATGCTGGAGATTTCTAACAGTAACACTGCTCTGCTGAGGTTTCCATTCTTCAAAATACTACTTTTTTTTAAGAGCAAGTTCATTCTTAAGCTGCACCCAGCAAACCTGAGGAAGCCAAGCACTGCCTGTGCTGAAACCATTGCCTGTTGCTGCTCCAGAAGGGAAGGGAGGGAGCTGCTGTGTGGGAGGAAAGAGCATGGGAAAAATATCCGCTGGATGAAGATCTGGAGCTTCCTATTCCCACTTTGGATCAGGCTGCAGCCTCCACCCCTCCGAACACAGGCAGGAATTCTGAGGAGTTCCTTATATCTTTCCCAAACAAGAAAGTGCTTTGAAGATCCTGATGCTCACCCAGTGTTAAACCACTGCCTTTTTTATGGCCCTTCAACAGCTGCCAGGACACCAGGGCTGAATTTCAAAAGTCAACCTCCTTCTCAGCTTCTTCTTCCTTTCCAGTCGCCAATAGAAATCCCTGTCTCATCCCCCATGTCTGTCTCGGCTATGGGCTGAATCTTGTAATCCACAGAGGCAAGAGGGTGCGTGAGATGTTAGCTTTTAAACAAAAGCCTTTTAAGAGGGCTGTTTGCAGAAGAACTTTCCTGCCACAACTGGTCCACTTTCAGTATGACCTCTCATAACATTGCTGCTTTGGAGGTGATTCAGCAATGCCTCAGTGCAAGCTTGAGAAGAAACAGCTTTAAGAGCTAGACAGCCTGATAGAGAGGCTCCATGTCGCAAATGCTCACAGAGGGTCATAAAAGTGACATTATCAATTCCTCTTCAAAGAAGGAAATGTCTCAAGGGAAAAGCAGCTACAGCATGGTTGCACTTACCATTAACACAATATGCTGCCACAAGAGCAGGTTATAACATATCTTGCTGCAGTCAGTCCTGAGAGAGAGTGAAGTACAGAGTAATAAGACAAATATTAACACCCAGAGAGGGGCAACGTAACCATTTCCCTTTGCAAAAGCAGCCGCTGCTTGGCTGTGTGACCCCAAGCACTTAGCTCTGACAAAGCTACGCTACACCCATGGGATTTAGCTTCTATTTGCCTCCAACAGAAAATCCTACACTGGGAAGAGTTTCCTACTTCTAATTTGCTGTCTGTAGGGAACAAAGACAAATTGCAAAGCACAGCAGCTGTAAGGAAAGGTCACTGTGCTCTGGCTCTTACCAAATTTCGACACACGGACATCTCAAACACAGCCTACCAGCCATAAGGACACATCCATTCTTATGTGGGGCTCAAACTCCTTCATGCCACTTACTGGCTGCAAACTAAATCTCTTTCATTTGCTTGACACACCACCTGCACCCCATATGTTAACACTGCTGTCAATATTGCCAATTCCCCATATAACTATTTAATAATAATTAAATAAAAACACAGACTGGTTGCAGGTTCAGTACTGTTTTAAAAAGCCTCCAGAGCCAGGAAAGCACAGCTTACAAACAGTCAGATGCTGCCAAGAGGCTCTTGCATGGTCCTAATGCCTGCCACATCTTTGACACACAAATACAACCATGCTCAAACCTCAAAGTAAGTGATCTTGCTTCAGAGGTTTTTTCTCTCCATTATCTTCTGCCACTGGGGACGCCTCTGCAGCAGAAATCATTACGACAGGCCTGGGCCTTCTATTTACACACAAAAGTACCTGTTTCCCGCTGACATGGAAGACTCAGGGACTGCAATGATGAATAGTATTTAGGTGCCTCTGAGTACTGGGTGAAATTCAGGCCATACTTAGACATCTGACAAGAGTGCTGCTTAATCCAGTTGAAGCAGCCTCTGTCCTAAACCCTTATTGCCCTCCCTCATCACTCTTCCATCATAGAGACCACAAAAGTGTTTATTTACTGCTCAGTGAACCAGGTCAGGGAAATGATCTGGCTGAAAAATAGTCTAGCCAAAAATAAAGTTATTTTTCCAGCTGGAATCTGGCTGCACAGCCAGCAATGCCAACACAAAAGAACAGACAATACACAGACATAAACGAGCAGCAGAGGATGGTAAGGACTGAAAAAGCTAGCACAGAAGTAATACACATTAAATTACAGCCTCCATTATTGCCCAGTTAGTTTGCCCTTTAGTCGTAAATCCACCTGATAATTAGAATAGAGCTATAATCTTTTTTACTTTTTGTTGTTGTTAAGATGCAGACTTTGCACAGAAAGCATCCAGAACAAAGATTCAGAATGGGGCTGTGCACTGGAGGAAACAGCAAGAGAATATGCAATCAGAACTTATGAGGAGTAGGAAAAACTGATTTAAATCCCTGCTATCTGGATTCTGACAACTACAGTACAGACCATTGTATTTTGGGTCTTCTGTAGTACATTTAGAAACCTCTCAGAGTGGCAACGCACCCTCCTTCGAAAGCACAAGTTTATGCTGGATCTCATCACACTCCATATTTCTTGTTCAGCTGGTCGCTCTGGAAACGTTTTTGGAGCGTGCCCGGAGTCACGTAGCATCTACCTGGGGAGCCCCTGCATTAATCCGTCACCTTCGTGGGCTCCTGTGAGCCCATTGGTTGGTAGGAAGAAAAAGAAGGAGTCTCTCGCTCCTCCCTGCTCTGAATGAAAGACGCTTCCTCTAAATCTTGCTACAGGATTTCAGGCTCAATTCAGCTTCTTTGGAGCTTTTGTCACCAAACAAATGTGATGTCTTTGAAAGAAAGATTAACAGTTTGATGAAAGGATGCAAGGGACAGCTTTGTTCTAGCCTGCTTCTCCCTAGAGCTTTCGGTCACCGTCACTTTCTTACCCACGGGAGAATATCTGTCTGACTCTCAGAGGAGATTATGGCCACCTTGTAAGATTTTGCCTCTCCTGGTAACAAAGCACTGGCCACTTTGAGGAGGTGATAATGATGAACAGGGGCTGGATTAGGGGCAAAGAACCTCACATTGATCTCTGAATTCTGAGAGAACACAAAGCATTTGATGTTGGGATTCAAAACCCACCGAATACTTAGGGCACATCCAATTCACTCTCCTGTAGGAGGGGTGAGGCTACAAGCCCTGTCAGTTTCCCAGTTGTACTTCTTACCTCATCATCGAATTAGCAGCACTAGTTAAAAGGGTTTAGGATGAGGAACAGATGGCACAGATTATAAACTGTACATGTTTTCATACTAAACCAGATATGAATTCTGGCCCAAATTACCTGAACAGTTTACTAGTTTCTGGGAAGACTGTCACACTGAGCATATCCCCACAGTTGTGTTGATAATCAAGCTAATTCAGACCATTACAGATGGCTAAGCATCTTCCAATGCTTGGGATAGCCTAACTATCTCTGTGCAGCACAACTGCTGTACAAATATACCCATAGACGAACTGCCCTTTTCCTTTTACACAGCCACACACCCCTTCAGCATGCAGAATTCCGATCCATATGATACTTGTGTACAGTAAAACAAGACAACACCCACTGACTTCCTCCCTGTACAAGTTCTATGGCCAAAGGGGCAGCAAACAGCAGAGCAAAGCTGTATCTGCAGGGCTGGCACTAATGCCAACTGCTGCACAGGCAGGAGCTGCCACTCCTTACGTGGGGTCCCTTCAGAAATAGATCACTCCCAGCAAAAGCTGACCTCGTTCCCACTTCAGTGACACACACTCTGCCCTATGATTTCCCCCACAGGTAATTTTTCACCATTCTCTAGAGAAAGGGTTAGGCCAAGGTTGACTGATGTGGTGATAAAACTACAACTTCTGGTTCTAAGAGGCTTTACCAGCATTTCCCATCAGTTCAGCGAGAACTTCATCTCCTTTTCATGTGCAGTGAACCAGGAGCTGAAATGGACGCAGGGTAGGCCATGGTTTCTTTTACCGAGAGAAAAAAAAGTACAATCCCTGGAAAGTTGCTACGAAGACTCTGCTTCTGTCCTCATTCTTTCACTGCAGCAGTCAGCTGAGCAAAGGACTCTCCCACAGCTCTCAGATGATGGGCAGCTCTGCTCCAGTATAAACTCATCCAAGGCCTCTGACCAAACAAGACCCCTGAGGTGATAAAGACCTAGGACCCAAAAGCTGTGAATGCACTGCTTTATTATCCATACACACAAAGACCAAGGAAAACAGACTCCTTTCCAGAAATCAAGGCAGACCATGGACAGCCAGTCGAAAGCTATAATAGTAGCTGGCTCTGGAGTCCTCCTGCTGTGCTGCCATGTGAGAGGTTCCAATCTGATCTTGAACTCCTGAGCTGGCAGCACCCCAGCCTGTAGGAAAGACAACATCTTGTCTTGCTCCCAGGCAACTCTCCTGGGTCACTGCAGGAGTGGCCTTAACAGCCTCTAAAGGTTCCCCAGTCCACACATCACTAGCAACAATGAAGAGCGTGTCTACTTTTGAAGGATGTAGGAGATGTGTTTATGTATTTGTGTATGTCCATTGCATGCCTGTGATCGCTAAGGATGATAAGAAAGCTATTGAAAAGCCCAGTGACCATTCCAGAAATTGCCTAAGCTTGGAAGGGACAGACTATCTTCTCCATACCTACAGTTCAGGAGGTCAGTATACCACACACAGTCTGGAAACTCAGGCCATAGCTTCTCCTCAATTTGATGCTACTCTTCGTGCTTGCTTTCTCATTTTACTTCTCCGTGGTTTCCTTTTCCGTGCTCCGCACTGACAATGCTGGCACCAGAGTGCGCCCTGCTGGAAGGCAGCAGCTACGGCCATCCTAGGATTATTTCTAAGGATGGCCGACTTCAGCTTTAACAGAGAAATTCAGGTACCAATGCTGCAACTAATAACCTACTGAGCCAGCTACTGGGTTCGAGCCTCACAATTGAAAGCTGACTGTTCTGGTGCACAGTAATCTGTTTTACTCCTTCTGTACCGCTGTGTTATAAAGCTTATTTGTTAAAACCACTTGTATAAGTGGCAGGTGACTCCATGGGATACTGTAGCTCAGTTTCGCACATTCACTGAGCCTAAAGATTACCTCTCCTAACCAAGAATAAGGATAGCTGTGAGCCACATGAGGTATTTCGGTCTACATTTTGGCTACCTCTTTTTTTCCTTGCTAACACGAAGCACTGCCCTCTCATTCATTATGGGTCTTTTAGTTTGGATTTCAGTGAGACAGCTTGAAAAGCCTTGTCCCCGTGTGGCTCTTGGCAGGCTAAGAAGTAAAGTGCTCTTGCTCTCAGCTTTCACAGAGCTGGGGAGGTGCTGCTTATTGTTAAGCAACGAAAGGGGAGGGCTCAGGTCACATCTGTGAAATGTTAGCAGAGAGGGGAGGCTGGGTGAAAGTAGGTGGCCAGCACAGCATAGCACTTTGCTGGATTTTGCAAGGCCACTGGGGAGATAGGCAGCCATTTGTCTTAGAGCCCTGATAACGGGCCGACTTGCTCTCTGCTGGCTAGCTGAGGGTTGTAAATACCTCTGCAGACACAGACTCTTCAAATGGCTGGAGACGAGGTTGATAGGGGATGAATCGCCTGGAGGTGGGGTGAAAAGGGAGTTAATTAGCTGTGCTAATGCATGGAGATAAAGCAGGTTCCTGCCTCCTTGCCTTCTTCCTTCCAGCACCTGGTTTTTTGGGCAGCCAAGATGGGGCAACCAAAATGGCCCTTGAGAGCAGCCAAAGGAAACTATCTCCCACTTAGAAATGCAACCTCTCCATCTTCAAGGGCCCATTAAGCACCAGCTTTTGCTAAACCGATAATGAGTGTGCTAATGAAGCTCAGAGGACAGGAGGTCAGTGTTCTAACCCAGGCTACTGTTCAACAAGTTTACAGAAAGGTTAGTGCCAAAAGTATTCAACCAAGGAAATAGCCACAAATCCCTTTGTCTGTAATGCTGTATAAGGAATGGTGCAAATGCACTTTGAGGTGAAGAAACAGAGCTACAGACCGAGTGGCTGTCACTCCCTCCACAGTCAAAATGGTAAAGAAACTGAAATGCTCTTCTGTCTAGGTACTACAGCTGAATCTTGAAACAGCAAGTAGACAACTCACTATGATCCACCCTGCCACTATATACATATTTAGAATAGTGCTATAAAGTCTTCACCAGCATTACAGTCAGCAATTACATCTGAAAGCTCTCAGCTTCCCAGTTTAGCCTCCACAATGGACAATGGTAAGTCAAGAATCTCCTTGGTCCTCCTTTGAGCCCTCAGGCATCATGGTTCAGAAAGCAAAGCCAGCTGTCCTTAGAGTCCTGCACTTAGAGTCACTGTCTCAGGAACCTACGGTCACCTTTGTGTTATTGTCACTGACAACGAAGAAGCCCAAGGTAAACATCACCCTCCATGGCTGTTGTCAAGTTTACAGCCAGTTGTACCAGGAAATCATCTGTTCTGGACTCCTACATACCACTACCCATTAAACTGAACTCAGTCACCATGTCTTGGACTAGCAACTTATGTTTGCATTTGGCTAAAACACAATTCCCAGGAAGACATCCAGCATGATGCTAAGATGCCAAAAGACAGACTCACCCGTTGCCCTTGCTAGGCTGGTAATCATTTCACTGTTCAAATTTGCACCTAATTTTTCACTTTAGTTTTTCTAGCTATAATTTTCAGCTGCTGATTCCTATTATGCCTTTTTTCTCTGCTACACTAAGTAGATCTTCAGTACCTAATACTTAAACCCCATGGAGTATTTACACAGTGTAATACAGTCATTCTCCTGTTATTTTCTGCAAGATAAACATACTGAACTGTTTATGTCTCTTACCAGCCCTTGAGTCATTTTGTGGCTCTTTTCTGCGACTCTCCAGTTTTGCAATGTGCAGTAATCCAGTTATGATTCCACTAGCAGTAGATGCAAAAGTAGTCACCTCCCTGTTCCTATTTGCTAGGCCTTTGTTTGTACATCTATAGATCAAATTAGCCTTTAAGTCTCGTAATCGGACTGGGAGCTCATGTTCAGTGGGTTGTGCCTCAATTTCCTTTTTCAGGCATAGCTTCCAAAATACAATTCTCAAATTGTAGGCTTCCAGTCCCTGTTTTTAGATATGTGACTTTGTAGGTAGCTACATCAAAATGTAGCTTTATTTAAGTAAGCCCAGTTTACCAGACCTCTGTAGCCATCCTGCCCTTATCATTATTTGTCTCTCCAATCTTCTACTTCCAGATCATTTATAAATAGGTTGAAGAATATCAGTACTGGCACTGGCCCCAGCTGAAGCCCCTTCCAGAAATACACTCATTCAGTGCTTTCTGGATCGCAATTACCAATCAAGATAAGTCATGGGGAATATTTCTGCAATGATGGGATTTATTAAAGGTTAACATCGTAAGTATGCCACAAGTCTCCTGAGATAATGATTTCAGGAGTAACTTACCTGGCTTTGCCATCTTCATTTTTTGACCCCCAGTAAAGGTTGTCTAAATCCATCCTCCCTTAGAAAACAGTCTGAAAACTGTCTGAAATAGTATTTTATTTTCTTAACTTGGTTCATATCTTAAATAAATAAATAAATAAAAATTTCTTATCAGCCTTTTTACCATCACCACTTAATGACAGTTTCCAGTACCATTGCTGGAAATGTCAATGCTTTCTTTTCTTCTCAATATAGTTGAAAAAAAATCCTCCTTACAGTTGTCATGGATTACTCCAAGATATCCCAGCTTCCTTTGTCATTTTTTACTCATTGTAAATTGCAATTTCTATCAATCATTAGTTGTTCCCACTTTAATGCATTTCCTTTTATATTGATTTTTAAATTCTTTAAAAATTTAAATTCTTTAAATTTAAATCCTACTCTTATTCAGCAGTGAACTGTGATAGGCTTTCAACCAAAAGCAGCTATTTATTGACTGGGAGTCATGACTTTTGAATAAAGTCTTCTATATAAATCTTACTTCCACTCATATCTTTTCCTATCTACATTTTTCTTTGCCTTGGACACACCTCCCCTCCTGCATCGGTTTTTAACAGTGCCCCATTGGGGTCCCTTATCTCCATATCCAAGTGATCTATCCGAGTCAGTAATCTGCAACAAACCTTCAGAGTCAGGTTACTGCTTTACTGAACCACAGTTTGAAAGCGTGGAAGAACTGAATTCTCCATCTCCTGTTTTACTTCCAAGCTTTCCATTCTACACTAGCACCTTAGGCTTTCTCCCATCCCCTTCCTTTACCCTTGCAGAATGTATCATTGCCTTATCCAATACCATCGTCACAGTAAAATCATCCTTCCCCCTCCCTTTTCACTTTCCCTATCATGTCCATGCCTGACAAGTGACTATTATTTCATATCTACACAACATTAGGTCATCAAGTGAAAATGCTGTAGGCATGATAGGAATTACTGCTATTTGCTTTGCCATTCCATTATCTACAAGCACATGTAAAACTGCCACAACTCTAGTTCCTGAAATGCTATCGCCCAGGGTGCTGAACTCCATGCAGCAGAAAAGACCACACTGGCAATCTGCCAGGAGCTGAAAGGCTACATCTAATTGTGCATAAAGTTGAGCAGATTGTCTGCTTAGACTAGAGCAAACAAGCTTATCTTTAATGCAGACATATGGCAGCAAAACCTACAGATCCCAGCATGCAACGTTCTGGCCAGCTGGCCATTTGGATCAGAATGAAGCATTACATGATCTGATACTGTGGTGACAGAAAATCAGTATCGCAAACAGTCCATGTCCAAAAAACCACTCCATGTCCAAACTCAAATTCATGAGTTTGGCTCAAAAAGCTGAAGATTTTAAGGGGGATAAACCAACTGAATTTGCTTTTGAGACAGGATTCACACTCTCCCACTTTTCTTTACAATAATTTTTTTAAACGTGGGGTTTTTAATAAAAGCTAAGTCACAGTCACTTGTCTCTGGGAGCTGAGACATGAAGAAAAAACAGACAGACTCACAGTATGATTAGGGGAGGACCAGCAACATATTCTGAACTCTTAAAGTGCACAGATAACCCAATAGACACATAGACAGGATCTGGAACCTGCAGTCACGACAGATATCACTGGTAAAGATAAGAGTGGCAGACAGTTTTGTTACAAAACTCCAGGTTTTCCAATCTTGCACTAAACTCTCCACTTTTACCATCGTTTCCCTTATTCAGCCTGGTTTTAACTTCCTTTCTTCCCACCTCTCAGCTGTCATATAAAATGTTCTCTCTGCCTCCAACTTTCCATTCTGTAAGACACCTCTGCTCTCCTATAATGACACACCATACATTTTATGACAGTTACCCCCTTGACAGCCGTCACAGAGGCTCAGTCTCCAATTTATAAAGAAAACTATTCCAACAGAGTTTTACTTCTAGACAAGTTAAGATTAGCCCTTAATCTCTCAGTCCTGTTCTTCAGGTCTTTTAAGGTGCTAGAGAAATTCTAGCCAGTGCAGACTGGAAGCATCACTCAGATGTCACTCACCCCCAGTCCACTTCTTGTGTATTTGTTGAGGGCAGAGACAATTCTGGCTTCAGTCACAGTTCTAGATGCAATAGATTTGGGAATTCATACTTCTCCTCTGACAATAATTGTTCAAGAGAAGATCTAGCCAGGAAAGGCAAGAAAAGCTTCAGGTCAAAACGAAGGGATTTAACAGAGCTGTGAACAATGTGTCAGGAAATACAAAAAGCACTGTCTGCTCTGGGTCAGGACCAACACACACTGGCAGAGCTGAAGGAAGGTAATCCAAGAACCAGCGTTTGAGTGCCTTGCAACCAGGAGTGAGTGACTTTGGCAGAGCTATGCTGATAAAAGCAGCAGAAAGCCTGTGTCTGCCCTCTTCTTTCCCATACACACACATTTTCACAAGCAACCAGTACTTTAGGCAACTTGAATGCTTGCTAAAGGGAGAGTGGATTGATCTTTCTTTAATGTTAGAGCACATAGAGTGCAATTAGAGAGGCGACATGCCTTGCTGATCCTGTAACCAGTTCCTGTCTTACTTCGTTTGCCTGACAAGCTCATTCCATCAATCCTCAGGTCCAGGCAAAAAAAAGCAGGACAGAGCAGCCAGAGCTGCATAGGCACCATGATGAATCTTCTTTTGCATTAAGAAACACTGGGCTTCCCTTGAGTTCAGATAGTCTTTGAGAAGTAACTTTTTTGAGGAGACTGAAATCTGCACTAACAAATCACAAACTCCCAGGAAGGGGGCAAAGGTTCACAGTAACACAGACCTCAGGTTGCCTCAGGAAGACAAACATGATGGTGGCACAGCTGAACTACCATAAGAAACTGCAGCTAAAGTTTTCTTAGGAGTTATCTAGTATGGAATCCTACTTGCAATACTCATGTTTTGAGACAAAAGGGCCAGCTGATTGACCCAGTGTATGCAACTGGAAAACGACTGCCACAAGGACATTCTCACTAAGTTGAACAATGGTTTAGATTTTCTTGCTGTTTATGCTCTGAACAGCCAAAAATGTTCAGAACACAGTCAGGAGCTCACTGGGTTCAGTCTTAGTTCTTTTTTTTCTTTTTTGCCAAAGGAAAGCCTGGAATATATATACATATGTAAAGTCTGAGAAGCTATTTACAGCACTGGCAATTCACTGTCCTTCCAGCCAATTCCATCTGGCACAGATCACCTACTATCCTATCTTGCTACTTCAGGGTAGGAAAGAAATAGAAAAGCTAAGTTCTGACTGTGTCCCAAGAATCTTTCTAGACAGCAGAATGTGAAAACTCTTGGCCCAATTAAAAAAGAAAAATTAAAAAATGCAACAAATCAGCAAAAAGCATTTAGAAGCAAATAACAAGTTGTTCCATCTCTTTAGAGAAATATCCTGCCAGAGAGATCCCTAGAAGAGGCTTTAAATATATTTAACAGTTGTCCAGCAGAACAGTAGAGATATGAACTGAAGATACATTCCAGTATACACATCTTTCTTTCTCGTTCCACGGTGAGTAATCCCGCTAAAGTACAGATTATTCCACACTGCAGCATTTCTATCAGAGTTTATCAAAGGAACTTTTGAATTCAGCCTCTCAAAGATATCAGCTTAGTGTTAATGAGAGCCCATTTAGATAAAGAGCAGCAATACTGGGTGGGACAAGAGGTGTGAATTACTTCAAACCATATAAATTTCCTCTATCAGTGGTGGAGTTATCTCTCCCCAGAGGAACACCAGCTACCACAGGCTTTATGGAAGTCAGGCCAGAATATGGCACTCAGGCAGAAGGAATAACTGCTGGTGTGGTCAGACCTGTGGAAAGGAGGCGACAGCCGTGGTACACTTACATGTTACCACTGTGGGCTTTTAGAATTACTTAAAAAGGGAATTAAGTACAATATGTAGTAAAGGATAAAGTCCCTTCACAGATTTGCATAAGCAAATACCAACTCTAGAGTAACCCACACCTCATTGCCTTGGCACTTTGCAGACTACTCTGACTGCATTCCATTTCATTGTAACTGTTGATTCTGCTACCTTTACCTTGTGGGATGTCATGCTCCAGAGAGTCTAGAAAGTCAGTGGATGGGTCCAGATCAGCCTTTTCCAGCAGGGTTTTATTCTTCAGGTTAACAGGCTCAGTAAAATGGAAATAGGAACTTAGTTTTTTTGCCTCTGTGAAAGAAAGACCTGCAAAAAGCCATTGGTGACCATTAATACAGCAAGCTAGGCTAACATTCATTATACCATCAAATACCATATTGTTTCTCTAACACCCACAGCATAGGACAGAATCACAATTTTTCTTCAGTGGACTTCACAGAAGGTCAAAGGCTTGCCAGAAAAAGGGCAGCAGCACCCCCTGATGCTGTGCATTGCAGACCATGCTAACTGCAGCCCGAGAAGCAATGGACACTGAGTTGAGACCAACCCTCTGTGCCCATTTGGTTGCATCCTGTATCTAGATGGAGAATTCACTGCAGCTATAATTGCTAAACAACAACATAAACTATACACAGACAAATGGAACTACAGGTTTAATGACTCAGAGCCATTACTAACTCTCCTCCCACCTTCACAGAGTTGAATCATGCACCTGAACATTAGTGGCATTGAATTCTCTCCTCCCATTCATCTTACCCAAGGAAAAAATAAACCTGAAATCAAAACATCGACTAGAGAAAGTCATCTTAATTTATAGCCTTTATGATCAAAGTACAGTTGATCCTGATAAAGAAAATGAGACTTTACCTTCAAAGTTTCTGTTTTCATGCACAGACCCAAGAGGAGTCTTCACAAATGCCCCCCGGGGGATGATACCAACTGCTCTGTCTATCTGTTCTATGGTAGCCACAAGGCGGACCTCCTCCTTGATCGAGAACTTTAAAGAAAAATAGGCAAATTTTAAAGGCAGGACTAGCCTTGTTGCCATTTCTGAAAATAAACTCGAGGTGACAGTAGAAACCACAACTGACTCATCAGCTTGGAGCCCAATGGCACTGAGAGAAGGACCTCAAATAAGACATTCTTCTCATGAGATACGACAGCAAATGTGGCTAGGAGCAGACAGTCGAGACTCACCAGAGGGCTAATTATCCCTCCCTCCCTCCATCCATCCTTTCCTCCCTCTCAATTAAGCTTATGACTTGTCTATTCATTTATAAAGAATGGTGCCTGCATTCCTATTAAAGCTTCAGAAACTGCAGCGAGGATCTGTACCAACTGTGCATAATAAAACATAAGGGAGATATAGTATTTCTGAGCCATGTCTTAACTCCAGGAGAAAGTGAAATAACAGTTCAGTCAAGAAGCTGTTACTACACAATGACAGCAAAGAGAAAATTGTGTGTATTTTGCCTGAGCTCAGGTTGCTTCTTACAAAAAAGGAGGAGGAGCAACCACCTGCCCAGTGTGAGGGGTACAACTGTAGCTAAGACAGTTCAGAAGTGTTTTGCTGTATTTACCTCCTTACCACCTTCAATCAGGTTTTCAGCATCTTCTGCGTTTATCTCTGCAAACTCATACGCAAAAGAAGGATCCCCCTGGAAGCGGCCCGTCAGCTGCTCAGCCTGCGCAATCGTCTCCTTCGTCACTGGTGGCAGGAGGCTCCATTCCACGCAGTTCAAACTGCCAGCGACAAGCATGACACAGGCCTGAGCCCACGGGAGAACAGGGGTTGATGCAGCCCCTCAGGGGACAGCGAGGCTCCCTCCAGGGGAGCTGAGCAGCCCACCCTGGCTCCCCAGTCCCCTCTCTTCTCCCACCAGCTCCCAAACCGGCCTCCCCGGTCCCGCCCCCTCCCAGGGAGCTGCCCGTCCCCTGCACGGAGCGCCGGTGAGGCCCGGCCCGGCCTCCGCACCTGTAGAGGCGGCTGCGGGGCGCGGCGCGGTCGGGCCCCAGCCCCTCGGCGATGTAGTAGGCGCCGCGCACACCCTGGATGCAGCCCCAGAACCAGACCCGCTCGAAGCGGTAGTCGCGCTGCAGAAGCAGCAGCGAGGACCCCAGCACCGCCCGCTTCTCCGGGCTCAGCCCCGCGCCGCCGCCCGCCGCCAGCTCCAGCGCGGCGGGCAGCGACGCCGCGTCCATGGCAGCCCCGCGTCGCCGTTGCCAGGCAACCGTCGGTCGGGCTGGCAGGCTAAGGGTCAAAGGTGACGGCGTGCTTCCGCTGCAGGGAAAGGTCCCAAAACGTCAATCAAAGTCAGCGCCCTGGCAAAGGGCGGGGGAGGGGTGGGAGGTGGGGGGGGGGGAACGGCGTTGCCATGGCAACGGCGGGTCCCGCCTCTCCGCTGCCATGGAAACGGCGCCGGTGGGCGGAGGCCGACAGTGGCGGCACCGCTGGGCGGCCGGTGCAGCGCCCTCTCTCAGCGCGGGCTGAGGAGAGCAGGGCGGGCATGGAACCACAGAACGGCTTAGATTCGGAAAGACCTGCAAACATCATCCAGTCCAGTCATTACCGCAGGATCGCCAAGGCCACCACTAAACCATGTCACTGAGGGCCTCATCTAATGGTTTTTGAACACTTCCAGGGACAGTGACTCCAGCACTGCCCTGGGCAGCCGGTTCAAATGCCTGAGCACCTTTTGGTGAAGAGTATTTTCCTAATATCCAGTCTAAACCTCCCCTGGTGCAGCTTGAGGCCATTACCTCTTGTCCTATCGATTGTTACCCGAGAGAAGAGGCAGACTCCACCTCGCTACAGCCTCCTTTCAGGTAATTGTAGAGAGTCCCCCTGAGCCTTCTCTTCTCCACACTAAACCCCCCAGGTCCCTCAGTCGTTCCTCATCGCACTTGTGCTTCAGACCCTTCACCAGCTCTGTTGCCCTTCTCTGGACCCAGTCCAGCACCTCAATGTCTCTCTTGTAGTGAGGGGCCCAGAATTGAACACAGGATTCAAGGTGCAGCATCAGCAGTGTCCAGTACAGAGGGATGATCACTGCCCTGGCCCTGCTGGCCACACTATTTCTGACACAGGCCAGGATGCTGTTGGCATTCTTGGCTGCCTGGGCACAAGCTGCTCATGTTCAGCGGCCATCAGTCAGCACCCCAGATCCTTTTCCATGAGCAGCTTGTCCAGATCCCTCTGCAGAGCCTTCCTATCCTCCAGCAGATCAACACTCCCATCCAACTTGGTGTCATCTACAAACTTATTGAGGGTGCACTCGATCCCCTCATCCAGATCATCAATGAAGATGTTAAACAACACCAGCCCCAATACCAAGCCCTGAGGGACACCACTAGTGACCAGTCACCAACCAGATGTGACACCATTCACCACCACTCTTTGGGCTTGGCCATCCAGCTTGTTTTTTACCCAGTGAAGAATACACCTGTCCAGGACATGAGCAGCCAGTTTCTCCAGGAGAATGCTGTGGGAGACAGTGTCAAATGCTTTACTGAAGTCCAAATAGACAATGTCCACAGCCTGTCCCTCACCAGCGAGGTGGGTCATCTTATCATAGAAGGAGATCAGCTTGGTCAAGCAGGTCACAGCGAGGAGGCTGTGTGCTATCTGGTGTGGACTTCCTCTAGAACACAAAGGAGAAAGGAGGGCGCTGGAGAGCTTACAGACAGATATGGCTGTAAAGCTAACCCTGTCAGGAGCCCCAGAAACACTGACAAAACAATGCGGTTAGGGGTGGCTGACCTGCATAGGTGTTCCTCGATTTCAAGAGGCCTCAACCCAAAGGTAAGTCCAAAAAGCATGAGGGCATAAAAATGTATTACACCTTAGCTGGAATACCACAAATGGCTCTATTTGTTTTCCTCATTTCTTGAACAACAGGGGAAAAGAGAGAAAATAAACACCTTTGAATCTCATTATTTAGTGTCATTTCTACAGACCTTATCTAGCTCATGCACGCCTATAAATAAATTGTTTATTCATGAATGACTGTATTTGGATCACTAGAGGCTCATTTTGCTGAATCACATAAAGATGGATAACCATGAAACAGCTCTTGCCCTAAAGTCTTGCAATCTGGCTTAAGGCAAAATGCAATAAATAAATAATGAGCTGGTTTGCAGCTGGTTTGACAAGTAGAATTCTGTTTGCTCAGGAAGTTAAGCTTTTATGTGTGTGCATTATATAAATAAATAAATGTCTATGCACTTACATTTAAATCCATTGCCATGTCATAAATTCTTGCATTTCTTTTTCATCCATTCCTGTTCATTTCTAAGGAAAACACTGATCCTGGAACTGCTGGCTGTAACAGTCGTCACCTGCTTGCCTGTCAAGTGAGATGTTTCATGAGCTGTGCAGCCCACAACCTGACCCCTTATTTTTACTTACACCGCACAAACAGCAACTCAGACTCTTGAAGGTTAACCACCCCCCTTTGACATGGCTCAGGCAGAACATGCAGGAGTGACTGCAAACATGTCCTCGCTGTCACCTATCATCTTGCCATACTCTGATTTGCTCTACGCGAATAGGAATTTTCAGGCTTCGTAAACTCATTTAATCACTGATGTCTCTATAACTGTGTTAATATTTTATGTTATGGCTATTACTGGGCCAAAAAACAGTAGAACTGCAAGCCAAACTCATTTCATACGAGTCAGAGGCAACTTGAGACCGTAATGAATTTCTGCCACTGTCAAAACCTGCTGGATTCAAACCAGATGCTAACAGCTGAGAGGCTCTTTAGCCTGTTATAGATCTTCTAAGCCACCCAGTCTCCAGTCTTTGCCTGTCCTGAGTGAAGATAATCAAAAAGGAAATCTATAGCTTAAGGAAATTCTTCCTGGTTCAGTAAAGTCTGGTGGGTAACTGTACTCTGCTTTACTTTGTCTTGACCCCAATTACTAAACGCTGATAAGGATCGGGAAGTAAGTGGTTGCATTATTTAACAAATGAAAGGTCAAAAGTGCTGCTATTCAACAAGGTCAAAGGTTACCATCACTGTTATTAAACAGTTTGAAAGCAGTTTCTCCCATCGGTTGCCATCCCAGGCTCAAACGAGGAACTGCTCAGCAGTCAGGATGTCAGGAGGAAAGAGAGGCACCAGGCATCTATAGCCAGCTGTTGGCCAGGTGGCTTTTCTTAGAGACCTGCTTCAGGGAAGGAAAGTGCCATGCTTCAGTAACACACATCAGCTCCCATCGCAGAACTGAGCTCTCCTGCCTGTGTACAGAACATGCACGTACCTGTGTGCCAAACAGCCTCCTCCCAGCTCCACCCTGTTAGACCTGGCATCTTCTCAGGTGAGAAATAGAACTTGGGTTCCCTTTCACCCATCTTGGGCAAGGTAATGAAGTGCACACAACTATTAAACATCTTGAAATACATGTAAGTGACTCCTGAGTGCATAGTGGCTCCTGTGTACTTGCACAGCTTTATAAAACATTTGAAAATAGTTTTAGTGATCTAGTAGGAAGTGAGCTCATCTTCCTTCATGTTCTTTAGTATACCTCATCTCAAGAGAAAGCAAAATACTTATTCATCCATCTCACCATTTCTGGTGGCACAGACTAAGAAGGCTGCCCTTAAAATACTGTTGCAGGACCACCGTTACACTGCAATGGACATCCATTAAGCTGACACTGCTCACAAGTTATACTGCTATCCATCATCCAGGTCACTTCTTCAGGTGGTAGAGACAGTCTGCAGTTGGTTCTGATGCAGCAAGAAATGGAGAGGGGTTATTCCACCCAGGTGTGTTGAATATAAAGTCTGATTTTCCTCCCAATTACCTTAAAAGTTCAGACTGTCTCTGGCTTCAGAAACATAGCAGCTTTGAATCACTTTCCTGCATGTAAGTCATTAGTGTGTGAGGACAGTAAAAGATAGTAAACAAGAAAGGAAAGTACAGAATTTTTCCTCAGTAAGGAAGACATGATAGATGGCTGCTTGACAGAAGGGGAGGAGATTCTGGATGACAAACTAACTGTTAAACAAGCTTCAGAACTGCAAAGTGAAGTCTTGAGCTGTGCTGAGCATAAAGAAACCAGAGCCAAGTAACAGTTGAACAGCAACAGAAGGGACATAGGATCCTAGCATGGTTTGGGTTGGAAGCAACCTTAAAGATCATCTAGTTCCAACCCCTCTGCCACGAGCAGAGACACCTCCCACTAGACCAGGTTGCTCAAAACACAGATCAGCCTGGCCTTAACCACTACCAGGGATGGGGCAGTCACAACTTCTCTGGGCAACCTGTGCCACTGTCTTGTCATCCTCACAGTAGAGAATTTATTCCTCATACCTGACCTAAATCTATCCTCTTCCAGTTTAAAACCATTACCCCAGAATATCCCTACCTCATATACTACAGAGACTTTCCTCTGTCTTGGAGATTATCCTAAATATGGCAAAACTATGGCAATACTTTGACTGCAAACTGTTCAAAGAAAAACAATGTCAGTCTTTTGGCTTGTCTGCGACCAATGCTGTTTTCTCCATTAGTGAGACCTGAGCTAGCTGTGTGCAGTCACTGGGAGACTTGGAAAGGAAGGGATGAAGGGGCAGTGTGTGCTGTGGGCTGGGTTCCTCCACATCTGGAATCCCTGCAGTAGCATTCTCAGTAACATGTCAGCAAGAAATCAGGCCAGTAGGTCAGGATGAGAACAGCTGTGCTGAGATAAAGAGAAAATCTGCAGGATGTCTGTGACAAGCCTTCCCTGAAGATTCTTTTTGGCATAATCCTGGGCAGGCAATACACTCAAAAAGAAGTGGTTATCCTGCCCTGCTCAGGAAAAGACAGGCACAAGAGCCAAATAGCTTTGTCATTTTGTGACATTAAGTTTTCTATGTCTTTAATGTTCATTTCATGCTTTTCATCACCCCCCTATCTTCCTGACTGCTCTTGGCGCAGTGGACAGGTTTACTGGGGTAAGTTTACTTGATGCAGTGGACAGCTTTACTGGGGTAAGAAGTACCAATGTGGTGATTATATCATCTTGCCTGGTCATCGCATGAGTAGCTGTGATTCTTCCACTGGGCAACTGAACACATACGTCTGTCTTTCTGTTTTTCAGAGGGGTGAGATGCAGCCTTTTGACCTTGCACCCACCATGCTGCCAGTCAAACTGCTGACAGTCTGAATAGGAGAATGCTGTATAATGGTATAGACCTGGGTGATGTGTGAGAAAAGCATGTAGCAAGCTGATGATGGGATGAACGTTTCTGGCCTACTGCCTGAGAGCTCAGAGCAAAAGTGAGAAAGTGCACCCAGAGCAGCTCTGGGATTGGAACAATTGACAAGACAGATCTCATTGACTGAAGATGACATTTTCAGCAAATATCCTTCTTCTAATAAGCTTTGCTTTTATCCAGGCAGAGCTTATTCCCATTGGAGATATCTGCATTTCTCTGTTTGCCAGATAGTCAGACACCACTGGCCTTTTCTCATGTCCTTTCTATAGTGATGCTATTTCCAATGCCTTTTTTTTTTTCCCCCTCTGGAAAATACTTCCCAATCTGAAATTTCTGCTCAGGCTCAGGCACCTGGTTAGAACTATTAACCTTCAAAAATGTGCAGGAACCAGAGACCAGTTCCGGTGGAGTGGATGTCTTGACTGCGCCCTCCAAACATCAAACACCCAGAGAGGTGTTTGCATCCCCGTCTCTGGGACACTGACTCTTGTCAGCAGAGCTCAGCCATCCCCTCAGCAAGCCTTTTGCCTTTGTGTGGATTCACTCTTCCCACCTGCTGCTGAATCACTTTGTTTGAACAACGCAGCTGTGTCGTGCTGACACTTTTATGTGGTTTCTTTTTCCAGTAATAGAATGGAGCCAGGTAAATTGTGTCTGAAAAAGAGAGGAAAAGAGGGGTCCATGCACAGCGTCTGCTGCAGAGTCTGTCCCTCCACATGCAGCATGTGGCCCTTACCCAGCCAGCCTTGAAGGCGCACTAACAAAGGAGGGTTTTCCTTTGTTTTACTGCAAGACTGAAAAACATTTTCTCTCTTGTTCTGAAGAAAATGTTACTCCTCTGAAATTTCCAGCCTTTCTTTCCCACCTGTACTCAGTTCTGGGCAGAGATGGAGGAAATCTGAGATGACCCAGGAGAGAGAACAGCAGAGAGCTCAGCCTAAACTGTTTGAATAGCTAATACCGTTTCCAAATACTGGCACCTGGGAACCCTTTAATGACTTGGATGGTGCTTTGGGCCAACTGAATATCTTCTTTCAGAAACAAAGACTTATTATTTATTATCTGCCTTAAATCTTAGAAACAGTCAGAAATTAACCCTTTCTTTCATTATATTCCTGACCCTACGCCAGATATCATGAGGCCAAAGTGTGTTCTCATTTACTCTGGTTTAACAACAAGTATAAGT
This sequence comes from Strigops habroptila, assembly GCF_004027225.2. Lineage (NCBI taxonomy): Eukaryota > Metazoa > Chordata > Aves > Psittaciformes > Psittacidae > Strigops > Strigops habroptila. Next base: position 23,767,042 of record NC_046359.1, on the reverse strand, counting down.
CAATATTAGGGCAGACATTTCAGATTTACGTCAAAGAGCAGAATTTGTCCCTATTCGTTTAGTAAAATCTTAAATGCACACTGCCTGTTCAGAAGGAAATGAATTATATGGGAAAAAAACCCAAAATATTAAATGGATGTGTGCCTCCAACATAGCTATTGAAAAGCTAAGTGATCGTTTGTAACTGAAATGAGAAGAGTTGTCACTGAAAGACATAATAGACTACCCTGTAAAATGTATTTTATACTCTGCATTGGGAAATTGTTTGAATCAGCTGAACCTTTATTGATTTTTCTTTATTGATAGAGCTCCAGTAGGAGAAATTTTTCCTTCTTTTCTGCTTAGTGACTAGTACTTGATCTAAAGAAAGTATGAAGTCTGTGGTTTCAGGGGCATGCATGGACACTCTTCTTAATAACATGATCCAGAGTCATAAGCCTTTGAAACATATCTTCTACCTCTTTCCATCTTGTCTTGATTTGTTTATCGCTGTCTGCATCACTCCCAGAACTTGATTAATTCTGTCAAATCATAATGTATAGGCTTGAGCCACAGAGTTCCTTGCAGACTCCAGCCTTTCTCAGTTTGATCTCTTTTTCAGTCCTCTAATCTTTAAATAAGTGAAAGAATTTATAGCAAAAAGGTGAAAGAGTAAATGCTGCAACTTTAGAGATTTTCCTTTACATAAGCCCAGCTTACACCTGTAAACTGCAAGGGTGGAAGGTCAGTCTGAGTTTATTCAGCACCTAGCAGAATTAATCCTCCCTCCAGTCTCACTTGTGGCTTCTGTGTATGGGAATACAGGTAGTGTCACATAAAATAATGATAATAACAACTACCAGCTTACTTTACTGCAGTAACAGTTATATTTGCCTTTGCCTCTATGCAGCCTCTATCTCAGAATTTCCTGCAGCATGGCAACCTTGTCCTTGTACATCAAGGTCTGGAAGTCGTTGCAGATATGAGACAGGGAAGTTTCTTCAACAACGGTAAGAGAAACCACATGCCCAAGATCCCACTGTGAGTTTGTCAATGCAGCAGCAAAGCACTATGCCAATGGAAAATGGGGTGGGTCTCAGTCAGTTATTTGGCCTTTCTAGCCAGCCATGGGGAAATTTCATGCTCAGAACAAGCTTTGAGGCACAGAGGTGCATCTAAACTTGAGGCCTGGGACTGTTTTCCAGCTTACAGGTCCAGATGTGCCCTTCAGTAACATCCTGCTTGCTTGTCAGGATGCAGCCTGGATTTGTAACTGTCTGCCCTCTCTTCCCTTTCCTCCCTGCCATGCTTCCGGCTTTCCATTGGAAAAAAAACAGGAAATGAGGGCAGGGCAGCAAGTGCTGTAGTGGACTCCTGGTTCAGACTGCCATAGCATCTCTTTACAGTTCACCCCAGCCTAATAACAACACATGGCAAAGCTTGACCTGGCACAGTAGAATCACTGTGGGATGGGCTGTTTCCAGCTTCTGAGCACCTCAGACATACAGACTTGGACTAGAGCAGTGCTTTTGAACCAAATTTCCTTTCCCAGAGAACCACCATGAGGCAACCTCAAGCACTGTTTGTTTTACAGCTACCACTACCAGCAGGGATAAGTTAAGATGTAGTTGTTTTGGGAGAGAGCTGTCGGGGTCAGTACTGACTGATCTGCATGCCTAGTTCTAGAACTTCTGTGAGTCTCTATGTGCAAATGCTTAACTAGTTTCAAAATAAAAAACAACTTAATGTTTCCTTTTCATTTGACTACAGCTTTATTTTTGCCCCTTTTTACCCATAATCACATCTTGGCCACTTGAGATCATTTATTTTTCAAATGGTGGGCCACAGCTGTATGAACTTGGCTGAGGGGAGGTGAAAGCTGCAGCTTATTTCAAAACATTATCTACTTGATGTAAGCAGAAATAGAAGCTCAGGTAGGTTATTAGATGTGTGTATTGCTGAGTTGTTGGAAGAATTGTGCTGTGAAAAAAGAAAAGAAAAAAAGAAATAGGAAACTGTATCTGGATTAAAATACAAGTTTAGTGACAGCTAGAGGCTGCTGGTTGAAGCATAAGTCTGCAGAAGTCAGTGGTAAAGCTTTCATTCATTTTGCTCAATCGGGGTCTCATCCTTAGAGTGCAAATGAGGAGCCAACGGAACAGCAGTAGCAGAAATGGCAAGAAAGCAGCTGGTGAGGTTGGGTATGATGCTTGATGTTCTGCATGGAGAAGCAAAATTATAAACCTACAAAATGAACTTGATGAGAAGGTTGAAGCGGTTGTGAGGTAGCTACATGCTCTGAAGAAAAGCTGTAAGATAACATCATGGGAGAAAATTAGAGCATGTCCTGGGCTCTGGTCTTTGGGAGTACCTCTCTCCCAAAGAAAGCTCACAGCTGCTCCACATTACTGACTAATGTGGACTCCTAAGGGGAGAGATTCCTCACAAATTACTTGTTGTGAGAGCACAACAGCATGGTTCAAACTCCCAGAGGACTTCTGGTTACAATTATATAACAATGCCAAAGTCCACTGAGCTGATTGCTTAAGCCAGAAGTAACCTTGGCTGATGACTAGCTCCCTTGTATGCTGTAGAAATCCTACCTCGTAAACATTCATAGACTTCATACCCACCAGAGCAGCCCCCTGCTCTCTCAGTAGTAAGAGCATCAGGGCACTCATTCCCACTCTATAAGAATTGGTCTGGGAGAAGGCAGCATGCAAGAAATCTCTTTCCTCTTTAGTTTAAACATCACCTCCTTGGGTGTTATGAAAAACTCATTAATAGTAACATTATCATTTCTCCTCTCCTCCACTGTTTTTAAACTGAGAGATTTCATGCTAATAAGAGCCCGAAGGTAGCAAGGGAAGGGGGTTTTCTGTGCATTTAGTAAGTACTTCTCCTTTTCAGAATTATGTTTTACAAGGATTCTTTCTTTGCAGAAAAGACCTAGGATGGATGAAGAAATGTCTCTCTCTCTTAGATGTTGTGTTCCAGAAACACATATGGATTGTGTTCTACGGGCAGATCAAGTCGATTTTTTTACTGTTACAGTGGCTTGGTCAAAAAATAGTGGGTCTAGTGCAGGTAGTAGAGACAGCAGGCTTGTGAAAGTAGGGAGCAAGCAAGCAGCAACTGAAATTCACTGAACTGATTTTGCACAGCAAAAGCTTGGTAGACAGCGCCCTCTTTGTTCCACAAAGAAGAATGCATCCCTCTGAAACGCAAGAAGCGGCATTCTGGCTAAGAAGTATGTTGAAGAGATGCCAGCCGTTCAGCCTGGCCTCTTAATCTTCGAGTGTTTGGAAATCCTGTGCAAGTTAGGGCTATTCAAGCCTAAAGTGGAGACCACAACAAATGTTTGAGCATAGACTTTTGTATCCCCGCGGGGAGATCTACTAGACAGGGACACACAGGCCAGCAGAAATAGAGTGTCTTTAACCCCCGTAGGAGTACCAGAATTGTATCCACTTCAAATGCTGTTTCTGTTGAAAGGTTCTTAGAATTTGTAGCCTTTGCAGTACCCAAATGCAGGGATCCAGCGAGATCGTCACTTGTTATATTCCCTGTCCTCTACTAGAGTTAAGCCAGGCTTGCCACAAGCTGGAACTGTCCCTCCTTTCCTAATTTTGGCAGCAACAAAAAGGTGGATCTTTTTGGGAAGCCCTCCTGATTGAAAGAAACACAAAACACAGAGGTGCCAGGGGCTACAACCAGAGTTTTCAGGCTCCAGGAAAATACAAAATTTCTGAGCTTAGAAACAAATCTGCTACAACAGCTACAGGTTTGGAGCTGTTGCAGGGAAGGATCTGGAAGTAGCCTGTTGCCCAGCGGCGTGGAAATACGTGTGGTGCACAGGCTGCACTCGGCATCAGGGGATGCAGCAGCTGCTGTACCTGGCGCACACAGGCAGGTACTATGGAGGGCTCAGCTCCTCACAGTTCCAGGAACTAGAGGAAGAGGCAGCCAGGAGGAGCAAAGAAAACACAGATTGAATAATCAGGAAAAGAAGATAAACTGTGCCGAATGGCAGCTGGTCTTTAGAGAACAGGCTGTGTAAATACCCCAAGGGCCTCGCACATCATCCCTGGGAAGCTAGTCCCCAGACAGGGACTCAGCTGGATCACCACACCACTCCACACTGGAGGTATGTTTACTTCTGCACAGCCTTCAGTGTTTCCTGTGAGAACATTCCCCCGCTCGTAACCAGTATATGCTGACCTTTCAACAAGCAATGTTTCCTTTCTGTGTCTGTACACATCTGTCCATGCCAGAAAAAGCCTACAAATAAATTATTTACTGCTTATCCTCTTCTAGGCACAGAAGGCAGATGAGAGTCCAAGCCCACATTTCCCAGTGTTGAGTGGGAAGACAAGCCACCAAATAACAGAATTCTTCATTTTGTCTTCCATGCATAGGTGACATACAGTGTCATACAGTTTCTCTACCTGTATGTTCTCATACTAGAAACAGTTTGTAGGACAAACTTGCCTGGCATAATTTTCAGCATAATATATACTGACAGCTCTACACTGATGCTGTTGCAAGTGGTCAGGATGGGTGACTTTTGGAAGAGGAATGCATCTTGCCAGCACAATGAAGTTTCAGTGCCTGCTGTTAATGTTGCTTCTGGCTATAATTGTGCAAGCTGTCATTCAATGAATATTTAACAAAAGTTATCACCAGTTTGCCCTTCAATTTACTCTTAGGTTCATTTTGTGTCCCTTTCTTTCTCTTTTTGTTACAGACTTTGCTGTGTTTCCCTCTTTTCTCTGTGTCTCTGTCCCTCCCCCGGAGCAATGTGCCTTGTTACGTTCATTGCCTGCAATTCATTTGTACTGGTAGACTTGCCAGTGCTGGAGGCACACAGCAGTTTTGGCACCAGCTTTGACATGATCTCCAGTGATCTTGGCAAAAGAACCGACCCCAGCCTGGAGCTGTGGGTTTCCTTACAGGGCTCTGCAGAGGCCCCACAGAGCAGGGATGGCTGAAGGAGAGGAACAGCTGAAATGATTTACTATCAAACAGTTGCTTTGTAGAAGCTGAGGTTTGGATCAGAAGATAAGTGCTGTCAAAGGAGCACTTAGGTGCCTTCCACCCTGCTTTGCGCTTGAGTTGTATCTGTTGTAGCAGTGAATCATTTGGTCTTGCACCAACCAAATCCTTGGTCTCTCTTCCACTGTCCCTAGGCTGCAGTTTCCACCTTCCTTTTCCCACTTTTGGTAGCTGTCATCACCCAACACCTGGTTCAGCAAGGGAGCTATCTGACAGAAAACGTTCAGTGATTGCATTACTCTAGGAAATTAATAAATAAGAAACTCTTCCTAGTACAGTCTACACCAACAGCCTGTCGAGCATGTGCTATAGGCACACTGTGCTTGCTCCCTGACACAGACAACATCCCTGCTCTAAGAAACTGTCAGTGTGATTTAGAAATGAAAAATGCCAAGAGACAGCAAGAAAGAAGAGAGAAGATGTGCCCTATTTTTACTTAGAGTGTTTATTTCATGCAGGGGAAAGGAACTGGGGATTAACCATTGTCTTTACTCTGCAAGTGAGAGGCAGGTAGTGGAAACAAACCAGAGAGTAGAAAACAAATGTAAAGAAAGAACATGGGCATTCAGAGATTGAGGCGAAAGGGGCTGATCGCGCAGTGACTCCTGGGATCTGCTTCTGAACTTACTGTCCCACTCCTTAGTTCTCTATCTAAGGTCCCTACAATGTCAGTTAAGGATCTGAGTCATCCTGTTGTTTATTGGCTGTTGATGGTGCCCAGAGGCTCTAAATGAGAACAGATAATTATTTGCTTTTACTGCAGTACCAGGGAACTTTTGCCATAGATCAGAATCTAATTGTTCTAGGAATACAAACAAACAGAAAACACATAAGCACAGAAGAAAGCAAAGTCGCTTTCAGCCTAAGTAGATAAAAGAAAAGGCTGGAGAGAGAAAGCATTATCACCTCTTCTTCATGGATGGGAACTAGAGATCAAATAACTTGGCCAAAGCCATAGAGAGGATGGGCCAGGAAGTGAACCCAATCCATCATCACCCCTTGCTTGCAACCCCATCTCTTCTTTGCGTAAGGACTCTGATCTACCTGTGCAGACAATGTGGTCATTTAACTACCATGTGACTCCCATGTTAGGATGTAAATTAAGTTGTAGTTTTTGTAAGGTATAACTAAACTTTGGGAATTCTGTAAGAACTGGTGCTGCTAATGACTGGCTACTCAAACCTATGGACCCATAAGAAGACTCAGGTTATTTCTGTGTTGATACCCAGTTGCACCTGTGACTTGCCTACATCTGACAGCTTACGGGAGGTGCAATAACTACCTAAATACTAAGAACAATGTTTTAGGGCAGAAAAGCAGGGGAACTAAAGACTTGAGGAAAAACAAAAAAAAAATCTGATTTTTTTTGTGCTACACTATTTTGATGGAGACTGTCTTGAATGTCCTCTTGAAGAAAGCCTGTCTGGAAGTTGCTGAGGGATGGAAAAGTCAGTTTGTTTTTCCAGAGGCTGAAGTGGTTGCAGCCACTTGTTGTATTGCAGGTGGGCAGTGGGCACGCAGCTGGTGGCTCCTGTGAGCCCATCAATTTGCCACTGTCATCACAGCTGCTAGAGATCCATTCCTGTATCCTGCCCTCTGTAAACAGCAGCTCATAACCACAAAGCACCAAGTGTCTCTGGTCCAGCATCAGCTCAGGGAGCCAGAGAGCTGCTTGCTGAAAGCTGCCTTCTGTTTGCTTGCAGAAGTGTCAATATTTACTGAGTGAGGCTCCACTTTTGCCCAGCTGGAGCATGACAGCTTTGCCACTCTTGCACTCAGTGGCCCTATCTTCCAGCATTAACATCAGGAGGCGATGAGTGACCAGGCTGGCCTGATAAATGAGAAGAGATCTGCAAACAGAGAACAGCAAACACTTCCTGGGAGGCTCAGGACACCTGCTGAGAAAGATGTTCTTTTTTGCAAGGATCAAGTAGCATATGATGCTGTATCAGGAGAGACACAGGAAAGGTACTATTGGTGGTGTTGGGTGCTGCAGCAGGCCCAGCTTTGAGCAGGAGTACGTGGCGAGCTGTTAAGGTGGCCTCGCAGGGAAGGCACAGTGTGATCTCAGAGCTGTAGCCATGTCTCTGGGCTTTGGGCAGAGTACTGTAAGGAAAACAGCCTGGAGCATGTGGCAAGGAGGAGAGAAAGATGGTTCAAGAGGTGCACCAGTAAGGTTGCCCCCATCTCCTGTTCCTGACTATATAAGAGATGGGGAAGGCAGGACCCAGGATATGTTTGTAGGTAAAGTGCTGCCACAGGATGGGGGTTGGTCTTTTCTCCCAAGTAGTAAGTGATAGGATAAGAAGTAATGGCCTCAAGCTGCATGAGGGGATGTTTAGACTGGAGATTAGGAAAAATTTCTTTACTGAAAGGGTGCTCAGGCATTGGAACAGGCTGCCCAGTGAAGTGGTGGAGTCGCTGTCCCTGGAAGTGTTCACGAACTGTGTAGATGAGCCCCTTAGTGGCATGGTTTAGTGGTGGTCTTGGCAGTCCTGGGGTAGAGGTTGGATTTGATGATCCTAAAGATCTTTTCCAACCTGGTTGATTACATAATTCTATAAAATCCACTGCATGGTTACAGCTGCAGTTTCTCAGTTATCAAATGTGTATGTGTGAGCCATTTTATGTAAATAAAAATCAAGAGGCCAGTTTCTGCCATTAAGTCTTCGAGCTTAATTCTCTGTGATTTCACAGCTATTTGCAAATCCTTTAGTGGTAGTCATATTGCAACTAATGGTTTGAATTTGGCTGGAGCTTACTGTCACGTTCTGTTCTGCATTAGGCGGACAATAGCTGCCAGTGGTGGGGACCGGCAAAAGAGGGATCAGTAAACAGTAGAAAGGGCTTACAGATAACTGGGGGAGAATATTCCAAAAAGGATAAGCTGTTCAGTTTGGGCTGTTTCTTCTTGGTTAGGTTTTTTTTATCCCTCTCCATTGGGACCCTCTAGGGAAAGAAATTTAAATGACTGAAGACTGGGCCTTTCTGTACCGCCTAAATGACACAAGAGCATAAGTTCTCCAGAGGTTGGCTAAGGCGCCTTTGAAAATCCCTCGGAGAAATCAGTGTGGCTGACAGCTTTTCCCTGAGGATTTAGGAAAGAGAGGGTGAGCAAGGAGGATATAAGGAACAGGGGGTCCAGCCATTATATGGGTAAGTAGTGGCTTGATACAGCAGAGTGCAGGGATAGACAGAGTATTGAAAGGAAAGCTATGGACAATGAAAAGGCAGGAAAAAGATACAAAAATGAGGAATAATGTGGCTTATGCACTGAGAAAAATGAGTTTTGGCAGCTGAACTGTGTTTAGAATCAGGCAGTGTCACTAGCACGTTCTGGCTTTTCTGATGGCAAGCTTTGCATCACAGGTGGTTTAACATGGCTTGGGACTAATGACCCAGTGGTTCAGATCTCCTTTCCCATTATGGATTGAACATTTCACCCCAGCGGTGCCAAGCATCCTGCAGATAAATGCTCGTGTATTATGATCAACTAAATGGGGTTAATTTAAATGAATTTTTACAGGTAGGTCACCCCATGAAAAAAGCTGCCACAGCAGAAATGGGTACCAGTAGGACCATACTCAGTACCTTCCTCTGAAGAGCAGTGCAAGGCTGCAAGGACTGCAGCCCTGCTACCCTGAGCTAGCAGAGCCTGGGGCAGACAGCAGCTGCACGGGACTGCCTCCCAGGAGCAGGGTGGACAAGATCAGTCAACATCTGTTCCCCTTTAATCTCTTGTTCCTTTATGTTTTGATGTAATGCTTTTGTAGGTAATGAGTTACACGCTCTGGCATACCCCCAGCCACTCTCCTGGATGGTGGTTCCTCAGGCAGGCAGTGCTGCCGGGACTGAAGAGCTCTGTGAGGCTGGGATGTGTTGGAAGACAGTGCAGGCTACAGTCTCAAATGTGTTTCTGATGGCCCAGCTCCTCCTGCCCCACCAGCTCCAGCAGGATACCGAGGGCTCACCAGACCCCGTCAGGAAGAGGCTGAACCATGCAAGTTGGTTCCCCTGTATGTCACTGCTTCCAGTTGTTTTGATTACAAGGGGTTCATGTCAGGACAACCTCCAGGGCTTCCTTTCACTCACACCCCATTACGCAGTCAGTGTCTGCACCTGCAGGGTCGGCTTGCCTAAAGCCACCAATGCTTTTAACCTCACACGTATGCCATTGAACATACTCTGAGTTGGTAGAAATGGAAAGGGGGAATTATGTGCTAACAGTCTTCCACAAAGGCCTTGTGCTTCCACTGCTGCCTCCAGAAGTTTACTGTGACCCTGGGAAGGGAGCCAAAGAAGGTCTCCTGCTGAGAAAAGCAGACACAGATACTCTGTGGCATCTTTCTCCATTTAACTCCCTGCTGAAGGAACTCACAAAGCAGCATGCAAGGCAGCTGCCTGGAAGTGAAGGCTCCTTGTGATACAAAGGGTTTAGACAGACTTCGGGAGGGGAGGTGCTTTTCTCTCCAAACAATGTATGGAACTCTAGATAATTTCCTTCTGCCTTAGTGTTTGATGACGTCCCTGAAACTCCTCCAGGTTGGGAAGCACAGGAGGATAATATTAATTGCCTTCCACCTCTGAGCCCTTTGAAACATGAAGGCCAGGATCCATGCAAATGTTCATCACCCAGGAAACTACCAGCAAGAAGAATGTACACAGGACTGAACTTAGCTGAAGTAGTGGTGCACCAGGTTCTGCACAACAGCACGCTGCAGCCAGGAGCAGTAACGATGGCAGTGTCGTACATGGAAGAGCAGTTCAGATGGAAAAAGGATGTCAGGAATACGCAATGGGACAGATATTGGAGGCTAGTGAACCCAGAGCAGCTCCAAAGGATTGTGAAATGACCCTTCTCCATGTCCAGCTGTAAGACAAAGCTGGCTGGATCTATATTCCCAAAACTCAGAGCAAGGGAGGATGAATAAAGCATGAGGCCCTAAGCAGAGGGGGCTGCTGGCTTCCAGATTTTGCAGACCAACATCATTTCATGCTGGCCAGTCTTCGCTTTGCTGGATACATTCTCCTCCTCTTGAAGTCAGAAGGGGAAAAGGTGGGATAATGGCACCCTGCAGCTAAAGTAAAAGAGCGAGAAAACACCTGGAAAGCTGAGCTGCTGCCCTGCTGTGCTGGTTTTGTCTGGGATAGAGTTAATTTTCTTCATAGTAGTTAGCATAGAAACTAGCATAACTTCATAGTAGCTAGCTACGAGAAAATTCGGGGATGTTTTAGTTACTGCTGAGCAGTGCTTAAACAGAGTCAAGGCCTTTTCTGCCCCTCACACCACCCTACCAGCGAGGAGGCTGGGGGTGCACAAGAAGTTGGGAGGGGACATAGCTGGGACAGCTGACCCCAACTGACCCAAGGGATATTCCACACCATATGACACCACTCTCAGCATCTAAAGCTGAGGGAAGAAGAAGAAAGGGGGAGAACATTCAGAGTGAAGGTATTTTGTCTTCCCAAGCAACTGTTACAGGTGATGGAGCCCTGCTTTCCTGGAGATGGCTGAACGACTGCCTGCCGATGGGAAGTGGTAAATTCCCTGTTTTGCTTTGCTTGTGTGTGTGGCTTTTGCTTTATTTATTAAACTGTCTACCTCAAGTCATGAGTTTTCTCACTTTTAGTCTTCCAATTGTCTCCCCCATCCCTACCTGATACTTGTAAAACAGAACATTCTGTCCCCATCTCTCTGCTAGGGGGAGGATGATGGACTTTCTCGTATCTCCTCCCTTGGGACCTGTGCAGCACGGAGGGATTGTCATGTCTGGAGAGTGCATATAGCATGCAAGCTATTGCTGTTCCATGGGTCACTGTTCAAGGGCTCAACCTTTTCTTTCCTCTTCTTTCACGCTCACAACAGCTTTATTTTCCAGAAGCCAGTGAAAACAGGATATGATGAAATCGAATTAACCTCTCTGACTGCTTCTCCCAGGAAAACAGCTTATGGGCAAGGACCCTGCAAAGCCAGGAAGAAACTGCCAGGAAAAACATAACTGTCTCCTAGTGATGACTTCCCCTACAGCTAGGGGGACCTCTGCCATGTCTTCTCTACAGAACAGCTTGTATCTCCCTTTTCATGTCACTGCACAGGTCAGGTACTTGAATGCATTGCCAGATACCTTTTATATGATGCTTTGCAACAATGGAATCTAAGGGTAGGAGATAGTAGAAACCACCACAGAGCAATAAGCACTTCCAGTACTGGTTTCCCTATTTAGTCTTCTCAACCTCAGCTCAGAGATACCCAGTTTGGGAACCTGAGGAGGATGCTGGTAAAGAACAGATAGGGCTTTAGGTTGCCAGAAAAGCCATGGTTTCATGCCCTCTATTAGAAAATTCCTTTGCCTTTTTTTTTTTTCCTAACAATTTCTTCTAAGTTTGCAGGATAGGGACCTTGCAGGATAGGGATATGTGCTCTGGGTCCCAGCTGCTGTGAATGGAGGCATAAAGCGATTTGGGGCACAGAGCTGCCCACACCAACTACCCAGAAGGCATTTGGAAGAAATTTGTCCTCTTTCCTGGGACCAGTGGTTCTCAAAACAAATGAACACTAGCTTGGTTTGCTTTTGCTTAAACAGCGATCCAGGCTTCAATCAGTATTAGAATCAAAACAAAAGCTGTTTGCTCTTTGATTATTAACCTTTAACAGGAACCTGAAAACAGTGGACTGTGGGTATGATGTTCTAGCAAAGATGCATTAGTCTGCCTCCAGGTTCTGAGATGGGCTGATGTATTTCAATGTTGATTCCTTGATCTCAGTGGGGGGGAGATATTGCTGCAGACTGTAGGAAAGGGATCTGGTTAGTCATATTTGCAAACAAGCCCTCTGAGAAGAGACAATAGATTTGGCTATCTTTTTTTTTTCTCTAAAGACCTGTCATCACTGGTACAGTTCAGTCCTATAACGGGACTGTAAGAAGAATTAGGAATTTTTTTCTTAAATAGGGAATCTGAGAAGAGAAGGAGGGGTTGCTGCCTTTTCCTGCTTTCTGTTTGGAGTCAGTCTAGTTGCTTGAGCTTGTTTTGCTTCCCAAATTTTCAGACCCTGTCACCCTTAGGGCATGCCTGCCGCAGCATCAGTGTTTAATTGCAGCAGAGCAACTGCACGTAAACTCTAACAAGGATAAAGTAACAGCAAGACAGACTTCCAGGAAGGCCAGTTAAGTCTAGTCAGGGGCTTGAGCAAGCTTGTTAGACCATGCTGCTGGGGCTCCACTGTTGACATCCCAACTACTTGGAGCTAGATGAGTCTGCTGCTGCAGCATTCCCTTCACCAACTACATTTGAATAAGGAACATCTTGCAGATCCTTCTGCCATGCCCAGTAACAGGGCACACCACACATTGGACAGGTCCAGAATCACTCCTTTTCCAGCGCTCTCCAGTGGCCCCAGATCACCCTGAAGCTTTTGGCTCTGCACTTTTTAAGAAAATTAATCCCAAACCCTTCCAGGGAGCTCCGTGCAAAGAGCTGATTTTCATGGTGAGGTGTTCCAATGACTGATGTGGTCCCATCAGTGGCTAATGGAGGAATATGGAGGGACAGAAAGGGAAGAAAGGAAGCGCTTGATATAGGGAGGTTTGGGTAAAATTGGTAAATTTGGGTTCCAGGTGGGTGATTGACAGCTGGCAGAGGGAAAAGTGGGGAAAGAGGTGGTTCTCAGCTATACCAGTGTCCCTCAGACCTCACTAGCAAGGACTATTGAGAGGGGAATGGAGCAGGAGAGCAGGTGATTGTCAGGACAGAAGTGCAGACTGGGCTTAGACAAGCAGACAGGAGATGTCACTTTTGTACTGTCCTGGTTTGTAACTCTTGCTTTATTGAGCACTGCTGACTCAGGCAGGCTGGCAGCTCCTACCAGATGACGGTCCATGCCTCTGTCTTAGCACAATTTTCTTGTGTTGTACTTACAAGGGCACTCAGAGCCCCTTCTGTGAGCACTGCATAAGCTTTTCCGTTCCTGAGCAGAGGACAGAAGCTAACCCGAGTGCCACAGCTTTAGCTCTGCAGCTTAGCTCTGCCTTCAGGACTGGTACAGCATGCTCCTGCCAACTATGTACATTCCCAGGTTGCTAAATCCACTCTTTGAAGAGGCTCAGGCAACAGCAGGGCTTGCAGCACCACAGCTCTGCTAGCTTGCCCAGTGTATCCAGCTCACCCTGTCCTACCCTCCCCTGCCCCATCCTGGAAGACTCCTTATATCTCTCTCCCACCTTGTCAGGCAGATGGGAGGGCTGCCTGCCCCTGACAGGCTGGGCCGCTTCCGTCATGGCCATCCTGTGGGCTGTTAGAAGTGCTCAGTTGTACCCACAGTGCACAGTGCCTGGTTCCAGTCCTCTTGGGTCCTCTGGCACACCCCTCCCAGCCATGGCTCGCTACTGATTCATCGACACAGTGAACACATCATTACCCACTGCCATGAGGCTCTGCAAAAGTTGTGATACAGTAGACAGATCCATGCAATGAGGAAGCCAAACCTGGACTGCAGGGCAGGCAGAACTTCTGTTTCCCCTTTCTAGACCTGTCTGCAGACATAGGTAGCACTTCACATCAATACTATAAATTCAGCACTCCCTTCCACCCCTTGTTCTAGGCACCAGCTCAGTGTTTGTACAGAGCGGGATGCCTCCACCTCACTCCTTACCAGAAAAATAATTCTCCGGAATCAAGGCAAATGGTGATGTGTCCCATGGGCTGCCTTCAACCACTGTCATGCTTGACCAAGGGCCCAACCACCTGCTTCCTTGGGAAAGGCATGGGAAGATGGAGAAGTAGCCCTGGCCTAAAATCAGTATTGTTCTAGAGCACTCTCAATAATGCCATAGGCTGGCAAAGAAGAAAGATCCTTCTTGGGACTATATGTATTTTGGAAGTTGTGGATGTGGGAGAACAGTTTGAATTTCCTGGAATTTCTAACACTTTGGAGAAATGACTACTCTTTTTCAAATAATTTCTTGATTTGTGGTATCCCTATACTCCTGTCCCCAAAACACTCATGTGCTTTACCCATTGGTCATCTCCAGTAGACTATGAGCTGCTCTTCTTGACAGTCTCTGTTCTTGGCCCATACTATGCTTACCCTGGCAGAGCCTTGATCTTTCATTAGAGAATCAGAATATGAACACCTCCAATTCACAACCCAGTATCTCACAGGCAGGAAAAACACAACAAGAAGACCAAACACATTTTTCTTGCCTCATTTCCACCAATTACTCATAGTTCTTTATTATGCTGAATAATTTCTCTTTGCTTTTCAAATATTTGGAGGCCAGGATCCTGCTCCTAATCAATCACCCCTTAGGCAAACTAGATTTTGCTTTTGTAATGTTTTTCTGCATAGTAGCTCCAGCCTCCTAATCATTTTTGTTGCTGTTCTTTGAGCTGCTTCTCGTTTGTCACAATTTTTCTGGTAATGTGATTCCTGGAAGCAAGCGGGATATTGCAGGCACAGGAGCCCTGCGTGTCCCATTACATGTGTGATGTTGCCCTCAGGTGGTTACTCCAGAGAGAAGATGCAGCTTTGAAAAAACCACTCCAGTGTCTCCAGGATGGATTTGTTACTTTCTGTGGAAAGGGTAATTGTGTGCTCTCTTACTCCTTTGCGTCAGAAACCAGGATGACACTGGCTTTTTCCGGCTGTCCATCCTCAGCTCTAGCTGTCAGTGTTTAAAGTTCATTTCCCTGTGTGAACACTGCTGTGCTTAAAAAGCAGCAGGAAGAATCTCAGTTTTAGCGAGCTACACAAAGCTGAATGCGAATCCTAAGACAAAAAGCACACAAACTGACAGACTTTCACCACCAACAACTTTGTTAATACTAATTTTCTCACTACAGCTAATTGTCTTGGTCAAATTTTCAGCAATTCTTTTTGTCTCAAAGTTACATGCATCATAAAATTAGATTTGCTTTTTTTATTACACCAGGTGTTGTGTAACTCCTAGATTATAATTCATATAAAGTCATGGAAGGTGGTCAGGAGGTGCCAGAGACCTTATTGAAGGTCAGATCAGAAATTCATTGTGTTTGTCTCTTCCCTAACTCAACTCTTCACAAAGCTAAACCATCCTGCTCACTCATTCCTTTCTACCATCACAACCTCCATTGTCCCAGTGATTATGGTGCCCTTGTTTTCCCTGCCTTTTCTATCCCTCTCTGCCCCTTTGTTACAGAAGTGACCATACCTAACACTGGAGATACTCAGATGGTCTATTTCGGAATTATTATGGTAACATATACATTCCTGACCTATTTAATACATGACATCTTATTTTGGTTTTGCTTTGCTCTGCACTGAGGTTCCTCTCTCAACACTGCACCATCCACAGAGGTGCCCAGAGCTTTTCCCTGAGGTCAGCTCTAAAGCAGAGTTTTTCATTTAAGTATTAGGTAATTTGAAATATTTTTTCCAGCTTCCCTTAACTTATATTGGCATACAGAGAGCTCCATCTGCCATCACTTTGTTCCACTTACATAACTTTTGGTTCATTCCTGCTCCCACCAAATGCAAATGCCAAAACATGCAGTGGGTTTAAAAGGAACAGCCTTTACTGTTTTCCCAGTCATTCTATATCTTATATGTATTTGGCCACCTCACTGAACACTTCATCCTCTGGATGTGGTGCAAAAATAAGCTTTGGTCTCATTAATGGCACTGAAGATTTTGCCATTGAAACCAAAGGAGCAGGATTGGATCATTCTTGGCTACTGTACATCTCAGTGCTGATCATAGGGCATGCCTTGCAACTCCTGCCAGTGCAACACTGCTAAGAAATTATGCTTTCTCCTATGTTTTCTTTCACAACTTTACTTCTTTGCTTCCTGCAGAACCAATGCTTGTACAATCACTTGGTGTGTCCTCCCAGTAAGTTTTTGATCTCTTCGCTGATTTCAGCAACTTCAGCAAGCAGAGATTTCAGAAGTAGTTCTGAAAGGTGTTTCTACACATTTCATGAAATCTGATTGCTTTGGGAAGTGCAGGGGGAATTTTATAAAAATACCTAGAGAAAATAAAGTCTTAGAACAATGCAGTTAGAAAGCCTTTGTGTTTGTACTTGCAAAATACAAATTCTTTGCATTTGCAAATAGTAGCTGTATTTTGCAAATACGTGTAGGAAATGAGGCTTCATTAGTCCCACTGCTCGTGGAACTGCTTACTAATCTTTGGCAAGGATTCATACTGAAAGCTGTTATTGCCAAGTTTTCTTAATAGCTACTTGCAAAGGGTTTTATCTTCATACCTTTGGGAAAGGCCAGTCAGTTACATATGCTGGGATTTTGCTTAGACAAATCTTTCCAAGAATGCTGAAAAGCTGAAGGAGAGAAAAAAATTATAGACTTGTTGATAGAGTCTTGGTTACCATATTCAAACCCGTATGTTAAAATGGAATACCTGCTTATTTTCCCAGCTGTATTTGTGGGTCCTCAAATAAGGCTCAAGGTCCATAGTGCTATTTTCTTTATGTGAGATGTCTGCAGTGCTGTTATTACATTATACTCAAATATCCCTGGTTTTCCAGACTAGCTGTTTTTAATGAAAAATGAAAATCATATCCTTATGTTAGAAGTTCAGCTTCATTTTCTTAATGGCTCTGGACCTGAAGAGTTTCTTCATATTACTGTTGTTGTTGTTGTTGTTGTTGTTATACAGTGTAGGCATAACAACTAATAATGGACAGTAGGAAAAAACATCAAGAGAAGAAATAATTATTCAGATAGAAGGCCACAGAAATATTTCCAAATAGCAGTGCAGTTCCCAAAAAGGGAAGAAATAATGCACAGGATTAGAGCAGAAAATTTTCCAAAATCTCCAGTGAACTGAACACATCAAGAGACCTACTTCTCAAAAAGCACGTCTCCTCTTGCATGTTTCTTCAGGCCTGCAAAGGGGAGCTCAGCTGCTCCAGCAGCCCTTCTATTCTCCCATACAAATCATGGGAGCTCTGCCGGTGCCTAAAGCTCAGCTGATGCCTCTGCAAAACCCATGCTTAGATCTGGGCTTCTTTTCCCTCTGAAGCCTTATCTGTCAGGACCAGTTTTGGGAAGTTGGCAATCTGGCCCTTTCCTGCAATGCACCTACCCCTTGCAGCTGCTGAGCACTGATGCTCACCAAAAGCAAGACCAGGAGTTTGCCAAGATAAAGATGGGAAAAAGGAACTTGGGATCTGGCCTGTGATAATAGTTACTTATAATAGTTGATAGTTACTAATAATCCTATTAGAGGATTCTCAGAAGCAGTCATCATTATTGAGAAGGATAGAGATCATTCTCTGTCATTTCTGTTTGCCTCAGCCAAATATGATAATTGCTTCTTTAGAGTTGGTTTGTTGGTTGTTTTTTCCTTTGTTAAACTAAATAAATCATTGAGTATAGGCCCCCTACACATACTGATTTGTTTTATTTTTACTGCAACCCTTTCTTGAAGATAAGGCCTTTGTTTCTGCCACCAATGCTTATGTCACTATAGTAATAACAAATCGCCCAGGATATTCTTTTCCATAAGACATTTATATCTGTATTGTCATACAGATCTTAAGAATATTCCCTTCCTCAAGTGCCTTTGGTCAGTTGCATCCTTTATTTTTTTTTTAAATGATTCTTGCTTCTTTGCAAGGTGATAATTTTACATGGCTTGGAGCAATGGTTGCAGGAGATAGATACACAACACACTCCTAAGATTGTAAGACAACAAAAATGTCATAATTGACCAAGATTTAAAGTTATATCTGTACTGATTTTATGGAGTTTCCTTCTGTATAAGAAATTCCTGATGTCCAGGCATTTGGGCATCTGGGTTAGGTGAGCCAAGGCCTCAAGCCTCCACCACACTCACCAAAACACCAGCAATGTGTCCAAGCCCAAGGGGGTTCTGTCTCACATTACGCTCCAGGATTAACGCTCCTAGTGCACAGCATAGGAGGACCATATTCCAGAGCACAGGAAGGACCCGTACACCTGGCTTTCAGTGCATGGCTGAGTGCACATGCAGGGACCATCAAGTTTTGCTCATCCAGGCTCCAAGCACAAGCTCCCAGCACCTGCTGCTCACCTCCCATCACCAGTATCCCCAAGATTATCTCCGGGGTATCAGTAACCTAAATACACTGCTTGGGACTTGAAAGTTGCTTTTGTTTTTAATGTTGCTGAGTCTCTAAAACGAGCACACTTAGGTAACTGCCTGTTTCCAAACAGCTGTTGTGTAACTTTGCTTCCCAGCCCCAGAGATGTTGCCTGCCATTCATTTAATGGGCTCGGTTTCACTGGGAAGTGCCTGGGGGAACCTCTTAACTCCCTAATTAGCAACAGAAGGGCCAGTCCTTGCTGGAGGCAGCAGTGAAACATTTGTGAGGTCTCCTGGCAATAAGAGAAGCAGAGACGGGGTGTTTCCAGCCGGGAAAAAAACACTTTTATTCAAGATACAGCACAGAGCAGAGGACTAAAGAGAAAGTGTTGGGGGAAGGTACTTACAGAAATTATGATGGGCTTTCTTAGCAAGAAAGAAGGGGGAGGAGGAGATGGGAGAGATTGTCCCTGGCCCTCGCAAGTTCTTCATCCCTCCTGCAATCTGAGTTTTATATAAGATACTGTGGAGCAGCACAGAGGCCTGGTGGGCTGGCTGCTGGTGGAGGCAGGAGCAAGGTGTTGCTGTGATCTGCTCTCAGGTATTTGAGCTGGCTCTTGTTAATAAGATTCAGGAATTAACAGCTTGGGATTGCTTAGGAGCTCAGTGTTTCCTCCAGTGATGTGATCACTAAGGCTGAGCACAGAACCTGCCATTGAGGGCTGGAGTAGATTTTAGTGCAAAACAAATCTCCTGCCAACCAGCTGAGACCTCTCTGGGAAGGTGAAAACTTTGCTCATCCTTTGCAGGTAAGGTGATGTGCTTGGGGCTGTTCCTTAACCCCTAGCACACAGCCGCACATGGTAAGTTCTGCAATTTTTCCATGTGATCCCGGTTCTGGGCACTGCTTTTTTCATACAGTACCAACTCGGAAGAGTTGTGTGCGCATAGACAGTCCCAGCATGGACCTGTTGGACCATGGGGGCCTATTGTCCTTCAGAAGTCATGCAGGAAAATACAGCATTCAGTATCTTTGGCCTGTGTGAGCAAAGATCCAGCAAAGCAAAGGAAAGTCTCTTTGGACCATCCTTAAAATCTAAGGAAGAAGGTGAGGTTCAAAGACAGAGTGGTAGCATGGGGCAGGCAGGGTTGCAGGAGCCTGGAGGACCACAGGAGAGATCTGAAGCTTCCAGGTCTTGCCCTGCCCTGCAACGTCACCAGCCAGCATTTCACTAGCAGTGGCCACTGACCCTGCTATAAGTCAGGAGGTTGTGTTCATAAAGATGTCCTGTTATTGAGCACCATTTCCTCTCTAGTAATATTCATAAGACAGTGAACCTGGTTTTGTGCATGCAAAAGAAAAATTACACAGCAAAACCTTCACGCTGTAAGATGAAGAGCAGCATGTTACAGACAGGGTCATAAACCCCAGCAAAGGCCTTGGAACGGTGCTGAAAGTCAGAATATTCATTTCGAAGTTGCCACAGCATTTCAAGCTATAAAAGAGCTATGTCCAAAGCTTTTGTGCTCCGCTCTTACCCCTGTTCATTACCTCATTTCATAACCAGAAATCACCAGGTTTCCTTCCTGTGTTTCAGGTTTCGGTATTAGTAATACTGACGAGGTTTGGATTATGATTACGTGCAACTGGCAATGAGAAAAACAGAGAGTCCAAAAGAGCAAAAAGATCCAAGAAGGGGAAAAGGTGGCATTAGCTGTACTGCGAGCTCCTCTTTCCCACTAGAGGGCACCCAATATTTGCAGAACCGCTGCTTGGCCTTTGGGTGCTTCCTCCAGCAGCCGCAGGTCACAGTATACTAGCATTGTTGAACGGGCCTGGGAGAGCTGGCAGGTTCTGTTGTGTTTGACTCCTCCTGCTCGTATCCGGCTGCTAAACCAGCTGAAAAATACATTACAGTAGCATATTCCTGTGCACATTTCCCATCACTGCTGCAGGGGTGATCCTGGAGATCAGTGACAAGAGCAAGAGAAAAATATAGGAATCAAGCTCCCTGTTCGTATGTGATTTGTGCAATGGAAACACATGAAATCCATTTATAAAATGATGCCAGTCATAAAGGGATTATGGGACTGCAGCAATTGGAAGTTTAGATGGAGGTGCAATATTGAGAACTGTATACCAAATGTTATCCTCTCTCCTCTTTTTTTCCCCATGGTGGAATAGCAGCTGAACCATCAAAATTCCAGCACTGGGACAGGGGCAGAAAACTTTGTAATAGTGCTCCGAGGAGGCTTTTTAAAATCGGGTTTTCTAAGACATCTGTCATTAGGGATAAGGGATCCTGCTCTAGTGCAGGGAGATGCTCTGAGACACTTTTGCAGGTTCTTTCCAATGGGATTCCCCTTTCCATTTGTGGAACGTGCATCAACATCTCGTGGGAGGAGGCAGCCTTGTTGAACCCAGCAAGCAGTTTCTGCCTGGATTTGTGCATTTTGGCCACTAGAGGTTGCAAGAGAGAGGGGGGAAAGCCCTGATTTCCACGGACAAGCTGTTGCAGCATCCCAGGGCAGGATTTCTTCTGGGAGCCTTTGATCTCTGCCCACCAGCACTCACAGAACACCCCTGCCCATACCCTGCATTTCAGTAGGCGGGATCCTGCCATCTCAGCTGTTTCGGATTTATCAGTGGGGGGTTGTTGACTTTTAGCCCCGGGGAATTAATGGCCTTGGTGTGTCCCCTTAAGCAAAAGCCGTTCTGATTCTCCCAAGTCTTTTGGATACAGAGTAGCAACTTGTATCTTTTCTCTGCAGCTTTAACTAGCTCTGCTGGCTCTTTTCCCACGTTCCTGCTATAGATAATTTCACTTTCAGATGCTTAAATCAGACCTTCCTCCACCAACCTTTACGCTTTTTACTAGTGCTAAGTAAGAAACAGATTTAACTTTGAACAAATGAAGGATTTACAAGATTTTCTTCTTGACGGCTCTTTTTGATGGCACACTGGCTGCATATGAACTCACAGAGACCTCATCAGCACGTTAAGCATGGAGATAGGAATCCTTTCCTCTGACAGTAGAATGTAGCTATTCCTGGAGTGAAGCACAGCAATGACACTGTGCAGCAATTTACTTTATCTAGTAACATTTTACTGTTCACAAGGGAAAAGAAATCCAGTTCCCTGAGCTAAAACAAAGCATCGATTTCTGTGGAAAATGAAAAACTTATTTTTTCCTTTTTGTCTTGGCTGCTGCAAATCACAGGTGCACATGGAATAGAGCCATGTGATACACAGGTTGGAAGGGATACCTGGAGGTCGGCTCATCCCAGCTCCTGCTCAGAGCAGGTTCAGGTAGGTCAGGTTGCTCACTGCCTTGTCCCTGTCAAATATTGAATGCTTCCAAGCATGAAGATCCCACATCCTCTCTGGACCTCTATCCCAGTGTCTGAGTACCTCCATGGTGAACTGATTTCTCTTCATATCTAACCAGAATTTCCTTATTGCAATTTGCATCCATTGCTTTTTGTTCTTCAACTGTTGCTCCTCCAACGTGAGTCTGGATCCATTTTTCATATGCTCTCCACTATGCAGCTGTAGACAGCAATAAGATCTCACCCTTTTCCTTCTCTCCTCCAGGCTGAACAAGTCCACGTCTCTCTGTCTCTCCCTGTACACCACATGTCCCAGCCCCCTGGCAGCATTGTGGCCCTACACCACCACGAGTGAGCTCACTCCAGTCTTTCCGCTACCAGCAAGGCCAGAACTGGACATGGCACTCCAGATGTGGTCTCACAAGCGCTGAAGTGAACAAAGGATCACTTCACTCAGCCTGCTGGCTAACATGTTTGCTATATAGCCCTGTACCTGGCTGGCCTTTGCTGCAAGGACACCTTATTGACTCAGATTCAGCTGAGGACTTCAGGCCAACCTCTGCAGAGCTGCTTTCTATTCATTTGGCAACCAGCCTGCACTGGTGTACAGGGTTATTCCCTCCCCATGCAGGACTTTGTATTTTCCCCTCCTGAACTTAATTTGCAGCTGCACGCTTAGGCAATAGGTGGCACTAACTGATGACGCAGCTTGTAATTGCGTTGCCACAGAGTGTCACCGCTGAAGAGAAAGCCAGCAGAGGAGACGCCTGGATTCATTTACCTGGAGCAGTGGCCAGGAAAGGAGGATTCACCCGGAGCAGCGGCCACGAAAGAAGGAGCAGACATGTGGCAGGAGATCCTTCCCAACACCTGGTGAGGTCTCCTCGGTATGGGGAGGAGGGACTCCAAAAGGGGTTCCCTGGGGCTGGAGCAGGAGAAAGCCCCTGTGGGGTCACCAGGGTGGGAGCATGCAGCTGAGTTCTCCTGAGCATAAGTGGGGAGGAGCTTTTGCTATACTGAGCCTTGTTGTGTGGTGCTCAGAGAGCTGCTTCTGGGACATGCTTGTTTTGTTAGCAGTGCTGAGTTTGTGCTGTTGCCATGATAACTGGTTTCATGCCTCTGTCACACTAAACTCCAGGATGTAAGTACAGGGGGATATTATTACTTGTTGCATAAGCTGCTTAGCCTTTAGAGAGGTGGAGGCTGACACTGTTTGCTTTTAGGAGCCCTGTTCTTCCTTGTCTGGGAACAGCTTAAGGAGATACCTCCATAAAATTCACACACACATAGGTTGTTTCCGAGATTGTTACCAAATTGCCTTTGCAGTTGCTGGGGTCTCCAGAACAGGCACGAGGTTCTGCATCACAGGCAGTAGTCGGAAATGATGCTAGGCAAAAAGAAACACTCAGTGGACTTGGGTTTTCATGGAGTTTCATGGGTTGGTTTTTGGTTTGTGGTCTCAAGGCATGGTAATTATGACACCAATAGCTCCCTAATCTCGCTGCATTCCACAGGACACAGTAACAAGCCTTTCTCGTGTCGCTTCTAATTTTGTTAGATTTTAGGTTGCACTTTGCTTGCAAGAGAATCTACCAGGGTGAAAGAGTTCAGGGAGGATGTTCTCTTTTTATTGCAGGCAGATGAGGCCTAAAAGCTCAGTATCCAGTTAGAAGTAGTTAGAAGTAGCAAAAGTACAGGAGCTTGTTGAACTCTGAACGGGGAAAGGTCCCACAAGGCTCTCCTCGTGCCAGCCCTGCAGCACGATGAATACCACATGGCTGGCAGCAGAGTAACCCTTGAGCTTGAAAGTGCCCTGCTGAGACTGCACACCTATCGCTACACCGAAGGCAAAATAAGCTGTTTTCTTATCTGAAGTAATGCAGCTGCTGGTAGGATGAAACACCACAAGGACACCTACCAGTTAAGTGTCTTTGATCTAAATTATGCCGAAGGAGGGAATATGATGGCAACAAACTATCTTGCTAAAACATAGCCCAGAAACACTGACCCTTTGTGCAGAGGCAGTGCTCTGAGCCCGTCTGCCAGGCCCATCCAAATAATAGGGAAAATAATGGCAGATGTTGCTGGGTGGCTAAACGGTTTGTGATTAAATGGTGCTAGTAGGTGATGTTCTCTGCACCATCCCCAAGGGTTGGTACCATTCAGACAACACTGTTGGACTATAAGTGTGTTCTTTTTTTTTTCTTGTGTAGGGAGAGCATCTTGTCCAAGATCAGGTGAGTGAAATATCTACTCTGTGCTAAGGTCTCTGCTTTTTATTAGCACCCTGGCAGGGGCACAGCATAGTCCCTTCCATACCCTGAATGACAGCAACAACAAAATCTTCATTCACAGTCCCCTTACAGCCCCCTGCAATAGCCCCAGACAAATCTGCTAATCTGGAGGGGAAGCTGGAGAGCTTGAGGCACAGGTCAGAGGGATGGGAAGGTGCACTATGTTTAGGATTGATTGTGCAAGCATGTGAACAGTTTTGAAATATGCTGCATGCCTGTTAAAGTCTGTTAAATCCAACTCTGGTGACTCAGCTCTCACACCTCAAGGAAGTCTGAAACTTTGCTGTCTAGAACAGAAACAGACAAGCCGAGACCCTTACCTATTGAAAGCTGTGGTGGAGGGCCAGTGCTGCCCTAAAAGAGGATTGAATCTGCAGGGGAGCTATGTACAAAGCACTGCCAAGAGAGACACGTCTACCACATCCAGCTCTCTCCAGCAGCTGAAGACCCTTGTGTCTGATCCTCCTCCTCAGCCCATTGTCTCTGTACAGTTTTTATTCCTGGAGGAGTCCAGCTGCTACTATTCCATTCACTCCAGTACCTGCTGAAAACAGATTGGCCCATATCCTGTTGACCCTTGTCCCCCAGGGCATCCTAGTTCATGAGAAGAGGGACAAAGAAGCCTTGTGATCATCAAGTCCTAATCAGCAAGGACTTGATGTCCCTAAGAAGCACTGGTAAATATAACCCTGCCCCAAATCTTGCCTGTGAACTTCAAAAATAGCAGAAACCCTCAGCCTCTGCTGACTCCATGGGATCTGTAGGCATTTGTTCCTGCTCAGACCCAACTGGTGTGAGTACAAGCTTCAGCATAGTCCCTTTGCCTTTGACACTTCTTTTGTTGAATACAAACAATGTTATGCTTCCCCAGGTCTTTTGGATATTCTCAGAAGCATGCAGCCCTGGTCCCTGCAGCTGCCCTGGCGGTTGGAGGGATGCTGGTTTACTGGCTGAGGTCTAGAAACAAGATCAAGACTATTGAAATGGGTGATGGATGGTGGGGCTCAGGTGAAAGACCCGTAAAAGGGAAAGAAGATGAAAGTATCCGTCCCTTCAAGATTGAAACATCTGACAAAGAAATTGAGGTACTGGTGGCTGGGATGTAAGAGAGGCAGAATGCTGCAAGGTTGAGCCAGTTCATCACCCACCTTGCTTTGAGGAGAACCCTTGGGGGTGACAGCAGTGCACCAGCCAGTGCAGCTACCTAGATGATGCTCTGGCTCGCTGCCCTTTATGAATGGGATTTGAGCTCAGATTCATTGCAATGGCCCATAAAGCCCTTCTGAGATCACAGACCCTACATGCAACCTGGGACTTCTCCTGTGGAAAGGCCATACTGGGCAGCAGTCAGTCAGTCTGCAGATGATGGAGTGGGGTGGGAGGGTGTCAGGACAGCAGTGGTACTGGTGGGGGAGGACTGAGGAGCTTTCACAGAAGGAAGGGTTGGAAGGGTGAAGAAGGGTGGGGGTTTGACTGAGTCACGGCACCTCTCTCCCTACATGCAAACATGTCCCTACATGTCCCTATCTGGCCAACTAGCATTTGGCAGCTCAGGCTGAGCTGCTTTTTGCCCCAGCCAGCTCTTAATGCCAAAAGCCTAAAGCAAGTTAGCAGCAAGGCTAAGAGTAGGACCCTGTACTCACTGCTTCAGGAGGGCTCGTGGTGTCCCAGAGAGCAATACAAAAGCCGGCAGGGCCAGGAGAGCCCATCCATGCTCCCCTTGGTGTAGGGCACATATGAGCTTCTGGCCAGCCTCACAAGAAGGGCTCCCTTCCACAGGATCTGCACCGGCGCCTGGAGCAGGCCCGCTACACACCACCTTTGGAAGGGGCTGCCTTCCACTACGGCTTCAACTCCAGCTACCTGCAGAAGGTGGTGGCCTACTGGAGGAACCAGTTTGACTGGCGCAAGCAAGTAGAAGTCCTGAACAAATACCCTCATTTCAAAACCACCATTGAAGGTGAGGGGTCTCTGTGGCTTGAGCAGATCTTACTCTGAAAGAGAGAAAGGGGTGATTTAAGAGGTTACAATATTTAAGACAACACTATGTATAAAAGCTTAGTGATATGAGTAAAATATCACTAGTGATGGCTATATTATTAACAACATTCTATAGATTAAGACCATTACACAGTGGCAATAAGATTACATCTGCTTCAAGATGGGCTTCATTTGGCCCTGAACCTGTGCTAATTAATGATCTTTTCTTCTGCTATGGCCTTGAAGCCGCCTTGAAAATTGCAAAATTTACCCACGCTCTGGGGCTTGAAGATCCAATACCACCGCATAGTTTAGCCAAGTGAGGTTAGCCGGAACTGCAGGTTAAACTTCTATGCTACTCATGTAAGTGCAGCTCTACTTATATATCGTGAGACCAGTTTCTCAGGAGGTGGATGCTCAAACTCCTGTGACTCCAGTATCTGGGGCTGGGATCAATACCTGTGTCTGTATGTAAAAGATGAAGTGTAGGTACAATACCAGGCATCCCTTTCAGCTATGCATCTTCCTGCCATGGATTCTGTAACTTCTGATACAAATTATAATAACACAATTTTGCCACCTGCCATCTTCAGTGCCCAGAGCAGAAACTGTGTGGAACTACAGCTTTAATTTATCTGTTTTGGATGTGTGGCAGGGATCGAGATCCATTTTATACACGTCAAGCCCTCCTACGTCCCTCATGGTCGAGCTGTTCAACCTCTGCTAATGGTCCACGGCTGGCCTGGTTCCTTCTATGAGTTCTACAAGATCATCCCTCTGCTCACAGAGCCAGCCAGCCATGGCATGAATGAGGGTGATGTGGTGTTTGAGGTCATCTGCCCATCCATCCCAGGCTATGGCTTCTCAGAGGCATCACACAAGCAGGGTAAGTGATGAAAAGGCTTCATTGAAATCGCAAGGGTTTTGGAATGACACTTCAGCCAACCCTGGGCGCTGCAGTTTGTGAATGCAGATGCTTAGCTCTGTGTTAACACCCATGTGGCTGAGGCTCTGGGGCTGGCTGTGGAGATTTGGAAGGCATTGGTAGCTGGAAGCCAGGTCTGATTCACACTTTCTCCACCTTCCACTGAATTTCTATCATCTTGAGTTCACTTTGTCGCCAAGGAGTGAGACAGAGCAGCATAGCGCTCTGTGCCTTGACAGAGCAGCATACTCACATACCTCTGCCAGGCCACAGTCTTTGGCTAGGGGATGAACACCAGGACAAACAGGTCTCCTCTGTTTTTCTCTACCTACAGGGTTTGACAGCATAGCAGCTGCTCGGATATTTCATAAGCTGATGAACAGATTGGGCTTCAAGGAATACTACCTACAGGGAGGAGATTGGGGAGCTCGCATTACCACAGACATGGCCCAGATGCTGCCACAGTGAGTAGCAAAGGCAATCAGTGCAGAGAAGACACCTCCAGTTCTTATCCTATCTCCTGGCTCCATGGTCCTGGTCCTGCTCTCTGTTTGCCCTGCCTCTCATTCACTTACGCTCGATTTCCTCCAGGGATGTCCCCACACCTGTGGATTCAGTTGTATTCATATGCTTTGCATTGATATTGGCACAGTTCTCTTGCTTTCTAAATTTCAGAGCTGTTTGGCTTCTCTGTCACTAGCTTAAGGAGACAGATCCTCATTCTAAATCAGGAAGGAGATAAATTTAAAATCAGCAGGGAGAAAAAGAAGGAAGGAGCTCAGCCTTTCAGCAGCTGAACAGTACCATGAAGTATAGAGCTTTCCTATAGAAAATGCAGAGTTGAGACTGATTGAAGAAGAAACACAATACCTTCCTTACAAGATGGCATCACAGCTCATTGTTTAGCATTGAATGAAAAGCAGGCACCACAGCCATGCTTAGGTCAGAGAACAGATAAACTGAGAAAGCTCTTAAAGCCTTCAGATTGCAGGCTGAGCAGCTCATGTTCCCAATTGCAGTTGTGCTTCACAGCACCCAGAGCACCGTGACCATGTGTGATCCAATCAGGTTTTTCAGAAAATACCCAGTGCAGCCTGTTCCTATAGCACAGAATGACATTAGATCAACAGCCACAGCCACCAGCATGGATATACCACATCCAGAAACTGAGTACCTAAAGCTAACATCATACCAGTGGCACAACTGGATGGAGATGGCACCAGATGTACCATTTCTAACTCACATAATTACATTTATTTTCCAATCATGATGAACCTGAAGGGCTTTATGTATTTTACTCTGTAAAATATTTCTATCACAGCTCCAGTCAGACTTATTTTATAGAAATCTGGAGATAGACAATCACTTGATTTAACCTTCTATTCATTAACTTAATTTCAGGTCCGTGAAAGGGCTTCATCTGAATCTTGTCTTCATTCCCAGAAGAGGTTTGGGAAGGATGATTTCTGTAATGCTTGGGGCTTATGTACCATGGCTCATAGGCCTCACTCGGGAAGATGTTCGCCGTATATACCCTTACGTCCAGAAGAATATATACGACCTTCTGCGAGAGTCTGGATACTTACACATCCAAGGCACCAAACCAGACACTGCAGGTAATTAAACTTCTATATATCCCTCTGAACATTGTATAATAACTGCTCATGGTATATAAAGACATAGCTGAGCAAAGGCCAACTGTGTTTGGGAAGCAATGAGTTGTGGTGACTGAATGTAAGACATGGGGACAAGAACTGTGTAAAAGGAAGTTAAGGAGAACAGCTTAAAAAAAAGATAGAGAGTACAAATACCCCTGCTCAAGGTCTTTTAAATGGCATGCCACATCTCTTGGGGAAATAACTCTTCTGCAAAAAGCCCCTTAAAATAAAGCACAGGGTCCTGAAATTGGAGCTTCTAGAAATAAATCTGGGTGAAAACAATAAAAAGATCATAAGCAAGTGCAATGGGAAACTTGCAGGAAGGTACACACAGCCCTAACACCTGAAAAGCCAGAAGCCTGACAAAGTGAGGCCAGTAGATGAGGAGCCTGAAGAAAGATATAGCCATCTCAGGAAAGTTAAATGAATGATTTGCATCAGTCCTCCCTAGTGAGGACTATGGGGTTTCCCTTTAATGAAATAAGCCTTCATCAGGAAAGACAGCGGAGCTGTCTTAGACTCCTGTCAGATGTGGAGACTGTAAAATGAATAGCACCCCATCATGGCAATTCACTGAAAAAAGAAAAAACTCAAACTGAAACATGAATTAATGCCTAGTCTGTTGCTTGAACTGATTGCAATACCAAAGAAATAAAAGGAGACAAACAAGACACCAGCTTGTTTTCTTGGGCTTTTTAAGAGCCAAAAGTGAAGGTAGACCCAGAAAAACAAAGACCAGCCTGTCTAGTCACTGACCAGAAAACGAGCAGAACTGTTTCAAAGAGAAGAATAGGTTTACAAGTGATAATATCACAAGGAAATCACGCTTCAAAAATCAGAGCTCTGTCAGAATCAAAGAACTGTGGATCCAGTAACTGAACATATTTAATTTCCAAAAAGGTTTTGTTGAGGTTCCTCCCACAGTGCTCTTAACTAAATTAAACTGCCTCAAGAAAAGGATTAAGATCATGGATTAATAACTAGTCAACGTGAGAATCCACTCATAGGAATAAGTAAGCAAGTTCCAGGGGAGGGAGAGTAAATAAAAACCATATGCTGGCACCTGTCCATTTCAACATGATCCCAATTTCTCTACAGTTAAAAGTTAACCATTAAGTGAAAATCTGACAGCTATCCAGGCTTTGGTTTACCCTAAAGATAACTGCAGAGAGTTGCAAAAACATTTAAGTGACTGGTTGATTAAACGGGCCAATAAAAACTGATGTCAACAAAGTCCAAAGCAATTTAAACAAGGAAGAAAGCCACAATGGGCTCAAGTTTGGCTGCTACTGCCATATGAGAGAATCCATGAGTCATGGACAGGACTTTGAAATGCCAGCCGGCTCAGAGTTCAAGGGAATCTTACGAACTTAAGAGTTCGCAAAGAGAAAGCAACTTAAGAGAACTTAAGGACTTAAGAGAAAGCAAAAAGAGACTTAGACAAATACTAAACCCACAATATTTAGAACCTGTTGCACCCCTGTTCACCCTGTTTCATAAATGTATTTTGGAATCAGAAAAATGCAGGAAGGGGAGAAAAGGAAAACTGGAGTGACCGAGCAGCTTCTGTACAAGCACTGTACATAGTCAAGGGCTTTTCAGCCTGGAAAAAGAAGAGCAGGGATTTTGTAACACACTAAAATTGTGAAATGTAGAAACTGAAGAGGGGAAAAAAAAATATCTATCTCCTACTCAGTCTGAAGAAATACCTACATTGTCAGTTTAGTTCTCATTAGGCAGGTTTAAAGCAAAGCTTACAGTATTTCCATTTACCACAAGTTGTAGGACCTAAGATGTGATACAGGGTGAAAGACAAACTGCAAACAAGACCCGTATTTCTGAGCATCTAACCTGTGGATGTTGAATACAGTAGTTCAGAGGCAGCTTTCAGCCCAGAAAATGCTCATCTCCAGATGGGTTACATGCTAGTTGGCACATTTCAGCCTGTCCTGCTTGTCAAAGCATTTAAATGGCTGCGATCTGTAGCAAATCACTCCAGGCCTGCCAGCACAGGAAAACTGTCGTACCAATGCACAAATTTACTTTGCATTTGCTATGTCCGCTGCTAAATTGAGACCATGTTGTGCATCATCTTCTACAAAGTCACTCAGTGCTAAAATGCACGTGGAGCTGGCACTACCAAGTATGCTGTAAACTACAGCCTGGGGTATGATACAGGAATTTCCCAAGGCAAGCCTCCTTCAAGACTCAAGTAATCCCTGTCCCAGTTTTACAAGTAAGAATGCAGATACAATATGCTGTGTACCTGCTGTGTTTATAATATTTGCTAGTGTTCCCCAAAGCCAGAAATAGGTAACAGATATACAACACTCCACCATTTAAGTTAGATAAAAAGTGATGAACAGCATTCATGGTCCTGGTTATACACCCTAAGCAGGATGCTGCTCCAAATAGTTTATTGGAAATGTCTCTTCAGAGTATAATCCCTTTACACCTGAATTTGCGCCTCCTGCCACACATTAGCAAGAAGCCAACAGGACTTTCTTAGCTCCTAGCTTCCTTTGCATAGGAATTACCCAAGTTTGCAGCCAGTTACAGCTGGAATTCCATTGGAGTGAATTTCTCAAGGACAAAGTACTTCCAGGGCTACTGAAATACTGGCTCTCTACTGAATTCTCATAGAAAACTCTGAAGAACTCATTAAAGCCCAGTTTAACTTTCACTGAAGTATTGCAATGCCAGACAACTGCAATAGCTCTCCTGTTCTCTGAATTAGGTTGTGGAGTGAACGACTCCCCTGTGGGGCTTGCTGCGTATATTTTGGAGAAATTCTCTACCTGGACAGATAAATCATTTCTGCAGAAAGATGATGGGGACTTGGAAAGGTAAGAAAACAGATGCTCTTCCCTAACAACACTCATTAAAAGAACGAGTGACAAAAACCTATGAGGAGAGAGGCAAAAGACTGGCCAGTCAAAGCTGCATTTTAAGCATGAAAGATTACATGTGATAAGTAGTAGTTTAAGTTGCAGGCAGACTGCCTGCAAACTACTGCTTGAGCACCAGGCAGTTTTGGTCTGGGAACATAGGTGTCTATTTGCTACTTGAATATAAGTGGAGAACAAGAGGAAACAAGGGCACTGCAGGGCATGATCACAATACAGCATACTGAGAAATAGCTTCCAATGAAATTTTTCATCTTTCTCACTCAACAGAAAATACACTCTTGATGAGCTTCTGACCAACGTGATGATTTATTGGGTGACAGCCTCCATTGTGCCCTCAATGCGATTCTACAAGGAGAACCTTTCAAAGGACCCTACTCTAGCTCTTAACTCCAGGTAATACAGAACCACCAAGTTCTGCTTACTTTTGAAAAATATAGTTAAGGGTCACTTTCTTTTCAAATTATAATTCACATGGGAGCTTGTGGCCAACACAATGCAGACTTATCCAAGTATATTCACTCTTGTTTGTGATCAAAATACAGGTCATATACCTATTCACCAAACAAATGTAATCTGTAGCTCAGTTCAGTAAAAAACAAACCGAAAAACATGAGCATTTCTAAAAGAGAAGTTTAATATGAATTAGGAAAGATGTGACTCACTGGTAGATAAACTAAAATCTACAACTGTTGAGTACAAACTTGGAGAAGCAATTTGGAGAGCAGTACTTGAAACGCAGCACCTTCTGACAGCTACTGGCTTCAAGAATATGGGAGAGGCTGATGGGGAAAATGCTGCTGAGCAGAATTCTCCAGGTGATTGATCATGCAAACAAATAGGGGAGTCCTTTTCTCTGTAGACTGAACCAGTTTGCCATTCCTCTCAAGAGTGGTTTCTTGCACTGGCACTACGAATTCTAAAGTAAGCATGAGCTAGCTGGTTTCAGGCTTTCCCAGAGGTGTGACATCTTGCCACATGTCACAAAACATGTACAAAAGATAAGCTTAAAAATCTGAAACATTTCAAGATTGAACTGGGTGCACAGTTGGCTTTACTTTGCGCTTTGGGTGTAACACTTTTAAAATCAAGGAGATCCAAATGAAAGCAAAGCTCTTCAGCATAATGCAAGACCACAAAATGGTTTCTTGCGGTAAACTTCTCCAGCTGACTGTGGCAGCTACCTGTCAGAAGGGTGTTATAGACTTTCCCCGCTACTTGCTCCAAAAATGCAGTTAACCAATGTCTTCTAGGTTTGGAGTACATGTTCCCACAGGGATTGCAGCCTTTCCTCAGGAGTTAGCACATACACCACAAGTCTGGGCAAAGGAAGTCTACAAGAACATCATCACTTACTCTTACATGCCACGTGGAGGGCATTTTGCTGCCTTTGAGGAACCAAGGCTTCTGGCACAAGACATCATAAACTTCGTCAGAAAGGTGGAACACCTGTGAGGCTGCAGTTTAGATATGTACACAGAATGGAGGCAAGTTGGTTTGCCACCAGCAGAAGCTTCACTTTGCCAGATATTAAATAAATCCAATGCAACCACATATAGAAGACAGCATTTTATTTGGATAATAATTATAGTACTAAATTTGTTAATTAAGCTCTAAAACCCTTAAGAAAAAAGAAATTTAAAAGCATCTTGTCTTCTTTCATACCCAGCACATCATTGCTGCATTCAGAGTTCAAGTATAACAGAATATGTAAACAGTTTAATGCAGTAACATTGCACTCATTTGGGGAAGAGAGTAGAGAGGAATGGGGCCCTTGTTCCTCAGAACCAAGGCTTCTGTTCAAAAGCTTCTTTAAATACTTGAGTGCTAGCATTCTTAAATACGCAGAACAAGCAGCTTTGGTGGAAGGGTTTTGATCTCCTGAGCATACACACTCCTACATTCAAGGTATGTTTCATTCAAGAGACCTGCGGTTATATATTCAAGTAGGCAGCTGCACATAAGACCGCTTTCTTCATTCTAGCGGTTTTTCCCCTAGAGCAAGCTTTAGCAGTTACTACACATTGTAAACAGTTCTTAATGGATAGGCAGAGACAGCACCCCTAGTGGACTCCAAGCTCAAAATTACCAACTTAATTTCCTCCTAGTTCTATAATCTCATTCCACTCCAAAAGGTCAAAGTTAAAAATATGCACCAAGTGCAGAGTGCATCAACCTTTACCCTCCTTTCAAAAGATTTTTACCACCCTATTGTGCAATATTTATCAGGAAACCGCTAGTGACCTTGCTACCAGTATGATGATTGTGTTTCTCTTCAAACAGGATAGAGCTCTTTGTAGCTATCAGGCTCATTACATTACAAATACATATCCATCCGGCTGAAGATAACTACAACAGATATCTAATCCTGACACAGTGTGCTCCAAGGTTTCTCTCCCTCCCTTTCTGTCCCATTCTGCATTAGACACCAGGCCAGAAGGGCTTAAATTCTGCTTCCAAGTAACACATTCTGACTTAGAACAGGAATTGACAGGTAGATGTAGTGCTGAACTTGATCATACTTCCCTCACCACTTCTTCCCACTTCAGAAACATTTAGAGTCTAAGACTTCTAAAAGTAAAAGTAAGCAAGAAACTAACTGTTGTTTTAGGTCAGAATATTCTAGTATATTGAGGCTGGAAGTCCTAATTGCCTATGAAAAGGGTTAGAGCAGAAACTGCTTACTTTTAACTATGCATCTGATTGTCAGGGCTGCTGGACTAAAGGTTGGTAAAAAATAAAAAAAAAAGAAAAAGAATAGGTAGATGTGCTTCCCTGCCTCCACAGTACTGTTCAACCTATTTTCAGCACCAGTACAAGACACTGCTAGGTACCTAGACATCCCAATTGCTGTGAAGTCCCACTCTTTGGATTACTAAGTTAAACCTCAGGAGAAAGACAATTGTATCCAGTATTTGCCAGTTCAACAAGTATGTGGCAGGAAAGATTTACTCCCAACCCACTAATTCATTTCCACAACTCAGGTCCCTAAAGAATCACTTATCTGTGTGCAGCTGTGCCTTAAAGGGTATTTGCTTTCAACAATTCAGAAAATGAAGACAGATGAACACAGCTGAGCTAAATGAAGGCAGTAGACGCCCTGGAGAAAAGATCCAGATAGACAAGAATACATGGTTACATTTGATAAAGTTATCCTCACTTGAAGCAGCACCAAAGGTTATTGAATATTCTATTAACGTTCTACAGATCACACGTCATTCATGAAAGCCTTTGAGTGTCACTGGTGCTTGAAACCAGACATAGTCCTCCCAGTCAGAACTCATATGCTGAGGAGGCAAGGCACTTATGTTGATGTCTCCATCACAGGACAAGTTAACAGTCAGTTTCCTCCCTCGAGTTGGCACTTTATAGTTGAGCTTGGGCCGGAACCAATCAACACCACAATCGCGGTGTCCTTGGAGCATAACAACAGTGCCCATGGCAGGGAGAGCCTTAAGTTCACTGAAGACATCTGCAACAAACAGCGAGTGGAAGAGCTTGCGAACACAGGATGCAGTTTTCAGGCTCTCTTCAGCACTGCCTTCAAGGATGCCCTCTAAGTTGAGCTCATACAGCTCCTTGGGGCTCATGACATTGCCTCCAAGTAGAATAAGAACCCGAGGAACCAGTGTCAGTCTAAACATTACTTCCAAGTGCTGGAGCACCCCCTCCAGCTCCATCAGCACCTGCTGGCACTTCTTGCTTGCCAGGTCCATGGACACTGGCTTCTTAATCACATCTCCACCCTGGGGAAAGAAAAAAAAAGAGAAGGAAAAAAAAAAAAAAAAAGATTAGTGCATTTAATTATTAGGACATATTAGTCCTAATACACTCTTCAGAAAGTATGGCACATCCCTGAAAGTCAAGGAAGGTTCAAAGGTTTTATGCTCCTTTTAAAAGATACAGGCATCCACATATAGAACCAGAAGATCCAAGAGGACCACAAAAGGAAACTCTATCGCTACTCAGTTTGAATCTGAATCACAGTACTGATGAATTCCCACTAGAATTAGAAGCCCCATCTTTTAAAGCACAGTTATCACTAGTGTCCTGGTTTCAGCTGGGATAGGGGTATTCCATACCACAGCACGTCATGCCCAGTATATAAACTGGGGTGAGTTACCCAGAAGGAACCGATTGTTGCTCGGGTCAGGCAGGGTATCGGTTGGCAGGTGGTGAGCAATTGTATTGTGCATCACTTGTGTTTATTGTTTGTTTTTCCTCTTCCCCTACCCTTTTAGTTTTATATTCTCTCCCCCTGTTATTTCCTCTATAGTAGTATTATACTGCTCTTATCTCAGCCTGTGAGGTTTACATTCTTTTGATTCTCCTCCCCACCCTACCTGAGGAGGGGGAGAGTGAGCGAGCAGCTGCGTGGGGCCAAGTTACCACCTGGGTTTAAACCACAACAACTCCAAAGCCTCTTATTTTTTATTTCCTGAAGAGCTGTTTGAGTAACAAACAAAACAGTGACATGATTTAAGCAGAAAACAGGACAAGAAGTGAATAGTGACTTGTTAAGACCTTCAGCCACCCAATCTATAGGTTTGGGTTGGTTTTTGTTGTTTCGAATGAAGTTGTGGCAACATTTAAGGACGCAACTACAAGGAGCACTTTAGAAGCAGCTGACCCATTAAACGGGAGTTACTGAGCCATAGCGGTTAACTGACAGGCAGCACCCCAGGGCTCCCCCCGGCCGCCCCCTTGGCCACCTCACCTTAGCCGCCCGCCGGCAGAAGTAGGCGAGCTGCTCGTAGGGCAGCGGGAGCTGGTGCCGCTGGTGCAGGACGTGCTTGAGGAGCTCGCAGGCGAAGCGGCAGCAGCTCTCCCGGCTCACCGCGCCCGGGAACACGACGGACACCGAGGGGCAGGCCGCCGCCAGCGCGCTCCGCCGGGGCCACATCCCGCCGCCGCGCTCCAGGCCCGGGGGCGCCTCAGAAAGGAGCAGCGGGGACGGCGGAGAGGCAGGAGCAGCCGCGACACGGCCAGACGCCATTTCCTGGCCGGCGGCCGGCTCGGATTTGAATGGCCGCCGCCGCGGAGCAGCATGGGAGTGGCGGAGAGCCCGCCCCGCGCGGCTTCCGGCGGCGCCTGCGCCGTGCCCGGTGGGAAGGAGGCGGGTTCCGGCCTGGGGGGGGCCGGCGGGCAGGGCGGCCCCGGACCGACCTGCGTTTGTGCGCGGGGAGCTAA
Organism: Strigops habroptila; assembly: GCF_004027225.2. Taxonomy (NCBI): domain Eukaryota; kingdom Metazoa; phylum Chordata; class Aves; order Psittaciformes; family Psittacidae; genus Strigops; species Strigops habroptila. Next base: position 23,730,662 of record NC_046359.1, on the reverse strand, counting down.
ACGAGGGGCTGCAGCCGGGGATGCTCCGTGGGGCTACGAGCGCCGCACTGAGGAGGCACCGCAGTGCCTGTGGCGGACCCGGGTGCCCCAGCCTGGCCACGGCACCGTGAGCTGCGGCTGCCACCTCGCAGGGCTGCCCAGGCGGCTCCGGAGAACTGGCGGACTGGATTCCCCCCGCTCAGAGCACGGCTGGCAGGTGCTGGGCAGGGAGGGGGCAAAGCCCCGCCGGGCACCCCCGGGCCGCTGGGCTCCCTGCACCCCTGACGGGCAGCCCCGCTGGCTCCGGTGCAGCGCAGAGCAGCTCCCGCCGCCCCGCGGCGGGGCGGGGCGGGGAGCGTGCAGCGGGTGGGAGCTGCCGTGTTTGGAAACAACGTGGCCGCAGCCCCATTGGGTGCCGCCCCACCGCAAGCCACGGGGAGGGCGGTCGCTCCGGGTGGCGGGAGGAGCCGTTGCCCGGTGCTGGCGGAGCGAGGTTACCGTGCTGCAGCCGTGGCTGCGTGCTGTAAGTGCCGCGGACCGTGAAAGTTAAACAAACACTAATAAAGCGTCGTCCTCCCGAGGGGATGCGGCGGGCGGCAGGACGGGCTTCTGGTACTGGTGTGTCGTCCCCACCCCCGGCGGGAGATAAAGGCATCCTTTGGGGTAGCTCCGTTCTGGGCTGCTGCCTCCACGTATTTCATCAGCACCTCAGTGCCAAACACCTCCAAAACCGCCCGTCAGAACGGGTGCTGATAGCTCGCTGTCACCGAGCAGGGCACCCGGGGCTCTGCCCCGGGGCAAAGCCGGCGAAGTGCCGGAGGGGACGCCCGGGGGCACCGGCAGATCCCGGAGGTCAGGGACCGGGGAGCGGCGGCTCCCTGTGTGTTGTACACCGTGTCCGCCAGGCGGCGCCGCCTCCCTCAGACTCCAACTCCCATCCGTCCCCGCGGGGGGAGCCCATGAAGGATGAAGGGGGCGCGCCGCGGCGCACGCTGGGAGCTGTAGTTCTGAGCGCGGCGCTGCAGGCGGGCGGCGGGCGGGACTCGGTTTCCCGTGGCGCCGCGCGGCAGTTGCTGACGCCGGGGCCGGGGCGGTGGGACCGGGGAGGGGAGCCCCGGCAGGGAGCGGGCGGCGCACCGGGGCGGCGGGGCCGCGCCGGCCGCCATGGATTCAAGGGTGTCGGAGCTGTTCGGGGGCTGCTGCCGGCCGGCGGGCGGCGGGGCGGGCGGGGCACTCCGCGGGCGCGGGGGGGCCGCGCCCGGCGGCTGCAGCTCAAAAGCGAAGAAGAAGAACGGGCGGAGCCGAGGGGGCAAGGCCAACAACCCGCCGTACCTGCCGCCTGAGGTGAGCTCCCCGGCCCGGCCAAGGGCCACCGCGTCCCGTCAGCCGCGGCGGGGGTCGCCCCCCGTCCCGGGGCCTGGCGCCACGGGGGCCCGCGCCGCTCTTGTCAGGGCCGGGCAGGGGCCGGAGGGGCGGTGTGTGTGTCCCAGGGGGTCGGTGCGGCGCGGGCCGCCCCGCACCCGAGCGGGTTCGGTCGCGGGTCAGGCGGGAACCAGTTTCTGGAGAGGCTCGGCCGAGGGTCCCGGCGGTGCTGGCGCGGGGTCGCGCCGGGCTGGGCCAGCAGCCCTGCGGGCCGTCCTGCGGCCCCGCCAACCGAGTGTCCTCCTGCCCCACGGTCTCCCCTCCGGGGTTTGACGTGGCAGCGGGCAGTGCTTGTGTCCCCGGTGCCAGCGGGCGCCCTGCGTGGTCTGCCAAGCCCTGTCCGTTAGTAGCACCTCGCTGCCTGGTGCCCGTCTGCCGTCTGGGAACTGACTAGGTTTGGAAACAATGCTTTGCTTAGCTCGTAGTGCCGAGCATCCTGTTCGCATCTCTCCCCGAGAGCCGATCTGGTGGGTGTAAGTCCCTTTCCAGCTGCCAAACTCAGACATTGCTCAGCAGGTGCTAGTGACTCCCTTCACAGCTAATCTGGCAACTGTTTTCTTACATGGAGATGCAGATGGTACTGACAGAGTATGAGGCACTTGCCTCTTGCAGCAGGAAGAAGTGACATCGGTAGGAAATGGTAGGAAATGGGCAGTCTAATAGGACTCTGGGGAGCATCACATTGCCCCGGAGTCAATTGCTTGGCCCCGCTCTATAAGCCTTCTGTAAAATACATAAGAGCCTGTGCTTGGAGGGAGCAATTCCTCCACAAGGCAGGGCTGTGACTCTTGGCAAGAAGGGAAAACAGCGCTTTGCTACTGTTAGATGTTCTCCACGGGCAGTACTGTACTTTGCAGCTGCAGTTCAGTTTTTGTTCCTTTGAGCTGGAGGCTGGACAGCCCCCTGTGGTTTCAGCACAGCTTCCTGTCCCCGGCTGCCCTGTGCAGTATGTGGTCCAGCAAGTCTAGGCTTGTTGCTTTTCTAGTCTCAGCTGCCTTGAAGGAGACCCACACCCTTATTTAGACGACAGCTCAGTATGTTAATGTGTTTTTCTTCGAGCTGGAAAGCTGGTAGATGGTAAGAGAGGAAGACTTCCACAAGTACCTTTTTCTCACTGCGTAGCTCTGGTGCCCGAGAGCTGAGCTGACAATCCTGAATTTCCCTCTGTTGGCCTTTTGCCACCATAAGCAGTGCTGTGGTTAGGACCTGAGCTAGAAGGCAAGGAAAGGGCTATTGCCTCTTCTGACATGTAAATAGGTGTCCAGAGGAAAAGGAAGTGCTTAGTGTTGGTAGCCCCATTTAGTGTGCCAAAGTACTTAGCTTCCTGGAGGTTTCAGCCCTTTCTCAGTGGTCCTTATACCAAATCAGTGGGAAAATTACTTCAATATTGGCTACAGGTTCTCACTGGGAAGCTGGTGCCTGTTGTGGTTGGAGCAAGCTTGATGAGTACATGGGCCTTTCTGTGTCACCCCAGCCCAGCTTCAGTTCTTCTGAGCACGTTGTGTACACAGTCTTGATCAGCTCTGCTTCTCCAGAACTGCCAGGCCAGTGACCAGCTTGCTCTACTGCAAAGAAGTCAGTGGCTTGCTTCCATATGTTTGTAGTCCTTCTCTCTTGCAGAGAGATGATACACAAGGATATGGAAAGGAGTCAATGAAAAACTAATTGAGGGAGGGTATCAGTGTGCAGGCGAGGAGGCAGTGACTTTTGTTCCCAGTCCCCTGTTTCTGTGCACATTGGGTGGATGGAAGCTGCTGGATAGTGTGGGAGTGGGATGCTGTGGGTGGCACTGTGGGTCATGGGTGGGTGATGGGGGAGACTCAATCATCTGCTGGTCTGTGCCTTTTTGAAACTGGAACTCTCTCTCTGTGGCTGTTAGACTGGCCCTATTCTTTACCAGCAGTAAAAAAATCCCCCCCCAAACAGTATTGCCTCTCTGTCCCTCTCTAGTTTTGTCTTCTGGTTTTCATTGCGTGAGATGCAAACAGTAGAAACAACTGAAAGTAAGTTCCAGTTGAGTGTAGGAATGAATGGCAGAAGAGGCCGTGACCTAACATAGTATATTTCTGCCAATCTCCCCCTCTGTGAAACTGTCAGCACGAGTTGCAGAGTATCTGGGCAGCTGATGCCTATGGAAGTCCCTGCTGGCACAGCATCTAACCTTTCTGTCTCATTTCATTCTCTGACCAGGCAGAAGATGGGAACATCGAGTACAAGGTGAGCCTTTTGAGGTTGCAGAAGGAGGTCTTCCTCCCAGAGTGTTATTTTACAGTGAGTAACTTCACCAAAGACAGCATATGGGGAACATGTGTAAGGAAGGGATGGAAAACTGGACACTGTACTAAGGAACTATCAGTCATCTTCTGTGTTTATGTGCCTAGCTCACTGTGCTGAGCTGGAAGAGTTTGATCTCGGGACTCATTTTTAGGAATTGTTTTAGGAGAAGAGACCCACTGTGTTTTTCCTGAAACCTTATTCCTTTTGAGAGAGAGGTGCAGGTGTCACTGATAATCATTTGCCACTTTCTTGTGGCTGTTCCACCGTTTGCACTCACTTGGTTTCTAGAGGTGGGCCCGAACTGGGGGCATTGCTTCATGGTGTTGGGCTAGGGAGTTGCTAGCTTGGGCGGTGGGATTCCTTCTGCACCCAGGCTGTGACTAAAACCAGCCCCTCTATTGAACAGCTGAAGCTGGTGAATCCCTCGCAGTATCGCTTTGAGCACCTGGTGACACAGATGAAGTGGCGACTGCAGGAAGGCCGAGGTGAGGCCGTCTATCAGATCGGCGTGGAGGACAACGGGCTGCTGGTGGGCCTCTCGGAGGAGGAGATGCGTGCTTCGCTCAAGACACTGCGCCGCATGGCAGAGAAGTACGTGTTCCCTTTCATCTGCAGGACCCGTAGGCATAAGCAGCCTCCAGTAGAGAGACTTTGCCCCAGGAGTCCCTTGGGGAGCCAATGGCTCCGTTCTGCAAAGCCTCCATATGACTGAAATTCCCTCATCATGAGGTTCTGGAAATGCAAAGGTGGTTACAGGGCTTTGAGCTGGAAGCTTGAGGCTCCTTCCCTTCTATCCCCAGCTTTCATCCCATTCACTTTGCTAGCTGTAATTCTAGAGGTGCAAGAGCTGCCGAATACAAGTGTGTCTCACCCCTTCCTTTCATGTTTGTGGCAGGGTTGGGGCTGATATTACGGTGCTGCGGGAGAGGGAGGTTGATTACGACAGCGACGTTCCAAGGAAGATAACAGAGGTGCTTGTCCGAAAGGTGCCTGACAACCAGCAGGTAGGGACCTGTGACTCAGCCATCCTCTCCTGCTAAACACTTACAAGCTTCATGTAAGCAGCTTCCTTTTGGGATGGGAGCCCAAACCCTAGAGGCACTGTGTCATAGATTGGCCCGTAGCAGATGCTTTAAAGAGCTGCCAGAGGGAGGCTTGATGATAATGCTTTTCATCTCCAAGATTGTGGTTGAGGCAGATACCAGAGGGGACATTGACTGGAGCACAGGTGAGAAATTATTTCACTTCTATGGCAACAGTTCTGATGCAGGCCAGTGTGCAAACAAGGAAGGATTTAGAGGTCCTGCTGTAACAAATAGCCTTTTTTATGATATCAAAGCCTGATGTGTCACATCACAACTCCAGAGCGTGTATCACAACTCCTGGGTAGTAGTTTGCTGGGAGCAAGAGCAGAATCTGAGCAAGATTACACTGCACAGTGTCCGTTGCAGAGAGGAGCTCCCTGAGGCACATCTCCCCTGCCATGTAGTGTTCACGCACACCCACCACGGCAGTGGTTCATGATTTCTCTGTTCTTCTTCCTGTAGTTCTTAGACCTGCGAGTAGCTGTGCTGGGGAATGTGGACTCGGGGAAGTCAACCCTGTTGGGTGTCCTGACACAGGGAGAGCTGGACAACGGGCGGGGCAGAGCGCGCCTCAACCTCTTCCGGCATCTTCATGAAATCCAGTCAGGGAGAACGTCGAGCATCAGCTTTGAGATCCTCGGCTTCAACAGCAAAGGAGAGGTGAGCTGCTGAACTGTGAAAGCTGGAGGAGAACAGAGCTACCCTCCTGTTACAACTCAGAGTAGGACATGAGGGTAGAGAGGTGACACAGCTCTGTGTGCTTTTAGCTGAACCAGAGTGCTACGTGTCCATTTGCAGCAGACATCGTGTCTTGCACCCGTGGTGATCTCACTAATTCTGAGGTCAAAGTGGATAGATAAGAGCTGAGTTTTCTTCACTTGCCTGCTGGAGCTCCTTTTCTCACCGAGTCCTTATGTCCCTCAGGTGGTAAATTACAGTGACTCCCGAACAGCAGAAGAGATTTGTGAGAGTTCTTCCAAAATGATCACTTTTATTGACCTGGCTGGCCACCACAAGTATCTGAAAACAACCATCTTTGGTCTCACCAGCTACTGCCCAGACTTTGCTATGCTGGTGGTTAGCGCCAACACTGGCATTGGTGAGTGTTGTCCTGCCTGCATGGATTGGTAGCAACACATGAAGAGAAATGGAGAATGGAGGAGTGAGTCCTTGTTAGCTGGGAATGATGGTCAGAAAAAACATAGTAGTCTGGAAGCCTCTACTGATTTCTTGTAAGCCAGTGCCTGGGAAGGGAGCAGAGCTAGGATCCTCTTAACAGCTGTAGCCAGCATTAAACTGTACACTGGACAGAGAGGCTTTGTTTGGAATTTGAGGCTGTGTTTGTCAGAAAACCCCCACAACTTTGGCATATTCTTAGAGGTGGCTGAATCCCAAAGCCTTGTAAAAAGGCAAGCTGGAATTCTCCCACATCTTTCCTTGACACTTTTGTGGCTGTTTTCTGGCAGACTGCAGCCCAAGAATGAAAACCACTGCATCTTTCTGAAACAAACAGATCAGTCACAAAAATCCATGGTGGTTTTTATTTTTTCTGGACTGATGTTTGCTTTTGTTTAAAAGAATAAATTTGCTTTTTCATTGCCTGAGAATCAGTTTCACTGGTTAGGGTGAAATCTCTAGAGTGGGCCTGTGGGAGAGCCAGGAGACATAGCTGTCCCATGAACAAGCAACAGTGATGTCTGCTCTTGCACCTACACTCTCACTTGTTTCCTGCAGCGGGCACAACACGAGAGCACTTGGGCTTGGCCATGGCCCTCAAGGTCCCCTTCTTCATTGTCATCAGCAAAGTTGATTTGTGTTCAAAAGCCACCGTGGAACGGACAGTGAAGCAGCTGGAGCGAATCCTGAAACAGCCAGGCTGCAACAAGCTCCCCCTGCTTGTGAACTCAGATGACGATGCTGTTACAGCAGCACAGCAGTTTGCACAGTCTCCCAAGTAAGGGACCATTCCTTTCTTCTGCTGGGAGCCCACAATTCAGACTGGGCTACTGTGTGGAGCTGGGGAAGGGTGGCCACATCTTTAATATCTTGTCTCCTCATCAAGTGTCCTACCTTTGCATTCTCCAAGAAGGCATTTTTCCCTCCCAGGCCTTTTTCTGGGCTCTGGGTGCAGAACGTGCCCAAGGCTGCACTGGAGTTACTTCTCCATGACAGAATTGTGGGTTAGCAGGGGATCTGTGCCTCGACCAACCATTGAGTAAGAGGTTACTGCAAAGTTGTCCAGCCCATGCGTCCTCCTGCTTGAGCCATTTATCACATAGTCTCTGTCCTTTTGCTGGACTTGGTAAATTCAGAATCCCATCCACCCTCTGCAGCTGTGCTCTGCCCTTCTGCTTATTCCTGTTTATTTGTATCTGACAGCATCACCCCAATCTTCACACTGTCCAGTGTTTCTGGGGAGAACCTGGATCTCTTAAAAGTCTTCCTCAACATCCTGCCTCCACTGACCAACAGTAAAGAGCAGGAAGAGCTAATGCAGCAACTAACAGAGTTTCAGGTGCGTAACGACAGTTTGTTTCCAGTTCTGGTACTGCAGTCATTCCTGTGACGTGTGACAAGCCTCCAGGGGATCTGAAAAGCTGGGGTAGGGATGTGGTGAACTCCTGGACTATTAGGAGACGTTAAAATAAAGAAAGGACTCAGTCTTTGGGGAGGAAAAAAAAAAAAGCCTGTTAGTCTAGGCTCTGTCCTAACCAAGGGATGCCCATCTCAGGGATAAGATTGTTTCTGTGGTTGCCACTTACAAGGCAGAAGTTCCTCTAATGGGAAGGTAGCGTGAGCTGGTGGAAGCTCCAACATGGTGTCTCTGGGCAGCAGAGAGCTTACCTCTGTCCACACAAGGGGTGGGCACCTTGTCCTCATCCTGGAGTGCTATTTCACAGCTGTCTGAGCAGCTTATTCTTGTTGCCTTGCTGCAGGTTGATGAAATTTATACTGTGCCAGAGGTGGGGACTGTGGTAGGAGGAACTCTATCAAGGTAAGTGAGGCCAGGCGGACAAATGCACCTGTGAATGGTTGCTGGAGTTCCCTCAGGGTTGGAGTCATCCACTGCAGATGTGGAAGTGGTGCAAGGCTCAGTGCTGACTGCTTCCACATGACTGAGCCAAGTGAGGGTAAAGCCCTACAGGGTGTTGGGAGGTGCCATGAGCAGATTATTGGTGGTGTGGTGGCAAGCAGAGAGTCTGCTCTAAAATTGCGGGATTGGGAATGTGACCTGTAGAGTGCTGAAGGAAGGCATTCTGGAACTCAGAGTCAGCAGAGGTTAGTCATGACCCTAAGATGTTGCTTTCCTCCTTCCACAAGCAGGGGGGAGGAAATGTGGAAGGACAAGTCCTCCAATCCCAGTAGAGGTTAACTGCATGCTACCCCATGAGAATGCAGCTGTCCCTCAGCGTTCAGGAGTGATCAGTTTGGCTACCAGCATATCCACACAGAATGGGTGTCAACCACAGTCTCCCCAGCAGAAACAGTGCAGTGTGGCAGAGCACTGGGGACAGTGGCCCCTGTCTGTACCTGGTATTCTTAGAAGTCAGTGTGGCTTTCACTCCTACTGCAGGAAATTCCTGTTCCCACCAGCTTTGCATCCCTGTTAGTTGGTCCTGGGTAAGAGTCCAGGGACACTCACCTCCTTGGCTGTGGGGATTTTTGAGGGGAGTTTTCCCTTGGAGGGTGAAATTTTTTCCTTGTCTCTTGATGAACTCTGTCCTCCTCTTCTTTCCTGCCCTGGGCAGTGGTATCTGCCGAGAAGGGGAGAACCTGGTGGTTGGTCCCACTGACGACGGGAAGTTCCTCCGGTTGAAAGTGTGCAGTATCCAACGCAACCGCTCCGCCTGCCGCGTGCTGCGGGCCGGGCAGGCAGCCACGCTGGCCCTCGGGCCCTTTGACCGCTCCCTGCTGCGCAAGGTGAGTCCTGCTGCTGCCAGGACTGGAGGCTTCCCTGGAGATCTCCCATTGGTAGGGTGGGAATGAAGTAGAGATGCCTGCAGGAAACTTGCTGGAAGGAGAGGAGATGGCCAGGCTGCGAAATAGGATGAGACAAGGCTGAGAATGGGATGCAAGTCCAAGTCACAGAATGGAGATGTGCTTGTGGTTTTGGGGGCTGTTCAGAAGCACGGAGACTGGCCCTAATTGGTCTGAGTTTTGGGTTGTTGTGCAGGGCATGGTCATGGTGAGCCCAGAAATGAACCCTACCATCTGCTCAGTGTTTGAAGCTGAGATCGTGCTGTTGTTCCATGCCACGACTTTCCGGAAGGGGTTTCAGGTGACAGTGCACGTGGGGAATGTGCGACAGACTGCTATTGTAGAGAAGATCCACGGAAAGGTAGGCATGGGAGGAAACGGGAGGAAGATGGACCTCCCTGTGGGGTTTGTTGGGATTCCACCATGCCCTTTAGTAAACCCAGGGGCTACTGGTATCTTCAGTAACTGTGTCCCTTCCCAGGAGTACACTCCATTTCTTTATCCTGCCTGCTTGGTTGCTTTTCTGCCCAGCATGTTAAAGAATTCCTTCCTCACAAAGTAAGCAGCATGATGGACTACAGTAAGACTGTGAAGGGAGGTGAACTGTCCATTGTTCAGAGCTAGTGTCTTCCTGTCTCACCTTATGCATATGATAATGGGAAGGGTTCAAGCCATGCAGTCTGAGGGAGGCAAGCTGTTCATTTACCTGATCTTCTTAGCATCCACATGGACCTCTCCTGCATGCGTTGAAATGGTACATGGGGTTTTAAGCTCTCCTCCTTTTCTTTTCAGGACAAGCTGCGGACAGGAGAGAAGGCAGTCGTCCGGTTCAGATTCATCAAGCATCCAGAATACTTGAAGATCGGAGCCAAGCTGCTTTTCCGTGAAGGAGTCACCAAAGGCATTGGGCATGTCACTGACCTCCAAGCCATCACCACCAAAGAAAATGGCCTGGAGGAGTCCCTGGGGCCTGCACAGCTGAGCTTCTGACTACCACTGCGTCAGAATGATCTCCACTCACCAACAACTGGGGAGAAGGATGGAAGCTCCTGTGGCTCTCTCAGTGATGCTGGGAGCTGCTGCTGTCCCATTCTAGCATGGGTGTCCCTCCTTCACACTGTGAGGTGGAACCTGGGAGAGTTTCTTGCATTCAGTGCCATACATGGGGCAAGTTAAGCATGTTGTCAACATCGCCTGCAGCTTTTGTTACCCTGCCCTCCTTCAGAATAGATCAGAGGCACCTGCAGACCTGGGCAGGCAAGTTCTGGCTTTGTTTACTGTTTGAAAATTACTGGTTGGGAGGAGCAGAACCCTTGAACACCAGCAGCGAAGGGATATTTTTCCATCTCTGACACAAGAGCTGGTCCCATTTCTGCTCTCCAAGTACAGGGTTGATAACAGTCCTCTCTTGAGTCATCATGCAGAACACCCTTCTGGGCAGGGGATGGAAGAGGCCCTGCCACCCACAGCAGGGGCTTGGTTGAGCCTCTCAGAATGCATTCAGGATACTTTTTAACCGTTTTAACCTTGGTTGGCTTTAATCTGCTGTGTCCCCATTTGTGTGTTGGTTTTGCATTACTCCAATTTGAGTGTCTTACTGTTGGACAGACGTCCTGTTCCCTACTCATATGTACACACTCTTTCAGCATCCCACTTTCTGACTCCTGGGAAGCTGTGACTGCTCCGAATGGTGCAGCCTCCCAATGTAACATGAAGGCAGAGCTTGCACTTGCATCTGCTCCTTGCTTCAGCTGGGCAGGAGGCTGTTCTGTGGAGAAGAGCAAGGCCTGCACCTATGCTGGTGAGTGCACGTTGTTTCCATGGATGTTTGGCTGACGGTGATATCTGTGCATTAAGAGCAGTGGTTTGCAGTGGGCTCCCTGGTGTGGCTGTTCCTGGTCCCAGCCCAGCTTGCTCCCCACATGCTTGCCTTAATGTGTGAGGAAGATGGGCTGTGTTATGAACACAAAACCAGGTGACTTTATTGTGCAGATGTGATTTGAAAGTGGCGTGACTTTATTTCTGTTTCTCTTGGAGGAAGAATTCTCTTTCCCTTGCCACTGGGGTTTGTTGTCAGAGGAAAGGTGATGTTGCCAGCAAGGACTCTGTGCACAAAGAGTGGAGCACGTTTGTCTCCCACTCGCTGTCGTGCAGGTCCCCTGTGTATCCTGGAGGGTGCAGCAGGGGCTGTATAGCTGTACATAGGCTTTTGGGTTTATCGTTGACTGTTAAACCGGATCTGTCTGCTGTGAGCAATAGGCCTTCAGCCAGCCCTGACTGAAGGGAAGAGCAAAGGCCCGTGATAGCACTTGGACACCCAAACAGCCCTTCTAGCATCATGAGAGCAAGTTCTGCTTTCTGGACTGCTGGCACAGGCAGGGCCTGCAGGGCTTAGCAGCCCATGGATGTCGCAAAGCAGCTTTCCACAGGGCAGGACTCCAGCAGGTAGGAAATGGTGGCTGCACCCTGCAAAGAGCACGCTAAGCCATGGGGAAGCCAGTGAAAACGAATTCAGGGGTAGTTCAGTAGTGACAGAGCTGCCTCTGTCCCTTCAGGGGAGCACTGACCCAGCTGAAAACTCTGCTTCTTCCCCATCAGCCCAGTCGGGAGACAGGAGCTGCCGGCTCAAGGTCACTGCTCAAGCAGGATCCCTCTTTCTTCCCATCCTGGCAACGTTCTGGGTATTACGGTGACATGGTCTTTCACCCATGCCTGCAAGAAGGCCCCAGCCACCAGCAGGCTCTTCCTTTTGATGCTAGTGAGTCACAAAGAAAGCTGCCTGGGGAGTGGGGGGGAAATCCAGCTGTTTGCAGCAGCCCTTGTGTTTTCTGCCCCAAAGCAGGTATGTGGTGCTGTGACCTCTGAAATAGCTGATGGCTGGTCTCACCACATCCCTGCCATCTGTGGCATGACTGTTCTTGGTGCCATGCTTTCATAATTGCTGTTTTGTTGTCTTGAATTTTTCTAATGCTGGGGGTTCCCCAGGCATCTCTATATAAATGTACAGAATAAATATGTTTTATTGAGCTTGCTGGCTGAGTTGTACAACAAGCGAGGGTGGAGCTGGGCTCTTGCCCTGCTGCCCTTGGAGCTGGGTCACGGTTTGAAATGGGTGCCTTTCACCCCTTCCTAAGCTTCCTGCATTCAGCCCTATAAATACCTGTGTCCTGTGGCATGGAAAGAATGCATGCGTGCTGCTGTTTACAGCCGCGCTCTCCCGGCTTATCTGAGGCAGCCGGGGTGTGCAGCCTGGGGTGACAGGCAGCCACGTCACCCTGAGCACAGCACTTCAGGCTGTTGTGGGTGGAACAGGCTGCGGTGAGCGCTTCCTCGCAGCCACACATTCCCCCAGAGCCTAATTAAAGGGATGCTTTCTGGAGCACACAGCTAACCCTGCTTGGTTCTAAAAATAGCTCCCACCTTATCAAGGGGTTTGCTGCTGCCTTCTCTCCATGAGAACAGGTTGTTCCCTTGGGGCAGCGGAGGCAGAACAGCTTCCCTCTGGAGGTGACTTGGGTCACTGAAGGGATTGGCCTGTTCTCAACTTCTTGTGTCAGATAGTGGCGTCTGCAGAGTCCAGTCCTGCCAGACACTTAGGAAATGAGACGTGCCGCTGTCACAGGAGCATGAGACAACCCTGCCAGACTGGTTGCTATTTCTCTTTACGTGAGGACTTTGGGGAAACTTGTCACTTTGCAATGTGAGGACTGTCATTAATGGGAGTGACTATAATTTCTTCCTCTGCTGATTACCAGCAGGGCTGCACGCACCAGAATGAGCTCGTACTCAAACCTCACAGCAACCATGTTGTCATGTATTAGACCCCACTGACAAGTAATGTAGCAGCTCCTTGGCACAGGCTGTCTGCTGGAAGGAGAGCAGCTCAACAGCTCCAAGTAGAATGGTGCAGTTCAGAGAAGACGGGGAAACAGCACATGCAAATATTGCTGCACTTTGCATCATTATCCGCTGCCTGCTCTCCCCCTGCAGCTGATGAAATGCTCAGCAATTTACAAACCCCACCCAGTGCTGCCTTGACGTGGCACATCCCTTCCCCCTGCCCTGAGAGCCAAGTTCAAATCACTTATAGCAGCACTTCCAGAAGAGAGCATCCAGCGGTGTAGCACAGAGCTGAGCCCTGCCAGGCAGCTGAGGGCAAGCACAGCTCTTGCCCTGGAGCTGGTCTCTCCCCCTCTCAGTGCCCACTTGTCCCCTCCGTGCTGTTCTGCTTTGTTGGCTGTTGTAATTTGTGGAGCACTGGGACAGCCACCTTGATGTGAACTGTGGCCCAAAGAGCTGAACAAGTCATTCAGCATCACACGGTCGAAACGGATACCTGTCATCAAGTTGCATGTAGTATCACTAAGTCTGGGAAGGAGGGAAAATGGGGTCTGGCATGTTTCCCATCCCTCTATGAGGACTCCAACAGTGGACTATTTATGTGTCAATAGCAACTATCAGGAACTGGTGCTGACATTTCAAAAAGCCTAACAAAAAGTATGCCTGTGCAGCACCAGCTTCCTCAGATCTTAATTGATAGCAACAGTCTTGTGCACTCCAGAGCTGGTGATAAGCATCACACAATGGGCTGCTACGCACAGCAAATACCCTGTGCTTACATTGCCTGCTCTTAAAGTAGGAACAGAAAGCTGTAGGAACAGAAAGCTGTAGGAACAGAAAGCTGTAGGAACAGAAAGCTGTAGGAACAGAAAGCTGTAGGAACAGAAAGCTGTAGGAACAGAAAGCTGTAGGAACAGAAAGCTGTAGGAACAGAAAGCTGTAGGAACAGAAAGCTGTACGAACAGAATTACCAAGCTCTGGAAATACTCATGGCAAGAGATGTAGGTGAGAGTATGGTGCAGCTTCAGTTAGTACCACGCAAGCAGAAGCAGCCTCGCTAGCACCAACTAAACTGGGTACATCCAGCATCATACACAATTCGCAAGTTCCAGTTCCTCTTAGTCTTGGGATAGAGATAATTTATTAGACTTTTCTGCGTTAAAAACCTGACAGGTAGTATAAAAACTTTTAACTATATTTAAACCCACCAATTCTTTAAGACCACAGATTCTTTTAAAAACACTGATTCTTTAAAAGCTGCCAGCACAGCTGGGAGTTAAGGAGGTAAGCGCTTAAAGAAGAAATCCAAAGTTCTTGTTACACCTTCTCTGGGCCGTTTTGCACTAGATCCTGCTGGAGTCTTGGGCTTGTTCTTTGCCTTGGCAGGAGACCTGGAAGCTGCAGCCATTGGGCTGGGGTCTGCTGCTGGAGCTGTGGGAACACTGGACTCCAGGAAGGAGCTTTGCAACTCCAGAGCAAAGTGGTAGTCCATGTGCTCTGGGAACTCCCACACCAGCACAAGCTGGCCACACTTCTCACAGTGCTGCTGGTCCCCTGGCGAGGCAGGAGGGAGCGGGGTGAGCTCAGGAGAGGGTGGCAAATTCTGCTCATTTCCCTCTATAGCTGGCTCTGATTTCAGAAGGGTCCTGGAGCTGGGTGGAGTTGAGGGTGTTTGTGTAGCATCAGACAGTGACTTCCCACAGTGAAGCCTCTTGTAAGAAGTAGTGCTCTCATCTCTGGGACTCTGCTTCGCAGGGGACTCCAAGTCATGCTGCACAGAGGCAAGTCCAATGCCATCTCTCTCTTGGTGCTCTGGGGAGCTGGGCACAGGTGATGCTGCAGTGGGAGCAGCAGGCAGGCTGGTTGCTGCTGCCATTTGTGGCTGCTGCCTTTCTGCTGCCTTTTGGAAGAATGACTCAATAGCATTAGCTGGCTTCTGCGTCAGCTCTTTGCTTGGGCTCCTAAAGAACTTGACCCTTGGCCTCCTGGAAGATGCGGTGTTTTGGCCAGCGGTGGCAGTGCCATCAGGCTGGGTATCACCTGTCATGAAGGTGGCGATGCCTGCAGAGAGGAGTGTGGCAGGCTCTGAGAACTTGCTTGCTGAGAGAAGCACCGATATGAGCGGTGGAGACCTGCAAAGGACAGACCAACATCAGCTCAGACACCACCTGGGAAGCAAGAAGTCTTCTGAGATAAGACTTTAAGCGACATAAAATGTTCACAGGCAGGGGAACTGCAGTCTGAGGTAGGAGAGATGTTTCCTCTGACAAAATGTTAGTATTGCTACCTCCAGAACAGTCTCTCAGACACAGGAGGCTGTGTTGGGCAGAGCAGAAAGCCTCTTTCCAGAATAGCATTTCTCAAAGGAAAGGGCACTGGAGTAGGGGCAAGTAGCTACCAGCCTGGACTTTAAAGTCCACCACAGGCCAGAGCTGCTGTGAGACTCCCAGGAAATGTGAGAGGGCCTTAAGGGAGCAGCAACCTTGTCAGAGCCTAACAGACAGGACCTTCTTGCCTTCACTGCAGAGCAAGAAGAAAAGGAATAAAGTAACATTGAACACAGGAGCTACGCACCTTTGTTTTCCTTCGTGGCCTGCATGGCCTCCTCCCAAAATGCACCTTTGTCCTTAGGGAAAGAGAGCAAGGCCTAGCTAGCTTCTCTAGCCCAGCAGGGCAAAGGACTGCTCTGTCCCAGCTGGACATCCCTGCGCATCATCATCTCCAAGCAAGAAGTGCCTCACTAGATGCAGGCTAGGAAGAGGCCAGCTCTCACCACTGTCCTACCACTAATAAGCGAAGATTCCCATGCTCTGCAGTGCATGGACCAGGGATCAGTTTTTCCTGCAGTAACAGTCACGTTCCTTTCTGTGCTCATCCTGCACCTCCTGCAGCAGAACAACCCCAGTGAGGACACTGAACTACTTTCTCCCACACTCACCAGGCCGCCTGGTGAGCCCCAGCCACGTTGCAGTTTTGGATGAGGGCAAAGGCATCGTTGCACATCTTCTGGGCTTCATAGCGGGTCAGAGCGCAGAAGCGCGACACCCGGGTGTCTCCCTGCATGCGGATGACCACCATCAACTGCTTGGCCACTCGGTGGTTCTGCAGAGACAAGAGGTAGCTGTGTTTCAAGCGACACCTGCAGGAAGGAGCAGGAAAGGCCGAGGAGACCGTCCCGCTGCCCAGAACCTTGTACCATCAGCTACTGCCTCCCGATGAGGCCGTGACAGATAGCAGCTTGTCCTGCCTGGCCTGACCTCCAAGGGGTCACATATAGAACAGCAAGTGCTGGTACAGCTGTGCCACACCGGATGGGAAGCAGTTAGTCCTTGCTTTCCTTCCAAAGCAGCTGTGCACCCTTTCTTGCCCCCCTTGCAGCAATGAAGCTAGATATCTCACCCTGGCCTGCAAGTCTACCACATCCAGATTTGAGCATATTGCTTCCTCTTGCAGCCCACAGCACAGGCAGAGCTGCATGAGCAAAGGGCTTGCAAGGGAGCAGCAGCGCAGCAGGATGGTGTGGTGGCTTTCAGGTCCCTGCAACCTAAAGCACAGGACAAGGACCATCCTTAGCCCTGCAGTGTTCTGGAGCAAAGCCATCCTTCCTGCCCAGGCTCCTACACACCTCTTTGCTTAGAGCACCTCTGCACACAAGCACATATCTGAGGGCGAGCAGATTTCCTCCCCACACACAGCACCCTCAGCCTCCTGTAATGAGCTTATGGTGCAAACGCACTGCATCGCTTCCTGAAGCAGGGAGAATCCTGTCCTCATTCCTCCCCTCCTTACCTGGCTCCTGTCCTTGATCAGTCTAGATTCCAGCTCCAAGGCCAGCTGCAGGAGCCAGTGCTGCACCTGGACAAAACAGTGGTAACAGACAGGTTGGATCTCTGCTCACAGCACTGCCACCAGGCCAGAGCAATGCTCCACACACCGCAGTGCTGGAGCAGGATCAGACTGGAACGGACACAGACTATCACAAGGTCCCATATCTGGAGTACTCCTGGAGAAACTGGCGCAGGCAAGGATTCAGCACTGGAGGCAAGGCAGTGCAGATATCATACAAGTCCTCCAGTGTTACTACTAGTCTTTGCCAAGTAATCTTTCCACCTGTCTCCCCACAACTCTGTGGGAACCTCTCCCCAGCTAACAGGCAAGATGCATCCTCCCTCTTCCTTTTAGGCTACTTACCTTTTTTTGTAGCAACCAAGCCCTTGAAGCTTAGCACCCTGAATACCTTTTGAACAGCATAGGCCCACAGTTTTGCTTGTGGAAATTACAAGGTTGGATCTCTTTGTGCAGGGGTTCATCAATGCATTTCTGTCAAACAGGGATCTCCCTGGTTTCTGGGGCCCAAACCACCTCCTCCCACTGAGCTCCTAGGCTGAGCTTCAGGGCATAGTGATACAGAAAAGCAGCAGTTTTGAAAGCTAGTCTCAGCTTTTAGTGTTATCTTCTTCAGCACAAAGGCCAAGCCTTATGCTAGGTGTAGGCTTCTCCTACCTCCTTCTGTGTGGCCAGGGCTGTCTTCCCAGGGAAGTTCTTGCTGCAGCCAATGGACTGGGGCAGGTACCGGTTTTTGACAGGTTCCTCTTCAATTCCTCTGCACAAGTAATAGAGCCAGGACCTGAAAGCCACAGAGGAAGCATGAGGTGAAGGCAACCACAGAGAAGCAGGCACCACTGGGGAGTAAGTCAGCCTTCTGCTGAGCCATGCTTTCAGCTCTGTGCAAGCTGTGACTCTGCCTCTCATCCCCAGCTCTGCAGTTGCAGCCGCAGCTGAACAGGCTCCCTTCAGGCCACAGCTGCCTGTCAGCACAGCTCCTCCACCTCTTCTCCTGAAGTGGCAACAGTTCACCAGTCTGCAGGGCACCCTAACTGCTGCTCTGGGTGTTTCAGGCTCCAAGTCCAGCCTTGTAATTTCCTCTGTAATGAGACTGTTAAGCCTGCTTGCTTCACAGCCTGCGGGGAGCCCTTCCACGGCTTGGCCCCAGTCCTTAGACACTCTACAGGAAGGCAGAGGAGCTGGCTGACAGGCAAAACATCCTGGGGAGGATGCCTGGGAGCAGGCAAGACTGAAAACCTGTTTGTAGGCCTGCCAGACTAATGCTTCTCAAGAGATGTCACCTGAAGTTTTACCTTCCAACCCTTCTAATCACAGCAGAACAACCTGTGACTGAAAGGAAGTCCCAGTTCCTGCCAAGAGTCAAGTTGTGGCTAGTGGTTTATCATTACCCAGTTTTGTCTCCAAAATGAGTCTGGAGCTCTGTCTCGCTGTACTGTGTCAGCTCCCCAATGTACTCTACTCCCAGGATGTCTGTGATGGCAGTGCCAAGCTTGCCTCCCAGGTTACGGCTGTGGCAGAGAAAAAGAGAAAACACAAACAAAGCATCAGGTGGAGACTATGCCAACTCTTCTTGCAGCAGCTGATCATGACAACTAGAAACAGTCAGGAACTAGCAGGACAAAAGGGAACACTTGGTACATAACAGCTCTTAGCTCATAGCGGAAGGACACACTGCTCCTTGGTTTACCCAGTTCAGTGCTTCTTCCTCAGCTCCATCTTCAAAATGTGATCTCAAACCATACTCTGAAGAATGCCTCGCACATTCCTTGCTTCCTCCTATGCAGAAAGGACCTTCCCTGCACACCCCCCTCTCTATCCCTAGTGGGACACTGAATGCAGAGAGCAGCAGTGCAAGACCAAGAATCCATTCATTCAGAGCAACAGTGCTGGCACCTCTTCCCTACACCAGGAAAAGTGCACAGTGTGGATGCTCAAAACCAAGCCACATCTGCTCTCTGGGAGCACAGCTCTGTCACTCACACTGGGACACAGCTATGGCCTCCTTGCTCACAGTTGCTCCTGGCTTACGCCTGCACACCCCAGCAGTCATCTCGAGCACAGCTCTAACCAGGGAAAGGCTGCCCACAGGATGCTAGTGGGCTCTTCAAGTGTGGTCCCTTCACAAGCAGGGCTGCAGCTCCCAAACATGCTCCTCCTGACCTGTCACTCACAGCTGTGCGGGATTACTGGCAGGATTTCCCCTCCATTTCTTACAAGCATTGACAAGCAGTTACTGTGGAGTTAAAAGCCTTTGCTGGCTGCTATCAGTTAGCACCACTGCTCTCTGTTGAGGTGGCCAAGAACAGTGTCCTACCCCCAAGTCACTTTAGTTCTGCTCACACCAAGCAATGATGACAAACCAATGGGAGAGAGTACCACAACAATGAAGATAAACAGGGCCCTCTTCCTGATAAAAGCCTAGATAGTGGAAGCATAGCACCAGCATTTCACATACATGCTCTTGCCACAGAGCAGCTCAGCCTGAGCCCCAAGCTGCACAAAAGCAGGCAGCTCCCCAGTACTCACATATTGCTGACAGGCAGTTGGCTGAAGAGCTGCGGGACAAATCGCAAGGATAGTAGTGTCTGGCGGTTGGGCTTGTTTAGCCCACAGGCCAGTTTTGCCAGTGTCTGTAACACACAAGAGGATGGAAACGCTGTTATTACAAACTCTGCACTGACTTTATTGTGACTCTACCTAATGGCTTGTGCTTTATCACCTCTAAGAGCTGCCTCTGGAACAGCTGCTAGGAAGGACATGCGGGCTGCATTGTTGCTTGCTCCCCAGTAACACCCACCTTGGGACTTGGCATGCACTGCCTGAAAAGAACGTGGCATGCAGTCTGAAAGCACTGCTGATTCCAGACTTCTAGCTCTGCAAAGGGCTGGACTCCTGCTCTAGGTAGCTTAGGGGATCTGAGTCTATCACCTGTTCCAGTTGGCTTAGTTTTCAGGCAAAAATGCTAGAGCTTCCAGAGCATCCCTGTAATCCTCTCCAGGATATTTATCTCACTATGTCTTGCTCCTTCATCTTCTGTGTTTGTATTGTTTTTTCTCAAAGTCACTATTTTAATTTTCTCCCTGCGAGGTCTATGGCAGCATATCACTGCAAAAGAAAATCTGCAAAATACAGACCTGCTAGCCTGGAAGGGATGTTCTCTACCCTATCAGCTACACAGTTTCCCCTCCCACTCTAATCTACACCAGGATCAAGAATACACACGCCAGCTCAGAATACGTTTAGCTGGGTGTTTGGGGTTTTTTTAACAAGTCTAATAATTTCCTCTTTCACTGCTTTACCACACATCCTATAACTAAGCAAAATTTCCTTCCTGCCCATTGAGCTATGATCTTTATTAACAGCTTATTTTACAGGCTTACATGCGTTCTCACTCTTTATCTAGAAAAGTAGATCTCTTTCCTTCAACTTTTCATATCCAGTCATTTTCCAGATGCCCAGTTATCGTTATTCTTTTTTCACTGGAGACTATTCCAAGTTTGCCCACACTGTTCCTGAAGTGCTGCAAGCTGAACCCATCATTGAGACTTCATGGGGAGAAAATAATTCTTTTTTCCTGACACCTTCACTAATCTGCACATGCTGAAACAGAATTTTCCATTTCTATAAGAGCACTCATATTACTGACTCATCCTGCTGCTTGCCCGCAATAACTCTAGGCTACTTCCTGACTTAGTGCAACTTAGCCAAAAGCCTGCTGGTTGCTTTTTTCCTATAAACCACAAAAGCCAGTCAGTGAGGAGCGTAAGCAGCACTGCTTGGTGATTTCAGACTGTTTCTGGGCTTTTTCAAGCCCTGAATTTTCAGCTCTGATTTCGTATCCCAGAACTCTCACAGCCCAGGTCAGGAGCCTCATCTGTGCTTAGCATCACCTGAATTCCTACAGCCGTTCCCTCTCTATAGGCTGCAGTGAAAATATTGGCTCTTTGCAGACCTCAGACAGGTCCCCTCAGGATCCCACTCTAAACATCCCTGAACACAATCATTATGGAAAACAGCAAGATTTTCTTCAGCTAGATGCACGCCCTTCAGATAACATCAGTCATGTTGCATTTTGCTAGAGTGTCATCATCAGCTTATGTGACTCAGGGTGAGGCGTGTTAGAAACCTTAAGGTCAACACCTCACAGCTGCAGTCCCTCCTATACATTAGGCCACTTTTGCTGTCAAAGAGGGCATATAAATGAGTTTGGCACAAGTGGCTCTTGATAAAACCATGCGGCTCCCAAATAGTTCATTCAATTACTTGGTCTCATTTATCAGCTGGGTTCTGGGTGTACTCTAATGAGTTAGCTCTCTAGGAAGAGAAGTTCCTCAGGAGGGTTTTCTTTAGAAGAAAAATGAGCTTAAAGGAGGAAACCTCCACCTTGAGTTTTAGGCAACAGTGGCTGTAGGCAGGGAATGGTTTTTAATGACACAAATTCCCAGCGACTTGGACAAAGAACACCACCAGTTTGGGGCACTGAGGTGAGGGGGTTGCTCTTTCTCCCTCTGGTCCATCAGTTTTTACTCCTGCTGGCCGTGCTTTGGGTGATGCTCAGCCAGCTGCTGAGAGCAGCCACAGGAGCACTTGGTGCATGTCAGCAGCTGCAGAAACAAACGGACTTTGATGCTGCAGCTACAGAGGGTTTCCTGCTGGGCGAAATACTGGCAGCACCTCACACTCCTTTCATTCTCTGCAGAAAAGGTTTGTACCTACAGAGCTGAGCTGACTGCAGACAGACTGTAGTGTGTTCTGCACAGCCACACATAGGCTCTGGTAATCTCTTCATTGTGCTTGCTGGTATAGACAAAAAGTTCTTCAGGGACAGCACAGTACATCATAATTTTCTTACTCCCTTTAAGTAAATTTAAAAAAGAAAAAAGAGTGCTGGCATAGAAAATGGAATGTGGGAGAAGCTGCTAGGGATGGCAGGGATGTTCTGTACTATTTGTGATTAAGGAGAGCAAAAAGGCAAATTGAATATTCCTTCCTCAGTTAGCTCATTTCTACCTCAGTCTGTTTTAGTTTCCAGGTGAGCCAGTGCAGAACTAGCTCCACTACCTGTGTACAGCTTGTAATTGTTCCAGTTGTTCCTGCAGCAATCAAAGATGAAATTTAGCTTCCTTAAGTTCCAAAGCATCCATTTAGTCTTTATCCTGCTATTTTTTCAGTCAGAGCCTGTACTGTTAAAAGTCACATTTGTACAGATAAGCCCCTTTTGCAAAGAACGAAAGGAGTGTGAGGTGCTGTCAGTATTTCACCCAGCAGGAAACCCTCTGTAGCTGCAGCAAAGTCCGTTTGTTTCTGCAGCTGCTGACATGCACCAAGTGCTCCTGTGGCTGCTCTCAGCAGCTGGCTGAGCATCACCCAAAGCACGGCCAGCAGGGGTAAAGACTGACAGACCAGAAAGAGGAAGAGCACTCCCTCACCTCAGTGCCCCAAACTGGTGGTGTTCTTTGCCCAAGTTGCTGGGAATTTGTGTCATTAAAAACCATTCCCTGGCTACAGCTGCTGCTGCCTAAAACTCAAGGTGGAGGTTTCCTCCTTTAAGCTCTCATTTTTTCCTGAAGAAAACCCTCCTGGGGCACTTAAAACCTTTTTCTTCCAAGTGAAGTAATTCACTAGGGTACACCAGGAATCCAGACAGTAAACTGATTGAGGGCTGACTGCATAGGCCACATCTCTGGGAAAAAAACTCCTCCGCTTCCCGGATCTCCTATAATTTCCCCAAAGGTGTGCTCACACATGGCTGCACTCCCCACTCAGCCCATCTTCTACAGGAGACTTGATAGAGCACGTAAGAGAGTGTCTACATTCTGACTCTGCTCCTCAGATGAAATAAGGCTGATATGTTACACACATACCTTGTTGTGTGAAACTCCTGCTGAACACCTGAATCCAGTGGCTGCTTCTACAGCCACCCTCATTTCCTCCACAATTACTGCACCCATGGTCAGCAGCAGGTCAGGACAATCAGGGTTATCAAACGACAGCATCGCCAGCCACTCGTGCAAGCCACGTTGCCGCAGCTCCTCTAGAAAAGGGACACAAAGGGAATCAGCATGGGCGCTTCTTGCTGAGCCCAGCAAAGGGACCAGTAGCATCAGCCAGCCACAGCCAACAGCCACATGCTTCAATGCCAGCAGCAAGGATGAGACACAGACACCTTAAAAGCTATTCATGCGGGCAAACACAGATCTCGTTTAACACGCTCTCACTTCGGGGGAGGTAAAGCAGCCCATCCTCTCTCTACCTCTGTTGATGTACAGGGCGCGTTACCGATTGAGTGGGACAGGGACAGCGCAGGGCGCCCTGGGTGGCAGCGCCGGGCTCCTTCCTCGCTGCGCTGAGTGGCCTCAAAGCAAAGCCGTTAGAGCCGCCCCGCCGCGGTATGCAAAGCGCCGGCCGAAGCCCGGCTCCGGGTCGGTGCGTACCCTTCCCGCCGGGCTGGGGACCGGGGCCGGGCCCGCCGGGGTCGTCGGGCAGCCCCTGCACGAAGGTGGTGGGCAGCAGCGCGGCCGCAATGGGGTGCCCCTGCAGGGCCCGCAGCCGCTCTCGCGCGCTGCCAGTCAGGTCCAGGTACGCCTCATCGATGCTGGCCCGCTCGATGGCGGCGAAGCGCGACAGCACCTGCATCACCTCCGCGCTGGCATCCCGGTACCTGCCGGGCGGCGGGCACGGCCTCAGCGGCGGGCACGGCCTTAGGCGCCGCCCCGCGTAAAGGCGGCCCCCACCGCTGCCGGCGGCACCCCCCGGCCCCGCTCACCGCGTGAGGTCGGCCTTGCCCCGCGCCTGGGGCACCCGCGCCAGCGCCAGCTCGGGGCACAGCGCCCGCGCCTCTGTCGCCCACATCCCGCGGGACACGCCGAAGGCGCGCGCCTCGTAGCTCACCGCGATGATCCTGCAAGACACGGAGGGCAGCGCAGGGCAGGCTCGGCACGGCACGGCCCCGCGGACAGGGGGTGCAAGGAGCCGGGACCGCCGCCGCCGCCGCCACCGCCACCTACCCGCCGCCCTGCCACTCGGTGTACTGCACCACGGCGCAGGGGCGGCCGCGCAGCTGCGGGTCGAGGCGCTGCTCCACCTGCATGAAGAAGCAGTCCATGTCCACCAGGGCCACGACGCGCTCCCGGCCCCGCGACATCCTGCTGCGGCCGCCGCCTCCCGCCGACTGACGCGCTGCCGGGGGCAGCGGGGCGGGCAGGAGCACCGCCCCCAGCAGCCATGGTGCCCGCGCAAGGAACGTCGGGACTTGTAGTTCTTGCTGGGAGCGGTGCATACGCGTTCCTCGCCTGCTCCTCCTCCCCCGGCACATGCGCAGAGCCGCTGCAGTGCCGCGCTTGCGCCCGGTGCGGGGCGCCTCCTCCTCTCGCCCGTCGGTGGGCGCCGCCGCCATGGCTGCTGCCGCCGCCGTGGCTGCCGCTGCCGCCGCTATGGCCGCCGCCATGGTCGCCGACCAGGTGAACAGCCTCTGCGAGCAGCTGGTGAAGGCGGTGACCGTCATCATGGACCCGGCCTCCACACAGCGTTACCGCCTGGAGGCGCTCAAGGTACCCGGCCGGGGAGGGGAGGCGAGGCGCCGGGCTCAGGCCACGCGGGTGCCCCGTCCGCACGGCCCCGGTGCCCGCTCCGGCCCCGTGCGAGAGGGATGGGGGACGGGCCGGCCCCGGGCAGCCACCGAGGCGCTGGGAGCCGTCGGCAGGCGGGGGAAGAAGGCTGGGGGCTGCGCCTGCGCGGCGCTGAGGGGGTCGGGCGCCCCCCCCCCCCCCCCAACGCCGTGATCCCCGAGGGGTTGCGGCCGGCCCCCAGCACTGGCCGCCCCGTGCCCGCTCCTGTGTTTTAACCGCGTGTTCCCGGTGCTTCCCCAGTTCTGCGAGGAGTTCAAGGAGAAGTGCCCCATCTGCGTGCCCTGCGGGCTGAAGCTGGCAGAGAAGACGCAGACGGCCATCGTCCGGCACTTCGGCCTGCAGATCCTGGAGCATGTGGTCAAGTAAGGCAGCTCGTCCCGCCGCCTGTGCCGGGCAGGGAGCCGGCCTGCTGCCGTACAGCCGCTGGTGCGGGCTCCGCTTCCGGCCCGGCGCCTCCTGCTTCAGGGAGGCACCTGCAGGATGCGGAGGGTCTGTTCTGCGGCAGAGAACAGTTGCTGTCCAGTTCTGTTTCTTCCCTCTTCTGTAAAATAAGGAGAGGAGAAAATGGCTTTCAGGCAGGTTGGGAAGGTTAATTTGCCAAGCACTAAGACACATTGACATTGCAAGGTATAAACAAGCACACAGGGTTATCAGTAGGTCTTTGCAGCGTTCTCTGCCTTCAGCCTCATGCTAACAAAGAGGCTTTGTATTGGTTCAGTTCTGAGATTCCTCTCTGCCGCCTCTACAGACCTGATGCTTTATGCGTTTGCTGCTGCTCCCCGTGTGTGTTGACCTCAGTGGTGCACGCCCATTTGCCAGCAGCAGTTTTAACTCGGCCTTTTCATTAAGGGATTGGGCACTGGCAGAGCCTGTGAGCCATAGTGTCTCTCTAGGTAAAGCAGCAGTGGTTGCAGATCAAGTCAGAGATCTTTATAAATATTTTGACTTGGTGTCATTTTTGTTTCTAAACTCTTTCAAACAGGTTCCGCTGGAACAATATGCCTCGCCTAGAAAAAGTTTATCTAAAGAACAATGTCATGGGCCTCATATCCAGTGTAAGTTCCTTCTACCCCAGCCTGTTATCTGACACATGATTCTGTCACCTGGAGATAAAAAGTGGGAGTGAAAGGAAAAAGGATTCCAGTAACTTAGCACATGGGACCTGAATTCAATTGTGTATTTCATTATTTTCTTGCTGTGCATCCCTAGTTGTTCCAGGGATTTTCTCTGTCTTGTAGTTAGGTCAGTAACCATGTCACTTCACATGGCAGGAAGTTATGAGGCTTGTATAATGTATATACAGTGCTTTTTGTTTTCTTAGGAGGCAGTTCAGTTAAGATGGGTGTTCTTATCCTCTGCAAGAATACCAAAGTCATTATCTTAGTTGTGTTTTCTGTATCATGATTACTCTTGTTACCAAGTGACCTTTTGAGGAAAATCCTTTTGGTTCTCGGAGTTCACTAACTGTGGGTGTTTGGGAGTGTAGGAGTGTCACCCAAGGTCGCTGGGATGGAGGGTGGCCCAGTGTTGTGTTTCGTTGTTTTTATTTTCTGTGGTTTAGAATATTTGCAACCACTGTGCTTGGCAGGTCAGAATTACAAATGTTTGATGTTTGCTGTTCTGATAACTCTGTCCCTCTATCTCAGGGAACTCAGAGTATTCTGGAGGAGGAAAGTCACATTAAGGATGTTCTGTCTCGCATTGTGGTGGAAATGATTAAGCGCGAATGGCCTCAGCACTGGCCTGACATGCTGAAGGAGCTGGATACCCTCTCCAAGCAAGGGGTATGAGGCACACCTGTCTGTTCTCTTCTGCTTGGTCATAGCATGGGTTTTGGTCTTCCATCATCCTGAGGAAAGCCTAATTCACTTGTGGTCGGGTGAGACAGGCTGATGATGGACTCAAAAATCCCTGTAAGATTAAGTTATTCTAGGAGATGATTTTAGGAAGGAGAGGACATTCCTCCTGTCTTATTTTCGCAAGGTGTGACTCGTATCTTCATGCATGTTCACTTTCTGCAAACATCTTTGGCCTGGCGTCTAGGGATTTTAGTCTTTGAACTGTGCTGATGGTGTGTATTTCATTTTGGGACATCAGGAAACTCAGACGGAACTGGTGATGTTCATCCTCCTACGTTTAGCAGAGGACGTAGTGACTTTTCAAACTCTGCCTACCCAGCGGCGACGAGATATCCAGCAAACCCTCACTCAGAACATGGAGAAGATCTTCAGCTTCCTACTAACTACTCTGCAGCAGAACGTCAACAAGTACAGACGCATGGTAAGAGTCTCCTTTCCTTGAGTTCAGCCAGTGCTGGAGGTGTTTAGGAATTGGGATGCAACTCACAAGTTGTTGGGGAAGCAAGTGCAGAGACTTTCTGAAATCCATTGCTGTTGCTGTGAGTAGGGATCTGCTGTGGCCTGGGAAGCCGAGGGACTGAACATGAGGTCGACAGGGCTAGTGTTGTGTCCTGGGTTCAGCTCAAACCACGACATGTTGATAGTTTGGATTTGCTAGTGAAAATAGCTTGAGTGGATTGTGCCTCATCCGTGCTGTTGGAATGCTCCGCTGACACTAGGGCTGTATGGCTTAGCAAACAAAAGGTGTGGTTGTGGCAGAAACAGGTAGATTTGGGGTAGTTTCTGTAACACCCAGTGATAAAGACATGTGATCCTGGGCTCGCATCTGCTCTCTTATGCTGCAGTGGTGTCTTTGCGGTGATGCATCAAAATGAAAGTGTTTGATGTCTCTGCATTGCATCTGGGCCTCTCTGGTCTTTTTCTCTGATAGCTCAGGTCAGGAAGCCTTTTTTTGTTAAGTTGTGGTGAGGAATGCTCTTCCATTTTGTGTAAAGAGACTTCTTTCCTGAATTCTTGCCTAGAGTCAGAGATGAGCAGGTTGGTCAAGGTGAATGGCAAAGGCAAGTCTCTGTCCCGGTCTGTTTCTGTGAGAAGGAAGTGGATTTGAGGGCAAAGCACATTTGAGAAACCAATCTAGAAATAAGTTGCTTAGGTGTACCTCTAGTTCTTTTTTTTCTGTGAATTAAAATTCAGTTACAGTAAACGTGAAACTGGGAGGCAATGAAAAACCCTCTCCTGCCTGACTTTCCTGGCGCACTGACAGGCTGAACAAACCTACCTGTTGAGCAGACAGTTCTCTCTGCAGTTCATGGTGGTGGGAGGGAGATCCTGGTGCATTTTGTAGCCTGGTTGAAATGCATTTCCAGGTAAGGTTTGAATTGCAGTGCTTGAGGCTCTGAAATTGTGGCTGCTTCTGCTAACGGTGGAATCTTTCTGATTGGCAAGGTTGGAGCACCCCAGGAACAAGAAGTCCTCACCACTCCACAGGTTAGCTGATCTTTGGGATGTTTGCACAGGGTAAATTCTGAGGGTTGGGTGTTCAGTTGCCTGTTTGCACACTGAGAATGGGGGAGATGATGTACAGTTCCCCAAGACCATAATGATCTGCAGTGCTTAGAAGTGTGCAGTTCTGGTATGGTGGCTCAGTTGTTAAATGTTTGAGACCTGGCCAGATTAACTTAAATCACTGCACTCAATACATTGATGGACAGAGTTTCCAAACCAGAACCTTGCAGCGAAAAGACATGCTCATGGTGTCTTTGCATCAAATCAAACCTGAGCGTCTAAGGGACCAATTTGCATTAGTCAATTAGATGGTGTAAGCAGTGTATTGCTGCTGTTCAGTATTTGGAACTGGGAGTCAGGCTGTAAGCTCTTGCCCCAGCTCTCTCTCCAGCTGCCTGTCTAACCGTGGACAAATCACTTGCCCTTTTCAGACATCAGTCTCAGTGCATAAGAGCCACCAGCATTTTCAGAGTCTGGCTTTTGAATGTAAGGTGCTCTAAAAAGTCAAATATTTCTTCCCTGGAAGCTTCCAAGAAGCACCAAAATGCCTTTCCTTCTTGTCCTCTGTGTCTCCCTCGTGCCTGCTGACTGGAGTGTCATCTTCTGGATAAGAAGGAGATTGTGGCTTAACTTGCAATTCGAGGTCTGTTGTCTTACCTGCCAGGGGGCTGAGGAGGTGGTTATGATGGTTGCAGCAATGTCCTGAGCAGGAGACTGTGTTGCAGCCTCCTTCACTGGGGAGCTGTTCTGTGAAGCTGCTTCTGGCTGCGTTCTCAGGAATAAGCCTGTCCAGCAGTGGCTGGGTGGAAGTGTGTACGTGCTATAGCTGCTCACTTACCATCTCTTGTTTTCTTTTTCAGAAAACTGATCTGACTCAGGAGCCAAAGGTGAGTGGAGCTATGCATGAGGTAGTGCATTCGTCATTCTTAAGACCAAGATTGCTTAGAACTAGGCTTTTCCCAGGCTTTGGAGTCTATTACCTTAGTTCGCATTTACAGGTGGATTTATTCACCCCTAATACAAAATCCTTGTGAAGAGAGAAGTGAGGGGTGGCAGCAGAAGGGTCTAAGTCTCTCACTTTCTCAGGGTGGTTCCTGGTACTGTTCTTCCAGGGAGCGAACTACTTTACGCAGGAATTGGTGTTTCTCTCTGGCTCTGACCTCTTGCCTCCTCTCTCCGTTCACAGGCCCAGGCAAACTGCCGCGTGGGGATAGCAGCACTCAACACCTTGGCTGGCTACATTGACTGGGTGGCCCTGAGTCACATCACAGCAGACAACTGCAAGCTCTTGGAGATGTTGTGTCTCCTCCTGAATGAGCCTGAGCTCCAAATAGGAGCAGCGGAGTGCCTCCTGATTGCTGTCAGCAGGAAAGTGAGTTCCTCTTCCTCAGCTCCTCTGGCTTTGCTTTGTATTCCTCCTGTTCCTCTATATAATTCTTCAGCTAGAGCAATGGTATCTTAGCCCCTTTATTCAAGAAACAAAATTAAAATTTGGCTGGTTGTGCTAGTGCTGTTCAGTGTCAATAGCATGCCAGCACAACACATACAGCAACTGCTGGAACCCCATTCAACCTGTGCTCGCCTCTCCCTCCAGTATTGAAGATCCCCATTGACTTTTTTCCCCCACTTTCTACAATTGTGAAGTGGGAAATACTGTGTCATCTGGCAGATCAGAGAAATGACAGTGCGATCTAGACAGGTGATTTGACCCACATGTTCACAAGCAGCTTAGTGTCAGGGCTGAGTGTTTATCAGCTGCCTTTAACTAGTCTGCCATGAAGAAGAGTTAAATGTCTTAGGATCACTTTTTCAATTTAAAGTTCCTGTGGTGGAGTTGCTTGAGGAAATTTCTTGAGATCAGCAATACCTTAGAGTTTTTGGCAAGTTTTAACTAAAATTACTTGTGGACTGTAAGCCCCTCCCCAGATAGAAGGACAACTGGGGATCTCCTCATTTGACTTGCAGATAAGAATAAATAGTTACGTAGATGGGAATAAATAGTTGTGTTCTAATTGAGGCATTTGGCTTATTTTACACATAGGGCAAGCTGGAGGATCGGAAGCCTCTGATGGTCTTGTTTGGAGATGTTGCCATGCACTACATTCTCTCTGCTGCCCAGTGAGTACCATCCTGCCGCTGTAATGTCACACAAAACTGCATACGAATGGCTTTGTAGATGGGATTTGCAAAAGATAATTGCTGCTTAACTGCAGGAAGTGGGGACTGGGTGAGGAGAGAACAAAACCACCTCTTTCTCTTGCAAAACCTGAAAAACTGCAAGTTTTTTCAAATCCCAGAATTGAAGGACAAAGTGGTGTCCTTCATATCACAGCTCCCCCAGCTGTCTTCTTCAGCCTGAAACGGATCAGCAGGGTCTCTTTCAGAGAGGCAGTTCTAGAGGTTTTAGATGCCAATAAAGCAGTAATAGCAAATAATGATAATAGCGAAGAAAATCCCCCTGCATAAAAATCAAATTGCTCTAGACCTTTTTTTATCTACAAGATAGATAGCAGTGTGCCTGTTACCTACAGCATGAGTAACTGTGATCCTGTTTTCCCCCCTCCCCTCATTCCCAGGACAGCTGATGGAGAAGGCCTGGTGGAGAAGCACTATGTTTTCTTGAAGAGACTTTGCCAAGTTTTGTGCGCGTTGGGCAGCCAGCTCTGTGCGTTACTAGTAAGTCTCTACTAATACCAGCAGCAACCGTGGCAAGGCTAATTTTTAGGGCAGGCCATGAGGCAACCCTGATCTAAGGTAGGACCAAGGTGGTCTCTGTACCTTTGGTAGCCATAGGGTTCTCTCCACGCATTTGGAAAATACAGAAACGGCTCTACTTGCAAGTGGAATAACTATCCTGCCAAGTCATAGCAATGTAGAATGGAGGGACCCTGACTGATTCGAAGCTTCTGCTGTCATGAAGAATAATCTTCTATAACCTCTGTAAACTGCCAAAACTTTGTTGAAAATTGGTCAAGTTTTTTGCTGTATACTGCTACAGGAAAACTGCTCCAGGAAATTACTCTTTTACTGGAAACCTTTTAAATTTCCCTATTAAAATAACTCAAAAGGATACGTGGTGTTGTCCCACCAAGATGCTCTCAAGCTGAAGGAAGAAACAGGTTTTGTTCCTGCTCTTCACCTTTCTGATGCTTTGTGTCAATCTTGAGATGAAGATGCACATTGATACTTTGTATGCCATGCTCGCTGCTGAGTTCCTGCTCCCTCCATTCAGTCCAGTGCTTGGCAGTAAAGAAGCTAGGCTTGTGAGAGATGCTGTTCATAGGCAGACTGAGGCAGCCTGTGCGAGTGATAGAGCAAAGTAAATTCTCACAGGGAGGGTAAGGAAAAAAAAAAAGCCAAAACCTTTGAGAATGTATCCCTAAAAAGAATGGACAGCAAACAAAAGGCGTGTTATTACTTGCAGTGACTTTACTGGCTGTTAGGCAGTGGAAGCTGTTAGTCCATAAATGAAGTAATGAGGTGGAGATTTGAGTCCTCTCATTCCTGTTCACCCAGGAGAGGCAGCACTGAGCTGTACAGCTCCAGAACAGGGATCTTAAGGGCCCTAGGTCATACTGTGATTAATGAGGAGCAGCAAAACCTTGAATTTATGGCTCTGGGCAAAACTTATTTTCCTGACTAACATCTCACAAAGTTACTGGTAAGCGATGTCCATACATTAAATACAGGAAACATTTGGTGGAATGGCAGCAAAATCATCTGGGTGTATTTGTGAAATTCTGCAGTTGTGAATTGCTCCACTTTGGTGCTGCTGGGTGGGCTTGACCCAATAGGAGTAAAATTGTCACTCGTGGCGGCAGCAGCGGATGTGAATTTGGTTTTAGCAGAACTCCACTGTCTGAGGAGTCACCCTTTTCTCTTGAAGAGCGGTGCTGTCTCCAGGAGCCCCAGGCTGCTCAGCAAAACTTGCTACTCCTCTGTACTGGTTTTAATTAAAAAATCACAGTTCGGTATTTTGTCTCTGCTCCTTTACAGTCTGTGGCCTTGTAGTGCTTCTGCTTTACCCAGAAACGTAGCACTTGTGAGTCCAGCTTGACATAGGGTTAGTATTTTGTCTGAAATTGTTTGTTTTCCTCACAGGGCTCAGATTCTGATGTTGAAACACCACCCAACTTTGGAAAATACCTTGACTCTTTTTTAGCCTTCACAACCCATCCCAGCCAGGTATGTAAAGGCCTGGAAGTCTTGTGTATGTTTATGTAAGAATGTGTGAATTGAACTAACCTGTAATAGACAGCAGCACTTGAGCTGCCAAATATTGCTCTCCATTTCAGCTGAAGACCTGGAAGGCAGAGCGGTTTCTTCTGCATTACCACCCCATTAGGAACAGTGCCTGACTCAGATGCTGAGTACAAAGTGTGGAATTTGCAGTCAGCCCTAGTATTTACTTAAAGACTTGGCATTCTGGAAATTTATGCCTGAAAGGTGCCTTAGGCTCAGCTGAATAGTCAGTGTAATTTGCTATTGCCTTCTGATAGCAACGCTTAATGCTAGCAGTGGAGATTCCAGCACTGACATCCTTCTCTTTTCTCCCCCAGTTTCTGCGCTCTTCTACCCAGATCACATGGGGAGCCCTCTTCCGGCACGAAGTTTTGTCTCACGACCCCTTGTTGCTGGCTATGATTCCCAAGTACCTCCGAGCATCTATGACCAACCTGGTGAAGGTATGTGGGAACTGTAGCCGGGTAGCTGTGAGAAGGTGCCTAGGTGAATGTGGCCTGTGGATTGTGGGAGAGAAACTACGTTTGTGTCTGACAGAGACGTGATCTCCTGGCTGCTGAGCGGCAGCTGTATCTCAGCATTCTGCTGTCTGCTCCTTGCCTTCAGTCTTCACTCTGAAACGGGTTAGCTGTGATGGGTGACTTTTCCTTCCTGACCTTGTCTGCTTGTCTCCAGGTGGGCTTTCCCTCTAAAACAGACAGCCCCAGTTGTGAATATTCCCGCTTCGATTTTGACAGTGATGAGGACTTCAATGCCTTCTTCAACTGTAAGTTGCCATCATCCTGTGCAGATGCTGGTGTCTGTGCCTTTCTGTTTTAAAGATTTAAGTTGCATCTGTAGTTAGCAGAGCTAATTCTTTCATGTGGTCATGTGACCGGAATATTTTGGGAACAAATTAAATTCCTATTCTGTAGTTTGCTTTCAGTATCATAGAAGCATAGGTCTCAGATTCTGTTGTGGAAATACACGGAATCTTTCAGTATCTTTTCAGTATCACACAAAAGCTTTCAGTATCTTTGAAGTCGAAAACAAGACTACTTTGGGGTTTTTGAGTTTACCTTAATTTGTCAGCCTAGAATCTGAACTGGGTTAAGTTGAATAGTGTAGAAAAGTGTGTTTATCTGAAGGAAGTGGTAGTTATCTAATGCTGCTTTTCTATCTCAAGGTGCAGCAGACATGCATAGCTTGAAGATTTTTATTTTTTTTTAATGGAAAAGAGGCTTAGTTGTAGTAAATCTGGCTTAAACATAGACTTCCATAATTCATATTGCATTTTAATTGCACTTCTTTTTACGTTAATCCATCGCTATTTTTAGTCCATTTAAATCACTTCAAAAATTGCCCGTTCTGTTACACCTAGTTTACTGGCTGTATATCTGAGCTTACTGCACAGCTATTGCCAGAGCAGCAGTCCATAATGTTCCCGGCTCTGCTTTGGGGAAGGGAGCATTTGCAGCATCAGCTTGTTTCATGGTGTCTTGTTTTCCACCACAGCTTTCCGAGCCCAGCAAGGAGAGGTGATGAGGATGGCGTGTCGCCTGGACCCTCGAACTGGCTTCCAGATGGCTGGTGAATGGCTGAAGTACCAACTCACAACTCCTGTTGATACTGGACCCATGAACTGTAAGTTACCTGAAAAAACAAGACTGATACAGGGTTTGGTTTGTAATTCAAGCCAAGAAGCAGCTTTTTTGTCCTTTTTTTTAAGGGTGGACGAAGACTTAACCCAAGGTTTTTGGGCTTTAAGATCTTTGAAAGTTAAAAACAAAATCAAATCAAGCTCGTTCCTCCCCACATTTAACCCTTTACAGCCTACCTGTGGAATAGCTAATGTAAAGCCCCTGGCTCCTCTTTTTGTTCCCTCAAATCCCTCTGCAAATCAGATGCAGCTGTCACTCTGATACAGTTTTACAATTATCTGAGCCTTGTTATCTCTGTAACATTATTTTTTTTGTCCAGGGGAGTTCTGCCTTTCTGGCAAATCCCTCTGTCAGTCACATTGCTTTCCTCCCGTGAAGGAAGGCCACTTGGTGCCTGCAGAGTCACACCGAGGGCAGTCTTGCCTGCAGTGCTGAATGTGGGCATGTGCTCTCTCTCCTTTCCTTTTCCCTTCTGTGATTTGTTGGTGTTGCTCCCTTTAGTATCTCAAATGTCAGACTTACATCTCAGGAGCCTTAGCTTGAATGAGGCAAATCACATAGGAGCACCTTAATTGCTCCCCTTGCATCCCTGCCCGGCATCTGCAGGGATTGCCGTGTGTCCCAAATACTTGAGTGCTAAGATGTTGCTGCGCAGGAGCTTACCAGGCTGCTGTTGTGCATGTGGGGAGGAGCATGGTGAGAGCTCCGGTGTTCTCTTCATTTCAGCTAAAACAGGCGAAGGTCTCTGCTCCATCTTCTCTCCATCCTTTGTGCAGTGGGATGCCATGACCTTCTTCTCGGAGAGTGTCATCAGCCAGATGTTTCGAACCCTGGATAAAGATGTACGTGTATCAGATGCTGTTTCCTTCTCTCCTGGCTTGTTCTCGGTTGGCAGGAGTGGGTTTTTTCAGCTATGGTGTCCTTGAAAAGTTAGTAGTAACTAGTTATCTCCATGCAAAACCCCAGATTATATGTTGAGTGACTCTTATGAAGAGTAGTGACCCTTCTTTAGATGGGACCAAACTCATACTGGCTTACTCGGGCATGTCTTTGTTTTGGACACTATGCCATGAGAAGCGATAGGAGAGCACTCAGGCGGCATGCTTTGGCATGTGCTTTGCTAGAGGAGGATTGCTTAAGTGGAATTTTCCCATGTTTATTCTTTTTAATTATCCTCTGATTAGATTATGTCATTTTTTTAACTTTAAGTGAGAGAAACTCCTGCTCAGGGAGTGGGAGGCCAGAAGCGATTTCTTTCTGCTTTTTGTGTTCAACAGCAGGCAAAACAGAAAGCTTTTTTTTTTGTCAGTCTTATGTAGCTTGACATGATTTCTTTTTTCATTAGGTCGGGCTGCTCGTGAACTTCAGTTCATTGTTAGAACCACAGTAAATTACTGGCATGGGTTGATATAGTTGGTTAAGCATGGAATTTGTTGGACAGAATGAAGAGGAGAATTGGGAGCCAAACTGAGAAAGAGGAAACTTGCCTTTCCCGGAGGTGCAAGCAGCAGTATGGGGACTTAAGTTTAACATCTTGAGACTGCCCTACCACCAGTGGCAATGTTGCCATCCTTCATTTTCCCTCAGCAAGTGCACATAGCACGCCATTAAACGGAAGTTTCTCCTGATTTTCTTTCTGCTTTGAGAACAGTTGTGTTCAGCTGAGAGGCCTGATGTGATAGCAGCAGCGCTGAGACCTAGCTCTAGGAGTTACAGGATGTGTGCTACAGGCTGAAGTACTGAGTGTTGTCTCCTTTTTTCTTTCCTCTTTCCCTTTGCTGACTTTTTAGGAAATTCCAGTGAATGATGGCATAGATCTGCTGCAGCTTGTCCTTAATTTTGAAACAAAGGATCCTCTCATTTTGTCCTGTGTGCTTACCAATGTCTCTGCTCTCTTCCCATTTGTCACTTACCGACCAGAGTACCTACCACAAGTACTTTCCAAGGTGAGTACTTGCAGACCCTGCTAGAATCAGGTAGGCTTTTTGTGGTGCAAGGCCCTTGTACTAACATGCAGGAGTTAATCCTCTTGGTGTTACTGTTGGGGAAGGACTATCCTTCATGTTAAAGATCGGAAAAACTGAGATTGAGTCTTGTTCAAGAAGAAACAAAGTCAAATAACACAAATTTTGCAGTTCCTAGCCTTAAATCTTAACATTAAGTGCACACTCTGGCCAGTACACACCATTTTTTTATTTCAAGGCCTCACTGTGCTGATGATTCATCTTTCAACTTAGTCAAGAGTTCTTCATTGACTGTAATGAAATTGCACTAAAGTTTATGATCTGTTCTTTGAGCTCAAAACACATGCTTGCTAGATATTAACAAATGATGTGAGATTTTGGATCTTTCCTCCCTTTTCTCACAGCTGTTTGCTTCAGTTACCTTTGAAGTTATAGAAGAAAGTAAGGTACGTCTGAATTATTATCTACTAATGAGCTATGACAGTTGGATCAAACTATATCTTATTTGAGAGCATGCTGGGTCTGAAGACTCTGCTGTAGTAGGCTTCTCAAGTGTAGCTCCTGGAAAGGGCTGGGAAGTCTAGATATAACTGATCTCTTCTTGGTTGACACAGCCTAATAAGCTTGGGCTCACAAACTTAGAAGGCCACAAGTGTGGTCTAAGGCCAGTGTACTTAGTCCCCTGGTCTATGCTGGCCTTCCTGAAAGTGAAATCCCTTCATTAGCTGCGGGTATTCTTCAGTAGTTGCTATACGTGGCTGTGAGGGATGGCTGTAAAGCTGCCAGCTGCCTAAGGAGTGCTTGGGGGTCTTAAAATAGTAAGATCCATGACATTCTTGCTCCCTGAGTACAGCTTGTTTGAACGTGGGCTTCTTGAGGTGGAAATTTGCTCCAGGGGAAATTCATTTGTTGGGTGATTGTTTGGGATGGGAGATGTGGGAATGCTTTTTTGATCTGTACTCAACAGTGCAGAAAATTGTATGTAATGCATTTGTCTCTTGAAAATCCCTGCATTTTTCTAAACTTTTGTTTTGTTGCATTGAAGTTTGTTATGTCTGTCCAGGCTCCTAGAACTCGAGCAGTGAAGAATGTGAGAAGGCATGCATGCTCCTCAATCATAAAGATGTGTCGGGATTATCCTCAGCTTGTCCTGGTATGTAAATGCAACTGTATCATGAAGAGTCTTGCCTCAATTTCAGCTGGATTTTGTGGGATCTTCAGCTTCTTTGGCTACAGCCTCTATTTTCCTTCCAAGCAACATTCCTGCTGTGCAAATGGCAAAGTGCTTTATTCCTTGCACCTCCCTTCTTCCCCACCCCACCCCTGAAGAAATTTCTGCCTGAAGAGTTGATTTGTACGGTGATCAGTTAAATGCAAAAAGAATTAGGAGGAGGATACAAGCAGCACTAGATTCGTTTTATGGGAATGTTTGCTGAACTTCCCTTTTGTCACTTGTGGTGGTCTGTGTTCATTCCTTAGCTGAAGACACCAGGAGTAACTAATCTCCAGACTTCTGTCACTTAACAGAACATAGGAGCAAGAGGAGAGTATTCGTTTTCCGGATTAGCTTGAGGAGACTAGAAAAAACAAACATGTTTAAAATCCATGAGCCAGTGTTTCATTTGGTCTTGCTGAACTAAACAGCCTGCCCACAGCATGCAGCTGTGAATTCCTTTCGTTAGCAGTGTTTGTGTGGAATGGCTCTAAGACTGTGGGAGCACCATGGGACATTGTTAGCTTAAACAAAAACATTTTTTGAGGATGGTAGTTAACGTAATTCCAGTCTGCATTCTGCAGTAGCTGCCAAGAACTAGTGGGTTTGTCTTTGTCCCACTCCACTGGTCCTTGAACTACAGGTGGCTAGTTCCCATGGCCAGCCAAACATCCTCGCTGGAAGAGCCAAGGGCCCAGAGCTGCCACAAAATATGTTCAGATGACTTTGCTGAAGGGCACGTTTGCTAATGTTTATAGAAAGTTACAGGAAGACATGGTTGTGTCTAGAGTGTGTAGGGAAGAAATGCAACCATTCCTGTAGCGAGAGCGATAGCTGCATAAATTGTTACTGACCTAGTTTTGGGCACAGAGATGGAAGGGTCCTGAGTCTCGCACTTGAGAGCCAAGGGAGCAAGATGCTTTCTGTGAGCAAACAAAAGCACCAGACCTATTCTGAGGTGTGATGCTGCTGTAGGGAATGTGGCTGCCTAGAAGAGGGAAATTTCCTCTGCTTATTTTGGTTATTCTGGAGACTAAAGTAAGCTGGATGCAGGATAATTATAGGGTGATAGGGAAGAAAAGAGGCTCTTTTAGACTGAATATTTGGAGAAACTTGAGTCTGAGGAGAGGGCAATGTAGAGGAGGGTAAGGTAGACATGCTGCTCCAGCTGTACTGCGTAGTACAGTACACCCCACCTGCCTCCCCCAGTGATCCCCCCTCCACACCAAATGCATGATGCTCTTCCACTTGGATGTGTTTTTTAGCCAAACTTTGAGATGTTGTACAACCACGTGAAGCAGCTGCTCTCCAATGAGCTCCTTCTGACACAGATGGAGAAGTGTGCTCTTATGGAGGCCCTCGTCCTCATCAGTAACCAGTTCAAGGACTACGAGCGGCAGAAAGCTTTCCTGGAGGAGCTCATGGCTCCTGTTGCTGGCTTATGGCTCTCCCC
Organism: Strigops habroptila; assembly: GCF_004027225.2. Classification (NCBI taxonomy): domain Eukaryota; kingdom Metazoa; phylum Chordata; class Aves; order Psittaciformes; family Psittacidae; genus Strigops; species Strigops habroptila. The sequence goes on along the minus strand of NC_046359.1, from coordinate 23,692,730 downwards.
AGAAATGCAGAGGTATGGGTCCTTTTTCTGAGCTTTGAGCTGGAGGCGTTGCAGAGGTAATGCACAAACCAGATGAGGGTGGTGGGGTGCCTCGGGACCTCCTGTGGTCTGGGCAGTCATGGTAACAGCTCTCCTGCAGTTTAGGAACTGCCCACTGAGTTTAAATGCTCTTTGTCGAAAATTGCCAGGTAAGACTCATTCAAGGTGGTAGAGGAACACTTCTTCCCAGCATGCTCAAAGCATTTGCAGAAAACGAGAAACTTATGAAAATGAGCAAATATGTCCTTGCTCATGTTCAGGAGAAGCTAGGAAGCTGAGCTCTCGTTACTAAAGCTGAGGTGTGCTGCAGCCCTGGGCAGCTCGGCATGCAAAAGCTTTCCAAGCAGGACTATCTTCATAAGAGATTCAAAGGTTTTAGGTCCCCATGGCCCAAGGGAACTGCAGACATTTGGAGAGTGCACATGTTTCTGGTGCTTTTTATTATGTTCCCACATGGTGTGGAGCACTAGCTAGGCTCTAGCCTACTCTGTTTGTTGAGATGTTCATTGCCAGTGCAAAGCTCTGCTTAAATTCCCTGCCACAAACAATGATCCCCACTGCTGTCTTTTGTTGCTGCCAGAGTCCTCTCGGATCCTGAAGCCTTTATCTCCTATGTGGGTGCTGACAACAAAATTGCTGATCCAGTCCTGGAAGATCCCAGTGGTCTGAACCGCTCTAGAGTGAGTATCATTACCAGGAGAGGTGAAATCCTTAGCGAGATGGGACTTGCCTCCTTCCATCCCCCATTTCCGTTGTGGATATGCACAAGATCTTTTCTGATCATCTTTTGGGTTCAGGTCAGTAGGTTTTTCAACTAATTGCAAAATAACAGACTGGCTTTTGCTTCTTTAAGCTACATCAATGAGAATGCAGGCCATGCAAAACCAGATTATTTAGCAGAGCGAAGCACACTGTTCCCCACTCTTTCTGTGGCAGAGTTTGATTTTGGAACACAGTTTTTGGAAATACGGTGCAGTAAATTTCTCTTCAGAGTTTCGAGCCAGGCAGTATGGAAAGTGTCATGCTGAAACTGCAGCATGGAATATAATTAAAATTCATCTGAGGTGATTTGTGTTGTTTGAATTGTTGGTGAAATGTGTCCACTTCTTGGACAAACTGCAATGGAGTTGCTGTCTTTAGGTCTGCAGAAGACACTGAAATGCAGCCCACAGAGCTGTGCTTATGATTTGGAGCTAATGCAGTTTGATTACTGTGTCATCACAGATCTCTACATTCATCCCAGCACATGAAGCAGCTCAGGAGCTGATGATGTAGACTCTTCCTCTTAGAGGGTAACCTACCTGGTTGGTTGCATACTTATGAGACCATATGCATTGACGCTTTCTCTAAGAGCGAGTTCCTAGGCCATCCTGTCCTGGTCAAGGGTTGCTGAAGATGATGGAACATAGCACGATCGTTTGCTCTTATTTTCTTAGCAGCAAACCCAGTGGAGTTTGTTCTTGTTGCCAGAGTAGGCTCACTGTAGAGCATCCCTTTGAGATGGGTTGATGATGGGTTCCTCTGAAAACGTATTTATTCAGGTCGTTCTGTGGCAAAAATCGCTTTCTCCACATCTCTTCCTGCAGATAAGCTTTTGCGTGTACACCATTCTGGGAGTTGTGAAACGAGCTCGTTGGCCTGCTGCTCCCGAAGAGGCAAAAGCTGGAGGATTCTTGGTGGGATACATGCCCAGTGGAAGTCCAATCTACCGTAATCCCTGCACTGAACAAGTCCTGAAGCTGCTCGACAATTTACTTGCTCTTATAAGGTGGGTCAAGTTGACTTGAAATCGTTTATTTTGACTTAAGAATCTGTGAAAGCTGAACTGTGATAATACATGGAATGCTCAGAGCATGTTCACCCAGTGAAGCCAGCAGGAACACAGGCTGGTGCAGGTGCCCAAGTACTGTTCCTGACTGTTCACAGTGGGGAATGGCACTGGGGAAACTGGAGCCTTCTGAATGTTCGTTGGCCTGGCCTACAAGAGTCCATCAAAGCCAATGGGAGCTTGGGCTGGGGTTGCCTCCCCCACCTCCACTGCTATAAATCTGCCACCCAGTTAATCGTTTCTCGACTAACATCTCTGCTCTGCCCTCAGCCCCTGCAAGGCCACCTCTCCAGTCACCACCAGGGCAGTCCCAGCTCTCATCGCATCCTGTTTGCGTTGTGCTGTCTTCAGTGTTAAATTAAGCTGGTTTTGCTGAACATGAACACCAGCCTCCTGAAGCACTGTCTGCTATTGAAATCAGTGGATGCATACTCTCAGGCTGTTGCTATCTTGCAGTGCCTCTCTGCACGTCGCTGGCGTTGTGTACATCTGGGGCAGCCAGAGAAGGGGGCAGGAGAAGGCAGAAAAAGAGAATCCTGAATAATCCAGTTCCCAGAATTATAAAGGAGGAATCTGCCTCAGGGTAACTGCTGACACTGGGATTTTGCCAGGCTTATGGGGCAGTTTTGTGAGGTAATGCTACGTGTTACGTACGTGAAATCTTGAGGCTCTGTCCTTGGCAGGAGCCTGTTGGGAAAGAGCATTTTCAGATCCACTTTGATTTTTCAGCTCCCAGGTCTGTGAGGAAAGGGGCACTATTACTCAGGCTCTGTCTAGTCAGGTATGTTTGGTAGTCACTGAGCTCAGGACTGTCCTCATTCCAGTGAGAAGTAACATGCTGAACAGGTAGGACAGGCACGTGCTGCCTTGGCTGACCCTAGCAAAGCTCTGTGTAGCACAGCAGGTGGTACTTTGGCCAGTGAGCAGGGTCGAACCATCTTGTTAGAGCTGTGGAGTTGTGCTTGAAGTGGTTTTAGCCTGGAAGGCTGAAGATCCTATCGACAAGTGGAGTTGCCTGAGTAGCAGTAGCCTCATGCCATTCCCTCCAGAGCCTGGAACACGCTCCATATTGTGAGAAACCAACAAAGCCAGTGCCCAGGGTCTGAAGAGGCTGCAGCAGACAGACTTTTTGCTTGTGCGATTGCTCTTCTTGCTGGAACTTACACATAATTAAAAACACTTGGATGTGTGTTACAGGCAGCTTAGGAAACTACTGTCAAACTCTATCACTACCTGGAAAGAAGAAGAAAATCTATGCCGTCTTGTTTACCACCTCCAGGAAAACACATGAGCTATGTTCTGTTGCCAGTGCTTTCCCATCTGCCTAAAGGAAGAGGCTCCCTGGCTGCTTTTTGAATAATGCATCTGTGGTGTTCAAGCATCTTCCCTGCAGAGCAAAATTTTCTCTAAGCACTTTGTAGTAACATACATGGAGCAGCCTGTACTTCACTCGGAGGTATCCAGGCTTTTCTTAAGGGCTGGATGCTCCAACAAGAACCAGTGAATGATGTGTTAAGAGCAGTAGATCTTCTACCTCACACCTTTCTTGGCTGCTGCTGGATGTGGAGGCCTCTGTGTGTGACAACTGCAAGCTCAGTTCATTGCAAATGTTGATGATGCTTATGTCTTTCTAGAGAAGTTGGAGCTTGTGCTGTGGAGCTTCTGGTGTGTTTTTTGCTGGCTTTGAGTGCCTTTTCCATGTGCTGCTTCCTCAGGCTCTCTTTAATACATATTACACAAGAGAATATGGAAACTGTGGAAACTGTCAGCAGGTAGGAAGTACAGGGATATGAGGAACTCTGGTTGACAGGAAAGCCTTTGTTGAGGATGCCTTCAGGAACATAGTTGCATTACTACTTAGGGGTGGCTGCTTCCCTTAGCTCTGTGCCATTAGGCAGCTTTCTGGGGGGATAAGCAAGGCCCAGTGTTGCTCATGTGCTTATGCAGGAAGCAGATGTGGAAGTCCTGACAGGTTACTATGTGAGCAAATCTGCAGATGGCAGCAGCATGGGTCCTGCTGAGAGCTGAACTGAGCACCAAGTTGGGCACTGGTATGCAAAAAAAGGCATTTTGCAGCAGCAGTTGTGTCTGCTGCTCTCTGGATACTGCATGGCATTCTGATGTGTTTGCAGACAGAAGCAGTGAATGTTCTTAAGAAACCACTGGGTCTCTTCCAGGGTAAATAGCTGGAAGGGTAGGTCATGGATGAGATGAAAGAGCCAAGAGGAATGAGAGGGAGTCCAGGTAACAAGGGAAAGTAGGGTAGTTTTAAGTGGCATCTTTTTGTGCCTACCCATGTTTGTCTCTGTCTTTGGTAGCTGTATTTACCAAAGTATTTCGAGGCTGCTTTGTTAATCACTACTTGCAGCTTTTTGAGTGATGATTCTCCTGTCCTCTGTGGTACCTGTTTTCACCTAGGTGCTTTCTACCTTCTGGCTTAAATTGCCCTCTCATGAATTTAAACCCAAGTCGTGATCTCCTGCCACCTTTAGATAAAGGCACATTTCTGGAGTCAGTGGCTGCATGAACTGGTTGGCTGGGTACTTTTATTGTGCTGGGATTTGCTTGCGTCTTGTTACAAATGGACTGGTCAGGCTCAGCAAATGCTTTGCATGGACAGAGGCTTTTTTGGAACTCCTCTTGATGCAATGCTGACATTACTAAGGCATTAATGCTGGTGAAAGAATTGTTGGATAGACATGAATGCTGTAGGCATTTTCATTGTAGACATCTCCAGCTTTGGATAAAGATTTTTCAAGCATGGACTGTTCTAAAGGACTCATCTTCTGGCCTTCAAGCCCACCTCCCTGAGCATCAGATGTTTTTTCCAGCAGAGCTGTGACTATCGCTGAAAATCCCCCAAGGCCATATCCTTTGCTTGGCTTTTCTAAAGCATAAATGTCTCTAAAAGTTTGTTTTTCCGTGTTCTCCTGTGTGTGTGGGATGCCCAGGAGTGCCACTCACTGCCAAGAGCCTCAGCCGGAACATGCCTATGCCTAGGGGCTACATCTTCATCATATACGAGGGCTTTTGGATGCTTTTTGAACTCCCACGGGGAGCAGCTGATGAGCCATTTTCTCTCCGTTACCACTGGGACCTTGCTCAAGTATGAATTAAGGGAGACAGGCCTTGAATCGAGTGAATATCAGCCCTCCCACCTGTCCAACCTGAGGAAATGCTTCAAGGACTCTGAAACAACTAAGGACCATGACCACAGCTTCAGGATATGACCGGCCCATCCTGCTGAGATTAGAGCAGTGGGATTTCAAGGTTCATTTCAGTCCTTGGGTTTGCCCCACTGCCCTTCTGCCCAGCATGAGGCAAAGCCAACGCTGGCATGGGGCAGGCAGGAGACATATAAGAGGAGATGATTTTAGTAGCCAGGTTTCAGGATAGCCTCAAGCAGAAATGCAGGTTTTTGAGTCAGTGGAACAACATTATCCAAACTATCGTGGAGGCTGGGCTGCTCCCTGACTCCTCTTGAGAAAGTAAAACCAGCTTGTGCCCCCTTTGAGGCCTGTTGCATGGTGTTAGATCCAGCCCAGAATGAGAGTATGAGTCGTTCAGAAGTCATTTGTGTAGCTCTTTCTTACGAAACTTACATACTTGCCTTCCTCACATGCAGTGAGCAGGGAAGTATTTAAAACTTGCAGAGAGAACTGGGATAGTTGATGTTTCGGAGGTAACTGAGGCAGACGTCACTGCATCGGGGGTGCCAGGATTGTGAACATAGACCTTCCAAAACAAAATTAAATAAAAAATAATTAAAAATGATTAAGACAGGAGTGAAAGCTGAGACTCTGGAGAACATACTGAGGTCTGTCCACGCTCCCTTCCCCCAGCCATTCCCATGTACACCCCTGCTTTGGGAAATGCTGCTCTAGGGGGAGATACTGAGTTGCCCTTGATCACCTCTAGCAGCAGGTACAATGGCATTGCAGTTTTGGAGGAGGCTGCAGGATTTGTGCTGTGTGCAGCTGGCGACACCCAGAGTGGAGGTCTGAGGTCTCAAAGGAGAGAGGTAGGTGAGAGAGACACCCCCCGACGAGTCCAGCGCTGAGTGTCAGTACCCTGGCTTAGAGGGGACCCATTTTGGCCTGGATGGCAAGAGCCAGCCACCCGTGGCTGAATTGGTGTCCCTCGCGGAGAGCTGACCGTGGCCACCTCCTGATGATGCGGAATTGTTCCCAGCTGGATGTGTTGTCCAGGGGGCACCTGTGTCTGCCACGAGTAACATCTGATCGGACTGATGTTCTCCCTAGAGTCCCTCCAGTGCCACCTGCCATTCTGGGGACTGTGACCCATCCCTGGGGGGCAGTGTGTGTGTTTTGGAGCTGAAACAGCCCCTCCCTCTGCAGGGGCCTTAGGTGCAGAAGGTCTGTTGACATTACAGAATCCGCGTCTTGTCAGTTTTTGAAATACATTCTCTGATCCCTTTGGCCAAGCTACTAAGCTGTTGCCAGCATCAACTGGAGAATTGCTGGGAGTTTTTACTGCTAGTGCTTGCAAGGGGTGGGGTGAACTGAAACAAGTGGAAGGGGCAGCCAGGAGATTCAGGACATGAGGTGGAATCACTCCATGTCTCTGTTGGGTCAGCTTCCCCAATATTTTTGCAGGTGGGGAAGGGGGATCCCATGCACACGTGCTTGGTCTCACCTTCCTCATCATCTGCCTCAGAAGAGCTGTTCACAAGCTGAAGGAGAGGATCCCACTGTCAAGGGCAAAAGGGGTAGACTCACATGTATATAAACCAAGTGCTCTTCTGTTTCAGGACTCACAACAATCTCTACATGCCAGAGATGGTGGCTAGGCTGGGGGAAACGTTTGCAAAGGCCTTGGACATGCTGGAGGTGGAGAAGAATGCCATCCTAGGTAAGGGGCTTCTCTTTGGGAGGAATGTCTGGTCGGATTCTCAGAGGTGTTTGAGGCAGTGGTCCATCAATAGCAGTGGAATTTGTGCCACTGGAGAGCCAGCTTCCTCGTAGTATTTACAGTTCAGCTATGATTTGAACCTGCCGAAATGAAGAAGTTTAAAAAGTTATTGGTCTCAGACGGATTGGTTTCTTCTGCATGAAATGAAGGTGCGTGAAATGTGGTGGTCTCTGCAACATGGCATTTCAGTCTGCCTTTGAGCAGAATTAGTGCTCAGCAGGATCCCTGAGTGCTGATGCAAAGACCTCTCCTGGACGGCAAGAGCGAAGTCCTGCAGTATGGCCCTGACGTTTGTTTCCAGATTGTGTATTAGGTAGAGGCTTTTGGACTATCTTAAAACAAAACAGAGCTTATGAACACAGAAGCCTTCCCAGCCAAGTAGAAGTGGGTGGCCTTGTAGATAAAATGTGGACCATGACTTTAGAAATTGGGGTTTAATTTCCGATTCAGACAGGGAAATATTTCAGGGAAGTTGCTTTGTCTTTCTTACCTCCATTTCCTGTCTGTAAAATGAGGTGTTTTCTTTGCCTGTTTATAAATTCTCTCTTTGTGAACCACTGCATTTAAGGCAGCAGTGATTTCTGCTGTGATTTCTGCTCTGAACTTTTTAATACCATAGTTCAGCATGTCCTGGCAGAGGTGAATGAGATGGGCTATTAGAGAAGCTGCACAACCATCAGCTTTGCTTCTGACTGGGTTCTGATAGCTCCAGTAAGTTTTGTTTTGGAGAAATGAGAGGGCTGTGGCAATCTTAGTGGGAACACCTCTGCTCTGGGTAGAACCAACCTGAACCTGGCTGACCTCTGAGGGAGGTTTTGCCCCAGGGTTGCTGCACCTCTTCCCGTTTGGATGCATGTTGATCTTGCCAAGTGTGTCCCTTGTTGCTGTCAAGCTGGCTGGGGCCTTCCCAGCATGTTCTGAGGGGGCACCATGTTCTCTCATTAATGTAGCTAAAGCTTGTTCTCTCCCACAGGTCTCCCTCAGCCTCTGCTGGAGCTTTATGACTCTCCTGTTTACAAAACAGTCTTAGAAAGGATGCAGGGCTTCTTTTGTACCCTCTATGACAACTGGTAAGAGCACCATATATCTCACACAGAGTCAGACATCGCACAACTGGAGCAGTAGGCTACTGCTGGGTGCCGACTTCTTCTGGGGTTAGACTTCTCATGTGAGCTGTGTCCTATAACGTCCAAGTAGGAGCTGCAGTGGTAAACTATGCTTGGTGCTTGTAACCTACCACATACTCATGTTGCTGGAAAAAGTACTTCAAAATGTGGATCTATTTTTAGCTTTTCTGCAATTAGGTAGTGGGATTGGATCACTTACTTGATACCCTGGCCTAGTTTGTCTCTTTACTACTTTTTTTAAATCATGTGGTAGGATACATCAGCACTTGAAAGTGCATTTTTGGTGCTTAAATGCTTAATTCATTGTCCCTCTGCATGTATCCCAGACCAAAAAAAAAAAAAGAGACACCCTGCTAAAATTCCTGCTAAAATCTGTTTAAGAACATGGCAGCTATCTGATCTCAAGATGATAGCACTTGTAGCCTTTGCAGGCCAGAGGCATGGTACCTGTATCTAGCAGACTTGCAACTAACTTGTTTTTTTCTTGGAAGTTTCCACATCCTGGGAAATGCAGGCCCCTCCATGCAGCAGGATTTCTACACTGTTGAGGGTCTTGCCACCCAACTCCTCAGCTCAGCTTTCATCAACCTCAACAACATTCCTGATTACAGACTCCGGCCCATGCTCCGTATCCTTCCATCCCTGTCTCGGGCCAGCTAGGGAGGCTTTGAACACATAAATTAAAAACCTGCATGGTTTTCAGTATGGCCAAGCCAAAGAAGGGTGATTGAGGGGGTAAACAAACAGGGATATAGATATACACGGGGAGTGGGTGAGGTGTGAGCCTAGGAGGGCACGAGCAGAAACAGCAGTGCATGGGGTCAGAGAGAACAAATGCAAAGGATTTGTGTCATCCTGGAGGCACCATGGGAGGCGGATAGTGTCTTCTGGGGGGTTAGGGGGCTTGGGCAGTGTAGGAGCTTGGCAGTAGGGTGTCTGAGTAGATTTTGTGCTTGTGTGGGAGACCATCTGGGATTCCCAACCCATCTTCCAGGGATGGACATTCAGTCTCACATCTAGGATATGGGCGCTAAGCACCTTCGGCTTTCTCACCTGAACTGTTGGGGAAGGGGCTGAATACCTCATGCTCTCACTGTACAGAGATAACACCTGTTAATTCAGGGCTGTGAGAAGGTGGGGTTTGAGGTGCCTGTCGCTTGGCCTCCCAGGGGAATGGGCTGGTTTGGGCAGTGTGCTGCAGTCTCCCTGGCAGCTGGCCATATGTGCTGGATCTCTTCCTTAGCTGGCCTGTGCAGGTGTGTTTGTGAAGCCCTTGGTACTCTCCTGCCCTTCAGAATACTACGAAACCCTTGTCTGCCCCATGCTGGGACCACTCTTTACCTATCTGCACATGGTAAGAAAACGCCTTGTTCTATGCCTGTTCCTTGGCAGCCTGGACTCCTTGTAGCAGCTGGCAGCAATGTGTAAGAACATGTGTTTCTCCAAAGCCAGCAGAGATAAGGGCAGAGCCTCGATGCTTAATGATTTTGATGCTGTTTGGGGGAGGGCTTTTGCAGTGTGTTGAACCCTGGCTGTTGTGCAGCACCCGTTCCTGTGATTTCAAACCTATGGATCTTAGCTCCTCAACCTTCAGTCCTGAGAATCTTTGTGGGGTTTTTGTTGCCTGTGTCCTCTCATTTTCCTGACAGTTCACTCACATTCTTACAGCCAGCACAGCCACAGCATCTTCAGCACAGTTGGTAGCAGTTCCTGTCCCATTCAAAATAGGTCTTGGCATGAGAGCTGTTTAAAGCTCTGTCAGCTTTAGTGATAGCACTTCTATCAGCAGCTATCACTTGGGCCTCTGCCTTGTGTCCCGCGTGGCTCCTTAGGAAGGTATTGAGTCTTTTCTTTTGTCTTGGACAGAGGTTGTCTCAGAAATGGCAGGTGATCAACCAGCGAAGCATGCTCTGGTAAGCTTCCACCCATTGGCGTGTGTGGGAAATGGGGAGTGGGGTGGAGCTTTAGCCTTTTACGTGCCCCTTTACAGCGAGGGCTGGAAAACGTTGTTGACCCTGATGGTGACTCGTTCCTTATGCTTGGGCAGAGGGGATACTTTAAGGCATTGGCTCCCTTCACATTAAAACTTGTTCTCCTCAGTGAGGATGATGCTGCCGATGACAACCCCGAGTCTCAGGAGATGCTTGAGGAACAGCTGGTGAGGCTGCTGACCCGAGAAGTCATGGATCTCATCAGTAAGTGAAATCAAGCTAGGTCCCTTGGGATATTTGGGAAGTTTGCCCTGGAGAGGATAACAGGAATTTCCAGTGTGCAATAAACATTAACTATAATGGCCAGTATTATTTAACATAATCCTTAGAAGCCAGGTGTGAGACAGTTAACCCTGCCAAAATCTTAGCTAAAACCTAGTAAGAAATCAGTTAACAACCTTGAGAAGGGGGTTTCTTCCTTCTGTTTTCTCAGCATTTAGGGCTCCATTGTTTTGGCACTATCCCTGTAGAATCCAGTCCTCCTTTGGAATCTGGGTTCTCCCCTTCCATGCCCTGGAGCCCAATATGGGACATCAGTTTGTGGGCAGCCTGAATGTAAAGCAGTTTTGTTGCTGGCCATTGCCAGACAGAAGGGAAAATTCCCCCCTGCCAAAGCAGTCTCCCTTCTCTGTGTTCCCTTTCTCCAACATCATGTTTTTATCAGTGTGGCTTTGAGCAGAGAGGCTGGGAAAATGGACTCTGCATAGAGATTACAGATCCTCAACCTTCTATCTCCTTTCTTGATTGGCCTTGTTGCCTTAAGATGGTGGGTTCTCAGGTTATAGGCTTCAAATGGTTTTGTATGTTTCTGGTTCTCAGCAGTTTGGAGCAGTCACCATGCAGCCGGTTCCGCTATGGGAGGATGCTGTGGGTGGGATGCTTCGGCCTTACAGGCAGTGCAGTATTTGCCTTTTATACTGGGCTTTCAGATTCTTCAGGTGCTGTGTAAGAGCTGGGGGAGCCTGAAGCAGCTGTGAGCCCTTCACACTCTTAGGATAATCTTTGCGTGTTCTGAAGTAGCATCTTCTGTTTTCTGCTCCTCTGACCTGCAACTCTTTTTGCAGCTGTTTGCTGTGTTTCTAAGAAAGGTGTTGAGCATAACACTACTGCTGCTGTAGATGGAGATGGTGAGTAAATGACTACCTTTGCCTTTCCCACTCTTGGTGTATACAAGCACTTTTCCCATTTCTTCAAGCATTTCTTGAGGGTGAGGCTGGCCTTTTGCTGGAAGTTCTAGGTGAGGGGTATAGGTTTGGCAAGAAACCTTCAGCTCTGTCCTGCCCAGTGTGCCTGGGGCCACAGGAAAACCTGGTCTAGCCTAGGAACAAATGTGTTGTGGAGTTCACAGGTAGCATGTTGGGGCAGCTAATTCTTAAGGTACCAAGAAAAGGGGGATATGAGCAGTCTTCCCAAGAGCTGGAGGTAGTTAGTTGGGTGCCCTTCCTGCCCCACAGAGGATGGGTGCTTTCTGCTTGGAGAGAGATGTTCTGGGGAGCCAGCGTACTGATCCTGTGTGCTGGCTCCCAGCTTAGCTCTCATGGTGCCCCCATGTCTTACTCAGTCCTGGGGAGGCCACGCTCACAGTGTTGCCTTTGCTCTGCAGATGATGAGGCCATGGCCACGGAGGTGACTCCCCCCGCCAGCGCAGAGCTCACTGAGCTCGGCAAGTGTCTGATGACACAAGAGGTAAGAGCGCAGGCTCAGATCATTGTTTCTGTGTGCTCTGTGTCACTCTTGCCTGTGGTGCAGCCAGACACTGCTACAGATTGCTGAGCTGCTGGAGCATTCCCCAGTGTGAGAATCTTCTCTCAGGAACATACATAGTTTTTTTAAGGGCCTTGTTAATGGTTGCAGAAGCCATAAAGCAAATGGTGGTTGGGATCCAGTGTAATATGCAGCTACAGTGTTTCAGCTCTTCTAGGGGCAAGGCCCTGGGCTTTCAGCCCCCAATGCTCTGCCTCCATCCTGTGCTCCAGCCTTCACTGGGAAGAACTTCACCCAGCAGCTCTGTTTTTCTGTAAAAATCGGCCAGAGCTGGCACAGGAGCCGCAGTGTGAACACAACCCACTGTGCAGGTGCTGTCATCCCAATACCTGTCCTCCTCCTCTGCTGTGGATGCCTCAGAAGGTTTTGCAGTGACTCGAGAGTAGCAGCTGATGAGTGCTCCAGTGCCTTTCCAGGGCTTGACCTTGGTTCCTTATGGCAATGGGTGTCTTCGAGCACCTTCAGCTGGAGCAGCAGCGTGCAGGATTCTCAGAAGATAGCCATGAGGAGCTCCTGCAGAGTCCCTGGATTGCTTCTTGGCTCCCTTCACATTTGAACCCTGGAGGTGAGAAATAGTTCCTCTGACTGGTTTCCTTCTCTGACTACTTTTCAGGATGTTTGCACAGCGCTGCTGATCACTGCCTACACATCCCTCTCCTGGAAAGACACCTTGTCCTGCCAAAGAACCACAACACAGCTTTGCTGGCCGCTGCTCAAACAGGTACCTCTAGGAGGAAGAAGGGGTTAGTTCTGGCAGGGTTGGGAGGGGAAGCTCTTGAATATGGTGAGAAGCGTGGTTGCTTCACCCCTGGGCACCTCCCTCAGGCAGACCAAGCTGCTGCAGAAAGGCAGTCATGTGTCAGTATCCTCCTTCCGTGCTGACACTGCCTTTTCCCCAGGTGCTTCAAGGAAACCTTCTGCCCGATGCCGTGTCCTGGTTCTTCGCAAGTGTGCTGAAGGGCTTACAGACACACGGGCAGCACAATGGCTGCATGGCAGCTCTTGTCCACCTGGCTTTCCAGATCTACGAGGCCTTGGTGAGAAATGCTGCTCTTGATCCAGATGCCAGGTTGGCTGGGGAGGGGTGGAAAATTAATCCCATGCCTGCTTGGGTAGGGGCAGGGGAGTTAATGTCCCACCCCAGGGAGGGCAGGGCTGTTTCCCTAGAACTCTAAACAGGGCTGTGTTCACCATACTTCTCCCTGCAGCGCCCTCGCTACACCGAGCTGAAGGCAGTGATGGAGCAGATCCCAGACATCCAGAGGGACTCTTTGGAGCAGTTTGATTCAAAGCTTCTCAACCCAACGCTGCAGAAGGTGGCAGACAAGCGCCGGAAGGATCATTTCAAGCGCCTCATCACAGGTTGCATTGGGGTAGGTGATATCCTGGAGGATAATGAACCTCTTTCATTTCACACTGGTATGCTGTAGAGTGATGGGGTGGCCAGCCTTGCCTACCTGCCTCTCCCCAGCCGCCCCCCTTCCCAGCTAGGAGGCTGTTGTAGCATAGTCTCAGTGTTTGTTATGTCTCTCTTTAACTTGGAGGTACAGCAGGGATGGCAGCACAGGCTGAGCAGCCCCTCCAGCAATTACTTCTCACTGAGAGGCAGGGGGTACCTTGGAAGAGGGTGCCTGGGGAAACAGGGTGTTAAAGTGTTTGAATGAAGCTGCTAAGTGGGTGCTGGGCTCTTTTTGAGGATGGTAGTGTTCAAGCCTGCTGGCACTGCATTAGCAGCTGGGGAGCTGGCCTGCTGGTGGTTACCTCAGTGCCCCGACACTTGGGAAGGACCAGGCCCAAGATGTCCCAAAATGCACGCATGGGGTCTGGGCCTAGAGACTGCTCAGAATCTGGGGTCTGCCTCTGATCTGCAAGCAGGCTGCCCCTGAGCTGAGTTGAGGAACGAAGGGAGTGATGACTGATGCCTGCTTGTCTGTCCTCTGCAGAAGCCCCTTGGGGAGCAGTTCCGCAAGGAGGTTCATATCCGGAACCTCCCATCTCTCTTCAAAAAGGTCAAGCCATCACTGGAGACGGATGTGCTAGAAAATGAGGATGGAGAGGGCTTCACTGCACTCTTTGAGTCCTGAGCCTGGGATGCTGCAGCCATCTCCTCTCGTACCTTATATTTTGTCTCTCCTCATAGTAAGCACATTAGATTCTTCTCGTCATCGCCTCCACAAGCATTCATCTGAATAAAGCCCCTTATGGGTCCCGTCCCATTCTCCTCCCTACACTGGGATGGGGCCTGTGGTGGCAATATGAAACAGTCTATTAAGCTTTCCCTGCTTCCTTCCCCTCCATTGACGAGCATCTTTAGACCTCTGCTTCTCTGCAAGGTGGGAGCTGAGCCCGTAGACTCCATTAGGTAAAGCCTGGTCATCCTGTAGCCTTGGGTGACTTTTGCTCCACCTCTTCATCCCTGGGGTTTAGGATTAGTGCAAAGGGCAGAGTAGTGCACTGTGTGGAAAGGGGTTACCCTTCTCTTCCTCTGGGCGCTAGCAGCCAGGCTTTGTAGGGAGACATCAGACACTCCTGTCACGCCTGTCAGCACTTGTCCCCAGCGGACTGGTGTTCTGATGGATCCGTTTCCCTCCAGGACAGAGCCTTGGGCTGAGGGCTGTGTGCCAGGAAGCCTCGCAGTACTCTAGGATCTCCCTTGAGATCAGCCTTTCTAAGGTGCAGCTGCTCTCTACAAAGAGGCAGATGTTGTCATACGTATATATACATACATATGTGTATATATGTGATCATAGAGCTTGTTCTACCCAGAGCCAAAGGGAAGGCTTTTCCTTTGTGCCAGCCTTTCTTGGACATCTCTCAGGGGGAGCAGGACAGTTTTTTTAAATTATCTTTTCTTTTTACCATGCCCTGTAGACTAGAATATGGCCAGTGCAGGGCACACAAAACCTGGACCAATATCTGAAGCACCTGCAAACCAAAAGGGATCTCCTTACCCTGTTGCTGTGGAGGTGATAGTAGCCTGTGTTTTTACCCAGTGTGGTACTTCTGGGAGAATTGTACGGTGGGGCTGGCGGGGTGGGTTTATACTGCAGTTTACAGGGGGGAGTCAGGTCAGAAACTGGGTTTTAGATGAGGTGGGACTCTATCAAGCCACTCCAGTCTGCAAAGCTGGTGGTTCTTGACATGACAGATGGTTCACTCGACCTGTCCTAGTGTTAGCACAGGAGCTGGCAGGGTCTGTCCACAGCTATCTGGCAGTTTTGCCAGCCAGGAGCCAGAACAAGTGATAAACTGTGGCAGGCAGTTAAGGTGGTGTCTCCACCTGGACCGACTGGATAGAAGAGCTGGGGTTGGGAGGGATGGGAGCACAGAAAGGAAGAGCAGGCCTTGGGAATCCACTCACCCTCCTGCCCTTCCTGTGCCACCAGCACCCTCCACTTTCCTCCTGGCCTCAAACTTTTTTAACCTCTGAGCTAACGTGGCTCCTGGCTCTAGCAAAGGCTGGGTGTATTTATTGTGTTGTGATATTTTTAACATTCTGTGACTTCATGCTAGACACAAGGGGTTTTTTTTAAATGGTTTTTAGAACCTTTTTTGTAGGAATGTTTAAATCTGAAGCTGTCTCTGAGCTGGTTGTGTTACACCTCTGAATGTCAGTAAAGCTATTCCAGTTTCATACACATGGTGTCACGTTTCATTTTTATCCTTCTATCTATTTTGGTAAGATCTGAGACCTTCTCTGCCCAGACTGCCTTCCTAAAGATTGTTCAGCACTCCTTATTCCAGCTACCACACAGGGAGCACCTTTGCTGGTAGTCAACATACATTATCAGGGAGAGGATGAACCATTCCAGACTACTAACACCTGCACAGATGTTTATTGTGTTAGTAGCTATATCCCAGTGAAACAGGTAAAAGAAGAAGTACAATTTGCTACCCTAAATTCTAGCATGGTTGTGAGAACTGACTTAAGCAACTGGGATGCACCAGTACTCCCAGCCCTTCTCTGACGTTCCAGATCCTTCATCAGCTTGTCAAGAGCAACTTTCACAAGCCAAGACCTACCCAGTGCTGACAAATAGTGCTCACCCCTGAGACTAGCTTGCAAGTGCTCCCAGGCTTCCCTGTGTGGAGACAAGCCTTTGACTGTCACTTGCCCTCCACCATCCAGTGCTGCTGGTCAGCCCAACGTCCATTCCGTCACTGGAAGGGAGAACAGAGTAGTCAAACCTAGCACCTGGGAAGAAATGCTTGAGAGATTTAAGAAGGGGCAATCCATCCTTACAGAGCATGGTTTTAAACCCCGCCTTTGCACAGAGAAGCCCAGTACTGCATCATAGAATCATAGACTTATTTGGGCTGCAAAGGACTGCCAAAGCCCATCTAATCCACACGCCCTCCACCCTGCTGGGGGCAGGGATATCTTTCACTAGATCTGGTTGCTCAAAGCCCAGTCTAACACTTCCAGGAGTAGGGCATCCACAGCTTCTGTGGGCAACCTGTTCAGCATTTTGCCACCACCCTCACTGTAAAAAAACACCTTATGTCCAATCTAAGTGTACCCTCTTCCAGTTTAAAAATGTTGTCCCTTGTCCTGTCACTACAGGTCCTGGTAAGGTTTTCTCCATGCCCCCTTGATATACTGAAAGGCCACACTAAGGTCTCCCTGGAGAGTCTCCCCAACTCTCAGTCTTTCTTCACAGAAGAGGTGTCCCAGCCCTCT
The DNA here is from genome assembly GCF_004027225.2 of Strigops habroptila. NCBI lineage: Eukaryota > Metazoa > Chordata > Aves > Psittaciformes > Psittacidae > Strigops > Strigops habroptila. Next base: position 23,676,368 of record NC_046359.1, on the reverse strand, counting down.
GACAATACAGCCTTTTATCTACCACATTAACTACCCCAGAGCTGGTCTGAGATACCTGCAACAGTCCTGCACTGATACTGACTTGTTAAATCTCACTGACCTGCTGCAAAGTCCTTTAGTACATTGCCATGTCTCTCCACATACTGCATACAACCTAAAATAAAAACTGCTACTCATCTTTAGACCTGCAGCTGCTTTCTTTTCTGTGTATTAGTCTCACAATGGTGAACAGCACAGAAGGAGACAGCTGTAAAGAAAAGCCTTTATTTTAGTGCATCTCCTCACTGAGGCTCATTCAAAGCAAATTCAAAGAGGTGGTCCTAGGACTCTTAACAAGCCCATCTCAAACCTCTTGCCGATGCAAGAGGAATCACTCCTGCAGGCAGGTGCAGGAAGCCCAGGACAACAGTGCAGGGATATGCTTCCCAGCCTGCTCATTCCATAGGCACTGAGTCCAGCTCATTCAGGAAGCGCTGACACTTTCCCATCAGGATCTTGATGGCTTCACTCACCAGCACATCTGGAGGCAAGATACCCGTTGACTCCACTGAAACTGCACAGAGACACAAGTCAGCACAGCCACTAGGCAGCTTCAGCCTACACCTAGCGCCAGCATTTCTGTCCCTCATCTTCCCTTACACCATGCTTCCACCAAGCCACATCTTCACAGACAGAGGAGAAGAGGTTACACTTGCTGGCAGGAAGCACAAACACATTAAATCCCAAAGCAACACTGAACCACAACCTCAGCAGCTACCCACTGGAATATGAATGTATGAATGCTGATGCTAGGGGGGTGAGCTATACGTGCTGGCAGTCTCTGCTTGTTTGGACAAACCACAGCAGGGCTCTCTGCTCTGTGGACCATGGGGCACTTACAGATGTAATGACTCCGAACTCTTGCCAGGCGCACGACGTTCTTCAGACTCTCGTGACGGAAAACTTCTCTGCTGAACGTGTCCAGCCGTGCATTGGCTACTCTTGCCACCTTTTTTCCTAAAGGGGAAAAGATGAAACGAAATGGGTGCGGGCAGCAGATGGGTGCCTTGTGGACACAGCAGGTGCTTATCCCTCAGACATGCACTCCCCTCCAGCAAAGGCAGTGAAGCCACCACTATAAAGAATTAGCAAGTCGCCAGCAGGAAAACTTCAACCTGACAAAACTGGTCTCTTGAACAGTTCCAACCCAATCACAAAGCTTGTAAGTACCTTACCCCTGGGCAGGACACAAGACATCTCCATGCTCAGCTGCTGGAAAGAGCAAGCTCACTACCCAGGCTTACAAACAACAGCACTGGAAACTGCAGAGCTCTGAGGACAGGCATCCAATGCCTTAGCATTTCAGGGAGATCCCAGTTCGTCACCCAACACATCTGCATGTGACAGCCACTAATCCATAAAACCAGGTTCAGAATAGCACAAACAGTTGCTGATCTGCAAGTCAATATTACAGTGAGGTTTTGTCTCTACAAGGTTTGACTCTAGTCTGCATTTGGTCTCTGCTAAAGCTTGTAAGGAACAAGGCACTTAGAGCAGGAAAAAAGTACCCTTGATATTCTGGATCTCAATGACTCCAGGGGAAAAGCACTTCTGCAACATCTCAGCTGCCTCATCCTCAACAGGCTGGAGGAGAGTAATGTCAGGAAGCAGTCGATAACTAGCTGTGGCCACAGGAGAAAACTTGGCATGATCTTTACCTGCATGAAGAGTTAAGAGTCAAAGATGAGGGCAGGCCTCAGAGAAGGAGAGTACAAGGATGCCAGGGCCTAAGTTCATGGGGGAAAGCCAGTTCTCCACCCTTCCCCTTCACACAGCTGTGCCCTACTCCAAGCACTCACATTCCTCCTCCCACTGCCCCAGGACCCACGACTAACCTATACCCTTGACACAGTGCATAAGCACATCTATTTCCTGGCCAGGTCGCAACAGCGCAATGAGGATGTCATCATGAACAGGTCGGAAGTCAGCATCTGGAAAGAGGTCTGTCTGATTCCCCAAGGGCACCCATGTCATATGTTTACTGTACACTGCAAAGAGAAGCCACAGCATCAGCCAGTGCTAATCACTGACCTGTACAGGACTGGAGATGGCAAAAAGTTTAGCAAAATGAGGGTATCAGCTCTCTCAGCTCACAGGGCTGAGAAAACAGACAAAATCCTGTATCTCAAGACCAAAACAGGAAAGAAAAAGCACCTATTTCAGGAGAGATCTCACCTTTGTGATTGAAATATAATTCATTAGGATCAGATGATTCCTTGGCTGCCTGAGGGTTTCGGCTACATTTTATTTTCAGCTGGAACTGCAGAGTATCAATTTCTGTGCCTTCCTCATCTCCTGGGAAGGGGAGAACAGCATGAGCCTCTATGGAATCACACTTCTGCTCTGTTTACATGACCCTGATTTCCCGCTTTGGGGGAAACCTCCAATATTTTTGTTTGATCCAAGACTCTCACCTTGGTTTCTATATTCGAAGAGCCGTGGGTCTGCTCGGATAGGGATGAGGCCCAAGCGATGAGCCAGAATTTCATCCTGCACAATGGATGTGTTGTTGTACACAAAGACTTTCTCTACAGCCATCGTTGGCACCTCAGGGAGACAGGAGATCAAGTCAACATGACAGTTGAATTACACACCAACAGAGCACCCAGCCAGAGTGACCCTTGTCTCCCATAAATAACTGCCCTGCAGACTATTTTCAGTGGCATTTCTGCCAAATCAGGCTACCCAATACCCTTACAGCCCCTTCTCTGGCAGTGTTTAAGGCGAGGCTGGATGGGGCTTTGAGCAACCTGGTCTAGTGGAAGGTGTTCCTGCCCATGGCAGGGGGTTGGAACTGGATGATCTTTAAGGTCCTTCCAACCCAAACCAGTTTGTGATCTATTCTATATGATCTATCTACTATTCTTAGTTTGGTTTTTTTTCTATAAAACAGAAGATCACAAGAGGTGAAGGGCAGGCTGATGCACAGACACTATCAACAGCACCCTTAGGAGCAACAAGCGCTATTGCCCATGCCGCTAAAGCTCTAACTCTCTAGGCTCCTGGCACACGTGCACAACAAATCTGTGCTTCCCTTCCAATCCCAGAAGCTGCCCGCAAGGGCTGACATAAGGAAGGGCCTTCCCCGCTCCCATCACGCAAGTGTGTCCCCCCCGGCTCCCAGGCCGCCCCCCCCCCGGCCCTCCCCGCAGCTCCCCGGCCCCTGCCCACCCGCGGCCGGGCCGCAGCGGTACCTCGGCGAGCAGGATGCGGCGGAAGGCGTTGGCGATGGCGGCGTCGATGCCCACCATGTCGAACTCCAGCGCGTCCCCGTCCTCGCGGATCACGTCCACGCGGAACGCCTGCACGGGCGGGGCGCGGCGGGTCACCCCGGGGCACCCCGCACCGCACCCCCACAGCCACCACGGGCACCCACCTCCTCGAAGCGCCGCTGGTCCCACGCGTCATCGTAGCCGGAGTAGTTGCCGGGGAAGTCGGTGGTGTGGACCTGAGAGGAGGCAGACAGGCGGGGCCGTGAGGGGGGCCCGTGAGGGGACCCCGCCGCGCCCCGGCCCGCTCCCGTCGCAGCGGCTCACGTTGCGGACGCCGAACTCGCCCAGCACCACGCGGTCCCGCATCTCCTCCGTGCGCCGCTTGGCCGCCATGGCCGCCGCCGCCAGCGCGGCGCGGGGGGGGCGGTGCTCCCCGCCACGTGACGGGCCCCCGCCCGCTCATGCGTGGTCTCCCCGCTCCAAGGAGCGCGGCGCTCCCCCGCCGCCCGCCCCGGGCCCTTGTCCCTTGTCCCCTGTCCCCTGTCCCCTGTCCGTGCCGCAGCGCGCCCCGCGCCGCCGCCGCTCACCCTCGCTGCCTCGTTCCCGCACCGCGCCACACACAAGATGGCAGCACCGCTCACCCGCCCGACGCGCGGCCTCGCGAGAGCGCCCTTCCGCTACGAGCGTCACATCCGGGCGGTGCGGCGCTTGCGAGCGGCGGCAGCCAGCGCGGTGCGGGCACCATGTCCGCGGCGGCGGCGGGCGGCAGCGGCGGCAGGAGCGGCACCGCCGCCGAGTGGGGCGGCTTCGAGGACAACATGCAGGTGGGGCCGGGCCGCGAAGGGCGGGGGGCGGCTGTAGGTCGTGCCGAGCGGGCGCTGACGCTGTCTGCCCCGGCGCAGGGTGGCGGCTCCGCCGTCATCGACATGGAGAACATGGACGACACGTCGGGCTCCAGCTTTGAGGACATGGGGGAGATGCACCAGCGCATGAAGGAGGAGGAAGAGGAGGAGGGCGAGGCGGGGGCCGGCGAGGAGGAGGATGGGGAGTTCCTGGGCATGAAGGGGCTGCGGGGCCAGCTGGGCCGGCAGGTGGCTGACCAGGTGAGCGCGGCCCCGGGCTGCCCCCGGCGGGCCCCGCCTGCCCGCCCGCCCGCTGCCAGCTCCCTTTTGTCCGCAGATGTGGCAGGTGGGGAAGAGGCAAGCCTCCAGGGCCTTCAGCCTCTACGCCAACATCGACATCCTCCGGCCCTACTTCGATGTGGAGCCCATCCAAGTGCGAACCAGGTGGGCAGGGCCCGGCCTGGGCCGTCTGCACCGGGGGCAGGGAGAGGCTGGCTGTCCCCCTAAAGCGGGCAGCACGGGGTGGGCTGCTGCCCTTGCAGGAGGGTTCAGGTGGCTTTGTCCGACTGTCCTTAATGAGGGTCCCGCGTGGGTTTGCAGCTCTGTCGCCTGTCACTCAGTGTTGCTGCTCAGAGAAGATAAAAGGGCTTTGGGTACTTGGCTGCATTGTGTGGCTTCTGTTGGGTTTGCAACACAGCTGTGTCCAAAAAGGCAGAGTTTTGTCAGGTACCATGAAGAAAGGCTCCTTCCTTCCTGTTTCTCTGTCAATTTCCTATCCCAAGTGGATCCCTAAATGTTTTCACCAAATCCACTCCAGAAAAGTCAACCCACTGATGGTCAGATTTTTCTCCTTTAGTTACCTTATGTGACCCTTCAGAAGGTATCTCTGTCCCACAGCAGAAAACACGGGTAATGGGTGTTTGGGATCTTTTACTTTTGAAGCATTTTGTTAACCATCCTCTTGTCCTCCCTGCTCCTGATATCATTCCCTGCTTTGCTGTGATGCAGACTGATGGAGTCCATGATTCCTGTCAAGATGATTAATTTCCCACAGGTGAGTTCCCTTTTGCTGAATCAGAGACTCTGTGGCCAAGTGAACATCCACAGACACCTTGTAAAACTAAAATAGTCCATGCTATTAAGGACCTTAGTTTGTTAGGTGCTCATTTCCCAAAAAATGTTGGTAAACCCTTTCCTGTGTTAGTCTCAAAACTCAGTGTGCTGCCTTTAGTGCTGGTACAGTTCCAGAGCTCTGGGTTTCCCATATTCCAGATTCTTCATCACACAATGTATTCTGCCCGGCTTCTGCCGGCCGTGACCCTGCTGTTCCTTCTCAGGCAGCTAGGTGATAAGCTTCATCGAAGGCAGTTCTCGCATTGCTTGGGGTGGGGAGCCTGGTATTCCGGAGCACTAACCAAACCTTCCGTCATCTGTCTCCTCCCATAGAAGATTGCAGGTGAGCTGTATGGACCCCTCATGCTGGTTTTCACACTGGTGGCCATCCTTTTGCATGGGATGAAGACCTCTGACACCATCATTGTACGTCAAGTCTCAGTGATAAGTTGTGGTTTGACTGGGCTCTGGATTGCTATAATGACACTAGAAATGGAGAGGAAATGTCTTCCATGACTGAATTAGTATCTTGCTGGAAAGCAGATTGATTTGAAGAAGAACCTTTTGGTCTGGGGATGGGAGGAAGGATGCATCAGAAAGTCTTGATGCTCTGCTGCTGGGAGAGCAGGGTGCTGGTCATGTGGCACCCTGAATGCTGCTAGCCAGCTATTTGATAATACCTAAAAAGGCTCTGGGACTCTCTGAGGTGGAATTTGGATGCTGGCAGGTCACTTCTTTGAGTTCTCCTCACCCTGATGCTGTCTCCGCAGAGGGAAGGCACACTGATGGGCACAGCCATTGGCACCTGCTTCGGTTACTGGTTGGGCGTCTCATCATTCATCTATTTCCTGGCATATCTGTGCAATGCCCAAATCACGATGGTGCAGATGCTGTCACTGTTGGTACGTACAGATGGAGCTGCTCTAAAATGTGTGGTATTCCAGCACAAGCTCTTTCCAGAGAACAGGAAAAGTCCTTGTAAATCGGTGGTCCCGGGTAACTGCACTGGGACAATCTGGAATTCCAGGGTGCTCTTCTGACCTGCCCCATCCCAGGCAGTGATAGCACAAAGAGGCAGTTCCTTTGTGCAGGTCTTCTGTTTTGCACTTCCTGATCTGAGAGCATGATGGTAAAAACCCCAGGAGATTTCAATTTCTCTGGAATGAGAGGCTCCTCATTCTGTTTCCCAAGTTGTTGCAATCTCTGACATCCCTGTGAATCCTTCAGACATCATCTGGGTGTGAGCTGCTGTTAGAATTATTGTGCTGGTTGACTCGTTGGCCTTGAAAGAGTCGTTTGTGAAGCTTTGTTTTGGCAAAGCGTTGCAGGAATAGGCTGCTCTTGCTCTGATCAACGGCCCTTTGTGTTGGACTGATGCTTGTAACGTGGATGTTTTTGTTTTGTCAGGGCTATGGTCTTTTTGGACACTGCATCACCCTCTTTGTCACCTATAATATCCACTTCCACTCCCTCTTCTATATCTTCTGGTTGGGTGTTGGTGGACTCTCTACACTACGAATGGTAAGGGACAGGTAGCCTGGGGCCCTCCTCTTCTGAGGACAAAAAGAGGGAGGGAAGTGTTGTTTGCTTTCTATTCCTTGGGCCTGGCAATTCACTTCACAGCCAGTCAGGCTGCTCTTCAGAGCAGCCTGACACTGTAGGTCATTTGGCCACTGGTGTGTGAAGGTAACACTGCAGCTGCAGGAGGTTTACTCCCTTACAGCTGTAGGGAGTCCTGTCTGTACTCCTGGTGAGACCAGGCAACGTTCATCTGCACAGAACAAAATTGCTCTGAATTTGTTGGTGCAAACTGCGAAAAAGGCTCTGAGCAGCATTCCACCGGCTGTCACTACTTGGCCCACCCTACTGCAGTGCCAGAGAGGCAGCAGCTGCCTTCTCTCTGATCTCCATCTCTTTCGTAGGTTGCTGTGCTGGTGTCACGCACCGTGGGGCACACCCAGCGGCTCATCCTGTGTGGGACCCTTGCTGCTCTGCACATGCTTTTCCTCCTCTATTTGCACTTTGCTTATCACAAGGTGGTAGAAGGTAAGCAGGGGAAATAAAAAGACATATCCTCTGGGGGAAGAGGAGCTGTGTTTTACTCTCTCTGAGAGAAAGGATGGACAGTTTGGATCTGACGTGAGGGCATCTGTGCCAATTTCCAACCCAAGAATGACTAGCTTTATTAGAGGAAGCTGTCAAAGTAGGGCAGGAAGTAGGTGAGCGGTAGTTTCTATGCACTGAGTTTTGTTGTGAGGCAGGATGCTTATTCTTTCCCCACAAGTGATGTGTAACAGCACTGACTGTTCTTGCAGGCAGACGTCCAGTCCCTTCCTGAATCATGCTGAAGTTGGGTTGCTTTTCTCTGATCTGGAAATGTGCCTGTCCTGGTTTTGGCTGGGATAGAGTTAATTTGATTCCTAGTAGCTGGTACCATGCTGTGTTTTTGCTTTAGTCTGAGAACTACGCTGATAACACACCAATGTTTTTAGTTGTTGCTAAGTAATGTTTACCCTGATCAAGGACTTCTCAGTCTCATGCTCTGCCAGTGAGGAGGGACACAAGAAGCTGGGAGGGAGCAGAGACAGGACGCCTGACCCAAACTAGCCAAAGGGGTATTCCATACCGCAGCATGTCATACCCAGTATATAAACTGGGGGGAGTTACCCAGAAGGGACCTATCGCTGCCTGGGTCAGGCTGGGTATCGGTTGGCGGGAGGTGAGCAATTGTATTGTGCATCACTTGTGTTTATTGTTTGTTTTTCCTTTTCCCCTTTTAGTTTTATATTCTCTCCCTTTGTTACTTCCCTTATCATTATTATTGATAGTAGTATTGTATTGTACTTCAGTTATTAAACTGTTCTTATCTCAACCTACGGGTTTTAAATTCCTTTGATTCTCCTCCCCATCCCACCTGGGGAGGGGAGAAGGGGGGTGAGCAAGTGGCTGCATGGTACTTAGTTGCCGGCTGAGTTTAAACCATGACAGTGACACAAGCCTTTTTCCTTCTTTGTGTAATACCTTTTTATCTCGTGTGGTACAACACAGCAGAAGCTGCATTTTCCCCAGTCAGTGCTGTTTACAGGCTATACATGTTCAGGTTCCCTTTCTGTGTCTCTTCGTGTTTTCTCCTAACAAAGTCTCAATCTCCTTTTAAAAAGAAAAAAAAAGCTGCCTTCCGCACCACCACCAGGTAGTTTCCAGATCCCTAAGTGCACAATTCTGCAAGCCTCTTTATACATTTAGGCAGCCAGATTTGTTGATGATATTTCAGAAAAATCTGCATAATTTGGGGATGTAGGATAGCTTTACCAGTCCTTTTAGGTGCAAATACTGTTCTTTCCTGGATCTGTTCTCACAGCGAAGGTTCTGAGCCCTGATCTGCAACTTTTCAGCAGGTGAAATAGGAGAAAATATAGTCCAAGCAATTTTCTTCAAGGCACTCTATAGCTGATTATCAGTCTTGAGAGGGTAATTGACAGGGTCTGGAGGACACTTACATCGGTATGTGTGTTTCCTGACAAGCATGGGCTATATTTGCATTTCAGTGATAAAAATTCCACATTGCACCCTAGCTGCAGCTCTTGATGTGAATCTGCTAATGTACCTCAGGATGAAAGCAAACAAGCGGTCTAAGAGCAGGATCTGTGCTGGGATGAAGTGGGGACAGGATTTTATCTCTCTTCCTCAGCAGAGCAGCATCCCTGGCAGTGTCTGCATTCAAGTCAAATGCCAGGGCACTGGATCTGGCACTCAAAGTGAAAGGATCTGTGTCCTCTTGGGAACACACAGTTTCCCTGCCCCAAGGAGAAGCTCTGATCTGTATCCTGTGGTCTCTGGATGGAGGTGTTCATTCCTGTTAAGTCTTTGAGGCTAGATGTTTCCTCTCATTACCTGCAAGTGCTTCAGATGTCCTGGGCCCTGCTTCAGATGTCCTGGGCCCTGCCACCATCAACCACTACCTGGCCAGAGAGAAAAACAAGGAGAAACGTGCCATCTGCATCTGAACTAATTCTTGCTACTCTCCCCTTTTTCCTGTTCCCTGCAGGTATCCTGGACACATTGGAAGGACCCAACATGCCACCCTTTCAGAGAGTTGCCCGAGACATTCCACTTGTTTCCAATGCTGTATTGAACACAACAGCCAAAGCCATTGCATTGACCCTGTAGTTTCACAGACTTGGACTTGCTTCCTTCACTACTTTTGGGGCTGCATAGGGCCATAATAACCTGCTGCCTCTTAGGAACAGGACAGAACAGCAGGAAGAAGAGACGTGGTTTTGTTTTCTGGGACCTGTCCTTTGGGTTGCAGTTTTGGGCAGCTGAATGGATTGCACCTCAGAGACTGGGAAGAACTATGCTCTTCCCCAGCCAGGTCTGGGCTGTCTTGAGTAAAGAATGGTTCTGTTGCCTGATGTTTAGCTGGGATTTCCCAGCGCAGTTTGTCCCTTACCCCTCTTTCCGCTTGCTGATGTAACCCCAGGGATATCTGCCCTATTCCTGTCCTGAAGAGGGAAGAATTAAATTGATGTTGGTGCTGAGTGATGTTTTATGTTTGAGCCTACTTGTGTAATAGACGAGTGGTGTTGGTTCTCAATGCCTTTACCTGTCCTGTTGTAGACTCAAAGCAGGATTCTTTGCAATTTTCTGCTGTCCTACTTTAAATGCTCTTTGATACATGGCCTGTCTTGGGCACCTCTTGCATAGCCTGGGGGCACAGGAACTTTAGTTTCTCTGGAGATTTTCAAGAACAGCATGATGTTTAACCACATGCTCTTCTTTGTCATGTTCCAGATTGATCCCTCTTTTTTCACTTGGTCCAAGCTGCTGTCTCACCTCACTGTCCCTTCTCCTGTGGATGTCAGAAATGTATCTGTCCCTGTGCTTTCACAGCACCTTGTGTTCTTACCGCCCTTCTGCCCATGTTGCTCCATAGGACAGCAGTTCTGACTGCAGGGACGGTGTGTTTGTGCACGTTTTTCTGTGGATATTTCTATTAAGAGGCTTGTTCAGCTCACCATTGTGCAGCTTGTTCTCGTGTCTCCCAGCCACGGGACTTTCACCTCACTGCTCTGAGCAGCATCCTGCTCCCCCAGACACACAATCTGCTGTGTACTGTCTGGCTTTTCAAGCTGAGTCTAGGCCTTATTCCTGAAAGGAGTCCTGGACCCTTTATAATCTCTGGCAAGCTTTTCTCTATCGTTTCCATTAAACCAAGGGAGAAACCTGGGGAGTGTGCAATGTTAAGAGAATTGGTGCATTTATCTCCAGTGTACTGGTGCAGGAAAACTCCAGTAAGGATGGGGAAGTGAAGCAGCCCAGCCTAGGCTTACTTGCACTGCAGTAACTCGTAGCTGAATAGTTCAGATGTAGCCTTCCCTCACTGCTCTAACTTGTACTGGTCCAAGAGTGGAAAGCTGTTAGCTGATAACTGGCTTTCACCTTTTCTCTCCTTGTAGCTCTGGATGATTGAGGGAGAAGAGCCACCCCTCAGAAGTTTGCCCTTATGCTCAGGATGAAGAAAAATAAAAAAGCTGTTTCCCTTTTGTGGTGTACTTACAAGTTAGCTGTGCACAAGGCAGATGGCACATCAAAACTTCACTCCTTGCTCCCTTTTATTAGTGGGAAAGGATGCAGCCGTGGTGGCATTCAGGCTAGTGCCAGAGTACATTGAAAGAGGAAGACAGCGCCAGCTACTGTCCTCAGGCTGGTCATCTGCTTCAGTCAAACGAAAATGTCACTTGAGCATTTGCAGTCACAGACCTACTTTCCTTACTGTTGCTTATTCCCGAGTTCATAATTTGTTATCCCTTCCAAGAGCAAGAAGCTCACCTGCTAACAAACACATACATAACAGACATGTTCTCTCTTCCCTCCCCGCCCCAAGAAATTTATTTTGGCTGAAGAGCACCACTCAGGGCAAGTTATTTGGGGGAAATAATTATCTGGGCTAGCAGTCTCCACATTTTTTTTTGGACCAATTGAACTACTTTAAGCTCCTAGAATTTCTATTTCAAACTTGACAAAAAGTAAGTGTTAGTTTGTAATGCTGATTCTGGTATTTTCCTCTATAACTCCATGGGAGGTTGGTTTCTAATTCATATTTCCTGCCCTGGCAGCCTAGAATGGGTCTATTGGTGCAAGCTCTCGAAGCACAGGCAGGGGGTAAAGGAAAGGAGAAAGAGACAGTTGTCATCAGAGTAAGTCCAGCCAAGAAGAAAAATCATTCTGTGCCAAACTCCTATCACTGCTGACCTACAGACACTGTTGGAGAAGAACTGTGCTCCCCTCCAGCACCTAGCCACTTACCTAAGTCAGAGGAGTGAAGCTTTCACTCAAAGCACAACAGAGAGCAGTGAGCTCTTTGTGCTTCCCCCGTGCAGCTTGTGTGCCATGTCAGCTGGGGACACATGGCCAGGGTGACAGCCAAGCACCCTCTCGGAAGCTGTGGGGCTTGCTCTGCTCCAATTCTTCTTCAGGCCTGATTAATTCTCTGTGCAGCAGCTGGAAGCTGAACTGTTCTGTACTGCCAGAAATACAGTACTCAGCTGAGAGCTTCAGCATCTCCTTTTGCTGACTGAGAGAATGCACTTTTGCAGGGAAATACATGCGTGCTGCAGTTCCAGGGAGCATGCTGAGCACGCAGCCTTAGTAAAGACCTTGTGGGAGGGCATCTCAGTGCTTACTCAAGTCCTCTAGTTATCAGGACAAGCCTTACAGCCCTATCATGCCAGCCTATCTCTGCCTTTGTTTCCTGCCATGGCTCTTGCAGCAAATCTAAAATCATTTCCCCCCTCCTCCCTTGCAGCAAATCTGAAAGAATTCCCCTCCCATCACCTCCCCCTTTTGAGGAAGGTTAGCTCTCTGAGAACTGTGTAAGCCCCTTTTTATTAAACGTGAAAAAAATCATAAAAAACTGTCAGAAAGAGGAAGATTAAGCATCCCTGACCTCCTCTCCTCTGCAGTACCTGGGGATCCTTTCTGTCCTTGTTGCACTAATTGTTGCAACTTCGTTGCGTTTTGGGTTACAGGTAGCCCATATCTTCTCCCATTTGCTTTCCTTCCTGCATCTAGTCTCACTCCAGCTGCTCCTCATTCACTGTTTTTCTCTGTTTAAGTGTTAGCACTTACTGGCATCAGTCAAGAGAGTCAGCCATTCCTTGTGCCCCCAGTAGGTAAACAATAAACTACCTTCCTCATACCTGCTTGGTAACTGCATATGGCAAGGAAGCAATATCTAGTTCTTCACAAAATACCACTGCCAAATTCCCCTCTGCATAGCCCTTAATTAGGTTTAGTGAGCCAAAAGCCAAAGCTTTGAACCATTAGCTTCTGTGCCGCTTTTCATAACATATTTGAGCATAAAGCGAGGTAGGACCCTTTGTCTCCTCAATGTGCTCTTGCTCCTGACAACAGGCAGTGAAGATGCCAGCACTAGGGCATCCTCATCAATGCTTCAGGGCCTCTGCTGTCAACTGAAGTGGGACACGTCCCAGGGGCTCTCCTCCAAGCACCTCTCTAATAATAGCCTGTTTAACGATGCATGGGTTAATTAGTGCCTGGAGCTAATTACAAGGTGAGACTCAGTGCAGCCTCCCAGTCGACCTGTACAGATCAGCAGCTGGTATTTTCTCAGCTACTCCCCTGCCCACCACTCTGACATCCAGCCTCTGCCCCTTGCAGCCCTGCAGTACATAGGATCCGGTTCTCATCTGGACCGTTTAATGTGACCTTAGAGATCAGTTGCATCTTTTTTGAAAGCCATCACCTGTAACACAGCTGGATGCTCGCAGCTGCTGCTCATATCCCAGAGCAGATGTGTTGCCAGGCCAGTGGTTTGTTCTTGATGTGTCTTGCATGTACAGTATCAAGCCCATGTAGGTACGTAGATAGTTCTAGAGAACAGCAATGGATTACTCAAAGGGCATGGTGGCACCTACACTGTAAGTTAGATGCTGCAGCCAAAGTCTTAAAGCTGACATCCGAGTCCAGCTTCTTATTTGCTGTTCCCCTTGTCTTATTCAGGACCTAACATGCAGCTCTCAGCTCAGGTGACCAGCTCCTCCACTGAAATGGAGAACTGCTTCATGTCCCCCTCCTCTCCTATTTTCCCCCTCACTTTCCATCCCCTCTCTCCCACCCTGGCCTGCAAAACAAGCAGAGGAGCCTGGGTTTGTCCCAGAGTTACCCACTGGACTGGAATTCACTTGAGCGCTGCTGTGTGCAGCAGCCAGATTAGTTATGTGCAGAAAGCTGCCTACTTAGGCGGTTTAACCTAATTTCCACATCACTGGCTTCCTTTTTCAGCTCAGTGGACTTGAAAATGCAGGGGCCCTGCTTCCTATTTCTCTCCAAGTACAGGATTACGCGATGAGGGGGGCAGAGGGGACAAATCCCTCTGATCCATACCTGTGAATGAGCAGGGGGTGAGGTACTCCCCTCACACCTCAGGCTGGGCTGAGGGAGCAGGCTGTGTGCAGCAGGGGTAAGGAAGCCTGTGGCACTTCCCCAACCCTCCACCTTTCGCCAGCTGCCTCCACGCACCAGCTCTGCAAGCCGTGGGCATGAAGAGAGGTTCACACCAACCTCAACATCAAGCCATGGCTCCAAGCTTGGGGTGTAGTGGGTTTAAGTATAAATGTCACTAAAGCTGGCAGAAGACTGCTGTTTCTGAGACCAAGTATGCCAATGCCTTTGGCCTCTTGCCCAGGCTGTAGCAGGGCAGGCAGGGAGAGCCCTTCCCAGGGGCTTCTCCCACTCTCCCTCCCCTCTTGCATCCCCTCAGCGCCGGGCATGCAGCCCCAGCCGCCTCTGGCCCCGCCACTGCCCCCAGGCTGCAGGCAGGAGCCAGTGGGCACCAGCATCACCCCTCATGGGCTTCGAGTGGCGCCGGGGCCCAAGATGGCGGCGTGGGACGCCGGTATGGGGTGGGGGGTTCCCACACGCCCGCCCCCTTCCGCCAGGAGGCGGTCTTGCCCGGCAGGGGGCGGTGTCGGCCCGCCCCGGGCGGTAGGAGGGCCCGCAGCGGCGGCAGGGAGGAGGCGGGGCAGCCCGGCAGGTGCGGGCGGGGCGGGGCGGGGGGCCGAGGGGCCGCTGAGCCTCCGCCCGGCGCTGCTGGCTCAGCGCAGCGAGGCGGTGTGGCCCGGCGGGGCTCAGAGCCCGGCGCCGGTGCGGATTAGCCCCCGCCGATGGCTCCCCTGGGTCTCGCCGCCCGGGTGGCGCGGGTCGGCCCGGCAGCCGCCGGTAAGGCTGCGCGGTGACGCCCCCGGGGCCGCGGTGGGCCGGGCCGGGACTGCCCGGCGGCGGCGGTAGCGGCAGCAGCAGCGGCGGCGTTGGCGCCCGCCCCGGCCCGCAGCGCGCAGCGCGGCTCGCCCCCGGCGCCCAACCGCCACGACGGGGTCGGCGGCTGGCGGCGGCTGGCGGGTCCCCGAGCCAGGGGAAGATGCTGCCGGGGTCCATCCAGATCTCCGGGGAGACGCTGTCGGGGGCTGAGATCCGAGACATCTGTGAGAGCCTGCGGGAGAACTCGGTGCGGCTGCTGTCGCTGCGGGGCTGCCAGCTCTCCGAGCGGGACTTCGGGCATGTCTGCCGGGGGGCGGCCGAGTCCCGCTCCCTGGCCCAGCTCAACCTCAACCTGGGCATCGTCTCCAACATCAACCGCGTCAAGCAGCTGGCCGAGGCCCTGAAGACGAACCGCTCCGTCCAGTCTCTCTTGTGAGTGCGGCGGGGCGGGGGCAGCGCGGGGTGCCCCTGGCCCCCTCCGGGCGGGGACGAGTCCTTCGGGGTCTCGCAGCTCCGGGATGGCCCCTGAATTTAAGTCTTGCCGGAGGAAAAATGCCCTCGCCGCTGTAACCCCTTGCCCTTCACCCGCCTGGGCGGGAGCCGCCTCTGTCCCGCCGGCTGGGCACGGCCCCGGCTCTCAGTCTGAGCCCCTCCAGCCTGGCTGTCCCGGTGGTGGGGCTGCCCCTGCGCCGCTGGCATCCCATGCGCACCCCAGGGGGGACACCGTAGCGGCTGAGGCTTCCCAGCGATTTTTCCCCACGTGAGGTTAACATTTATCATCCTCCTCATTTCGTCTGCTTCTCCTTCCCCATCAAGGTTAGTTAGCCCCCAGGATGAAGGCTCCATAGTAATTTTCCCTTTTACCTGCGCAGCCTCCATGGGAGTCCCCTGACAGATGCAGGCTTGGCCCTCCTCAACCCTGCTCTCTCCATCCACCCCTCGCTGGTGGCTCTGGATCTAGGAGACTGCATGCTGGGTGATGAAGGCATCAACCTTATCTGTGGGCTCCTGCCGCCTGACGGGGCCAAGTCCGGTAAGCACCAGGGGCTGCGGGCTGCACAATGACCAGTGGAGCTTTCACACAGAGCAGATGCACACAGCAGTAAATCCTCAGCCCTGGGGGAGGCCGGCTCTATCATTTGGCTGGGCTGAGGAATTTCTTTCCCCAACTTAAGTAAAGCAGAAAAGCCAAGCAACAGAGGAGCAATTCCCTTGGGCAGACATGGACTTTCTGCTATTCATCTGCCCTGCTGACAGTTTGGAGTTCAGGGACCAACAGATTGTTTCTTGTTCATGACAGGAGCATTTGAAACGAGGAGGGTACAGCTTGGGCTTTGAATTTTTTATTTTGCATTTATATGTTGGTAATGACCGCAGATAAATACATGGTGTGCCCCCACCTTGGCACTTGCCTTTGTTGTCAGTGCCTAGGAATTGTCCCTGCTTGCGGGTGCGCTCTGTGGGTGTGTAGTTGCATGGTAATAACCTTAGTGCCAAGGCTCAGATCTTTGCAGGGAATGATCTTTGGTGGTCAGAGGCCTGTGGGCTAGTTAAGCTGAGAGCTGGCATGGGCTGAGGTAACACCACCTCTCTCTCCTGACTCACAAAGTGCTTTCCACCTCTCTCCAGCACCTTCTATGAGTGTGCTTACAGTACTACTGATGCTGTTATCTCTGCTGGCTACACCCCCCAGGTGCAGGCTTCAGAGCCCACTGTCCCTGTTATCTTCTCTCCAACCTGTCACTTCATGCCACCTCCTCCTCGTCAGTCATCTCACACACACCTTACTTGTTTCCATTCTATTTAGGGTAGCAGGACTCAGGATGGGAGCAGAGAAATGGGGCGGTCACAGCATGGGAAAATGAAGAGCTGCTGCTGAAAGCAGTGAAATATTTCACTGTTTAGTGAAATATGTGATGATGGTTGTCAGAGCAAACCATACCCTTTATTCTGTCAGAGAACAGGAGACATGACCCAAAGCTGTTCTGGTTACTTCCCCTGAGACTGCCTTGGTGACCCTAAGGCTCTGGTTTGGCTTCTCTCTCTTCTCCAGGCCTCAAAGAGCTAACGCTGAGCGCCAACCCAGGCGTCACAAGCAAAGGCTGGGGACGCCTGGCCATTGCAGTGGCTCACAGCTCCCAGCTCCGTGTGCTGAACCTGGACTACAACCCCCTAGGTAAGCTGGGGGGGGCAGGGAGGAGGAGCAGGGGACGCTGCACTCCTGCCTCTCAGCATTTGTGCAGTTTGCACCAGTGGATGGCCGGGGACCAAGATCGACAAAGGTGGTGGTAAAGCATCGCCAGTGGGATGGGGCAGTTTCTTGCATAGATGCCTTCTGATCCCCAGCAGCGAGTTCACCCTGGCAGGTGCCTTCGGTGCAGGGAAAGCCACCCTTGCTGCTCTCCTTGTGTGAGGTGGCCTCATGCCCTGCAGGGAGGCACAGAAAGGAGGTTGTGCCTTGCCGACTCCACCACCTTTGTCATCATGTTTGGCCCTCCATGTGTCCCCTGTTCCTGAAGCCCTGGACGCTGGTTTGGCAGACGCAGTATGTCCCCGCACTCCCCCCTTCGTCTTCCTGGCAGAGCAGGGAGGAGGAGGAGGAGGAGAGCCTGGCACTCATTGCCATAGAAACCAACTCTCTTCAGCTCTGATGCAAGGTGGTGAGGAGGAGACCAGGCCGTGCCTCCCCGAGCATCAGCAGGGCGCTCCCCTCCTCACCCAGTCTGGTCTGCAAACAGGAGCCTCCCTCCAGGCCCTGTCTGTCTGACCAGGTACCTCCTCCTGGGCAGGAAAGGTCCCAGGGGGTTACCTGGCAGCAGCCTGTTGTTTTTTCTTTCCAAGAGAAGGTGTCACAGTTGCATGGTATCTTGGCACTCGCCAGGGAATATCAGGAGAACATGCTGGAGTCTTGTCTCTTCAGCAGCATCAATCTTTAATGCTCCTCATCTTGCTGCAGCCACCCCCAAAGCCTGCCCCCTTTCCAGGGAGACAGCCTGTCAGCTAGTGCAGAGTCCTCTGTCCGGCTCCAACCTCCCCCTAGACTGAGGTATTCAGTTCCTTATTCTGCATGTGGGATGCCTTACAGGGATTGTTAAAGGCCCTCGCATCCTTGAGTAGGAAAGATATTTGGGAAGATATGGTTCCTTGTGGAATAAACCCAATTTCACTGTGTTCCTTTGTGTTCCCCCTGATAATCAGTGACTGCTCCCATAACCACAAAATGGTGTACCTTTACCTTGTCTCTTTTCCCAGTTAACAGCTTCCCCCCTCTCCACCCCCAAGGTAACAGATTTGAAGATCAGGAGATTTTTTAAATACTCAGAGGATGTTTCCATGACAGCCTAAGGCCCACGAAGGCATGTGGTATTACATGAGGGAAGGCAGGCGCTGCTGACAGCCCCGGTTTGCTTCTCCTGCAGGTGACCAGGTAGCAGGGATGCTTGCTGTTGCTGTGGCCTCCAGTCGAACCCTCGAAGTTCTGGACTTGGAGGGAACAGGACTTACCAACCAGTCAGCCCAGGTATGAGAGCATGCTGTTACTCTACACCATCACTGACATCTCAAGGGCATAGGTCCTGGCTGTCTTTAGAGGCCCCAGGACCTATACCTGCCTCCACTCCCCTCCCCAAGTCCACAGGCACACCTTTCCCTCCCTGCGCCCAGGGGTGCTGTTGCTTTCCCCTGGCACTTCCGGAGCTCGAGGAGGAGCTCATAAGGCACAGCTCTGTCCTAGGGCACCTGGACCTTCCCCAAGTCATCAGGGAGAAACACACGACTCTTTGTAGTTTGGTTTTCTTGGAGAAAGTAAGGGGTTGGATTTGTGGATGAGGATCAGAGCTAAAGCTCTGTGGACAGATACAGGCCAAGGCTTGTTAGCGCAGGCTCTCCTCTGAGTCCCAGCTCCCAGCAGGAAGAGGGGTCTAGCCTATAGAGCCAAGAAATCCAGGCTCAGCTGTTCCCACAGAAAGATGGGAAGTTCTCAGGCTCTCAGAAAGCCTGGTGCAGGGAGGTCATGGCCAAGGGAAGGTTGAGGTAAGAAGAGGAGGGCTAGAGTTTGCAGGGAGACAGAACATTGAGGCTCTTTCTGCTCAGCCTAGCTGCCGTTTGTGCTTGACAGCCTGCTTATCTCGCTCTCCACCTAGACCTTGCTGGACATGGTAGAGAATTACCCCACAGCCCTACGGACACTCATCCTGGCAGAGAACAACATCAGTCCCGAGCTACAGCAGCAGATCTCTGACCTGCTCTCAGAGGGTGAGGAAGAGGAGGAGACAGAGGCTCGCGAAGTCACAACCAGGGAGAAGAACCCCTGGATTTGCCAGAACAGTAAGAGCTGTGGGACCTGGGCTGTGGGCAGGAATTGGGGTGTCTGGTTTTTTGTGGTAGGGCTGGTGAAGAGGATCTGTCCCTTCTCCCTGTGAACTCGAATCCAGACAGCCTCCAGGTGCAACCTTCATGTTAAGTAGCATTGGGCTAAGCTGCACGTGGAAAAGCAGCCTCTGAGGACAATGCAGCTGCTGCAACGAGAGGCAATGGTGCCTCAGAGGCATTTTCCCTGATGCTGCAGGAACAAAACCTTTGTGCAAAGTCTTAAAACTCAAGGAGAGGAGCATTAAAGATCTCGGGGGCCTTTGCTAAATATCCTAGCCAAAACTCATGTCATTCCTCATGCTTCCTGAACCTCCCTGCAATCCGCACAGCATCACCTATTCCTATCTCTGCATCCCAAACATGTGAAGGGTTAGCCAGGTGTCACAGCCTGTCTGTTGCTTGTAGCACACAGAAAGGCATATTATGGAGATAGCAGTAGCCTGTTGTGTATTGTCTGTATATATGATACTGTATATTGTCCTGCCTGTGTCGTGATCCTGCTGGTTTTCATTTTGTGTTGGGTTTTTTTACCTTTAGTTGTCCTTTCTCCCCTCCCAATTCTCATATCAGACTAGCAGCAGACAAACCCAACCACTCCCTGGGCCTCAAAACATCTGATCCTCATTTATTAGAGCCATAAAAATCCTTTTACTAACAGCTCTGGCCAAGTTTTGGATCCATTTTTCAGAAATTAATCCCCAAAATATTGATCCCATGCAATGGGATCAATGTGTAGGACAGGATCACACAGAAACATGGCCACTAAAGATCTCCCTCACATACAGGAAAAAACAGTGTTGTTTTCTGTTTAAAAAGGCTTCTGGATGGGAAACTGGTACCCTGCTGAGTTTCTTACTTGCTATGCGTGCCCATCCTCCTTGCAGCTGATTCACTTGGCATGGCGAAGAGTTCCTGGCTGGCGTTCTGTGCCATCGCAGAGCCAGAGAGCTGCCCTCACCTTCCTGAGGCAGGAAGGGAAGGGCTGCACAAACCCTCCATTCATGCAGCGCAGAAGGTCAGGATTTCCAGGCCTCTGCTGCCCTGAAATGGCTGCTTGCCCACTGCCTTCCCTGCTCCTGGGAAGGCAACACCACTGCCCTATGTGGGTTTGGATGGCTTGCAGCCTGCCAGCCCTGTCCCAGCTGGACACTTTCTCCGGCTGAAAAGACAGCCGGTGAGTGCAGATTTAAAGGCCTGTGCAGGGCTAGGTAAGGCACGGTGGGGTCAGCACAACCAGTGTCACCTGCAAGTGTGTGTCGGGAGGGTTCAGAGCTGATGCTCCTCTCAACAGCCAAGATAACAAATGCCGATAACCCACCCCGGGCTCTTGGTGCTGTCTCTGCCTTCCCTCCTCCCCAGACATCGATTCTGTTCTGCTGCATGGCCAGAGTAGACCTAGTTCCTACTTAATCCCACAATCCTCGGAGCAGTTTGCTTCCCACCCTGCTGCACTATAATTCCTCATCCTCACCTCTGGATCTGGAGTACAGCCTGGCATGCTCTGGCAGCCCAAGCGGCTCATGGTTTCCTCCCTCTCTCACCACAGATTCCAGCTCCCAGATGGTCCTGATGACGTCAGGTCTCGGTGACAGCCTCTTAGCAGAAACAGAAATGTAGCTGGGCTACCCTGCCTGCTTCTGCCGAGAAGAGCACTGTGCCCGCTGGGGCAGCGTGCATCCACGGCTCCCCTGCTGCCCGCGGGCTGCCCCAGCCCTCTTCTCACACATTTCACGTCCTGTTGATGCCTCTCTTGGTTCTCTGAGTGCCGGAGCCTGGCCCGAGCGAATCTCTACACAAGTCTCTGTGTTGTCACGCACCACATTGGCCGCTTGTGCTTGTCCAGTCGCTGCCTGTGTAGCTCACGCTGCCCTGCCTCTCCCCCGCGCCCGGCTGTGCCCGCAGGGCGCAGGCTGTATTTATTCAGATGTGTATAAGAGATGTTCTTTCTATTGCTTGTACTGCTGTCGCAATGAGAGTTTTATAAAGGTCACAGACATGGCACCACTCATGGCAGTGTCCCCTCCATCACTCTGCGCCCTCCGCAACGGGGCAGATGCTGGTAGGTACCGGGAGCACCGGCAGCAGCCCCCCCAGCCCACGGGCTCTCCTGCTCCCTGCAAGGGCAGGGTCCTAGGATGGTCACCTGGCCCTGCAGGGAGGTTGGTCATAGCCTGATTTAGTGACCCCCAGGCTTTCCCTCTGCCCAGCAAGTAGAGGGCTGGGATAGAGCCCCTCTGCACAGGGCTTGGCACCAGGTGGCTGCAGCAGCACCAGCGTTTGTTGCTCAGCCAAGTGGCCGTTGCTGGAGCTAGGTAAGGAATATCATGTTTCAAGGCTCAGATTAGGTTGGAAGATTAAATTGTGGCAGCAGCTGCTACTCAAGGGAACACAGAACAAAATCATTAATTATGGGGACAAAGAAACAAGAAACTGCCCTTGTGTTACATACACCTAGGTCAGAAGGGCACAGGCAGCATAACTCGGGAGATAGAGGAAATTTCATCAGAGCCCTCTGACCTCTCAGCAGCAAAATGCTTGAAATGGGGTAGGCAGAATTTTATGAGTAACACTGAGGCTGCTTACAGCACAATAAGCTTCCCTGCAGAGTTCCTTTACAAGCCAAGCCTTTACAGCCTTTAAGTAATGTGAAAATTACCCACATTGTTTTTTAATGTTTCTCAAAGTTTACTGGTTAAATAATCTGCCCTTTTTAAAGCTGCTGTGAGCTGAGTCAGAAGTGACACAAGTGCTGCTGTGAACAATGGATTCTGGTCCACAGGTTCAGTCTGATCTTTGAGCTGCCAGTCTACATTCAGACTCAAAGTAAAGTTCGCAGAGCTTGGATAAGATTAAAGAAGAAAACCACAGCTCATCCCCACACATTACTCCTTGCCTGGGACTGCACCTCTTCTCCAACACAGATGACTTGATTTGCACAAGCACCTTGCATCAGGCTGTTGCTAAAGTGCACAGTCAGGATGACCAGTGAGTTCACAGCCTCCTGGAAAGCTTACAGGCCACAGGATCGCTCTCCCTGTGAGAGCTAATGGGTGGCACACACAGTTCAGCAAACCTGGAACACTGTACCATGAGAGGCTCTGCTCCCTCATGTGCTCAGGATCAGCCTGGGCCAGATCTTAACCAACAGAGAACACTGTAGCCATTGCCACCTACTTTTAAAATAGTTTATTTCTGGTCTTAAAATATACATCAGTTTGAAAATTTCAGAAAAAAACACATTAGTTACAGATTAACAGTCTGGAGTTGGGACACTGAAAATGGGGTCAGCTCAGGGCCCCAGAGCCAATACTGCTGGAGGTGAGCAGGAGTGCAGAGGGCAGGCACCCTGTCCATTGGGAGAGGGCTCTGCTCCTCTTGAGGCTCCTCCTCAACCTCTGCCAGCAGCCTAATGCTGTGAAGAAGGGTTTGGTGAGGCACTGGGCACTCCTTTGCCACCCCTCCATTTCTCTTTTAAGCCTACCTTGACTAAAAGCAGAGGGAGGCTGGCTCTGCCCAGCACCATCAGCACTAGCTGCTTCAGCAAGAGTGGGGTTCGTCCCCTGACCAGCACAGCAGGAAATGGGGCAATGCCTCCCCCTCAGGGAGCCAGAGGAGCTCACTCAGTGAGCATCCAACCCCAGGTGATGTCCGTGAGGCAGGAGCTGGCAGCCACTGCACATACAAGCCCTCAGCAACGCTGCAGAAGAACAGAAGAAATGCAGCAGTGGAGCAGCTGATGAAAGCTAACGCAAGGACCCCACCACCACATTCAGCTCTGGGTAGATGAACACCCTGCAGTCTCAGAGGAGGCTCCTGCTCTCAGCACCAGCCCGTTTGCACAGGTATCGAGCAAAACACTGTAGTGAAATACCGAGTTCCACCTCCCCGCCAGAGGGTGGCATCCAGCTCCACAATGTTGGAGGTGGGAAACAAGGCAGCAGGGGACAGAAAGCAACCTACAGAGCCGCCAGAGGCGCCTGCAGCTCCCTTTCACAGGCCCTGGAGCCTCCAGGCTCGAGCTGAAGCCCTGGCTGCCCCAGCTGCAGGCCCTCTGCAGAGACAGGGGTTTGGGGAGGGGAGCAGGGCTCGAGGCAGCTCTTGGCCGCACATCTTGCTGCAAGCATATGAACGGAAGCTCCCTTCCCAGAGAGAGGGCTGCTCGCTACAGCCCAGTGAAGAGCCCTCGATGAGTAGGGTGGGAGGACGACACAAACCCAACTCAAAAACCAGACAGTAGGCTGAGAACAGCCAGTGGGGTTCGAGGGAGGCATAGCACAGGGAACCAGGCTACCCTGCCTTGCACCCCTCAGGGAGCCAAGAAACACCAGACAGACAAGGGCACAGGACAATATTAAAATAGGATGCCTGGGCTTTGTAAGCCCTCAAAAAAATACCTACATCTACAGACCTCTCCCCTTCCCTCCCCCCCAACAAGACACCGAGCACACAAGACTGAGAAGAAAAGTCACACATTATCACACTACACCAGGAGAAACACACAGAGAGGCCCTATCCAGAAGGGCAGGCCCCAGAGAGGCACCAGCGCCAGTCTGGAGCCCCCAGAGAACGGGGTGTGCGAGGAGCCCCTGGCAAAGGGCTGCTGCTGAGCCGTGAGGTAGTGTGTCTGCAGGGAGCAGCTCCTCAGCACGCTGCCCTCCCATCCCTGCCCACCCTGCACTAAGCCCAGTGGCGTCCTTCACACCTTGATCGCCAGGAGTGAGATGCTGTTCTTGAGTCTGGAGGGGTTTCTGCAGGTTGGAGGCCAGGATCAGAGGGAAGCGCAGCTCCAAGCTGAGCCTCCTCAACACATCCTCAATGCAGGCATCGGACTGGCTGCCAACGGCTGCATCTGTTTATGCAGGGCGGGGAGAAAGGAAAGACAATACACCCCAAAACCAAAGGCTTGAAAAGAAGAAAGAAGCCCACCCAAGAGCAAAGCATCAGCACCGTGCAAACAAAACAGCACAGAGAGCGGGGGAAGAAGTGTGAGGGAGGAGACACACAAACACAGATCCCAGTGCCTAGCGGGAGGTGCGTCCCCGAAGCACCCCAGCAGACAGCACCCGTGCTCCACGCCACAGCACCAGCACCCGTGCATTGCCTGAGGGGGGGCTGGGTGCTGAGCCCAACACAGAAGCCAAGCAATGGGGACCTGCAGAGGCAGATTCTGGAGAACCACCCAGAGGGCAGCTGGGGAAAACAAAACCCAGCAGGAAAATGAGACACCAGAAATCCCAGCACATCCCCAGGGGCACAGAGCCATCTGCTGGGAGAGTCCTGGTGCCCCACTCACAGCCCCTGGGGGCTCCCAGGGAATCAGACACCACCACACAGGCACTCTGCCCTGTTGGCACAAGTTAAAAGAGAGCAGAGCAGCTGCAGGCAAAGAACATGAGAGTACCCAGGGCCTCAGGTACCTGAGTGGGAAGGGGGAAGGAAGATGTGAGCATTAAGAGGCACAGGCACCAGGACAAGGGGTACCAAGAATGAGCTCCGGTACAGGCACCAGTGTGAGGCTGTGAAGAGAGCTGAAAGTATGCCAGGGCAGTGGACGTGCTTCTGCACACTGTGTGTGCTAGTACTGTGGGTCTGAGGTGCTGGGGAAGGTGGACCCCAGCTCTTCCAGGTAGCAAGAGAATAAATACAAAATTTCAGAGCAGAGGCCCCCCAGGAGGAGGGTACTAAGGGGGGTTCCTTCCTCAGAAGATGGAGGCATCCCACAGCTCTGCAGCATGTGGCTGCTTCTTGCCCTGCCTCAGCTGAGAAGGTTGCCTTGCTCCTGTGCTTGCGTCAGACTGTCCTTGCGATGCAAGTGGTGGACCCCCATCCTCTTGGGGCTGCGGTGTGGCCGACTGAAGGCAGGCTTGACCCTGCTTTCTCCACTTTCCTCTTGGGCACCTCCTTGGTTGCTCTCCTTGCTTCCCTGGAGCAACATTTCTCTCTCCTCAGCTGGGCTCTCAGGCAAGCCAAGGTCTACATAGTCCTTGCGCTTCTCTGGTGAGGGGCTTCCAGGCTCAGCGGTACCTCCACCGCTTTCCTGCAATAGCTTCTGAGCTTCGTCCTGGGAGAAATCTGTACCATAGTCTGAGGAGAAATGGCTCCTGCGGGCTCTGGACTCAGTGCTGTCTGTGTCCACGCTCGAGTCCCGACTCACGGTCCAGCTGCAGCTCTGTGCAGACTCCTCACCATCCGAGTAAGCCGAGGCCGCCCTACCGAGCTCCTGCATGGAGCGGCTGAACCTCTTCTGGAGCTCGGGGGCCGTGTCGCGGCTGAAAGCCGTGCGGTTCATCAGCACCCGCTCCGAGGTGGGGGGTGCCTTGTCCACAAACATGCGCTGCCAGTTGGCCAGCAGGTCCTCCTCGGAGCTGGCGGAGCTGGCGAAGGCGCTGGGGATCTGGGGGGGGCTGCTGAACGGGCTGCTCTGGGACGAGCCATGAGCCCGGGCTGCTTTGGGTGACTGCTGACAGGAACAGCTGGAGGCCGAACGGCGCCCTTCCGAGGCAGGGCTGCTGGGGAGTGTCCGCTGCCTGTCGCAGCTCTCGTCTTCGCTCTGCACCAGGCTGAGGGAGATGGCCTGGCGTGTAGCGTACGTACAGTTGGGCAGGGGGCTGTTCTTTGGGATCCTTACCTTGTCTTCAGAGAATTCAATCACTTTGCGCCCAGGGTACATCGGATGGGGAGGTGATGGTGTAGGGTATGGGCTTAGCTTCTCAAAGGCAGGCACCTCCTCTGGCACACTCTCCACACTGCTCTGAGGCTTGCAGCCACCATTCTGCTGTTTTCCTGCATCTCCTCCCTCCTTCCCCATCTGGCCTGCACTGCTGCAGGCATCAGGAGGGGCTCCACTCATGTCCACGTGCACAAAGACATCCTCAGCCATGGGACAGCTGCCACTGCTGGACTTGGCTGAATTCAGAACCAGAGATTCTGGTTTCTCTAAGACTCTGGCAATGACCGAGGTGGGCACAACATCAGATGGAGCCAAGGTGTGGGTTGCTTCTTGACCAGGGCCTGTGGACTCCTGGGTGCTGTGCAAATGCTTACTGACCATGTCCTGCAGCTCATAGGGAAGCTAGGGAAAAGGAAAAGGGCATTAGAAGGGGGCTGCCATGCAAACCACTCACTTCCAAATAATTTGCCTGTTCCAACCAACCTTCACATGTACTTTGTACTCCTCCTCTTGACCCTAACAGTCACCTACCTTGCCTTGAGAAAGGCATCTCTTTCCAAAGCAGCCCTGTCCCATGAGGGGTTGACAAGACTCTCTAGCTGTCACACCAGTCATGTTTTTAGGCCATGGTTCACAGGCCCCATTGTGCAAAGAGAGAAAGATGGCCCATGGGCTCAGTCCCCCATGCCTGTGAGCAGAGAGATAAGGCTCAGCCAGCACGTGCTAGGAAGGGGTCTATTGATCTGTGGAAAATCAGCCGGTGGTTGCACTGAAGTGACTCAACAGCCCCCAGTGCTGGGATCCACAGTGCTCCCCGAACGCAGTTACTGCAGCCATGCTGCCTTGGCAGCCTGCCCGCAGAGCAGAATCGATGCCTTCCCTTGTTCTCACCAACACATCCCACTTCCTCACTCTCTCCATTTCAGAGAGACAAACATGGGGTTTATTACCAAAGCTGCAGGACTGGGGTCTCAGCAGGGGGTAAGCACTGCTCCTTGTCCTGCAAATGGGCACTACAGCTCTCCCCACCACCTTGCCAGGCTGCCCCCACCTTGGTCACCACACCGATGCACCGCATGAAGTGGAGAGCAGAGCTCTGTAAGCCACTCGGTGGCACAGCAGGAGCCCCATCAGAGGCAGAAGGAAAGTGTGGATGCAGGGCACACTGCATGACAACAGCTGGCTGTGAGGCAGACTGCACAGCTGCTCAGCACCAACCCCCTGCCAGTGGAGCCATGTGGGACACGATGCTCTGGGGGGCAGAATGCAAAGCTCCAGGGAGGGGAGACAGCTGGGAGAGAGGTCAAGGTTACCCCAGCAGTAACTGATACATTGACCTCAAGAGTGCTAATTTGAGACACAATGGGGGAGGGTGACATATTGGTCACCTGCTAAGTTAAAAAAGACAAGCACATGGTTTTGCTGAGAGGAACCTAAGAAGGGATGGAGACAAGGGGTACAGCAAGAGAGAGCTGGGGTAGGGGCCTGAATGATACTTCCAACCGAACAAGTGATGCTACTAATGTGGAAGGCCTAAACTCCATCTTTGCTCATCCTGAGGGCAAGATGAGCTGAACAGATTCCACGAGGGGGAGTATGATTTGGTACCAACTTCTCCCATTCAGGCCTAAAAGACACCCCGAGTGCCGCCTCCCACATTTCTCCTCAGAGAAAGAACTGAAGCCAGGCCAGACTATTGGAGCTCAGCTCCTTATCAGACAGCGTGGACCTTCCATGTGGCCAGGTGAGGAAGGGAAGAGGACAGCAGGGTAAGAGAGAGGTCTGTCCTCCTGCCAGCTCCCAGCAGGCACCCAGCAGGCTATCAAATTCAAGGTTATTGTGCTTTTTATAACAGCTCCTAGCTGAGCTGTGAAATGGAGCTGGCGTGAAAGAGGAGATGGCAGAGGCTCTGTGCTGCCTTCTCAGTGGGAGTGGGAACAGGAGCCCTCCCCCACCCTCTATCTGAGGCTGAAGGATGAGACCAACGGCCCTGCAGAGAAAGCTGAAGAAAGCAAGATGCAGGCAGGACCACGAGCCCTTCTTCCGCACCTCAGCAGGACTGCTACTCACATCAGCAAACTTGTGGTTCCTGAAGTGGGACTTGTTACACTTCAGCAGCTGTACTGCAAGGTTACAGTCCTGTCGATAGCGCTCCTGCAAGAAGGGCATAGGTGTGCAACAGTATTAGACTGGCCCCATCTCTTACCCAAAAATGCACTATCTGACGAGATGCTGCCTGCACGGAAGCAGGAACAGGCATGTGATGAATCACTCATGAGGACACCTGCCATTCCCTCTTTTCCACGCCCCTGTGTATTTTCTTACAACTCAGCCAATGTGTTCCTTTAAACTCCAGTCCTTGTTCCAGACACATACAGTCAGTGTGTCAACCCCCTCTCCCTCTGGGGATTTAAGTAGTCTCCAGAAGTCCCACCAGATTTGCTATCCCATCCCAAAGCTCTCAGCCATGCCTGAAGACACTGCCCTCTTGCAAACAGACAGACTGGAGGAAGTTGAGGGCAGTTAATTGAAACAAGCAGCAAACTCAGGAACTTCTCTATTAATGGTGTAGAAAAAGCATCAACTCCCTCCCACCACTCGAGTAAACGACCCCTTCGCTGGTACAGCCTGGACTCAGATCAAACTAAACTCCAAAGAGCCAATACGTCAGACTTGAAGATCAGTTCTTCCTTGCTCAACCCCTCAGACCCTTTTCTGTTTGTCTGTCCTTACTGCTGTGTACAGCTTCCACACTTTCACACACACTGAAGTCATTCACGTGCTTCTTTACACTAGTAACTTTTAACAAGAGGAAAAGCCCACACCTCACACACTTCCACAGCCATTTGCAGACTGACACTTACATTGAGTTCCTCCAGCTTATTGATGGTGCTTTTGGCATCAAGCAACTTATTAGTGAGCTCTACGATCTCCCAGTCCAGCGTCTTGCGATCCATCTCTGCCTTTTTAATCTGGGATACAAGAACACCAGGTGTAAATCCCCCCAGCAGAGAACAACTTGGCTTCTCCACTCACCTCTACCCAAGCATAGCACAACGACATGCTCAGCTGGGATACAAAAACTTCCAGACAGACAGACAAGGGGGACAGCTACAGAGAACAGGTAGAGTTCAAACCTCCTCAACACAGTATCTCTTCCTACAGCACAACCATGTTTCCTCTCTGCCCTGGTTCACACGGTGCCTGGTGGAAAGCTAGTGGTTTTGAACAATCAATCCAATCCTGCCGCTGGCAGCAAAGATCTCTGAGCTTGTGATACCCAGCCCTCTTCTCTGGGGAAACAGAACAAGAACACTGCCCATAAAGATCCAGCAGTCAATGCTGAATGGACAAAAGAGGGTTTGGCAGGGAGAGGTTACCATCTTTAAAGGGTTTAAGCCTTGCTCTAGTAAGAAAAAGGACCTTTATAGCTTTGTCTAGAGGTCAGTTAATGCCCTCCCTAAAGCAGACAATCTTGCCTCTTTAGACACCCTAACAGTTGAGGTGCAGTGCTGATAGACACACAGATGTAATAGCAGAGATGGGTGACAGCTCAGAACAACCAAGCCATTCCCTTCTCAAGAAGTTCTTCCAATGCTGCCCAAGGGTGCTCAAGGCTGTGATGATCAGGGCCCAGCTGTGCATCGGGGTGCAGTGCAGCGACACACAAGGGGGGTCAGGTAAGGACAATGCTTCCCACATATACAGTCTCTTCAGGCACCAGCACAATGAATATAAACTCAAGAAATTCAAGTGCTAGAACCAAAGAAATCTCATCCTGGGATACATGGAGGCAATCAGCATCTCAGCTGTTCGACTTGCTGAAGGAAAGGGAGCAAACAAGGCTCACAGCCATCTGTATCTTGTGCAGTGCCACAGCTTATGGGCACCGGTTCCCAACACGCCATGCTCCAGCTGGCTCAGAGTCAAACGCTCTTCAGATGGAGCACTGCAAGCTGGGACCTGCTGCATCTGTGGGCAGCTGCTGGATACCAGGTGAGCCCTTGGCTGGACGAGGGCTGGGGCCCCTCCATCTGGGGTGGTGTTTGTGGGACTGACAATGGAACCAACAGGCAGAGACACGTAAAGAGGAAAAAGGAAAAACACACAAACGAAAAGACGCAACTGCAAAAATCCAGCTTTGGCTGAGAGAGGCCTGAGAGGTGAGTGCGCCCAGCGAGTGCCAGCGGCAGCGTGGGGAGGAGAGAGAGAGAGAGGGAGGGAGAGAAAAGAAACAGCCATGAGTGTTATGAATGCACACAACAGACATATACGCACATTGGCTCTGTTCTGACTGCCCCCATCCTCCCAGGATGACCACCCCAAGACTGCCTGACGTATCCCTGGCATTTTGAGAGGGACTGAAGCAACATGACGGAGTACCATGCAATTATGTGTTGCGGGGAGCCAAAGCTCACATGCATGACCAAGTAGGGACTCAGTAAATCAAGAAAACAATTCATGACACTAGCAAGAATGGGGAATAGATAGTCACAGCCAGAATCTCACCCTTCACCCACTGCCACATCTGCTGGGTAAAGCCAGGGCCCTTCACCCCATCTGCTCCTAACACACGGCTCTCTTCCACCTCCTCTCTGGAGTAACTTACTAGGGCACTTACCAGGGCATGCAGCTTCTCCTCCAGGTCCTGGTTGGTTCTCTGGGAAGCAGTGTAGCTGTTCTGCAACCTACAGAAACAAGATTGTATACATGGGAACGGATCTCAGGCACCTACTCAAGTCCCCTTCATAGCTTTTTTGTTTATCAAGCAAACCACCAACTCCACAACTCCAGAAAGAATGGAACTGAGACAACCAGGCATATTAGCTATGCCTTACCTCTGCCACATAATGGCCTTCAGGCCCCAAGTTACTGGAGGCAAGATAAGGTTGGCCGGGTGAAAGGATCTTGCAGGGGAGGGTGTGAATGACTTTGGAGGACTCCTCTGAGCTATGTCATGTATAAGCATGTGACCAGTGACTGACATTGATTTTTAATTGAGGTGCACCCACAGTCTAGGGGTGCACCTTTCTGAGGATGCAGCATGCTTTTGATTCACACAACAGGGCACAGCCAGCTCACGCCAGCTGAGCGAGTCCTTGGTGGGAGGGATCTCTCCGATTCTACCACTCTCGTTTTCTTTTTCATACCTACGGAATTTGTCCTTGAATTTCTCCAGCTCTTCCCGGTTCTGCCCCAGCTCCATCTCCAGGTAGTCCTGACCAGACTCCAGCTCCCTCTCCATCGCCTCCATTTTGTTAGTCACATATGTCAGCCGGCGGCGCAGCTCCTCGTTCTCATGCTGCAGTAGCCTGCGGCACACAGGAACAAGGTACCACTGAGTGCACAAGGGGCACTCCACACCAGCACCTCCACCCCGCTGCCCTGCTCTAGGGCCCAAGACTCGACATGGGGGCCCTGTGAAGCCAGGAACCGAAGTGGCAGAAGACTCCAGAACATGCAGTGAGAGGTGCATCTTTGTCAGGAAAGAGAGACTCAAACTCTCTTGGAACAGGCACGAAGAAGCACGTGCCAGCTGGCAAGCCACAGCTTCCAGCTTCCTCTCTGGTTACAGTGCTTGAATAAACCCCACTAGCCAGACAAGCTGCACAGCTCCTGTGTCCCTCACTGGCGAATGAAACCCACTCAATAATTTATCACAGTCCAGGTTAGAAGAGTTGAAGGCAAAAAGAGCAAAATCATCTCCCCTGAAACTGTTCAAAAGCCCTCACCCCTTAATACATGGTGGAAAGAGGACTCCATACAACCTTAATCCCAGAAGCAAGGTGGTGGGCTGCATTTACAGATGTGATCACAGCTGCCAGTCAACCCCATTCCAACACAAACTACTCCATTCCTCCCCAGCCAGGACATGCTTCGTGATCAGAAAGATTTTCTGTTATTTTTCATTCCTTTGTGCTCAGTTGTTTGGAGAAACCTAGAAGAGCACTGCTTCTCTTTGGCAGTGCAAACCTGCTCCTCGCTATGGCTTGGAGCTCAGCACTAGCAGTTGTCTGTGCCCCACACCACCACCAGCAAAGAGCTCAGCTCTCACCCTCAGTCAGCAGCAGGCTTCTGCATATTGCTTCTGGTGGCTTACTCCAAAACAAGAAGGGTTGAAAAAGGCAATCCTCTCTCCACCTGTATTAAAGGCTTTATCTCCTACTTTCTTTCACACCCACCAACTCTTCTGCCTGCACCTGCAATGAGGGTCTCTGTTCCCTCCCCCTTCAGGGGAACAGACATGCAAGGCAGAGGTTGGCAAGGCACAGACTAGAGCTCTGCCCACATGGCCTCAAGAAGATTGAAGCCTGCAGGGCCAGTCAGCTTCACTGTGCAGGTGGCACAGGCAGGATGTGAGGAATCAGCACCCACACAGTTGTAGTATGACAGGCATAAAGGGGGAGCAGGACACTTACTTCATCCTTTCGGCATCCGTCAAGGGTTCCTGCACAGGGAAGAAAACAGCTATGAGACTCTTTCAGAGGAGGAGTTGCTGTCTCACACTGTCTTGAAGGGCAGAGTCTGGTTGCTAGACCCTTCCAGGATCAGTACACAGTGCTCAGCTGTTTGATACCAAGACAGACCATGTGTTCTGGTTCAGGGTAGAAGAGCTAGACCAGAAACCACCACACAAGTTAGGTAACTTTACTCTCCCACGGTGCAATCTCA
Source organism: Strigops habroptila (assembly GCF_004027225.2). Lineage (NCBI taxonomy): Eukaryota > Metazoa > Chordata > Aves > Psittaciformes > Psittacidae > Strigops > Strigops habroptila. Next base: position 23,644,167 of record NC_046359.1, on the reverse strand, counting down.
GCATCTCTTGTAATATCACCACCTTAGCTGGTATTTCAGCTTCCTCCACAACCGCAGTTAGTGGGTAGCACGAATCTCACAGCCCAGCATACACTGACGATTAAATTGTCACGACAGTAATCACAACACCCTTGAAGCCCCACAAAAAGAATGAGAGAGAATCATTTGGGAGCTGAAAAATGTGCTACCATTTCCTCCACCCAGATTGTGCTGTGAAAAGAGTTCCTTTCTGCAGACCTGAAACCAGCCACTATAACTATTCTAGGATAGCAGAAAAAACACCAAAGGTCAGAAAAACCTATGAACGAAATTAATGTTCTGGGCAAGTTCTCCAGAGCTGGCTGGAGCAGGGACCTACAGAACATGGAGATACAGCGCAGTGACAAGAGCGCACCCCTCAGCTATTCTCATTTCCTTTGTGCTCTCTGTGTTAACCCGTGAGATGGCTGCTGCCTGCCGGCACAGCTGGCACACGTTTCATTAGCACCAGAAGCAACCATATTTTCTGTGAAAGCCCAAGACCGTGACCATTCTCACAAGGCCCAAGCTGCCCATAGATTATTTTTGGTGCTTGGTACTAACAGCACTGCATAAACCTAAAGTGCTGCCATGCTTCAGATTGTCCATTAAGTGTCACAGCCAGTTCTGGGCTGAGAGGCCATGCCACAGTTGTGGATGAGGTTGTTGAGCTACTAGCAGTATTACAGAAGGCAAACCATCCCAGCCCTAGCCTTAGGACATCATGGGGCTGCTTCCTTCATTAATTCACACTTTAAAAGAATGGTCCTCACCACCTGCGTACGCCCTTCTATCCCTAAAGGCAAAACATCAATCCATTCTTTTCTCACATCCTGACCCCACATGGCAATCGGTTAATTCATGCAGAATCATCTAGCAACTGCTGCCCCTGCCCCCACAAATACATACACAGCAGGTACTAGTGACCAGGCAAAAGGCTCTTACTCTCCCCACTGGCACTGCAGACTAGATGAGATCCAGGTGGGGGCTTTGGCTTTTGTGAGACCCCTGTCTGTAAGACAGTGGCCCTGGGACCTACCTTGTTTAGTGCAAGGCTGAGGGAAGGGGAGGCTCTAGATGGGGCAGGCCTTTCCTCTTGACTCCAACGTGTTGGAGAGGAGAAGGATCCTTTCTCTGAGTAGTTCGGCTCCACTGCACTCTTCTGCCCAAGTTTAGCACACAGATGGTGTGGCTGTAGTAGCTGTGAACAAGGACTGCTTTCATCCCTTCTGCCCTTCGCGCTGCTTTTCCAAGAAGACAGTGAGTGCTGCTGCCTGGAGGATGTCCCTGCCAGCCCCAGGTCCGCCAGCTGCTTCAGCTCATACTGACACACATCTACCCTCCTCTCTATGGAAAGGAGTTTTCCCTTACTGTCCTTCCTCCCAAGGACAGGTTTCTTTCTTTGTCTGGAAGCTCTCTCAGCCTTCTCAGAACACTTTCTCTGGCATGAAGCCATTCCCAGTGCCTCACATTTCATTTCTGCTTTTCTTCTGCTCAGGCAGGGGGATCTTTCAGCTACACGCTTGGTTTTAACCCCTTGGCCTTCTGGTACAGATCTTCTGGGGAGAAGGGTAAAGTTCTGCTCTTGTTCTGCTCCCCTGGTCTCTCCCAGCGAACGCAAGCGGATGGGACTCAGCACTCGCTGGCTAATCTCATCCAGGAATTTGGAGAACTGCAGTTTTTCCTCCGTGATCTTCTCCCTGCGCTTGACAGGGCCAGCAGCGCTGCTGCTGCTGTGCTCCAGCGACTGCTTCTCCCTTTGGCTGAGGCAGAGCTGAGGATCACTGTACTTGCGCGAGCTGTGGCCACGGGAAAGCGTCTCCACTGAGTGGGACTTGCGTAAGCTCTCAGGGCATGGGCCTCCCATGTTGGTCTGCTTCAGGATTCCTTTGAGAGGCAGGCGGGTAGAGGAGACCTGAAACTTCCTCGGTGTCAGGACTTCAGGAGGCTCTTTAAACATAAGTGAGCGTTCCAGGCTTCTGCTCTTGAAAGAGCAAGTGGGATGGTGTCTTTCATCTCCAGACATGACAACTGTCTCCATGCTACGGCTCACAAATCTACTGCGGTGCCCACGACTGCGGGTTGGGCACCGCTTCCCACTTCGCTGCCCCATCTTTCCACCATGAGGAAGTGCTGGCGAGACAGTCTGGCTCTTGATGTTCAACTCTGCTCTGCACCCTGTCACTTCCTTCTCACTGCTGGACTCCAGGGACCACGATGAGAAGTTCAGGTTGCAAACCTCAAACCCCTCTGCCTGCTTGAGCTGTCCTGCCTTGGTGTAACTAAACCCTGTTTGCTGGTGCAATGGTGTTAAGCCCTTTGCCACCCGGCAAGCCGTTACCTGACTCTGTTCAGCCAAGATCACTCCATCCTGGTCATCACGGATGATGGGCACCTCATGGCGGACTTCCCGATGCTGCGGGGGTGCCTTGCGGTAAGGCTTCTTTGATGGAGCGGTGCTCGACATCCTCCCACCTGTGTGGCTCCAAAAGCGGGTTACCTACCAACAGCAGAAAGTGCACACAAGAGAGAGTCACAGGTGCTCCATCGAACCCTAGAAGCGACCCAGCAGGAATTTGGCTCCCCTGGAGTCCCAGAGCCGGTCCCCATGCAGAGTGCTAATTGAGCAGGGAATGGATGTGGCCACAAGCCTTGAGAAGCAGCTGCAGGAGAGGGAGCAAAGTAAGAGGTAGCTGTGTCCTTCTCCCAGCCAGCGATAGCAGAGGGCTGGCACATCCTCTCCCCCCTCTACACACGCAGTTTGTATGTATCCGGATTATATATAGCAAACGAGAACAGACCTCACAGCAGCGTATTGATTAGGCTCTTTAGGAAAGGCCTTTTCCGATATGGAAACTGCAAGCCTTTACAGGCAGCAGTGACAGCTGGAGCAGGAGTTATTGATCCTGTGCTGTCACTGTCAGCAGGAACTATGTGGGAGGAGACTCCAACCATTAAAGAGCCCAAACCCAGAAGTTTTTTGGCTTACACTGGAACCCCAATGGAGCAGACCACAGGAGGCTTGTCAGAAGGAGGTACCATACCATTACAACTGCTCACTGTCAGAAAAGACAAAGACCATCCCCAAATCATAGGTGGCATCGAATTAGGATGGCAATGCCCTTGATGTTGGTACCTAAAGCCAGATTTTGCAACATGCATCAGTACCACTAGCAGAAAGATCAGATTAGTCCCTTTACCATGCTAGGCATGGAGCTGATGCAGGAGCTGTAGCAGTACAAAAGCAAAAAAATGGGGTAGAAGGAAAGCAGCTATCTTGTACATGTGGAAGAATCTCTTTCCTTTCCACCACGTATGGACTGCAGGAGGGCAGGAAGACTTACCCCCAAGCAGCCAGGATTTCAACCACCCCACTGTACACAAGACAAGAAGTCTTGGAGCTGCCAAGCAGTCCCCACAGAGCCCAGTACCAGATATTCCCTGGTGACAACATATAGTTCATAGTTCCCCTATATTTGAGGTAAGCACCCGCTTCTCATTCCCTTTTCACTTGCTGGATCCTAACACTGATCAAGCCTAGCATCTCTGCAACCCTCACGTGACCTGCAGCACTTCAAAGTGCAGGAGCCACCTCATATCACCCTCTCCCTGCTTCTACAGGCAGGACCATTTGACTCCCATTCACATACCTTCAAGGCAGTCAATGGATACCACTGGGCGAGTGACCCAGCAGATTTCGCTTGCTTTGTGTTTTGGCCAGTGGAGTTTTACATGTTAAGTGTCTCAGTGGAGCCCCAAGAATTCTCTCCAATTCTTACCCCTCTTGCCTAGCCACGTCTTCTTGACACTTAGACTGAGTCCCCTGGGAGGACTGTCACATGCGAGGTGTTTGCACCAAGCACAAAGTGGCTCCAAGCCACAGCAGGCGTTACACTTACACTTTGCAAGCTGGCCTCCACTCCACTAAAAACGTAAGCTCACAGAAGATTCTCACACCTTTCCAGAGATGTGAACAACTTCTTAGCACTAACCTGTAAATTTCCACCACCAGAATGCTGGAAGTCATTCCCTCAAGGTCTCATCTCCTAAAAAGACTCAAGTAAGTGAAGAGATCTCTAATACTTCAGAAAAATCACATTCAGCATACCGAATGCACATTCTATTGCATCCCCAAGCAAAACAGGTGGGTCTGACTTGTTAGGAATGCTGAAATTCTGAGCAGAAGCAGGTTTGTCGACACCATGAAATAGGAGATCTAGGGGACTCTTCTGTCAATTCTTTCCAGGCTAAGGACAGTAGATGCACATAGATATGCCAAGCTGAAATCACAATCATTCTCTAGCCCACAAGGACCTCAGCACTTACCAGCCTGGGCTCAAATTCAAAGCCTCATGAAGCAGGGACGCTCACTCAGATGCCCTGAAGAAGAGAAACAAATAGCTTAGCATACAGCAAAGCAGCTGGTTTGAAATCTCACCCCATAAATATGTTAGGAATAGGGAACGTGTATAACCAAGAACAACTGTATGATCATCTCACTCCAAGTTCCTGCATCAGATCTGAAAGTTAATGAAATCAGCTTAGGATAGTTGGGCCACGTAGCCCAGCGAGGGCTGGAAAGGCACCTGGCAGGGACATGTCCAAGGCACTTGGGCAACTGGGACCACACAAACTCAGAATTCATGAGGCAATAGCTTCAAGGAAACCTTGGTTCCAGTAAAGACCAAACAAACTTCCCATGAAACGGGACCCTCCCAGCTAATCTTCCTTGCTACTACAGACTGATGCTAACTGTGAAGCCTTCAGCATGGAAGCTTGGTAATGCTAACAGTTACCTCACACCCTTTCAAGTCAGTGTTTCTCACCTACAAATGAGCTGGCAATTATCAGGCTCTTGTTTGAGCCAAAACATTACCTCCTCGTGCCTAAAGCTGTGATAACCCACACCTCCACGAGAGAGGAAGGCAAGCTACTCTGACTTCCAGCAAGCAGTATGCCACGCTCTACCTTGCTGCTAACAGGCCTTTCTAAGATAGCGTCCAGCCAACCAGGGATATAACATAAGTTCAGAAACAACATTCCTCTCTGTTTTAAAGCCCAGGGTATTGTCCTGGTTTTGACTGGGATAGAGTTAATTTTCTTCGAGTAGCTGGTGCAGTGCTGTGTTTTGGATTTAGAATGAGAATAATGTTGATAACACACCAATGTTTTAGTTGTTGCCAAGCAGCACTTACCCTGGTCAGGGATTTTTCAGCTTCTCACACCACCCCACCAGTGAGTAGGCTGGGGGGCCCAAGAAGTTGGGAGGGGACACAGCCAGGACAGCTGACCCCAACTGGCCAAGGGGATATTCCATACCATGATGTCATGCTTAGTATATAAACCAAGGGGAAAGCTGGCCAGGGACCACTGCTCAGAACTGGCTGGGCACCAGTCAGTGAGAGGTGAGCAACTGCATTGTGCATCACTTGTTTTGTATACTGGGGAGTGAGTGAGCAGCAGTGTCGTGCTCAGTTGCTGGCTGGGGTTAAACCATGACAGGTACCCATCACCACAAGAAGAGGATTGGGTTGATCTGGGAGCCAGCTGTAAGAGCATAGCTCTGTGGCCAACACACTGCCACTAGCACGAGACAGGCTGCAGTGGAGCCTTCCTTTCTTCCCTGATGAGCTTCTGCTGCTGTGCTGCTTTCTCCCTGTCAATGGCACCAAGCCCTGGGAGGGCACAGGGTGTGCAGCAGTTGTACGCACACAGGGAGGGCCAGATTGAAGCTGAATGGAACAGGCAGGCAACCAGGACCATGCAAACACAAGCTCTGCCAAAACAAACTGAAGAGGTGCCCTCGTGTTGGCCCTGCCCCAACAAGCTGTCTGGCCCCTTTCCTTACTACAATGCTATAGTCAGGTCTCGACTAGCACAGGAATAAAACCAGCTTCACAACAGCGCAACAGGGGAAGAAAGCAAAGAGAGGGAGAACAGAGACCTCCAGGAAGGACCAGGCCAGCACAGTTTGAATCTGCTTTTCCACCAACTCCCAGCAGGAGCTGGCTCAGCATCAGCCACATGGGCTGGCAGACAAGCAGAGGCTTCCAGGAACAGCTGCACCCATGGGTCCACACATGTTCCCATTGCAGTGGTGCTCAGAACAAACACGCCAAGGGCCTCCCTGTCTCTCAGCACAGAGTTCCTCAGGCTCAAACAGGACTGTCCTGCTTCCTACCCCAGAGCCAGCAACTATTCTACCCATCACCTCATCCCCACCTACCTGGAAAAGATACTGGGATTCAAAACCTATCCTCATGATCTGAGAATTTCCAGAGACACTTAAATACTCACAGTGCCTCCAGACAAGATTCCCCACAAACAAGGACTTACAGATCCAAAGTGACGACGTGTCCAAACATTTCTGGCCATTTGTTTCTGACTCAGCTTTCCCCTGTCAGCATCCAGCAGCATCTGGCCAACAGCTTCTGAAACATGAGAAAGGAAACTTGGTGTCAGTCACCTATCAGCACAACACATGCAAACAGCCAGACATGCGTCAAGCAGCCCACAGCCAGGTGCCAGGGCAGGAATTGGCAGCAAATTGCTGCACCATCAGGCAACTATCTAGTGCCAGGATCCTTCCGTGAAATAAGCTCGTCTTCACTGCATTCCAGAAAAGGAAGGTCTTTTAACCATCTCTCCACTAAGCAGGATGCCTGTGCAGACCAGTAACTAGCCTCTGAAAGGCAGCTGTTGTTTCTAGATGGCTGGGGTCACTGCTTCCCCACCTGCATTCCTGTACAACACCAGGAGGAGTCCAGCCTCTGTCATTCTGATCCAACCACCCTGCCACAACCACCAAGTTTTGTTCTGCAGACTTCCCTGCACTGAACAGCACAGTTAAGCCTTCCTTGCTTACAATACCTGAGCATCCTTTGCTACCACAGAGAGAATTCCAAGGTGCCTCAATTCACCACACGTCCCTTCGGAGAGGAGCAGACACTCTCTTCAGAACAAATATGTGCTCCAAAGCTGAAATGGATATAGGTAATATCCACAAATAGAAGGCAGCACTAATGCTGCTCATCGCACTATTCACAAGCCTCTCTCTGAAGGAGCTTGCAGTCAAGTCCACATTCTGACTACCCTGGAGAAACTCAGCTTCAGCCTGGAGCTACAGCAGGAGGTAGCTCTTCAGCTATTCTAATTAGCACTGTAATATAAGAGGAAACTTAACCTCCCGGTTCCTTTTATCTGCCTTTTCCATCTCTCATCAGTAATGTTCCTTAACATTTACAGTCCTCTTCCTAGCAGGCTACTGTCTGCAGTAGCTCCAATTCTATTTTCTTCTAGCTACTACTCACTGTAGTTTCAGTCTCATTTCTAAGCTCACTTACAGTTACAGCTTCACTGGAACGGCTCGCTGAGGGCTACAAGGCTTGGGCTCACACTGATAGGCATCAGCAATAGTCATATCTTCCAGGCAAACAGACATGAACACACAAAGGGTCAGAAGACTGCAGAGCAAACCTAGCAATTTGCTTTGTCAGTGCAAAAAGCTGAGGATTCCTCTACCCCCTCACAAATACAAAACACTCACAACCTCTTCACAGTGAGAGAGTGCAGCGACAGTGACCGAGTGCACCTGCACAGGCAGCATCCAACCTTGATGCTAGCTGTTTTTACCAGAAAGCATCTCTCAGTGTAAAATTCACTTGAGCGTAGCTAGGTTCTCTGTGTGATATGAGAAAAGCAAAACCTTTACCACACACTAGGAACAGATGTGATCTAGCCCAGAATTGCTTAAGACTATTCTGTACAGGGCCCACAGAACTAACAACCACTTGGCATGCACGCAAAATCACAACACAACTTGTTAGCTTCACTTTGTCTCCAGTAAGAAGAGGTCCACAGCATACAAAAAAGGTCCAAAAAGAAACCCTTTGGACAAAAAGGGAAAGCACTGAAGAAGAAAAAGCAACATTTGCAGACACCTACTGTCTTCCTGATACTTGGCTAATACTTAGCTTTGGTTCTAAGCATTTCTTTAATCTTGCTTTTTATTCAGAAAGATAAATTTGTATGACAGAGAAAATACATTCCATAACACAATCACAGTTACATCTGTTTCCAACGAGACACTACAGAAAGATTCACTGGCTATCAGTGTACTCCAAAAAACTCCAAATGCAATACCCACACGTAAACAAAACACTGCTATGGGCCTGTGACATGTATCTGATCACCACAGCTAACCCAGAATTTTCACTCTGTGTGGGCCAACCTATACTCTGAATGCATATCCAACACAGGACATCAGCACATCCCGCTTTGGATGCAACAACATCTTTTCACTAGCATCATGTGAAGCAAAAGCAAGAGAAGCTTGTTCAGTTGTCTTCCTGTGCTTATGGATAGAGGCAACCTCAGCCGCCACATGTCTCAAGCCAGACTAAGTGAGAAGCTGTAAGCCTGATCAAGCCTAATCAGCAAGATGGATGATGAAATAAATGCATCAAGAAGTCTTGTCCAGGACAGACAAACAAGCTGTGAGAAGTTAAAAGTAGCACCTGTAGACTGCTGGTGCCAAGTACAGTGGAAATGGACTGCAAGGTTATTAAAGGACATTTTAATATTTAATGAGAGACATTTTTATTCAGAGAAGGCATCTCAAGTAGAAGTATGTTCAGATCAATTCTGTTGCTGGCTACTTTGAAGCTCATTTTAAGATAAAAGGATGACAGCTTCTAGTGCAAACACATTTCACTTCTGCTTGTACATTAACGCTCACAATTCAGATCTGAGTAATAGCATTATAGTGACTCTTGGATTAAAATTGAGTTTCAGGAGGATTATTGCTCATTCCTGCTTTTCCATACCAATTAACCTTAACTGCTAGACAGAAACCTCTGTTCCCATGCAGGGAACAATTCCAAGAGCTATCAAGAAAAAGGGATCAGGCTAGCTGCTGAACAACAGTCCATGTAACAAGCCCTACTTAACACTTAACACATTTGCAAAGAAAATGAAATCCCTAGACTCTGCAGTTTTACACAGATCTTGCTGAATGTAAATACCACTGGACATAGCACATGTCTTTCATACCTACTGCCCCCTGCAGAAGTCTCTCAAAAGCAGTAAGAATTGTACTTTTCTTACAGTCCTGCTCCCTCCTTCCACAATACAAAGATCCCATTTCCCTAATTCAGTTGCACTCCATATCCTCAAGAATGTGTTTTATCATCAGTACTCTTTGCTGTGTTAATAGTAGCTTAGCTTCCCGTTTATAAAAGCCAGGACAGGGCAGCATTGCCGAAGAAACACTAACGTTGCTAACATATAACTGGAATAGAATGCAACAGCTGATTAACATCTGAACAGGAACAGGACAGGAAGCAAAGGACCCGAATCCAATCCCCAGAAGGAATGTTAATGGAGAATAAAAATACCCAGGGGAGATTTTGACCAGGAAATGAGAGCTAGCTTTCTAATGCATGTAAAGCATAGAACCACCTTTAATGGCTACATCTGTAACTGCACAAGAACTAGAGCAGCAGCAGGTCATTTGCCAAGTTACCTTTAGCACCAACAGCTACGCTGGGGGCTAATGACAACTCCTCATCCAGAAACACTTGACACACCAGAAGCCTGTTTAGTTTGTTCAGTGATCCTTTCAACTTTCACAAGGTGGTTTAGGCTACAAACTTCCAGAACCTCTTCATCTTCGCACCATGTGTTTCATGTCCTTCCCCACTCTGTTTTCTTACCTGTGTTTTTGTAAGATCTTCCATGGGAAGACTTTTGAAGCATGTTCCTCAGATATTGAGGTGTATACCAGGCCATTAGAAAACAACTCACGGAGATTCAGAGAATTCTAAAGAGTTCCTGAAAATAACTGTCTGGGCCCTGCTAGGAAAAGAAAATCTTGACACTCTAACAACATGTATCTGGCAAAAACCTGACAGATAACATAAAGGAAATTTGGGAGCCATGGCCTTAAACTTTCTCAAACACAAGCTAGGGAACAGGTACAGCAAGCAAACATTTTAAGAGAAGGGAAGGAGGGAGATTTCTATGGAAAATCAACATGTAGGAATTCCCAGACCTCTGTCAGCTTTTGTGCTGTAGAAGAGGAAAAAGGGGGGGGTGAAAATCATACATTACCTTCATAAAGCATAAAATCAGAATGCATTTAATTAGGACAAGGTAGAAACAGTTTAAATTCTTCAACCACTGAGAAGTGGACTCAAAACCCCTGTAGGTATTCCCTCAGTCTCATAAACCCTAGCAGTTAATATCAGCAGTCCTCTTGTTTCAGCCTTTGGTTTCGGAAGTCCTGGAAAACTGCAGTCTCCAGCTCCTCAGTGCCAGGGACTGAATGTCACTGAGCCATCCCTCTTAGAAGAGAAAATAGCAATGCTAGAGAATGCTTCATTGCTGCAACCTATGTACATGCCTCAATACACTCTCCAAAACACCCCCCTCTGTCTGAGCTGCAGTGATGCACAGATGGCTAAGACACTATGTAGTATCTACACAGCCGGACAATGGAGAAGAGCGCATTACTTACACTATTTACAGAAGACAGATGGACAAGTTGTTGCAGTGACCCAGCCTACAGAGCATCTGCAATGTTGAGGAGGCATTAAGTCCAGCCCTGATGCTTGCAGGTGCTGGCAAAAGCAAATTTCAATAAATGAAATGGCTGTTTACAGCAGCCAGCTTTATTCTGAAATGCTATCATTACAGCCACACTTGCAGAGTAATTCACATGCCAGTTTTGTTCCCACAGAGCCTTCACCAGCAGAAAACACAAGATATATTGACTAGAGATTTATCCTTTTCAACAAGTGACATCTGCAGTACTTACATAGTAACTTCTTCCTTGGCCATGAGTTTTGTATGCATGTAAGTCACTATTCATACTGAAGCACATACTGGGGGGAGATAGTGCCTGGGAAACAGCCACAAAATTGGGTGAAATATCTTTAAAGCTCTACCTAACTGCAGAAAAGTCCAGCTCAACCCTGCTCAGCCAGCTGAACCTTTTGAAACATTAAACATTTGTGAAAGTTTTGAGATGTTGCTTTTGCTGCATACACAGCATGCTAACCAGGTCTGAAGGCTCTTTTATTGGCAGGCTGAGGAGGAACCTTAAAATAACATTTCAGGAGTCTCACATCTGTTCTAGACAAGAAAAAGCCTAATTTAGAAGGAGGAGCAATCTACTTTAATCAAACACTGTGGCTAAGAAGGACCAAGCTGTACAAAGGCTTGCAATTATCAGTTTGCCCATCCTCCACTAACATGCACCACAACAAGCTCTTTCATTCCACGATCACATGGCTGCAGCCAAACATGACATACTGTTCAGCAAGTAATAAAAAGGATCAGATTTTTCCCCAAGGTCTTGTCTACATATACATGGTACTAAATTAAATTGACTTAGAAAATAATGTAAAGCAGTATAATGCTCCTGGGTAAATGTTCTTAATTCAGTTTAAGAGCACTTTACGTTGAATCAACTTAAGTTAAATAGATAGATACAAGACACAAACTAAATTAAGGATGCCTATACAAGAATGCTGCACTAATATAATCACAGCTGTTTCTAATCTGATTAAGTTAAATCAACTTCCCTGCAATGGCAAAATCCTTACCAATATTGAAGTTAACCCTTTTTTGCCCTTTTCTGCTTCCAAAGAGGATTTTGCTGGGTTTTGTGTTTGTTTAGCTTTTTCCTTCTAGAAAACCCAGTATGACATCTCTCTCAGAATCAACGTAAGCTAATCACACTACACAAAGTATATTAAGGTATTAAAGGTATTGACATTTGAATCCTGTGCCCACTAAACATCATCATCATATGCTCAGACCAGCATAACATTTTCTCCACCCTCTCCAAGCAAGGGTGATCACAAATCCTTGCGCCGTATCCTGCTTTCCATACACCTACACAGCTTTTGCTTGCTGATGTCCAAAATACCTGGAGCAGTTCAGACACTGGGAAGGCAATGTTTTCCACTCACTCATTCCTAAGGGTATGGCTCACCAACAGCTTATCTGAGACAACTGGAGTGTGGAGTTAGAGCATGTTCTTTAACTGCCCCCAGGCATGGTCTTACTACTGCCCCTCTTCCACCAAAATATGAAGCTCTCTTGCTAACTGTAGGTTAAGCGCAAACACAAAACAAGTCTGAGGTCACAGACATAACACGCTACAAATCCACACTCTAAAATCACCTCTCATCTCCTCAGTTCGCACAGCATTTCCCTTTGAAACATATTTGTCAAAATTAAATTCCAGCAATTCCAAAATTACTGGCTATTTTTTCCTATTCCTCACTCAAAACTATCTGAACTGCTCCTCTTGACTACCAAGACTTAATTTATCTCCATTCTTTTGGTACTCTGACTTTCATCTCTACCCATTTCTTCAACCGTGCCTCTTCGAGCTTACTGCAACCTTCCTCACATCCACTCCACCAACGCAACCATCACCCCCTCCTCACTGCCACCTTCTACTGCCATCTTTGAGCTATCATATACAGAACTAACTTCCTCCTCAGTACAAGTTTTCCATGTTCAGCATGCAAAGAAAATAGCAAGAATCCTCTGAGAGCCCCTTGCAGAGAACTGTATTCCTCACTGGCCTTCAGAAACTAATTTTGCCACAACTCTGAACGACATGGTGAGCTGTCACTTCTGCTGAGTACCAGCAGCAACCATGAAATCAACCAGAGTTGTAAGTCTGTTTAATTTATTGGTTTTGAAAGAGCTATTTTGAACCCCTGATCTCATGGCAACATGGACTGTAGGTACAGAACAGTTCAGTTGCTAAGGGAACCACACTTCCACATTTTCTGTTTTACGAGATGTAAATTTCAACTCTCAAAAGGCTGCAGGCACATTTTCACAATAAACTGTTTGGTCTTGAGTCTCAGATTCACGCTGGTAGCTTCTAGCAATTATAAGGTTACGTGGCCCCACATCAACTCTAGAATTCATGCTCACCATAAACACATGCAATGAGAAAGGCAGGAACAATTTCCATTCCATAAGTAAAGAAATTGAGGCACTAGTAGGAAAGGAAAAAAAAAAAAAAAAAAAAGCTTTGTGAACTGCTATTGCATGAAATTCCATGTTAAAGAAAAACAGCCTCAGCTGTCACAAGAAAGGAACTGCAGGAAAATACAGCAAGACAGCCTTATTTCTCGCACCTAAACCAAGAGTGATCTGGGATGGAAAAGAGAAGGAAAGTGTGCATGAGCTAAACACCTACCTGACAGCAATTGAGTTGAATAGCCTGCAATTCTTTGTAAGTACAAATAAAACAGCAACCCTGGTCCAGTAGTAGGAGAACAATATTTGTACTATACTCAATTCTCTCTGCTGGTGGGGTTTAATCCCAGCAAGAATTGTTTTGGTTTAATTAGTTTTTCCCTAGCAGATGGTCAGATGTGAGAGGCAGAGAATGGTACAGGCTTAACTGTTGGGTGATTGTGCAGCTGCATCTGTAGCTGAACAGTTAAGCATGTCCAGGAGTCCAGCTGTAGTTTGCACGACACAGTCCGTCTCTGCCATTAGCCAAATGTTAGCTTCCTCTTTCTCCAGATTATATATCAGTCAGATATATAATGCCTTGCCAAAGGCAGGCAAACAACTAACATGCAGTCTCACCACCATTCCCTTTTTCAGACAAAACCCTCAAATCTTAATCAACTGAAAGTCCCTCTTTCTTTGGTGACAGAAGCACATTCAGAAGCATTGCCATGGAAACTTGAGACATCTTCTGTGCTATTCATCAGAGAAGAACTTCTAGCACAGAAATATTTTATGATCTCTACAGCACTGCATACAGACAGCAGTCAGTATAATTACAGTAAAATTACAGGCTCCAGCATTGTGTGAGGGTCATTCTTCAACCAAGCTGCCTGATCTTTGCTTCACCTACAATGAGCAACAGCTCATTATAAGCTGGCAGGGAAAAGCAGCGTAGCACTGAGAGAAACAGTGGTGTTAGGGGAATATACCTATCCAACCAAAGGGAAAAAAGAAAGGGGTTCACAGCTTTTTCCCAAAGCTTATCATATCCTGACACTTTCCCTTCCCAAAGGTTATGAATGATGTTTTTATTGTCTTCTTTGCAAAGAAAGATTCCTACCAGGCACAGATGCCTCCCACTTAACCGAAGTGACAGCCACTACCTACCCTGGAGACCGCATCGAGTATTCCCCATCAGCTCCCACTGAGCCTCTGCATCCAGGCTGTTAGTGCACACACACACGCGCTGGCAGTAGTTGTCTCAACAGGCCACAGAGGCAGAACAAGGAAAGGAGACAGCTTTCAAAAACATGTTTTGGGCCTAGCAGATTCAGAGCCTGAGCCAAGGGCAGAAACAGGCACAAAACTTGTCTCAACTCTGCAAAAAATAGAGCAGCATTGCTCCTGAAGCAGAATGTAACCCTGGAGCATCTTCTCTCTTTTTTTGTGGTGTGGCCCTGTAGTTAAATTGCCTCAGTTTGCCTCATTTGGGTTTTGTTGGGTTGGGGGGGTGTGTGGCGTGGCGGTGTTAAAGCTTTTTTTCAATGATTCTTTTAGTCTTCAGCACCACTGAACTGCTGAGAGATTTTATTCTGAGAATTCAGTCACAGAAATACAACATGGTTTAATCCAGCTTAGGAAAAACAAACAGATCCACCCACCCATCTGGCGACTTGTATAAAGCACGCAACTGGCTATGGCTTTTTTCTCCCCATTCACCTGGGCTTCAGTCAGATTTTTTAGCAGCAGGATCCTAACCACAGCAGAGGGGACATACACCTCCACCCCATACCCTATAGGCTGTACATGAGGAGGCTGTCTGTCATCAGCAGACACAGGCTGCACTGCTTGTCCCTCCTATGTACTGTATTGTACATCTTAGGTTCACCTTCCTCTCCTGGGGGGGGTTATAACCACAGATGCCTCACCTAAGACCAAGCAAGGTTGCTTCAGCTCCTCCCCCAAACACAACCCCTTCTTGCAGCAGTCAGTGCCCTCATCAGCTATCTCCTTCCACATCTGCCACCATTGCTAGCACCACTCTTCTTCAGCTGGAGCTAATCATGAGCATAAATTGTCTCAAGGGGAAATTGTAGTGAAGGCCCAGCACTTCAGTTTTACCACAAGGTCAGCTTGTCCAGACTAGCACTAGATTCCCTGTCCAGCAATGCTCTTTTAAAAATGCTAAAATGCTTGGTTTTTACCGCCGTTATCCTTTGGGGTAGCATAAGCCCATTAATTATTCTGAGGTTAAGGAAAAATCTCGCCTTTTTCAGCAGCAAAGACAAGCTCTTCACCTCCATGGGGCTTCTCCCTGTAGAAACCTTTGTAAGTAAGCTCTATGCTGCTCTTGAGAGAGCAAGCTGGGAATGAGAGATACTTAAGCTGCAAGTGAAGTCACCTATCCTCAAAGGGGCTCTGACTGAGAGCAGAAGATGATCAGCCCCAGATATCCTAAAGAAAGCAAGCTGTTGTGTTCAGGTACTTTTTATTATGGTCAAGTGTCAGACTAAACCTCTCAAAGACCTAGCAGCTCACCGCTCATCTAAGGGCAAAGACCATGGATGAATGCCAGTATGTAGCCAGGCAGATGTTGCAAAGATAAGGTGTTTGTTCAGCAAGCTGTTCACTCATGCCTTCAGCTTCATGCAGCTGCATGAGCTCAGCTCTACAGAGGCTGTGACTCCGGACTAAGGAATGTCTCAACTGGAGAAATACTGTATCTGTTGCCGGCTCAAGATGCCCCAGGATCAGACCGATTCCCAGTTTTACTGTCCAGCCGAAGCCCTGCTTTCTGCTCCCTGTCCCAGCAGGGGGAGATCTAGCTACTCGGTGAGGGTTACTGCTCTAGCCGGAGGAGCACATCTCCCTGGCAGAGGCGTTAGGGAGTGGACACAGAAGCACTCGGATCTGGATTCCTGAAGGCCAGCAGGGAAGCCAAACCAAGAAACTAGTTACTTTCTCTCAACAATACATTAAAGCTCACTGACAGGAAATAAAAGGCCAAGAATCAGCTCTCCTTCCTCCTTAGCCAATGTCACACCCATTTCATTCCAGCTCCCTTACTCCCATTCTGGCAATCAGAAAGGGACAACAGAAGCAGTATTTAATCCTAAATCTCCTAAAAATCCTAAAATTTAAAGACCTCCTATATTGCATGACAAAGCTGAAATGCCCAATTATTATACACACTTAAATGTTCTATCGTAACATTCCACAAAACCCGTTTTTAGACTTTATTGTATTTTGCTACACTTCATGTAACCACAGGGTATACTGTCCAGTTTGGCACTGCAGAACAGAGGAAGGCAAATGAAGATTCAGGAAACACACTTTCTTGTCAGCACCCAAGCCCAAAAAGTCAGGTATGGAGCCAGTGGCAATCAGTCTGAAATAAAATGCAGAGTTTACATGTGATCAAGAGAGAAGAGAATCCAGTGTGAATAATTTCCAACCATTTCACAATGGTAAGAATCTTTTGCAACAAGTAATATTCCCCTAATCACCTATCACTGAGATCCTGCTTTGCAAAGTGATGAGGTATCCTGCAAGAACCAGTCTGGTAAAAGGAGCTCTGCAGCAACTGACCCAGAGACTGTGGCAACAGCTTAAAAGCAAAAACTATGCTATAAAACCAGAGCACTTCTGATGCCAATTCTTTCGTGCCTGCTACTGTCTAAGGATGCCAGTAGGGAGGTCTTCTGCAAACAACTAACTTCAATATGGAAATGACTGGCAGCTCGCAGAATTTCTGGCTACTAGAAATTGCCAGAAGGGAAACTGCAAGTCCCAAAGATCAAAGCAAACTGGGTCATGAAGTGAACAGCGCATGACTTACCCAGGACACAGAACATGCTCTACTGATCTTTCCACAGGCCTTGCCTGTGGTCTGCCCATACCGACACTGCCAAAAGCGACCATGTTTCCTTGTGCCAAGCTTACATAAAGAGGACAAGGACGGCTTGCATGACAGGGGCATAGGAAACTAGCCACACTTTCTCACAGACATCATGTCAAGAATCCCAAAATAATGCATCTGCATCCTGATCTGTCATCCTTCACCACGCTTCCCCTCCTCATCTCTTGAGGTGCCAGCCAGAAAATGAAGCTTTTCCAGAAGATACTGGAGCAATTCAGCTGCAGCATATACATGTAAGAACATTTACCCACCAACTGGAGGAAGCACTCCTGCTCAGGTTAAATCCCAGAGCCATTCCACCTCCAAGCAGACATCTCATGCAGTTTGTACTGAGCAGACCTTGATGGCACCAGCCACTCAATCATCTACTGATTGCCAAGAGCACACAGGCTGCAGGGGGGATGAGCCAACCTTAATTGGCCTTATCGGTGTAAATTAAACCCTACAACACACCCAAGCAAACAGCCAGTTCCTTTGGAGAAGCAGGCATGAGTTATTTTGCTGCAGCTATAAAGGAAATATTGCTGCTAGGACATGCCCCTGGAGTGACTGTGCCGCTTAGCTCTCCCGCTGCATTCCTGGGGTTGTTTAGCATGGACTCAGCTCCAGCCTTTCCACAAGCAAGAAGTCTGAACCCTGAATGCCATCTGCAAACACAGCCAGACCCCGCCTCCTGCATGCCTGCAGGCCACCAGGTGTGGCCAGGAATGGCACAAGCTACACACTAAACACACCTTTGATGTGGAGCTGAAAGCATGTAGCTAGAGGGCATGAACAGCACGCCGCCCGCCGCTGTGCTGACTCCCAGTGCAGGAATGCGGCTGCAACCACAGGCCAAGGAAGGCAAACACATCGCATTCCTTACCAGGCCGGGAAGGAAAACAAGCAGCAAGCCCACACACCCACCACACCGACACCCGCCACGCTCCCCATGCATGCCAGCCCTGCCACTGCCAGGACCCCAACAACAGCTTCAGCCTCAAATTCATTTGTGGGAGAGTCCTTGAGCTCTCCAGGCAACTTCTTGAGCCATGGGGCAAGAGAAATAGAGCAAGGCAGGAGAGTTATCAACTGGGCACATAAGTCATGGGGAGGAGGAGAGCTGCCACCAAGTTCCTGTCCACAGTCCAGGACAGGAACAGCTCTGTGCAGTAGCCTGGGAAGGGAATTTTCCTGACTTTTCCTATAAGACAAGGGGCAAAGATAACACTGAGACTTGTTGAGCTGGCGGGGGCAGAACAGAGTAAGAAGTGGACTTCATGCATTAGGGGTGCTTAGAAGGATCCAGGCCTTTTTCCATCCCCAGAAAACGACTCTGCCTTAAGTTAGGCAACTTCTCTGAGATGCAGGCACTTCCTTATTACCCAAAATTCCTTTTGTAAACACTGTCCCCACTGTGCACAGAAACAGATCTGATCTTCACTGTACATTATTCTCCCCTTACAGCACTGACACCTGGTCACTTACGTGACCAAGAGAATAGAGACCTGATGTACAAAACCCCCAGCCATCAGGTAACCTCTCATCTCAGAACCTCACTGTTCTAGAGTCACAGACTATGCTCTAGTCAGAAAACAAACACTACTCCTCCTTCATGGGGCCTCCTGCAAATCCCAAAGCTTTCCAGAGAACTCACTGTCCCCAAACGTGAAATTATTCTGAAGGTAAAACAATGAGGATGCATCAGGAAGTGAAGTTGTCCGCAGCATTCTCAAGACCTCAAAAGGAATGCTGTATTGTGAACCCCCATGTTCTGCATCTGCATGCACTTTGTGTGATACAACTGAACATCAATCCACTCCTAAAACCCCATTGCCCATTGCTAAAGGCCAACTGTGAGACTTAATAGCCAGTGTTCTTTCAGCACCAAGCAGGAAAGCCAACACTGTCACAAGTGCTGTAGCAAGAATATATCCCACTTGAACCAACACCAATATTCCAAAGGCTGCCAAAAAAAGAGCTTCTATCTGCTGTGCTTCACAGAGCAGGTTCTGAACTTCTGGATGTCAGAAAGAAGCAGGGTTTCATGAGGCAAAAATGACAGCAACAGTTTAACACAAATGGATATAGTATAACACCTATTCTCTTCTACTTTCCAAGAAGCAAAGAGCACGCACACGGAGGGAGACGGGTGCCATCACTGCACAAAACAGCGTCAGCAAATTCAAAGAGCACCAACGAAGGGCTGAAACACTGTAATCTCTGGGGAACCTGGAAGAGGAAAGGTTAGTGTAGCCACAAGCTCCAGAAACATGCCAATGCATCCAGCAAGCTGCCAGAGCAGGGATGGTTTATAAGGCTATGACCCAGCTTCTCCATACCCCACATGTGCATTTCACGGCCCTCACCAAGGGGAATGGTCTGGTATTAGGCAACAAGAACAGACCAAATGAGGTCCAATAGAATTTCCCAAACCCATTAAAATGCAAGGCCTCAAGCAATCTACTCCCTTCTAAGCCAGTAAGGTTAAGCTGTCCCAGTACTCAGAAGAAAGAAGCATGAAAGGCCAGATTTACCAATAGATTTATATCCAAAGATATAAATAGAAGCTTGGCAGGATTTACCAAAGCACCAAAGAGATTAGGTGTCTAAATCATCACATGCAGGAGAAAGGGCTCCTCCACTTCTAACCACTCCATACCTCTCCAACCCCAGCCACCACAAGAAAACCCATTTCACGGAGGACAGAAGCCCTGCTGCTCTACAGGTTGCCAAAGGCCATCCCTGTGAAATCCACTTCGATGGTGACAGGACTGAAACCCCAAACTCCCGCAAATCTCAACAGCGCAACCTGCAATGGCTACAGCTCTCACAGAACGTGGGTCTGCCTGTTTCCCAGAATAGGAGCTGCCTCTTCAGACTCTGCTCTCCCTTCCCCCACTGCATCTTTATTTTTCAAAAACTTAATACTGTTTCAAGGTACAACCCTCATCCTGCCACCGGTGGGCGGGTGAGTGGGGGAAAGGGGCCCTTTATAATTGTAGTGTTGCAATCTGCCAGCCCAGCCAGGCGGCCTGTTCCCGCCTGCACTGTATTAAATACCTTATAACTGATTACACCCCCATGGGGCATGATTAGCAGTCTCCAGAGAACAAAGTCTACTTTCATAAGAATAAGAACAGACACGTACTGCTAACCTACTACACAGCTGGGCAGGTGAGGAAACAGAGAAAAAAAGGAGGGGGGTGAGGGGGGAAGAGTTAACTGTATTGCTAACTCTATTCTTTCCTTCCCTTCTCTATCCCAGCATCTCTGAGTTGAGATTTCCACTGCCCTGAATTGTTCCCTTCAGACCTACCCCAGATGATTCAGGTAATGTAAGCTCATAAACAAACTGCTGCCAGTGGAAGTCAGGCAAAGTCCTAAGCCGGAGAGGTAAGGCCTTGAGGCAAGCAGATTGAGCTCTGTTCTGGGTGACAGCAATTCCTTCACACTAGTTCCCAGAAAAAGGCAAGGGTGAATTCCAACGGCAGCATCAAAAACAAGAAGGAGGGAAAGCTCGAAATACAAGCACACACCCACGCCCCTCTCTAACCTCTGTATGTACCTGGAAAGTCTATATAAATAACAGCAAAACATCTAATTCCATCTGGAGGTTACAGCTCACCAGAATCAGGTGATTATTTTTTTCTTGTGGCAAGAGAGGAGCAGCAAACAGGAGGAAAGCCCTCTCCATCTGAGATAGGTAATAGGGATCCCCAAACATACACAGTTCATATGCATTGCCGCAATAAAGAAACAGCCTGATGGAAACTTAGCCAATCTGACATGAAATGACCTACAACTCATTAGCAGGTGCCTTCGAAATCTCAAATGCCCACACAAACAGCCACAAACATATGTGGTGCTATCTGGCCTCCATCTCAGCAAAGCACAGAATCAAACAGACTGTACAGCCCTTCACCAAAAGGAGCAAGAAAAATTGAAGCAACTCCTAGGCTCAAACAAGCATAAGGTGAGCCCTTCCAGCTACTCTCCCCAAACCTACGACAGAGAAGAGAGCAAGAAGCTCCAGGAAAACGGTGTTATTTCAGAGGGATGCCTGTGCAGCAGCTTCAACAAAACAGTAAGAACTTCTAACTGTAACATTTTGGAAACAAGTCACCTACTTTACCCAGAGCCCACTGGCTCATGGTACGGTCTGAAAGCACTTGTGTTCAGCTGGTGCATCTAGGAGAGGGCACCTTGCTGACACATTCCACCCAGATTCTTACCCAACCCACCCCAGAAAGAATTTGTCAATGGCGACACCAACCCAGCTAAAAATGATCTATTTCTATCTGCTTTACTCAGCAGCTGGTCCTTCAGCCAGCACATAGGAGGTATCTGAACTGTACCGTCTAGTCTCATTTGTACAACAAAATCTGCATATTTTCCTTATTACAGAAAGACCTGAAGGTCCCAACTGACTTCAGGCTTCGATGTACTCAGCATCAATGTAAAAGCATCAGTACATTTAACAGTTATCAAATAGATTGTGCTTCCAGGGTTTGGATAAATGGGAGGTTTCACCATAAACACAAGTTAGTCAATAGAAGCTCCAGGAGGTGATTTAAATTATCACAGCCCACCCAAAAATAGTCTTACTTGGGGAGCTGAAGTTGCAAAGCTGTAATAAATTCAAGTGACACAGTAAAACTTTCTATAAAAGCTGAAATCAGTCCTGAAGCCCCAGATGGCCTTGCATATAATTTGATTCTGCTACCTTGGGCTAGCAAAAAGGAAACCATTCTTCACACTGTAAAAGAAAGACCCCAAAACTCCTTCAGCTTCTAGAAGACAGAAATAGTCTGCTTGTATTTTGTGTGTATATATATTATACATACAAAATATACAGGAATAATAAATACATAAATAAAATTTAAAAGACACACAGTTAACAATTAATTGTTTTATCTTCCACCACGCTGGGCAGCTATCAGCCAGGCATCTGAACACTGCAATGCAATGCTCTCCCATGGCTGCTGTACCCTCACAGACACCCCGCATCCACCCCCCATTCCCAGAGTAAATTGCCTCCCACTGCAGAGAGGCACTCCCGCTATTCTGACACCGGCATTCACCACCAAGGCAAGAGACCCTAATTTAGCCCCGCACGGGCCTTCTGCAAACTGCTAATCCCCAGTACACAGCTGGTTTTCAAATGTACGAGCATGAGCAAACCGTAAACGATTTATGGCGCGTGGCAGGAAGACTCCTGGCTCCCTGTGCAGGCAGGGTTTTGGGACAAGATCATGCTTGGACTAATGTTTATATTGCAAGTTGTCAGTCAGGTAGTAAATCATCTCTGGAGCTGAACAGTAATACAGCTCCACCCATTCAGCTGGAGCCTTGGCGACACTGAATTCTGTTATAGCCATTTCAGATGCACCTGGGGACCTATTTACAAAGGCATCATCTAATCAAGAAAAAACGGATACACTTATAAGCAGACTCTGCAGGAATTCTGCAGCCCAGCAAGGAGGATTTCCTTTCAGGAATCAATCCAACCTGGTACGAGAAGCTTCCCAAAAATGACACTCTGCACCAGCCCAGGAAGACATCGGACTGGGTGCCTACACAACCATCTACTACAGAGTGTATCCCTAGCAAAATGCAATTACCTGAGAAAATCCTTCTGAGCAGTTTTCATTTCATGGTATTCACATAACCATAGTGCAAGCAATGCTTAGAAATTCAATTCTAAAAGTTCAAGAAATATATTTTGCATATTTTAGTGCATGAGACACTTTCTGCTCAGAAAAATTAAACCACTTAAAGGTAGGATGTGAACTTGAAGTCCATTCTCAAGAAAGGTTACTTAAAACAACTCTAATTTTAAACAAATATCCTGTCATTTCCCGCTATTTTCTTTCCCCTCCCTCTTTCCCCCCCCTTAAAAGGGCTGCGCACACAGTACACTGGGTATAGATCTCCCACAGGTAAAAGGGAAAAGTTCTCCATAAGGAAAAAAAAAAGATAAATAAAAACACACAAGAAAAACCAGACAGTAGAACTAACTGCAATCACTTTTAAGTTATGTGAGACAGACCAGATTTCAAGTCACCTCCTGACAAGCAGCAGCAGAGTCCTCAATAATGAACAGCAAAGCTGCCGGATGAAATCTGATTTAGGAGATAATGAAACAAGGCATCTTTGGGAATTGTAGAAAGCTTGTGCACCCAGGTCTAAGAGCAGTTACCCTGAGTAGCATATGCTAAAACAATGGTCAAAAACCTTACTTCCACAATGATTATCTAATTATTAATCTCAGGAAAATAACTTCTATTCTTCGGAAACAAATTCTGTAAGGCTGTTTCTGAGCCTAATTTCCCAATAGCTAAAACTACCTCATGTGTCCCTTTTCATTTCAGAACCATTCATGCATGAGTGTTACATTAATGCAGCAGGACAACTGAGACTTTAAACACAAGATAAGAAAATCCAGTTATGACTCCTATAGCATTGCCAAAGCCAGCTTTACCGCAGAGCCAACATACAAACATGGAACTCGAGCAAAGACACAGTAGTCACTATGGGACTTTCAGTTCTGAATTTGCTGACCCCCAGAAATTTAAACCAGTTTTCTCTTGCCACTAGCAGCAGGCCAGACCCTCTGTGCCTAAAAACCAGCCTAACTGTTGCAGGAAACTTTACTTTCCAATTCTGATCCATTTCACTTTCTCAGCATCACAAAGCCTCTGTGAACATCAGTAACCCTTTACTCAGACATTATTACCCCTGCCACAAAAGGGTTACATTGTACCCTAAAGCACGTTGTTCCTAGAACAGCCCATAGGGAGGGCACCCATACAGGGATCTCAACGCTTGCATGACCTGCGCCTAGCTCAGAAAATCCTCCCCCCCCTTTTCTTCAGAAGTTCCCCTTGCATTTAGGAAAACTTTACAAACACACACCTTTTTACACGTATCTCCATACCACTGCCACTTACCTTTAGTAGCCTATCAATCAAACCGAATTTATGCCTACTTGACCAAGCAGCACTGACAATTTTCTTGATCCTCAACACAGATTGGACATGAGCACAGGACACAGATTATGTCTTCTCAGACACTAGTATGCTGAGGCTCACATTACAGCATATTGGATCTCACTTAACAGCCTTAAAGCCCTTCACTCGAGTCGCCTTCAGGACTAAAGTCCACTGCAACGTGGAGAGGCCGAACTCCACACATGCCTTTCCTTTTTACAAGCAACGGCAAGAAGCACAAAGCGCTTTCCCTGACCACTTGGCATGAAGAGACAATACTTACCTGTGTTCACATTCATGAATAAGACAGTCTTTATCTATGGGCTGCACTATCTTTCCAAGGACCCTGCTCTCCACCAGCTTAAAATCCTCAAGTGCCAGGACTAATCAGAGCACTGAAGTGCTTTGTGGGTTTGTGTTTTGGCTGGTGGTTTTTTCCCTAATGCAGTTATCACAAAAAAAAAGGTCAGTGGCCACCTAACATAGTAAATACACATGATTCAGTACTTGTCTCTGACATGCGCCAATACAAGGTGGTTTAAAACATGGAGCAAAAAGTCTCAGTGGACAATTATGGAACAAACTGCCCTTTCTTCAAACCTTTACCTGTTAAGAGACTGGGTTGTGTCTGAAAAATACACCTTCTAAAGCAAGTTCTTTAGCTAAAGCAAGTCTGAACATTTCCACTCATAAGCGCTTGATCTTTCTGAATCCCGCTCAGCTCTTAGCCTCGGTGCTATTATGTGGTAGTGAATTTCCACAGATTAGACATCATGTGAAAATACTTTAAAATCATTATTCAGTTTGATGCCTATCAGTTTCACTGAATTGCATTCACCTCAACTGAAGAATACATTCCAGCTCCTTCACCTCTGCACAGCAGTCTTCCTCAGGCTTGGCACCCAGCATTGTTGAAAAGCAGAGGAAAACTGAGCCCACCCAAGTGATGCTTATCCTGCATTCCAACCATCGCAATGCTATTCTCACACTCCTACAGGGCCTTCCATGCCATTTCCATCCTGAGCACAGCTCCCAGGACAACACTCCAGAGAGGGTGGGTCATGTCATTCCAAATACGAGCCAGCCTGCAGGCTGCTGCCCTCAGCCCTCTCTGTCTGAGGATATGAGCAGTAAGACCATACATGAACATCCTGACATGAAGAGAACAATTTCCAAGCCTGGAACAAACGGTGGGGCAAAAGAGAGAGAAGATTAATCCAAGTCAAAAAGATTCAGCTAGATAAGGTGTTAAAAGCCAGGGAAACAAGCAAACAGCTCCTGGGAAGGTAAAAAAGGGGGAGAGTCTCAAAGTGCCCAGTTGTCTTAAACAAGGCAGGGCCTGACTTCCACTCTATAGCAATTTCACCATGCTACAGAATATCCAGGACAGCGGATCACATAGGAGGCTGCCTCATTTTGAAGTCATAGCTTGGAATATCATTTTCATCTCTCCTCCACTGAACTTTACCAAAGCATTCAACGCCACAGTATCCAAGCATCTTGCAGACACTTAATGAACTCTTCCTCAAACCCCCAATAAGATGGGCATCAATTGTATATTGCAACCAAAGAATGAAGAGCAAGAAACAGTAACAATCTGAACACAGTCACACAATAAATCTGCCAGAAATTAGGTACCCTACATTGCAGTTCACAATTCTGACCACAGGTCACCCTTCCCCTCCAACCAGCTGTAAAGGTACTTCAATTTTTAAAAGTAACATTCTTCCTACTACACTTACAGACTCAGCCAATCTAGATCTAAGGAAAAGCCCTCAGGTAGGGGAACTGGCAGGGAAATAGGATGGACGATTTCATGCCCTAAGGCATCATCCCTGTTTGCACAGATTACGCACATAGCTCCTTTGCAGTCCTGTGTAAAAAGAATCCTCCTCAGAGAGGATCATGTTTACCTAGTTACTAGTGACTTGAAATATAAACAGCCAGCACAAATGCCACAAGCACTCACTCTCTCCATAGCTCAAGATGTCATACAAAAAGGGAATATCTTCCCAATCAAAGTCTTCAAGCAAGGAGATGAACATACACAGCTTCAGGGCCTTAAATTTAATCTCAAAGCATCAACTAAATTGAACAGCCAAGAAATTCTGCTCTATTATGACAATTCCAGTTCCTGACAACCCAGTCAAAAGAGCAGAGATGAGTCAAAAAGGTGCCAAGCCAGATCTTCACTTCTTAGCAGAGGAATCCTGTTCTCAATCTGTATCACGTGCAGATTCATTCAGACCCCTACATATCGCACTTCTCCCAGCAACATGAAAGGCAGAAGTTTATTAGCTACTACTATGTTACTCTTGTCACACTGTGCTGTAAAAGCTAGGCCCTTGCTAACAAGCACACAACACTGTTAATTTGTTATGATCTCCAGAACTATTTCATGGGACTACGCTCTAGATGTGGTGATACATGGGAATCCCAGAGTCCAGTTTTC
This sequence comes from Strigops habroptila, assembly GCF_004027225.2. Classification (NCBI taxonomy): domain Eukaryota; kingdom Metazoa; phylum Chordata; class Aves; order Psittaciformes; family Psittacidae; genus Strigops; species Strigops habroptila. Next base: position 23,617,817 of record NC_046359.1, on the reverse strand, counting down.
AGTAGACCCTCCATAAAACATAGCAGACATTTTAAGAGGTTAGGGAACTCACCTCCAGAACTCACAAGCATTGAGTCTATTTCAAACAACTACTGAAAAATACAGCGGCATACTACTGAAACTTGTTTATTTTGCTATTGTTCAAACAGCTTGGCTTTCTTTAACTTTTTAAAAGCACTTTATATGCCACACCAGCTGCCACAAACTCTTTCTCCAAGACAGCTCTGGCACCGTTCACATCAGCACATTGACCAAAAATCACCCCATCTGACTTTATTTGTCCTGCTCTGGGGCAAAAAAGGGTCAGACCTGCAAAGGACTAGACCTCTTTCATAGCTGTAGTCTATTTCCCCTACATACCATGCCACATGATTGTATTTAGGGCAGATGGCAGGGGTAAGAATTCAGGGTTTGAAAGCTGCAAAGCAAGTGACTTAGCAGCCAACAACTAACTTGAAACAGACTGGAAAAGAATGCGAGGTCATCTTTGGTTCAGAAAGCTGGTTTGAGGAGGCAACAGGTCTTGGCACGTAACTCTTCCCCTCCTGACCCACTGCCTCGTTAATATTAAAGATGAAGATAGCCATGGCTTGCACTTTGGAACTCTGCTGGCCCTGCTGAAATGCATTCCCGTGATTTCAAGAGCACTGTGTGCCTGGGAAGGTACAGAAAGCCAAAAGCTCATAATACCACAGCTAAGACCTGCTTGCTTAAATGCTGATTTAACATCCAGAAGCTGAAACACAATGTATGCAAAGCATTATTGGGATACATACACTTTCTGCAGTGATTCACTAAGTGAAGAAAAGAGAAAGGAGTTGTACTAAAAGTGATTTGATAAGTACTGAAAGGTATGATCAAAGGACCAGCTGCTGGGTACCAAATAGCTGCCCCTTTAAATTGGATCTCAACAGTATGTTCAGAAGAGGACAGAAAGGCCAGCAGTACACCTGCAGCACCCATCAGGGGGACAGTCAAAATACGGGTGGAAAAAACAATGCGGTTGGAAGAAATAACCTAAGAGAAGAAAGGGTCACTAGAACTACCTAACTTTGGCATTGCAATTATGGGAAGAGCAGATCGTCAGAATGTATTTCATTGGGATTCTGGCAGGGCAGACCTCTTGTGATTACACAGACAACACAGCTACTTCAGCACAGACTTTGGACTGCTTCCCTGGGTGGCATGTGAAGAGCACTGCCTTACAGCTTTAACTGAAATTTCCTCCCAGGAGCTCTTACTGAATTTTTCAAGGTCACTCCCATTTCATTGACACTCCTGGATTCTCAATTCAGGTAACACAGGCCTACTGTGATGCAGAGATCACCACAGAGAAGGACAGCTTTTCAGGCATGTGGTTCAAAAAAAAAATGTAAGTAGTGGGATCAAAAGAATGAAGTCTGACTGAGCATCAGGTCATTCCTGGTTTTCTTACCTGCTGCCTGGTGCTTCAACAAGGATTCATTGCTTCCTCTTACGTAGGCCCTTTATCTCAGTTCTTTCTCTGAACCTGTAAAACAGAGATGCATACCTCTGAAAAGCTTTTGCTGGCACAGAACTATCTGTATTTCACAGATGATTCTTTTCAGTGGACAATGTCCACCTGGCATCTCTCAGATCTAGGTCCTTCTCAGCCTTGCCAGACTTGCATATCATCTGCACACTGTGATGCCTACCAATACAATCTCCTGCCCATCTAAAAATCTCTTTATTAGCACTTGATCTTTTACTCTGCTCCATGCAGTGTGCTCAAGCCCAGAACATGATGCGTTTGGTATTTACTGTTCGCCTGTTTTTCTTTAGAGTCTTCATATGTTCTCAGGGGCTGCTCACTAATTATTATAGTAGGAAGCATCCCTTCCACTAGAGAGGGTGTCCAGGCTGGTGGAGAATTTCCCCTCTCCACCTGACAGGTTTGGCACCAGGCAAGTGCTACTCCCTCCCTTCCAGTTCTGCCTCTGTCAGTTACACTCTGGTTCTTTGACACACACATCCCGGCCCAGACTTGTTCCACTTTCCAGCTCCTACTCCAGCAATGCTCCCTGCACAGATACTTTCTCATCCCCCCACTACCTACCTCTCCCATCACCCAAACAAGCCTACACCCTGCACGGACCTAGCCTGGCCTGCTGCTTCAGTGCCTGCTCTGCTCCCCACCACAGCTCTCCCCCCAGGGAGGAGAGCTCCCTAAAGCCCTGATGGCCGAGGCGGCAGTAGTACCACCCTTCCCCATGGGGACGGCCCCTTCCTCAGGGCCGAGGCTGTGGCCCTGCCATGCTCCCGCATGCGGCCACCCCCCGCCGCCCACCCCGCCTGGCTCACCGCCCCTGGCCACGGTGCGACCCGCCCGGACCCGCACCCCTCGGGGGATTCGACACCTCCTCCCCGCCCCGGGCCACACACGGGAACAGGAACAGCCCTCCCGCTCGCCGGGCGCCGGCCCGAAGCCCTCCAGGAGAGGCCGGCGAGGCCGGGGGCACGGGGGGCCCCGGCTGGGCCCGGGCTCGCTCCCGAGCCCGTCGCGTTCCCCGCTCCCCGCCCCTAGGGCCCCAGCCCGACTCTGACCCGGTCGGGCTCGGCTCCGCCCGGGGTCCCAGTGACTTTGCGGCCGGTTCTGCCCCGGTTCGGGCCCGCCCCAAACTTTGCCCCCGCTCGGCCCGGCCCCACGCTCTCCCTTCAGGCCGCCATTTTGCCGCGGGGCACGCCGGGTAATCCGGCGGAATCCCCACGCCGCAGCGCAGCTGCGTCATCGCCCAGCACGCGAGGGGGCGGGGCCAGGCGCGGCGGCGCGTCTCCCCCGTCACCGCAGCAACGCGAGGGGAGGGGCGGGCCAGGGGAGAGGGGCTGCGGGGCGAAACCAACGGGGCCGCGCGGGGGGGAGCGTCGGGACGAGCGAACCCGAGTGCCGGGGCGGGGAGGGAGGAGGAACGGGGTCGGCGGGTACGGGACAGGGGTAAAGCGGCTGCCCGGGACCCGGTGCCCTCGGGTGGGAGCTGGCAGGGTGGGATGTCCGCAGATGCGTTGATGGCCCGGCGGCTGCTCAGCTGCCGCACGGCGCTGGCAGAGGCCTCTCGCCCGGCTGGAAAAGGATGCAGCCCCTGCCTGTGCTTCTGGAGGCTCCAGCGGAGCAGCCGGGCTGCAGCCTTTGGTCACCTCACCGGCCACCCCCGAGCTTACAGATTTGAGCGCAGACCTCGAAAAGAGGCAGCTCAACCCCTGAGTTGATGAGGATGACAGAAAAAAGCCTGCGGGTGCACTCGGGACCCCAAAGTGATCTGCCCACTTCAGCTCTTTGCCAGCCAGGACAATTCCCTGGGAGCCATGTCCAGGATCAGCTCCTTCCCCTTGTTATATGTCTCACTTTCTGAGAAACATCATGACAGACTGGGGCATATCACAGCCTCTCACTAGGGAAGGGTACCCTGTCCGTGGGGCCAGGTGGAGAAGGAGGGAGAGTAATAAATGGGAAAATCCACCTAAAACCTTGGGGGTTTTAGGTGGTGGTGTCCCCAAGGACAACTGCTGCCTTCTTAGAGGAGAGGACAGTCAAAGGTGGACAAGAGCTAGTCCAACCTGGACTCAATTTAGTAACGTGCTTTGGTCTTCATTTGCAAAAACTTCCACTCTATTGTTCTAGCCTCGGGACTTCAAGAAGTCAATGCATTTTAACCTTGAAACAAATTGCCCCATTTATTCGACTCACACAGGTACTTTGTCCATTGCCTCCCATGTCTGGTACATGGACTTGCTCACCTTCTGCTCCCTTTCCCTACTACTGTTTCTTTCACAAACATCCCTTGAATTGATTATTCACATGGTAAATATTGGAGCCTACTCCAGAGGATATTCATGTGGCTGAGAAAAGTCCTGATAGTATTTGGATGATGTGCAGCATTTACTAAGCCTTCATATTGGCATTCAGGTAGTACCAGCTCGCAGCACTGCAAGCTGTGCCCAAATGGTCCCCTCTCTTACACAATAAAAGACAGGTGCTCAGCAGGACCCTGCTTCCATGACCTTGGGAATATTGTGCAAAAACGTCTGCTGCGCACCCAGCGATTGCGTCTGCACCATGCCACGTGTCAGCCAGGGATATTTCAAGAAAGTCTTTGGTACTTGTGCCCCCATAAATTCTCCAAATCCTCCCTACGCTGGAGTCAGATAACAAGCAGAAGGACAATGGCTCCAAGAATCCAGGCTGCCCATCTGCTCTGCACTTCCAGATTCTTGCTTCCATAGCGCCAGCTGATGAAATTTTCATAGCTGATGAGGTTTCTCGTTTCCACCAGGCCTTGCTGCCTTGGAGCCTTCACAGTTGTGGTCTGTTCAGGTTTCTGTGCATGAACACTGATGGCAGCAATGATTAAAGTCCTTTGCTTTCTTTTGGTGGCCTGTCAGAGTAGGATCTTCAAGCTTCTTGCAAGTCTAGGTGAAATAAGCCCTGCGGGAAGGAGAGTGTTTGATTTTCAGGTGGTCTCGGCATTTACTGCTTCCATTAAACTCGACACTTCTCAAAATCAGATCCCAAGGTCATACAGCCAAAGGGAAGCAGGAACTAACTCGGGATGCCTGGACACCCAAGCACTGAAAAGCACTCCTTCCTCAGATCCCAAAGGCCTTGATTCCCAATCCCTCTCCACACGCATCCCCCCTGCCTTTTCCTGTTTCTGGTATGCTTGTGAACTGGACTCACCACTGCCCTGAGCCCGGAGATGTGACATGATGCAGAAGCATGACGTTAGGTTACATTATGTTCATTTATATAACACCATTAATGCCAAAGTGCTGCTCTCTGCCAGAGCCAGTTGCTTGCTAAAGCCTCTGAAGTTCAATTAGCAAGCATCAGGTAATCTAACACTTGACTCCCAATAATCCTTTTATTTTAAGGGGCCTCTGGCGGATGTAAACCCCTCAGCAAACAGTCCTGGAAGTACATTTGAGATTCTCTCAAATACCAGCTGAATTTATGACCCTTAGTGAAGAGCAGGGAGGAATCTCTTCAAAATACTTTCCAGCTGGCAGCACTTTATATAGACCCCTGTAACTGTATAAAAGGAACCCCTGGAGGGGCAGGTGCCACCCTGTGGAGGGACAAATCCCTCTGAAGTACCTATGGTCTTGGCTAGTGAGGAAGTGGATGCCAGAAATAGTCTCCCCACCAGAAGTCAGTGGATGGTTGGTCCTTTCAAGTTCCCCACCCACCCGGGTAAACAGGGAAGGTGGTGGATGCCGGACCACCCTTTGGTGGCTTGGACACTGTTACCTGCCTGAGAGTTGTGTGAAGTCTCATTTCCTCCAGCTTGGATTCTGCAGTTCTGAAGGGACCTCCTCTGCTATTTCTCTGACTGCAGCTGCACAGAGGATTCCCCAGTAGACCTCAAGTGGGAAATGCTCAGAGGCAGAAGAGGCTTCATGGATGGGCTGAGCCCATCAAAACAAAAAAAAAAACTAAGACATTTTGAGCAGAGCTTGCACTCTGGGATATGCCAGTACAAGAGGAGCTCAGCACACAAAACCAACAGCATCTTGGGAACAATAAGATCAGTGAAACTCAGCCAGCCTGGGACAGCCAAACAAGTCTGTGGATGCAGAATTAGGCAGCTAACACACATCCTGCCAGCATGCCTGCAGTGTGCACCTACCAGAAGAATATAACCCACCAGTAAAACAGTTCCTAACAACACTCATGTAGACAATTTGGTCCATCCTGCTACATAAGAGTGAAGGCTGGGGCTCAATTCTAACATGAAGACACAATCCTCAAAAAAACTCATGGAGTTTGCTGTCAGGATCCCCAGGAAAAACAGCTGAAGAACAGAACAGTGCTGACCCATCCCAACCCACAGCGCTGCTTCTCTTACGGGACTGCCTAAAGGCACCCATCACAATTGGGATGTAATTGTGCTGGGCACTGCACAGAAAGACAAGCAGACACAATATCCTGCCCCTGAGGCTTGAATCTCTGAATCTCTCTCAAAGTCTCTTTGCCAATACAGGATGGAAGACAAAGGCAGAACGGGAGAATGACAGAAACCCACCATCACAGTACCCTGGTGCTTGGAACGGCTCAGTGGTTTCATGACACTACAATGTTTAAGCAGAGATGCTCACACTGGTATTTCAGGCATACGCAGGGGCATTTTCCCCCAACCTGTATATTTGATGAATAAGCTGCACATGAACGCTTTCCCACTACAATTGCTGCCTATGCATGTTTTGTATATTTATTTGCATATGTATAAAAATATAGTAAAATAATTATAGTAAAATAAATAGTTATCAGTGACCCCTACTGGCCACTTCGAACTAGCCATAAAGCAGTGAGCGACAGCAGGTTCTCACCTCTTGCCCTGTCCCTGGTGCAGCATTGTGCTGTGGAGCGGGGAGCGCAGAGCCTGGCAGCGGTGGATTTGTACTCCCCGCACTCCGTTTTCACCAGCTGCATCACTCCCAGGGGAAAGCAGGAGAAATCAGGGTCTTCTGGCCTCAAGTATTTGGTTGTGGCATCCCCCTCATCTCTGCTCACTGCCAGCTCCACGCCATGCTCACCTGGTGAACCAGCTCTTTCACTGAGCCCGGCTCAGGCGCCTCCAACTCTTTGTATGGCTCCAGGGCTCTGCAAAGGACCAGGTACTGCGATGTGACCTTATTCTGGATATTCTGCCAGTTCCCAGCAGGGATCCACACCACACTTACCACTGGCTCCTGGGTTGAGCTCCCTGCAGTAGGAGCTGCCCCAGCACTGTGGTTTCTCCTCCCATCAGCCTCACCCAAGCCCTGCCAACACTCCCTGTAAAGCCTTTGCCCTAGCAAATGTTAAATCCAGCATGGGTGCTGCCATACAACAGAGATGGAAGGGCAGTTGCCTTCCCATGCCAGCAGTTTATCCTGGTGAAGGAGTGGAGAGAAATGGCACATGGTCAGAATGGCTGCTTCAATGCCAGGCAAAACCCCATGGGAAGCAAAGGCTGGAGTCACGGCATCAGACTCAGACTGAGACTTGAGGGGCTCTGCCTCCCTTCCCCTTTGTCAAAACTTGTTTAGCTTGTCATGCTAATAAAGTGTTTGAAATGAACCGAGTTAAAAGTATGTGGAGAAGAAGGGGGAGGATGTCTCACTGGAGCACAAAGGGAAGTGGCAGAGGGACTAGGTGTGAAGCTGGCTCTCCCTGGTGTGCACAGCCAGATGGGGCTTCATCTGGGTCTGGAGCAAAGCCCTTGCTTGTCTGAGGGGAGGACACTGCATGCTCAGGTGTTGGGGATGGCACTTCACCAGGGTGTACAAATGGGGGGCAAGGATCTGATCCCCAAAGCCTCGGAGGGCAGAGCAGGGACTCGCGAGCTCCGTCAGGCAGAGGCACGTGGCTGTGTGATCCCAAGGAGCCCTCCTGCGTGCCTAGCGCGTGCCTCCAGCTCAGAGACCTTCTTTTTTGTGTGTGAAATCTGCTGCTCTGTTCTCCCTGTGTAGCTCTTGTTGTTTATAGGGACGGGTCCAGGCAGGCCGGGGAGGAATTACCTTTCCCTAGGACACGCTTGGTGCTTGGCTGAGCGCACTGCTTCCCTGCTTCACGGGAGCTGCTGAAGGCCAAGGAGCCAGTCAGTCTGCAATTAGCCTCCCCCCACCAATGCTCGTCCACATCCCCTGGAGCTGCTAATTACGGACTCCTCTCCTCTGATCCCAGGGTCCAAGCCTTCCCAAACATAGGCTATAGCTTTGTAAAATGACTTTGAAATTCACTGCAAAGGGCTCTCCAGCCAGGTTTTGTGGCAAATGCCAAGATACGCCAATTGCTGTAAATACCCAGGAGCAAGTTCAGAGGCAAGCACCAAGGAAGCTCAAAACATTTTCCTTAACTCCAGTTAAATGCTTGTGCTCTCCTGGTGAGATTAAGAGGCTTCATTGCTTGAGCTGCCAGCTGGAAAAGGAAATGGAGAGGTCATGGCTGGAGGTGGGCTTTGAGGCACCCACAGGTGCCAGCAGAAGGAAAGCCTTGCAGATATCTCCTTCCTGCTGCTGTCCTTCCAGACCTCCTCCCAGTGGAGGGAGGCTGGTGGGGGAATGAGTACAGCCCCTGAAGTCTGTGTCCTTGAGAGAGCCCTGGCATTAGCTGTCACACATGCATGCAGAGGGAAGCCAGAAATCACAGGGCAAAACACCTTCTCAGCGAACTCATGGGGCTTTTTTTGAAGAGGATGACTCAGTCTTTTGAGCTGTGGGGGCACAAGGTAAAACATCTTTTCTCTAGTCGCCCTTCATCATATATAACTCAATGTCTTCCCTCCCTCTTCAAATCTAACTACTCCTTTTGCCTCCAGTATTTAATCTTTCTATTTTTTTTTTTCCCCTCCTCCCCTGTCTTGTCTTGAATAAAAGTACTGTGTTGGACTCAGGGAATCTGTATCTCAAAATAACGTGTGACTTAAGCTTACTTTCCCAGCTCCTCACAGCAAGTTTGGAGGCTGCCAGGCAAAGTCCCTTACACCCACACTCCTACACTCAGAAAATCTGTTTTAATGGAGCATCCCAGCAGACAGTCACAGCAGAGCAGCAGCCTGGAGGCCGGTGCACGGAACAGACACCCCCCAGGAAGCAGCAGCCCTGGTTGATAAGGGACTCTCCCCAGCTGGCTTGGAGCAGAGGAGAGGAGAGCTGGCAGTCAGGCTTGGACAGGGGCTGACAGTGGGCTCTGAACACCCAGGAATCACCTCTCCAGGACATCTCACAGGCACCACCAGAGCATCCTATACAGTCCCATCCTCCCTTGGCCTTAGTGATGGGAAATGTACGCTGGACCACCCCTTTGTCCAGTGGGAATGTATGGATGGTGCCTTCTCACAGCCAGCATCCTTCCTGCCCCAGGGTTAGGTCTGCATGGCTCAGGAGAAGGTACAGGCATTGCTCTGCACAGAATTACTGCCCTTATGGAAAGGTGCTCCTTACTCCATGACCTAGAGCTCATCTTCAGAGCTCTGAAGCATGAAAGTTTACAGCTTTTTGGTGTTCATTCCTATTTATTCTTGCTATCTATATAGATGTATTGTCATTTTTTAAATGAATGCCTTTTCTTGTTAACCATTGGCAATGAGTTCCCTAGATCATTAGTGTTTATGATAAAGGCAATCCTTCCGGGTGTTCATTTTGACCACACTTACTGCTGATTTTGCCATGTGTCCTGGCAGGCTGCAAAGGATGCAAATAAAGGATCTCTCATGCCAAGCCTAGACAGTGTTCCCAGGGACTCCACAGTCATGGGGAATGTGACACTGGGCTTGGGCAGCATTCCTGGAGGGTTTGGGGAAACACAAAATACATCCTGGGGTAGCCCAGGGTGGTTACCCTTAGCGCAGTACTGAAATGGAGTAGGGTGAATCCCAGGGCAGCTCCCATATGCTGAGGTGCCCCTTGCAGAGCCGCCAGACTAAGGGAACTAGGTACTTCCCTCCCCAGTGCCATTTCTGGTAGCCTCAGCCACCAGACCTAGTAAAGTTTGAAGGGCTTTTGGAGGCTGAAGTGCACTTCTGCCACTAGAAAGTGAAGCTAGAAAGTGATACAGGATGGACTCACCAAGACCACAGCTTGGCCTTTTCTCCATCATTCTCCAGCTCTGCTGCTAGTCCTGCTGTTGAGTGCAAGCATTGTCATTTGTCGGCCCAGCCACACTCTGCAGAGCGGCAGACCATTGAGATGGTGCAAATGGGGAGGGAAGAGCCAGGAAGTTTTCCACCTCCGACCTTCACCCTCTCCCTGCTTCTCTTTTGCCTGCCCCCTCCACTTCCCCACTGCAGGCACAAACACCTACTGCCCATGGAAGCTATTTCTAAGCAATCCCGGGCATCTGGGGAATGAGGCTCTGAACAAATATCGGAGTGTGCGTGTGTAGTGAGCGCGCACACACACACACACGCACAGCCACGGTGCTGCTGCAGAGTCAAATATAGACCTTGGGGAAGGGGGAACAATGGCTGGGGTTGGGTTACATGGCTGCAGGGCCAGTGAGCTGATGATGTTTGTTGTGGGCTGGGGTGGAATGGGAAAACCAAGGGGGGTGGGATGGGGGAGAACATTTGTTTTAACCCAGAGACCCTGCGCTTGTGCTGTGCGTAAGACAAGAGGGTGACGCGGAGCGAGAGCTGCAGGAGAGGATGATCATTGGAGTTGGCAGCTTGGAGGTGTTTGCAGCCTTTCTCCAGCTGGTTTGTGCCGCTCATCTGTCTCCCTCGAGGGATTAGAGTGAGCAGGAACTGGTGAGTTTCTCCAGGCTTCTGCATAGGAAAGAGTTTCTTTCTCTCCTTGCTCCGGGGAAGGCTCCTCAGTGGAGGAGAAGAGGCAACATCACCTGTTCCCTCAACCCAGCATCTGTTGCTCGCCCCTGATGTCCGGCTGCCTGCAAGGTGCAGGTTCCAGACGCTGGAAGAAAGGGAAACAACTCCAGCTGGTTTTGACAGGTAATTCCTCCCTCCGTCTGGGAGCAGTGATGGTGCATTGGAAGGATGTCCAGGGAGGGAGCCTGCAGCTGGCATGTGTTGGAGGGGGTGACAGGCTGCTCCTGTTCGCACTCCAGGTCCCTGCTTTATGGGATTTCCTTCACCGGAGGGAAAAGCAGCAGAGGGACTCTTATGGCTAGGAAAAAATCCTTCCTAATTCTGACCCAGCAGCTGTTCCATCCGAGACGCCTCTGGGGATGGCATGGCAGGGATCAGAGCCCAGTAGAGCAGGGTCTAAGCCAAGTGTGGGAATCCCCTCTTCAACACCCATTTCTTGGGTCTGTAAATAGAGCTGCTCTGCTTGAATCACCCTGGGCAGCCCAGGGACTGCCAGAGCAAGCCTGGGGCTTGGGAGTGTGCCTGGGGATGGGACAGCAACCCTTCAGTGCTGAGGAAGGAGCACACCCAAGGTCCACAGTGCCTGGGTTCCCTTCTTATCCCTTCCTCCTCCTCTGTACCCACCTTTTTTACTCCCATTCATCCCTGCCTGCTTTTGTCTGTGATAATCACACACAAAACCAAACCTTAAACCCCAAACCCCATTTCCTCAAATATGCCTATTTCCCCCACTCTGTAATCCCACCCTTGTTTCTGTGCTCCATTCCCCTGCCTCAGTGTTCAGATGTCCAGCAACCAGCTTTACCTCCTCAGCCTGGATGTTCTTTGCTCCATGTCACAGCTCTCCCCTCTGAGAGAAGCGACACGAGGAGATCCACGTGTCCTGCTCCACTTACTGCAACCTAATCCCATCTCCCTCTCTCGCAGTGCTCATGTTGTGGACACAGATACTTATGGATGTCAGTGTGTGCAGGGACTCCGCCGCAAGCACCCTCCTACCTGCCTGTTCAAACACACGCACAATATCCAGAGGGTTTTCTTAGGTGCATTTGACTGAGTGAGGTTTCAGAGCACCCAGGCACGGTTGTGCAATGGCGTTGCAGCACAGCGTGGTCAGAACCAGGGCAGATCGGAGCAGAGGAGTGCAAGAGCAGGTGAGGATGTTGCGGAAGGTGGTGTCATATCTGAGACAGTTGGTGTAGACAGTAGGATTTCAAAGAGGAGGTGAAGATGAGGCTGAGCAGCCTACATTTGGTGTTGGAGGTGCCATCAGTAAAAACTTGGCTTCCAACATGACTGGCAGAGCAAAGAGTGCAAGGCAGGGTGTTGTGAGGATCAAAGGAGGAAAGTGGATCTTCTCAGGTCCTAGAGCATCAGTGACTGAAGGAAAGGCAGATTGGTTTTGAAGCGAGTACCACGAGCTGTGCTTTGCCCTCAGCCTCCCACTTTCCCTTTTGCTGTAAGCCCCAGATACGGTGTGAATCAGGACTCAGAAGCAGGCTGAGCTGGATGTGAAGGATCAGGGGATGAGAATGGATGAAGACCCACAGGAAGCATCTCAGAACAGAATGGGTGCACACCTGTCCCATAAATACCTGAGGAGCCAATGGAGCAGCCTGAGCAGCAGGATGTTTGGACCTCTCTGGCCCTTGGGGACCTTGCAGCAGTTAGGTGGGGTAATGGAGACTGGAGGAGGCAGGAAGGAAAGGAACAGTGCTCCTGGTGACAGAAGGGCAGGAAAGAGGCAGGAAGGAGGCAGCTCCTGTAGCAGTGGGCAGGGTGGGAGGCTCCCATGTTATTGCTCAGGTTGTGTTGTCCAGACCCACAGAGGATGGAGCAAGTAGGGGTCTGTAGTCAGAGCTGGTGGAGAGCTGGGCTTTGAGGGGGCTATTGGGCTGTCCTGGGGCACTAGGGCCACCCACAGGTGCTGCAGGGTGTGTGGTGCTGACGGGACTGTCAGGAACTGCAGAGGGCCAGGGAGACTGGAGAAGGTGAGAGCAGGGATGGGTTAAGTTTTGTCTGATGAGATGAAATGGAATGTGGAAGCATCCAGGTAGGTGCTAGTAGGACATGGTTCTTCTTCCTTCTTGGTGGAAAAACAGCAAAACTCATGGGGCAAGGGCTGGCTGAGGTGAACTTGTAATCTAATGAAGGATTGCCAGAACCTTTGAAGGTGACAGATCCCATCTTGTGAAGTACCAGCAAGGCCATGCAAGGTGAGGAGGAGAGCAGGCAGCTGTTCCTCCTGAAAATGTGACAGCCCAGCCCCTCTCCCTGGGTTGTCTTATTGTACACTGGGGCGCTGGTGTCCACAGCTTCTGAGTGGCAGTGAGAGAAGTGCCAGGGACCACTGGATGTCTTCATTCTTGTGGGGTGACCACTCCATCTTGCACCTCTGCTTTAAGCATGGGGCTTCCCAACCCTACGGTTTGCCAGTGGAGGTGTTAGTAGCCTCTGAAGCTGGCAGAGAGGGGCCGCAGGAGGCGTTTTTGCTTATTTCAGATAATCTGAGAGAAATGAGGGCTGAGGTCACCCCACACCTATTGCTGAGAGAGGAACCGGGCTGCGAGGTGGAGGTGCCCCGCAGCAGTGGGCCGGGGCCCCTGCCCAAGCGTGTGTGTACGCAACCGCAGGGGGCCGGGCGGGGGTCCCCCAGCAGGGCAGGGCCGCGCCTGCGAGACACCCCCAGCCCGGGGCAACTCCTCCATCCTCAGCGGGCCGCTCCGGGGGACGGGACCGGTGAACCCCCGCGGACGCAGCCCCCCCCCCCCCCATCCCGGGGCAGTGGGGGCCCGCGTGTGGCAGTGCCGGGCCCCCCTTTCCCCCTGCCCCCGGCGGCGGGAGCAGGGCAGGGGTGAGCGGGCAGGGCGGGCCGGGCCGGGGGCTGCCTGCGGTTTGGGGCGGCGGGAGGCGGGATGTCCCGGGGAGGGAGCGGGGATGTGCAGGCACACGCAGCCGCTGGCAGGCGGCCGGGGCTGCACGGCGGCGGCGGGCGGAGCGGCGCGGAGCGGCACACGCGGCGGCAGCTCCCTCCGCAGCCCCGCGCCTCCCCAGCCCCGCCGCCGCCGCGCCGGGCATGGCCGCCCCCCGCCGCCGCGCCCCGCTATAGCCCCACGACAGGCCGCGTCGCCGAGGTGAGCAGGAGGCAGGGGGCAGCGCTCGGCGGGGACCGGCAGCCCCCTTACGCCCGAGGACCCCCCCGCTGCCGCCGCCTCGCCGGCCGCAGCGGGAGCGGCGGGGCCGGGGCGATGCGGGGCTCCGCGGAGCGTCCCCTCCGGCCGGCCCCGGGGGTGGGGGGGAAGGCGGGCACCCCGGTGGCCGTGACCGCCGCGGGGCACTGGGGGCCTGGGGTGGTCCCAAAGCCGCGGGGGAGGAGGGGAGAGGCAGGAGCGCGGAGCCGCAGCGGCGCGGCATCCTCCGGGTTCCCACCCCTGCCCCCGGACCCGCAGCCCGAGGGGTCTCTGGTAGCACTCAGACTAAGGGCAGCGCCTGATAGCCCCCTTCCCGGGGTTCTCCCTGGTGGTCCCCAACCGTGCGGAGGTCCTTAGTACTCCCGAGGGGAAGGTTAATAGTCCCCGGGGGCATCCCTAAGAGCCTGCAGCCCCTGGGGGATGGCAGCCCCCAACCTGGTCAGGCGGTAGTGGTGGAGTGGGGCAGAGGGAGCTCCCTCCATTGCACCCCTGTGACCCAAAGCCAGGCCTGCCCGGGTGCTACTTGCACCTCCCGTGGGCACCAGCTGCCCTCCAGAATGCCCCCTGCGCCTTGTCGGGGTCCGGGAGGTCCCTGGGTGGGAGCTGGGAGCAGCGCCCATGGGGTGGCTACATCAGGAGGTCTGAGAGGCTACACCTCGAGTGGGAGCGCTGCGGGAGCCATGGGGAGAAACGACCTCTGCAATGATATGTGGTTGAAGGTTGGGCTCCTCACAGCCCTGAAGGAACAGGATACCAACCGCTCAGCCCTAAATTATTTTATAAGTTTCATAGGAATTGCTTCACCCTCCCCTGAAATGCAGCAGCTGTTCGCCACTGCCCAATGTCCTGGGGCAGGAGGCAAGGGAGGGTCCTGCGAGCATGGTGACAAGGGGACTATGGGCAGGGAGGATGCAGCAGTCTGTGCTGGAATTTGGCTGGGGCAGTGACAGTAACATCCTGTAGCCCCTCTGAAAATGCTACATCCTTCACTGGTGATGGCTTTTTTGCTGGAGAGATGCTTTGAGCAACATCATTGCTTTCGTGGGCTATTTTGTCTGGTCCAGGCAGGTGGAGCCCTTAGCAGGGACCCCAAAAACTGTTTCTGCAATGCATGTGTACATGTGGGTGGGTGGGAGGACTTCTGTCCACATCTATTAAGTCTTTCATGTAACTATCAACCAAACACAACCTTCCCAAGCTATGGAGTCAAGCTGAAAGTGGAATGGTCCCTGTCCATCACACCCACACAGCTGGATGGAGCCTGCTCCATACCTTCACCGCTCTCCTAGCACAACCGTTTAACCCCTCCCATCTCATTATAGCAATATATTTATGATATCACCCTCAAATTTCCTGCCCTTAACAACCCCAGCAGGCTGGGAGGGAATGAAGCGATTTTGGAAAGTATTTAATGTTATTTCAAGAGGGCAAGAGGCGGTTGGAAAATAGATGGGTGCAGGAACCCTCGGCTGACAGGGCTCTCTGCAGGACAACCGAGGAAAAAGGCTGCACCTAGTGAGAGGTGCGTGTTTGCCTGTCCTACGTGGGGCTACAGCCTGGGTCTAGTCCCTATCGCTTCACTCCCTTGCTTGGAAAATGCAATAGGGCTGCTGTTTACTGCCTGCTCATCTGCTAGATCTACTCGACTCCCTGCCCTCCTGAAGGGCAGCAGCCTGGGTGCTGTAAAAAGACAGCCCATATACTCATTTGAACACGCACTGGAGATATCTTGCTTAATACAAAGCTGAAGCCCCTCGGACCTAAGGAGGGAAGATGAAGGTCCTCACAGCTTGGATGTTTTTTTCTGGAGGCTTCTGCTCTTCTGACAGCAGCTAGCAGGGGTAGGTGCTCCGAGATGCCGTGTAACAGCCTGAGCTATCACACGTTCAGGGTGGAGTGTGCACACTCAGTTCCCCTGTACTCTCATTTTAAAAGGCTTTTTGATTCTTGGTGCTCCAACATTGCCTTAGAGGAAGGAGCCTGGAAGGACAGAGAGGAGTGTGGTGACAAGTCTGTACAAAACTGGATGTTTCAAGTCAAAGCTCCTAGGTAGCGAGGAAGGGATGCGTGAAGTGAAGCTGCGGTGCGAGGCAGGGGATTTTTCTGAGCTTGCTCTTTTTCTCTCATTAGGTGTTCATCTCGGTGGGGCCACGCTGACCATGCTCAGGAGCTTCTGTCTCCAGCTCATGTCCTTGGTTTGGATCCTCTTGGCCCATCACCAGCTTGCCCAAGGTGAGTCTCTGCAGACATGGGTACTTCTCTTTCATATCCATCTTTCCAAGCCTACCCTTGGCATTGCTGTAGTCTCAGTTTTCCATGCAAAATAGAGCTGGTCTGACCTGGAAGACCAGAAGATGTTGTTCAGTCACCCAACACTTGGGGGGTGACCACTGGCAACTGTAGAGACCCTCGCTCTGGTGTGCATGGGGGTTGCAGTGCCTGAGCAGACCAACAGTCAGGGATTCCACTCCTCTGTCTGTCTCGGGGTGAATGGGTCCCTGAATCGATGAGCCTGTTTGGAGAGGCAGCTGAGGGGGAAAGAAGATCCCAAACTGAACAGCTAATTGTGGATCCTGTGAGACAAAATCCCTTCCTAAACATTAATTTGCTTTCCCCCGCTCCGATAAGCAATGAATTCCCAAAGCTGTCTGCCAGGAGAGATGGTTACAAATAGCAAAGGCGATGATCTCCAGGCTTCGGCTGAGCAGCCCCAGGATGCTTCTCCAGCTCCACAGTGCCTTGTCTTGGGAGGCTCTTATCCTGAGCAGTGGGACCTGTTGCCTCACTGCAGCAGACACGCATGCATGGGGGATTTCTTCCCCTGCTCGCGTCCTAGGCAGCACATCACAAAGCCTGGGGAAAGTCTGAGCATGACTTTTGGCATGGGGTCTTTAACCTGCCCCGGTCTGGGATGGAGGGGCTCAGTCTGGTAAGGGCATTCATCTCCTGGGTCTGGCCTGGGATGACACTAGGCTCTTGCAGAAACCCCCTGCCTCCTGACACTTGCTGTGGCTCTACTGCCCATGGAGCCAGAGTAAGCCAGCTCCCTGCCAGACTAAGATGCAAGCAAGTGATGGAGGAGAGAGGAAGGTGAAGATGAAAGAAGACACCTTGCTGGAGAAAACAGGCCAGTGCCGAGCAGAGGATGAAAAGTGGCACAGAGAGGCCATGGCTCAGTTACAGCTTCGGTTGCCTTTAAATAAATAAACAGAACTGGATACCTGGCTCCATGCCTTCCCATGCCAGAGGGGAGTGCTGGCAGCTGGGTTCTGGAGGAGGGCAGGAGCCCTGACCAGACCACTCTGTGCCAACAGCTGTCCCTGGGGATGGGGGCTTCCTGGGAGATAAAGAGGAGCCATTCTTTCCATTTCCATCCTCAGTTCCTTTGTGCCCCTTACAGTACCTGGCCCTGAGCTTTCCCACCATGCTTGCTGCATGACCATGGGACCAAGGCCCCAGGTGGGTCAGGCTCTATTACACAGGTTGCCTTAATGCACAGTGCGGAGTGCTGGGCAAACCCATCTCTTGCCCAGAAGGGCCCAAAGTCTAAGGGAGGCAGCAGAGAGAGGTGGAGATGACTGGAGACCTGGTAGCTTTGAAGCAGGGTCCCATTTCTCAATAAAGGCAGTGTTATTGCTGCTTGGGTGGCTGTGAAATCCTCATCTCTCGTGTGGCATGCAGCCATTGAAAGGAAAGTTCTGGGGAAGGGCAGGCTGAGTGCTTAGGAAGTAAGAAAAAAAAGCTGTGAGCCAGAAGGGCCATGGGCAGATCTGGAGTCATCTGTGGTCTCTGCTTAACACAACTCCACCCGTTTCCTGCCTTGTAGGTGATGACTGCAGCGAGAGCTGTAATCTTGCCCACGGCTGCTGTGACCAGGATGGGAAGTGCAGGTACGGCCTTTGAGAGGGTTTCCCGGCACTGCCATATCTGTGGGAGCCCTGCACAGCAAGCAGCCAGCTTTTCCATAGCCCCTGCTTGGGTTTTATCATGCTGCCATGCCCTGTCCTCCTGCAGGTGCGACCCAGGCTGGGAGGGCGAGTACTGCGAGGACTGCGTGCGTATGCCGGGGTGTCTCCACGGGACGTGCCACCAGCCTTGGCAGTGCATCTGTCACACCGGCTGGGCCGGCAAGTTCTGTGACAAAGGTGAGTTGTGGGCTGGACACCCCCGCCTCCGGTGCTGGGGGCAGAAGCCCAGCACACCGTTATGGGCAGGTGAGCCAGCCTAGCCAGAAGCCACCCAGGTGATGCTGTTGGGCTGCCCGGGAGGTGGGATGTTGCTTGGCTGCCACATCTGGGCAGAAGAGGTCAGGCAGCCGGCACCTGCTTCCTGATTGCGTGGCAAGAGCTGCCGCAACACCGGCCAGCCTTGGGAAACGAAGCAAGCGGACTCATTGCCTTTCCCATGCTGTGGCTGGGCTCCGGGCAGCACCTCCTGCTTCCCCCAGGGCTTCCTGCCTTTGGCAGGTGGCTGGTGGTGTCCCCTCCTCTGTCCTCAGAGGCTCCTCTGTACCATGGGGTCTGCACTGGCTGACCAGATGGCATGCACAGCATCTTTATGCCATGCGGATTTGCAGGACGATTTGCTTTCTCTGCATCCCTAAGCCTGTGCACTTTGTGGGCTGTAGCTGGGAGGCACTGCATAGGTGCTGCATTTCTATTGCTGCAGATGCCTGTTGGATGGGTGGAGAGAGAAGCTCCTGCAATTTCTCCATGCCCACTGGGTTTCTCTGGGCCTGTTTGAACTGAATTTGCTACATTCACCTATTTTCTCGCTGATTCCCACCTTTTCCTTTCCCCTCAGACATACACATCTGCGAACACCAGTTCCCCCCATGCCAGAATGGAGCTCAGTGCATCTACGATCGAGACGGGGAATATTCGTGCCTGTGTCCAGAAGGCTTCCATGGGAAGGACTGTGAGATGAAGACGGGGCCATGTGAGAAGGCAGGGTGAGACATGGGAGCGAGTGCAGTGAGATTACAGACATTAACTTTGGGCCATGCACTGCTAAAGAGTGGCCCAGCTGGGCTCATTATCTGTGGATTTCCATGTGCTAATGGAGTTAAGCCAAAACCATCTTTGGCTTTGGTTTAGCTGTGTGCACCGCACAATCCCACTGGGGCAACACCTTTGTTGTAGGAGGGATGAGTTGACACATGTCGTGCCTTGATGGAACGTCAACAGGGCACTTTTTTTCTCTTCAGATCACTTGGCTGGAGACCGTCCCTGGTGGGTGGTGGGCCCGTGCACAGCCACAGCCTTTGAGGACGTCCCACAGGCTCTCACTTGGGGAGGTGGAAACTCCTGCTTGATCTTCTCTTTGACTTAGTTGCCCCACAGAGAGAGAGGGTGCAGGACCCACTGGTCACACGAGCAGCTCTGTGTGTTCACCTTCCTGGGGTAGGGGAAGCTGCTTGCTCTCCATGGCCATGACCTGTCCTTGCTGTCTTCAAGCAGGTCTCCGTGCAAGAATGGAGGGCAGTGTCAAGATGAAAATGGCTTTGCCAGCAACTTCACCTGTCGGTGCCTTGCTGGCTTCGTCGGGGATCTCTGTGAGAATGATGTGGATGACTGCCTGATGCGTCCCTGTGCCAACGGTGCCACCTGCCACGACGGGATCAACCGCTTCTCCTGCCAGTGCCAGGTGGGCTTCGAAGGGCGTTTCTGCACCATCAACATCAACGACTGCGCCAGCCAGCCGTGCAAAAACGGGGCAAAGTGCTATGACCGCATCAACGATTATGACTGCTTGTGTCCCGACCGTTTCACTGGCAAAACCTGCGAGATCCCCATCCCTGAGCCCACCTGGGCTCCCCCCTACCACCCTGCAAACCATGACAACAGCGGAGCTGTGAAAAGCACCACCAGCGAGATGCCGGGGGTGACGCAGCCGGACCCTGTCAGGACTGCGGTCACGGGGCGGCGTGTGGCCAACCACAGTGAGAAAGAGCCGGGGGGAGGTTTGTTGAAAATCTCTGTGAAGGAGGTGGTGACCCAAAGGGACTCGGGGCTGAGCGAAGCCCAGCTGGTGACAGTGCTGGTGTTTGGGGTGCTGACAGCGGTGCTGGTCCTCATCACTGTCCTGCTCATGCTGAGGAACTGGCAAAGGGGCCGCCAGAGGTCAAACTGGTGCCAAAGCCCTTCCCAGGCTGCAAGGAAGCTGCAAGACCAGGAGTGTCAGGTGGGCATGCTCAACACCGTCCTGATTGAGCCCAGGAAGACTACAGAGCTGTGAGCTGCGAGGACTCTGAGCTGGGCCCTGGCACCAAACCCCTCGAACTGCACCTTGGGGAGCCGTGCCAGCACAAGGTGGGCAGCAGGGAAGGGCTCCCAGGGCAGCAAACACATCTATGAGTGCCCTGGGCATCAAGCACTGGTCTGATGGCCCTGCCTGGGTCTGAGCTGTGTCTCAGCCAGCACCCACGGGCATCTGAAAGCAGGGCTGCGTTGGGTGAGCCCTGCAGGGGAGTGGCGACATGCCGCTTGCAGCAGCCCATGCCATGCAGTGCCGGTATCGTCCGATGTGAGCCCTCAGAAACAGGATGGGGAGTGCTGAGGAGGGCATGGCCTTCTTGCAAGCCCAAATTCTGCCAGGCCCTTTGTAACTCCTCTCTGTGACTATAGGAAGGGGATTTGTCCTCATTTCCTCTGGTATCGGAGTGTTTGTTCTGGGGCCTTCAGGACGATTGTGGCTGCACGGGCCTCCTGTGCCAGTGCTGGATGGGGTGGCTCTCAGCTGTTTCTGGAGCTGTCATTTCAGATGCTGTGTCCCTAGGGAGTGAGCAAACACCTTTGCTCCCTGGCCTTGTGGTTCTGTGAGCCAGTTCAAAGACACTCTGGAGATCATTTGGGGTCCCCTCATGCCCTTCTTCTGCCCTGGGTGATGCCCCCTCCTCTTGCTGTCAGACTTGGGGCTACACTTTCTGTACTTTCCTCCTGATGATCCAGTGATCTTCTTGCCCCTATTTACTGGGCCGTCCCTTAGGGTCTGGCCACAAACGACCAAGCTCCTTCCCCTCTCCACTGTGCACTTCTGCCTCACCATTTGCAGGCAAGGAGGAGCATTTGCTCCCCTCTGGGGTCCTCCAGGCCTGAGCTGGTCCTTCTCATATGCCCTCACAGGTGAAATTGGAGGTGGACAAGGCTGGAGATGTGCTGTGGCAGGTTGAGGAGCAATATAAGATCCAGACCCTCCTTTTCTTTCCCAGGCACTCTGAGGCAGGCAGCTCAAATCAGCCATTGTAGTGTTCCTTGATACAGCAAATAAATCCCCACAGTGGATGTGAGGACAGGCTACCAAGCCTGGGATGACCATAACAAACATAAGATGCTGCCTTTATCACTGCTAAAGCACGGCTAAGATGGCTGGGTCACTCAGCCCTTGTACTAGGTCTGCTCCTGCCTGCGCTGCTCTGGTATGCAGCAGTCAGCGTCTCTCTGCCAGGGCCAGGGCTTTCTGAGCCTCCTCATGGGCACGAAGGGCTAAGCAGTGAGGTAAGAAACCCCACAACCCAAACCCTGCTACTGGCCTGTAGGGTTGCAGAGCTGGGTTCAAGATGGTGTGAAGAGAGCAGAGGACTGAGCACTCAGCCAGGAGGGAGACCTGGGAGAGGGGACTGGGGCTTCATCAGAAAGATTATATTTTTAATACATGGATGGATGATGTACCTTTATCAAATAAAACAAATACAAGCCCAGAAACAGTGTATCAGAGAACAATAAAATAATTTAGGTTGCAAGTGACCTCTGGACACCAACCTGATCCCAAAACTGAAAGCAACTGTGGGTTTGTGCAGCTGGGAGCAGGGCAGGCGGGGTAGGGAGTTTCCCTTGGAAAAGTGGTCTTGAAGTAAACTAGCCTTAGAGGCCTTTAATGTAACCACATCCTGGCCCTGCAGGGGAAGGGCTTTTCCACTGTAAAGTGGAGGAAGAGCAGCAAGGTCCCTGTGTGCAACCTTCTGGGCTTAGAATGGTCAGTGTCCTCTGAAAGTAGGGAGCAGGTAGGGTTGTCTTTGTGCAGAGAGGGCACTACTGCTGTATGTCACAAGGAAGTCTGGAGGGGGGAAAGAGGACAGGGACCTGAGTAACAGAGCTTCACAAAGATGTTTCCACTTTTATTTTAAACTGCACATGTGAGACTAAGTCTCAGACTAGGAGTCACTGATTGTTCAGTGAGCAGAAAATCCCTCTGTAATCTCAAAGGGGAGCCTTGGAGGGGAGCAGTATCCCAACAGCCAGGCTTGCATGGCCCTAAACACAAGGTCCCATCTTCCCTACTAAAGGAAAGGCTGCAGTGCCATGCTCCTGTCCCTGAGGACACACGATCACTGCCTGCAGGCAGGAATAACCCCTTCCCTCATCTCAGGAGCTCCTGGCCCTGCAGTGACAGGGCTGATATCTGAAGTGACAGGAAAGCCAGGCACAGAGCCAGGAGGGCTGCCTGGGCTCAGCCCAGGAGGGAGGTCACTGCTGCTCACTGTGAAGGAGGCGCTGGAACAAGGAGCCGTCTTTCTGGCTTAGGCGGGTGGGTGAATCCAGCTCTGCCACTCTCCCAGCCTGCATCACCAGCACACGGTCTGAGTCCAGGATGGTGTTCAACCTGCAGACAGCAAACACCAGGATACACATTGGTGTATCTGAGGAGAAACCCTGGATACTGCTTCCCCTGCTGCCAAGGGGTGTCCCAAGACATTCCCAACGTCAGGATCTGTGGACCATTTCCCTTTGCACTCAGGGGCACACTGCAGTCCAGCTCTCAGAGAGCCTCTGCACGCTGCTGAAATGCACCACCTCTTAGGAGAGCACAGCAATGCCTTCCAGTTGCTGGGCATGGCAGGCCACCAGGAGCGCAGAGGGAAGCTCTGCAGAGGGAAAGCACAGGGCCTGCCCAATTCTAGGGTTGCACAAGATGTCTCTATTCCCACAGGAGAGTCATTGAGTTTTGTTTGCCCCTACGTTTCCTCACCTGCCACCTCCTGAGCCTGCAGAAGTGGACTTGTGCATCAGTTGCCACTCCCCAGCTATCTGGCATCTCTGCTTACACTGCCACCACCAGTGGATTTATGGTTGCCAGAGTGACAACCACCGCACCCACACCACGTGTGCGCCCTGTTCTGCCCAAACTGCCAACAGGGCAGCAATCTCTGGCCCTGGGGAGGGAAGACAGGGCAGCAGGAATGCCTTTGCACAGTCATGTCCTGTTCAGTGCAAAACTACAGCCCTACAAATCTGCAAGTCACAGGGAAGACACTGTACACAACTTGAGCAGGTAAAAAGTATTACAGAGTTCAGGACTTTGGTTACACATTCATCCTTGAAAGAGTGCCAGGCTGCAGCACTGGAAGTGACGTGGAGGGGCAAGGGACAAATACTCATTTCCCATCCTAGATTTCCACCTAACCATCCAATTAATGGTTTTCCCACAGCTGAACAGCATGGAAGAACCACGGGTACCAAACAACCCCATTACCACCGCTCCTTCCTTACTGCTCTCGCCCATCTCCCCTCAACCCAGTGCAAGAGGGGCCGGGGCCATCTTCGATCCAGTCTTGCTGCCTCACCTTCTGCCACTCCTTCTTCTGCTGGTTCTCCTCTCTAGTTACTCCTCCATCGGAGGTGGTGTTCCCCCACCCAACCCAAACACACACCTCAGCCCACGGTGATCTTACCTTTCTACTCTATTTATGGATAATATCCCTAGTGTAGGAACCACATACACACCCCTCCTGCTTCCATCCTATCTGATGTATTTAACAAGATCCACCCGATTCACTTTCCAGGCCCAGCCCACCCTGTCTGTTACCCATCACTCCCAGTTCTGTACAGCAGGACACTAGCCCCTGCCACCTGCTCATTTGATTTTTATTTTTGTGGTAACCTTTGTGTTTTGAAAGCACCCTCCATACAACTGCATAACCCTCCTCCAAACTCTTCTCCACCTGGCAAGAGTAAGAGCACCCTGGGCAGATAGCACTACCTAATGCTAACCCATCCCTTCCCAGTATCCACAGTATTCATGTTTTGCCCTCCTCCCTCCGCCTGCAACCAGCTATTCTCTCTATTCTAACACTAAATCTCTCATCTGCGGGGCAAGCATTGTTGCTCTGTCTTGGCTGGGTTTCCGAAAACAAGACATCCAGCGTTCTGCCCGCCCAGGAGCTGGCTGCAGCCCTTGGCGACGGCTGTCCTGCAGTGCCCTCTACTGAGCCAGAGACACCTGCTCCTCCCCGGTCTCCGCACTGCTCCTTTCCACAGGATAGTTTGCTGTCCTAGTCCTTGTTCTGAACTGCCAGAACCACAAGATCCGATTCACTCCCCAGTCCCAAGAGGCAGTGCTCAGGAAGAGCCATCTGCCATACAATGCAGTGTTTTGCCCTTTGCTGTTCCCCAGTTGCTGGGTACAACATTTCCACATCCAGTTGTTCCAGCACCCGGGGCAAATAAAGCAAGAAAGGCAAGCCGGCAAGGTGCCACCTTTTGCACTTGAAAAGCCTCACAGAGACCTCCCAGCTCAGCTCAAGGCCCAGCCATGCTAGGAATAGCCCCACCTCTCCCTGTGAGTGGTGGGATGAATTTAGGCTCAGAGTGCTGCTTCCTCTGTACCTGTGAGCGATCGTCAGAACAGTTTTGTCAGCAAAGCGCTGGCGGATGGTCTGCTGCAGCAGCTGGTCTGTCTTCTGATCCACGCTGGCTGTGGCCTCATCGATGCACAGCACCTGCCAGGGACAGAGAGTAATGGGAGCTCCCAATTGCCCCAGGGGACACCCCAATCCCTCCCTAGAGACAGCCCAGAAGGTAGCCCAGTAACTCTGTTGCTATCACACCCCAACTCTGGAGCACTCTGCTGCTCCCACACAGCCATAAGCAGCTCACTCCTCTTCCCCCTTGCTCCAGGAAGGCAGGGTACTCACCTTGGCCTGCGCCAGGAGGGCTCTCGCCAGACACACCAGCTGCCTCTGGCCCACAGACAGACACTTTCCCCTCTCTCCCAGCTCGCTGTCCAATCCACCTGTAGGGGTCAAGCTCAGCAGTCACACCACCAGGCTCTGCGCAGGGCCCCAAACAGCTCCCCTAGCCTGGGGTTTTCCCAGTAGCAGTCAATATCCCAATCCTGCTCAAGCCCATGGTTTGGGAACCAAAGCCTTTATGCTGGATGCAAGCAACATGTGGCATAGAGATGCCACACTCCCCTAGAACTAGGGGCTGGCTTATCTCTCAGGCTCTGCTGTAACATCTACTGGGGCCAAGTCTCATTAGCAAGATCCTGCCACCCAATCCACCATCTGCCAGTCCCTTGCCACTAAACCTCAGGGAATGCCACTAATTCCCACTGACCTGTTCCCACCCTGGTCCTTGTGGGACCAGGAAACCTAACCAATTCCCTCACGCATTCACCTGGCCCTTTTCCTCATCTATCTGACAGAGCTGAGGCCTTCTCCTCTGTCCCAGTATCAGGGCTCACCAGCTGCTTCTCACGGGTTCAGACTCACCCATCTGAGTAACAGCATCCCACAGGTGGCACTGCTCTAGCACCTCACGGAGCTCAGCATCTGCCCATTTTCCCTGGGGGTCCAGGTTCTCTCGGATTGAGCCACTGAACAAAAACGGATCCTGGGGGATGATGGCCAGCCTAGATCTGCAAGCAAATGAGAGCTGAGGGCTCATGGGGTGGGTTCCACAGAAAAGCAAAGGCCTGTAATTTTTCCTTCCTGAGGTGGGGTGTCTTTGCTTGCTGTGTGTCTTAATGGCACAGAGACATAGGTAACATACTCAGCCTGGTTTCTCTACACAGCTGTTCAGAAACAACGGAGCAACTCATAAGAAACTGCCACAATCAGACAAAAGGGTGCCATGACAGTAAGTCCTTTGCTCCTCGCTTTTCCCTTTGGTACCCAACCACTGACAGCTCTTAGTCTCCAGGCCCCGCCAGCTACCCTCCACTCTGCTCAGCCCTCCATACCTCAGCTCGTCCAAGCCCACCAGCTTGCTGTTGACACCATCCAGGAGAATCTGGCCTGATTTCAGCTCCAGCATGCGGAAAAGGGCCAAGAAAAGGGTGGATTTTCCAGATCCTGTGCGACCCACAATCCCCACCTTCTCTCCAGGGTAAATGGTGAAGCTCACACCATCAAGCGCATTAGGCAAGCCCGCTCGGTATGCCAGGACTACTTGCCGGAACTCCACAAGCCCCCGACTTGGCCAGTCGGCAGCAACCTAAGAGGGATGCCCAAGTGAGACAGGGTATGTGACCCACTATCATCTTCAGCCTTACCTCCCCACAGGCCAAGCCTCATTCATCCCTTCGGATGGTTGGTTGGCTTCTGAGCAGACCCAAAGCACAGCACAGCTCCAATTCCAGTTCCCTCCTAGGCTTGTTTTTCTCTCACAGCTTGGACCCAGCACCCGTTGTGCTCTCCTACCCTTTCCCATCATTCCAACCTTCACCAACTCCTGCCAGAGATTCATCTCCCCCAGGAGATGTACTGGTAAAGGATGAGCGATCAAGGTGGTTTCTAAGGATGAGGGATCTCCACTTATTAACTGGAACCCTGCAATCTCCCCAGGAAGCAAGTGCAGGGCACAGAGCCAGAAGATGGGCCAGTTCTAGAGAACGTATTTGAGCTTCTACCTGGATGAGTTTATCCTGGGGCTCCATGGGGATGTCTGTGCTGTATTCCTCAGTCCGCTCCACACTCACCATCATGGTCTCTGTCAGAGTGAAGCTGGAAATGAGGCCTGAGAGCAGGTTTGTGACAGACAGGGCATATGAGAGTGCCAGACCCACAAGTCCTGCAAGGAAAAAAGCATAAGCAAGAATGATATTGGCAGGGAAGGAGCTGGATCTTGGTGGCAGAACAAAGAAAACAAAGAAATCAGCACTCTGGAGTCTGGGATCCCACTTGAGGATGGGGACACACAGGAGGAGGAATCGGAGCTGAAGCACTACACTGTGGGTTACTTGCAGAGGGACAGGGAGCAGGGGCTCTGGATCTTACCCTGCAAACCCCATGCAGAAAGATATGCAACTCTGGGCTAGGAGAAGAGGAACCCCTGGGCCACAGCCTAGGAGTGGTCACAGAACAATCCCTGGCAGCCTACCCGGATTTCCCAGTTGCTTCTGGTGCTGGATGATGGCAATTCCTGCAATAGCAGTAACCACAGCAACTCCAATCATCTGCAAGCGGATGTCCAGCCACTGCATCGCTGTGTTGCTGGCGAAGAGACAGTGCTGGTTCTGCTCCAGGCGCAGCTGATTCTCCAACTCAAACCTGGCAGGTACACAACAGAGGTTCACACTACTCAAACTCTGTTCCTGCTGCCCCAGACCAAAGGCATTCCTGCTACCCTATAACTAGCCCCACATCAGAAAGGTCTTGATATATAATGCCACAGCTCTGGCTCTCTGGGTGCTCTTTTTTCTACTCACCTCTGTGTTGCCCTCATGGCTCTGATACTGCTCAGTCCTGAGAGGGTCTCCGAGAAGTGAGTGTAAATAGGAGACAGGGTGATGCTATAAAGGCGTTTGAGCTCCCGGGACGTGCGCCGGTAATAGCGCTGGATAGAGAAGTAGAGCGCAGCCAGAGGGAGTAAGATCAGACCAATCCAAGGGAGGCCACAGGTGATTATCACCAGCATGCCCAAAAGCCCATACATGTTGGCCAGGAAGATGTTGAGGATAAACGGCAGGCTGTCATCCACACTGTACAGGTCTGAGGAGAAGCGGTTCAGGATCCGGCCTGTTGGTGTGGTGTCAAAGAAGGTAACTGTGGCCTGGCAACAAGGGAACCAAAAAGTAAGAACCAGTCAGCTGCAGTGAGAGCCAGCTACAGAACAGTGCCAGGAGGTCAGCACTAAGGGCAGCAGATAAGGCCACAAAGGGGTGGTCACCACAGACCCCTTCCTTTCCTTGGCTGAAGGAGAAATCTCAGATTCCAGAGCCAGCATCCACTTGCAGCCAAGTAACTCATGTTGTTTATATGGTAAAAGGAAGGAGCCCTTCTGCGGTGAATGGCAGACAGCTACCAAGATAGCAGTCACTCAGATCCTATACTGGCCCGCGAGCAGCCAGTGAGACAACCCTCTAATCCAAGCCTCTATTCGTATCTTCCAAACCTCGAATTCTAACTCTAGCCCAAGAACCCAAGGATGCCCAAATACTAAAGCAAGTTAACTGGCACGTGCCAGCATCAGCCCTAAATCTTGCTTAATGATTCCTTCCAATGTCATCTGAACGTGAGCTCATGATCCTGCAAAAGCTACTTGGATTCAATTGGCGCTCATCTTGCTATATATCTAAGCCTAATGAATGAACAAATGCAGGTGGCAGTCATAAGCCCCACCACCATGGAATGGAACAAGACTTACGGGACAAATTCAGAACCCCAGCTCATTGGCCCCTTGTGCTGGCTGTGGTGCAGCCCTTTTTGAACATAGTCAGCTAATATCAGCAGAAACCCTAATCCACCTCTCAAACCCTTACTCCCAACTAGGAGAAGAATGTCAAGGCAGAGTGACTTACTTGCAGGAGCCTCAGCCTGCCCTGGACTTTTTGACCATTACCTTTAGAGCCCTCTGGAGCAGTCGGTTATGAATGACAGTGGCAGCATGGATAGTGCCACAAGCAAAGAGGAAGGCCCGAAGAATGGTGAAGAGGGAGTTGGCTCCTGCAATGCTCCCATAAACTATCAGGTAAAAATTCACATCCAGTGAGCCATTGGAAGGGGCTGGGGTGGTGTCCAGAGCTTGAATGGGGGAGCTGGAACACAGAAGCAAGAAGATTAGGAATCTGCTAAGGATCCCCATGACAGTAAACTCACAGACAGGGCATGAGAAACTAGGAGCATACTGAAGGGGAAACCAGGATACTTCAACCTCACATTCCTGTGACACCCTTTTGGTTTGCTGCGACAAACACTTTGATTACTACGCAGCTAGCAGTCTTCCATCAGCCCCAGGCAGAAGCCCTTTGGGCACCGCATCAGGTCAGAGATTTCGATTCTCTTTGTAAAAGCAGCCACTCAGATCCCCTGCAGAGGGGTGGTCAGTTTATCCCTGCTCTCAACAAGGATCTTCACAGGAAACGCACTTAAAGGCAAAATTGGGCATGTGTTCCCATTGGCATCTCCTGACCAGATTCACTTACACAAGCCCAACAACGGAGAAGAGAAGCAACTCTGGGGAAGGTGGGGAAGCTGAGCAGACCATCACAGAAGTATTTGCTGTCTGGGATATGCTGGAGATCCAGTGTGAGAGCCACCAATCTGAAATATTTCTGGATGCTACAGAGAAAGACAGACTACATAAAGAGGGATTCAACCTTCCAATCAGCAAATATGAAGCAGAAAAGCTGGAGGGGAAGCTGCTGGACAACTTTTGTTATTGCCTCACTGCCCAGTCTAGTTTTCCCCTGCCTTCATTCTCCACTGTTAGTAGTAAAGCGGGAGCAAGGGAACAGCCTTGAGCTGCAGCAGCAACAGGGCATAGCTAGAGAAGCAGACACACAACTGCAGCAGTGAGACGCCAGATCCTATTCCCACATGTGCCGTCTCCCAACTATGATACATCAGCCTGGGGAAGAGAAAAGGAGTCTTCCTGCTGCAGGGAGAGCAATTAAACCCTGGCCTCTTTTCTTCCCTGGACTCCACACAACCAGGGACTGAGAGGCAAGGAATGTCTAAAGAGAGACGTCCTCTGGGCCACTGCCTCACCTTGCATCAGGAACAGCGAGAAGAGGATGGATAATGCCAAGCAGCTGCCCACTGCCAGCCAATATGCCTTGTAAACATGAAAAGCTACTGCCCCTTCTTTCTTCTCTTCCTCCTTGTGGATTAGATGATTGTTTGGGGTTGTTTCTTCTGCCTCTGTCTCTGCAGCCTCTTCTTGGCACTGTTCCTCGGGGGCTGTGGGAACGGAGGTAAAAGCAAAGGTCAGTGCAACATAAGTTCCTCCTGCAGCTGCTCCTTGCTGTGAACAGAGCAAGTCTAGGCTATGAGGGAGACTTTTCTTCCCTCCTCTTTCCTCTTTCAAGACAGATGCACCAATCCTGGCAGACCTTCAAAGCCAGGCCACAAGTGGAATAAGATTCAAACAGTGCTCCAGACCAATACCCAACAATACAAGGGCTTCCCCACCTCTGTGCACACACTACCCACAGACCAGCGCTGCCACAGCAGAGCAAGGTGGTGGGAGATCTGCTCTAAAGCCAGCAGCTATCAGGTACAGGTTCTGTCTGGGCGGTTAGCTGAGCTGTGCTGGCCCAGTCCCCCTCAAACTCGCCACATACAGACCTTTATCCTTCTGCCTCTTGTCCCTATTCTTGAACTTGGGGAAGAATTCCACAAGTGGCAGGATACCAGCTGGTGTACCTGCAAAGAGAGACATGCAAATCTTCAGTCTGTGAGAAACAGCTGTCAGTTACTCACTGCCTCTTGCTATGAAGTGGCCCAGTTTTGTTCTCTCATAACATTTCCTATTTTCTCTCACAGTACCTGCACCCTTGAAGGCCCTGCTCCATACAACCTGCTATGGCCTTCTGCCTTAGCTCCCCAGGTCAAGGGTTGCCCTATCTGTGCATCTGCACATTCCCTTCCACCCCATCTTCGCCCACAAGCAGAGTCCTCAAGCTCTTTATCACTGGATTCCCACTAGTTAATCCTACTCCCTTATGTCCATCTTTGCTCAAGCCACTCCAAGACTGGCATGCAGGCACAAATGAATGCCTGAGAGGACAGCCAGTGTACCTGTCTTAACTATCCTGCCGTTGTCTATCAACAACAAGGCATCAGCCTTCTCCAGAAACTCCGTCCTGTGGGTGCAAAGGATCCTGGTCTTGTGTTTGAGAACTCCAAGAATGCATTTCTGCATAAGATGGTCGGCCACCTCTGCATCAACAGCAGCCAGGGGATCATCAAGGAGGTAAAACTCTTTCTCCTGAGAGGGAGAAAAAAGACAAGGATACAGCTGCAGGCCCTGCTGTAATGAAAAGTGCAAATGCCGCTGTGTGGTGAACCACCAGCACATTTAGGCCAGCACGATGTGGTTTAAGACATGCTGCCAGAGCACGCTGTACAGCCGGGTACTTCCAGCTTCTTTACATCTGACTTAGCGCTAGGCACAATCTGCCACAGCATGACTCCTTTGCTATTTACCTGGTAAACAGCTCTGGCAAGGGCTATTCGAGCTTTCTGTCCCCCACTGAGTGTCACACCATTTTCGCCCACCTCTGTCTGGTCACCTGCTGGTAAAATCTGAAACATTCAAGAAAATCCACTTAGAAGGGACAGGAAATATCTGGGGACCCAGAGCCAGAACACTGGGGTACCTCCCCTGCCTCTGGCAGTAATTCCTTAGGGTGACACCTTACCAAAATTAAACAATGCAACAGTCTAAACACTGGTTCTGCAGACAACTGGCAAACTTGGCATTTATACAACTGAACTCTCTTACACTCCAGAATAGGGTGGCCACATCTGAACTATCTACTGAGAGCAACTTCTAGTCTAAAATAACTCTGAAATAAATAATTAAAAATACAAAGTATGTATCTTGCCTTTACAGAGTATTCATAGCTCCTGCCAAAGAAAACAGGAGCTCCTAGTGCTTGGCATGTCAGAAAATCAGGCATCAGGTTAAAACTGGGAGGAGAAGGCTAGCTTCCTGCCATATGTAACAGCCACATTTACTGACTAATACAGCCATAAGCCTCAAACCTAGAATACATGAATTACTGAAAGAACCACAGACTCAGCCCTTCCAGATCCCAGGGAAGTTCCTTCTGTTCCAAAAAAGCATTAGCTACTGATAGGCTCTGCCTGAAAAGCCCAGCTGCCATCAGCACTGCAAGAACATCTCCTTTCCCCAGATTAAGAGCTTTCGGCTCAGCAGTAGAAGAAACCATCCAAAAGTGCTACCAGAAGTAACTTCACGCCTTAAGGAATTGTGGGGCTGGGTATGGTCTGGGATTGTTAATCAGAGCATTGCTGTGTGATTGGGACACTGGAAAAGCAGTCTGTAGTCTCAAAGAATGAGGACTGCTCCCAGTGAGGCTCAAGGCTGGATGCAAAAGTTGATCAAGAAGGCCCAGGCAGGTTTACAGTTTAGGCACTCACGTTCAGGTCGTCTGAAAGGGCACAGGCCTCCACCACCTCCTCATACAGCCTTGCATCATATTCCCGCCCAAAAAGAATGTTCTCACGGACAGTGGTAAACTGTATCCAAGGCTCCTGTGTGGCCAAACCAAATCCTTGCTCCAGGTCACTAACATACACTCGTCCACCTTGTCTGCAAGTACACCAGAAGTGGGTGGAAAGGGCAACAAAGGAGAACAAAGCAGATCAAAATGGCCTACAAATAGGGATAACACTAGAGAGTCCCTGCCTGCTGTGGCATGGAGGGACCAATCAGGGAGCAGTCTATAGGCTACTTACTTAATGAGTTCTCCAGTGATGGCTGCAAGCAGAGAGCTTTTCCCAGAGCCAACCTTCCCAACAACCCCCAGGAGCATTCCCTGCAAAGGGAAATGAAAAGGAGCAATGTGATGTGCTACTACAGGGTGGCTTGTCCAGGTTTCCTGAGCCGCTTGTAGCCTGTAAGAAAGCCGACTGCTGTTTCAAACTAGGATTCTCTCACAGGTTCAGCAGCAGAGCTGGGTGCAGTTGTTGGGTAAAACAGATTCCTGATATACAGCAGGACACAAGTCTGCAAGCAGTGTTAACTCTGGAGCCCAGTTGCGCTCCCTGCCCAGTCCTCTCCTTCAGCAGTGCTGGAAAGCAGAGGGAGCTGTCTGTAAGCTATGCCTGGATCTCCTCCAGCACCCTTCAGCTCTGAGAGATGTCATATGTGCCCTGTGTCTCTTGACCAAGAGAAGATTTTGATGCACAGCTCATAAGACCAGGAAAACACAAAAACATGCCACCCCTGCTCCATTATTTGGCTTCTCTAGTGCCATTCTTCTCTGTTACCTCCTGCAGCCTTGCTCACCTTTCTCACTGACAGGTTCTCAATGTGCAGTTGCAGACTGCCTGTGGATAAGGGCTGCCTGGTGCTTTCCTCCTCAATTGGCACCCATGAGAAGGATGCACATTGCATATCCATGGCAGTAGCAGTACCTGAAGGGCTATCTGCAAGAGAAAAGCAGCACAGCATTGCACTACTGTGAGAAGACCAGAAAATTAAAGGCACCTGGCATCACAGATACTATCAGCTTTGTTCCCAAATGGGTGAGGCTACAGACAGGGCACTGCCATGATGCCCTTGATCTAAGCACAGAACGAGATGCTTGCCTGCTGACCTGCCCTTAAACTTATACCTCCCCTTCCTCCAACTCTCCTGTCTCCAGCTCCCGCCAGACACACATGGTGACCTGCTGGCTGTCACAGAGACACAGTAAGGATAATTTGTTGAAGGTAAAAGAATGGCAGGGAGCTGGCAAAAGGCAAGGAAGGAGAAAGAGGGAGCAGGAATGGCTCAGGAGAGGGGCATGCATGCAACCCCTTCTGCCAGGCAAAGCCAAGGCTGTTGATGGCTTCATTTTCAGAAGAGCTTTGGACAGAGGAAGGAGTAGCTTCTTCTAAATGGACACTAGCAATAGCGTTTTGTAGGGACAAGCAACCAACTACTGTTGGTAAAGTGGAATGCTACAGCCTTGTCTCCCATTTTCCACATAACTGAAGTGCCTTCACTCTGCCTCTGACAACTGAATGTCTTGAATGATGGGGGTGACAGCCAGCTGCCCTCCAGTACTGCCCCGGGCCTCACACCTCAGCTCCCTGTTCGAAGTGTCCCCTGCCCAGGGTACCAAGCCCAGCAGCATCGTCTGCCATTACCTAGGGCATAATAAGCTTCCAGTTCTTGGTCTGCAAGTTCAAGGAAACGCTGAATTCGATCCAGGGAAACTTTAGCTTCCAAGGTCCCATTCAACACCCACGGGAAGCTGTTGAGGGGAAGAATAAGCATCCCAACAAGGGCCAATGCTGTGAACACCTGCATGGGTAAGGAAACAGCCATGAGCTGGAGGCAGTACCTCCCTTGCCTCTTGTATTCTGCGAACAGCTTCACCAGTGAGAACCTGAAGAGCTGTGGGGAGATACAGGCTGGGTTTATTTCCCAGAGACAGCAGCCCCACTGTAGGTTGTGCTCTGCATGAGCCAAGACTGGAGCTCTCCCTACTACCTACTCACCTTTGTGGCAGTGAGCTGGTGACCCAAGAGGACATAGGTGATGAAGATCGTAATGGAGACTACAACAGGCAGTGCTGCCCACAGATACACACACACAGCATCCAAGTACTTCATGGCTCGTAGCTTCTGCAGCTCTTTGTCCCGGCAGGCATTTATCCTGGTGCTGAAGTGCTTCTCCCAGGCATAAAACTTGATCACACGAATGCCACATAGGAACTCCGCCATTAGCTGCAGGCAAAGACAAAAAGCTCATAGAACAATCACTGGCTGCCTAACGCACCAAACGTCAGCTAGGCATCTGGGCTTGGGCCAGGTTGGCAGTTGACTCCTGCTAAGGGCCAAGTTAGAGATACTGGGAACCATTTATTGCTATCAAAGACATAAACTCAAGTGGCAGCTACTGGGAACTTCACTCTTACTCATTCCACCAGCCTCCTCAACCACCTGTGCTGTGTATGGCTCAGGAAAAGGCAAAATATTACTCTACTTCACAACTTAAGGATGTGAAACATTGGTGAAGGGATGTGTGGAATTAATATCTCCAGCCTGGATGCCATTTACCTCCACTGACCTGATAGCACCTTGAGATAACACCTGACCCTCAGGCCTGGTGCTGCCATGACACAGCTAGCCTGTATCCAGAGCCTGGCTGGCTCACATCCTGCAGCTCAGGTGTCCCTGCAGTACACTGTCCTCTAATCCCTGCTCTCAGGTCAGCTTGTGCAGAGCAAGCTATCATACATCTGTACTCAACTGGAACTAAGCTAACAAGAGAGACTTCACTCAGCAAACCACTCTTGCATAGCTGAAGAAAGTCCAGCTTACCCTATACAACTAGATACACCTCCTGTTAGGAAAATAAATATTTTTAAAGCTCACAACAGTTCTGACATGGAGTTATGTTTCATGTTTCAAACCATGATGGAAATGGCGAGTGAAGATGCTGTCCCCTCACATTAGAGATTCAAGGCTAAAAGGTGGGAATCAAATGTTTGATGTGGCAAGGACATGGCACTGCAAATATGCAAAAAGCAGTGGAAAAGATGACTGAGGGTGCTAAGCTTGGAGCAGTATAAAACCACTATGCCCATGATCATTGCCTTTGTCCAGACTGCAAGCCACCTCACCACTGATGGCATTACTAGAGCAATCCTAGATGGAAGCATCTCTAGAGGAAGCAATCAGGACACCTACCTTAAGTACTACATGCAGAAAAGAAACCTGCAAGGGAACTTGTATTAGCCCAGGAAACAAGACAAGCATTAGAGGTTCACTATCTTGTGGGTGATGAAACTGCATCACTCTGAAATACTTTTGAACCAAGTGTCTGTGTGCATGTGCCCTCTCTAGCATTTTTCCCCAACAGCTTTGGATCATCACAAGCAGCCAAAAAGCCAGCGTTCTAGGGATAAACAGGGAGAAAATACAGCAACAAACTCAGAGATAAAATCCTGAAAGAATTAGTGCCCCAGAGTCACCAGTTCCCCCTCACCTTGACCCGTGTGTCCTTGTGTTTCAGCATCTCCTTGTTGTTCATCAGGATGTAGTTAGCTATGACCTTGTTGAGGGGCACAAGCAGCAGCGCCAGGGCCAAGCCTCCCAGAAAGGCTACCCCCACTTGCTGGTAGAGGAGGTAGAGGGTAATGGCAAACTGGAAAGGCAGGCTCCACACCTCGTGCAAGCTGAGGCAGAAGTTGACCACCCTACTGGTGTCCGTGCTCATGAAGTTGACAATTTCCCCCACTGTGAAGCGCATAACGCTGGTGCTGCTGACACGCAGAGCCTTGCGGTAGATGGCGGAGATGACGGCAGCCCGCACCATCAGTGTCACCTTGTTCACCTCATAGCTGAACTGGTTCCGCAAAAGAGCACCCAGGAAGGAGCCAGCAAAGAGCCCGAGGGCATAGAGCACCCCATGGCTCAGAGGCTCCTGCCGTGACTCCATGAAGTTCACCAGCAGGTTCAGAAGCAGAGGACCCGAGAAACCCAGCAGGTTGCCAGCCAGCTTAAGAAGTCCAAGGGAGTAAAAACGAAGCCCAAAGGCTGCATGAAGGACTGAGAAGAGTTGCACGTTCTCCTGGCCACGGTGCAAACTCTCTGGGGTATCGCTATTCCCATCGCCTTCAGCAATGATTGAGCTAGTAAGAGATACCGTCTCCTCTTCTACTTGGTGCAGAGCTGCCTTCTTCTGCCAGCAAGAGTAGAACTGCTCACAGACTCTGGCAGCCTGCAGCTGGCGAGGAAGTGCATAGACATCCTGTGGTTGGTTCAGCTTCCACTGATAGCCACGTTTCATAAGAGGGTTCATCCAAACATAAAAGAAGCGCGAGAGCCAGCTCTCACCATCTTCTGACACTCTCTGCTGATCAGGCACTGGGATCCCTGGCTCTGAGATGAGCTGGCCTTCTTGCCAGGGGTTATTGATGGAGAGGAAGTCTTGCCTGCCAGCAGTGGGAAAGAGGTAGGCTATCACATACACAAGCAGAGAGGCCAGCTGAAGACAGAGAATGGCGAACCTGGAGGAGGCAGCAGGGTGGGCAGGTGACCAAGCTGTCCCACTTTGGTAGTACCACACCAGCGTGATGATGAAGGAAGGTATGGGTAGAAGAGTGAGGAGTGCCAGGGCCACAGGGCCTCTGGTAAAGCTGTGAATGGACTTGCAGAGTGTGAGAAGAGCGAGACTGTGTGTGAGCCATGTCAGGGCAGCAGTGCCATTGGCCAGCACTTCCAGGTACACAGGGCCCAGCTCCTGCTGAGAAATGGTGGCTGGGATGGTATCAGCAAGGAATAGGCCAGCGAGCACTAAGGAGGCACCAATTCTGCATCCCCAGCCTGGCCTGCAAGGCACTCCAGAGCCGATTCTTGAGGAGGAAAGAGCAGAGAAAAAATTTACAGTTGAAATTCCATCACCTCTCAGTCAGTACTCTCCTTTCTTCCTCTCCTTTTACTGTCTTTATCCATTCACTGCTACTTAAAGTCCTGGATTCACCTCCTTCGATTTGTAGCTTTTTCAGAATGTAGGCATTGCTCAACTACATCAGGCCAATATTGCCCAGTACCTGATCAATACCAGAGATTCAGGTGCTACCAAATAATAGCATTTCTATACAGAAATTTGTTTGCAAACTGTGATATTTCGTGGTCGAATCAGACTGCAGACCTTGAGGATTAACAACAAAGTTATATTTAACTTCTTTAACACAAATTCCAGGTGATCAAATTCTCTGTCACACCTGTGATTCTTGATTTCTCTTGTCTTCGTGATATTTTGTCTAGAAGCATTACTTTTGTCACTGTTGGTTTCAGTGATGCTGTGTATGTAAAGTCCATAATCTATAGCCCAACAAAATATTTCGTTATCACTCGATTTATTTTCATTTGAACATTGCCATGTTTATGAATTTCAGAAGAGGGTAAACAGAAAAACAATTTTTGGCTTCTCTCAACCCCTTATTACTTTATTTACATCTTCCATGCCACCTTGGATTTATATCCTCTCCCAGAAGACTCCCAGTTCCCCCCAATCCCCATTCACTGAAATTCTTCTGAATTATTTTCTCACTAAAATCACTATAGTGATTTTATGCTTGCTACTCTCTTCATTTTTTCTGGATTCCTTTCCGGAGGGTCCAGAGTTGTATAGCATACTCTGAATTAGAACGGATGCTGACAAACATAATAACTTTATAATATTGTGCCCTTCTCTAACTACGTATTAAGCACATTACAGGGAGAGCAAATTTCCAGCCTTTCCACCCCACCTCCAGTCCTGCATAATAATCTAGAGTGAGACAAGTCAGTTGTCATACCTTGGAGCGCCAAGGAAGCAGGCACTGACCACTGCAAGGACCGCATGAGGAACCACATTTAACGTCAGCTGATTAAAGCAATGGCCAACGCTGCCATGAACCCACGCAGGGAGTGGGTCTTCCGGGCTGGTCCCACACAAACCAGCCAGGATGTTCTCCATCCTTTACTGGGAATTCAATCTGAGAGACGGGAGCTCCTAGGGTAGAAAAGAAAGAACAGCATGAGGTACCATAAAAAGGTACAGCCCCAGCCCAAGGTGGACTGTGATAAGGAATGAATGCAGGGATAGAAGCAACTTCCTGGATCACACAGCCCAGGCCCTGCTGCCATGCACTTGCTGTCTTAACATCTACTCATCTACAAAATGATCAAGCTCCATCGTTAACTAAACAATGTTATCTGTCCTCCATAAGTCACTCTGGACCCCAGTGCTCTGGGAATTTGAAGCTTTCTGCTTATTTCCAGGCTGATTTTTTTCCCATGGCCAGTTTATCCTTTGGAAACTAAAATCAGGAAGCATTCGCCTTTCTATTGATCACTCTGAAAAACACTTTGAGCTGCTTAATCTATCCATTTTATTTCCATCTTCGAAGAGAGCGTGTAACACTGACCACCCTCCAGGTCGCTGTGGAGGATGCTGGTGCCCATCCAGAAGACCAGGCGGTACCTCCAGGCTTCCCAGTGGAGGGGCACCACCAGGGCTCCCTCCTCGGTGCTGAAGCTGGAGCACACCCGGGAAGGCCTCGGCTTTACACCGGCTGCCGGTCGCGCCGGATGGGCCCATCCCCAGCGCGGGGCCGGCTGAGGGGCACGAGCTCGGCGCAGGACCCCCGGGACCCCCCCGGCCCGTCCCACCGGGGCGACGCGCAACGCCACCGTTACCCTCACCCCCCCCCCCGCAGGCAGAACTTTGACCCCTGCCCCCCGCCGTACCTCGGCTGGTCCCGCCCCCCGCCTGCGCGCTCACCGCAGGGGAAGGGGAGGGTGCCGCGCCGCCCCGTGCGCCCCCTGTGGGCCGGGAGGACGCGCTGCAGCCCTGGCACCGGGGCCGCAGGGAGACGCTGTAGGGCCGCGGCCACGCGGCAGGCGGCGGGCAGCGAAGTGACGGAGCGGCTCAAACCGGGCGGCCAGGAGCAGGGGGCAGGCCCAGCCCGAGGCCCGGCCGCAGGCGGCAGCCAGCGTCCGTGCGGCGCCTGGGAGCGGTTGCCATCCGTTCCCAAGCAGCTCCAGCTCAGCAGCCTGTAACGCGCCGTGCCGCCGGCGGGGAGATGGCCAACACAGGGAGCGTCAGGGATTCAGGTCAAAAGCGTGAGGCCGAGAGGAGGAGGAGAAGGGAACGCGTTAAACACGCGCAGCTCGTTCAGAGCTTTATCTTCTAGCTAAAAACAAACTTAAAATCAGTCCCCGGTCATGAATAACGCGATTTCCCCCAACAGTCCTCTAGTTCCTTCTTTGTGCTCTACTTTACTCCTGCTAGCACATTTGCCTCATAGTGCCTGGTACCCTGGACGTTTCTATACCGACACTCGTTACATACTTGCAGTGTCACTGTGCCGACCAGCACAGGAATATTTATGCACTGCTGCGCCTCCAGAAGTCAGCGCCAGCAGGGACAGCCCAGGCACTACTTCCATGGCTATAAACGTGCTGTTACAGGGATAGTGTTCTTTGCTTGTAGCAAACGGAATAGCTGCAAAAGTGCTTTGCCAGCAATGGATCAGTATGCCCAAAGCTGCAACAGTCTCTTAGCACAGCAGGTGACAGTGGTAAAAAGCAAGATCGTCTTAACCTCATGCAATCATCTGAATAACACGAGCTGAGCATGTTGCATTGGGGGGTGAGTAAATGCTCAACTTCCCAAATGTCAGAAAACGGGAGGACATCCAGGCTCATCCCTGACAGACAGACAGGCAAGAACAGGAGCGTGCAGTAAACGTTACCACACCCACCCAGCAATTTTAGCTGCTACTGGTGATTTTTATAGCAGATGCAGTGAATACTTCACTTCCCCCAAGCCCTCCCTCAGTTCTCTCTCATACCAGGGAAAAATAGCATATCCCTGTGAATAATTCATCACAGGCAGAAAACTATTTTCAACATCAGAAGTACAATAAAGCATTCTCTGAACTTCAGAGTGTTATCAGTGGGGCGCTGAGGAAGGAAAGTATCAGTAACATTCCTGTCTGAGAAAACAGAGCAATCTCGCTGAGGGAGTGTGAAGCAGCAGAGATAAGAGCAAGAGCTTGGAGGCCACAGCACCCTCTAATCAGAGTTTCCCTGAAGGGAGCAGAACAGAGCAGTTCTCCTAAACCCATACACACATGTATGTATGTCCTTGTTTAACTGTTTTCTCTGAGCATTCTGATTTCTCACAGCCATGAAAGTAATCTTGGCCTGTGTGTCAGAGTTGCAAGGCTGCCTTTTCATGACCAACCTAGATACTGCTCCTGTAGACTCTCTGCATTTGGCAGTCTGCTCTGTCTCCCACAGGTTGTCCAAAGGTTTGTAAAATGAACTCTCCTGTACATGCTTTGACAATAAGTTTTATGTCTTCTCTGCTCAAGGAAGCTTCACTTTAAAAAAAATGGTGTGAAAGCAGCAAACTCTCAAGACAGCAAATAAGGGATGTGTGAGGCTGAAGCATGAGCTGCAAACAACTGAAGCTTTCAGTTTCATGGTTCTGAAGTCTTATTCCTTTCCAAATGAAAAAACCCCAAACAAAAAACCCCACCAAAACAAACCAGAAAACCCCAACCAAACACCCACTTCCCCTCACTGAGAGAAGTCCTCAGATATCAGGACAAAGACCATCCTTCTCTCTATTAAGCTTATCACTCTCGGAGCTTTTCTATTTCAGCTACATTGCATTCTAGTGTTCTCCTTTTCCACGTACTGCATTCTGCTTGCTCATCTCTCCTAAGCTCTTCTTGTTGAAAGGCATGAACTTTTCCACTCCAGCTGAAAGATGGACAGCTTTCAGAAGCCACAGATCCCTCTTTGCTCCAGACAGCATTATCTATACTCAGATGGGAAAACAAACATAAAGGTTATTGAAAAAAAAGGCACCCTAGGAGAACCCCAATCCACCCTGCCCTAGCTGATATCACTCGTGGCTGTTCAGTGTATGTACATTTAGACAGGAACATGGCAAGAATCTAAATAGGCATTCCTCCTTTTCGTGCTTCCTTTTGGCTATTTCCCTTCTTCTGAATATTGCTGCCTGGGACATTTACTGCTATGTATTTGACTGATTTAAGATGTGCGCCATGGGGAGTACAGGCTTATGGGTATACTGCTTACAAAGTACCTTACACATTATAAATAATCAGACACCTGACATTTATAAAAAAAAAAAATCACAGCAATCAAAATGAAAGGAAAAAAAAATAATAACACATTTAATTTAATCCACCCCACAGGCCAATGCAGGCCAGATTTTATTCACTGTCTATTATCCAGAGTTTTTTAATTCTCTGGATTGATATACCCCCAGTGGGGAAGTGCTATCTGCCTTCTCTTAAGAGTTTATTTTGTAACAGATGACTTAATACTCCTCCCAGGACTCAGAATCAGGGAATGAGAGCAGGCTGCATGCCCAATCCACTTCCTAGCTACAAGTAAATATTGAGCTGAAACAGAAGCCAGCCTAGGCAAGCCTTGAATTCAGAACTATCAACTGTGTAATTATAGATGCAAAATCTCTGAAAGCAATTGTCTGTTTGGATGCATTTTATGTGCTCCCGGCCAGGGCTCTGCTATCAGCTGAACCATCCTCAAGTTCCATGACATCATGACCAGGGAAGGCTTGATTAGTTGGCTCAGTCCAAAACTTTTCATGAACAGGCTGCTCTGCCTGAACCTGAAGACACCACATGCATATCTTGCCCTGTTTTCCAGGGGAAAAATTAACGCTAAGTTCAGGAGGCAAAAGGAGTATCTTCCACTGTGCCTTCCCATGAGAACACTCATATTGTCACAAAACCACAGAAATTGTTTCTGTTCTTACCAGCAGCTTAGCTATTTAACATTAGAGGGAGTGCTGCATGGTTGTCTCCTGTCCCTGGATCTAGTCAGACATAAAAAGGTAAAAAAGTTATAGTCAAGGTCTTTTTTTCTCCGTTACTGCACTGCTTTTTAACCCAACAGTCCAACCTGACTTAACCTCAATTCTGATTTCTGCTTACTTGTTCATACTGAGCTACTGCTAACTTTTGTCATTCTGTTCTCCTCCTTCTCAATGTTGTTTGCTCCCACGACTTATCTGAGCGCTAATGAGAACTCAGAGAGATGTTATTACCCCAACGTTGCCCTCAGCACGCAATTAGCTAAAAAAATCTCTCCAAGCAGCAGCTAATTGCAAGCTCAAAGATGAGCTTTGGAATTCCAAAGAGGAGTTTGGGAGCTGACCTTGCAGCAGACCAGACTGACTAGCACCTCCTTTGTCCAGTGAGAGTCTGGAGTGCCATTCACAGGAGTATTACAAAAACCTCTGCAAGGTAGAGGCCCAAATTTCAGTACTGATTTGAAGAGTAATTTAACTGAATCTTACTGTGGGTGCTCAGCCCCTTTAAAAACTTAACTCAGCAAAGCATGTGATTGAAAGACGACACTGCAGCTAGTACAGAATGAGTTTATAAATCGTAATTGTAGAGTAATGCTCAGTAAGATGACAGGGTGCTACAAAATGCTAATGAGCACGAGTCAGCCAAGTATTTTTCTCCAACAAATGGAATTTTTCTCTTCTGAACTCTTTT
This sequence comes from Strigops habroptila, assembly GCF_004027225.2. NCBI lineage: Eukaryota > Metazoa > Chordata > Aves > Psittaciformes > Psittacidae > Strigops > Strigops habroptila. The sequence continues at coordinate 23,575,561 of NC_046359.1, read as the reverse complement.
TACCATTCCTGTCTTGAACAGTTTACTTACTGGTGTACAGATGTTTTAATGATCAGTCATTAGTTACTGGTATCTGGATTCCTTCACCTTGAAAATGCCACTGAATCTATCACCAGAAACCACAAGGACATCTCTGTAGACCTCCTTTGGACACAAAGTAAAAAGTTGTTAGAAAATATCTTCATGTTCTCAGATTTTTCAAAGCTTTTAGATATCATATGCATATAATATAACTTTATATAAGCTGACAGGTTTTTTGCTTGTGGCTTTTTTACTCTGTTTTGAAACCAAACTGTGGTTTAAGATTATTTTTTGAAAACCGATGTGAAGAAAGCAACAGCATGGAAGAGATGTCCAAAACCAAACAAGTCCATTTCCTCCCTCTTGCTAGGCTGGTTTTACTTATTTCAGTTGGTGAAACAGCTTGACGCAGGTACCTGACACTAATGCATGGAAGTGTTTTTTCTTTTAATGAAGAAACAGAACACATTTGGGATAATAGCATATTCCGTATAAGCTACTTGGATGCGATGTACAATACAAAACTAAAGGAGAAATTCCTATGTTCACATCAGATTTGTAGTTATAAAGCACAGCTCTGTACTTCTCCATGTGTCACCAAATCTGCTACTTTGCATAGTTAGCTAGAACAGTACCCATTGCCTCAACCTTCATTGTGTTTTGCTCCGACTAGAAGCAGATCTGCAGTCCGCTGGGCTTCTTCAAATATGAGATTCTTATCCCAGGATACTTATAATTGAATTAAGGTCACTGATGAACATTATCAGCCATAGGAGAGAAGGGGAAGGAGTGGACAGTAGTAACAGAAAATAGTAGTCTTTATATAGCATTGATCATTGGCATAACTAAGCATATTTCCTGACCCTGTGTAGTGGTGCACTCACACAGAAAGTCAAGGTGGGGCAGACGGTTTTAATTTAATTGTACACAACACTTCCCAGCAGAAATACCTTATTATAGTATCACAGACCTCTACCCACCAGCCTGCTCTTGGTTGCTGCTGCTGTAAGTAGTATGCTTCTAATGGTGTGTTATGTTCTAGAAAATACATTCCCCCAAAACACAGGCAAAATTTCATCCAAGACTGCAAGAATTGACTGGGTCTCCAATTGCAAGCCCTCACATGCCATTTAACTAATAGTAAAATACAAATTCAGTGCACAAAACTTTGCCCAGTTTCTAAACAAGATAAAAAGACTCAGGAATTCAGGAAATAAAAGGATTTTATCAGAACCTTCATTTCTTTGCACTCATTACTTTCCACTGCTAGCCCATTTCAGTTGAAAACACTCTTCCTCCTCCTCACCAGCCCCAGCATGAAGTAAGAGAAGGATTTCATGCTTCACTTGCGAGAATCGAAACTGCTGTACTCACTTGCCTGCACTAGCCGGTGCTCAGCTGAGAGGGAGGAGGCACGAAGCGATCCCTCCCCTGTCACATCATCCCAGCTCATGGCAGCCACGGCAAGGAAACCTGTTCAGAAACCTTATGAGCTGGAAGCTCAGGCTCAGCACCGCCTCATCGAGCAGCCAAGGACTGTTCGCTAACACACTGCTGCCTAAGGCCACCACCCATGCCGGCAGGTTCCACAGCACACTGCAAGCAAAACAAAAACCACCTCGAAAGCCCTTTTGCTTTTGGCTTAACCTGGAGGGCTGCTATCATCGCCCTGTGGCAAGGCCCGACCGAGATCCACCCCTCAGCGCCTCCCCGCAGCCCCCGCAGCTCCCCGGTGAAGCTCCATCACCCGGGATGTCCCGGAGAGGCGGCGCGGCGGGAAGCCCCGCGGGACACTCAAGCAGGATGGAGCAGCCGCCCGAGCGCGGGGAGCGCGTCCCCCCCACGGGCAGTGGGGACCGGGAGCGGGCAGTGAGGGAGCGGCGCACCCCCCGAGCTCCCGCCTCCCGCCGGTCCGCAGCCCGCCCGCCACACGTGACCGGCGCTCGGCGGCTGCCATTTTGTGCGGGCGTCCCCCGGCAACGCCTCCCGCCGCCCGCCCCCTGCGCGGCCCGGGCTTACCCCGCCTCCCCCCGCCCCCCCCGCCGGTGTCTGGCTCGGGAGCGCGCGCAGGGCGGCCGGCGGCGCGCACGCGCGGGGGGTGCGGGGGGTCAGTCGGGGTTACGGGGGGGGGCAGGGTCAGAGGAGCCGGGGCGCCCGCGCAGGCCGCAGGGACCCCCGGGCCGCCGGCGCCATCATGTACCGCTCCGGCAGCGGCCGCTCCGGCCCCTCGTCCTCGTCGTCGTCTCACCGGCTGAAAGAGTGCAGCTCGTCGGGGTCCCGCGCCTCCCGCTCCGGCACATCGGGGCCGGGGCCAGGCCGCGGCCGCCCTCCCCCGCAGCCACCCGCCGCCGCTGCCGCCTCCGCCGCCTCCGCCGCCTCCGTCTCGCCGCCGCGCTCTGCTTCGCCCCGTCCCCCGCCGCGCCGCCACCGCTCCCCGTCGGGCCACCGCATCGCCTCCCGCCGATCCCCGTCGCCACACCGCAGCAGAAGGTTGCCATCGCCGCCGGGAGCACCGGGGCCCGGGGGGACCCGAGGCCGCCGGGGAAGCGAGCACGGAGACGGCAGCAGCAGCCGGGTAACTACTGCCGTGCGCTGAGGGGTCTCGGTGTGGGGCTTGCCCCCTCCGTCGGGGGCTGTCACGCCGCTGGGGGATTCCCGCCGCCTCCGCGGCCCCCGGCCCCCGCGGCTCGGGGGGTGTCTCTCCTGGCACCGGTCCCCGGTCGTGCCCTGGGGTCAGCCCGTGTCGCTCCTGGCAGAACGGCGGGAGCGGGGAGCAGCGGGGCCAGGGCCCCGGGCTTGGCGCGGCGGGATCCTTGCGGAATTGCACAGGGCCCGGGCTCTCCCTGTGCGGAGGGAGAAGGGGGATCTGTTCCCTGTTCCTTAGAGAGACATATTGGGCGAAAAAGAATTGATTACCATTTCAAATAATGTTTTGTTTTCTTTAATCCCCGTTACACTTTTATTCCTCTCGTATCGGCTAGAGCCATTTTAGATAAGGCTCAAAGATGATGCTATCATTTGCCAATGCAAAGGATGTAGCTAGTCACTTTCCTCCATTTAACATTGGTTTGTGTTACTGTATAAACATCGCTTAGTTCATGGGACGATAATTTTTTTAATAGGATGTTGAATGAGTACTTTGAGTTTTTTCAGCTGTCACAGGTGTACAAAGGAGTCTCTGTTGCAGATTGATATCTTAGAGGGGTATTCTTTGATAACAACTGCTTTGTAGCTGAAGCTGTGCACAAGGTGTGCCAGTCTGCTCGCTCAGTCCTGGCAAAATCTGATTTGGGCATGTGAAACTCTGGTTTGGCATCTGAAGTGATTCTATCTTGGGTGCAGACACCTTCGTACTAAACCAAAGTGTATAGCTGTTACTTTTTTGAGCGAGTTGCGTTAGCTCATTTAGGTTTCTTCTTGTTACTCCTTGGTGCAATGATTGTCTTGTTTGATAACTATTAACTGTGATGTGTAATGGGTTCCCTGTTGGTTTGCATTGCGCTGAAAGAAGAGATTTTAATACTGGGATGTTTGAGGCTATGGTTCCATGATCACTCAATCCAGCACATGTACAATTAAAAAGAATGGGGGACACACTTTTTCCTCATGCTGTGCAGTACATTCTGCCCCCTCCCTTGTGCTCGCATTGTATTTGTGAAGTAGCTGATCAGGTATCAGGGTGAGCTGATTTGAGGAATCAGTGTGGCTGAAAGTCAATCCAACACAAATATATTGTCTGCTAAGATTCTTTGCATGATGGGATCCTAAGAGAGAATGGATTGACTTCTCTAATGGCAGTACAGGTTCCTACTGGATTTCTTCGGAGCTGTAGCCATAGAATCAATCGCAGGTGATTGTAGTGGAATAACAATTCAGTTGTTGGTGCTATTTGTTATTTAAAGGTGAGCTGTCCTGAAGGTGTGGGAAGATAATGTATTTGACAGTTAAGCCAGGCTGAGAAGCTTGCCTCTGGCTGTTTGTTTTTAGGCTCTATTTCACCATTATCTCAATCTTATAGATTGCCTGTGGGGTAGCCCTGAAATTACATTGCTACTAAGACCCATGATTGAAAAGAAGTAATTTTTAAAAGGAGGTATTTTTTTAGTTTGATTCGTGCAATTTTGTGTTGTGGTTTGATGCACAGTCGCATGTTCACAACTGAGGGGATGACAAACTGGGATACAGAAGCAGAACTTTCTTAAACTGACTTCACCATCACTTAGTCTACCATTTCACTGTATTCGTGACAGGCTGTGAACCTGTACCGGCTCTCCGAAACGTTCAGTGCTAAATGTGTTGGTGGTTCAGACTTGGAGAAATTTATAACTGGGAGTTTTTGACTGGAAGCCTCACACTCCCCTTTTAGGGATAAAAAAAAAAAAGCCATCAAACCCCCCCCGCTTTACACTAATGTTATTTTTGACAAACACCGTTCTCCCAGTGTTATTTTGCACCCTTCTGGCTCAAGTTACAGTAATCCTCTCTGCAAATTGTTGCAGATTCTTGATGTTTTTCTTGCTTATTCTAATTTCAGAGGAGGATTGAAAAATTACTAATCTGAGAAATCAGGCTTTAGCAAGTTACCTAGTGCTGAACTGCTGAGCCAATTAGATTTTTTGTTTATTTGCAAGGATATACATTTAAGGCAAACCTTTCTCTTGGAAGCAGCACTCACAGTAAGAGGGATCTTGAGACAATTAAATATAGCTCTTTCACCTGCATTGTGCATTTTCTTGCATCTGGTAAAGCCCAGCGTAATGAATTCTTAGAGTGTATATTGGGCACATTTTTTCCATGGAAGTTTTTGTCCACTAAAAGGTGTTTGACAACACTACTTCTTTAAAAGCGATGTTATAAAGCATAAAATGCAAATACAAGTTGGTTTTACTTTTTAGAAGTACTGTTTACAAAATTAGCATTAATTCGAGAAAGATAGAAGATGGGATTATGCTGATGTTTTCCAAACAGTGGAACTAAGTGTGATCAAAACAAAACAGACACCAGATATGTTAGGTTAGCATGAAGTTTTATTAAAGTTTTCAGATTTATATGACTTAAGACCCCCTCTCCAGAAGTTTGAAGGTACAAAATGTTACAGAAAGTTACAGAGAGTTAACACAAGTGTTGTTAGTAAATAGTGTTTTGGAGCTGTCACTGAGGGGTAATGAATACAGACAGAAGACTGAGGAAGAGGAACTCAAGCTGCAACCAGGAAGGAGGACTTGGAAGAGGGGAATATATGTGTAAGGGTAGAAGATGTAGGTTATGGAATGAAGATACTGATGGAGTAAGGGTATGGGGTTGAAATGAAGAAAAGTTTTGAGTACAAACCCTAGGTTATTGTCCTACCCTTCATATGAATCGCAGTATGGAAGGAGCAGCCTTAGAGATTTCTTACTCCTTTTTCTTGACTCTGAGATTTGGTTTTGGTTTTTGTGAAGGTTTTTTTGTTTGTTAGTTTGTTGTTTTTATGGGATGGAGTGCATGCAGTCCAGGTATTGGTGCCATTGCACATTTTCTCATGCACAACTGGGATGCTAACTGCAAGTGGAGCTGTGTATTGGACATTTCACTTACAGATGGTGTTAGTTCCTTAGTAGCTGGGGAAAACTTTATAGGGATTGGAAGAGCATGTAGCAACAGTAATGGTTTGGGGCAAGTATTGAAAAATGTAATGGAGGAGAGGAAGGTCGGGGCTGTACAGTGAGAGATTTTGGCAGACCTTATTTGTTCTTGCAGGACTAACACATACTGCTTTTATTTCTCCATGCTGACCTGTGTGCTTATTCAATTTATAGTTTCTCATAGGTTTTTTGCTTTCTTTTAAGAAAATTGGCTGAAATTAGAGGACTGGAGTATGTTTGGTCAACAGAGAAAGAAGGAATGAGGAGCCGGTATGCAACCTGTGCAGTAATACAGCAATGGTGACTCCTGTTTAGGTGCCGGAACTGGAAGGGAGGAAAATGCAGTGCAGTGCATAGGTGGGAATGAGTAGTGGTGGTGTTCAATGCTCCAAAGCAAAAAGCTGTTAAAACTCAAAATGAAAAAAAATCCCAAATACCAAAACTTATGAGGTTCAAATATGTACCACCGTAAGTGCTCTCACTAGGCAATCTGTATGGCAGTCACAGGCAATCCTAACATCCTACCCCTTCTAAATGTAAACTATTTCTTTTCTTTGCCCAGAAGTTTGTTCTGAGATGTAATCATCACTTCTCTTGTAGTTCCAGGAGGTGGTCATGTATGTGCGTGACCAACATGTATGTGTTGCCCAACTTGCCAACAGTCTCCATGGCAAAAAGATGCCCTTCAAGATAAAATAACTTCTTGAGGCAACCCTCAAAATTCAGTGTTATATTGGGCACAAGTGAGCCTTTAGACTGTTTTTATGTAAGACACATGCACCTTATATATGTTGTATCTCAGCCAGGCTGTTGCAGGATCGTACTGTGTGATACAACACAGTTGGTCTTAGAAGGCAATTAAAATGTGTTCTGATAGGTGCTGGGATTCAGATTAATGGAGCAAAGTAGAAATCACTAATATGTTACTGTAGGACAAGGTTATGTCCACAATGGATTCTAGTGCAGATTTGTACTGAATATAAATTGTGTACAGGCAAATTTGTGAGGGTTTGGGTTTTTTGTCTTTTGCTTTCTTGATGGAGATTATGTACTGTTCTTCTTTTGCTCTATGCGAGGATTGAGCTGAATCTGCTGCATCGTCTCGGAGGGTGGATGCAGGCAACATAGTGCACCTGCTGCTTGCTGCTGCAGTTTTCAGCAGTGAAAGCAATATGCAGTGCATGACTGGTTTGGCAGAAGTGAAGCTGGTTCATTGCTTCCTGTTAAGCTGAATCTAAACCATGTTGGTTTAAAAAAGCAAATCAAGTATCTCTGTCTTCAGGCTGTCTCATCTGTTTTTTACAGAACTCCCCTTACTTTGATCATTCCTGTATTTTAGTGGCATATTCCAGAGTGATGTGAGGCGTAACTAGTTAAGCATAACTTACCAGTAATGACATTTTCTGCATTGAGTATGTATCCCCAAAGGAAGGTCTGTGCAGAGGCAGTTAGCTCAGGCCTTCTCTGATATAGTTTTTTCAAAGGTGACTGTACTTAGCTCTGGTTTAACTCTACTGATAATGAATAATGATAATGGAAATTCTATTATAGAAGGTATTTCTATAGTCACTGGTGCTTTTAGTATTATGTTGCACTTACCTGCTGAAAGCAGCATGAGGTGAGGAAAACTGTTGAAAGCATCACTGCTAGCAAAATCTTTGTTTACACTGGTTTATACTTTGGTTGATGTTGTTACTAAAGTTGGAAAGGGCCAGAAATCCAGACACTTTTATTAAGAAATTCCTGGCACTGTTCTTTATGCAATGTTTGTTTAGCTGCTTCTCCTCTACAAAGAAAGGAGGGCAGCAGCAAATCTGAGACTTTTTGAACTTCTGTTTTTCCACCTTCCAGAATGGTACTTCATGAAATATATTTTTGAGTTGAAAATTTCCCTTCTAGATAAGGAAAATACAGAGCGTGTTATTAGCAGCTGGGATGAGAACTGCAATGCAGTCAATACTGTCCCCTTTCTTTAGTAACTAAATACAGTTGAAATATTTGGAACAGTTCTTCTAGCTTGATTTTTTTTATTTGATCCATCAACCCCAAGTCTTACATGTGAAGCAGAGCAGAGTCATTTGCCTTTCTATGGCTGAGATTAAAATTCCCTGATTGATGGGCTTGCACTCTTTCTTCAATTTGCAGAGACGTTCACCGAGTCTCCGCTCTGAGTCTTCACTGGAACAGAGTTTGCGGATTACTGTTGGTAATGACCGGTATTGCATTGGCACACCAGAGCGAAGGAGGCTGCCTGATAGACTGGGCTCACCAATTGATAACCTGAGTGACAGGTATGGTCCTCTGCAGATGGGGGTTCAAGCATGTGAAACAGTAAGAACATGGGAATGGCTGTACTGGGTGAAACCAAACATCTAATTAGCGCAGTGGATGCCTAGGGAACAAGGGTAAGAGGGCAGGCATGTAGTGATGTTTCCCTGGAATACTCCCCCAGCCTCCAGCAAGTTGCGGTGCAGGGGATTCCTGAATAAAAATAGCTTCCTGTGTTCATAGTAACTCTAAATAGATATTTCTTCTCTGATTTTTGTCAACTGCTTATTAAACCCAGGTAAACTAAAAGTGCCCCGAGTATATTGTGGGAGGGAGCTGCTGCTTTTGACATTTCACAGCTTCAACCACCTTCTTCTATTTCTTACGAACCTGCCTAGTCCTGACTGAAAGGAAGGTTGTTTACAGATAGTATAAAGCTTCAACTTTCTAATTTATTGGGACGAATAATCTACTTTCTTGATTTTTGAGAATAGTCCAGAAGAAAGCTCTAGTGTAACTTGAAGAAAATTTATTATTTTGACTTCAAAAACTGCAGAAGACAAGTGAACATAGTTAGTTTCATACATGATAAGTGTTAGAATTCTTAGCATCCCTTGTCTGGAATTTGAGAGAAACATATTTAATGAAGAGATGTCTTTTATGTTAAAAATACTGCTGTGAACAGTGAAGTATAAATATTAGCAGATACTCTTTGGAAATCTTTGCCTTCTGTAGGACAACAGGTATAATCTGGTAAAAGAAGTAAAATCAGAAGACTTTGAGCAAATGGAACCATTTTGTTTGTCTTGAATTGTGAAGATGGCACAGTTTGTGACCCAGAACATACAATTGCAGTTTCAGGTCAGGGATAAGCATCCAGCAAAAAAAAAAAAAGGCACTATAACTTCAATTTTGATGCAATTTTACCCAACGGGTAAAAAAATAAAAAAAGGAAAACGAAGAGAAAGAGGGAAGTGAGCAGAATAAGTGAATTTCCTGTCTTTCTTAAGTGTAAGGTTAAGTTTCAGCAGGTGCAGAAAATCAAATGAGAGTTTGGGTTTCAGTACTGTCACTTTTATGCCTTTACCTCAGTTCTCCTGGGATCAGTGTTCGATTTATAAATCCGTTGTGCAATCTGCAGTGTTCTATATGAAATGAGTGCATATGCCCAGGGAGAATACAAAGGTTGAAAGGAGCAGGAAATGGTATTTAGGAGAACTGGCACTGCTCTTGCACATTAAGAACATGCAGGGCTGGGGGGTGGGTGGTGTGTGTGTATGTTTGTCCCATTGCTTCCTTTTCTCTCCAGGGAGGTTTTATATATAACCTGGTTTGTGGTTATGATGCATGGTTAGAAGTAATATCAGGAACAGTGGAGTTTGTTTTAACATTAGAGTGAAAATGATGAAGAACTTTCTCTCTGTTACAGGACCTGTAGATGTAAACAAATGGTCAGAATAGACTCCTGAGACGGGATAAAAATAACAGTTGAATCAGAATGAGAATAAGAGGAAGTGAGACCGTGTAGCCCTCAGTTTTTAAGTGGCTTCCCATATATTTGTAGTGGAGGCATGCAAGAACTCTATGTGATTTACTTTTTGGGGTTTGTTTCATCTAGTCTGTTTATGCTGGCTGCACTTGTCTGAGTGGTGCCCACTGTCCAGAACCTTAAAGTGTGTGACAACCAAGTGATCCCTTAGCTTTTCCTAAATCTTCCAGGTACTATTTCTGGCTTCCAAATTTCTTCACTGTTTAGCCATTTTGGCTGTTTTTAAAGGACACTTCGTATTTGGTTAAGAAAATTGTTTTTCATGGGGTTTTTTGGTCATGTATTGGTTTTCCCCTCTGAGAGGCTGCCCTGGTATCAGGACACTGACTTTACATCTATCACTGGGCTTTAAAGCAGCCCTTATTGTGAAGTCATCATTGGGTTTAATACTGGGCATGTCATGTTCTTGTTTGGCATGTGGTACATTCTCTTCTCATTAAAAAAATAAAAACAAATTAAAAATAATGTTTTCTGAAGATGTCTTTTCAAATTTTGGAGCACATAATTCTGAATTTAGTTATACTCAACTATTTTTCCTAAGTACTCAGAGATTTCAAGCAATCTCTTTTACGAATTATTCTCTGTAATTTGCAGGGCCTTGGGATGGTAAAGAGGTTCATTAACCTGTAAAGGAAATAAGATATCAAAGATGGAAATCAGGGATGCTTTTGGATTCTTCTGCAGCAGTGGATTTTCAGGATGCTCCCTGAGAGTTTCTCAGGGGGTGTGTGCATGTGCAGGTCCATCCTAAAACATCTGTAAGAACCTGCCCCAGGTTTCTAGAGCAGCTGGCCTCCTGCGCATGTCTAAGTAAGCATACTGAATGCTGCTGGCCTGTGGCTTTAAGGTCACCTAAGCAGCTTCAGTCTTCTGTTTCAACAGATTAGTATTTTTTTGTGTTTGTTTTGTCTTCTGAAATCTCGGTCTATCAAAGTGAAGAATATATCTTATCCCTCTCCCTGTCTTCCATCTCTCCCTACGTCAGTATTTTTATGACATTCTACTACTATCTGAGCTGGCATAAGCTATACAGAGCATCCCACCAATACTTTCATCTGAGATTAATCCAAAAAATTAGACCATATTGCTGCAGAAATGTGGTCTGTATTAAGCTGTGCTCTGAAATAGTGGTTTTTTTGGCATAATATCAAGAGCGACAGTTGGTTTGAGCATGAACAGCTCATCTGACTTCCTATTCAAAGGCTGTGTGTTAAGGTGGAGTCCTGTTGGTTGCTGTCAGACTTTTATTTCTGTTTCTGCCTATGTAAATATATATGCCAAAAAGTAATCTACCTTACACTAGTTGTAGTTCTCCGAGGCACTGTGTCTACGTAGTCTGTGGTCTGTTCTCCTTCTCTGAAACTGAAAATTCTAGTAATTAATGGGTTTTGTGTGGCGAACGAATTGGGATGGTCACAGTGGTGCCACCTTGTATTCTCTCTCAGGGATGCAACAGCCTGTAGTGGACACTGCTGGCTAAAGCCACCCAGAACAGTCAAAAGGAACATATCTCTGTTGGATTTTATTTACAGAAAACGTACTTCAAAGAATCACAGTTTCTATAAGGCAAGTAATCCCTTTCCTCACATCTGTATTTAACCTTCAGGTTTTAAATTTGCATCTTAGCTGTTCAAAGTGTATTTGGAACATCTTTCTAGTTGGAAATATAGTAGGTTTGCTGTTACTGTCTTTCCAAAGTATGATTAAATATTTTTTCTGCTTCATCACTGCAGTTAGAGCATTTGAATTGTAGGTGACACCTGGCAAGTATCTATGCAAATTATTTGCACCAAAATCAGCTGAAGTTGTATGGTGAAATACATCTGTTACTCCACCAGGTGTGTTCATGCAGCTTGTATAGGTCTAGCAGGCTCTCAGAAAAGGTGACACTGGGGATAGACATAACTTTATGTAGACTGTAAACATAATTTATGTATTAAATTTAATTCTAGCTAGTTTTTAGGTATTTTTGTGCTTTTGGAGGCGGCGGATGTCATAGTTTGCTGGAAACTGGAAAGATGCCATCTAATACTTGGGGCACTGGTGTATGCCATATGTGCCTTAAAAGATGTGTTGGACTGATAAAGCATCTAATAACATATGAAATGCTTTGAAATTACACAGGTTAGAGATAAAGTACAGTTTTGAGGTATGCCTATGTAAACTATGAAAATACTCAAGAAAAAGACCTTGTCTGTTTATGTCTGTTATTCTTTAGCCTGGCAACTTTAAAAACTGGGGTTGTAATTCATGTGCAAATATTTTTGAAGATGTAGTCTGGCATGGCTTGATTTGCCGTTCTCAGATCTACAGAAGTAGGAGGAGGTGATTTTTGAGGATTCAGGCAGTACATAGTTTATCTCAAGTTGATGTCTCAATCCCTCAGGAAAGACATTTCTCTAGGTTTTCTGTCCCATTGATTTCACTGAGGGAGCTCATTTTCTTACCATTCTTGGAGGATCTTGCTAGATTTTTGAAACACCTGTGAGTAAAACCAGCAGCTTGTAATTTTAAAGTGGTGTGGTTTGTTTCTGTCAGATCTAAAGAACAGTCCCAGAAAAGTTCTTAGGGATGGGGAAAAAGGGCTTAGTTAAAATAGTACTCCTAATTGGAGGTCTGTGCAGGAACCAGTCCAAAAGAAGATACTCTAAGAGATGTAGCAAGTTATTCTGGTGGTGTGCCAGTTGCATGTCTACTGTGTATAATAATTCAGCGGCTGACACAAAAGAATGATACTGTTATGTTTACTATTCCTGGTTCATAGATATGAAAAAATGTGCTGCTTTTTGGGTATAGCAGTTAATGTGACAGTCCTGTCTACAGATCTGTTGCACCAGAAAACGTTGCTAGGATTTGTGGTCCTTGTCCACAGCTAAAGATAAAAAGAGGATCTAGCTGCTTTGCCAGTTTGAAACTGAATTATGCCTTGAATAATTCATATGAAATGTGACCTTGGCGTTTTGCTGGGAGAGGTGAGGAAAGGGATTGTGGTCTGAAATATGATAGTAAAGTTTTTTTTTAAATGTGTAGTCTTTCACCTTCACAGAAATAAAGCCATCCTATCAATTTTTCAATGCTCTCCTTCTGCAGTATGAGTCGAAATGTTCATGTCATTGTGTTTGCAGGTGACTTCCTAGGAGGGATGTATAGTATCATTAAAAATAAGTCTCCTTCTCTCCTCTGCCCTTTAAATACATAAAATGTTGCTTCTGTTTAGTGATGGTGGTGTTATTCTGAAACTGATGCAGTTTCTTACTCTTGAGTAGGAATAAGACTTAGTTTACTCTGACTCAAGTACTTAATGTTTATTCTACGCTTCTCTTACACAGGGATGATATGGCTGATGGTCCAATATTCACTAGAGGCCTCTCATGTCCTCGAGGCCTTGAGAGATACCCATCGCATGAAGAGCAACCTTCAAGTCCCTTCATCATGAGACATGATGAAGACTACCGCAATCGAGATGTTTTTCTCCATCGTTCAGATTATAGTCCGCATTATGGTCGTCGAGAAGAGCTGCCGCGTGGATCTGATAGAGATGGTGATAAACTCAGGAAATCCTCCTACCCGTTGAGGCCAGAAGAGAGGGGACGAGAAATAAAGCGTCCACGGTATGAAAAGGATGAGAAGATGCATGGTGTGAGTGGAGAGCATCAGGGTTTCTCATCAGGAACACGAAACTATCGTAGGCGAAGCCGCAGCCGCAGTAGAAGCCCAAGCCCATCGTACCTGAATGAAGAATTCCGAGAGCTTGATCGTGCAAGACGGAAAAGAGAAGAAGAAGAGCGTAGTAGAAACTTGAATCATGATATTTCAGGCAGTGGTTATGTGATCCCTGGCTTGACAAATACACTACAGACTTCTGAGCCTCGGTATACATACAGGCCTGAGGAAATCCCATCCATGCCAAAAAAATCTATTTTGAAGAAACGAGTGGAGATGGAAGTAGAGTCTCCTGTTCAGGTTTGCTCTCTGTCTGTCTGTCTGTATGTTTCTACTTTACAAAACAGTCACTTTATGATACAGAATGTTAGTTGGATTTCTGAAATAGAAACCCCAAATCTTTGTTTTCCTGTCTTCAGGAGAACAGGTATCTTTTTGCAGGCCCATACAAGTTAGGATTGCATTAGAAACTTTAAACAGTGAAAGCATTTAACCAAGAATCATGTATATATAAAATCTGAGACAGAATAAAATGCCCTTGTTGAAATTCAGTCCAGGATGCTGATATCTGGGCCAGCTTTTATAGAGAAGCTGAGTCTTTTTGTACCACAGGCAATCAGGATGCTGATCAAAGCTTTCCACCTGTTACAGTCCCTCTTTCTTGTTTGTTTATTACAGACTTAGAGAATTGGCTAATGCATCCTCAGTATCTCTGGCTGAGAACATCTTTGAGTTTCCTTATTTTTATCCCGTTTGGACTGTAGGCTGGGATCAACCCTATTTAATTTGTACCCAAGCTATATCAATTGAGTCACAAAATGAGAGCAATGGAAAGAGATGCAGTTGCAGCCACTGTGTTAAATTGACTTTTCTTATGATTTACCATATCACTTTTGACCTGCCTGTTGTACTGATCAGTGTTGGTTTGGCAATGACATGTTTATCTCAGGAGGTGCTCCAATACTGAGGATCCCATTCTATACCTATTATTGGAAATGCTATTTAACATGGCATTAATTATGCGTATGTGAGGAAGTGACTGGGAATAACCCCAGTGCAGTTGCTTTACCTGTCTTAAGGTGTTGAAATCCTATTTGTCTGTGATTAAACTCAAAGTGCAGCCAAAATTATGTTATGGGGTTTCAATTTAAAAGTTTCAGTTCTTATGCTTGTAAAAAAATAATGAAATAAAATTATGATTTTGTGTGTTCTCTGAGATAAGCATTCATTGCTGGACATGACGTTTCAGAATCGTTAGGCAACTTCTTTTGTAATCTTGTTTGTTCTCTTTAAACTGTATATTGTCTTCTCTAACTCTTCAGCCCTGAACTCGATAAATTAGTATGTTCCTTTGTTCTGTGAGATGCACGGTCACCTCAGAAGGTGCTATATTAAATAGTAATTTCTCTCTCTTTCAGCCTGAAGGCTTTTCAAGCAGTCTGGCTCCCGGCAAGGATCTTCCTCTTCTTTCTAGTCATTCGTCTTTGTCCCAGAGCAATGACACTGCTCCTTTTGCCTCTGAAGTGGAGAACTTTCTCAAAGGGTTTAATAAAGACTCTGTTGTAGAGTCTGCAAACAAGGACTTGCATGACGGTTTATATGAGTGGAGTCCCCTTTCTGGGACTCCCAAAGATTCTTTCACTTTTGAAGAGAAGTTTGGAAGCTTCTTAAGTCACAAGGAAAAGGTAGAACCCAAGTCAGAGCCTACTGATCGCCCTACTGACTTCCTGCTGCCTCATGAAAGGGCCAGTCAGGATGGCAGTGGTTTCTCCCGAATTCTGGGCATGATGGCTGATTCTGTAAGTGCTCAGGAGAAGAGGAGGCGTAGTTTTCCTGACATTGAGGATGAAGAGAAATTTCTTTATGGTGATGAGGATGAGGACACCAAAACTGAATCTCTGCCCGTTCAGAAGCCTACAGTGAGTTGTGGCAATGAGATAATAAACCAGAAAGTGAGCCCACCTCCTTCTCCTGCTCCGCCTGTCAAGCTGGATCCTTTAGAAGAGCCTAATGCTGAGTATGCAAAGATCCATGACTTACTCAAAACCATTGGACTTGACATTGGTGTTGCTGAAATTGGAAAACTGGCTGTTCGTACCCAGGAACGCCTTCATGGCAAAAAGCTGGCATCTCGTTCTCCTGATCGTCGCTCTTCAGATTCTCGCAGACTGGACCCTTGGGACTTGCGTCGCAGCCGAAGTGACACTCGTTCTCCTGAGTCAGGCCAGCAGCGCTCAGCATCACCTCCAGTCTCTTTCCAGCAGTCTAAAGATGCATGCTCTCTTCAGAAGTCAGAATATATTAAGAACAAGCCGGTGGGACAGGATATACCTCCATGTGCACCAGAACAGTCTCTTCCTCCTGTCCCTCTCATACCCTCAGTTCCACCAGCTCCTGCTGGTTTGCCGCCTACACCCACTTCTGTTTCTCAATATCAAATTCCCAACTATTCCCAGTTCACTCCCACTCAAATGCCCCAAAACTATCCACCTCCCACAATGGCTCCTCCAGGATATGATGCATATGGGC
Organism: Strigops habroptila; assembly: GCF_004027225.2. Taxonomy (NCBI): domain Eukaryota; kingdom Metazoa; phylum Chordata; class Aves; order Psittaciformes; family Psittacidae; genus Strigops; species Strigops habroptila. The sequence goes on along the minus strand of NC_046359.1, from coordinate 23,559,907 downwards.
ACTATATGGCGTATGCAGCCCCTGGCTGGACCATGTACCCCCCTGCCCAGCAGCCTAATCCTACACTGCCAGAAGCTCATGGTCTTCTTACTATGGCTATGTCAGCGAACCCCACGCGTCCCAATCTCCGAGTGATTGAGACAGTCTCTATGGGAAAGGATGTCCCCGATTTAAAACGAGATGGTTCAGTGCTCGTTCATGTCCCTACCACTCCTGCTCATTCCAAAGTGCCCCTTCGTCTGTCTTCACACCCTCTCAAAAATAACACAGAAAAGATGTCAGATGAGAAAAACCGGGCAGCTCAAAAGCAGAAGGTATGTTACCTATTATTATACAGCAAAATAATGTTGATGGCAGGAGTAGAAGCTTTTCCTCTTCAGGTGCACCTTTTTTTTCCTTGAGTGGCTCCAGTTTAAAAACAGTTGGACTAAATTTCCTTTTGTTAAAGTTTTCTGTGCATTTGTCTCTATTACTCTGTGTCAATTAAAAAAAAAAAAAAAAGTTTAAATTCCCCTAAAGTTGGTCATCCATAGGTTATGGCTGAACAGATAAAATCAAGCACAAAGTTTAAGTTCTTGGGGCCAGCCAGAATCTTACAGAAGAAGAACACATGGTGGCTACAGTTTAGCTTTATTGTGCTGAGCTTAAGGTATTGAAACACCTGAAGATATCTAGATACATAAATACATGAAGAGACAGTATAAAGAAGATGGAGCTGGGCTGCTTTTGGTGGTGGTGTCTAGTGGAAGGACAAGAGACGGTGCGCACAAACTGAAGCACAGGAGGTTCCATCTGAACATGGTACAATAATACCATGGTTACACCTATATTAGACATTCTTAAATATATACTAAAGAATTTTTTCATTCACATGTAATTTTCCTTCTACATTTGTATTAATCATCTCTTACAAGAATCACAAAATCAGAAGAACTTAAGGGAAACTATTCTTTACTTGGTGCATCTTTACACCTGTTTAGGTTATGGGTTAGGTTAGGTTAGGTTAATGTTTTCCTCTTCTAGTTACCTTAATTTGTATGGTGATTAGAGACTAGTGGGGAAGAATATATTTTAAAATAGGAAACTGGGGGTATATAATTGTCAAAGGACTGGAAGAGCCCTGAAGGTTTTTCAGGTTTTCAAACTGGTTTCCGCTCAGTCGTCACTGTTAAAATAAGACCATATAATGGTTTGGGTTGGAAGGGACCTCTAAAGATCATCCAGTTCCAACCCCCTGCCATGGGCAGGGCCACCTTCCACTAGACCAAGTTGCTCCAAGCCCCGTCCAACCTTGAACACTGCCAGGGATGGGGCAGCCACAGCTTCTCTGGGCAACCTGTGCCAGTGTCTCACCACCCTCATTGTAAAAAATATCTTCTTAGGTCCAAAATAAATCTACCCTCATTTAGTTTAAAACTGTTGTCCCTTGTCCTGTCACTACAGGCCTTTGTAAAAAGTCTCTCTCCATCTTTCTTGTAAGCCCCCTTTAGATGTTGAAAGGCCACAATAAGGTCTCCCCAGAGTCTTCTTTTGTCCAGGATGAGCAATCTGAACTCTCTCAGCCTTTCTTCATAGGAGAGGTTTCCCAGCCCTCGAATAATTTTCATGGCCCCAGCAGGTCCATGTCTTTCTTGTGCTAGGGGCTACAGAGCTGAGCACAGTACTCCCGGTAGGGTCTCAGGAAAACAGAGTAGAGGGGAAGAATCACCTCCCTTGACCTGCTGGCTATGTCTTTTGTGCAGCCCAGGATAACAGTTTGCTTTTTGAGCTGCAAGCACACATTGCCAGTCATATCTAATTTTTCATCTACATATGCATATCTGCATTAGAGAGATTCTTTCAGTGTAGCTGTGCTAATGATATATTGTGACTGTAGCTCTGCTAGTAGAAGAACAGCACATGACAGAGGCTGGAAGCTTTTTGCCTACTCAGTGATTATATCACACTCCTGAAAATCAGTCCATGGAAGGATGGACAACTGAATCCAAGAGAGGCTCAAAAGAAGTCACTTTAAATTTTTGGTCTGAGATCACCTCTCTGCTTTTGTTTGAAGTGACTTAAAGAAGGGTGCTTACACAAAGTGCAACACCAGCAGATACGTGAGCTTTCACTGCTCAACAGCTGTGTTGGTAGAACTCCTTCTGGGGCTTATTCTGGGCAAGATCTATGGATCCTGCCCACGTCTACGTTGCCATAGTCGTAGTAATTCTCCAGGAGAGACAAGGCGTTGGGTCAGTTGTTGTTCGTTCAAGGAAGGAGTCAGTAGTAAGCTTGGAGAGTATTATGAAGGTAAAAAAAAATGGCACTTGTTTCTTGAAAAATGAAGCCAAGAAGGAAATTAAAAGAACTTTTCAGGTTTAATTTTAGCATAAGAATCAATGAAAACCAGTGAAAAGCAGATTTCTGAGCTCCTCATGCAAGAGTTTACCTTCCTGAGCAAGAAGCAAACATAATCCAGGTGTTTCATTTCAGACAGTTAAGCCTGCAAAATATGAAATTCGGTGATACAGTTATGGTCAGATTGAAGCAGAAACCTAAATAATAGCTAAAATCAGCCGAAGTCAAAGCAGGAGGCAGGGCGAAGGGCTGTGAGGTCTTTCGTCACTGATGGAACATGCTAGCTGCAGAAATACCGTGTGAGCTTTGGAGAGCCATTTAGCATGATCTTGCTTGCCCCTGTAGAATATAGTCAGCTGAGCCTAAGAGCCTTGGAAAATGGTGCAATAAAAAAGCTGTTTCAGGGAATACACTGCCCAAAAAAAATCACCTTCATATAGGGTTGAAGCGTGAGCACATGATATAGTTACCTGAAGATGCAGAGGAAGAGGTGCATTTGTTGTGTTAGAATACTCAAAAACATTTCAAGAGTAGTAAGCAGGGTTCTGTGACTGGCAAACTGAGGTCCTGCTGTCATTCTTTCAAGACTGATTAACTTGTGTTGGAAAGAGAAAAAAATCCAGTCTGCTTCCAATCTGTTTAGGTGATAGAAGAGAGGGAAAAACTGAAGAATGAACGAGAAGCACGGCAGAAGAAGCTTTACTATCTCAAGACTGAATTGGACAGGCTTCGTAAACAGCAAGGTACAGTGCACACACCACACACCTCTCTCCACTTTTTTTTTCGCACTGGGGTGTATCACAAGTCCTAGTACCTGCTAGGAGATGTGAAGACCAAAATAAGAATAGGCTATAGCTTAGAACTAATATTTTCATACTCTGGGCAATGCAGAACTCTTGAGGAAACAGTGAGCTAATTACTATATTAAAATTATTTATGTCAAAATTGGGCTGTTACACTGAAGCAAGCAGTTGCTCTTGCATCTTCTTTGGCAGCTTGACAAGTTAAATGAATTGCACTTTGTGCATTTTAGTGCTTGTTTAGAAGAAGTGGGAAATGGTAACTGAAGACATGTCATTATGCCTTTCAATTTTTCGTTAATCTTACTTGGAGAAGGAAAAGTCTTCTCTAGACAGAACTAAATTTTTATTTTTAAAACTTTTGTTTGGTCCAAGCAAATACTAATTTCCGTCACCTTTGGCGAGTGATACTTTCAGGTTAGAATGTAGGATTAACTTTAGCTTGTTTGGTCACACAGGGAAATAGTGATAATTAAACTGATTCTCTCTCTTGAGGATTATGATGCCTCTGTTAGAGTTGTATAACAAGGCAGGTATGGTAATGCTGTACTTGAGAGTCAGTTCCATCTTTACAACTTCCTAGTCAAGATTTAGCTGTAATATTTTATATTAGTATTTTACTTGTCACTGAAATAGTTACACAGATCTTTTCGTGTTGCATTTCCAACTCTTCTACTTCCTTGATTGGCTCAGGAGAGATGTTGAGGAAAAAACGTCGTGAGAAGGATGGACACAAAGACCCCTTGTTGGTTGAGGTGAACAGACTACAAGAGAATATTATGAAGGAGATTTCAGAGCTGCATAAAGAATCTGATGCAGCTGACAAGAAGCAGTCCGAGCTCGACAAAGTAGCACAAATCCTGGGGATTAACATTTTTGAAAAACCCCGGAAACCATCTGTGGAAACCAAAGATTCCTCCGAGAAGAACAGCAAGTCAGAAAATGCAAAAAGTCTAGAAAAAACATCTTCCTCCAACAAGGTAAAATCTTCTGGCTTGTGTGCTGATGATTTTCCCACTAAGAGAAGAGGGCACTGGGGAGATAGCTGCTCCCAGACATTTACTAGGGGATCATTTGATGTCATTTGTTTATCACATGTCATATGCTGGTTTTGATGGTGCATGCAGGTGAGAGTCAATGTATCAGTGTTTATAATTTCCCTCAGGGTTTGTGCAGTTCAGTACCACTTACTGGTTCTGATCTTGGTTTTGCTGAGGTGTTGGTTGGATTGAACAGTAGCATGAGTGTTTCTAGCTGTTCAGTCTCAATGCCATACCAGGAGGACAGGTGTTTTTTCTCTACAACATTGCTGAAACGGCTTGTCAAGGAGGAATATTTGTAGCAGCAAAGCTCTCCGCAAATTCGGAGCATGTTGGTCTTCTCACTAGGTGATGATATTAACAAATCAGCTTAACATGATTATTATATACATGCTATGTCTTCTGTCTTAAGAAATGTCACTATGCATCATTATGGTCTCTCTGACATGATCTATGAGTGCTGGATATATCAAAACAGGCTTATCACATTCCAGAAGATAGTTTTTACTTTGGAAGTAGTGTATGACAGTAACATCTGAAAGGTTATGCCTGTATTCAGGACATTGATTATCATGCTTTTCAGATATTTATTCAAATATATAACAGAAATAGCTGATGGGAGATGGTAAATGCTTTTTGTCTAGGCCTTACTGTATATTTTTTACAGAGAGGAAAATCTGTGTATCCTGGTCTTTTCTTTATGCTTCATCCTGGTCTGATTCAGAGAACTCATTAGATGTCTTTCATTTTAAGGCTTGCTTTTGTATTTTGTTTTTGTTGTTTCTTGAAACATCACTGAAGTTTAGTATTCACTTACTTTTACAAATCATTTGCTTCAGTCACCACACTGTAAAGCTAAAGTAGACAGCAATGTCTGTTAAATCCTAAATTGCATTAAGTTATATTGCTTTCTTTTGTTGAAATATGGCATGTGTGAATGTATTTTTAATTATTTTAACTTTCATTGTTTGTATTGTCCAAACCCATAATGACTTGATCCCCTTTTCATAGTTCCTTATTTTAACATGGAAAATACTGAGTTCTGGCCAGGAACGTTTAATAATTTCAGATATCTCTAGGCACATAGGACACTGCCTTTAGTGTCTAAGATTCACCTCGTAATTCTGATTGTTAGCTTTTTTTAATGAAAAGAAATATGGTGCAGGCCTTTTGACACTGAGATCAGTTGGCTCAGCCAAAACTCATGGCGTAAATGTATGCCTTTCTGCTTATTTGCAAGCTGCCTTGTGGTCCCTTGCTGCTGAACCTGTGTCTGTGTGTTGTAGTCACATAGTGCAGAGGTGAGCCTTGGACTAAACAGACAGATCATCCCTTCTGGGCTCTAAACAGCAGAAAATATCAAAGGCATCTTTGAGCTGGAGTTAAGCACAAACTGGGTTTAAAAGTTGACTGTCACCTATCTATATGAGAAACATTGCCCTTTTAAAGTTCTGATGGACATAGTATTCTTATAGGGTATATTGGGTGGGTATATGTCTGTAAGTAACATAAACAATGACACTTGTTAGACATCATGAACATCCTTCCATGCACTTCCTGCAGATCATAAGTTGATCCTCTCATTGTTTAAAAATGTGTCAGCTTCCCTATGTTCTTGCACACACAGTTTCTGCAAATATTCACTGGGTCACTTCATAGTTTGCTACCAAGATTGTATTGGGATATGGGTATCTATGGGGTACATAGTGGCCTGGGTGTCTCTTCATTATTTGATTTACACTGTATGTTGTGTGGGGTGGTTTTAATAGCAGAGAATCTATTTGTGTTTATCTAAGGGAATTTCAAGTACAGCAGATGTTACTTAAGAATTTTGAATCTGCTTAAGTAAACTCGTTCAACATGGATAGTGAATAACTTGGAAATCATGCAACCAACTCAGGTCTGCTAAGTTAACATGCAGATTAGAAATAATATAATGGGCTTTCAGCCGTTGAAAATGTAACTCAAACCTCAAACTACATCTAGTGCTATTGTAATAAAAATTAGCAGGGCTCATTCATCAGGGATTATTTGTTTTGCTATTCTGCAGTGTTAGTTTAGTATTAATTTTGGGTAGAGTCCTGAAATGTTTGTGTATCACTATATGGCGTCTTTCTGTACAAATTAATGTAAGTGCAAATATCACGTGCTTAAATTGCAAGATGCTTCACCTTACATACTTGGGTAATTAACAAAACACCATCTTTCTATTATTGCTAAGAAACAAGTCTTCTGAAGAATTCAGGAACTCTCAAATAATCTGATAAAAGTACTTCTAGTCAACCAATTCTTACTTCTTTTCTTTATTTTGCTTTCATCCAAACTACTTTTACTGTAACTTCTGAATGCTTCTGGGGGAACCATTTTAGGTTTTCTGAGCACTGTTTGGCTAGTATTGTAAATTGGAATTATTCAAATCTTTATGTGAAACCCACGAAGTGGGAAGGGTGCATGCCATAGGGAATTTGTTCCTTTGGTTCCTTGATTACCTACAACCATCCAGCCGTTACATCTGGGAGCCTTATTGGAAGTTCTTCACTGCGGCCATGCAGCATCTTAGTCGGCAGTACCAGCTCTCTGAAACAGAGGAATTAGCCTGGGCCCTGAAAAGCAGGTGATACATATTTTTATTTTTGGTGTGTGTGGCTTCTGCTGGAGGCAGGTTCTGAGTTCTAGAGCATTATGTCTGCCCTGCCTTGTCTTAGAGAAGTATTTCCTTTTGTTCAATTTAGGAATCAAAAACTACTAATGAAAAATCCAGAGGTAGAAGCCCGAAGCCAGCAGAATCCTCTTCACAGTCCTCCAAACATCCTTTCCAGTTGGCCAATATTTATGAATATTATGATGCAGGGAACCACTGGTGCAAAGACTGCAATACCATCTGCGGAACCATGTTTGACTTTTTCACACACATGCATAATAAGAAACACAGACAGGTATGTTGCAGGCTTCCTTCACTAAGTGCATTTCATATTGCTATAAATATTAACACTAAAACATACATCACAGAACTACATTTTACAAGCGAATCTAAAGTAATAAATAAACCCAAGAATTTGCTTATCAAATCCTTCTTTCCCTAATGCTAGATTTAGCAGTTTGTACAACTACTGGTGCATTCCAACTAGTGTAAATGGGGCCTGTGTCCAGTTTGCTCAGGAACTAGTGTTTGATATTTGTGTTCCTTATGTTTACTTGTTCTTTGCTATAATTTACCCTTTTCACAGGTTATTTTCTCATTATAAATTGCAAAAATGGGAGGGGAAAGAGAGGAAAACATAGTTCCTGTAAATATTTGCACGTTGATTTTAATGTTCAGTGTTCTGAAAGGATGTTAAAAAGGAAAAAGACAAGTATACTTGCCTTGCTAGTGTAATATATGAGCCTGTATACCTCTGTCACTGTGCAAATAGACCCTGGATCCTTACAACAGACCTTGGGCTTCGAAGACCCAGAGTGAGACCAAACAAGACTCCATAAAACGCATCGATAAGATAACTGTTCCTGCCAAAGGTATGTTAATTTTTTGTAACTTGTGCATCATCTCCCTTTACCCTCCAGCAGGTTCCAGTTGCTCAGAGAAAGGAATTTCAAAACTCTACTTGTTATAGGAGCACATATAAATACTGTATTATTAGGTAAAAGGCAAATTATTTAATTTCCTGGTTGTTCTTGTGCAAAAGATCATACAGCAAAAGTGTAGGAAAATACAGCATGTTTCCTTCTCTTCTTTTTAGAGTTTAGTTTTTTGGTTTGAATGCCAGGTGACTTTTTCTTTCTCCAGTGTAGTTCTGAAGTGATTTTTGCCAACATGCTAGAATTCAGAACATGACCACAAGAGCTTGCTGTATTTAGGCACATCTTGTGCAGTAGTCCACACAGTCTTGCAACAGACTTTTCCATTCAACACATTTTTAGTACAGTTCTCCCTGAAAAATCACTGATGAGTGCCTGGTAGAATGTGGATACAGAGAATCTGAGAAAGCCATGTGGAGGGGGTTGTAAGTGATTTGAAAACTTATATAAAATCTGAATGTCTAGATAGGCCTGCCAGTGATCAATCTCAGTTTATTAATCTGTTACATACTTCTAGTAGTGCCTGGTAAAGAAGAATCTGCAGTGTGTAGATGACTGCAGCTGGTTCGGTAGGCATAGGGATGAAGCCTTGCTGAACTTCAGTGAAAATATTTGTATTCTTTTTATAAATTAGGTTTAAACAGGTGTATAGTATTTGAACAGACTACACCACAAAGATGGAAAATAGATGAAGACTGTAGGAAATGTTAACCTACTCGAATAGGGGATAGCTGTAATAGGTTGGATAGCTCCGAAATAATTTTTTGAATCATAGTAATCTATAGTAATTCTTCACTTTATGTGTTTGCTCCTGGCAGTGGTGTTTCCCATACCGTAAGCATAAGAAGAGCAGCATTAATTTTTCCAAAAGGAACATTGCTGGAGGTTTTGCTCTTATTCTTTGATACGTTTATCCGGCTTTGTTAAGAGCTTGGCATTTGTTAAGTTTTGTTTCTCTGATCATTTTCTTTGGCCTTTCAGGCTCTGAGTTTCTGATTCCTATCACTGGATATTATTGCCAGCTCTGTCATGAATTTTTTGGAGATCAGATCTCAGCAGAGCAGCATGTGAAAAGTCATCCCCACAATGAGAAATACAAGGTCGGTAGCTGGTGTACCAGGAGTGTAGCTTCTCATGCTAGCTTCTACTTCTTCTGTCTTCCTTTACTGAAGAATGGCACTTGATTCCTTGGAGTATACGTATGTCTTCAGTACATTCTACTGAACTAAATAAGCAGAACTTCCCACTACATAGAGGCTAATCTTTCATCTGCATGAAGCTGAAATGGTGTTTAAGTCCCAGTGTTGATTTTCAAATTCTTCTGTAAAATAACAGCACTGCTGCCACTCAATTCACATTAAATTACAGAATGTGGAGTTTGTAGCATCTCAGTTTCCTGGTAGGAGGAAGTTCTCTACTGTCATAGTGTTGAGATGGCACTTAATGAACAAGTCAAAACTGTTACAGAGCTGAAATTATTTATTTATTTTTCATTGAAACAGTGGCTAAAATTGTGTCATTTATTTCCACAGAAATACATAGATGAAAACCCACTCTATGAAGAGAGGAGAAATCTAGACCGTCAGGCTGGATTGGCTGTAGTTCTGGAAACAGAGCGCAGGCGGCAGAATGAGCTGAAACGGAAACTAGTCGAGAAACAGAAAGAGGAGAAGGACGAGAAGAAACCAAAAATAATAAAGAAAGAGGAAACGAAGGGTATCCCAGAGCTTGGAGAAGGGACTAGTGAAACTCAAGGTAAAATAGATTCTTCTGGGCGAAAAATGGGTATCAAGCTTAAGCTGAAGAAGGAAGAGAAGAAGGAGGAGAAAAAAGAAGAAAAGAAAGAGGAATCTAAAAAGGAATCACCAAGCCAGACTTCCTTTGGGAAATTCAGCTGGAAAAAGACTGAGAGAGACGATAAAACCCCAGCAGGAGCTATTCCAAAGGAGGAGAGTACAGAAGGAAACAAAGAGGAGAACAAGTGTCAGTCTGCAAAACCCCATGTGAAGCCCATTGAAATCAAGCTGTCTGGTAAAACTGTCATTCCACACACTAGCCCGTGGACACCAGTTGTTGTCACATCAACACCAGCAAAAATTCTACCCAATCTACCAGTCCCCACCATGATTTTCAGGAAGTCTACTACTGCAACAGTTAGCAAACCAGCACCTTTGAATACCTTTTTATCCATAAAATCCTCTGGAGCTACCACCAAACCACTGCCTGTGGTAAAAGAAACTAATGCAGACCTTCTGCTTCCCCCAGATATCATCTCAAAAGCTTTTGGAGGAGAAGAAGTAATTTTAAAAGGGGCAGAGGAGGATTTGAAGGCAGCAGAGAAAAGTGAATCTTCTCAGACTTCGGATATACCACCTCCACCCCCTCCTCCAATAGCAGTCCAGCAGACAGCTGTCATCCCCGCAGATGAAGTAGCTCCAGGTGTGTCTGAAAGTGAACAGACAATGCTGGCAATGCCTGTGAGACCCCCTCCACCACCACCTTCAACTGCTTTCAGTGAACAGGCAAAAAAGGTAGAGAAACGAAACTCTTGCTTGGCCACAGCCAATGCTAAAGATCTCTATGATATTTTTTACAGTAGTGGTGGAAAGAGTTCGGCTGACAGCAAGCCTGCCAGTTCTGCACTTCCAAATGGAGAAAACGGTAACCTAACAAAACCTGCAGATATATCTGCAAACCCTAAAACAAATAATAGCTCATCCTCCTCAAAAGAGGATTCTCAGAATGTGGCTACTGAAGTTAGCCAAGTCCACTCAACTGATAAAAGCTCAGAACTGGGGAAAACTGATATTCAGGAGACCTTAATACTTCATAATGACATGAGCCCTGACATTGAAAATGGTATTCAGAAAGATGTAGGCCAAAAATTTCAGACTCTTCTTTCAACAGATGTTCGGAACAAATTGAGAGAAGATTCCTCACATTGTAATAATCAAGTAACAGGGCACTGGGTTCTCAGTGAGAATCAGGCTGAAATGAACAAGAAAACACTTCAGCCTCAGCTATCAGAAATGTCAGTCACAGAATGGCCAGAAACAAAAACTGCTTCTGGTTTCCAGATACCTGCAGAAATGGGACTTGTGGATATTAGAGGTAGAGAGCAGGTAGGCAGTCAGGTATTCTGTGATCTGCAGAAAACAGAGGTCCAAGAGAAGGTTGGACAGGAAGATGCAAATAAAACTGCAGTTACTGACACAAATGTTCCTGGTACATTGGAGAAGGATATAGAGATGAAAGACTGGGAAGTAAAAGAGGTAAAGCCTGAGCTTAGCTTACACCCAAAGACTTTGTTACCTGAAACACAGAATAAAATTCAGAATTTGGGAAACTCCCATTTAGTAGAGGAAAAATTAAGTGATAACTGTAGAACTCACTCAGAAACTGATAGTCCAGGCTTGCTCTGTAATTCTCAAAACACTTCTTCAAAAGAAAAAGCTTTAGTAGCAGTAATGGCAGGGCAGAATTCTATTGATGCCTCCTTAAAAGATGTAAAACTGAAAAATATAGCTTTGGAAGTATCTCATTCAGGAGCCTTTGGCAAAGCTCCCCGATTTTCAGAAACCCAAAGTAAGATTTCAGAACTGACAAGAAGTTCTGGTGAATGGGACACTTCCAGAACTAGTAATGGAGAACAGGTCATCACAACCTGTTCTTGTTCTGAAAGCAGTTGGGATCTATCAGGTTCTCCGAATGTAGAAGTAAAAACTAGTTCTAATGAAATTAGTGCTTCAGAATTGACAGAGGCACAGCCAGACACATGTCTCACCAACACAGAAACTAGAAGCAGCATATCAGAAGCTCAAGAAAATGTTCAACCTGAACCTTCAGGCCATGCAGTGTTAGATAACCAAACCCAAAGGCAGGAAGTTACATGGTTAGTCAACACCAGCTCTGCAAATATTGTTGAACTCAGATCCAGTGTAGAATTAGTAGTTGAAGTTGAAAAAAAATCATTAGGACACACTGGATCTGAGGCAACATTAGATAATGTATTTATCAAAAGAGGTTCAAAAAAAGTAGAGATTGGAGGCTTTTCTAGGGCTCACTCTGATCTTGTTCAAGAGTCAGTAGTTGCTTTATCAGCAGATTTCCATCGGGAGCATCTTTCAGAAGAAGCTGTCCGCGCCCCAGAAACAAAGCATGAGGTTGTAAGAACCTCAGCAGCCAATGACTTTCATCTGAATTCCAGTCACTCAGGATTGAACACTGAGCAATCTGAAAGTCTCTCTGCAGATGTTCATGTGGATAGCAAGAAAGTTTCTTTGACATCAGATGATGTGAAAAACAATGAGTTTCCCTCCCAGAAAGCAGAGCTTGAGCTCAGAAGCGCTGATTTCAGTTTGGGAGATACTAAGGTAAAACATGAATGCTTCAGCATCCTTACAACAGGACTTTTAAATGAGAATATCAGAGAAGTCTCAAAACTAGAAACTATTACATCCATTAGGCTGGAGTCCAGTAAACTTAAGAAGCTAGGCAATGAAAAAACAGTGGGTGAAACAGAGATTACTGATTTTGCTACACTGAGTTCTGCTAGTCGGGAAGATGAATTTTGCACACGGATTTCTGAAACAGTTATGCCGCAGCTTGGATTGCAGTCCTCAAATAGTGACACTACAGAAGTGGTCATGCCAGTTCTAGAAATGCAGGGCATTTCTCCCACATCTGAGATCCTTCCACAAGTGGAGGAGAGCAAAGGTGGTGCTGTCGAGATGCCGTCACTGAGTTGTGACGGGGGCAGCGCAGAAAGTCAGGCTTCTGGGTGCATGGAAACTTTCCTTCCTGGGCTCAGAGAAACACATGGGAAGGAGGGTGGCTCAGGAGGCAAGGGAGCATGCACCATCCTGAGCAAGAAGACTGAGCAAACAGAAACTGCTGACAGTAGTTTGGAAGCTACAACAAAGTCAGGAGTCACTGAAAGCTTAGCTGAAAGCTTAGCAGAAAGCCCAGTGGGTTGAAGTGAACCCAGCCAGTCCCAATATTTGAGGAGCCAGAGCTGGGATTATGTATATGTTTTTCGTTTGGTTTTTTTTTTTTTTTTTTTTTTGTTCCAGTTGAGGGGTTTGGGTGTATTTTGCATCCTGTGGTAGGACTTGACTAAATGGAAACGTACATTATCGGAAACCAGACACATACTTTATTCTGTACATAATTAATTGTGTAAAATGTTTTTTCATGTGAATTTTTTTGCCAGTTTCTTTTCTACACTCTGCTATTAAAATGGAATCTGTCGTTTATAATGCGTGCGTCTTTGTTGTTTATTTTGGGGGCTTTTATTCTTTGACCATTTTTGGATGATTTCCAGCTCACCCTGTTTGTGTCAATAGCACTGAGTAGCCCAGCCACTGGGACAAGCTCAAGAACAGCAATTTAGAACTTGAGGAAATGGAGACTTGCAGAAGAGCTAAAACTGAAAATTTCTTTAAGCTGTAATGCATGGTTTTGTTTACTTTCATTGTTTGAAATGCAAGAATGTGATTAGAGTTGGTTTTGTTTGTTTGTTTATCTGTCTCTGTGATTTGTAATTACTGTCGTATTACATCTGTACTTAAGCTGCTTCATTGTATAGTATAAGCACATGTATGGATGCCACAGCACTAAAGCGAGGGGAGAAAATCTGTCCGACTGGCTTTTGGAGAAGAAGACTAATCGGTAAGGCTCTGTGGCCTGACACCTGGACCAGACATATTGAGGTCACTTACATGATTTGAAATGGGCTTTCTTTCATTGTATTGTGATCCAGTAACTATTTGTGTTAAATCATTTAGCAGCTGACCAGCTCTGAAGAAGCAGAAGACCAGAACCCTGGTGTCAGGAATTGGACTCGCTTCATGTGATACAGACACATGCATGCCTACCCTGAATGGTCGTTGAGCTATCAAAAGCTCTAGTGTGATGGTTCTCATTTGTATAGCTTGTTAAAGACTAAAGTATTGAATGTGTTTGCTTGGATAAATACAACATTTTTATTTGTAAATTGTTTAAAAAATAAACATATGGTGGTCAACAAGACTTTCTTCCTGATTTTCTTCTTTCTTTTCTTAAGGAAAGTGTTTTATTTCAATTAATTTCTATCTTCTGTAGTAGCTGATAAAATTGAGAAATGGTAGACGATGAAGATATTCAGCAGTTAGCCTTCTCAGTAAAAAACTGATCTATTCCCAGCTGAAGTCAATGGAAGAACTACTGTCAACATCATCAGTGGAAATTTGTTTGAAGTCCTGAGCCCTATGTAAAGCTCGAGGCAGGGCATCGGGGGGGAACCCAAGCAGAGTTCATACTTCTGTGATTACTACCAGCACGTGGACCTTCAGAGGGGCAAAAATCACCAATTTTTCTTCCAATTCTGTGACTGTGTGTGAAGAAGGTATGAAACATCTTTTCAGAGTCATCATGGTGGTTTTCGTATTGGAAATGTAAGAACTGTCTAAGCTGCATTTGGAAATCTAGTATAAATGTCACCAAAAAAAGGTAATTAAGGGAAGAGGGTTTTGAGAAAGGCGCTCTCAGCTGTTTTTGTGATGTTAAGCAGTTACTGCATTGAATATAAGATGTCTTTGTTGGTATCATTGCCCTACTTTCTTCAAAGAGCTGTTTGCTTTCAAAACTAGAGAAAGCATGGTTTGACATGCTTTGATACTTTTAAAATGGAGTTGGGTAATGAGTAGAGATTGCTTAAATCCTGGTTTATAAAAAAGTCCTTTGTAGTGGATCTCAATTTTCTGTTTGGGTTTTTTTTTTTTTTTAATTAGCTATCTGAGTTTATTTGTATACATTTGACAGCCAAATTTCCCTCCCCCATTTTCTCTCCAATTTCTTCAGTTAAGTGCCTGGTCACTTGTAAATCCACAGAGGAAGAGGGGAACTGATTTTCTTGCCTGCCTTGTATAGAGGGCTATCAGTGCAGGGAAGGGAGTTATTAAAGGGAACACTGATTTTTTCCACAGTTCTGCATTTTAGATGGTACTGTTCTGGAATACAAACATGCTTTCTGGTTAGTTTCCTTTTGCAGATTGGTTTTCATGAAGGTCTCGGTGCATGCAGCAGCAAATGGAATAATTTGGACCGTTGTCTTCTTCAGTCAACCTTTTTCAATGCTGTGCTACCTGTGTGGGAAATATTCTTGATTAGCTTTATTTTGGAGGAAAGGACATTGGTATAAATCCAATATCCTTGTTATCTGCTCTCCTACTGTTGCTTCTACAAGTGGTAGAAGTGGTGGTCAGTGCTGAACCTGGCTGGCCATGAATAAAGAGCTGCTAGCATCAAGAGAAAGCAAGAGCTTTGCAAATGAGAAACAGAATTGCTACCCGATACTTGTCTTGAGCTTTGCAGAAGCTGAAGCTTCCTATGGTACAAATTAAATAGTACTTCTCTTTGCACCCTTTATTCCAATAATTGTTCGTCTATCCCTAAGTGGAGTAGGGTGCTCTGTTCACACAGGAAGAAAGATTAATTTGGTCTTTTTTTGAGATGAGAGTGAAAGGTGCTCCTTAACTGCTGGAACAGACAAGAAGAAAGCAGGTGGTGTAGATGGCAGGGGCAGGCTTTAACTCTGTCTTGCAGTTTCATGAAATGGCATATATTTTTGTTTATGTATTCTTTCTTTTTTTTTTCTTTTTCTTTTTTTTTTTTTTTTTTTTTTACTGTGGTTTCCAGAGGCATGCAGTAAATGATTTATCCACTGTACTGGTCCCCTGTGGTGGCAGAGCTGTAGCATAGTGCACTGACTGGGAAGCCTTAAGTTCTAGGCTGGCCTTGGACTCTTGACTCCAGATCCTCAGGAGGAGGGGTGAGTTAATGGAGGAGATTTACTTGTGTGTTTGAATGGTTCAATACAGCATAACCTCTCCTTCCCAACCTAGTTCTCTAAAAGCTGCATAAGGCACAAGAAGTTATCTTTCTTCTGGTTTTCAGAAAGCTGCTGATAGGGAGGAAGTAAGCCCAGTTTGAATCTTTCTTGACACTACTTCAAACCAGGCATAAATACCTGTACATTCAAAGGACAATGGATTAACTCTAAGCCTTCATTTGATGCTGCAGCCTTTAGTTTGCCATGATGGAAGCTGGCAGAAAGCCCTTTCTCTTGGATGAAGTTTGTTGCAAAATCAGTCCATTAAAGAGGCAGTGGAAGAAGAGCCATGGATAAGCTGCTGGCATTCTGTCAGTCTATTGTATGTCCAGGTGGTTTTTTTAATACTTCCAGTTTCTTTTAACATCTGTGGCTGTATCTGGAAAGGAGAAGCAGCTTTCAAAGGTTTACAATTTGCAGAAAACTTTAAAAGCAAAAGTAATGTTTGAGACAAAATACAGTACATTTTTTTCCTGGGGTAGTCTCTTGGGCAGGTAAATCTTGCTTCTGGCTTGCTGGAATCTTGTTTTGACTACCTTTTAACTAAGCAGCAGGTAGGCTTTGAGGGGTTGTTTGCTTGCTTGGTTTAGACTTCTAAATGGCATGTGAGCAGGGAAGAAATTATCAACCAGCATTCTGTTACTAATTTTTTTCCAAAAGCGTTTGTGTCTTAGTGGTAAAAAGTACAAATAGCAGATTGAGGTACAAGGTCTCTGCCATTTCTTGATTCTTGCCAAGGGTGCAAATAAATGCCTAATTCTTAGCTAAGGGAAGCCACACAAATATCTTAAATTTTGCCTGTGGAAACAGATAGTAGGAAAAGTGGGCAAAGACACATTATTTTTTTAGCCTGGTGAATCTCAAAACAGTTTTCAGAAATAGCAAGTGAAAGTAAGCGATGATAGAAGACTAAAAAAGCAAACCTACAACCATCCACCAAACTAGTGCATCCCAAAGCATGATAAAACTATATTTCTTTAGTGCAAAGGGCAAGAGAAATCACGAGACAGGTCTTTATGTACTACTGTACATAAAGTACTTATGTACAGGTACTTAATGTAATACTGTGTTGGTTTATTACTCTCTCAGCATGTTACGGAAAGGTAAAGGGAGCAAAATCATTCAGTCCTCTTTTGCCTGCTGCAGAGTTAAGCGCAAGCAGCCTACATGCCACCACTGTGGGAGTATAAAGCAGACATAAAATAGATTTTTCTTGACTCCTCTGCCTCTATCTAGCATGAAGAAGGAGCGAGAGATGCAGGTTGTGGCTGCTAGACCATCCTTTCTGTGAGCCATTTTCAGCCAATATGGATGTATTCCTGGGTGTAACCAACTTGAGCAAAATAATGCAGCTGCAAACTGTTATATTCTGCCTTAGAGCAGAAACCTGTTATATTCTGTCTTAGAGCAGAAATAATTTAGTATTAGTTTCTGGGGTTGGTTTTACGGTCCCACCTCCACCTCTTCTTGGGCTGTCTTGTTGCTTGCAATGAGAAGGCTAATTACCATATGTTAGCAGTTCTAGTCTCTGGTAAAAAGAGGCAAGCTGCTGTAATGATTCCCATGAAGCTGTATAGCAACTGGGGGTGCAGAGAGCAGAGCCATTAGAATTGCTCAGGCGGGTAGTGGAGAACAGTTGAATACCTGCAGGAAATAAAACCTGTGCCAGAGCTCATTCAAGGGGGCTCTTCCCTTTTCCAGTAGGCTGGCTGGAGAATCTTCAGTTTACAGACAGGAGGGTACATATACACAAGGTAATGTTTTCCATTCTTGATAAAATAGAACCTTTCTTCAAGAAACTGCTTTTGTGGATAGAAAATAATAATTGGGATACCATCCTGTTTAATTTTCTTACAAACTTGAGATGAATGTAGAAACAAAATAACACTTTGGGGGCAATGGTAGCTGCAAAAAGTATGAAAAGCCCTGTAACAGCTACCTGGTAAAGAAATGGTAGGGATGATCCTCACATCAGTATTCACATTAGGCTGTGTTCATCTCTTGTCAGTTATGAAAAAACCTATAAATTAAAGATAAACCCCAAATAGTTAGAT
Source organism: Strigops habroptila (assembly GCF_004027225.2). Classification (NCBI taxonomy): domain Eukaryota; kingdom Metazoa; phylum Chordata; class Aves; order Psittaciformes; family Psittacidae; genus Strigops; species Strigops habroptila. The sequence goes on along the minus strand of NC_046359.1, from coordinate 23,542,230 downwards.
GAAAGACTCATGTAGCTATGCACCTATAAGATGGGTATTTAGAAATGCTTGATTAGCAGGGGAAAAAAATAACAAAGTCCTTTAGCAAAGGAGTATCAGACACTGCTTTTGCTCCTAAGAACTGAAAACTGCAGTTAAAATTTAATATGGTGCTTTCCAAATACTGTTTAAACTTCATGTTCTCTGCTAGCTAGTTTCATAGATTATATTGCTTTACCAAGTGTATGAGAGAGGTTTAAAACTAGTGTATCTTGATTGTCTAGCCATATCATCCAAGATAGGATTACAGAAATAGTTCACACTTGTATTTCATGTATTCAGAACAGTGAATTCATGCAATGGATTCAGTTTGGCCAGGGTGGAAAAAAAATCCCTTATCTGCATACAGTACTTTCTAGTTCACATTTGATCTACCTGGCATTTGATATAAGATAAAGGTATGGACAATGTCTGCAGAAGGCAGATCATCCAAGATACTAAATGACCTGTAATTATTCCTTTGAGAGTTGAATTTGTGTTGCAGAACACAAGAAAGGTTTAGAGGTTGAAAATTTATTTTAGGTTTGTAAGATGAAACCCTCTGTTTTATAAGGTTAGCATTCTAGGCCAAAGCATCAAATAGATAGCTTTTAGTTGTCCTAGTTCTTACAGAGCTCTTCTCCTAGTGCACTACCTACATTCACAGCGTGCTCAACTGCAGCTGTTTTCATTCTGTATTAGTCTTGCCATATTTCTTCCAGAGTACATCAAAAGCTTTTGGTATTGAAAGCTTTTGATACAGAGGGGAAAACAGTTAAAAGGGACTCAGATTTGGGAATATAGCACTGAAATCCACCAGATGCTTAGCAAGCAGGATTTCAGGATGAGCATCAAGTTTGCTTAACAAGCCCATTCTCTTTGCTGGCTTTTGGTTAATTTCCACAGGAGCTAAGAAAATGTTACCTGGAACTGCTGGACTCCTGGAATCCTGTTCTGAGAAGGTGGGTACAGATTTGCATGATTGGTACCTCTTTCTCTTCTCTTTGGTATGAGGGAACATTCTTTTCATAATTATTAATGTGATTAATCAGTGAGGCCTTTTCTATCTTCTTAATAGTTAAACATCCTGTTCATGGGTATGTCTGTAATTTAAGTTCTTTTGCTAGCATCCAAGGTGACTCTGTATGTATGGATGCTCCCTTTCTCTTGATTAACAGTTCTAAAAAAAAACCCATTAAACTTCTATGAAATAATACTGGATCCTGAGTGCTGTTTGTTTAAAAATTATTCTCTAAAGAGGATTAAAAAAGTGCACGCTACTTCAAGGTATTAATAGTGGCAAGAGAGTGCTAGATTCTGAAGCTTCTTGATTCATAGGACCTTTATGATTCTACAGTAACTTGTTTCCTGTATCTCTTGCAAGAGCTGCTTAAAGTAGGGAAAAATGTTTTTTAAACCTCTTCTCTCTACACTTACTCTGGAGTCTTCCAGCTATTTTAAACTCAGCTACCATGTTAAATTATTAATGAAACTTTTTTGTCATACATTCACAGAAGTCCGTTGTTAACTCTTCACAGTTATTTCACCTGAGGGAGTTGGTGCTGGGTTTCAGCAACAAAAATGTCCTGACATCAGCTACTAAGCATGTAAAAGAATAAAGACAAACAACAGACAGGCTGCTTTTTTGCATATATTTATCAAAGCTGTTGATTATTCTAGAAAATAATGTGTAAGAGTTTGCTTTACGATATGTAGATAGGCTCATCCTGCTTTTGAAGTGATGCACCTAGTTTGTTGCTGCTGCTCAGGGAAGGAGAGCACATTAGAAATACTTATTTTCCACACACAAGCTCCATGCAATGCTAACGTGTTTCCTAGCAGCAGTACCTGGAAAGTCTTATCCATATGTATAATCTTAAGTACTGAATTGTCAGGCCTCAGCTTGCTGTTGTGTTATAAATCAACTTTCCCTTTCTCCTTCCTCATTTACTACTGCAGAGACTGATTGTTAAATTACCATAGCACTGACATCCTTTGTCTAATAAAGGTGTAATCCAGAGATGGTGTCCTGGGTTCAGCTATAGCAGTCATTTTTCTCCTGCTTAGTAGCTGGTGCAGTGCTGTGTTTTTTAACTTTCAGCCTGGGAACAACGCTGATAACACCGATGTTTTTAGTTGTTGCTAAGTAATGTTTATTCCAACCAAGGACTTTCTCAGTCTCATGCTTTGCCAGGGAGGAGGGGAAGCCGGGAGGAAGCAGAGACAGGACACCTGACCCAAACTAGCCAAAGGGGTATTCCATACCACAGCACGTCATGCCCAGTATATAAACCGGGGGGAGTTACCCGGAAGGCCCAGATCACTGCTCGGGTCGGGCTGGGTATCGGTCGGCAGGTGGTGAGCAATTGTATCCTCTCCCCTTGTTATTTCACTAATCGTTATTATCATTGGTGGTAGCAGTAGTGGTTTTGTGTTATACCTTAGTTGCGGGACTGCTCTTATCTCAACCCGTGGGAGTTGCATTCTTCCCATTCTCCTCCCCATCCCTCCGGGAGCAGGGGGAGGAAGAAGGGGGGGGGGGGAGTGAGCGAGCGGCTGTGTGGTTCTGAGTTACCGGCTGGGCTCAAACCACGACAGTTCTTTTTGGCGCCCAACGTGGGGCTCGAAAGGTTGAGATAACGACAGATCTGACCAGAGTGTGTTTAATCATATTTGTGATAAGCATTCATTGTTACTACTCGTCACAATGGTGATTATTTGGCTCTCAGACGTGTTGCGCCTGATCTCAGAGTTTCAGCATGTTGTACCTTACTTACAGCCACTATTTGCTGTTTTAGCGTTTATCGGCTGGGGGGCCTGGGCTAAGGTTCTTGTTTCACTGTACTTCATGGTAATGACTTGTAATACAATAGACTCATTGATCATGAAACTGGTCTGGTTTGTGCTTCCAGCGTGGCCATCACCACTATACATTGGGAGGTATATAATGAAATATTTTAGCAATTGCATATCTTTTTTTTTCTCCTCGGGGGGTAAACTTACGAAGGAAGCATTCTCTTTCACCCCCCGTTCCCCCACCAGCCTATTTGCAACAGCAATTGAGAGTTCTGAAGGTTTTAGATGGCCTTTGAGTACCCTTGAAACCTGCCTGCTGATTGTGCTGGGGATCAGCATGTTGGCAAACATACGGAGTGTGTTTTACCCACGGCCATCCCGTCGTAGGAACATCCTATTTCGTTTAATGTCAAAAATTCAGCAGTATCAGGTTCGAATCTGGTCTAGGGTTAGATGACGATATAGGAGGACCACCAGGAGATTTTCCCTGAGGCTGGACAGTTATGAGTGGCAGGGTGTGTGGGATAGTATGGGCAAGTACCTAGGCCAGTGGGCCCCTCCAGTGCTTTGGAACTTCACCACTGAACAAGTGCAACATCCGGAAAAACTAGTAAAACACTTAAACGAGGTGTGCTGTCGTCCTGGTTATACCAGAGAGGGACAAATTTTGGCAACGTGCTGGGGCTTGGCCTATGCCTACAGAGCCCTGCTCAACACTATCCAGCACCTTCAAAGGGAAAAAAAATGTCTCTGGATCTGATGGCAAAGCAACAGACAACGCAGCTATGCCAACTACAAGCACAGCAGCTACTCAGACCCTGACCACAACAGTCAACACAGCTACTCCAAGTACAGCAGCTACATCAACCCCAGTGACAAGCACAACAGCTACTCAAACCCTGACCACAACAGACAACGCAACTACTCCAACTTCAAATACAGCAGTTACACCAACCCCAGTGACAAGCACAACAGCTACTCAAACCCCGACAGCAACAGACAATGTGGCTACTCCAAGCACCACAGCCACACCAACCCCAGTGACAAGCACAGTAGCTACTCAAACCCCGACAGCAACAGACAATATAGCTACTCCAAGCACCACAGCTACACCAACCCCAGTGACATGCACAGTAGCTATTCAAACCCCGACAGCAACAGACAATATGGCTACTCCAAGCACTGCAGCTACACCAACCCCAGTGACAAGCACAGTAGCTACTCAAACCCCGACAGCAACAGATAATGCAGCTGTTGGTGTTACTCAACTCCCAAGCACAACAGCTGCACCAACCCCAGCAATAGACATTGCAACCACTCCAATCCTAGTGGCAGACACTGCAGCCACTCCAACCACAGTGACAAACACTGCAGCTAAACCAAATGTCCAGTTTGTGACAATGTCTGTTGCCCCTGTAAGCAAAAGCAAACGAAAGGCACAAAGAGCAACCCGTGAAGCGAAGAAAGATGAAGACCCAGTGCCATTACTATATGCAACAGCACCTGAACAAGAGTTACTACTACGTGGGTCAGAGGAAGAGGAAGAAGAAGAAGAGGTCACTTCTCGACCCCGGACCTCAACCGAACTACGGAATATGCGAAAAGATTTCACCCGTCTTCCAGGGGAGCACATTGTCACCTGGTTGCTCCGGTGCTGGGACAATGGGGCCGACGGTCATGAACTAGAAGGTAGGGAAGCCAAGCAGCTGGGATCACTTGCTAAGGAAGGAGGAATTGACAAAGCGATTGCAAGAGAGAAGCGAGCCCTCAGTCTTTGGAGGCGGCTCCTGGCAGCTGTGAAGGAAAGGTTTCCCTACAAAGACGATATTACGAATCGCTCAGCCAACTGGACCACGATAGAGAAAGGCATCCAGTCCCTGAGGGAATCAGCCATTATAGAGATGATCTATCGTAGGCCGGATTCCAGGAACACATCCGTAGACCCAGATGAAGTCGAATGTACACGACCCATGTGGCGGAAACTTACACGGAGTGCGCCATCATCATATGCCCACACATTGGCATCAATGACCTGGAATGACGGAGTATCACCAACAGTGGATTTCCTGATTCGTCAACTCCGAGAGTTCGAAGACAATCTCACCCCTTCCATCATTTCAGCTGTGGAAAAACTGTCCCAGGAGTTCAAACAATTGAGAGACGATTTATCCGATCTATCCAGCTCTCCACGCGTACCAACCCATGTCTCAGCTATCAACAGAAGGCGCCCTACTGCTCGAGAAAGAAAATATACGAGGTACACGCCACGGGCCACCCTATGGTTTTACCTGCGGGATCATGGAGAAGACATGAGAAAGTGGGATGGAAAACCTACTTCAGCTCTGGAGCAACGGGTGCGTGAACTGAAGAGGAGAACAATGGTCAAGGATGATCCTCCCAGGAAAGCTGCTGCTCCAGTCTCTGGCGAGCAGTTTCCCAGATGGAGCGAAAGAGCTGATTTTACTCCAGCTCCTGTGATAAGGAATACTAATCCCTTTCTACAAGACAGAAGTGGAGAATTTTGTGATCACTATTAGAGGGGCCCTGCCTCCAGCCAGGTGGAGGAGAGGGATAATCGGGTTTACTGGACTGTGTGGATCAGATGGCCTGGCACATCAGTCCCACAGAAGTATAAGGCTCTAGTAGATACCGGTGCACAGTGTACTCTGATGCCATCAAGGTATCAAGGGGTGAAACCCATTTCTATTTCTGGAGTGACAGGAGGATCCCAAGCGTTAACTATGCTGGAAGCTGAAATCAGCCTGACTGGGAGGAAGTGGCAAAAGCACCCCATTGTAACTGGTCCAGGGGCTCCATGCATCCTTGGCATAGACTATCTCAGGAGAGGGTATTTCAAAGACCCAAAAGGGTATAGATGGGCTTTTGGTATCGCTGCCTTGGAGACAGAGGAAATTAAGCAGCTGTCCACCTTACCCGGTCTCTCAGAGGATCCTTCTGTTGTGGGGTTGCTGAAGGTCGAAGAACAACAAGTGCCAATTGCGACCACAACAGTGCACCGGCGGCAATATCGCACCAACCGAGACTCCTTGATTCCCATCCATAAGCTGATCCGCAGACTGGAGAGCCAAGGAGTGATCAGCAGGACCCGCTCACCCTTTAATAGCCCCATATGGCCAGTGCAAAAGTCTAATGGAGAGTGGAGATTAACAGTAGACTATCGTGGCCTGAACGAAGTCACACCACCATTGAGTGCTGCCGTACCGGACATGTTAGAACTTCAGTATGAACTGGAGTCAAAGGCAGCCAAGTGGTATGCCACAATTGACATTGCCAATGCATTTTTCTCAATCCCTTTGGCAGCAGAATGCAGGCCACAGTTTGCTTTCACTTGGAGGGGCGTCCAGTACACTTGGAACCGACTGCCCCAGGGGTGGAAACACAGCCCTACCATCTGCCATGGATTGATCCAGACTGCACTGGAACAGGGGCAAGCTCCAGAACACCTGCAATACATTGATGACATCATCGTGTGGGGTGATACAGCGGAAGAAGTTTTTGAGAAAGGGAGGAAAATAATCCAAATCCTGCTGAAGGCCGGTTTTGCCATAAAACGGAATAAGGTCAAGGGACCTGCACAGGAGATTCAATTTTTGGGAATAAAATGGCAAGATGGACGCCGCCAGATCCCCACAGACGTGATCAACAAGATAACAGCAATGTCTCCACCAACTAACAAGAAAGAAACACAAGCTTTCTTAGGTGTTGTGGGGTTCTGGAGAATGCACATCCCAAATTACAGTCTGATTGTAAGCCCTCTCTACCACGTGACCCGGAAGAAGAATGATTTCAAATGGGGCCCTGAGCAACAACAAGCCTTTGAACAAATTAAACGAGAAATAGTTCATGCAGTAGCCCTCGGACCAGTCCGGGCCGGGCCAGATGTGAAAAATGTGCTCTATACCGCAGCTGGGGAGAATGGTCCTACCTGGAGCCTCTGGCAGAAAGCTCCAGGGGAGACTCGAGGTCGACCCCTTGGCTTTTGGAGTCGGGGATATAAAGGATCCGAGGCCAGCTACACTCCCACTGAAAAAGAGATACTGGCAGCCTATGAAGGGGTTCGAGCTGCCTCAGAAGTGATTGGAACTGAAGCGCAGCTCCTCCTGGCACCCCGGTTGCCTGTGCTGGGCTGGATGTTCAAAGGCAGGGTCTCCTCTACACATCATGCAACTGATGCTACATGGAGTAAGTGGGCCGCACTAATTACACAACGAGCTCGAATAGGAAATCCCAGTCGTCCAGGAATTCTAGAAGTCATCATGGACTGGCCAGAGGGCAAAGATTTTGGGATGTCACCAGAAGAGGAGGTGACGCGTGCTGAAGAGGCCCCACCATATAATGAACTGTCAGAGAGTGAAAAGCAATATGCCTTGTTTACTGATGGGTCCTGCCGTATTGTGGGAAAGCATCGGAGATGGAAGGCAGCTGTGTGGAGTCCCCTGCGACAAGTTGCAGAAACTGCTGAGGGAGAGGGTGAATCGAGTCAATTTGCAGAGGTGAAAGCCATCCAGCTGGCCTTGGACATTGCTGAACGAGAAAAATGGCCAGTACTTTATCTCTATACTGACTCATGGATGGTGGCAAATGCCCTGTGGGGGTGGTTGCAGCAATGGAAGCAGAGCAACTGGCAACGCAGAAGTAAACCCATCTGGGCTGCTGCATTGTGGCAAGATATCGCTGCTCGGGTGCAGAACCTGGTGGTGAAGGTACGCCACGTAGATGCTCATGTACCCAAGAGTCGGGCCACTGAGGAACACCAGAATAACCAGCAAGTGGATAAAGCTGCTAAGATTAAAGTGGCTCAGATGGACTTGGATTGGCAACATAAGGGTGAATTATTTTTAGCCCGGTGGGCCCATGACACCTCAGGCCATCAAGGCAGAGATGCAACATATAGATGGGCTCGTGATCGAGGGGTGGACTTAACGATGGACACTATTGCCCAGGTTATTCACGAATGTGAAACATGTGCTGCAATTAAGCAAGCCAAGCGGTTAAAGCCTCTCTGGTATGGAGGACGATGGCTGAAGTACAAATATGGGGAGGCCTGGCAGATTGACTATATCACACTCCCACCAACCCGCCAGGGCAAGCGCTATGTGCTTACCATGGTGGAAGCAACCACCGGCTGGCTGGAAACATACGCTGTGTCCCATGCCACTGCCCGGAACACTATCCTGGGCCTTGAGAAACAAGTCTTGTGGCGACACGGCACCCCAGAGAGAATTGAGTCAGACAATGGGACTCATTTCCGGAACAACCTCATAGACACTTGGGCCAAAGAGCATGGCATTGAGTGGGTATATCACATCCCCTACCATGCACCAGCCTCTGGGAAAATCGAACGGTACAATGGGCTGTTAAAAACTACACTGAGAGCAATGGGTGGTGGGACTTTCAAACACTGGGATACACATTTACCAAAAGCCACCTGGTTGGTCAACAGTAGGGGATCTGCCAACAGGGCTGGCCCAGCCCAATCAGAACTTTTACGTACTGTAGAGGGGGATAAAGTTCCTGTGGTGCACATAAAGAATTTGTTGGGGAAGACAGTCTGGGTTATTCCTGCTTCAGGTAAAGGCAAACCCACTCGTGGGGTTGCTTTTGCTCAGGGACCTGGATATACTTGGTGGGTAATGCGGGAAGATGGGGAAGTCCGATGTGTACCTCAAGGGGATTTGATTTTGGGGGAAAACAGCCAATGAACTCAATTGTACGCTGTTGCCTGCTCTATAACACTTTTATAGCCCACCAGCTAGATATCTTCAGGTCACCAGCCATTGACCCTGACTTCCCTCCGATCATCACCTCAACAAAGAATGAATTTTGAGGAAACCAGACGAGCTCAGCAGTGACCAGATGAGTTTGGCGGTATCATCAGCAGGCAACAACCCAACACTATGTACCGTCCCTCCTGCCCTGAAAGACTATTACAAGAGATGGAACCTGACATCATGGACTGGATGAGTTTAGCAATTTTACAGGGATTGGTCCATGGACTAGGGAACGATATCTTTCTCTGTGTGTGGGTGTGGGTGTATATATATGTGTATATATGGGACAGGGGTGATGGTGTGCTGAGAGATGTGGGATCTGAGCATGACGTGAATGGTATGGAATAAGGGGTGGATACTGTCCTGGGTTCAGCTATAGCAGTCATTTTTCTCCTGCTTAGTAGCTGGTGCAGTGCTGTGTTTTTTAACTTTCAGCCTGGGAACAACGCTGATAACACCGATGTTTTTAGTTGTTGCTAAGTAATGTTTATTCCAACCAAGGACTTTCTCAGTCTCATGCTTTGCCAGGGAGGAGGGGAAGCCGGGAGGAAGCAGAGACAGGACACCTGACCCAAACTAGCCAAAGGGGTATTCCATACCACAGCACGTCATGCCCAGTATATAAACCGGGGGGAGTTACCCGGAAGGCCCAGATCACTGCTCGGGTCGGGCTGGGTATCGGTCGGCAGGTGGTGAGCAATTGTATCCTCTCCCCTTGTTATTTCACTAATCGTTATTATCATTGGTGGTAGCAGTAGTGGTTTTGTGTTATACCTTAGTTGCGGGACTGCTCTTATCTCAACCCGTGGGAGTTGCATTCTTCCCATTCTCCTCCCCATCCCTCCGGGAGCGGGGGGAGGAAGAAGGGGGGGGGGGGAGTGAGCGAGCGGCTGTGTGGTTCTGAGTTACCGGCTGGGCTCAAACCACGACAGATGGATTTGAACACCCTGTTTAGGGGAGACTGCCTGTACTTTCATCCCAAAGCAGCAGAGCAGCAACGATTCAGCTACTCTAGAAAATAAAATAAGCATGTATTTCTGTTGAGAAAGTATTCAAGAATGTCATAGAATCATAGAATGGTTAGGGTTGGAAAGGACCTTAAGATCATCTGGTTCCAACCCCCGTGCCATAGAGAGGGATGCCTCACGCCAGACCATGTCACCCAAGGCTCTGTCCAACCTGGTCTTGAATATGGTACAGTATAGCTACTGAAAAATTAACTGCTGCGCAAAGGCTGCTTTTTAACCTTGCTCTTTAGCAAAAATTACCTCCTGCCTGCAGTAGGAGAGAAGTGTTGGTTGGAGTTGCTAAACTTCACAGACTGACAGTGATGAAGCTGCTGGCGGCTCCATTTCCCCAGGTCCAGCAGCAGCAAGGCAGAGTGTGTACTCCCAGTAGGCATGCACACACACACGCTAGCCACAAAGAAAAACATACATACAAAACCAGAAAACAGCGCTTCTGCAAAGGGAAACAGGACCAACAGCATCACCCAGTTCCCCTCTCTGGAATGAAGGTCCTTAGTGGAACATACAGATGTACATACAACATGCATCCCTCCAGTAACAGGCCTTAGATGCTCACTTGTCCAGTGCTGGACCCAGATGATGTACTCTCCAGCTGCAGACACCTGGTGATACAAGCCCCCAGGGCCTGCTGCCCCACTCAGGTTGCTGACACTCAGACCCCCTTGCACCCACAAACATAAGTGCACACAGAATATGGATCCCTTCAATAACTGGCCTTAGGTTGTCCACCCTGAAGCTGGCCCTGGTGCCCTCTCAGGCAGAACATGATGGCACAGCAGTAAGGACTGAAGGAAGTCGGGAAAGGTGAAGGTAGTTGGAGACTGGAGGAGTATTAGGAGCAGCATCATATGTGCTTGTCCTGCTCTTGATCTTCCCTTGGTATTTGGTTTTAGTTAATGCCACCAACAGGCTATTCATCTAACCAGAGTGTGACCTGAGCCAGAACTGACATTCCTAGATACTTGGTGAATACAGCTGTATGTCACAGCCAGTGGGTTTTTATCTGCAACACAGTGGCTGGATTCTACTGCATCCAGGCACTGGAAAAGCTGCAGCATCCTTGGAGAAATTGGTAAAAAATTTTATTTTGATAAAAAAGTGATCAGCAGCACTTTCACTTTGCTCTGCACCTTGTAACACTCGAGTGTGTTTCATACTGTTACACCAGTGCAGATTTCAGGATGCTGTTTTGCAAACAGGCAGGGTACTCAACCATCACACAGTAGCTGTATAACATGCACAGTTTATTAAACAAGCACGCTAAAACAAACAAGGACACTAAAAGCAAATAAGCATACTAACACGAATCAGGTCTATGTCTATATATATATATAGTAAACAAGCACAATGAAGTGAATCATATATGTGTAGCACAGAGGAAAATTAGCAATGCGTCAAATCATTAAAGCATAGAAAGAACAGTGATTAAGAAGAAATACATCACCAATTACCACCTTATCCTCATCATCCAGGCCCACACTTCAAGCTGGGAAGCCCTGTTGCAGCCAATGCCAGAGTCTCAGGTGCAAATTCCTAAGCAGTGTGTCCACCCACAGGTGCGGCTTCAGATTCAGCTACAAGAGGGCCCTGCTTTTATATTCTTAGAAACACAGCTGGCTTTATGCCAGATCTCTAATTGTTCACTCGTGCGGCCATGCAGGTTCTCGTGATCTCACTGTTGTCCGTGCTGAGAGCGTTGGCCAGGCGCCACGGCGTGACCAAATGTGAAGGTCATAGAACAGCTGCATACTTACGTTTTCCTGCCTCTTTCCAACAAATAGTGACAATGAACATAAACATATACACTTTATCAAATACACTCTGTCAAAAACATACTTTGTTATGTCTCTCACAGTCATGAGCAGGGATCAACTCTCAGTTAGGTTCCCATCCATTACATTCGGTCCCTTCGTCCCTGATCATGATAGAGATCCGAGACACACTTTCTCGTAATTTGTACCATAGACAACAATTCCCTAATGTTAGTAAAACGAGTATAACAATTACTATGATTAGTGGGTGAATTAAGATACTCAGAAATTTCATAGCAGATGGTGAGAATCCTGTAAATCTGTCCCACCAGTGGTGAGTGGTGAGTTGTTCAATCTGATGCCCAAAGTTCAGCAATTGATTCCAATAAGATCCAATTAGTTTCTGGAATTCAGGACATGAATACAGTCTTCCATGTTAATTCATTATTACTCATTAAGTCATCCTGTGCCTTATTCCTTTGCATTATAATATACAGAGTGCGTAATGTGCACTTGGTCCAATTCATAAATGAATTAACGTTTTTCTGGACATGATGATTACGATTTTGTGAACTATTAAAAAGTTGCAGGAACTCACTATCATACTCCAGAGTAAGGCGCTGTGAGGTAAATACAGTGAGCATCTATTGTGTGTGTAAACTAAGCATGTGTGATACATCTTGCCCAGTTATTTTTGGTTTGTTACTAGACAATTCTATGTCTACACTATTTAGAAATCAAGTACCATCTCCCAAGCCGCCCAGTAGCGTGTCCCACCAGGCTTGCTGCCTTTGCCAAGATGGTTGGGCTGGAAAACTAATGTTAAAATGAATTCTATTCTTCTGATATTTTTGGGCCACAGGGGTGCAGGTAGCAGGTACCCTGACAATTTGATCAGTGTTTACAACAGGATGATTATGCAAAACTGTCATATAATCTGCCCAAACTGATCCATTTGTTATTTCGGTAGCATTTCTACAACACAGCACACTGAGGGTTGCTAGAGTTATATTCCCACTACTATTGAAGTTGTATATATTTTCAATACTATTGGCACAATAAGTGTTTTTTAGTGTCAGCATATAAGCACTAGGAAGGCTACAACATTTGATAGCGACAGTGCTAGCATTAAGTATAGTTACTACATCTTGATCTGTTTGATGTTATACAAACAATCCATAGCATTTTCCTGACAAACTGGTTGTCCTGGGAAAAATGTTAATTAGCTACAACGCAAGGTTCATTCACATACAGGTGTAATTATCTTGTCTGCGAGGTCTGGTGCTGGTTTTCCATCTCTAGCGCACAAGGAAGTTGTCAGTCCCATTCAGATAGCTTCCTGGGGACCATAAGGCATATGAGGATGGCTACGATCTGTAGTTTCTGTAAAACACAAAACTAAAACACAATAATATCATTCTCTCAAATAGCATTTATTTGCAGGGACATATTCTCATTTTCCTTGTCCGGATTTAATCACTAATACCATATGGTCTTTTTCCAGTGGCAAGAATTTCAGCTGCCTCAGGGGGGCCGCTGGGTGTTTGAACCCAAACTTTAGCTCCACTATTCCATTGGTTACTGGGTTCAAATCCGTGGTTCCTTTGAGCTGTAGTTATTTGTGGGGGTTCCCCCTTATTTGTTTGCTTTTTCAACACAGGCAAATTCAACCTTTGGGCAACAGAGTCTCATGGCTGAATTAAGATATCTTGATCTCTACTATTCAACAAAATCACCTTAATCTCCACTTGATAATCTGAATCAATGATGCCCCCAAGTATTTGAATACCTTTGCTAAACTGGCCCTTGGGGCTATTAAACCAAAGTAACCTGACAATATATATTCCAATACCAGTGTCAATGACACAGATGTCGGGTCTTCAATCTATGCATTTGTAAAGCACACAAATCTAATCCTGCAGTATCCGGAGTTGCTCGATAAGGTGCTAAAGCTCCCTCCTTTATTTCCCAGTAGGTGAGGGTCTCTGCTACTGTTAATGGTTTTATTTGCAAATTAAGAGTAGTCATCCTCGTTGAAGGGGTTTCAATTTCCCCAATGGGTCTATTGTTCAATAGCTGTAACACTTCAGATTAATGGATTCTCCACATGTTCAATTCGCCTCCCCCAATTTCTTTAACTGTTCCTTAAGCAAGCCATTCATCCGTTCAATTAATCCAGCAGATAATGTAACTTTCCCAACTAAAATTGGCTGAGCCAATATGTATGTCCTGGTTCCAAACTGATACTTACCATCAGGTAAGTATAAAGTCAACCCTCTTAAAATGTCAATTCCAATTATACATTCAGGGATAGGGACAATCATCACTGAGTAAGTTTGTTTTGGCAGATTGCAGATTTTCATCTCAATTTTTTCTGTACTGCTTCAATTTATTTGCCACCTCATCCTGTAATCAAAGCCTTTTGCCCTTTAAATTTTTTAGGGTTACCATAATTTAAAGAGGCCTCCGCTCCAGTATCAACAAGGGCCTTAACCGTTTGACAAGATGTATTTTTCCAATAAATTTGGAGCTGTGTGTGAGGATGATGGTCTGTCCTCACCCATTCTTGTGCTGGAGCTTGGCCTTCGTTTCATTCCGTTTTTAATTCTTTCAACTGTTTTAGCATTTTAACATCTGGCCACAGATAGAGATTGGCATACTGATCCCATCCCTTTTTGACCCCGGAACCGTGAGCTCGCCAATGGGGGGCCCTCCATTGTTAAATGTACTGTCCCATTGAGGTTCAAAGAGAGGAGCAGAAGGTCGAATTGCTTCATCCCTCATGTCATCACTTTTGTTTGAGCTTGGATTTTCTAACTTTTTACAGGTCTATTCAACCCACGTTGCTTGTATAAACTCCACAGTTCATTAGTGGAGATCCCGTCAATTTTATCTCAGGCCATCCCATCTTTCAACAAGGCAACAAACATTTGTTTTCGAGAGATTTGACTCTCCTTCACTTTGCCACTCCTGTGCTTGCCTCTCACGTTTTGTTTGGGTCCCCATTCCCCCAAATCTTCTAACAGATGGATCTTTTTTATGACTTCTCCTATGGAGTTTCCTGTTTCATTTATCAATAAAATCATAATAACACTTTTATACGCATGTGGTGCAGTCTTAGTGATCCTATTCTGAATTGGAGCTGATAATGCATTTTGCAGCATGGTGTTTGCATCTCCAATAAAACCAGCAGTCTTCATTCCTTCCTCCTTAATACGCAGAATAAAATCCTGTAAAGTATACCAGGGTCTATCTGCACTGGGCCATTCCCCTTCCATGGCGTATTTTTTGTTACAGCCTTCCACTACTACTGCTAATAAATTAGTTTCCCCATTGGTGCCTCAGAAAGCATCCTGAACAAATGAGTCAGAGCTTAACATTATAAATTTTTTACTAACTTCTGAATCCAATCTAATTCCTGAAGCCCCTAAATCGTACAGCCTAAGAACCCAAGAGAGCAGAGGTTCTCCAGGCTTTTGTTTGAATATATCCATAATGTCATTAATTTCATGCTGAGTGAAATTTATCACGTCCTGTCCATCTGGATGACCATTAAGGTCACATTCCAGTTTCCTTCGTATTCTCGGCTTTGCTTCAGCGACCACTTCACCCTCCGAACTACTGTCTAAATTGGTTGAATCCCACACATCCCCATCCCATTTCTCAGGGTCCCAATTTATTCCTGCCTCCACAATCACTGCATGCACTTTTTTCTTGTTTACGCGACCCCTTCGCTTTCGATATTTATTTTGGGCTACCCAAACAACCGCTTTTTCTGCTACTGTTTGATAAGTGTCCAATTTATCCATTAATAGTCGATTCTGGCACTGCAACGTAACTATTTTTCCCTGCAATTCGCGTACTTGCTTCACCAAATCAATCTTTTCCTTACACACTTGCTCCCTCTGCTGACGCTGCTTTCGATATGCAGCCAGCAGAATCCACCCTCGTCTTCCTAGAGCATTCACTTCGTTTTCTTTCTCTACTGAAACCTTTTGCAAACATTTCGTAAACGTTTCACTACATCAAGGGGTTCTGCCTCTTTCAAACAGGAGTCCCAATTCTCATATAAACCATGGCACGACTACTCAGCAGCCAAAATGCTATAAGGTAATTGTTCTCAGCTGGGAATATCCGGCTCTGCACCTGTCTCAGCAACAGTTTTCTTTATCTTAAAAAATGCCATTTTGTTTCATATCCTGTCGACTACCCCCAACTTGTTTTGCAAGCAGGCAAGGTACTCAACAAAACGATCACACACTAGCCTTACAACACACACAGTTTATTAAACAAGCACACTAAAGCGAACAAGCACACTAACACAAATCAGGTCTATGTCTATATATATAGAGTAAATAAGCACAATAAAGTGAATCAGATATAGATATAGATATATGTATACCACAGAGGAAAATTGCATCAATCATTATACATAATGCATCAAATCATTAAAGCATAGAAAGAACAGTGATTAAGAAGAAATACATCACCAATTACCACCTAATCCTCATCATCCAGGCCCACACTTCAAGCTGGGAAGCCCTGTTGCAGCCGATGCTGGAGTCTCAGGTAAGTGTGAAAAATCCTAAGCAGTGTGTCCACCCACAGGTGAGGCTTCAGAGTCGGCTACAAGAGGGTCCTGCTTTTATATTCTTAGAAACACAGCTGGCTTTATGCCAGATCTCTAATTGTTTACCCTTGTGGCCATGCAGGTTCTCGTGATCTCACTGCTGTCCGTGCTGAGAGCGTTGGCCAGGCGCCACGGCGTGGCCAAATGTGAAGGTCATAGAACAGTTGCACACTTACGTTTTCCTGCCTCTTTCTGTTTCACTAATTGACAGGGAAAACAGAAAGGACACAGACACCAAAGGAAAGAATGGTCTTATTTTACTATTAATATTAAGGTAATGCAGAAATAAAATGACACATTTAGTAAAACAATCGGCTTACTATGCTCCAGGTTTAAGCAACAAACAAGATAAGCAAGGTAATGCACCTAATTATTACTAAACAAGAAAGAGGGTAGTGATTAAGAAAGATACATCATAAATTGCCTAAATACGTTACCACGATCCAGATCCGCAGCCGCTGGGGAGCCCCTGTTGCAGCGAGGATTTGGAGAACCCTTCCCAGCAATTGGGAAGCTCTACACAGTGCGTCCACTTGTCGATGACGTCTCCAAAGTCACTGCAAGAGGGTCCAGCTTTTTAAAGACCCACATCAGCAAGTCAGAGTGACTTGCATATTCTTTTATGCTGAAACATCTGGTGATACACCCCCCGACCAACCGAGACCAGTGCTTGACCAGAGCCCGGGGCACGGTTGGTAGGGTTTCCTAAAATACTTGCAGACAATTGCACAAGACCCTTGCGGACATTTGCACAAAATCATGCATGGGTCACCAGTCTTCAAAGTATCCATTTTGGCATTAAAACAGCTAGCACAAGCAGTGTGTTGAGTCAATATACAAGGTTTATCTATTTCAAAACATCAGCATCAGCGGTTTATCATTATATCTTAACAAGGTTTATCTATTTCAAAGCAGCAGCATCTGCTCAGGAGGAAGTCCTTTGTCTTCAGTCAGAGCTCACATTATCCCAGACACCAAAACCAATCAATCAAAAGGCAAATACAAAGAAAACCAATTGTCTTTGTTAAATGACAACTGGCATCAGAGCAGTGGAGCACCTCACACCTCTCTGAATAAGTATTTCTGGCCTCTGCACAGCTACAGGCCGCACAAAGGCTGCCAGCGTCCTTAACCTGTATGTCGCAGCCTGAGAGCACCTGACCAAGATCCACCATATACATCCACATCCCTCCAGGACTAAGGGGCTGGAACGGGTTTACAGGGGTCCAATGGACAGGACAGCAGCAGCCTGGGCTGGTTTTGTTCTTACCATAGGGGAAATTGGTATTACATGGCTTTTTCAGTGCTGGTGCATTGTAGGGAGTCATGTGCAGCTCCAGCCAGGATGCTGCAGTGAAGCTGCCTGAGGACCACGTGGAATCCCAGAGCTACAGCTCCCTGTGAGTGAGGGTGGGGAGGGAAGGAGCCATAAGAAACCCAGCCAAGGAGAGAACAAACACGAGGAGAGCTGAGCTCAGTTCTGCAGCTGGACAAGTCTTCTGCAGAGCCTTGGGTAGTCCACATAAAGCAGCTACAGCAGTTACAGGTGTGAGCTGGCAGCCTGAGTGGCTGCTACTCCCAGAAGTAACTGTTGTGCAAAGCCATGGATCTCATTGCGCAACAGCAAATTGCTTGGGACAAGATTAGTTTGTTTGAGAAGATCTTGTATGCAAAACAAAAACTAACCGTGCATTAGCCAAATTAATATCTTCTACAGGAGCCAGGATGCTGCACAGTTGCCATCCTCACCTCCCATGCCTCCCAAATGTGGGTGGTGAAAAAGCTTATGTAGCTAGGGGGAAAAAAATAAATCACAGCTGACAAGACACAGAAAAACAAAGCAAGGGTCTCTTCCCTGTCCTTAGGGGAAAGTGTAGCTGCCTGCTCCGGCTTAGCATCACACCTCCAATTATTCATCTCTCCAACCACAGGATCCATACAGTTTTCAAGAAACCACTGATTCCCACAGCACAGAAAGGAAAACAAGGCAGTTGTGGATCTGAGTGATACAGACTGGAGAGGATGCCTTCCGTCTTGTCCCTACCCTGCAGTATTGCCGTGACTGAATCAAAGAGAGAAATAAGCAAAAGGCAGATGTCGTTAGCTGAGCACCAAGGTGAATACAACCCTTCTCATGTGCCTGTGCTTATCTGAATAATCTGTCAATACAGAGTTTACCTGCAGTAGACGCAGGAGATAACAGCAAGTGTTTCAATGAAATTAGCACAAAATCCTTGCCTCTAAATGTGTGCAAAATCACAAATTGACACAGAAAGAGTCTCCACATGAGAAAACAAATTGTTTCATGAAATCAAATTGTTTCATGTACTGCTTGCTGCTGTGAATGCTTTTAAACCCTATGTTTAGTCCGTGTCCGTGGGCAAGAAAAAAGCAGAAGGTTCAGAAACAAGGGTTAAACATTATCATGCCCAGAAGCAGCAGCAACTGAGGAGCAGGGGCAGACTGTGGACACACTGCCCTGTTTTGTACACTTCCAGCTGTGCAAGCAAGCTGAACCCAACCATTACATTAAAAAGATGTCACAAGCCTTCTGCTGCAGTGTTGAATTTGGGAGGGAAAAACTCAACCCCCCAGACCCTCAACTCAGACTACCCACCCAGGCAAGGCTCCCATGCAGAACACCTGAGATGCTTTGAATAAATCCAAACTGAATGGACTAGTGGAAAAGCAGGAAATTCTTACAGCCAAGTTTAGCCCAGCAGCTTGCCAGGAGCCTTAATCTGTTTTGTTCTCTAAAAAAATGAAATAGCTTACAGCTACCCTTTACTCATCACTATACCACTAGAAGCAAATGCACAAAGAAAGAGGAATGACCACATTATTCCTTTCACGTTACATTTTTGGTCTTCAGGAGGTAATTTTCCCCTAAATGTGTAGATTTACCTGTCTTTAATAGCTGAACCAGTGATGGAGCTGTCTGTTAGAGAAGAATTTCTTCTTTAGCCCTTCGAGGTAGTGTTTCTTTGCCCTCCTACCTGAGGCTCCAAGATTCCTTCCTTATTTGCCCACAGCTTTTCTTCTTAATGCCCGACAAGGGCAATTTCATGAAGTACAGGCAGCCAGGACTCCTCTGCTGAAGCATCAGCTCACTGCTGGGCACAGACTGGGATTATATTTGGCTTTCCCTGGCATGTCCTTGCCGTCACAACATACTCTGCTCTCTTATCCATGCTCCTTTTTCAGTACCAATGTGCTTTCTTGCAGGGCTGCCACGTACCAGGCAGTACAGCAGTGCTGCCTAAAGAGAACTGGAAAGCGCAAGCAAAATTATCCCCTATAATGGAGTTTTCCATTATTAATGACATCTCTTTACCCACGGCAAGCGAGCAACCGAAAGAAGTGAACAGCATTACACCCGTCCCCTGCCCCCAAAAGCTAAAAATGAGTTTTAAAACCGCTGACAGAGCATTGCCTTGAGGAGTTCCACCCTCTGCACAAAGCTCTGGTACAACCAGCACTGCTCGGCAGCGCTCTGGCCCTGCGGCCCCCATCCACCTCAGGGACAGGCCGCAGCGCACAAACCCGCCTGCGGGGAAAAACGAGACCCGCGGAAGCAGCGATTTCCATTTATTAGTTTTATTTCCCCGCACATCTGCCACATCTGGCACAAGCCCCCACTTCCCTACGGCGGCCGCGAGGGGCTCACCCGCCGTGTGCACGGCATGCTGGGATTTGTGGTCTCGGCGGTGCAGCGCGACCCTCCCGGCTGGGGAAGCGCTCGCTCACTGGCGCAGTTTGACCCTTCCGCCGCCCCGTCCCCCTCTGCCCGTCCCCGCGGCGCTGCTAGACACGGCACATTCCAGCGTGGGTTCCGCGGCAGGGAGCGGGGTCCTTCCTCTGGGCCTGCCTGTGGTGGCGCCTGAACAGAAAAGTGGGATCCTCGGCTCACCCCGGGCTCCCGTCCCACAGAAATAACCTGGCGGCCGTCCTCGACCCGTGTCTCCGTTTAGCAGCGCTGCCTGGCTCGGCGGGTAGGCAGATACCGCCCCGGGAGGAGGTGGCGCCCATCAGGCACGGCGGCGGGGCGGCCCGGGAGCAGCCGGGTGAAGGGTCAGGCCGGGAACCTGCTCCTCCCTCCCCGTCCCCGCCCTGACATGCCAACCCGGCAGTCGGCGGCGCAGCAGCGTGTGAGCAGCGTACGTGGGGCCGGGCCGGGGGGCAGGGGGAGGCCGTTGACCCTCCCGCGGGGCCCGGGTGCGGGGCAGGGGCGGGGAGCGGAGAGTGGCGGGTCCGCCTGTACCGGAGGCGCTGAGTGCCGCTGTCGCGCAGGTTCGCCCCCCGTGCCCCGCCGCAGGATGGAGGTCGAGCTCCTGGAGAGCGACGTGCTGGAGTCGCTGGAGGACCTGGGGTAGGTGCCCGGAGCCGAGCGACACCCCGTCACGGGGGAAGGGTGGGCGCTCGGTGGCCTTTAGCGGGGCCGTGGCGTCCGCGGGCGGCCGCTGTGCCCCGGGAGCAGGGGGGCGGCCCCGCTGCGGGCCCCTGGCGCGAGGAGCGGCCGTGGCTGTGCGCCCCGGGCAGGCGGGGCCGGTGTCGCCGCGGAGGCCCGCGGCCCCCCGCAATGGTCCCTGTTCCTCAGAGCTGCGGTGCCGCCCCACGGCGGGGGTGGTGCCGGCTGGGCTCGGGAGGGGCACCCGGAGCGCAACGGGCAAGTTTTTAGCTGTGCCGGCCTTAGCAAGCATTTTACCTCTCGGTGCGTGCTGAGCTCCTTGATTCTTGTGGTGCCATTTCATCGGTAACACCTCTGATCCGCAGAGCGGCCCTAGCCGGGAGTGAGGAAGGGAGAAAGAAACCTTTTAGGAGAAGCCAGAGGGAAAGAAAACTTTTAGGCTTCATATTTAATGAAAACTAATAGATGGGGGGAAAAAGAAAGCAAATGAGGGTATTTTTCCTTCTTTTTTTTTTTTTTTTTTTTTTTGATACAGCACAGGAAACTTCTGTGTTTATTTAAACCTGTTACTCTGTCAGAGTCAGTAAATGTTATATAAATATGAAAGGGAGAGCAAGAATAACGTGTCTTACTGAAAGCTTGCACGCCTGTGAACTGTTGAGAGTTCAGACAAGAGGCAGCTAAAATTTTACTGCTGTTGGTTCTATGCAAACAGTTGTATTTACACACACTGGCTGTGTTCCCATAAATCACTTTGTGGCTAGAGTCATCATGCTCCAGAAAATATTATATTTCCAGGCTAAGTTGGTGATGGTAGTTCCAAAACTTCACAAATAGGTTTCTGTTTTAGCAGGTGTTTCTCTGACTGAAATATGAAAAGGTCTCTGCCATGATGCGTATACCATGATTGACTTCTTTTTTCCTGCTTATGTTTAAAAGGATTTTAGTGGCTTGAAAGAGTTGTGATTTGTGCTCCTTATCCATGTAATTATAGACAGAAAGTGGTGGTGTTGATTTTTGACATGCATAAAGTGAACAATGAAAGCAGATTAAAAAATAGCAACTAAGGTTGGCAACAGCGATTGAAAAGAAAATTTGGAAAACAAAAGACATGGGGCTTCCACAGCATTGGTAACAGTTGGGAAAATTACTGCATGTGACTACACAATTTGTTTCCTTGTGTCTGGAAAGACTGGAGTGTTTGAGGTTTCAAGCTTTGGCAGTAGTTCCGTGATCCTTCATAGTTAAACTTATTTTTTGTAACCAGATACTGAAGAGATCTCTAATGTATTACTTGATTAATTTTTTTCATTTTTTTTCATTGCACATTAAAGAGTTGTTTCTTTTTGGATTTTTGAGGTGCTCAAATAGTGGCCTCTTGTCTTCTAAGTCAGTCTGTTGAACTGTTGAAAAAAGCAAACAAAATGGACAGCATAATGTCACCAAAAGAGGGGTGTAGCTCTAGATCATGTGCCATTGGCAGGAATAGAAGGAAAAAGATGCAGTCAGCAATCTGCAAATTGGATTACTGGCCAAGTAGATGTGTAGCTGAAGTCAATTATCAGAGATAACACAGCCAAGATGTCACATCTGTCAAAGAAAAATTCTAGAAAAGGGGCTTCTGATGTGACCAGTGACTTAAATTCAGATCTTGCCAAAGCAAAAGGCTTGTCATCACTTCCCTTCTACTTTGATCTATAACTGCATGCTTCTGTTTTGAGTCCCAGATGTTCCTATACATGTAGGACTGAAACATGTGTGGGGTAGGACTTGTTCTAATTAGCCTATTGGAATTGTCTAACCTACTGTGGTGATGTAGTAGGGTTGTCATACATCAGGTTACAGCTTCCACTAGCTGCTGGTAGATTAATTTAGTGTTGCTAATTGAGCTGCTCTGTGAGGTAAAAGTTATTTTTGAGTATGGCTACTTCACTGGATGAAGCAGCAGGCTGTTACAATGATATTAAGCACAAGGACAAAGTGTAGAGAATTAACATTTTCATTTGCTCTGTGAGAGACTCTTTTTACGTCAGAGGTTTGCCAGGAGTTGACTGGACTTGCTGGGTTGCTGTGACATAGTGGGTGACTTTACCAGGAAGTTTGAGAGAGGGATTTTGGTCAGTTATGCTCACGCGTGGATGTCTTTCTGTTTTGAGTGCAGTATACCAAAATAATACTGTGCATTTTTCTTAAATACTCTGGTAAGCTCTGACTTTGTGCTTCTAGCTGGTTAACAAGGCAGTCTTCTCCCTACTGTTCCTCCTCCCCCTGACAAAGTATTGGGGAGGAGACACAGATGTCCTGAAAACTGTCTTCCGAGACCTGATCTGTAGACTTATGCTTTTTTACACTAGGCCCGATTTTCTGCTTATTTTGTTTATGCAAATAACTGATTCTATTTATTTTTCTTGTGCCCATTTAAGAAGAGAATTTTTCAAAAGAGGATATTGTTTTTCAGATTACTTGTGTAACATTTGTATTGAAGGCTTAGCTTTGCATGGCAACCCTTTAATGTATGATAGGAAACAACAGAGAAGATGCACTAGTTCAGCAGTAATTGTTCAACATACTGTAAAGCAGTGCTCAAGAATGACACTTCGACACTTTTTTTGCCCTAGATAGGTATATTGTAAGTAACAAGATAGAGGCAGAGAAGTTGCCACTGTATGTCATAACATTCTCCAGGACGAAAGCTTTGATGATGATCTTTTGTGACGCAGTCTTTTTGGCAGTAAGCTAATGTGCATGGAAATGCCGAGTTTATGCAGATGTTTTCAATATGCTTTTTCTTACAGTTCAGTGCAGGAATCTTACAGTTTAGATGTTCAGCATTGCGGATGTGGAGAGCGTGTAGCTCTCAAGATGTACACAGCATAAAGTAAGCCTATCATAGAACATCAGCCATAGCAAACGTTAATAAACTGTGCTTTTGTTTTACTTTTCAGTTACAAAGGTCCATTGTTAGATGATGGAGCGCTGGCTCAGGCAGTTTCTCATGGAGCCAGCTCCCCTGAATTCACCAAACTCTGTGCTTGGTTGGTATCTGAGTTACGGCTATTCTGTAAACTAGAGGAAAACGTACAGGCAACTAACAGTAAGTAGCTGTAACTCTAGCACAAACGTGCACTTCATGTGTGTTCTTGCATGCCATAAAGATTCGGGCTGACAATTGCTACATCTGTCATTCCAGGGAGTATTATCTGCATGCTGTCAGACTGGATATTTTCCACCTCAGACTTGCCTAATGAACAGCCAGTAGAGGGTGAAATACTAGTGAGGATCAATCAGTCTTTCTTCTGAAGTTAGCTTTTCCTTTCAGTTGTTCAGCCATGGAGGCTTTTTTAATTTCTTAGATAGGCTTAAGGAAACATTAGTATCTTTTTTCTAATAAGATCATGAGAATACTTTTATTTCAATGCTTCCGTTTTGATTTTGATGGAGGTAACTACAGTAACCATATTTTCTTTTTATTGTTGGTTACCTTAACTCTGTGCTCACTATGTATTTTTTTTCCCTACATTTGTAGTGGGAAGAGTTAGTTAATACTTAAAATACCACTGTAAAATTTGCAATGTTTTTAATGTCACTTCTCATTGTAGAAGTTGTCAGTGACTGTTGTAGCTGGGAAAAGCTGTAAGTGAAACGTAGTTTTACAATAATGAGGAATATCGTGGCTCCAAATAAGTTGTGCTGTGTCTTTGAGAAACACAAAAAATGCATTTGGCTTCCATTAAAAGCAGGGTTTTGATGTTAAATAGCAACTGGAGCAGAGCATTTTTTTTTTTTTAATTCTAATTCATTACTTAATTCTAATTAATTTTAATTCTAATTCATTAATTCATTCTAATCATAGCCATATAAATATATATATTAGCTGTAAACATGATTATCCTTTCCTTCTAAGGTCCAAATGAAGCAGAAGAATTTCAACTTGAAATGAGTGGGTTGCTGGCTGAAATGAACTGTCCATATACATCATTAACATCAGGAGATGTGACAAAACGCCTTCATAATCAAAAGAACTGTCTCTTGCTGCTTAGTAAGTTAAAAGGGTGCTTGCAAGCAAAACTCGTCTTGTGAAGAATCATAGTATTTTTTCTTACACTTAATGCAATACTGTTTTGTTTACCACAATGTATAAAAACAGTTACCTAAAATAGTGAGTTATTCTTCCTTGCAATTTACAGTGCCGGAATATTCTATTTCTGGGTCTCATAAACTTAGCAGTCACTCCATAACCAGTCTGAGCATGAACCTTTTGCACATTCACATTCACTAGCAAAAAGCCTGTCCTATTACTTCTCAAAAGGTACTCTGAAGAGGCAGTAATTTGAAGACTTCTGCCAGGATTTAGCCACTGAACTTTGTTTAGAAGGGTTTTAAAAATGGCAGCTGATGTCAGGTGCATCATCATTTTGGAGCCCCTACTGTGAGGACTTGCAAGGTGCAATAAGACTTGCATTTTCCTATGCTCTGACAACAATTTGAATCATTGCAAAAAAGAGAAAATGTTTTATCCTGACTGCCAGTTCTTTTGATCAGTTCTTAAGAAATTAGCAGTAGCAACAGTGATGTCTTGTCTTTCACCCAGAAGGTCTCAATACCTAAATTGGTTTTACTCCTGCTTAGGAAATGTTAGAGGAGAACAAATAGTACTTAAATTTCGAAAATGTGTGTGATGTTCATTCACATTAAAACAAAAAAAAAAATTTTTTTTACAAGTGTCAGAGTTAGAAATTCTACTAATTCTATCTGATCTTAAATTCAAAATAAATTAATGTTCTGTTTGCTTTCTCAGTTGCTGCTGATTCTTCAACTTTCAAAACAGAAATTTAGTTGAGTCCTAGCTGAGATGTAAAAAATGAATTACAGAGAAGGTTCCCGTATTTCAACAGTAGGAGAAAGATGAGCAGTAAGACTTAGTCTGAATTTATTTTGATTGTATGCTCAAATATGTCAGATGAAGTGAGATAATTAAAAATTTAAATTACTTTGTAGCTCAAACAGTCTGCCCTTCAGCTTATTCTCTGTAAGCCAAGCCATTTAACAAATTTGGCTTGTCTATGACACACAGTTTATCCCAGAGGTCCTGTGTAAGTTTTGGTAATATAAGGCCATGTTCAGCAGCTGAACTCTGGTATCCCATCTGGCAGGAATACTGTGTTTACTATCAACTGTTGAATCGAAATAGATGCCAAATTCCTTTTTTGTGTACCGTGATAGTTGCATAGCTTTCTTTACCTACATTAAGCTAACTTAATTAAAAGTATCTGTCCTGGGTTCAGCTGTAACAGCTATTTTTCTTCCTTCCTAGTAGCTGGTTCAGTGCTGTGTTTTGGCTTTAGTGTGATAACAATGCTGATAACACACAGATGTTTTAGTTGTTGCTAAGTAGTGCTTACCCCTATCAAGGACTTTTCAGTCTCTCATGCTCTGCCAGTGAGGAGAGGCAGAGGAGGTATGTTCTGCCAGGAGGAAGGAGAGACAAGACAGTATCCCATAAAGCCATAAACCCAGACTTTTTGAGGAGAAACAGAATAACCCTCTTCAGTGGTATGCCAGGGTATTTTACATTTTAATGAAATGCAACACAGTTTATGTCAATTGGAAGATGTCGCAGTAGTGTTGAGAGAGGAAAGCACCAAATAAATAGTAAGTAGTCAGGATTGTCTTGGTGTGCAGCAGCTTTAGAATAAAATATTAAGTACTGGCATCTGCAAAAATAAAAAGTGCAAGAGTTTCAGGTGCGTTCAGAAAAGGTCTGCAAAAAAGGATCACTGGAGAACATTTATGTCTTACAGTGGTAGCTTGAATGTGAGCTCTGAATTCTTGAAACAAAGTTCTGCTGCTAGTGTCTTTTTTCAGGAGGTCCTAATTGAAAGCAAAATATAAGAAAGATGTGTATAAAGTACCTTTGAAAGCACTTCGGAAGGATTCTTCACAGCGCTACACATTTTAAGAATTTTATACTTCATGAGGTGTTCTGTGTCTTTAGTAGAAGATATTCTGAGATAACAGAAGAAATTCTAGAGATTGTTAAAATGCTTTGTTGTTTTCTTAATCTTTTGATCTGTCCCAATTTTATAGATAGTGAGCTGCTTTTGTATAGCCATGGATTTACATCCCTGCTCACAAGTCTGTCTTTGTCAGTGCAGAATCTATTTCTCAGTCCTTATTTTTAGAAGTAATTATTTACTTTACTGTTATGGTCACCCAGTATGATTCATGATAAAAGTATTGTTAAAGCTGTGCATTTTTTTTTTTCAATTCAAACTTCAAAGTTGTGACAATTACAAATGAAAGTGTTGTGCTAAATTTATATCACTGTAACCAGCATCTGATGCTGAAATTTTGGGTTTATACCATGTTCAGAAATCTTAATTTTAATTTTTTGTTTGTTTGATAAAAGAGTTATAATGTGATTGTAGGCTCTTGCAGTTCTGATATTGAAGAGCACCGCAGGCATTCTAGCTTTTATTTCATCAGTTACTGCCTTCCTTTCTGGATGTCCTGAGTTCAGGACACTAGAATTATTATAAACCTGAATTCTTAATAGTACTTTTAAAAGTGGTTTCCATTCTGCATCTTACCTGTGGAAGCAGAGGAGATTCATCCAACATTTCACTTTTCTCTACTCATTTCCTTGCTTTGTTTCCTAGAGCATCAAGCAGTGCTTGCTTGTCTAGCTTAAAGTGTATATCCTCTATCCCTCATGCTGCTTATTTCTGTGTTCCTAGTCTCCTGTCTTTGCTGGGCAAAGCCTGAAGGAAAAGAGCTGTGCTGTGTTGAACTCTGTGATTAATACCTGTTGGAATCATAGGGATTTTTTTCAGGCTTTAATTGGTTGTACTAAACCTTTCCCCTGTTTGTTGTGTTTCTAGCATTGGGCTCAGTGATTCTTAGAAATATGAGTGTTCTGTGGATACCAAAATTATAGCCTTCACTTTTTCTAAAATAGTCCATTTGCACATTTTATTCATTGTAAGCACTTGAGTTCTCACTGGTTCTAATATTTTAACTCGGCTATATCTGATGCTGAAATCTAATTTTTCTTACCCCAGCATACCTCATCTCAGAACTGGAAGCTGCCAGAATGCTGTGTGTGAATGCCCCTCCTAAAAAAGCACAGGAAGGAGGTGGCAGTGAAGTCTTTCAGGAGCTAAAAGGCATATGTATTGCTTTAGGCATGTCCAAGCCTCCCGCCAACATAACGATGTTCCAGTTCTTCAGTGGAATTGAAAAAAAAGTAAGATCCAAAGGAACAAAACTAGAATATTTATGATGTTTCTGTTTTGATGGAAAATAGTTCTGCTACCAGAGAAAGATTTGCCTCTTGTGACACTCTAGTATTCGAATTGTGAAGGAAAGCTAACACGGTTTACTGAGTATGCCAAGAGTTGGGATTTTGAAGATGAATTTAAAGGCTTTTTCCTTGCCAAGGCACGAGGTCAGGGACTACTGCTATCATTGCCTTCCAGGGTGAGGTATTTCTTACTCTGCTCTAGGCTTTAATGTCATCAGCTGTTGCAGAAGACATGGAAAATGCTGAGCTTAGGCCTCAGGAAGAGTGTTAAGGAGAAATTCCAAGAAGTACAGCTTAACAAATTTCTACAGGAACCTAGTATTTAAAAAATGTTTAGATTAAAAGGTGTTGTAAGTGAAGTCAAGTTTACACCTTTTCCATGAGGCTTCATCGGTTCTTGTGTTCCATTTATTTTTGTTCCTTTACATGTATGTGTTCTTCAGGTTTTTGTGGGTTTTTTAAAAGAAATTTACTTTTGTTTGAGTAATTTTTATAAAGCAGAGAAGTGAAGTGGAATGGACTGTCCAATGCACAGACCAAAGGTGGGGGACGGGAAGTTTTTAAGTTACATTAACTAACTTAACTTGCAGGGTAGGGGAGAGCAGAACAGCAGAAGAGAATCTTTGTGAACTTTAAAGAACAGATGTGATTACAAAGTGCCCTAAAATGCTTTCAGAGAAGTTTTTTGACTGACCTTTTAGTTGCATTGTACTTAAACAAATCCAAGCACCTGAAAATAGTGCTTCATTTCTTTGCAAGAAATCAGTTTAGATTGACCTGTTTAAGAAGTGGAGAATGTTTTTCCAGCAGAAGTCCAAGGTGTAGAATGGAAGCGGTTTGTTTTCTGGTTTTGGTATTGTCATGGGCATTAAATAGTTAGATACATAAGAATACGTGCTTCCATTTTCTATAAAAGTAGAAAATAGTCATATCAATGAACAATACTAGCAAGCTTTGCTGGTGAAAGAGACTGTTAAAAATACAGAATACAAAGTAGGTAAAAATATTTTTAATCTGGGAATTCTGTTATGTTTTTCTAATTGACTTCTCTTCTTCATTATCTTACAAGGTTAAATGAATATTATCTCAGTGATTTATATCCATAGATGGTCATACTAAAAAAAAAACCAACAACAACCTGAACAATCCTTACAGCTTAATAAAATACATCAGGAATTTCTAATCTACAGAGTTTTTTAGAAATAATAAATAGCTCTGGTGCTTAGAGTCCAAACAGTTCAAATGTTCGTAGTATTTGAGAAGGAGAAAGGAAAGTTGACTAATAACTGAAAAACTTACTGTATTTTGTAAATGAAAATACATCACAAAGTTAAGCAAAATGTGAAAACTTAAATAACACAGAGTGAAAATTTTCCTCTTGAGTGTAAGATGATAGTTGTAACAAGAGATCACCCCAAAATTTTTGTGTTTTTAAAAAGTGAGTCTTAGAATGGCAATATTCTAATCTAGCACATGGAAATCAAGCTACCTTTTTCTTTGCACATACACAGTACAGTTTGGAGTAGGATCTTTGTATAATTTACTCTCTTTGTTAATGATCCACCCCATTAAAAAAAAAACCAAACTGCTGATACTTGAATGAACTGCTACCTCTGGTATTGTAAAAGCACTTGGTTTTAAAATCTTCAAGTTAGAAAAATTGGGCTCAGCACCTTTGGAAAACTAGCTCACTGAATTTGTTAAATCGACTGCTGGAATGAGCAGCCAAGGAAATTGGAAAACGTGGTTTGCATCAGTGGAAAAGTGAAGTTTCATAGCTCCAGCCTGCTTTGATCCAAGTTTTTGTCACTGCTACTCCATTTCTTCCCCTGAAATCCTCAGAAATTTTGAGATGGGAAAAGACAACCAAAGTTGTTCCCAAACTTTTAAAATGCAAGATAAATTTGAATTTTCATATTGAAGATTTTCTCCTTTTGCTTCTTTAGATCATGTTATATTTCACATAGTCTTGATACAACCTTTTTGGTACAAGTGTGTTTTTTTTCTCTGAATTAGAGAGGTGATGCGTAGACTAATCCCTCTGTCTTCAAGAGGAGCTGTACCTCATAGAATCTTTCTGTTTTAACTGTAAATCTACTCTTATTGTTCCTTCTCTTAACTTTTAAATAATTACAGCCGAGACTACCAGAAATATAAAAATAGCTGCTTTCCAAAAGAAGGGTGCTTGGTTGTCTGTCCCAGAGAAAACAATTTTATTGGAGTTTGCTCTGTCATGCCTATCACTGTCCAAGAGTCATCCCCTGTAATTCGAATCTTCAAAAGATAATTTTGTTTTAGCCAATGCTTATATTTTTATATGTCTCCTAACAGCTGAAGGAAACACTAGCAAAGGTTCCACCTAATCATGTTGGAAAACCTTTATTGAAGAAACAACTGGGACCAGCTCACTGGGTAAGTAGTTGCAGGTATTACAGCCTGTTTCACTTTTTCAGGTATATAAAGTATTAATCTGGTTTCTGTGTGTAATATTGTAAAATTATTTTTCTCATCTTTTTCTGAAGAGAAGACAATTTCTTGTAGTATTTTACATATATGTTGGTGCAATAGATGTTCAGCAACTGATAAGGTCTTAGGTTCATGAATCTGTATGTGCAGATGCAGGTAAAGTTTTCCATAATAAGGAGACTTAAGGTGGTGGTGCTGACCTGTGGCTTCTTTCCAGCTAGCCTGTGCGTTTTTCCATCATTTCCTCCTCTCTCTTTTGTTGGAGTAGTCTGCTTCCTTCGTAGTCTTTTCTCCAAGAAGCTGTTAGTGTCCAGGTGGAAGGTGGGAGAGGCTGTGCCCACAGGCCACAGGGCCACAACCGTCTCCAGCTGGGTTTTGTCTGCTGTGCTAGAAGGATGATGCCTGGTTTAGATGCTGTTACTGCACCAGCACAAAGCTATGGCCAATGCTGCAAGACTGCGAGTCTCTTTTGCGTCTCTTGCTTAAGGCTGAAGTCTGCTTCCTTCAATGTTTGTATTGTTGAAGCTGACAGTACGCCCCGCCACCCCCCTCCAGCAAGGCTTCAGTCAATACATAAATTATTTCCTTAATGGTGCATATCTCAACTGTAGCTCTGACTAGACCACCCTCTGCTACCAGGTTTGTTTCTGATGCTGGCTTTTCACCATAAGGGCACTGTTGTCTGTATGCAGATTGTGCTTTAATCAAGATCCTCTTACAGTACTTGACTTTTAGTCCTTTATCTTTGTCCTTAAGCTTACTACTTTTTAAGAAGGCAAGGACACCCTGGTTCCTAGACTTGGTTATGTCCTTGCATCTCCTTCATTTTATTGCATGTACTATTTTCTCACTTCTGCAGTTCTCAGTGTTGAGAACTGCCTCAGTAGTGTGTGCATTTTCTATGTCCCTTCTGAAAAACAGGCACCTGTGCTGTTAGAAATGGAAGAAGGCTGAATGTGAAGGTAACAGAGCTTTTGAAGACTTCAGGAAAATAGCGTCAGCAGGCAGAGCTTGCTGTGAGCCTATTTGACAAGGGAGAAAATTGTGGGCTTAAGCCCTGTTTAATATTTCTGTGTGTCTTATTCTCTTTCATTCACATAGTTTATTATCTTAAGTAGAAGCATTTTATCGGTAATCCATAAGTTATGTTTTCAAATTCTTGTTTCAGGAAAAAATTGAAGCAATTAATCAAGCCATAGTCAACGAATACGAAGTCCGAAGAAAACTGTTAGTGAAACGTTTGGATGTTACTGTGCAGTCCTTTGGCTGGTCAGATAGAGCTAAGGTACAAACAACTTGCTGTGAAGTCCTGGATGGTGGTAGTGCTCTATAATAAGTATCTCTGGAAAAGTTCCTCAGTGTTTCATCCTTCATGAGTAAGAAATGACCACAGGGGTTTTCTTGTTATGGTTTGAGTTTCTAAAGAAGTTTCATGATGATTTAAGGTAACAAAAAAATTTTACTTAAAACTGTTTTGTTGGATTTTAAAACATGTAAAATGAGAAGATAGACCGTGTATATCTATACACTAAAGCCACCACATACAGTTAAATAGGCCACTAGAAAAAAAGAAAAGTAAGTGGAGATTACTGATCCAGCTGTTTGCATTCAGACTACCATAATGTGAATCATTAAGTGCTGTGTCCGTGTGATGGTAGAAAAGCATCTTCCTGTTAACCATCCCTTAACTTACTTTGTGCTGTCCACAGTGATCAGATTTCCTTAACTCAAAGTGTGTCTGCACAGCTTCGCAGATGCACATGAGAAAAGCTGCTAAGGCACTACATGTTCTTACCACGTAGACAGGGTAATATTTTTTGTGCTGCTTTTGTCTTTGAACTGTGCAAGTGGCTGTGACATGACATCTGTTCTCTCTGAGTATGCGATACATATCCCACTTTTAAAAATAATTACATGGTTTCCCTATTTCCTGTATTTCATAGTGAAAAAGGAATCATAGAATCATAGAATGGTTAGGGTTGGAAAGGACCATAAGATCATCTAGTTCCAACCCCTCTGCTATGGGCAGGAACGCCGCATACTAGACGATGTTGCCCAAGGCTCTGTCCAACCTGGCCTTGAACACTGCCAGGGATGGAGCATTTACCACGACAGGATTTAAAAAATAAGATGTTGGGTTTTTTTTTTTTTTTTTTTTTTGGGGCGTTTTTTTTTTTCAGGACTAAACCAGATCTGCTAACATGCTGTTAATTATGCTGCTAGCAGTGTTTGAAACTGAGTTATTAGCGATAAACTGTGACACATGAATCATCAAGTGTTTTTCTTGATAAGTGATTTATTCAAAAGGCAACTGTATTTTAGTAATAATTTGTGACATCTCCCATTTCTATTTTTTTTCTTGAGTAGGACTTCTGCTGATGTACTATCTCTTAAACCTTGTATTCTTCAGGTTTTTTAGTAGATGGTTGAAGAACTATCTGATTGTTTGAATACTTTAACAGTGAGTGAAAATGGGCAAAAGTATGGATTAGGTTAAAAGCCAGGGACGCCTGATAGTGTTATAGCTTTGGCATCCAAATCCATGTTTGTTTGTTTGTTTGTTTTCTAGAATTCTCAGATGTTTTTGAAGTTGACAAGCTACATAAAATCCTTTCACAAAGCCCACAAATTGTATATATGCATTTCTGTCTGTTGAAATGCAAGTCTAAATTTTTTAGGACCATAACATACTCCTATTGGAGAATATGGCTAGTATTCCAGATATGCAATAGAATTTGTTTTAACAGTAACTTTTAGCAATGCTTTAATACATTATGGTAATAATTTTTTTTTTTTTTTTTTAATTTTAAAATCAGAAAAGTATCAGAGTACAGTAGTATAACTAAATAGTTGCTTCTCCAGATAGCAGAAACATCAGTAAAAGCTTCATAGTCTGTTATTAGGGGTTTTTAAAGTTGAAAGATTTCAAGTTTCACTTAAAAGAATAATACCATAGCACCAAAATACTGTGCTCAGATCTCAGTCAAACTTGCCAGGGAAAAACATACTACTGCTCTAGTGAATACTGTTGCTTCCCTTATCTTTAGCCAGCATCAGGTAAAGGACGTGCATGTTTTCCTGTTCAATTTGTAATATAAAAGTAGAAGCTTTTGGTTATAAAAATTTGCCACTGAGACATTTGAAAATACATACTCTCAGTTCTCCCAGTTGCAGTTTTCTGCCCTCAGATGGAAAACAGGATTTTAAAATTTGCTCCTGAGTTCTTGCCCTGTCAAGGGAATTGTTGGAAAACCTGGTTTGCCTGTGCCCACTGCTGTCATCTGGGTTCCAGACAAAAAGCAGCCCTTCTGTCTCTGCAGACTGTAATCTAGTTTATCCTAACTGCATCACACATTATCCTCTGTTGATAACTGAAGATAGATGTAACTCATGTATTACCTCATGGCTCATAGCACAAATTTCTGTTGTGTTTGTTGGTTGGAAAACTGCTGTCACACTTTTGAGGTGTTCAAAGAAGCCAGTATGGTTAGTGGCAAAAAGCAGTAGAGGAAGAGATTGCATACAAGGTAAAGCTGATGTATAGGATCTCATTTCTGGCTTGGGCGCTACGTATGGGAGACGAAAGACTGAATTAGAACAAGCTCTAGAGAGCTTTAGTTTTGCTAGTACGTCTTCCATGGCTTGCCTTTGTGAAGAAGCTGACTGCAATGAAGAACGTGAAAGAGTTAACACAGCCTTTTTCTGCTGATAGAGTCTTGGACATACAGTGATGGTAGTCTAACTGGAATGGGTGTGGGTCAGGGTGCAGGCACAGGAGGAGGTCTGGAGGCTGGACAT
Organism: Strigops habroptila; assembly: GCF_004027225.2. Lineage (NCBI taxonomy): Eukaryota > Metazoa > Chordata > Aves > Psittaciformes > Psittacidae > Strigops > Strigops habroptila. Next base: position 23,508,240 of record NC_046359.1, on the reverse strand, counting down.
AGGCGTGTTTCATTTTCAGTATCTTTTAGACATTAGCAGTAATTTCTATAACTGTATGTCGCACTTCTGTGTTTGTCTGCCTGAAAGTAGCACAATCTGCATGTATATATTCTTAATCCTAAAATTGTCAGTTCATCGGTGTCTTGGCAGTTCAGTCAGAATAGTGTTTCCTGTATTACTCAAGAAATTAATTTGACAAATACTAGCTTTGTTGAAGTGATTTGTAGTTACAAAGTGGTGGTTCTCACTGGTGTTATATATATATATATATATATATACATATATATATTTCTATTTGCAATACTGTCTTCAGTGTTGATTCTTTTGGTGAGGTGTCCCATTGCTTTCCTATTACTTTAACTGACTGGGTTTTGTTTTTCTTCTCTCCAACAGAGTCAAACAGAAAAACTGGCTAAAGTCTACCAGCCAAAACGTGCCCTCTTATCCACTAAGTGCACTATTTCCGTAGCAAATCTCTTGGCAGCTCGGCAGGATCTGTCAAAGATTATGAGAACAAGCAGCGGGTCCATCCGAGAGAAGACTGCATGTGCCATTAATAAGGTACCTTTGTTGACAAATGGCTTGTTCTGTTATGAATATTTATGTAATTGGAATGTAGTAATAAATCCTACTTTTTTAGGATTGTAAAATTGGAAATAAAGGATAAGAAACTTGGTGTTTATGTATTCCAGGTTATGCATCAGTGCATTATGGGAACTGCAGTTTCACCTGTTTAGGTTCAGAGTGCCTCTTAGGGGCAGTAAAAAATTGCTGCAATATCTTTTGATTACTTTCAGTGGGAGCAGGCCTGTGCTGTCTTACCGGTATTACTGATGTCATTACATTGCCGCTACCTAATTCTGTCACTGTGTCTAAAATAACACCTACAGAGTAACCTTGTTTCTAGTCTATGTGAATAGAATGTATTAAGAGCACAAAGCAAGGATCTCAAGTTAGATTCCCCTGTGTACACAAGAAAGATTGTAGTCAAGTGTGTAGTTTTAGTAATGACGTAGTAGGAATATGATTTGGACTAAGCAACTTGTTTCAAAAATTATGATTTTACATGAGTAATAGGCTCACAGAAGTACATGTGCTGAACTTGAAGCTCAGTAGCTATGTGCAGCAGTGTACTTGGTACTTTAAAATCTGTGGGTGTACATGTATGCTTTTCTGCCTTCTGGGTACCAACCGTGTTTCAGGTAAAGCTGTAATTAATTTAGCATAGAATAGTGTTGTGCTGATTTGACCACACCGCTTCCACCCCAAATAATTTTTCACCTTTTTAGTGTAGTTGGAGTGTGGAATGTAAGAAATAAAGTAGGAAGACAGATGTGACTGTATCATCAGACTGCATGTATGTATTACTGGGAACGCAGTGCTGCTCTGGTGCTGATCCATATTGTATTAACTTATCTCCGTTACCAATATTAAGTGTTTTCCAAGACAGAAACATACAGTAACAAAGTAACCTGCTTCCATTGAACTTATTCTGTTACATCACTTTAAAACCTGAAGCAATGCAAATGTCCTGTCCCATTGTAAGTCTTGCTAAATTCTTAATTTCACAGCACCCTTAGGCTGCTAAAGACCTCTAGAGTCTTGCTCAGCTGTGGTTAGTGCTGGCTGACACCTCTTTATTGTAAGTTTTTATGTATGTAAGTTTTTGCATGTCCCTACTGAAAAATAAAAATCTTTTCACGTTGTTTACTAAGCCAATGGCTTCTACAGCACTTCCCAGTGCTGGTTAGGAAAGAGGCTGTGTTGCTGTTGTACTTGTGGTTGTTTGAGATTAGCAGTCTGCACCAATAAGCAACTTAGTGAAAGACTGTATTGATGCTGCCTCTACTGGTGTGCCTGCTGTTTGAAGAAAAAGCCCAGGTCTCCTGACTTGTCTTGTTAGCAGGGCTTGGAGTACTAGATAAGCCCTGTTTAATTTTTATTAGTTGGAGGTGAAGGTCTGTCACATTCAAACAGGCAAAAGTTTGCCTTGATGAAATCCTCTGGATGTAAGAACACTGAGCGGCTGCTGTTTGTGGTGTGTATCAGTAAATATGACTCTTTTATGAGATGTTACAACTCCTATGACAGTTCTCCCTTTCCCTTTGCAGGTGCTAATGGGCAGAGTGCCTGACAGAGGAGGAAGGCCCAATGAAATCGAACCGCCACCTCCTGAGATGCCGCCGTGGCAGAAAAGACCAGAGTCTGGTCCACAACAAGGCGGTGGCAGAGGAGGAAGAGGTGGCTACGAATCCTCATATGGAGGGCGAGGAGGTTATGACCATGGGAGTCATGACCGAGGAGGAAGAGGAGGCTACGACTCATCATATGGAGGGCGAGGAGGTCATGAACAGGGAAGCCATGATCGAGGGGGACGAGGAGGACGTGGTGGTTATGATCATGGCGGCAGAGGAGGCGGAAGAGGAAACAAGCTTCAAGGAGGTTGGACAGATGGTGGAGGTGGTGGCTACCAGGATGGCAGCTACAGGGAGAGCAACTACAGAGATGCAGGTTTTCAAACAGGTGGCTACCACGGTGGTGGTGGCGGTGGCGGCGGTGGCTACCAAGGAGGAGGCTATGGTGGCTACCAGTCGTCTTCATATTCAGGAAGTGGCTACCAAGGGGGTGGTGGTGGCGGCTACCAGCAAGACAACAGATATCAAGATGGTGGGTCCCACAGTGACCGAGGGGGTGGCCGTGGAGGAGGCAGGGGTGGCCGTGGTGGTCGTGGTGGCCGTGGAGGACAAGGAGGAGGCTGGGGGGGCAGAGGTGGACAGAACTTTAATCAAGGGGGGCAGTTTGAGCAGCATTTCCAGCATGGAGGTTATCAGTATAATCAGTCTGGCTTCGGACAAGGAAGACATTTCACAAGCTGAGGCTGCTAAAAATTTTCACTTCAGTAGAGCTCATGTAATAGCAACCTGGTTTCAGAGGCCTGGCTTAATTGCTGCTTGAATAGTACAGGTTGGTATGTGGCAGGTAGAATCCTTTGGGTGGAATGTTTTGCATTGAGCAAAGTACAACTTTTTGTAGACTTCTCCTGCCCCCAGTCTGTCTGAATTAAATGCATCATCACTACCCACTGCACCCTAAACTTCAACTAATAGCTATGCTTTTTAGGTGTTGGACTGGTTCCTTCTGCTCAGAACACTTTTGTTTTGAAACTACCTGCTGTGTTTGCCTTCCGCTTTGATTTAAAAAAATACTAAGACCTGTCTGGTCAAATTTGTGTATTATAATACACAGTAGAACTTCTGCATTCTTCCCCCAAATCATCGTGCAATTGGATGTTCTAAAACCAGTTCTGAGTATGGCTTTTTGGCTTGCTGGCCTCTCATTTTAGTCACAAAGATGTTACACGTGTGCACACGCACAGTGAACTCCCTCTGGCAAACAGGCTTTTTCTCTATTATATGAGCTCTCCTGTGGATGCCATGTTCGGTAGCCTTATCTCCCGCTAGACAACGTGTTCCCACCTGCTCAACTCTGAAGACTGACCGCCGCCAAAATCTGCAAAGATCATTTAAAACTAAGCTAAATTGTGAACCGATAGTGTGTGTAGGCCTGTAGTTAGGTGTAGCAATTCAAACTGACCTGCATCCATCCAAAACAAGTTGCTCCTCTTCAAACCTAATTTTTACTTGAAATCAGCTAGAAGAAATGACAGATTTATTTTATTTGCAAGTTAATACCACTGGCTTAGCAAATCTAGGGCAATTTGTTTTGGGGGTTGTCTTTTTAAAGAAATGCACTACGGCCTAGGAAGATTAGTTCCTGCCTGGAGGAAGCCCTTTTATTATTGCTGCAGAAAACAAAGCCTGGCTGAGTTTGGTGTTCTAATGTTGGTTGGTTGGTTTGTTTGGTTTGGTTTTGTTTGGTTTTTGTTTTTTCTTTACTGAAAGCCACATAATGCTTCTTGCTGGGTTTTTTGTGTACATAGACATTGTCAAGCTGTGAAAGAAAACGGCTGAAGGTGTGCTGTTGTATAAAAGGTGAGCAATAAAAGTATGTGTATGTTCACTTGTATTTGGTTTCTTTTCCTTCTTGGTAGTAAAAAGCAGTTACTACAGTAGCTGGGAATTTGTGGGAATGTCTGCCTGCTTCATCTAATGTACATTTTAATCTGGTTTAGATGTTGTAGTTGTCCCAACTGTACTGTGTTTTCTACCTGCTGAGAAGCTGTCAGAACAGAAGCAGACGGGGGAATTGGTCTTCAATTGCTCCGAGTTTTGTTCTGTTCCTCCCTTTGAACTGGTGTAGCAGGATGTGGTACTGTCTCTTAGGGGCTGCTGTGTAAAGTTGTTATGAGGCTGTGTGAGCACCCATCGCCCAGGTTATGCTCCTGCATGCCATGTGAACATGGTATGCTGCTTCTGGGAACTCATCTGGGCTTCTCCAGCCTTGTGGAAAACGTAGGTTCCTGCTACTGTGCTCCGATTGCTGTAGCAGAGCATATGCTGATGGCAGAGACTCTGGCTAGCTGCAGTGCCCTTGGGGCTGAATTCAGGTTGATGCAGGCAGGAGTTCCTTGGACTGCAGAAGTAAATAACACGAGCGTTTGAGAGAATCTGTGTAACGCTGGTGTTTCTGTAATTCGAGCTAATCGTGAAAATAAGATTATAAACTTTGTTTGGAGTTGATTTCCCTGTGCTTCATTCCATGATCAACCTGAAGATCTGTTTAATTTATTGTGGCCACTAGGCGCTGCTAGCGATTCAGAGGTTGGAAGAGGTGTCTGTGAAAGGCACTTGGGTATCTCACTTAATGTCTCTTTTCCTTTTTTAGTGTTTCAAACAAATTTAACAAGCCTGACAAGGGAAAAGTTTTCTATATTGAATCCAGGTCTCTGAGGATCACCGATACAGATCTATCTCAGCATAATATAGTTCAAATTATGAACATTTAAAAATCAATGTTGCTGCTTCACAAAAGTATTGATGGTTTCTTAAAGTGGGATGCTCCAGAGAATATATCTCCCTTGTAGAAGAGCACTACCTTGTTGTGAGCATTAGCTGGTGACTAGCTGCATTCATGCAAAAATATTTAGTGGGGGTTTTAAGAATTAAGATTCCTGCAACTGCGTCAGTCCTGGGCTAGTAAAGGTAGAGAGGTTGACAGAGTTAAAGAGCTTTTTGCTGGGAATGTCATATCTTCAACTTGGCAGCTTCTGCTTTTCTTCACACTGCTCCTCACTGGAAAGAGGCTGGTGTTTTCTGTTAGTGCATTAGAGTGATGCAAACTGGTTTCTAGCAAAAGGGAACCAAGTTGCATCGCTTCCTGGTTGAGTGGAGTTGCATCGGCACCTTCAGAGACTTCCTTCTGTGCTAGAACTGCCAGTTTCTCTGCAAGGCTGTGAGTGTTGCTGCAGTGGATAGTCTCACTTTTGCACCCTGTGACATGGTGAAATGATGCTGGGATGAGATAGGAGCACAGAGCTTCCCCTTCCCCCTGATTCCAGATAGCTTTTTCTCCTCAAAATATGTTGCTTATCCTTCTCCCTCTTCCAGGACTTAGGGTAAGCTGAATCTGGCTTCATTGCTGTTTGAGGGGGAAAGTTGTTTTTTAAACTCAGAAGACAAAACAGGAGGCTTTACTTTTCCAACAGGAAAGAAAACACTTTGCTTCTGCCAGCTGTTGTTGTTTTTTCTTACTCTGTTGTTTCCTCATAGTGTGTTGTGACTTCTTTGTTCCCTGAAGAAAACACGCTTTGTATATGTAGAGAGAGCAGCTTTAATTAGTGAAAGCGAACAGCCACTGCTTTGTTATTCTCTGTATGATGCTCCGATATTCACTGTTTTTCAAACATGATTCCTGTTGCACTGGATGGAATCTCTTAACCGGAAGGTGGGAGGGATGGGTTGTGGAGACCATTAGGCATGTGGATTGGATATATGTGCTTGATTTTATTGTGCATCATAGAATGATAGAATGGTTAGGGTTGGAAAGGACCTTAAGATCACCTAGTTCCAAAAGCAGAACTCCAGCAGATCAAGAAGGCAATTAAGTAAGCAAGCATTTATACAGGGGATAATTAATGAAATTAATGAAAGTGGCAAGTGCCTTGACCAATCTCTGGCCTAATTAGAAACCTATACGCTTACCTAAGCTAGAACTGTGAAGAAGAGAAGCAAGATTCATGTCAGTAGACGTGAGAAGTGGCTGGAGCTTGAAAAGTGCTGTGGCGTAAGAGTATTCCCTGTAACAGGTTATGCACCTGGGAGATGAAAAACTGCTGAAGTGGGAAGAGTTGAGTGGGGAGTAAGATGATTCTCACTAAGACCTGATGACTCTTTTGGGTTTCCACAAAGTTTGTGTGAGTTCTTTGAGTATTAGAAGTTAATTCAGCACCCTGTTAGGTTAATGAAGGCCAGCACACAAAAGTCCTCAACTGTCTGCTCATGGCACATGATTTATTCTTAGTTCTGCAATATTTAGGACTGCAGTAGAGAGTCTTGGTGGTGTTGCTGCAGAAGACTGTCAGGCTTGTGATCCTGCTTACTCTCTGAACTTTTGATTTTCCTTGGACAACAGGGATGCTACAGAAGTATGTATGCATTTTTAAGGTGTTGAGTGTGATTTAGCAATCCCAAGCAAGGTTAAACTGCACACTTGCTTTCTCAGCCTCCTAGCAAGCCTGTAGGTTAGAGTCACACCAGTGTTGTGATCAGGGACTGGTACGCTGAAGTGGATGTGAGCTTCTGTTTCCTCTGTGTAGGCTCTCAAAATATTCATGTGTTTGCTTGTTTCAGGTTGTGCCTTTTCAAAGGGACACAAATTGAAAAAGCAAGTGCTATTACCAGCTGTAAACATTGCTTTCTCCCCTCTTTGGCTGAAAATAAGTTGCACCTCTAATGGCTTAACAAACAAGGGTAGAAGGGAAAAAATACTTTTCCTTTGTATTTACTTAGTGCTTTTTACAGCTCTGAGTGCTGTCAGTGTCATTGTTTCCCCTTTATTGTCCAGTAATTTCCCCTCTTGTCCACGTGGGTCTTTCCCACAACAGAGGAGAGAAAAACAAGTACAAAAAGTAGGAAAACACCATTGTAAAACCAAAGAAAGAGGGAGTCTGCCTGTGCTGTGTGCAGGTGGAAGGTCATAACTCGTTTTCACACATGAAGTAGAGATGAAGGTGATAAGGGCTCTTTAAACTTTCCGGCATTAGCTTAACTCATGGAAAAAGCAGACTTTTTGGCTAGATTTCATACTGCCCCAGCAGTAGCCTTTTGCTGATGGCTTTTCTGTCTCCTAGGACCACATTGTCAGCAGCTGTAAACAGCACTTCAGAGTTCAGCACACAGATTTTCCAGTGTGTTTAGCCTGTTGGCTGCAGTGCTTATTTTGAAAATGTAGTTCAGATTGGTGCTGATAATTCAATAACTTGTTCCAAAGTTAGATCTATTTCTCCAATGTCCCCGGGTGGGCCAACTCTGTTGTCAAGACTCTCTTGAGAAGTACTTGGAGCTATTTTTTTGTGCTGTACAGAGGCCCATCAGTTAGCAGACTGATGCTGAATGAAGCAAACCTTGGTTAGATTATTCTTTGGCTATGACGGTCATGAAACAACAAGCCCTTGTTTCTCTGCCTCTTGTGTCTCCATGAAATCTGCATTCAGATCTGCTTTCTTCCTTCCTCCTTTCCTTCCTTCCTTTCCCCTCTGCTCAGTCTCTATTGGGATCCCATTCCATTCTTGCTGTCACGTAGGGAGGGAGGGCTCTCTTGGAATGCTGCTTCCCCCACTTACTCCCCATCTGTCTGTTATTTGTTCTCTGGGGGTTTTTGTTTGTTTGTTTTCTGCCTGTGTCCTGTGTCCAGGATCCTTCTTCACATGCAGCTATTTCCCATACAGATGCCTAAAACTTCTGGAACAAGTGTCCCAGGCTGTGAGGACCCTTTTTTGGCTGCTGAGGCTGATTCAGACAAACACTTCCAGGCCCATAGTGAGGACGACCTTGCTGGCTGCCATGCTAGGGCACACTTTCACTTCAGCTTCCAGAGAGGAGTTCCTGACCAACAGTCCACAGAGGTGACAGCAGCCAGTCCACTACGTTTTGGGAAAATGTAAAATTTTAGGCAGCACCTGCCCCTAAATTTGCTCTGTAACTCAGCTTTTTACCTTCTTCTGTACTGAAAGGAAAATGGCTTGCCTTTCCCAGCAGGGGAAATTCCATGCTTCAGACTAGCTCTGGTCAGCAAGCGTGTTACCTTCCCCTCCACCTCCCCTCCCTTAGACTTCATGTGCCTGAGGAAGGCACCTCAGAAGATAGCTTCTGCCTAGGAAGATGTTTCTTTGTGAAGCTGGGATTAGTCTTTTAAAGCCCAAAAGCTGTGTAACAGTGGTGGTGGTAGGGATGGGCAAGACTCTGAGAAGATCTAGAGCAGAGGGGAGAGCTGCAGTTCAAGCCTGGTTTTGCGTTTCACTCTGAGGGAGCCAGATGTCCCCTTGACTCCTTGCACAGCACTCAGGGCTATGCCATAAAGTTCACAGCAAGGCTGAAGCTCCTTTATTTGCAGCACAAGGCTTTGCAGAGGTTTTACACAAGCACAGAAAGTCCTAGTGGGTTTGGCTTAAACAGCCAAATAATCTCTTACAAAGTCTATCTAAGCACTTGTATTTTTCACCTACTCTTGTTGCTTGTATTCTTTGGCATTTGCAAATCAGGCTGTAAATAAGGTTTGACATAATCTTTCCACTGTGTCGTGGTTTTGCGTTTGGATTTTTTTTCTTTTTCTAAAAACTCCTCTTTCTCCCCCCAGTTTTTTCAAAGATCCTGAGACAGGGAAGAATGGATGTGGTGGTAGTATCCAGCATCATTTGGGACTGTATCTCACTTCAGCTACTTCATTAATCCAGTACTCTTGTCATTATGACACTTTTTCTCCTGGACACTCTCCTGGAATTGCTCTTCTTCCAGCAAGCAGGATTTCACCAAGACCAGCAGAGGCACGTAGTTCAGTCAGGACTGTGATGGCTGATACATTTTGCCTCTTGTTAAGTCAGGGGAGGTGAACAAGAAATTCTTTGTTAAGTATCTTGGGGAGTAAATAAGTAAGTGAGAAAGTAAGATTATGTAAGAAAGAAAGACAAACATTCTTGTCCAACAACGAAATGAAGACAGACATCGTTTGTGGGCCTGATAGAACAAGAGCTTAAAACTAACTTTTAAAACCCTGCAAGAAATGGGCTGAGATCTACAGACTAAATGCTGGCTAAAACTCTTATGTGATGTTAAGAATGAAGTTGTTGCACAAGAACATTTCATTTATAAAGCGTTAAAAAGCTTATCTCAACAGATCCATCAACAGGCTCGACCATAACCAAATTTCTCTATTCAAATCCTCTACCACATCATTTTCATTGTGTGCAAGCCATATGCTGTAACGGCAGCTGTGCGGTCAGCCTGCTGTGACCCGTCACCTGACCCACCATAAGAAATGAGGACCATATTTTTGCTAAAGCTGCTTCTTTGCACGCTGCAGTAAGAGTGAGGGATGCTTCTGGCCCTCATCCTACCTTGGAAACTGGTGCTCTCTGCAGCATGTGTTTCTCTGAGTTTAAAACAGTAAGAGCATGTTCTCCCTCTCTTTTTTTCCCTTTTTCTTTCTCTCTCCAGATTCACCATCATTACTAGTTGTGTTGGAAAACAAAGGAAACCTGCAGGATTCAAGATGCAAACCTGAGCAGGTGTCATGTAGTCACAGTGCAGTTTACTGTCAAATTACCACAGAGGAATGCAGCTGTCAGTTTTGGTTAGGGAAGTCTATGAAATTACTCTCTGCTCTTATAACTTGATGAAGCATGCAATAACTTGAATTTTGTAGGAAATATTATAATTGGGTTGCTTTCATTCAGAGTGTATGCTCCCCACACACACCTATTTTTGTGAGGAGATGGGGTAGGAAGAATAATACAGGTATGCCAATGTGGGACACACCTTTCAGGTTTGAGCTTTGTGGTGTTTTGTTTTGGTTTCCTCTCTTCTTCCAGATAAGGGCTATGTCCTTAAGTAACTTACAGCATCTGAGAAATGCCACTTCAAATCTTCTTCTCAGGCCCCTTGTAATTTAGGTGCTGGATCCTACATTAGCACACTGCTAAGTTGCAGGTTGCTCTTCAATGTATTTAGTGTTAGCATGTACAGGTTGCTAAACCAGAGAAAACCATATCACATACATGAGTATATACACACACACACTTAAAACTAAGGTGTTTATTACATGCTAATTTTACCATAATCAGTGCTGGCAGAGATGACCCCTCTCCATTGCAGTGTAACCAGATAAACCCATAGTGTCTCAGAATTCATTCATTCAGTCTCAGACACGTGCTGCCTATTTGAAGAATCTCCAGTCTGGGAACTGGTATCACTGTGCTGAACACCAATATGCTCACTATGACAATGTAAACGTGGCTAAAATTTGAAACACCAGGTGTGAACAGAATTTCAGCATAGAGGACTTTGTGAAAGGTTTTTGAGATTTAATCAACATACACACCGACTTCATTCCTTAAAAGATCATTACAAGCCTCGGGAAAGGAGTGTTATCGAACAAACTTAGATGCTTGGCTTCTGTCCTCACCATTGTTGTTGCTGGCAGCCATACTGAAATGATGCAGTGTATTTAAAGGAGGCCAAATATATCCTCACTGGCATGTAGAGAAAGTTTCCACAAAAGTCATACAAAAGGAAACACTGAGCGCAGAGATCCATTCTGCTGTGTCCGTGCAATGTTCATCCAAACGGCTTACTCGTGAGAAAATAAATAGTGCTTTGTAACACTTCTCAGCTAAGAAAACAGGGCAATGGTTGAATTTAAATGCACGAGGTATGGGAAAACTTCTCATGGTCTGTGGCAGTCCATCGACACTTGCTTTATTACAGTTGTCATCTTCAATTTTCTGTCGTTCACGGTGAGCGATCAGCTATCCTGTAACCGAAGGAAAATAGGCACTTAGATGCTAGCAAAAATGGTCAATAAAAGCGCAAGGCTTTGGAAGTATAAGCTTTATGGATGGCAGCAACAGAAATCAGACCAATACCCTGCCCCAGTCTGGATTTATATATTTATCAGAATACTGGTTCCTGTGAGTCTAACACGGAGCCCGTAACTGTGCATTGCAGAGGTGCAACAGCACAGAATTTGGTCAGCTATCCACCAGGCTATTTTAATGATCTTCAAAAAGGAAAATGCCCAACTCCAAAAAGCACATACTGAATCCAAGACCCAAACCCTCAGTTACAGTAAATACAAACTGCAGTGTAGAAAACAGGTATCTATGGACAATTTGACATAATTCTGAAAGTAACTAACTCCTGTGCAAGAAGCAATGGCAAATTTTAATAAGAAAGGATCCTGAAATTCATAAAATAACTTTATGAGACATCAGACTCTAGCAGATTTTACACTGTCTTGGCTTCTTCTGCAACTCACCTCAGATTCCTGTGTTTCTGGGAGGGTCTCAATTCCATTGTGATCCTGGATGTGTTGTGGGGCCTCAGCTTCTAGCTCTGTATCAGCCTGCACATTAGGCTTTTCATTCTCCCATTTTGCAAAGCCTTTGTTCTTCCCAGCTTTGCCATTGAATTTGGACTTCATTTTGGGGAAAGTATGGGAACCTGAATCATTCCAGCCTGCCTCATGCCAGAGTGGTTCTGTCTGTGTTGCTTGGCTGGTGGTCACCCTCTGCAGCCGCACCGAAATTTTCCGTGAAGAGCCAGTGACGAGGGTGATAGCTCTGCCATCAAGGTCCTGGTGTTCCGCAGCAACACTGGGAAACTCAAACACATCATCTTGGACTGAAAGAGAAGGTGGAATTGTTTAACTAGTCTACTTAGAGATCTTTACAGAAAGATAACTTAAGCCCAGGGCAGGAGGAGGTAATCCCCCTATATGAAGCAGTGGTATAATTAGCAATATCCATATGCTGCTTGGAAACTGATTTTGGCCTTGTGTGTGCACATTTCCTTCTCCCTCCACCTGGACACTCAGGGTACCAAGGCAGAGCTAGAATTGTGCCCTGCGTCTCCCAGCCCCTGCCCCTGAGTGGCTTATAAGGAGAACTACAATTTCCCTAATTAATTTTAATTTTATTTCTTTTCAGCTGGGATAGGGACACCAATATAGAGGATAGGGAGCCTCAAGCAGGAGACTAAGGCCATCACTGCAGAAAGGGATGTTGTAATCTGAGCGCTGAACACAAGCCCCAGTGCAACGGAATATACATGTTCTGCTCTGTGCGTTGATGCAAAGGGGAAATTAAAAATGGTATCAAGGACACTGGCTGTGAGAGAGGATTCCAAAAATGGTTTAAAATAGGAACAAGATGCTCTCACCTGGAGGTAGGGATGGGCTGCTAGGCAGAGAGCCGTGGTTGCTGCCTACTGAGGTTCCTCTGGAAAATTTCCTGCACGCTAGCACAAGCAGGTCTCTGCATTGCTTGTGGCAGTTGGCACCGCAGTCTGTAAAAAAGGCATTGTCAAGTCACCAGATGGAAAGCCACAACTATCTGGTAATCCCTCAGGGCTATTAGCAGACAGATACCAGGAGGAACTTTGAAAGAATGAATGCTTTGATGGAAAGTGTGAAGGGAGTTACAGAAACCGATCATTTGGTGTGAAGGGTGTTATAAAAAATAGGTCATTTCCATGGCAGCCATTAATAGAAATCTGGCAGCAGCATAGAAGAGAGGGATGATATTTCATCAGAAATTAGTCTTAAAGACGCAACCTTGAATTAGTCAATATTTGACTCAGCAGGGCCCATTATAGTAAATCCACTTGATCTGAAGACACTAAAGCATCCATACTCTGATTCTGACAGGTAGAGGTCAGTGTAGACCACTGTAGATGATTAAAACTAGTCTAAGAAACTCAGTAAACAGCATCAGCATAGTGTAAGCTCTGTTGATGTGTACCAGCCACCCAGATGAAAGTGGCTGAGTGCCTGCACGCGTAGCCTCTGCTGGGCTTTGCATCACTGTGGGTACACTCATCACTAGGACCATTCATTTGAAGTGTGACTGCAGTACAGATCTTACCTGCAAGAAAGGGCCAAAGGGTGGAGGATGTGTCCCCCAGACACAAGCTCTCTCTCCTCTGTGTCCCTGCCCTTGTTTGAAAATTGCCAACTCCCTTGTTCGAAAATTGCCAACTCCCTTGTTTCTCTGTTGCTGCTCCACAACCTAACATGTTAGCCATCATCAGTGTTGTGTTTCTAACTCTGCTAAAAGAGCCATTCTGCTCAGGGCAGCAGCGCTAGCATGATGGGTTAAAGTTCTGGTTTCTCCCATCACCTTGTTCGTATGACTCATACAGAAGTACCTGCACAGGTGTGGTTTTATCTGCCCTAAAGGTATCACCCCCACTACTACCAAATACAGTAAAGATCTCTCTTGGCAGCAGAGAACCTCTTCTGTTACTTGTAGACCACACAGTCCAGCTTTATCTCATTACCCACAGTGCAGGTAAGCAGCAGACCCAAACAGATTAACTCCCTTCCTCCTGCTGCTAGCACAGTGTCAGAGGTTCAAAACAGAAGATGACAGCTCTGTGCTCAAAGGCAGAAATCAACCATAATGGGTGCAGCAGTCCAGTGATGTTGGCATACAGAGCAGCTGGTAGCTGCTGCAGCAAAGGGCAGGCAGTAATCGCACTTGCTGACCACTAAGATCTGAGTGAGAAGCTCTGCTCTCTTACTGTCATGCTTCATTGCCTATAATTTTGCCTGACAGAATCACTTCTGCTCACTCTCTCCACTAACCTGTCGTTACAAGCAATGATGCAGGACAGAGACAGGACATGCTTTCAGATCTCTGGTTGAGTTTACACGGGTGCTATGACAAAACACAGCACCCTCCTACCAGTAAAAGTATAGGCTGCAATTAGCCCTTTCATAGCTGCTCAGATGACAGTAATCAGGAATAGCTGAATTAAAAACGTTGGTTTAGCCATGCACTATCTCCACTTCTCTCTGAGGAAGAGATGTTTATGGGTGCACAGGGAGAGGAATCTGATGTATCCTAGAAATAAAATACTGCAAATTTTTCACCCTCCTCCTGGGAGCCAGTGTAAGACTGAGGGAAAAAATGCGTTCAAATACAACTGGGAAGCCCCAGCGTGAATGTTCCCTTGTGAATAACTGAGATGCAACTACAACTGTGAAAATCAACAGGGCCCTTCATCCAGGGCTGGGCCGCTTGAGAAATAAATAGGTCCAGGACTTTAAAGCTAATGAGGACCATGACAATGTAATTTTTGGTCTGATATTCTTGCTCAAAATGATGCAAGTACTGCATAAGAAATTAACCATTTTATGAAAGCAACAGAAAGGACTGTAACAGCTCAAGGATTTTTTTTAAGTCGACTGTCCCAGGAAGATGTTGTAACAATATCTGCTGGGCAGTCTAGGAATTAAATATTTCTCTATATCTAGCTCAGTCACTATTGCATTGCAAGGACAGTTAGGCTTCACTGCAGGCATGCGGATGTACATGACAGACAGCATTGCCAGCAGACCTTTTCCTGACCCCATGTCTCAGCAGATATATTTCAGGATGTCTCAGTGTTAGGATGAGGACACTTGGTTTTCCAGGGTGTAAGGTCTTTGCTGGCAGAAAGTGACACCTCATGGAGTCAGTGGCTGCTTTTAGGCCTTTAGCTCACAGAACCTGTGTGTTTTCCTACTGGGTGCTATGTCCCCTAATGCAGTGAGACTTCATAGTGTACCAGAAGTCACTGTTCACAGACAGTACCAAGTGTAGAAGCAAAATTTGAATAAACAGATGTTATTTTAGTATGTTATTTTAGTAAAAAATACAGTTGGCCTACTTGTGCTAAACCCCTCCACCTATAGCTTGAAAAAAATCCATGCAATATTTATTTACCTTTGCATTTGTAGCCTTGTTTGATTATACCCCAGAGCTGCAAAGAAAGACAAAAGAACATCAAGGAATCAGAAAAGAAAGCCGGAAGGAAAACAAGGTCACAATGAGGAAGTACCAATGGCTGCAAAAGCACAAACAGGATACAACTGCTTTTAACACCCTTCCTGTTAAGCAGACCTTCCCCTCTAATTATGATAAGACGTGTGGTTTTCCCCCTTATTCCTACTACTTACAGTGGGACTACCAGAGAAGGAGGCACACAGATGACATTTGCTTCCAGAAATGAGTGAAAAATTGCCATCATATCAAGCTTACTGAAACCAGCAGAGCACATTCTGCTTCTAGCCTCACTAATGTTATCTGTGGGAGAATTTCCAGTGTATATCCATTCTCCAGATACATGAATGACCCATGCCATCTGAACACAGCAGAAGAAAGAACCACTGGAAATAAAAATTAAGTTCTTGGTTCCCATACTAGTCTCCAGCACACTTAGCCACAGCAGTCTGATTTGTACACCTGACTTTTCCCATTAAAAAAGGTTGAAGACTGAAACAGGCAGAAAAGCCACTGAATTCCATCTTTGCCTCCTTCCAGAAACTGTCCTTGTTGACGCATATAACAACCAAATGCTAAACTTCCAGGATGCAGTGTGTGTCATCCCGCTTTTGGGAAGTTTTCACTGCAACGTGAGCAAGGTTGCTTGGAAGTAGGAAAATTCCTTAGCTAGTTCTTATCTATACACTCAGAAGTGCTGTATCTACAGCATTTTCACTCTGAGAGGCAGAGAGAGGAAAGACAGCTTTTCCAGCTCTAGCATTAAAAGAAAAAATCAGGGACTCCAGTGTTTGTTTATCCTGAACTCATTCAAAACATTTCCAGGGAGCGTGAGCACATATAGGCAGCTGAAACTGCACATGGATCCTTAACATATTTATAAGAATCCATGCACAGTCTGCAGGGGCTGAATATGGTCTTTAAAGAAATGTTCAAAAGGAAGAGCTGGAGAAAATTCAGAATACAAAGGAAAGAGTAAAATAAAGAGAATAGGAAGATTCCAGGGGAACAAAAAATTCCATACACTGCACAAAAGAACTTGCAAGGAAAAAGAGGGCCTTGCAGAAAGCAAAATAGATTAGACAAGGTGAAAGAACAGTGAACAACAGAAGAGAAAGGCCAACAGTGGAGTTTCCGTAGAAAGCCTGCTGCTTGTTCTTTTCCAGCTAATGCTGTATATAAGCACAGTGAATGCAGTTGCTGTGGTCAGGCAGTGGGAGTGGAGCTTCCCAAACCCTTCTTGGAAGAACAGTAATGACTTTTTTCCCCAGGTCTCTTTGCCTGGATCACTGTAAGAGACATGGATTGTTATTTCTTTCATTTAAGCTCTAATCTGTTCCCACTTTCTTCTCACCTTCTTAGCTCTGTACCTTCCCCCTACTCAAACTTGGCACCACTCTTGGGGTTATTCACCACAGTGAAAGCTTAGTTGAAGTGCCGTGTCATGAATTTTGACCTGAAGTTTTGAATCTGTCTGACACAGCTTTGCTGCAAAGCTGGCTTGAGCCAGCTCCAAGGTAAGAGGATCTGTGCAAACTCAGATTATAAAGCTCAGCGGGACGGCTGGTCACCTACCCTGCCACGCGGTGTAACTCAAGCTGTGGCACGGAACTGTGGCTAGCTGTGGGCATATCAATTTTATGCTGCTTAATAGCATCAGGGTTTAGATTGACCTTTAAAGTTCATATCTTTTTAATAACAGATATTTTATTGAATACTATGTGCATTGCACTGTCATGTCAATTCATCCTGCTGCACTGTCAGCGCACATTATTTTGACTGTGAATCAGTGCATCAGTTTGAAATTAGGCTTCCACCCGTGGATGAGCAGCATTGAAATGCAGAACAAATATGCTGCAGATTTTGTAGTTGGTTCCTGTCCTATCAGCTCAACTCATCCACAGAACAATACCAATGACTTCAGTGAGTTGACAGGAAAAACGACCTTATTTCCATTTCCTGTACAACCCCTTACTCATTTGTATTCCTGCACTGGATGTAATCAGGGAGATGTGAAAAGTCCAATAATAGCCAATTAGCAAATTGATGCAGGAGAAAAATATCTGGTGGTGAGGACATTGCAGGGCAGTCCTCAGGCCTTGCTTTGCTATGGAAGCCTTCCAAACATGAACTGAGTGTCACGAACGCAATGATGTCCTCCTGAGGCTGCAGGCAGCCTGAAACAGTAGACTCAGACCAGTGACTGCCTGAGCTGTCTGCTGGAGCTGTCAGCTTAAGAGCCCACCAGCATGCTCCTGAATCAGCATTGAACGTGTTGCCTCCAAGGCTTTTGCAGTTCTAGCGGAAATAGGTGGAATTCCTTCTTTCCCATAGCCTTGATCAGCAGTTGCAACAGGGACCATGAGCATCTGAACATGAGTGACACATCACAAAAAAAGCAAGCGGAAGATGGAAGGAGGGACAAGAGCAGGAATACCAGAATTGGCCCGAAAGGAGGCACGTTTTTGCACTTAGCAGTGCTGTTATTGTTACTTCCAACTGTGAAGAAGTATTACTTAGTGGAAAAGTTCATGTAGTACAAGCTGGAGATTTCACTGTGACAGCAGAGGCACATCTGCTCTGGAGAACAGGGATGACAGTCTGAATTTACAACCTGTATGTGGGCCACACAAAAGCAGAGGACATGGCCCTCTGTCCTTATTGCTTTGGCTGTCTATATGTAGACATTTGATTTTGGTGGAGTGTGTTCATTAAAGTAACTTTTAAATCATAGTAATGCCTTTTTCTTTACTATGCTTGGTTTGAAATAGAAAAGTTGGAGGAGGTTTGCAAGCAACACAAGTATTCACAAAACCGATTATTTCCAAGCTATGTACAAAGTACTCTAATAGGTGGCATCTGGTAAGCTATGGCTAAGAGAAAATGCAAAAAAAACCCAAATCCAACAAATAAATTAAAAAATTCTTATTGTACAGAACTGCTGGAAGCTCTTTTGATTTCTTGACTGAATTAGAAGATTTTTTAATTCAATAGAGAAAAGATTAAGGCTGTTATGGTCATTTAGAGAATTATGAACATGCTATGTTGCCATGTGCAATTTCCTGAGAAAGAACTGCTTTTGCTTCATCTACATCCTCTGTTCCAGACACCCATTTTCCCTTGAGCTTGTTTACGTGGGAAATGAAGCCAAATTAAAGACCTTAAGATAAACCAAGTAAATCCATTCATATAGTCTCTAAAATCCTTTAGCTAACAGAATTTTATTCTCCCCACACACACACTCTGCCACAGTAATTCTTACAAATGCAACTTTTTTCAGGAAACACCAAAACAAAACTGGATAGCACAGCTACAACATGAGTAAATGTTTTGTGCATCTGAAATGTAATGAGATATTTGCCCAACAGCCTTCACAATGCGTGGAGCCAGTTTCACCTGGTCTACTTTGAAGGGTAAACAAATCTGTTTGAGATATACTATTATTAAAGACATACTTACAAATCCTGCACAGTGTTCACAGAAAGTTGGTTTAAGATAGGTCATCTCCTGAAAGTTATGAATAAACCCTGGTCCCATTTTACACTGGAACTGTGATTTAGCTCTCAGAAAGTAAGCCATCATTTCCTCTTTGCTGATAAGACCATCTCTGTCAGGGGAAAAAGAAGTAGATTAGATCTGTCACTGCTCATGGCACTGAACAATTCAGGATTTTCTCACTGCAAAAAGCATGCAGCACACATCTTTGAAAGAGCTGGCACAGTCCTGGCAGAAAAGAAACCCCTTGGAGCCTTGGTGGTTCTTACCCTTCATAAAAGAGCAAATATGGAACTTATGACATGGGCTTTGGTTTCTCACCTGCTCATGGTGTCAGAGCACAGACCAGGCCATTAAGTGAAGGATCTTGACTTACTGTTCACACAGACCCAGAAGTTATGCCCTTGGCTGACCTCCAGCCTTGACAGCCAAAGAGATTCTGGACAACAAGAACTATCAAACCCAGTTCACTAGGAAATATATATATATCACCTAGGACACATGCTACCCTCCCTCCACTACCTACACCCATTTCCTCTCTACTGTACACAACTTATTTGTTTCATCACTCTGATGCCTGGTCTGGATACAGCATCTCCACTGTAATTTGGTGGTGCTCTAGGGGTCTTGCCTCAGTCCCAGCAGGAATTCCTCATAAAGCTACTACATTAATCATTTTTAAAGTACCAGGAAAAGCAGGACTCCAGCATGGGTGGGCTTATAGAACTGACTACAGCTTACGAAGTTAAATGAGAACAGAATTCAGCCTTTGGTGATCCTCTGTTCCTTAAGTGAGATGTCAGACGCAAGAAGCTTGGGAGACACTGTTTCTTCAATAATTAGCTTTCATGAGTATTTAAATCAAGGAAAAGAAAAAAAAAAAACCACAATTCACAAATAAATCTCCAAACTTACTGGTCTTTGTCCAGCACACAGAAAGAGTCCAAAAAGGGGAAGTTGGCAGCTATACTTTCAAAGTCTTCCTGAGAAATATAGCCATCATGGTCATGATCATAATTCCTAAAGACAGACTGAGGGAAAAAAAAAAATAAAAAAAATTACTGTCTTAACACCTAGACTGTCTTGAATTGACACCAGCTCTTCAATCTTATAATTACATATAACCTAATGTTCAACATTACCAGTTGGATGCTCTGCTGCCTTGTTCTATTCCTTTCATTCCTACTTTGTACTTCAATACGCATATTTATCGGACTATAGTGGAAAAAAATGGCTAATTTTTAAAGAAAACTTAACCTCAGTATTTATCTAGTGATGGTCCTCCACACCTCTTCAGACATAATTATTATTGCTTTTTTTTTTCTTCTTTATTGTAAATGTCACTGAAATTCTGCCCCATGCGATATACTCCCTTTGCTTCATTACGTATGCTTTTAATCACAAAAAAAGAAATAAACCAAAACCAACTCAACAGCAGCTTTTCCATGAGTATTTCAGATGGTTTTGGCTTCACTTCTCTTTTAGTTGGTCACTTCTGCTCTGCCACAGTACAGTTTCAATCTGATTCATTTACTAATACCTTGATACCCACACCATGAGCACTTTGCATCCGACATCCATTCCCTCCCATCAACCTACCCCAGCTCACCACTAAGAAAAAACAGACATGGGATCAAATTTAAAAGGTTGCATAAAAATGAATGGAAGCCCTCCTTAGCTGCTAAGGAAGTACTAAATTCTGTGTTACTGATTGCAAAGATGTGCAAGGGGCATTACAGCTACACATGATGCTGATGGGAAAAACATGAGTGTCAGAGTCAACATGACTATCTGAAAGCCATATATTGAACCACAAACTCATTAGATTAAGATCTGGTTGACAAAGACAAGAATTTAATACACTGAGACCTCTGAAAGGTGTTTGCATTGTCCTTATTTTAATGAGAAGGCGATGAAGCCAATTCCCAAGCACCTGTCAAATGATCTGTAACCAATGATTGGCAGACCTCAAAAATGCATTAGCAAGAAGGAACCAATATGCAAACCCAAGTAGTATTCAACACTTAGCAATAAAAACAATGCCTTAAAGCACAACTCAAAGCAGCTAGTAAACGACAAAGACTGGCAAAATGAAGACAGCTGTACAGAGTGGTGTGGACCTTTTGGCAAGCTGTATCCATAACAGCCCCAAAACATGTTTTAATCCTGTCAAACTCAAGATCATACTTCCTGAACCAGGCCAAAATTGTGGAATGGGGGCACTTCATCTCCTCACCTCAGGAACAAGAACAACCCCTCTACCCAGCACATTATGGAAGGATTAAGGAGTTGCAACAGATGACTTAGGTAAACAAGCTATCAAAGAGAGGTTTGGATGTTGAGTGATTTTTGTCAACACCTATGGCACTGGCAAAAGCAGTGCAGGAAAAGCACATGCAGTTCTGGCATCCCACATTAAAAGAAAAATGTAACTTTTAAAAAATAAGATTATGTACAAAAAGTAAACTACAAGATATATTTGAAGTTTGAGTGAGACAACTGAAGACTTCAAGTTATCTTAACAACATAACCCATTTAATGACCTATAACACAGATGAGGTCAGAATTAAACAATTCCTCCCAGGTTTAGTTACTAATTTGTAAAAAGCAGAAGAAAATATTGCTTCATTACCTATAACACATTTCTGGTTTCCCTGGATGCTGCTTAAATCACTAGAAGTCCCTTAAACACCAACACAACAGGGCTCAGTCTCTCCAAATGAACGTGGTAGTGTTTGGTTTTGTTTGCATTACCTAATACATCACCTTCCAAACTGATGCTGGAAGATCCCAGCTATAATTCTGCATGACCTCATGCCTATATTTTTAAAGCGATACCAGCACAGTGCTATCTTTACCATACATAATATGCTCTGAACAGTCAAACGACAGCAAGTTGAAAACCAATATAGGGTTTCTGGAAAACTTCTCTGGACCTAGTAACATGTGAGTCCTTGTCTCTGAGTGTTTGCACTTTTGCATCCAGAAACCTGCTTACTAATCCCATAGCTGATTGCAGGAATAAAATAAATAATTTTGAACGTATCAGTAAAGGCTCAAATTTGTTATCAGATGTCTGAAATTAATCCCAACCATAACAATCTCTTGCAAAGCTTGTAATTAATTATCATGATGACAATATCCAACCTATTATTCTCTTTGACCAGTATATTCTTCCAAATACTTACATCCACCAGCTTTCGTATGTGCTTGTTAATGACAGTAGGGTCAGGTTTTGGTACCACTCCAGATGCCCACTCCAGTGGCACTACTGGCTTGTTAGGGGTCGTTGGGGAAGTAGGCTGCTGAGAGATGGATCAGAACACAAAGATTTTCAAATCTGAATTATGAAGACAAATTTCCCATTAAAAGCAGCTCTATATGTCAGAGCTACAACCACAAACTACTGGAGTCCCTGTGCTGTAAAAATGTGCTTAGCAAAGCATCAGGCAAGGTTTTAAAGGGTTGCTTGCCTTTGCTGATAGCTTCACTTGGGCTTTTTGTGGCACCTCGCCGCTAACGCTGGCAGTGGCAGTGCCCAGCAAGCTCAGAAGCAAAACCAGGCAGACTTTCCTCACTGCTACCTCTAGAGGGTTCAACAGCAACTAGAATGGGAGGAAGCGGGAAGGAAGGAGAGTCTCTAGAAACGGCAGACATCAGAGTAGAGGTAAGCCCAGAAACCTATTTTTCCCCTTCCTGGTAATGCCCCCGAGGAACTCTCCACCACAATGCAGCCCTGCCCCAACTCCCTGCTGGAGAGACTGGGCCCAGGAGCCATGCAAGGGACTGCAGCAGCCTGAAAAAGTTAACGCCCCTGCTTTCTGCAGCACCAAGAAGACAGCAGGATGCAAAAGCAAGGGAAGATTCATGCTCTGCAACCACACTGGTTTCCAGCCGAGATGAACCAGGATGAACATCTTAATTCATCCAGGCAGCCTGAACAGAAAGGGGCTAACCTTTGACTTGCTTTGCAGATAACACCAGTCAGACTATTTTATTTTGTAAACAGCTTGGTCTTAACAAAACGGTAGCTGACAGCTCACTTGAGGCACAGAGCATGCAGGCCAACTCCCTCCACACCACTACAGTGCTTCGGGAGAAGCTCTGGCTTGCAGCTCAGCTTGTGCAAGTAGAAAATATAGGACAAACCTGAACACAGTTGCAGGTAAGGCTTCAAAAATCAGCATTTAGCGTGAAAAATGCTGCAAGACATACTAGCCTTTTCTTGCATCTGCCACTGGATAGCTAGCAGGCAAAGCAGTGTCAAGCAGAAAAAATTCAGCATAGTTTGGGTCAGAGGGGAGATAGCTCACAGCCTCAGAAAGGCCCCTGGATTCGCTGTTGAGCAAGAAATCCATCTCCCATTAAATTGGTGTGAGTTGAAAGGGAGATAATTAAGCCATGTAAAGATGTTACAGTTAGTATTGTGTATAACAAAAGTATTGTAGACTTTGGCATTGAGATGAAAAACGGTCATAAGGTCGTAATTTAGTGCCTTTAGTAGGGGGAAAAAAAAAAAAGGTCGTGTTAGTGGGTTGCTTTATTAACCTGCACAAGTAAGTTTGGGAAATAAAAATCACTATATGAACATAATTCAATTTCAGCAAGAAATACAATGAACCTAGACATCCGGCTCTATATGCCAAAAGTACTTACAGAATCTTTTAATCCTAAAATTAATGTTACTGCACAGTGATGGACCAACGGGCTGGCAAGTGCTTTTGCTCTAAAAATATGTGGAAATACAGCATCTTTTAAAGATGACACGTTACATGATAACATGTAACATACCAGTATTGTAATATTCTTACAGCTATGGTCAGAGCAGAAATATGAAATGTGTCTCCTTTTAAAAAAATCTTAAGACTAGAGGGAATCAAAGCATCAGTATCAAAGTGTCAGAGTGTGCTGGACTACTAAGGCCTCACAGAGAGCTTCTAACTCCTGCTGGTCGGACTGCACAGTAGCAGAAAGAGTCTGAATCCGTTGGAGCTTCCTCTGTCTTCCGGGCTATTTCATTTGAAACCTCATTCACTTTTTATGGGGTTTTTTGACAAGTTGCAATGAAAACTTCATGTTACTGCCCACTAGCCAAAGGGCAATGTCGGTTTCTTCTATTTCACTCATAGGCTCATATGAACAACCATAATTTTATTGCTGTGTTTGAAACGCATGCTGTAAGGAAAGGTACTAACCAGTGTCCAGAGACGACCTAGCTGTATTTACTGAATGTTCAGAAACACTGTATCCGGTCATGCTGTTTTGATTCAGCCTGCATCTCCTGTGTGTTTCACCAGCACAAGCATAAATGGTATCGAAGACTGAAAAAGCATTTTAAGATGGATGCTAACATCTGCTTATTTTGGCATTGAAATAGATTCTACTCAATGCAAAAAAAAAAAAAAAGTGTGTGTGTCTTCAGTGGCATAACTGCACCAGGCCAATAGCTGCACCAGTAAAAGCTCCCAATAGGAAGATAACGAATGCTCTGGGAAAAGCAGGACAGTGTGACAGGGAGATGCTGTACTACAACGGGCGGTCAGTCTTCAGTATTTTTTTAGGCTGCTACACTGACTGAAGACTCTCCTCCCAGTTTTAGCTGAATGAAGGTCTTGCTCGATCCTCTGTTAACAGCAGGCTCCTATGCTAACAGATTTGCCTCCAAAATGACTGCAGCAGCATGAGGCACTTCCTCTGCAGTGCACCTGCACAGGACTTGTATCCATACAACAAGAAGCAGTTGGAATGATATGACTACGCTGTCATGTTGCCTTTGACAATGTTTTTCTGCATACAAAAGCTCTGCAGATTCCTTCCCCTCTAATATAGCTTGTGTGCTTTGGCATTCCATCAAAGAGAAGTATGCTTCAAATAGTCTGGCTTCTGTCGATTCAGCTGTAGCTTTTTACCCATCCGGGTGCTGCAACAGCTCAATGTCACTGGTTATTCATTGATCGTTATGCAGTAGTCTCCCACAATTGCTGGGTACTGTTGAAGTTCATAGCACTGTTTATATTGCTTTTGTCCTTCCTAACGCTCAAGCTGAAGATCAAAGCAGCAGCGTGATAATTTTCTTCATCTACAGTAGTGGCCCATTAGTCCTTCCACAGCATAGAGCTGTAACAAATCAACTCTGCTGGCAGTAATGGGAGTACAAGGGAGCCAGAATAACTGCGATAAATGGCAACTGTTATGGTCAAATCTATCCAGCAAGGACTGGATACTCAGCAATGAAATTTCAGGTGTTCAAGCCAAGTTAAGGTTGACTATGGAAATATTCAATAGCTTCTTTTATATTGCTCGTCATCCACCATTGAAAGCACACACACAAAGCCCTCAAACTGGTCCCCAAGAGTGATAAACGATCTTAAAACCCAGAGAAGCCCTATACTTGGAAATTAAGAGGTTCTACCTCTTATGTTTGCTTTTAAGAATACTTCAGAAACATAAATAGCACTGCAATGAATCACCTCAGACTACTGGACTCTGCCCTCACACCCTACTAAGCATTTTCAGCCACCCTTAGTTTTTGCTGGTCTCAGATTTGAGAGGGCACAGCCCGAGAGCATCACGTGCTGCATATGATAGGTCATAAAATTGTTAATGCACCAACGAAAGGCTCAGAGGAAAAACCCAAGCTTTGTCAGCAGAGAGTAATACTGTAAATGAAATTCAGCTATTAATTAGAAGATTTATCTGTATCCTCAGATTTGCAAAGCATAATGAAAAAATGCATCAATACAGCATTATCTTTAGTTGCACACGCTAAAAAAGAGTAATATCTATTCCAAGGTGTTTAAACACTGCTTGAGAGCCAAAGATACAGCCAATTCTACATAAGCAAAACAGGTTTTAAAACACTACCGCTAATGCTGTGCCTTACCTAAAACAAATCTTTGGACTCAGCGTTGTTTTATATAACTGCACCAGCATCCAGAAAATGAAGTAATGGTCATGCAGTGACATAATTTACAAAGGGTATCTTCCCATAAAGCAGAACTATGGTTTCCAGAACTTGCAGAGGTTTTTTTGAAAAACAATTAGTAAGGAAGTCTGGCATGTTTCGCTATTTACTCCTCCCAATATGCACTAAAACTTATAAATATTGACTGTGTTTACTATGCGAGTAAAACACTAAAAAGCTTTATGTGAATACAAATAAGGAAACACATTAACTGTCATTTAAAAAAATGTCATCAACTGCCTGCAGACAAAATAAGCAAAATGTCAAAATGCAGTAAAAGATGACCTACAGATTTGGAGTTTCTTGGTTCCAGCACCAGTGAGAGCTTGTAGATATCATCCTCAGTGTGATAGAGGTCCAGGGACAGCTGTATGCAAGAAAGAGGGAAAACCAGTAATATTTATGAGACTGGATTGGATATGCCAGACTTGTAAGCATACCTTACAAGAGATATACCTCCCACTGAAGCTAAACAAAAGTTTTGCTACTCAGAGCCCAGCATTCATGCCAAAGCTGCATGTGCAGATGCTGGGAAAGCAGCTTTTCACAAGAGCTAATGTAACTGACACTGGCGAGCACACGTTGCTGCTCACACTTGTACTGAGCTGAGCAGGCACTGTACTCGAGGGCTGTCACAACCTGCATCCCAACATGTTGAGTGAGAGGGGCTGGATGCTGATCTTCTTCAAAAAGGGACATTGGCACTGAAGACCACCCTTATGTAAAACACTTTCTTCTAGCAGCTCAGTGATCATGAGAGATCTCACAGAAATCACCTGGTCATGAGAGATCTCACAGAAATCACCTGGTGAATATAAAACCTTCAGCAAAGTTGTAAAGGGGCTAGGCTAGAAGGACTTCAGATTGTGTTCTGCTCAAATTTTGTTCCTGGAGAACAGTCAGCTCTACAGCTTACTGCAGCTCTTCTACACAGGCAAGCCAGGTTTGGCACCAGTGCTGATGCAGCAAAGTGCTCCATGAAGAGCAATTCCAGTCACTTTAACCCAGCTTGGCCTGTTCCTGATCCCCTCTCAGCAAGTAAGGCAAATTCCCTTTCAGCTTCTTTTAGATAAATGAAAGTTTTTTCTTCCATGTTTTCATTCTTTTCCCTAGAGGATTTATTGAGAAAGAAGAAGGGGTGTGAATACTTGCACTGATGCAGGTCTGCAGTAAATTCCTCCTCTTTTGGAGTGGTGAAGGAGAAGTGTAATCAACACTGTAGCTAATGTTTTGCAATGAGAGGAAATGAACATTGCATGTTTCCTGTGATCATGTCCCTACATTAATTGGCTTTGGAGTAATTGGCATGATTTGAAGTTACCATTTACATTGCAAATCCCCAATTAAGCTGAGATTGAATTAAAAGGATGTTTCCCAGCAGGCAGATAGAATTACTACTGACTAAATGACTCTGACAGGAGGTTATTTTTAGAGGACCTGAAGTGCTGAATTAGTAACAAGCAGAAGCAGGACCAGCAACACTGTACCTCAGAACCACCTCTAGGAACCACCTTCTTTTAGGCAGAATTTTGTTCAATGAGTAAGATAGGAGACAGAGCAAACACATGGCTTTAGAGATGTCTTGATATTGCATTATATTCATTTTGTCTAGCTGTAACAGTACACTGATTTTTGCAATTCATAATTTGGTTACGGGCACCAGTGAAAGCCTGAGCATCCTGCAGGTTCCTTCACCCAGCTGGCATGCTGCAGTCACACAGGAATATAAGGACCTGTCCTGAAAATAATGTGGATCCAGTAACTGCTGTAACAAATATTGTTCATGTACTTAATTATTCAGTGACTGAATTCTTAGGTTCCTTGGTGGTATAAAATAAGCAGAACTTAGTTGGAGCACATGATACCACCAGGTCAGGCTGGGACTGAGAGCAGAACTGCTAGTTCAGAAGGCCTTGTCCTGTTCCTGATAAAGAGCAGTTTTCTCAGCAGGCCTGATGAGCAGGGTGTGGGTTTGGGGATGGAAATTCATTGGTATTTACTGAGCAAGTTTGTATCTCCTGCTCCCTGAACTATCTGACCTTATCATAAGCGGCAGTTATAAACTTGATTAGGCACGTGTAAGCACACAGTGGACAAGGTATTGTCTAGTAAGAAGTTTCAAATACTAGCAAAAACATTACAAGCATGATGACTGTTCATTTATATAAGATCTCATTTTATATTTTATTTACAGGTTTGCTCTGCTGGATAAAGCCTAATAGGAGCTTTCCTAGGACAACCTTCACAGCAGGTGGCAGTTTCCATTCTAATTTGACTTTCATTGCTGTCCTATGTTGCCAAGAAATCCTAGGAGGGGAAGAGGAGGGTGGGTTCAGAACGGTGGGGGTGTGATCAGAAAGGCACAACAATTTTTTGGTAAGTGGAACTTACTGAACACAAGTTAGGGAGGGTGACTTTCAATTTGATTGTTTAGATATTTCTCATTCTCTTAACTAGACTGTGCAAATGACTGGGACTTTCCAGTCATTTGCATATAGTTTCAGAGCAGGTTAGATAAATAGCTGTTGGGATCTAAAAATAGTGGGGGGAAAATGGTGGCACCAAATAAGTTCTAATGCAGTTAGTATAAATACATTATAGTCTTGTTGAGAGACTGAGATCCACTTCCAATCCACAGAAAGTGATGAAACATTTACCCAAAGGCTTTTATCACATTGTGAAATAAAAACAATGTGGAAATAATGCACAGCAGGTAAGGAAATCCCTTAAGCATCCTTACCAAATGTAAGTTTTCTAATGATGAAAACATCATTAGAGCTATTCTTTCTCTCTATTGCACTGCCAAGCTTGTGATTAGGTCCTCTTTTACTACTTATGCTTCTTAGCTCCAGGTTTCAGATGCCAGGGACTGGTACAAAACTGGGTACAGAGTCAGTGGAGCTGGAGCAAGTGTGTCCAATAAGGCACGAAAGGAGGAAGAACCACACAGACTAACAGCAAGCATGTACCGAGTCCATCTTCAAGTAACACACTCTTGCTCACCGGCATCTGAGTCCTGGCACATTTACTCCTCTTGCCCATATAGCTCAGACTCATTTACACATGAAAAAGGAGGACTTGCATCACTAGAGCAATCTCTCAGCTTTTGCAGTCTCCTGTGCAGATGGCCTGAAGTTTACTACCAAGCCTTTGCCCCAGCTTTTAAGCCAAATTCTCACTTCATAGATCTTAACACAATCTCCTCAAACACAGAATCATAGAGTGCTTTGGGTTGGAAGGGACCTTAAAGATCATCTGTTATAAACCCCCTGTCACAGGCAGGGCCACCTTCCACTAGACCAGGTTGCTCAAAGCCCCGTCCAACCTGGCCTTTAACACTGCCAGGGATGAGACAGCCACAACTTCTAAGAGCAACCTGTGCCAGTGTCTCAACATCACCATTTTCAAACCACTTGAGTGTATCAGCTTCTCCAGAGTGGATTGGGCTCCACCATCATGAAAAAAAAAAAGCCAGGGCAAATGCCTACATGGCCATGAAATACTCATTTTATCTTTTTGTGCAAGTTCTTGTACTAGCAAACCAACACCCAATGATTTATTTGTCAAGCAAGCACAGGCCAGGCTGTTAGCACTTGCTAAGTGAATTGCAAAAGGCAGCGCTACAAGGGATGGAGGCCAGGCAAGAGATTTACACATTGCTTATCAGGACAAAACACATACTAAAAGCTTGCCCAGATAGAAGCAGCTTAACGGAAAAACAGCCGAAGTGAACAAACAGTTGGGTCAGCTGATTCACGCGCAAATGAAAAGCACTCTACACATCTATATACATTTACTAGTTTTGAAGAGGAGTTTCTCTAAGTAAGTTAAAGATAAGAAAAATCTTTATGGTTTACATTAGAGAGGGAAGACCTAGCAATGAATGAAATAATTATTTCTTCAGGCTCTGGAAACAGGATGACCTTGGCAGCAAGGGAGGCTAAGTCTGCTAAAAGACCATTTGCATGTAGCAAGGTCAATTATTTTTAGTTAGCAGTTCTTGTCAGCTTTGGGCTGCAACGCTAGCTTTTCTTCTTTTTCTCTGATCCCAGGCTATAATGTAAAACTTTCTTATTAACAGAAAGGTGGACAGAAACATTTAAAGAGTAATGACTTATATGGTAGATGAAGAGGACACTGTAAAAAAAAAAAAAAAAAGGGAAAACAGAAAACAGTATTCTATTCATATGTACAAATGAGGAAAAACCCTACATACTAGAAGAAAAATGAGAATTATGATATGTACCAAAGGTCTGGTCTAGGAACTTTTTGTTGAACTTTGATTTTTTTCCTTTCCAGGAGTCACCATCTTAAGTCAAACTGCCACACTATCAAACGTACTTGACCCACAACTACACTTCCAGTGATTACTGTAAAGACAGAATTACCTTGGAAAGGTTTTAGGATACCTACAGCTGTCTACCTAGGATGCCCATGGCTGTCTCCATCATTACTAAAAGGTACCACCATGGAATCATACTAATAGGTAAAAGCAGCACAAGTTAATTTTAATCCGTGATCAGGTCTGGAATCAACATTGCAGCATGTAACTTCATTTATTTACAATCAGATTGGCTCAGCTGTAAGCACAGTCAGCAGTTATGTTAGGAATGGATACATCAAAGTATTTCACATAAGCGAAAAAGTACTGGTCGTACTCAATTATCAAAAAGGGGATTGAAAATTCATTCCTTTTAGCATGGTCAGTTGCAGCTTTCAAAAAACACGTTTTATTTAGTCTTTTTGAAATCTCACTTTGTTTTGAAATGGGACTTTTAAGTCCTTATCTGTAATTTGTATGTGCAAGTTTCAAACCTCCACAAATGTAGCCACTGCCAAGGGGGGAGGAGAGGAGAAAGAGTAAGGGTTGCAGGAGCTGTTTAACAACATTTAAGAGCATTTTTATTTACTGGATAGGAAGAGTACTATGTCACACATGAAGCACGGTGGAGCAAGAGCAGAGTGATGTCCAACTTGGAATTCCACGTGTGTGTCCATGTCAACACATCAGCTGATCTTTGCGCAGGAGACATAAGCCTCAATTCTAAGTGCTCAGAACTTAGTTTTTACTTCTAACACAAATACAGCCCTTTTCTGTCATTCTGAGTATAATTAATTTATAACAATCCCATTGCTGCTTCCAGCGATTGCATACTACAGTAATGAAACTCTTTGTTTTTATTCAACCTCAAGTGCACTTGTTTCTGTTTTGTATTGTCTCCATTTTCTTTTACAAAACTGGAATAACAACGTGTACTTACCTCTATGGATATGAATATTCCTACTGACATTCAACATCTGAATAACAGAAATTAACTGAAACATGCTCAATACTTACGGTTAGCAGGTTAATTAAATCCATATTAGGCTCTAAATGATGAGAGGAAGTCTGCAGGGAAACTAGTTCACTCAAGGTGATGGAAAGCTGTTGCATTTTCACTATGTTAACTTTGTTCTCATCTATCCAGTCAGGAAAAATGACATGGACTGCAATCAAGTCTTTCAAATGAACTCCTAAAATAGGAATTTTGAAGCCAACACAGTCAGCAAAAGCCTTGCGGTAGTTGCAGTAGTTTCCATTGGAAGAGACCAGCTCTGTCATTTCGTTCCAGTCCTAAAAACAGCCAGAGAAGCAAGTCTCTGTGAAAGCATTCATAGCATTTCCTTAATCTGGTTTAAATGAGCCCAGCTCATGTCAGGGTAACAAGTGTTAATTTCCTCTCTGGCACAGTCAATCAAGCAGAGGATCTCCATGAGCTGATCCTTTTTCACCAAGAGAAATGCAACTAAAGTGCCTTTGTGGATGCCCTGCCATGATCCAAGTATTGTGCTGGTGAGGCACCTGCACTGCAGAACCCATCAGACCTCAGAGAGGTGATGCTCTGCTCAGTATCTCTATATTGTGGAATCCACCATACCTTTGTGACTTCTGAAGAGAGATGAGAATGAGTTTCTTTCAGACGAGAAATAGAGCTGTGGCTTAGACCTCCCACAACTGCCATCAGTGTGTTGAAGTTCTGGAGGTGAAGGAGCTTCTACAGGAGAGATTGATCATGGATAATTAAAAGTCAAGGAAATACATGTAGCAGCTATCTCATGTCAAACACAACAAGGTAGAAGAGACAATCCGTCACTGCTAAAGCAGAAATCATTAAAACCAGGAGACAAACCAGAATGGTTCAGCATCAGAATTTATTTAGTTAGCTTAGCTCTGCAAGAAACACACAGTAGTGACAGTTGTCAACTAGAATACAATGAAGAAAAATTACTTTATAGTTATGTCTGCTAATTAAAAAACACAGATATACCCCACCTGAACAAATAACGTGCAGTGATGTTGAACAGGCTATTCACTGAGGAAACAGCACAAAGAGCATCCAGTTCATTTGTTTACTGCAATTTCTATTTATATTATTGCTTTATACTGGAAGAAAAAAACTCATATGTAAGACTTACCTGTGCAACATTGATAAACTTTGTGATTACTTCTGCCCTTTGCTGGGGTGTTGGTTTGCTGAGAACCATGAGCTGGACCCATTTGGAGATACCATTAAATAAAGCAATAGATCTCTCCAAAGTAAGATTGTTCTCCAAGCAGCCATGGATCACATAGCTTTGGTAGTCTGTGAACTAACAAAGGGAAGGCATTTTCAGTAAAAAAGTGAACAATTTAAGAATCAAGCTGAAACTGATTTTATTTTTTGCTCCTGTTGTTTAGAAAGTGACAGACTCAGGGTCTGCAGATCCTGCTGCAACTCAGTTCTCTCTTTAAAGTTTTTTTGTTGTTGTTGTGGAAATATCAGCCTAAAACTTCAGGTTTTGTGTGTGAGGTAATACAGGAGCCTGCATGATGAGCATGTTTACTACTTCCATAGAATTATCTTTCCCATAATTTAGTCAACACTTACAGCGTTTTATTCTGTGTAGCTTGACTTGATATCTTCATGGCATGATACTCGATAGGAATTATCTTAACTGTGCATCCATTTTCTTCTTATGTAAAAAAATTCCGTTTCACAAGGAGCTGCTTCTGATAAATCCTGCTCCTTTTGATGTTATTGTTCGTGCTCTGTGTGTTCGTGGATGTGGTTCTACATGGGAGAAGTATGGCTCCCAAGAATTAGATTTCCCTAAATGTTTGAAAAAATTTTTCAGCTGTCCCTTAAAGACAGATTTTCAGAAGCTTACGACATAAATTTAGCTTGCTAGCAATGTCAGCCAACACACATTTGTTGGTGTTCTAGCTGATCAAAAATTGCCTGCTGGAAGACCATATGATGGCATACACTCTAACACAGCAGATACTTGTCTCAGAACTGCAGATAAACATTATTTCAGTGTTCAGTTACTTTAAAATATTTTCTGTTATAGTTACCACCGCCCTTCCTTCTCCTCCATTCTTCTCCCCCCATATTTTTTTAAATGGGTAAAACCAAAGACAGGATTCAGAATAATCATGTTCTACAATTACATAGCTTTGAGATAACAAATAGTAAAAGATTAATTAACTCTAATTAGTTGCAGAGAAACATCTGACATTGCAAAATTCAAGCCAAAGAATTAACAAATTAGGAACAACCAGGAAAAAAGAAAATTAATTGCAGGTCTGAGTTTTCTTTCTGGAATTCCCAAAGGAATTAAAAGATATCTTGAGTCTAGTTAGAAATCCATGCCATTTTTCTTGTTCCTCCCTCCTTGTTTAGGGTTAGCCTTGCACAGATCACGGTAGGGTGTTTTCCCATGATTTGAAGTCTAGAGTAATAAACCTTTGAACGTTATTAGATGATGTCAAAAGTGATTCTGTTTAGACTGGTCTCAGCTCCTCATTGATCTCTCTTTCCTTCCTCTCTTGAAACAAATAACCTCATGTATTTTTCTTGGTTTTGTAGTTTGATTTCTTTCATGCTCCTAAACATTTTTAGAAGTCTCTTTTTTTTTTTCCCCTGAAGAGAACTTGTCATCTTGAGCATTTACTGCTTCCATTTGCCACCAGATACAGTGGCATCATGTGACCTTTTCATATGGATATTTGCCATTAGAAATCAGCATTTCTTTTGGCATCTGGATTACTCCTTTGTTTTGCTTTAGCTTCTACTTCCATTTTCATCCATTTTTGCCTCTTGTTCGTGTACAATCCTCTGTGAAAAGAAGCAAGTGTATCTGAATTCTCCTCAGTGCCAATATGGGAAAATGAGGAAAGAGAAGTTGCGCAGTCTCTTGCATTATTCAAGACCCAACTGGTGAAGTCCCTGAGGAACATGATCTGTCTCAAAGCTGACCCTGCTTCAGGCAGGAGGTTGGCCTAGAGACCCTTCCAACCAGAATTATCTTCTGATCCTAAGTTGGCAAATGAAAGGACAGTTTATGAAGAAGTGGTTGGGAGTGAACAGAGACTACAGGAGTATGTATATTTCAAACTCTTCAGAAATTGTTCATTGCAAAGTCTCTGATGTTTACTGAAAAGTAATTAACTATTTTCTCAGAGGAAAAACCAAACCAAACCAAAACTGAAGATTTTGAACACTAGTATTAGTTTAATCAATTGCTGCAACACATAGTTGCAGTGGCTTTTAGCAGTAATTTTTGCCTAGTATTTGTCAAAAACAATCCCTAAACTTCTGTCACTAAAAGCATCAGTCATGAAAAGATCAAGGAAGAGCTCGTACAGGCATGTCTGTGTACATCATATGAAGGATTATAAAGATATACTACACTGAAATGTAGAGGGGAAAAAAGTCATAAATGTTAAACCATGAGAACACTCTTCAAGGACAGGCTCCTAATTGCAAGTGACAAAGCTGTAGGCTTACAGAAATTCTCCTGAAAGATTTATGCTCCAGAAAAGTAAGATGTTCAGCTAGCTCAATGGGCTCCAGATGGTCAAACAGCAGGCAGGCTTTTCCTTTCTTGGAAATCCTCTTTCTCTGTGTAACTCTTCTCATCCAGTCATAGGAAGGACTGCAACAGAAAAATAGGTATAATTCTCGATTCTGTATAGGTATATGTGAGTGTAGCCCGCAATTTGCACACATAGTGTAAAATTACCAAAAGACAGACCATGAGCTTTCTGATCTGTGACATCCAGCACATAACTGACACTCAGAGTAAGACCCATTCAGGTGCATAATAGAAGAGTTTCAGAGGCGTTAGTGCAAATGATAAATAATAGCAGGTTTCTATCTGAACACAGATGATGTTCTCTATGATACAGGAAGTCATAATTAAAAAATGATTTGGAAATAGAAGAACAGGTCACAACAAATTCTGATACAAAATAAAAGAAAGACTTGAATAATATCAAGGATTAATTTTTACTCTGTAAAATCACAGGTCCATGAAATAACGGAACAACAGAAAGAGTCAGTCAAACAGCTAACAAAAGTAAATGGGTGGACAAAAAGGCAAATCATTTGCTTGCAAGAAATGGAATAATTTCTATCCATATACAGTAAAAGCACTTCAGAGAGCAGAAAGTTTGCTAGTAATATTTTAAAATGAAGATTTAAGAGGCAATATTTATGTAATTTCACTGGTATTGTTCTTGCAGGAAGTCTTGCAAACTTCATTGAGAATAATAGTGCTGTCCTTCCAGGTTACTATGCCATTTTTAAGTAAGGAAAAATCACTATGCATATGCCACATTTTAAAAGAAAACTTACAAAATCAGGTGAGATACAAAAACCTGTCTGGTGATGTTTAAAAGGTAACTTTCACTTCAGTGTGTCAAGGAAATAGTACAGTAATCATTTTGATGCAATAAAACTACAAATGTGAATGCTAAAGAGTATCCAGTTAAATCATAGAAAAGAAATACGCAGAAAGCCATCAAAAAAAATTAACAGGTTACTTATGAGAGAACAAAAAAGCTTCCCTGAGAAAATGCAAGATTTACACAACATGCAAGTCACTGCTTTGCTTGTCATTCTGTATGAAAAATTATAGGAAAAAAAGTAATATTAATCACTTAATTGGCACTAGCTTTGTCAGGAAAATTATTTGTTTCCCATTTATATTAAAAACTTACACACAGATAAGAATCTTTTCTGTACTCTGACACTCCAACTAGAATTTCAAATTTGTAGTAACTTCAAATTTAGAAGACAATATAATCTTCTTGTAACTGCTTTTTACGCACTCAAGATGGCCCTTAACATTTTTATGTTTTGCACTGAACTGGAATTCTACCATTACAGGGTCAGAGAGAACGACGTTGAAGGTCATGACTTCCTTACATGCTGGAGATATCAATGAGGTGGATGTGATCCTCATATCCAAGCTGGCTGGCTACTTCTCGAAACTCTTCAGTCAAACGAATCAGCCCAAGATCCAAGTTAAACTCTGCAGGAAATTCCAAAATCCAGTATCTGAAATCCAAAGACAGCAGTTAAGACATGCCCAGGGATTCAGGTGTAACATTAAGTGTCTGCATATATGTACCTACATTTTATTTAATAGGACTTCTTTTAGACCCACTGGTCTTTGGGCAGAGAGGGTAGACTACCTCAGCCTGTTGCTTCTGTAATTATCTGTGACACTGAAGTGGCAAAAGCCACTTTATCATATAATTTCCTTTGGTTAACTTACCACAGCACAACACAGCAGTGTTGTACTGAAATGCAGAATTAAAGTGATGTCTCAGCTGCACACACAAAAGGCACACACACGTCCTGATTCAGGCTGCCAGGAAACCCAAATGACATTTGCACTTAGCACCCTTGTCCAAGTGACACACTCTGTCTGCTCAGAAAAGATTTTTCGATGAAAATAAAAATGTGAATTTGAGTGGCAGTTTTACCATGATATTCATGTAAATAAGATGTCTCCTCTGCTATTTAAGTGGGGATGGAAAAGGCTCTATCAGTCCTGTTATCAATAAGCCCCCCTTGCCTTTCTTCACAGTGATACAACTTAGTCCAGAAGAAGGAAGAAAAAAATGTTTGAGGGAAGCAGACTATGTCATGTTAACTTAAAAATTCATGCTTTCTCTTTTATGGAGAAATGTTCCTACATAAGCACAGCTTCACACATGAAAGATGTCACATACAAACAAGGTCAGAGACAGTCGGTGCAGGGATCAGAACATACTTGACCTGCAATGGTCAAAGAGTCAAACTGGCATCATTAACACAGTCCTGTCACCATAAATCATGTAGGGATTGTGTAAAGTTGACAGCCCAGAGACAATCTTCCTCTACTACACTAGATTACATCTGGAAGCAAAATACGTCTCTCCTCTGTGTGGCATTGAACTAGTCTTCCTCTAAGAGATGCTACACTCCAACATCAGGTAAATCATAGCACTTTCAAACACCTTTATAGCTCAATGCAGTGTGTCTTAAAGGCTGAAAGGCTCAACTTAATTGTTTTCAAATCAGAGAAATTCATTCTTTACTATGGACTGGAGATCAAGTAAAAAAAAAAAAAAAAAAAAAAAGCCAGAAACAAACCCAACCAACCAAACAAACAAAAAGCAAAGCTTTATATTTTCATATTTCCATGGTTTAGTTTTAATCTTTACAGAAAGAAGAAATTGCATTGATAGTATTCACAGAGGCATAAAACCAAAATGTTAGAGGATCAGAAGCATACTTACCTCATGAAATAACAGATTTTTAATCTGAATTCATTGCAGTTCTCCCCATTGGCATCTCTATATGTATGCTAGTTAAAGAAAGCTTTGTGTGCCTTGATTCAGTAATGTTCTTTTTAACCACAGAAGACTCTAACACTAGGCCAGCTGAATAAAAACCGGTATAAAACTTTTCTTCTTGAGATAACCACAGTATGCTCTGATATTTCATTCACTTTCACAGCATCTTCAGGGATGAAGACCATTTCCTGACTGCCACTTCATTTTTTGCGCTAGCAAAAATGTCTCTATTCTACTATTCTGAATATTCTGCTGGAGGGTTTCTTGCCAGCTCTCGCTAACCAAATGTGATAATACTTATGATTACTGATTTTTTTTGAGAGGTGTAAATGACACGTAGGTGCTTAGCTACCACTGAAAGTTCACAGTAGTCAAAGGCCAGCCTGCCATGATACATTTGAAAAGTTATCTTGGCCACATACTCAAAATTAATGCGAAGTATGCCTCAGTATGCTTGTACATACTGAAAGGGTCCACAAGCAGTAGCATAAAGCAGCTCTCAGACTTCCATCGTTCAGGTTGAAAAAAATTCACCTCCGAACCTTATTTGTCATTGACTAATTGACACATTTTTACATGTTGTCACAGAAACAATCTGCTTTTGACATCGTAATGTTGATTTCCAAGACTTTGTGAAAGGATATGTGGACAGAAGCTTGCCAGCCAGCTCTGTGGAAGGCAGATACCACCGGTGCATTAAAAGAAAAGTTCTTGGCAAATGGTTGGAGCACCTATTTCCTTTGTCATCTGCAAAAATGAAAGAGTTAACCACATAATTCATGAACAGAGGAGAGCTTTTATTCTGTAAGCAGAGTCAAATAGAAAGATCAAAAGTGGAAATGTTGGCTTATTATCCACCAAATAGGTAGGAAATAATACCAAACCACAAAAATGCTCCTTTAGTGGCAGCTATTTCAAATTGTAGTGCTAGGTAAACAGTGCAGATAATGGGCCATAGCTAAAATAAAACAGGGCAGGGACAGTACTATGCTAAATGTTATACAAAGAGACTGCCAGTAATCCAAAGAAAGAAACCGAAATTAGTCCACCAAAAGCGTGGGGAGATGATTTATGTACAACCACTTCCAATATGCATTTTAGTGCAGCTTTATAGCTTTATGTTAACAATTAGATTGTTAAAAAAGGGATCTGCCTCAACTAATTCAATGTCAAAGCAGCAGCTCACATCTGTGCTCAGAGTCCCATCTCCAGCTGCTTTACAGACCAAGGTGTCTTTGCAATATGGCCACTGAAACTACAGAAAGTTATTCCCTGGCAGGCTAGTTGACCATCAGTCTTCCTGATCATCTGCAATCTTGGATTATTCTCTGTATGTCACTCTTTTAGGTTATACGCATGTGTGAAACAGGAACCACACAGGCACTACACTTGTCAAGAGAGTGTGTATACAGGGAAGAGAGGCATGATTTCCAGAAGACAATAAGTATATAGGCTCTGATAATACTTTCATTAGATTTTAGAACAACAGGTTTGATTGCGGTCTGTAGAAATGCATATACAGGGATCCACTACAGTCAGTAGCAAGGCCTGTTTGTCCCTCAATTATTTAATCTCTCTCACCTTTAGATACTTGTTTCTTTCTGCAAGGGAAACCAATTAATACCTCATTCCAACCAAAAGCTGTCCTGCATTTCAAAAGAACCTAAATGTAGCTTTGTGAATTAAGGCCCCATTTCAAACTATTTAAGACCATCCATGAACTCATCTGACTGCAATGTGGCATATGTCATGATTAATGGTGCTATGAATCAAAGTCTATTTCATCACTTCTCTCAGACCTGGTACATCACAGTTTAATAAGAGCAAAAAGATTACATGAGCCTTAAGTCATATTCATGTCAATTATTCCATGATGCTTCAGAAAACCTTTCAAAAAAATGACTGGTCAGAAATACAGCTGTGTAACCACTTAAGACAAAGATCAATGCCAGAAATAACTCCTTGAATAATTCAGTTGAACACTTCTCTTGGTGAAGGCCAGCATTTTAAAAACCACTATGCTCACCATTGTGCATTATCTGTATTATGAAAATTTAATACAGTATGCATGTGATTAAAATTCTGGCTCATGTGATTCTGGGCCAAAATGAAACATGGAAAAATTTACTGAACAGAAATGTTGTTTGCCAAGGGAAAGACTGGCTAAATCAGAGAACAGCAGGGGTTATGTTGTAAGATGAACTTCAGGAACAGCAAAGTAAAATATTGAAAACGCATACCAAACATTTCAATACAAGCGTTCAAAAGCTCATCCAATGTTGCAGCCTTCCCAAGTGTGTTTGACCCCATTGTCCTTTAGTTGTCAAAAAATAAGGGACATTTTCACGAAGTAGAATGATGCTTCTTCAGCTGCACAGCTTTTTCACTTTATTTTGTCGGTTGTGTTCTTAGCTGGACTTTAGGGAAAATCTGGAGAAAGTAAAAGAAATCACAATTACGTGGAAGACTTATCAGGATGCAATGTTTACAGTTCAGCTAATCTTTTCTATAAACTGTTTTTTTCCCCACATGATACAGAGCACGTGAAAGATTGTTGTTAGCTTTCTCTACTGTCCACGTTTCAACACCTACATTCCAGCTTGTGTTTTTAAGTGTTGTCCAATTGTTTGTCCACTAGCACAAAATAAATCTATAGATAGGGTCATAAACCAGAAACCAGATGGTAAATGAGGACATGCATGTACAATGATGCACATTTTGTTCAGGTCATTTTATTTACACTTGATAAGTCGCTTTTTGTTACTAACACTGCTTTTACGTTTTTAAGCATAACCTTTTTTTTTTTTCCTCTAAGCTTACCAGTTCATGGTAATGCTAATGGTCTTAATTAGCACAGACTGCATAAAATGTTTAATGAAGTTCACAGCAAACATTAAACTAGGAGGCGATTTTTCAGAGAACCTTAAAATCAGTCCCTACAGCTTTTTAAAATAAATCTCATGGTAGCTGACCACTCAGAAAGCTGAACTCATGCAGAAACTTCTAAATTGTACCATTAATCTACTATGCATTTAATTATCAAATATCCATTTACCTGAAGATGCACAAAATATCTGTTACAAGTTTACCCTCTGTACAAGAGTACCTTTTTTCCTATTTCAGTTATAGCAGCCTTCCAATACCTGAAGAAGGCCTATAGGAAAGCTGGAGAGGGACTTTTTACAAGGGCATGTAGTGATAGGACAAGGGGGAATGGCTTTAAACTGAAAGAGGAGAGATTTATATTAAATATTAGGAAGAAGTTCTTCACTATGAGGATGGTGAGGCACTAAACCAAGTTGCCCAAAGAAGTGGCTGCCACATCCCTGGCAGTGTTCAAGGCCAGGTTGGACGGGGCTTGGAGCAACCTGCTCTAGTGGAAGGTGTCCCTGCCCATGGCAGGCGGGTTGGAACTAGATTGTTTTTAAGTTCCCTTCCAACCCAAGCTGTTCTGTGATTCTAAGACAGACCTAGCTTCAGAGTCCTGCAGGGCTCAAGCTGCTCTAAGAATGCAACAATGTTTCACTTGGAAAATCTTCAAAAGATACCATTCAACCAAAGATACAAGTCTTATGAGGAACAGCTGAAGGAACTAGGATTGTATAGCTGGAGAAAAGAAAGCTCAGGAGAGACCTTGTCCTTATCTGCAACTACCTGGAAGGAGATTGTAGCAAGGTGGGGGTCGGTCTCTTCTACAAGTCAGTGCACACGCTATTCTGCAGCCCAGGTCAGGCGACAGGAAACATGAGCAGAGAGGTGCAATCATTCAATCCTGCCCCATCCGTGCCTTCCTCCTAGCTTGAAGAAAGCACTTTCCTCTCTCTGACTTTGGTGGTGCAGAACCCCCTCTTGAAGGAACATGCCTGTTTTTCCAGGGATCGTGCAGAGCTCTTATTTGCCATGAATCAGGGGAAAACTCTTCCTTTCACAAAACAGTAAGTAGTCAGAGCACTCACTGAAGAAAAAGGGGAAGGTGGGTACACAGTGGGTTTGAACACATGCTTAGCATTCTAGCAGAAAACATCCTAACAGTTATCTCTAGGGCTAAGCTGGGCAGCCTCAACTCCTACTTCTAGAGTTGCGCCATCACACAAGAGCCAAAGTTGCCTGAAGTAGACCAGAGAGAGAATGCAGCTCTCTAACCTGCTGGTCAGGCCACATATGAGCCAGGGTTACCCTGAGTTCAGTCGTTCTTCCCAAGACTGTTTATGTATTTGAAGTGAAAAAAGTAAGCAGAGCATGTGCTTTGTTTACTTGCTTTGAGAGTTAGCCAGCAGCTAAACACTGTTTTTTCAAGATCACAGATGTGTACTTTGCCACCTTTTGCTAGAATCTCACTTTGAGTATAATTTGTCCTTTTCGACCATCTCCAAATCCTTCTCTAAGTGCTTAAATTACTGGCTTGATTTTTCATGGAGCTTATCTAGCTTTTCCAACTTCATCTGACTTAGGATTTTTAGAAGAGAAAAATATAATAAATTTTACATTGGCTATTAAAAAATATTTTTTAGTCCACTCTTCAAAAATATAACTGAGAAAAGCTATTGCATTTTCTGCCTATCCCCTGCAAATTGCTGAGCATGAAATGTAGGGGAGGAAGAGATTTGATGTGGCTTTTCAGTTTTGTTAGAATTAGCATCCTCCATAATATATAGCATAGGAGACTATAATCTGTCTTCTGCTGGAAACACTATAGAGGTAGCCATATAGTAATTAACAAGTAATGCTCTGTAAAACTGTGGGATTTTTTTTAAAATTATATGACAACTACATAACTAGTAGATACCGAGATCCTGATGCTACGGTACCACTCCCTCAAACAGCCTATCTGACCAATAAGGGGTTTTATTCTCATAATGTTTCTAAAAGAAGAATAAAACATTTCCATGGGAGAAAGAACTGGTTGACTGGGGCTAAGCTACATATCTACAGTTCAGCCAAACCCTGACATCACATCTCTTGGCTGCAGACTCCAACAACCACATCCATTACATCATTATTTGTATAATTAAGCACTGCTGTTCTACTAGAACAATAAACATCTTGTCTATATCATGCCACAATGGTTTCCAACCACACCACCAGCTCTAGTGATGGATGAGTAAAATACAACTATAAAGTTCATCTACATAAATTAAATAACTTGTATTCTGATAGTTCAATACAAGAAAAGCACAAAAAGAAAAAAGAAAATAAAATCATAGCAGAGCTTTTCTACATGTAAAGAATTAAAAACTTTTGAAATAAGCAGTTACTATTAAAAAATGATTGGCAAAGGTGCATTTGGACTTCCAAATAAAGATAACCTAGAAAATCTATGCCCTCAGGTGCTTCTCAACACAACTCTGAAATATCTCATTGCCATCCAGCTGTTTTAGGAGTATTCAGGAAAGCTGGGTAAGAAAAACAGCTCACTCAATGAGATCGCAGTTAGCAAATTACTGCATACTATAATAATTTTTTTTCTCCTTATGATAGAATTATAAATCCTATTGGGTTTACTGTGGTTAACAGAGGCTCTATGAAGGACGCAGGAGACACAAAATCCTCCACAGGCTATATTAAGGACACAGGAGGCACACAATCCTCCACAGCCACCCACTCTGATTTCTTAGTCAGGCCACTTGAAATGACAATCTCTACTGCAAGTCTTACTGGTAACCTGCCACATGCTGGGAAGAGATTTCAGGGTGATACTCAGGGATGGGTGAAGGGTAGGGCAGTAGGAATATGATCAACATATACCTTAGCACTTCCTCAAAGCCTAAAGCTCTAAAGAACCCCCTTCATTTAGGTAATAAATACAACCATAATATTTCTATGAACCATGTCATGATATCAGGCATGTCATACTTCATTTCATGAGATATTACCATTATGGGATATGCACTTCCTACTTAGGGGGAAACAGAAACATCTACAGTGATATGCCCTGAAGTTAGTAGTTTGTGATGGCTTGAACTACAAAACATGAATCCCTTCCTTGACGGTCCCTCTTGCCATCACATCGACTGCCACATGCACACAGATAGTTACTTTGAGCAGATGGCTTTCCCTAGTGCTCTTGTGCACTATAATTGCATTTTGTGTTCAACATTTTGGAAGTCTTGAGGCAGCTTTATTGTGGACTGTCTTGACAGACGTATTTGAAACAAGTGTATAGGCTTTGAGCTCTTGAGACAGCTGTGGTCAGGTGTAATACATTAGTTTTTCAAAGGACACTCCGCCAGCAAACTTCTGGTCTTATGCAAACTACCAAGTAGTGGGCAACATGCAGCCAAGTTTTAAATGTTGCCTACTGTAGTTAGTAAAACCAAAAGACATCACTTTTACTGCTGGAGGCTACTAAGGGGAGGTCCACACCTACAAGCTACAGCAGTTTAACTAATATTAAAATGTCAAGCCAGCACAAATCCTTGTGTGGGCACTTTCATATGGATTTCAAACAATTTCTATTGATTACAGGTGCAAGCTAAACCAATAAGTTGGGTTTAAATAGGCTTAAATTTGACATACAGAGAAATATTTACTTAGCTAAATGAAATTTAAACAGCTTTTTATCCAAGCCAAAGTAAATGCACATGTAGCGTTTTCTCAATTAATTAAAAGTGGGCTATTTTCCTTCTACTTAGGGACAATAAATAGAGCCACACACAAACAGTTCAACTTTTACACAGAGGCACCTCTATGGGTCTCAGTTTATCCATAAACTTTCCAGGATGCACACAGGAGACTCATATTCTTTACAAGATTAGGGCTTTCTTGGGAGTTTAAGTAAGCCAGACCTCCCCTCATTTCCCCCCTCCTCCAAGCCTACACAACACATCACTGAATGCTTGCATCAAACGGCTTCCACCTAGCTGCTGGAGAAGAAGTGCTAAATGTGAGCAACTGAACAGGGAAATCGGATCAGGAGCAGTACTCAGAAAAAGAAGCCGAGAAGAAATTGAGAGTCTCATGAGAAGGCTTAAGGGTTTACCTTTAAAGTTTAACTTCCCTTGCTACACCTTCTTCCTTTATCCTGTATTGCTCATGTCCATGGCAAGCTCTTCAGGACAGAGTTCATCTGCTACCCTGTAGATGTAGTAGAGGTTCTCACAATGAGGCCCTTTCTTGTGATTAAGGTAATTACCATAATAAGAACCCCAGTGGGACACATAATGGCTGCACCTTTGCCTACACAGGTGCAATCGAGACTTCTGTTTGGGCTCAAGTCAACACAGGTCTTTGGTTGCCTAATACATGAAGCTCCTGCAGTTTTTTTTCTCCAAGCTACGAAATATTTCTTGTAGGTGGTCAGTACCAGTTTATTTATTACAGTACACACAAGTCCATTCCTAGAAAACTCTGAGCAAGTGGTATATGTGGTTAGATTTCTTCAGTGTCTAACATATGCTGAAGCTGTGCTAGGCAGGAAAAGGCAGCGATGCTGAGCTGTCAGGCAGCCTAATGCCACCCTTCTGTCCCAGTCCATGACCTCAAGAA
The DNA here is from genome assembly GCF_004027225.2 of Strigops habroptila. Taxonomy (NCBI): domain Eukaryota; kingdom Metazoa; phylum Chordata; class Aves; order Psittaciformes; family Psittacidae; genus Strigops; species Strigops habroptila. The sequence goes on along the minus strand of NC_046359.1, from coordinate 23,463,708 downwards.
TCACATGTAGCTGGCTGCAGGATGGAACATCTGGCTTACCAGTGATGTTTGTCATGTGGAGCGAGGACACAAAAAATAGACTGTGGCACTGCTTCATGAATGCAAAATATAAGCCTTGCTGCGGGCAGGAAGGCCTTGGATTCATCCAGTGTGTCTTACCAGTACTCATTCACCTTTGCTACATACCTTCAGACAGTAGTTACACTATAAACCACAGTAAATGTCTACACCTTATTACTTTGATTCACTTTTTTTCTGGATCAAAGGGGAACTTCAAAAGACTGGACAGATGCTAGTGTCTGAAAAGGGGAGAGAATGTGGAATGGCTAAGTGTATACTGCTGGTAGATGACTAAAGCCAAACCTCATGTTAATGACAGACACTGCACAGGGGATGTTAGTGGCTCCACAGCTCTACAGACCCCATGGGATAAAGTTTCACCTACTTCATTTGATTTGCCCATCCCAAAGCAGTGTCATCTCTGTAAAACTTAAAAAACTTAGAACTTCATTGCCAATTAACATAAGTATTTAATTACTGGTTTGGGTATTGGGAAACAAAGAAGACAAACATTTAAACACCTTTCCTCCTCTTTCCCAGGCTCAGCTTCACTCCAGACACCTCTCCTTCTCCCGTTACTGTTGCAGATTGCACCCGGTCACCTCAGTGAGGCAATGAGCAGTACAGGAGGTCAGGGTTGGTACACGGTAGTTTCTCTCAGCTGCTCCTTCCTTCTTACTCTTGTCCTATGCTGCAGCATGGGTCCTCTATGGGCCATAGTCCCTTAAAAGGGGTACCTGCTCTGGCATGGGCTTATCCACAGGCCACAGTCCTTTCAGGGAAGTACGTGCTCTGCCACGAAGCACCTCCTCATCCTCTTACCTTGTCATTCCCTTTGTTCTTCTCTTCTCCTCTCCATTCCCTTTTCTCTCCATGTTCCCACTCCCTCAACATTTTCTGCCTTTTCTTAAATATGTTTTCACAGAGATGCCACCAACCTGGCTGATGGGCTCAGCTGAGCTGTGGCCTGAAATGGGTCCCTTGCAAAGACATCTGGAAATGGCTGTGTCCAACACAGGGCAGCCCCTGATCTCCCACAGATGCCATGCCTGCAGCCCCTCTGCTGCCAAAACCTGGCCATTTACATCCAATATGGCCTCTAAGAAATGAGCATTTGTTGCCTTAGCAGAAAGGTATGCAAGTTACAAATTGTCAAAATGTATTTCATTATGTTTAATTTTGAGAGAAGTGTCCACTGACCAAAATATTTACTTTTGGGTCATCACAGGTCACCCAATTAACATAAGAAGGCTATTGTAAATTATTTCAGGGCCTAGACATCTACTTTTCTGTAGGAACAGAGGTTAAATGAATAGGACCATAGGTAAGAAACCAACTGGATATGTGCATCCACTCCTATACACTACCAAACTATTATCTTGGAGCCACATAATGCCTTGTAGAAGTTCATGGGGGGTACAATACATGCTAGCCAAACATAAAAGAGAAGCTGAGAGAAATCATGAGGAATGCTAATGGACAGTCACATGAGCAAATACTGTTGGTAATCTGAAAGTTGCTTGATTAAGGCTTGAGCTGCTTAGACAGCATTTTATTTAGCATTCTTATCTCTTTCTGTGAAATATAACCAAGATGATTTCAGAGACACAGAACCCCCCAGGTTTCCTTATTTATAACCTTCTAAAATAACAGATAACTTGATAACTAGACTTGTGAAAACAACAAAGGTTTCATTTTCAATTGCAATTCCAGCATTTTATGGAACTGGTTATCTACCATACTTTTTCGTACTTCATACCATTCACTTCTATATTTGTTTCCTCAATTTACCGTGTGGGCATTTACTGCTACAACTGTAACTCTGGCTAATAATGGCAGTAAAATCTGAACATACATCCTTGAGTTGTTCCAGGTACTATGATTATGACATCTTACTTCCATGGGTCAAGGTAGTACAATTGCTCAGAATACATGAGGTTAAAAGGAAGAGCTAAAGGAAGACAGAAACTTTCAGCCACACTTCTTAGTAGATTTGTCATGAAAACTGTTTTGCTACTCTCAGTAAAGCAAAAATAAAGTTACAAATATCAGGCATTTTTTTAATGTGTGCGGCACCAGGGGATGCAGCTCTTCTAGGAATCTTTGCCTTTCAAACATGTTAGAGATCTCCAGCACCAAAGTACAACCCACTGGGAGAGGACAGCTGACAGGAAGAGTTCACATATGCTAACTCAACCTTTCTTTCAGAAACCAAATCAATACACCGTCAATACCTCTTATAAGTTATACTACTGCCTTTAAGCCTTCAGAGAAACTCTTGGCAAGCACCTTGGCTACTCCGACTTGCATAGAACTCTTTACAGCCTTTCATAACTAAGACTGCTTTGTCAACGTAGTCACATAGGTCAAGTTAGAGGAAAAAGAACACCTTATCATCATATATTCTTGTCTGGTTACAATGTTATGTGCCTTTAATGAGACTGGACCAGCTCAAGAAATAATATTTTTTCAGTTATTTAAAAAACCCCAAAACTATGGGGAAATAACCAGCCCTTCAGTTCTGAAAGGCAAAGACCCAGCATATATATTATCATATGTTACAAAATATTTTAATATTTTATTATTATTTACCTTTCCCAGCTATAGTATCTTAAAGCCAAGCTGGGAAAATCACATTTCTTTATTAATTTGATTACTAAGAAAACCTGGGCCCTATTTAGTCAGACCTTCTGATATATTCAGCTTGGAGATCTATATTTTCCTCCCATAAAGCTTATTTTGTCTTATTTTTAACTAAACCAAAATTCTTCTATAGTAGCAGAATTCCTGGGTAGTGTCTTTTTTGAAGGTGTTAAATCTTCCAAGAGTTACGACAGCTTGAAGAGTCAGCACTGCTTTCAGTTTCGTACCACTTTTCCATCAATTTTAAGGCAAAGAAGAACCACAAGAGCCTCTAACTTGTATTAAAATTCAGTAAGTTTGGTATCAAGGTTCTTGTCTGATAAACCCATGGCTTCCAAATCAATTTTCCCTTGGAAGAAACTTTTTCACTCCATATAATTCTGTAATTTCCAGTTATTTCCCGTTGTAGACTAACTGCTCATGGCACAATGCTTTCCAGGCCCACACTGGTAGACAGCCTCATTGCAAACATCTGTGCCACACATTATAATGATACCACAAGAATTATAGACACATATGGAGCTTCTTAAGCACGGAAAGCTCTACAGGCTTGTGCTGGTCACCTGAACAGTAGAGATTATAGCCAAGTATCCCAAAGAGCAAGTTGTTAAAACACATCCCCTCTTTCCTTTTCCATCTTTGCAGCTATGTCGTATTGAGAAAAGATACAATTATTTGGAGTCACAGATACCAGTGAAGGGAGACTTCAACACTTCCTAACTACCTGCTATCATTTCTAGCATCAATGAACATACGTGATTTCTCATTCTTTCTGGTTTCTAGCATTCCCCAAACTGAAGAATAACTGCAGTTACTTTACATCTAATAAAAGCAAAGGTATCACCTTGTGAAGAGGGGAGGTTAAGTGCGTGTTTATTTTTTCTTCTTCAGCCCTATTGTCCCACACATTATCTCAGTTCTCTCCCCATAAATTCACAACCTATACCTATCCTGATGTGAGGAGTTGCCTCCCCCTGTAGCAAGAGCAGTTTTACTGCTGACCTTTCCTCTTGTGACTACACTCAAAACAGAGGTCGGCTTCAGAAATATCTGGACCACACATTTACAGCCTGGGAAGTACTTATCAGTGCAGTAAATTGAAGGCAGCAACTGGCAAAACAATAAAGGCAGGAAGAGGCTTTTAGAGGCTTAAGTAATGGGAAGCTGGATGTCTGAGATGGAGCAAGACAGAGTTAAAAGGACAGGGGCAGGACAGAACTTTAGCTCCTTTTGCTCATTTGGCTATTACGGCACATTTCTAATGGCACCGTTCTTCGTTTTCCCTTTGATGAATGGTTCACATGTAACTGCTGTTTGCCCACAAAAGTGCTAATAGGTCCCAGACAAGGAGAGAGACTGGACCAGTTGCTAATGGCCAGTAACCCTTCTCACTTCCTGGTGGCAGCTTCCCATTCATTTGAGAGCAGTTGCTCTTCAAAGAGAGGATGCAAATTAAAATGGTACGCTAGAAAACACTGACAGACACACATGACACTAGATTGACCTGCTGCATGATCTTAGGAATTCATGCAAATTGCTGTCTACTGCACACCCACATGAACTAGGGATGCATGCCTTGCCTTGTGCAGTGCTACGGTTTTGCATCTGAAGTCACTGATGACTCACAACTCACAGGTGAGTAGGTGTGCAGAAAAGCTGGTAGAGTAGAAACACAGCCTGGAGGTCAGGAGAGATCCAGCATCTTACTTTCTTTGTGAAATTCTGTCAGCAGATGCTGGACATCAAAATACATAAACAGTTCCTTACATCTAATTATTTCATATGAGTTTCCCTTGGGAAGATGGGTAAAACAATGACAGCTTCAGATTTCCTAATGATGAAAAGAAAATATTTTAATAGGCATACAGTGTTTCTTAAGTCAGTTCAGAGGCTTTTAAAACAGTAAGCCTCCAGCAGAGAAGAACATGGAAGAGATTATTTGCTTTTTCTAGTGTGTCTGACTAGATTTTGTACTTTAGTTCAGAGGTAACAAAGCAACTGTCAGTCAGCTGACTAATCCTTGTTTTCTTACTAAGCAATCTACTAAGAAACACACGCAGGTTAGTACAATCATATGAAGACACACAGCAAACCTCTAAAACTGTTTACAATATGAGAAGAAGTCTACAGAGTACAGGATATGAGAATAGCGTCATCACAGTCGGTTCCTATATCCAAGCTTTTGGAACAGAGTAATTTTTATTAATAACCATGTACCTTCCAAACAATAAGACAGTTTGCAGCCAACAAGTTAAATGTCTTCTTTAAAAACAGAGTAATGGCAACACAGAAATGTCTCATCAAAAGGCTTGAAACAAGCTCATCTGAAGAGGGTGCTATATATAAAAATATACATAACAGCAAGACAATTAGAAAAAGGGGAAGGAGCAATGTAAAAAAAAGATCTAGCTCAAAGAAAAAAAATAGGAAGAGCATCTTACGGCCCCTGCCTTAATAAGTAATACATTAAACAAGTAATTTTGATCTTTAGTTTGCTAATATTATTTTTGTAGTTAAATATTTATTATATGAAAGAATGTTTAACACAGGATTGCAGCTACATAAATAGCCTGCTTCCACAACCACAGAACACATTGCTACAATAGGACTTCAGAGAAGCAAACCTTACCAAACCCCACTGGTTAAGTTTGCAATGCTCATGTCTTAAGATGCAACATTAACTCTCTAAAGCTCACGTATTTGCAATGCAACCTGTATTTTCTACCTAAAAAGTAAGATCCGTAGAAAATCCCAAAATGCATACTTTGAAGAGATGCTGTGACAAAGATGCACCATTATCTGCAAAGCAAGAAGAGCAGTTGCTGCAGCTGTAACAGCTCAGAATCACATACTCTGCCAACTATCTTTTTGGCTGTGAAGACAAAGACCCTTCAGTTAATCAGTAGTATAACACCTTTGCAATGGCTGGTTCAAGCCATCCCAAATATCCGTTGCGCTCATGAGTAACCTGGGAGACACTTACTAAATTCATCCAAGCCTGTTTGCTTTGTGTTTATAGAGGAAACTCATAACTACTTACTCCTTAGCATATATTTATCAAATTTAAGGAGCTTATCAGAATTTCCTGATCATAACTCCGATAATGATTAAAAAGAAGGAAAAAAAATCCTGTGGCTATATGGCAAAGCTAATATAAAGTGAAAAAAGTGGTCAAGTAAGGGGAGGAAATTAAAGGGAGTGAGGTGTGAGGAACGTCTTGATTTAGAACCTTAGGTAGAGGCTTAGAGACTTGCTTTCCCTCCCCCAGTATTTTGCATTGAAAGGCTGACTGCTATTGCAGTCAGGTTTTCAAAACAGCTCACTCCTTTTCAAGCTTAATTACAGAAACAGATTATATAATAAAAGCACTAGTATACCAGATAACCACGCCCAAGTCAGAGTTTACACCAATTTCTGAATCAAGTTAAATCAGTGCAAGAATTCCAAAAAGAGCAGATTCTGAAACACAGACATGTAGCAAATTGCAAGACTGCCTTTACTTAAGTTATATTAATCTGAAACCCACCTCTCTTATTTTGGTTCCACAATGTGAGCCGAGGTCTAAAACCAGAAGAAGGATTAAGCTCCCAAATCCTGGCTTCCTTTCACTTCCAGGGCCTGACTCCAGAGGGGGGATTCTCAGCCTGGTCCCTCACTTCTCGCCCCACACCAGAAGGTGTCTGCCTAGAGCTTTTAACCTCTCTCTGCATTTTAAATATTAAAGTCTCCAAATGCCCGACAATGGGTTTGAGAATCCCATCACAGTCAGCAATGCCAAGAAGCTGTGTTAAGCATCTGCTTGTCACACCTATCACATCACTCCCATACTAGGTAGGTGCAGCTCTGGTGCCCAACCTCTTTATCCAAGACCTTTGAATGCTCCTTAAAGCTGTGAGAGGTACAGGATCAATTCTTCCCACTAGCAGAAGGATTGTAAATCTCCCACTGTCTTGGTTGAGACTACAGGGTACATTTACCAGTCCCAGAACATCAATGAAATTCCATATTAAATGAAATAATGAAGTTTCTTTGGGCTGCAGGGAGAAAGCAAGCAAGAGCATGACTATATAATTTAAGGAGAAGAGTACTCACTGGAGAAGAGGGGGAGGAAAAGTGAATTCCAGTTCCTGCCCCAATGCCTTCTTTAAAATACACACAGTCATTAGGGCAGGGCCTGGAAACCAAGAGTTTTAGGAAGGGTGGCAGCTGTTCCAGGAAGTATGTGTTCATGAATTTGGTAAAGCAGAGCATGAGTAAGCAAGCTAAAGTAGGCAAGACATCTTTAGCAGAGGAGGTTATTATTAGTCTTTTAATAAGGAAGCTATTTCATGAACAGTGTGATAAGGCTGGAATGTCATGGCTATTCTGATTCAGATGACAAAAATCACTATAGGTCCAGACAGTAAGTTGACTCAGGACCTAGTTCAGCAAAGATATTCTGTTGTAATTTTCGCCATTGGTAATAAATTCCATATTTGCATAAACTGTTTTTTTTGCTTCCCACTAGCAACACCAGAAATTTCCAAACAAGCTCTGGGTTCAAACACTGTGTCACTGCAAAACAATCAGAACTTACCAATGCATGCCATATGAGCCAGCAGCAAGGTTATGAACTGGGTGGACCTAAGTGAATTATAGGTTATGAATGGAAATCTATCTGTAATCACACTACTTCAGATTAAGGAAATTCAATTTGGTGAGACCAGAGTTTAAGCTGGAGAAACGTTATGCCTCTTTAAAGAGCATGACAAAGAATATAGCAACGTGACAAAGAATATATACAACTTTGGTTATGTGTCAAAGGCAGACTCATCAAGAAGTTTAGCAAGCATACAAATACATTCTACATAAGCCATGTTCAATCTATTTGACCATATCATGCATGACTCACCTAAATCAGCCTCTAAGACTGATTTCTACCTTGAAAACAATCAACCTGTTTCAGGCATGGGGAGCAAAATATACTTCAAAAGGAATGGAAAATCCTCGTATATCTCGGAGATCCTGTTCCTACACACACTTTCCACACTCCAGACTCTCCCACACAAGCTCACCGCTCCTCTGAGTGGAACATCTGTTTCCATAGCAGGGGTTGAAAAAAGAGGCAGTTTTAACAGTAGCAGAAGGAGTTGTATATGGAAATGCATTGTTATAACATGTAGTATCAATATATATTAGCTACTGTTATATTAAGCTTGGTACGGCTTTTGTGGTAGCCCAAAGCAGACATACTGTTGAATCACTAATATTAAATTTGTGTTACTTTGTGATGATATAGTTATTTTCTGTTTGTAAGAACTGAATATATCAAGTATCTGAACAAGAATAACTCAGGTTTCACTAATTTTGCACAGATTATTATGCCTGGCAGGTTCTTGAGACATTGAAGCCTTCTCCCCTTTCCTGAGAAACTCCAGATCATTAGTAAAGAGAATATGCATAAATCACAGGTGGGAGAGTACAGTGTACAGACAGTCAAACCATTGCACCTATTTGAATATGGTTGGAGGACACTGCAGCAAGGGGAGCAGTTATTCAGAGAAGTGAGACAGCAGATGGCTACCAAAACAACCAGAGTAATTCTCAGGGGTAATCGTATTTTCTGCTGAGCTGTAAACATCAGTCATATGGGTATTTCCACACACCCACACTTTGATCCTGACCCCACACACACTTAGAGAGGTAAGCTGAATTTTCTGATGGGACCACTCATGAGGTCAGCTCAGCAAATACCTGTGTGTTTGCAGGATTAGTCTTTGCATTTGAACTGGACTCACCAAGTCTGACCTGTTGAATTTGCTAGTGCTTTTTGCTGATACTCTTTTACCTTCACTACAAGAGAAAAGTTCTTCCCTGTCCCAATGCTTCTAGTCTGGTCTTCAGGTGGTTTTTAGATATGTTATACCAATAAGAAAACCTATTAATGAAACAGTACTACTGCACTGGCTAGTCACACTGAATAGAAAAAAACACAGAGAAAAGCAATGAAGAGCAAAAATCAGAAGACCTGAGAATTTGTTTCAGCTTTTTTATTCAAACACTTGGGTCTAAGATGTTGCCATTCCTGACTTTAAAAGAAAGAGAGAATGTGAAAACAAGTCTATCAAATTTAGCAGTTAAAAGAGATTATACCACAAATATGTTAACAGCAAAATATTCTGTGCAAGTTGTTTAGAGTACCTGTACAAATGTTCTACAGCCAGGCCTGGACAAGTTAGGAAAAAAAGAAAACCACCTACGTATCACTCCAGTATTTTTAAAAGTAGTTTCCTCTCTTTATTCAGGAACATCCTGGGAGTGGCTCCTCTGTATTATGGCATCTTCAACTAAAGAGAGGGGCTGGCAAAACTGCAGTTACTTTTTAGCTAGATGTTTTGCTACAGAGCAGAAATATGCCCATTCAGAGAACTGTAAGGCTGTCCTGATCATTTCCTTAGAGTAAAGGAAAAGGATTTAACAGGAGCCTTACATGGCTCTCCAGCGATACGAGTATGCACTGAACTTCTGCAGAGGGACAGCAATGGTCACGCTGTTACTGAATCTGCTCTAGTATGTAATAAAAAAAATTCCAGGATGAACAATTTCTCTTAGGTGTTGGACTTTCTGGTGATGTATCAATGGGAAATGCAAGGGCTGAGTACTTTCCCAAACAAAGCATGCTGAAATTTAATTAATGTACTTTATGTCTGTGCAGACTTGCCTTGACTTACACAAATATAAAGGGGGGGAATATTCAAAAGGCTGAGCACTTGAGCAATTGTGCCAGGGATAAGGAAGGTACAGCAGGAACGTTCTGAACTCCTATCTATTTTCTTGTGGATTTGGGGTTTTACTTAGATTAAAAGCCTGGTCCTTCAACAGTCCTTTTCATCTGACTGGGCAGTTTGCTTAACAGAGAAGATTTATCACAAACGTAAAATGCCTGGAAACAAGCATACTGTGACATTGTCTTACCCAAAATGAAGAATTCCTACAATTCTGAAGAAAAAGGAAGTTATTCTGGGACCAGAATAAAAAATGACAGCGGACCAGTTAATCTCCTTGTCCCACATGGGACAGACACCTGGACAGGCCGGAGAGGCCCCCTTGCAGCCAAGGTTCCCGGGGGATTTGGGGCTCCTGAGCACAAAGCCAGGCACCTCAGGGCCCCGTATGCCTGCTCCATTCATGGCGTCGCGTGCCATCAGCGTGGGAGGGCTGCAGTGTAACCACAGCCTGATAGCACTTCAGCTCTTGGTTCAAAGGCGGTCTACCCTCAGAGACGTGGACAGGCAGGAAGCCAGGGAGACTTCTGGTTTTGTGAACAACTGAAACTGATTGACATTTTCCTGAAAAATTTCCAGTTAACCATCAAAGCCATAAACTATGGTTTAAAAGAAAAATAAAAGACTTCAGGGAGAAATAAAGCTTCTCTTTCTTATGTGAGAAGTCTTTGAAAAAGGATTATTCTCTCCATCTTTAAAGGAGGGACCACATGATGCATCAAACCTGCTAGTGTTTGCCCTTGGTCCTGTTCTGAAATTCAGGCTTTTTGACTTGACATACACCTTCCTCAACAGGACCCCACTGATCTTTACCTCTGCCTCTCTTTAACCTTCCCCAAAGCACCTGGCATCCCTCAGTCTCGTCATATATCAAGCTCCATCACCCATTCATTTGTTCCCATTCCTCCTAAGTCTTCCTCCAAAAACCCTAATTCACCTCTATGTAAATAATTCATCAAAAGTTCATTTATATATACATTGTATTCCAATTCTTGTGTTTCAAACTAAAACTTACAACTGTAACAGTCAAAAATTATCAGATGGAGGAAATCAATCATTCATGAAACAGAAATATAAAAAATGCAAGTATCCAAAAATAAATCAAATAAAAAACTTCGAGATATTTAGGAGACTATCTCCCTTTTAGAGAGGATTTTTTTAATCTTCGCCATCTAATTATATCTTATTATCCAGAATGACTAAATTATATCTTCATCAATGCATCTTCACTGTCTTTCTGTATTTCTCTGCTTCTACCTTTTTCTTTCCAAAAAATCTCTGCATTCACCCCAAAAAAGTAATCAGCCATAAGCAACATTCTTCAGATTGATAACACTATTTTGAGGTGGTTACCTCTGTCAATTCCTTACATGAGTGCTTTTAGGACAAATACTGAAATCGCTCTATACTCAAATTGCATCATTACCTATTGACCAGCTCTACAGAGAAAGGAAAATACACTCATCATAAACAACCTCTTCACTCCATCATTCGAGTAAATAAGCACCATTTTCCTTCCCTGGAAGAAAACACCGTACCTGTCTTGTTCCCGCAAGAGCAAAAACAATGCTACTGTTAATCACAGGTCAGAAAAATATAGGCATTCTGAACATGAATGACTGCTTATCAATGAAGCGACAAAAGGACACATGACCCTTAAGTGTTTTTATGAAAGGTCTAGGATGAAAATAGGAAAACAGCGGCAGTTTAGAGGAAAAAACCCCAACACACCACCAAACCGAAAACAGGGAAAATCACTTACTGTACTTGGTTCTGCAGAGGTATTCAACACAAACATCACCCTTCCTTGTCCAGCTGCCAAGTGCTAAAGCATGAAATGAGCAGCTGTTTCCTTCGAGCTGGGGCTGTGTGTCTTAACTAGTCACATGCCCCTCCTGATAAATCTCACTGCCGTGCCAGGAGGTCAGAATCTGAAGATCATTATTCCCCTTATTAGAAAATCCTTTTCATAACAGCAGCCTTTGCTAAAGCATTTGACTCGAACGTAGTGCTATGTGCTCCATAACTTCTATTTTTTTTTTTTTTTTTAAATGACTAACACCAAACAGTAGATAAGCCTTAATCAACAGTAAGGGCAGCACAAAAGGAAAGTTAAACACCTACCCTTTGATCTCTTCAGGTTTGTTTCTGACTTCACAATTTGCTGTATTTAAATTTAGGAATTTAAATCATCAGGAACAGGACAATTTAAAACTTTGTGGCATTCATAGCGTCCTTAAGACCAGGCCACTCCACAGATCATGCAAAATATGTGAACAATCCCACTTTCAGGGATTAGTTGTACTTAAGGGGCAACATCACTACCTGTCGTGTTTGGATAGTAGAGTGATGAGTGCATTATTAATACTGGAGGTCATTTTAATTTTGGTATCTAGCATTTTTACAGCATGGATTGTGGGGCTGCATTGTGCAAGACATTGTCTAGTCAGACTGTGATAGCCCTTTTTGAGGTGGCAACTATCAGTCTAAACAGAGAGTGCAAAATGGGAAACAAAAGCATCCTAATCCCCATGTTCCCAGATGTAGGACAAATGAAGGAGAAACACTGAAGTCATGAAATGAACAGATTCTGATGGAATTTTCCAGGGTGATATGTACCCTTACATTACTGAAAGTCAGCTGAGACTCTGCACTTCATTCCCTTTAGCTTGGCCACATATTTAAACGTATTTAGATATTTTAGGACAAAGGCATGCTGTCAATGTGATTTTGAGGGTGAGATGTCATTTTCTAAAATGCTTATAGGATATACTGTGCTGAAACTCCAGTGGTACTTTATATTGAGAAGACAGGATGCTGGCAATTGCCATACCTCAGTATAGGATGTAGTAATGGTATTTTATTGCTCGGTAAGCGACCCGGATCCTGCAAGATTGCACAGTCTCATTGGATTATAAAGGACACTATAGGGCATTTTTTCTGAGATAAAACCTGCACCAATAGTACTGTAACTGGGATTTGAAAAAATGCAAGGGATTGCTCAGAGATACACAGATGCCTGTTGTTAAAATTTTAAACTTGTAACAGCATATCTAGCTGGCACATTTGTCAGCAACTGATGAAAGCCTGCAAACCACTGAAGGCGAGGGCTGCAGCAAAGAAGGGTAACTCAGGTTGCTCCCTCTGACCTTACCCAGCTCTTCATGTTATATAAACTCGCACATGGTTACAAAACCATGCAGCCATCACACTGCCAGCACCGCCTGGGGCACGGAAGAAGCCCTCGTGCTAATTACCCACGACTCTGTGGGCCTCTTGTCATCTCAGGGTAACTGCTGGGTTTCCTTGACAAGCTTTCACAGCAGAAACCTCCCGCATCACATGGACACTCATAACGCAGCCAGACACGGGTGTACCCAGCCCGTTGCAGCCAAAGGTGCCCCCGTGCGGGGCCTCCCGCCAGCACTACCAAGCCTCGACCCTTCCCCGGTGACACAGACAGGTTGGGTGCCTCGTTTGTCCTCGCCTACCGCTGCGTCCGCACCCTGGTCACCTATGGAAACAACGAGTATGCGGGAAGGGAGCATCAGTTCAAACTCCCCCCGGCTCACGCCCGGCGGAGGGGCAGAGCCGCCGGCGCGCGCCCCGCCAGCCGTTAGGGCCGTTAGGACCCTCACAGAGGGCACCGCGCCGCCTTCGCCGACGGCACGTCCGGATGAATTCGCTCTTTCGGCCAGACATCTCTAAAGGCAGAAGCACACCGGCCGCGAAAAGGGGTACCCTGCGCTGGCCCGGCGGCCCCACAGCAGCCCCCAGCGGCCCGAGGTCCCCGCTGCAGCTGCCTGAGACCTCACCTCGGAGGTAGGAGGTGTGCGTTCGTGCTGGAATCACTCTGAGCGCGGTATGATGCCAGGCCTCTGTTCTCCGCTGGTTAACGGGGTGAGTGCAGCGCAAGGAGGGCTGCTTCTGGAATAGTATGTTAACGGCTAGGCAAACAGTGGAAGGCGTCCCTGCCCATGGCAGGGGGTTGGAACTGGATGAGTTTTAAGGTCCCTTCCAACCCAAACCATTCTATGATTCTACGTGCAGCACCATTGTGTCCCAGTGTGCTTGGCCGCTTGTCAGTAAGTTGCTCCTCCTGACTGTCCTGGGAAGCTGAACTGAGGCGGCCTCCTCAAGCTTCCTTGGGAACTTTCATCAGGCCTCCAAAGAGAGTGTCCCAGTGCATGGGGCTCTGTGACCTGGGGCCGTCTGAGCTGCTGAGGAAGCTTTAAAGAGGCATAGAGGAGATTGTAAAAATTATGAATTAAAAAATGAGAAATAAGCCCATGAGAAATGAGTTTGTTTATATTTAGAACACTGGAGGGATGATAATTTCAAGGAGGGACTGAGAGCTGCCACTGCAGAACTGAGTTGGAAGCTCCTGCAGGCCCTGGCCAGGGATGGCTGCTCACCAGGCTTTGCTCAGAGGAAGAAGAGAACACTCACTGTGCCTTAGTGCGTGGTCCATTGACCAAATGAGTTACCTTTGATAGATGTAATTTCATTTCCCCTAAAAAGCATTTTCATTTGAGATCAAGGGTAACAGCTTTATATGCAACTTTAAAATTAATCTTGAATTTCTTTACAAACTTTGTTACAAAATTACTCCCTGCTGATACCGAAGGAAACATGATTCTATGATTCTATGATCAAAATGTGTTCCACAATAGTCTAACAGTCCACAAATGCCATTAATAGTACTTTGTCCATTTCTCTGATTATGCAGTATCAATTGCACTCTTTTACATTTACCAAGACCCTTTGATATCATTGATTAAATAGTGGTAGTACCTGGGCCATTTCAAGTAGCACACAAAACAGTCATCACTCTGCAGTGAATAGCTGCAGATTTGCAGCTTTGCAAATTTTTATTTGGTAGTCATGCTCCACACGGGGACATAATTTGATGATAATGACTGAATGGCAGTATTCCACAAACAACTTGGGATACATTTCCTGAAAGGAACCTTTGTACTTTCTGAAATGATTAGACAAATAAATGAATTTTATGGCTCAGTAGAAAATGCCAGAACCTTTGATTGTGATTTATGTGGGAAAAAGTTTATCAGTTCCTCATGCTAGATAGACAGATTTAAGTCATCGTGAAACAGAACAGAGAAATAATTTGAGTGTGATTCCTGAAAATGAAAGTATCAAAAATTTTTTGGAGGGTTTATTTTTTTCTGTTCTCAACTTTGAGAAATACCAACATACAAAAAAGATCAGGTAGCTAATGCAGACACAATGAATAGAATGTTGTGTTCTTATATCTATGAGATGTCATCTTCTGTATGATGGAAGTTTTGCTGCTGGTTACAGTATATAACAGTATATTGGCTTCTTTATCTGTTGAGAAAACAACTCAAGACTGGCTTGAAAGGGGTATATTTTTCTCTCTAGACACTGACGCTTCAAATAAAAATGAAGAAATGAACATAGATTTCTCAGACATGCTATGGGAAATACTGAACAGGACCAAAAAAAGTTTAGTACAGTTAGCATGGAATTGTTATAGAATGGGTGCATGTAAGGTTAAAATTTTTATGTCAAATATTATGGAGAGCTTTTAGAAAAGTTGCAAAGAACTAAATAATTGAACGGTTGCCCATTTTGGTTCAGTTTGTGATCAGGAAGTTGTTTGCTTTTATTGATGCTGGAAAAATGGATCAACAGCCTTTCCTTACTGTAGGAGAAGCTTTATTTCATGGCTTGTTTTTAACTATTATTTCTTTTGTCTTTTTAGACATACTTGGCTATGTTTTGCTTGCGTGTCATTTAATTAACTATAGGTGCATACATTTATTAATTGATCACTGATAAAGTGGTTATCTCAAGCATTGGTGCTTTGATAGTGTACAAAATTTTGGAACATCGAGTTACTTTCTGAATATGGCAATTTCAGATGGCTGTTTTATGGGTTACCTGAACCTTTTTCTGGTTTTTTTCTGTTAATGTGTTCTTCTGGAGTTTATGTAACAGGAAGTAAGACTCTCAGTGGACGTAAATGTCAGGTAATACTAACTGCAAGTCTGTGTTACTATATTTGTTTCCTAAATGGTTGCACTATGATTTGACTGCAGCTTTTTAGAGTATGTGGAATCCATAACTAATAAACAGTGCGTGGTTTGCTGGTCTACCTCACTGCTCCAGATATTATATAGCCTTCACTATCAGCAGAAGTGAATGAAAGCAGACCATGGAAACCTTCACTACACAGGATGTTTTATAAATACCTAAGTGCAATTAAAAAGTCTGCCATAAATAGTCCAACAGCTCTTACACTAAGCTGCCACCTAAAGGCCATCTGAAGGACATAATGGAATTTTGCTGAAAATATTGTAGACATGTTTCTCAACCTTACATTACATTAAATCAGTTTTGAACATCTATAGGCTATGTTACATTCCCAGCAATCAAAACAAGCCCAAGGTCTATTCCAAGTTCTTCAATATAATGCTGTAGGGGGCACAGGAGTACTGCAAATGCAGTGTACCTCCCCTTTCATACCTATAGGTACATCTAGTAGTCATGTTATGACTAAGAAAGCAAGAACTGAGAAGATAAAGTATCATCAAATTAGGTCATCCTTAGGTACGACTCTTGAAATCAGTCCTTTTTTTATCATCAATTACGTATCACAGGTGGAGCCTATAGCAATGCCTAGAGTAAAGGTTGCTGGTTGCTTTCAACTGGGAAAAAAGTGCTTTTGAGTGATTTTAAGTACATAAAAATATCATAATTTAAACTGAAGTTTGATATGCTGTCTACCTGCCTGAAGTTTGGAGTTTGTGAATTAAACTAAAATAGCTGATAGATCCATTCTTAGAAATAATGGAGAGGAAAAAATATGCTCTGTTAAACATTTCTTCCAAGTGTGGCATTGAAAAACAATAACACTTCTAGGCTCTGAAGTAGAGGCTTGCCTTTTGATAGATGAGTTACATCATGGCAGGCAATGGTTTTTTTTTTCTTGACCCAGTAAACATTCAGCTCAGTTTTAAGTTTCTATCTAATGTTTTCACTTGCTCAGTAGAAATTCAAGTGTTTGTTAGTGTGGCTGCTGAATTCTGTGGGGATTAAGCCCCTCTGCCAGTGGTCCCTGCCCACAGTGCCACATTCCCAAGGGGCTGCTACCTATCTTCCCAGCCATCTTCTCACGACTTTTGGAAGGCTCTTAGTTTTCTCCAGAGCACTTGGTCTCCATAGTGGAAACCCCAGGAGCATTATGCCTGGAATGAAGGGGTTGCAGTGAAAAGGCTGTGGTGGAAAGAGATTTATTTTTTTTAAAGTAATATTAACACCCTCATCATATTAAGATCCTCAATATTATTTACTTATTTTAGGTGATGTGTGGGTAGGCCAATAAATTTGTCTTTTATCCAGTGTATTGTCTTTAAACATGGAATTGCATCAAAAACATCTCCTGCTGTTCAGTCAAGGTGCTTGGGTAGACCAGGATGAGGAATTCCTTATGTCTAGAAAAGCACCAAGTGACCAACAGTATGCAGCATGAGGCATTTTGTTTCAAGTTTCTCAGTGAACTTTTTCTTGTTTAATAGGTACGTAGTTGATTGATGACGTGATTGCATGCTGCTTGCATTCAGTACTGTGACTTCCACTTTTACAAAAGCAGCAGGACTTCATGAAATAGCTGATCCCAAGCAACTGATAGATGAATGCGTATGTATTTATTTCTCACATTGTCAGTTACTGAAATGGAATTTGTTTCTTTCAGAAAGAATTTTTAGAAATAATTTGTTTCTTTTAGGAACAAATGAGAAATTTTCTCTTGTAATCCTTGAAGTACAGAGATGGACTGACAAATGTATGTTGTCCTGCACTATAAATGCTAATGGATAGTGGCATTGCCTTTGCTAAGGGATAGGGTGAAATTCTGCCATGCAGTCAAAGCTGGTGATGAGCTCTTCTGTAGCAATAACAATATATTCATGTTTGTTTAAAAAATAACCAAACAAAAAACAACAAAACAACAAAAGCGCTTCACTGTCTATAACCAGTCAAATCGAATAATTATGTTCCACAGGGTGGCTATGCTTAATTCAGAAACAGAGTTTGAAGAGTGTGTTCCTGTAATTCTAGACCTAGATGCAGTAGCACCACTAAGCTCAAAACAAAATCTGTTACACAGGGTGTTTTTTCCAAATCTACCTTGATTGTTCTGACGTTGAAGATGTCTAAACAGAGTTGAGCATTTAGAAGATATTTGTTTTCTAGGTCTTTCCAGCCATCTTTGTTGAGAATGATGTGCTGAACAAGGATGGAGCATTGCTGCAATGTTGAATGTACAGTGGCTCTCAGTTTTGTTGTCTTTTCTGCATCTGATAAGTTTGAGCAAATCAGGAGTTCTTTTAACATTTAAAAATCTTCAAGCAGTGTGTTTTTTTCCACAGTTGATGCAAATGAGTACAAGTGAAGAAGAGTATGACATCAGAACTTTTTTCAGAGCTCTTCATTACATCCTTTCTAGGACATGAAGTGGAATGATAGTTGCACAAAAAGTTTTCAAGTCAGCAAATGTATGTTTTATAATGTGTTTATTTCTATTTTACAGAAAGTACCTAGCTTTCCGGGATGTTCGTGTTTTATTTGTTTCCCCTATTGTAAGTTTGACTACTTTCAGCATTGTCTTGTATAAATCACCTCTGAGTATGCTTTTCACTCAAAATGCACATCAGAGAGAGTGTTATTCTGCCAATTTTGCATTTCTGTTTTTGTTTGGGGTTTGTTTTGTTTCGGTTTTTTGTTTGTTTGTTGTTTTTTTTTTTTAATTTTGATATACATGTTGCCACCACTGATGTCACAGTGGTTCTTGTTTCAGTACGTCAGTTTGTTCTCAGTGAGGCAGCATAAGCTGGTGCTAAGTATCTAAGTATCAACCTGAAGCAATACATTCCACTTGCCATCTTGACATAGACCATTTGCATTGACTTTACAGCAGTGGAAACAATGGAGTCTAGTAACAGACCCAGAAAAGAGAAAAACCCCAAGCCTGTTTCCTTCCTCTCCCTAGAAAAAAAAATGAACAATTTTTTTTTTTTTAACAGTTTCTGTCAAAATACTAAAAAATAATGCACCTTTTGAACAATAGCACTTTAAGCTTGTGCTTGCACTGTAAAATGAGGCATGGGTCACAAACGCCTTATCTGGTAGAACTGGCAAGCAGGGTCTCCACTAAGTAAGTCCAACACACACGGTGTTTATCAGTCAGACTGTGTTATCCAGCAACCTGAGATTTGCTGCACTGCATGCAAACATCTTGGGTTCATGCTTCCAAATTTACTGTGAGATAAGTGAATTTGGATCCATCTGTGCTTTCTATATGTACTCTGTGAAGTACCCAGTGCAAAAATGAGAGAGAGGCTATTGCTTCCATGCTCATTA
Source organism: Strigops habroptila (assembly GCF_004027225.2). Taxonomy (NCBI): domain Eukaryota; kingdom Metazoa; phylum Chordata; class Aves; order Psittaciformes; family Psittacidae; genus Strigops; species Strigops habroptila. The sequence goes on along the minus strand of NC_046359.1, from coordinate 23,444,836 downwards.
GTTGTGAGGAGATTTGCTTATTATAGTCATAACACTTAGTATTTTTGCATGCCAGAGCCCCTTGGGGTCAAAGTCTCTGTATATATAACTACTAGATTTATTACACTTGTTTGAATCTGTTTCTTTCTCTGTTGCTAATGTTCCATGTCTCTTAATGGTATGAGGACACTATCCTATTCTTTTATCTTACTTCTGCTTTTAATTATTGCTTAAGACAGTTACTCATCCTCCTACTCAAACAGAATAAATGTGAATGGTAGAATTATAATAGAATGATGTGCTGTGTCCAGAAATCCATGCAGGCTGTGTTGCAGTATAAAACCATAGCATTATATGAAGCCAGTATGAAGGCTCCTTGTTTTAAGAGAGAAAGAAGACACTAGCCATGACTGGGAGGAAGATCAAGCATCTTGGAAGAATTCAGATGTAGTCCACTCCCCTCCCTTGCCTCTTACAATTTCTGAAATGATTAAGAATACTTTGTAGTTCAGTTGAGACTGAATGCTATTTCAGTTTTTCTTGTCACTTTAGTAGTGAGCCAGCTGATCTTTAAAGGTTTACCTTTGTCTTCAGCTCCCAAGCTAATTGTGGTACAATAATAAACAAAAGTAACAATAAAATGCTATGTTGGAAAACTGTATTAAGATATAAAGGATTCTAAGAATGCTGAGCTATCTAAACAGAGATGTTGGTACACATTAATTGTTCTCTGTAACTAAAGTGATCTACAGCTTTATAATGTAAACTATCATGAATTAATTAATGGGACAATACCAGACCTGTTAGCTAGACATAATGTTAAATCCACAGAGACCGCCCAGTTGAGTTATTGTGCATATGGTTGAATCATGTTGGTAGAGCAGATTTCCCACAATGCTTTGCATCACACCATAAATGTTCTGGCTGTTTACTACATTTGTGCTATCTTGACCAAGTGGCATCACTTTTTTGTGCTACTGACAAGAGACTGGCCAGTTTGCATTTTCATATTCCTGGAGGTGTCTGGTCCTGCATTACAGAACTGTTACAACAGGGCTATTTTGCATTGGGCAGTTGCTTGAGTCCACACAATCTGAGTCCACCACCACTGTGATAAATTGGTCTGCAACCACTATTAAACAAGTGGCTGACAAGCATCATTTCAGAGATGAATTGAATTTACAGAAGAGCTGAGGACTGAAACGTGGTAGTGTGCTTGCCATTTTCCCCTGCTGTCAAGAGCTGGGAAAAGTTTCTCCTTCTTCTAGGGTACCTCTGCTCTCCAGGAAGTACTGTGCTAAGTAACAAGGAGATTGCCAACACTGAAATTCAGTGGAAACAGGAAAAAAACAAAGATAAGAATACTTCTCAAAAGCTGACATGTCTTTTTTGTGCTAATCCAAGACATGAAGATGCATGGTTACTGAGCTTGCAGGCTCCTTGGGGGAGTCTTTAGCCAGTGTGTCCTATTGTATTTTTTATTAAGTTTTGTTATGAACAAGCATTAGCAATGCTATGTCACATAGTGGAGTTTTACTTTGTTCTAGGTGTTCTGTGAATACAGTCACTTAGGATTTTTATCAATTTCAGTGGTTTTAGACTCTTAGTCACGAAGTACAGGCCATCCCATTTCCCCTAGTGTTTTCGAAGCAGTCCTGGAGGCTGTACGTTCAAACTCCTCTGTTCTGCAGCAATGTGGGAGATCCTTTGTAGCCAAAGGATATTTGAATCATAGGAACAGAATACGAATTGTGGGCAAGGTGCACTTTGCATGTGGTCTGTGGGAAATGAGAGAACCAAAGGCAAAAAATATAGCTGCACTTTGGCATGAAGATTGGCTTGTAAAGCAGCTTTTTCCTTCAGCCTTGCTTATACAGCAGTACTTCTCTAGCCCATTAGAAGAGTAGAAAAGCAACCAAAGTAAAGTTAATGGCTTTTTCTGATGTCATATAGACTTCTGGGAGAAACAGTCCATCTTCCATAAACACATTGACCTTCACCCATGTGCAATAAGCTTGTACAAAGCCTGTGCAACATTTAATTCCTGTTTGAGCTAAGGGATTTGTGTCAACTTGAACAATTCTCACTGTAGTGGGTTGCTATTCATGCATGTAGAACATTCTGATCTCCCCCTTAAACTTTTATCATCTTGAACACACTATATCCATATGTTCTGTTGTAAGCAGGCAAGCTTTTGGGTTTTGGACAAGAGGAATGGTACAATTAGCATGCTGTGTTTGAAGTCAGACCAGATGATCTAATGACTCTGCCTGGCTTTAAATTTTATCAGCCTGTTGAAATAATTTTGATTGAAATCAATGGGACTACTTATATGCTTAAATTTAAGCACCTGTATAAACATTTGCACGAGTCAGGATGTTATTCAGCACATAGTTATAAGCTGGGTTTTTTGGACATTATCAAAGAAATTGTTTCTTAGCACGGACATTTCTGTTGTAAGTGTTGAGCAGCTGCTTCTCTTTGTAGAACTATTTTGATGCTGTCCAATATTGAACTTTGATTTCTTAATGTGTTTTAGCTGGGTTTCTTTTTATGTTCTCTCTCTCCCAGTTCTGCTTTTTGAGTGAGACTACTGTAGACTGTACATGTGTTCTTAAAAAAATCTTGCTTTGGCTGCCCCAAACAGTACTGGTACTTCTAAGTCCTGGCTCCTTTTTTCCTGTACTGTTAGCAGGCTTGACTGTGACTTGGAGCACAAAGCTCCCTTGTAAGAGTGCCTGGTATAGTGGAAAAGAGGCTTAGGGAGAAATTAAGATACTTACGTGGGAGAAATTAAGATACTTACGCTGGAGCAATTGCATGAGGAATAATAAATCCTACTAAACCTCAGCTAGCTTTGCATGAAAGCATGGCATGGTTTGTCTGTCACCCAAACTGCATTATTTTTTAAGTAAGTCATGTGATATTTCTTTAAGTCAGTCAGCTTTCCTGGAACCAGAAACCCGTGCTGCCCACAAGTAGAGGCAGTTGACTAAAGTATTTGACAACCCTGGACTTCTTTGTACCTCCTGGCAAAATAATGGCAGCGTAGAAAACATGTGAACCTCCAGTTCCTTCTGGTGTATCAAATTCTCCTATTCTATTTTTAGCTTGGTGTCTTAATAATTGAGACCCTGTTAGTACTTGTGAACACTCAGAAGTGTTTATATACAAAGAATCTCCTGCAGAATAGTTAGACCCTAGCAGGTAGTAAGATTTTATAAGGTGCAGGGGTGTAAATGTCATTCTAAGACCTTCTGGAATAACTGTATCTTCAGGATAAAACTGTCAGTTTGCAATCTTTGAACTCATGAACTTGTAAGCTTTTGCAGTTTTGAAGCAGATCTTTTCATGTGTATGTTTTTTTCCCCGATAAAACTGGTACTTCTGTGATTATGTGACTATGTAAGGCAGTTTCCATTTTTTAAACTAGGATTAGTAACTCTTGCAGTTATAGAAACAAGCTTGAAAACACTGACCATAAGTTCTCAAAGATATAAAACCTAACAGTAATTTCTAAGCCGTGTTTTTTCTAAGGCAAGCTGTCTTATTTGGAAACAGCATAGAATGTCTTGAGCACCACTAGCCATACTGCTGACACATTTTCCCAGATTCCGAGTTGTGTTGAGCCTGGCCTGGGTGCTAAAACGGAAGAAGTGATTGAAGAAAGAGTAAGGTTGCTTCAAGCTACTGCTATGTTCCCCATACAGTATACCATAAGAAACAGAAAACAGATGAATAGCCAGTGGAGTAGATTTTCCTTATCTTCAGAACAAACAACTCTCTTCTCAGTGGTGTGAGCAACTCTCCTAGCTTCAGTGGATTTGCATCTGTCCCTCTCATCAGAATTTGTTCTGTTCATTCTTCATTAAGGATAGGAATTTATTAAGCGTATTAGTTAGGCAATTTCTAAGTACCATCTATAATATCTTTTCTACAGATAAATGCAGAAGTGCATCAGTATGTGATTTTATCACCCCTGCCTGTGTAATTACATTGTAACTGGCTGATTTGCAAATGATCTCCTTATAGCTATGCAATGGTCTCTGTTTTGCTACATTCATGCAGTGATACCGAGCTTTAAAATAATGTTGTGGAGAGTGCTTGAATAAATCTGAATGATCCAGTGTTTGCCGTTCAGTTATATTGCAATTGCTGTGCAACTGACATCTCATGGAAATGATTGTATTTGTCTAACTACAGAAATCGCAATGCTGCTTTGCATGGGTGAGTGTTTATCTGCAGATTTGCCTCTATTCCTTCCGTCCATCCTATGAGTTTTACAAAAGCTTATCCAGTGTAATGGTGGTTACATTGAAGTGGTGGTAAGTTTAATCTTACATTTTTAAATTAAAACCCTTTTTTGTTTGTTTGTTTGGTTGATTGGTTGGTTTTTTGTTTCTACGCAGTGTTTGTGCAGGGGAATCGGTTACTGAAATTGAAAGCAAGGAATGTTACCTGAACAAGAGCATGCTATGCTAGTTACTCAAATGGCAGTCTAAAAACCTTTCTTTGTCTTGCAAATATCTGTACAGGCTTCTATTTTTACTCCCATTACAGGTGTCCTGTTGTTCACTAGACCAGGCTTATAATCTCTTGGAAATGAGGATTATTGTAAATAATTGACTACTTTGAAATCAGACAAAGAAAAGTTTGATTCTTTCTAGGAGCATTGACTAACATCTCTTTCTTTGGGATTGCTGCTTGGCACCTCCTTGGATGTTTTTCAGCTGACTGCTGTTGTTTACAATTGTCCTATCACAGCTTTTCACCTACATGGGTGACATCCTGCCTTCCTATCTTCACAATAACAGACTCTAAACATAATAGCATCCTACAGGGATACAGTAGAATAACAACACATCACACTTCCTTTTTACTCACCAGCAACTTTTTACAATAAGCCACTAATCCTAAACAATATCTGAATAACAATGAATAATCTGAATGGCATCTGCATAGAGGTAACATGTTAACACAAGTGAGACTAATACAAACATTATTCACATAGATCAAAGAAGGTGAAAATTGCATGATGAAATCCTGATTCTAGAATTCTGTAGCTTCTATCCTCCTGCCTTCAAATCACAACAGCATTTCCTTTGTTAGGAAAGCAAAAGACATGTTGGAAATCAAAGAAATCAAACACAATCTTAAACAAAATTTTCTTTTTCCCTCTTAAAAGTCAGTCTTGTTGATGCTAATTCGTTGAATTAACATGGTCTGTACACTGGTATGCCTTAAAATGGAGCTTTTTACATATGCAGTCATGATAGTATAACTCTGTGTATAGTATCTGAAAATAAGCAGATTAAAAATTTCCACTCACATTCTACTGTCATTTTGAATTAGACCTCAGAATGCCAGCTACATGCTATCACAATGCAAGATCACAATGAATAATATATATCAACATTTATATATGGTATATTTTCTTGGACACACACACAAACACACAAATTACCTGCCATCACGAAATCCCAAACTGTAGAATCTTTCAGGTGCTTTAATTTTGGCTATGTTCCTACCGTCAAATGTAGGTCATGAGTATAAGACTAAATTCTCACAAAACTTCCATTATAAATTATATTTTGATATGTTTACGTATTCTAAATCAACACATCTTGTATAAGTTTATGTTATATATAATTTTCCCTTTCTCTAAATCTGTGTGTTTAACCTAATGCATAGTTGATTTCATTATTTTTCTTTGGATCATATAGTTACCATGAACATTTCTCTAGTACTTAATTGCAGATAATAAGATGAATGCAACGCATGTGAGGAAAACAATGAAATTATCTTATGGATATATGGCAAAGGCTCCTTTTGCTTAAGAAAAGTTCTGAAGAATCTGTAACCAAATTCAGATTTCTTTATCAAAAAATCAGACATCCTGCCAAACCTTTATCTAAAAATCAGATACAGTTGCTTCTCCAAGCTCATTCTGTTTTCATTTACCAGTCTGCCCACATCTAAAAAGACATGGAGAATACAGCAAGCAGAAATGCCAGGAGACACTTACCTTAATTTGATAGGTATTTAACCTTCAGCACACTCCTTTTTTTAGAGTTCTTCTTACAGTGCTGAGATTACTTGCTGCCTGGCAGTGTCCTGTACATGACTCTCACACTCAGCAGCCCTGGCAGGGCCCTGGAGAGAGAAACAGGATTGTGCTCTGCTCACTCCCAGCAGCTTCACTGAGGCTGGGGCTCTTTTGAGCTCAATTAGTTCTAGATTGTTTGGCTAAATGGCAGCCACACTTCCTTCTATTCTTTCCCAACTTAGTTTTCCTGCCTCCAGTGGTGCTTTTTCCTTTCTTTGGACTATAAATAGGCCTGCCACAACACAGTCTATAGCAGTAAGGAAGGCAGGAAATGCATTTAAACAAAGGAAAGATCCTAGCTTTTTTTGCCCTCCCCTAGCAATATAAGTAAAAGAATTTGATTGCTCTGCAGACACAGTTCTCCTGCATGAGGAAAACATTGGTTCAAAAGCGTGCTAGGATGTCAACTTTTGTGCTTTACCAAAAAATGAGGAGACATAGTAGCACTATGCCTTTTGACCTTAGCCTCAAGTAATTATCACTTCCCTCAAGTATTTAATATTGGTTCAAAAGCGTGCTAGGAGGTCAACTTTTGTGCTTTACCAAAAAATGAGGAGACACAGTAGCACTATGCCTTTTGACCTTAGCCTCAAGTAATTATCACTTCCCTCAAGTATTTAATATTGGTTCAAAAGCGTGCTAGGATGTCAACTTTTATGCTTTACCAAAAAATGAGGAGACACAGTAGCACTATGCCTTTTGACCTTAGCCTCAAGTAATTATCACTTCCCTCAAGTATTTAATTTTGATTAAAGCTTTGAAATTGTTTGAGACTGGAGAGTTGGAACAAAGATTTTCTTTGGCTTGGAAAAGAGGACAAAGATGGCTAACATGCTTTAGGATAGCAAAATATGTGTTTTAGGAGGTGCAGATCTTGCATGCTTAAGCATGATGTTTAGTGTCGGTGCATCATCATTTCATCTGGGTACTTTCTTCCTTAGTGAAACTTGGTCTGCAGCCTCAGGCCAGAGACTAAGGTTGGAATTATTTAAGCAAACTAATTGCATTTACATGCAGGGAAATCAAATGTTGTGCAAGTATTCAGTGAGGTGCAGCTATAGCTCTTGAATAGCAACTCTGTTAAAATCCTCAAATATGTTTATGAATTAATTTGAGATAAATGAGCTTTGGGTCAGTTCTTTGATCAGAAACTTTCCAATTTTAATTATTTTCGGCTTAGTGGTTTTAAAAAACATACCAAGCTTCCAAGGCCCTGTCAAGCTAAAAGAAAAATAAAAAAAGAACCATTTTCACATTATATTCGATTAAGATGATAATAGAGTACTGTACTTACCTGGCTTTTATCTCTTCTTCCTACTTTCTCTGCTATGTGAGGTACATGCCTTTCCTTCAATTTATACAAATGAGGCAAATTGCTGTAAAAAAGCTTTCTGCTAGTCTTTACATTGGTAGTTTCATGTTAGAATAGCAGTGTGCTTGTTGAAGATAGATAGTTAAGACTGTAATGCATGGTTTGGGATTGGTGATTATTTTAGTGGGAAGGTAGAGACTTAAAAGATAGATGTTGCTATGTGGACAAGTAATTTTTCCTCTGTTTAAGATCTGTATACAAATCCTGCTGAAAGCGGTGAGAGTTAAGGACCTGTGGCATTTAAGGAATTTAGAGAACGTTAAACCTTTTGTTTCAGCCACATTATGTAGGCAGTGATAATGACTGTTAGCTAGTATGGTGGTTTACGTATGAATTTGCAAATCTGTGTTGGATTTATGTAGACTAGATAATGCTACAGCAGTTTATGTAAAAATCAAGAGCATTTTCAGGGAAGTGCCTGCCTTATTGAGAACTTCGCAAAGATCCCATTTCTCATGACAAGAATGTAATTATTTATGAAAAACAAATAAACATACAAATGGTGGGTGAATAGACATTGTTGTTGATTTCTTGAAAATCAATAATAACTCAAGACCAAAGTTTTCCTTGAAAGTACTTTTGAATAAAGTTAGATCAAAATGGAATGCTCCAAGCAAAACTCCTCTCAAAATGAATAATTTAATTTGTAGAAGGACCTGAAAGTTACAATATTTATGGGGTTTGTGGTTTTTTTTTTAAATATAGGTAATTAGCAGGCAGGTTAAAATGTTTAGGAAGAGGTTGATCTTTGCAGACCCCATACTACAAATCTAACAAAGAAGAATATAATCCTTTGTAGTGAACAGAGGATCAAATACTGACTTAGCTGCTGCATGTTTTAACTGAGAAGACTCTGTCATGGAGATGACTGAAGGCAAGCTGCAGTCTTCCTGGCTCTTTCAGACCTTAACCCAAGGCTGAGAACTGGCAATGCGTAAAAGGTGATTGAATTCATTATTATGGGCAGCTGTGGAATAGGTCTAACTAACCCTGTTTCTGCAAAATTGATCTCCACAGTATAACAGCTCTGCAATGCAAAGCTGCTTAGCAGTATTTCACTTGTGAATATCTTTATTCAAATGTAGTTTAGTTTAAATCTTAAATCTGCTCGATGAGTTGCTAGTGGTTACAGACTTGAATTTGCATCACACATTCTCTGTGCGTTGTGGTGCAGCTAACACCAAGCACTGCCAGGGCCCCGGAGAAGCTTAGTCTTGAATAGCTGCTTGCCTTGTGTCAGTCAGCATGTTGCCAGTAGACCCCAGCTGCAGGACCCTGCTCGCACTGATTTTGCTGGTAGCTGTTCTTTCACGCATACAAGTATTTTCTGAATGTCATTCAAAGCATCTCCAAACATTAAAAATTGAATGCAAGGTTAGAGCAGGATTTCTCTCCTGTCAGTCTGACTTTGTGCACCGGAAGAAATTCTCACCCAGTGTGCAAACTGTTTCACTCCCACTTTACTCTTGCAATCTTGAGGAGACAATCTGTCTTGAGAGAGGTCTTTAGACTTTCCACTTCAGACTTTCCTTTGGGGATCGATCAGGAAGCTGGTGGAGCCACAAGAGAGCTAGGAGCAGGGTGAGGAACAGTTGCTGAGAGCAGATGTTGTAAGGTACAGTTAGTTTTTTCTGTGTCAAAGCAGAAGAGATGTAGTCTCTCTGACAGTACCATTTTTACTTTCTTATCCATTAGCCTCTAGGACAAACAATGGCAGCATGAGCAGATGCGGAGTAACACTGTGCCCAGAACTCCTGGGGATGGTTTTGGTCCACTGGAATTCAAAGCATCTTGTCTTCATAGTTCATTTACACTCTGTACCCTGAAAACACATGCATATGTACATGTGTTAAGGATGTAAGTAAACTCTTTCTTTTCAGCGAGTTCCTGTGTGCAGGGCCAGCTTGTTCAAGTAAAGAGAAACATGGATTCTTCACCACAGAAAACTTAGACTAAGCTCTCCCATGGCAGCATGACAAAAACACTGCTTTTTACTAGGCACCTCAAAGGAGCTTTGCACAAATAATTTTGATTTCTACCAATGAGCCACAAAACGTGAATCTAGATGCTTTGATATGGTTTCCCCCCTAGTGCCAATTAGTTACTTCTAGATCTGCTTCTGGCTTTTCACAGTTAGAATGGTAAAAATGGTATCCAAATTCCCATGACGTTTGAATGTGGAAGCTTTTCAGAACAGCATCCAAAATAAAAAGCTGAACTACCTGAGCCTTCTCCTCTGCTTTTATGCTACCCCTCCCTTGTGCTGTTGAGCAGCATCATGTTATGCCACTCTTTCCACTGACATCAGTGGGAATGGGTTTGACATAAAGTCAGCATGACCAGGGCAGCATGCTCTAGTTTGTCTTGCCTATAATTCATTAAATAGCTTGAATTCTTTATAGGGTTACTCCTGTCCCTGTTGTCTCTTCAGTTGTCTCCTTCATGTCTTCACATTTCATTGCCTCGTAGAATATGTTGCAAGAAATTACATAACTTTCCCTGGTAAAGCTATACTGAGGAAGAAAGAATAAACCACTTTTTATCTTGTACAGCTCTTGTTTAGTCTACTTGACTTAAAACTGTGGAAAACCATTGTCTCAGTAGTACTGAGTAAATTATAAGGACACAAACCTTCCTTTTGATTTCCCATCCTGTTAAACACAGATGGTCTTTTTGGACTGCAGTACAGGCTGTGGGCCAGATCCCTAGCTTCTGCAAATTGGTGTTGCTTCATCAGCTGCAGTGGAGCGACACTGATTTGCGCTGTCTGGGGAATTTGGCCAATTGGTTTTGATGTTTATAGCAGTTTATAGCAGCTGAGGAGCTCTGAGTTTAAGGGCCTTTCTAATTGTAGCTTATGTTCACTGCATAGAAAATGTATTGTTTTCCTCCCCCCCCAGCCACTGAAGCAAATCATCAAAACATAGAAATATCCCAACAGACCTCCTGCTTAAAGCTTATGGGGCACGCTGAAGAACAGTTCATTGTGATCTTAAAAAAAGAAGTTGGGGAAAACCGCAGGTCAGACTCAAGCTGTGAGTCAATGTACATGTATAAGTCTGGTTGTCTGCTCTGCGTGTTTGTGGCCTGATGAGGTTAGCACAGTTGTGGTCTGTAATCCCTCATGCCATAAACTATCTGTGTGCGTTTTAGGTTGGTTGTGTGGTAATGAAGGGAGACCACAAATAGAAGTCTAATTTGTTTTTCGCCTTCTTACTTACCAAAACACAATGTACATTTTTTTTCTCTGTACCTTAAACAAAGAACATGCATTAAACCTGATGGCAGCATGATAGTGAAGATTAAAGCTTCATTTACAAAATCTTAAAGTTCTTAAGGCCCAAACCTTCTGTACATCCTCATCTCTTCCCTGTGATTGATTTCTGTACAAACAACCAGGAGTTTAAATCTTCTAGGGAGGTGATGACAGCAGGAAACATTATCTCCATGGTATTGATGAGGAAACAGACTAACTTGCCAAAGGTCTCAGAGGAAGTAATACTTTTATCTCAAAAGCTTATTTTACTGGTTTCTGCTTTTTGTCTTTTTCCTCCTTGTAATTTACTTGTCTACTGTTCCTTTTTCAGTCACATCTTTGTATTCAAGGTTCTTTCCATTCTACTTCTGTCCCGCTTGTAATTTAGTCTAGCAGAGCTGATCTTTGCTTCCAGCCAGCTCATGATTTCATCTTATGTTCCCACTTGTAAAATTTTCATGCAAGCACCCTTGGTTTTCCTCCCCCACTTGTGAGAAGATGCTATAAACAACTGCAACATTACCTCACCGGTCTTCCGCAAACCTCTCCTTTGTCACACCGTTGTCACAAAATGTCAACACTGTTGCTGCAGGTGGTATTTTGTTCCAGGAAGGTAAAAGGGGAGACTGAAAATTTCAGCAGGTTCTTAAACTGTCAGAAATTATCTCCCAAAAATTCATCTTCTGGTGCTGCCCATCTTCGTGAGTGGCTTCTCTGCTCTCCTGGCTGCTCAGGATGGCATGTCAGAAGTCCCCATTCCGGACTGCATCCCTTGTTCATATGGGATGGGCACCTGCTGTCACTATTACTAGCATTATCTTATTATTTCCTTTTACACTTTTTCCACTTGTAACCATCTTATTTTCTCATTTTATACCTCTGTTGAGAGAAAGCCTTTTTTACAGCACTTGGCACAAAAGGGTACCCACTTTTTACTGCCTTGCACTATGACTCAAAGTATTAATAGCGGCTAGAAGGCCTCAGGCATGATAGTCCTGCACTTCAGCCTTTAGATGTTTGATCTTTCCTACTCTTACATTTATTTTAATATGTGTCTTTTAGAACTGAAGTTTCCAAGAAAAAAAGGTGTGAAAACATATAGCAAGGGCAAATTGTTTCCTCCTTTGTCTATAATGTGCTAATAAAAGAGCAACAATGTGTTTTACAGGTAATGCATCTCTAGCGAAAAGACTTCCCTACAGGACTCTGTTAACTTTTTCATGGTTGCTAGAAGATGGGTGCACACCATTTTACTTATCCTTCGTAGCCAGGTGTAGATTAGGAAATATTTAAAAATGGCTAAAATCAATCTGCTTTTTGTACACTGGTGGAATTAGGTTCTCATTTATACTAGTTTCCCCTCATTATAATTCATTGACCAAGAGGAGTTACTTTCCCCGTAGGTTAGTGTGACTTTATTCTCCTGTGGTTTCCATTGCCACTATTCCAAGGGGCTTGCATTTCCTGACCAAACATTTCTGAATTTCAAGGTGTTGCTTTCCTGTACTGCCAACCGGGGAGACAGGTTAAGTTAGTGTTAAGACACTGTCTTAACAGTGTTAAGACAGTGCTAAACACTGTTGTGTCAGTTTGTGGAATACATTGAAGTGCAAGCCCCTTTGTTGCCACTCTCAGTCTGTACTAAATGGCTTTTTGGGATACAGCTCCACAGTTCTCTGTTGGAGTCTGGGTCATACTGACAAACGTGCTTTTCTGCTGGGGTGGTGAACTGAACACCATAAATCATATTGGAACATGGGCCCTTATTCAGGCACCTGTGCTGCGAGGGGAGGCGACTGATTTGGCCACAAGGTGACATCTCTTCGGTGCCAAATCTGTTGCTTGCACCTGTCTCGAAAGCAGCTGACTGCCACAGTCTCCTCTTCTAAAAGGAAGAGGAAGAGTTGCTCATTCACGGTTCCTGTCAGGTGCTGTGATAGCATGTCACCTCCTGGCTGACAGTAATCGGGACTTTGAGAGGCCCCAGGGGACAGGAATAGCAGTGTGTGCGGTGAGACTCACTAACCACTAGGTTTCTCCAGTGACTTCAGAGGGACAAGGATCACACAGTGGATATCTGTTTTGTTGTAGTGGGAAGATGGGCGTCTGTCTCTGTGTTTTTTTTCCCTACATTCCTAGGCATTGTTCCAGTGCAGTTACTGCCTTCCCTATCTCCTTGACCTGTATGTATGTGTTAGCTTTACATGAGCTAGACCAGCTGCTCACAGCCGAGGGTAGGAATTTTGTTGTGCAGGGAGATTAAATAGTTTATTTGTCACGCATCAGGAAGAGTCCTCGGAATGTTAGTCAGCTGGAATTTTTAGGTGACAGCTTTTACCTTAGGCTAATGGGTGTTTTAAAATTAGCCAGTTTTAGACTCTGGTTGCTCTGTGGGAACATTTAAACTTGTAGCATGCTTTTACTCTGGTTTTTGGATTCTGGCTTTTCGGTTGCTGCTGTGTCCTTTTTCTGAGGCTTCACATTTCTGTCGTCTTGGAGCTGTTTCTTAAGGCCCTGTTTGCCTCTAAGTGTTGTGGATTTTCGTATCATGCCTTAAACGAGCACAGTGTGGCACTTCAGATGCTGTGCTGACCTCTAGTGACAAAGGCAGGAGAAAAAGTATCTTTGCTGTTAAAACCTGTGAACGGCAGGCTTCCCCGGAGCCCTCTTTTGCGGTTTTCAGCTCAAACAAATTATAAGGGCTTAATCGCTCCTACTGTATCTCCAGGTCTTTATGATACTTGCTTATATTTCTGTCCAGTGCTCGAACAGATGGTGCTGGATTCAGATCTTCTGCTGGTTGTACAATGGGAGAAGTCTATTAACTTGTGTTAATATTTGTTAATTATAAAATGAATACCTTTTGCAAGCTGCGGATACTTCATCCCGTTTATGATCCTACAATAAAATGCTTTATATAAGGATAATTTAAACCCCAGAACCCAGAGTGTAAAAAGGCTTGGTTTGACTCTTACTATTTGCCATTTAATCATAAGTACCTTTAATTATAAATTCATGTTTCATGACATAACCTTCTGTGTTGCCAACAGGGGAGTTGGCAGGGTTCAGTGAGATACCACTTGTTTTAAAACATAGAAAAAATTTGTAATTAGCAAATTTTTCCAGTGTTGCTAGATTGCTTTCAAAAGGTCTAAGCACTTTATTCCTCATAGTTTTGAATTGTTTTGAATTGTTTTGTTTGGTCTGCCCTGGAGGCTGGTAGACCATGTGCAAGGACCTTTTGCTCAAAGTCCTTACCCTTGAGCCCTATATGCTGCTGAGTCTCTTGGAGCAGTTTTGAGTTACAGGTTTAGACAGGGAAAATACCTATTGTGTTAGATTTTCCTAGACTATCAGCCTTGTGGTACATGTTTGCAAGTGTTTTGTTAGGTCTAGTATGTGGTAGATGTAATGTTTTTAGCAAACACTCAAACATAAACCAAGTTTTACTGGATGAAGTAAGGGCCAGCATGGCTAAAAATAGTTCTTGCTGCCTTCTTGTGGAATAACCCAATACCAGAACTATTACCAGATGTGAAACTAATATATATGTCTGGGTGCATTATGTATTGTTTCATTCAATAGTGAAACCCTCAAAAGCTCTCTATTATCTGCTTTCTTTTATATTCAATGTACTGAAATTAACTAACATTGCAATGAATAACGTAGTTAATGTAGGTCCTTTTTTTTTTTAAGGGTTTTTTTTTTTCTTTTCAGCTTAAGGGAATTTTAAAATAATTCTCTATTTAGTTTGTGGAAAAAAAGGACATCTAAGTATGAGCAAACGTGAATGAAAACTCCATGTTCATTCAGCTCACTGTTGTGCAAATCAAAGGATTTCCTTTTCCTGTTTTATTTTTGAAACTTCCTTATTCCATGTTTGCTATTCAGTCAGTTTGGTGATGCTGCATGCCAAAGAAGAACACATTCATTGCTAAAATTTCTCGCTTATGGTAAAAGAAGGAAAATGAACATATCACATGTCTCTGGATAGTTTTGGGAAGAATACAAAGCTGGCTTGGTGGTGGTGCCATTTCTGTGAGTAAAGAGATCGCTGTGACGGATGTGATCAGTTTACCCTGACAGAAGATTTTTCTAAGTACCGGATAGCAGCTATCAGTTTCACCACATGCCAAGTCTGTATTTAGAGACCGAAAACTACTTTGGGGAGTCCAATACCAACGAACAAGAAGGAATGGGTGCATGGGATGCTGAGGCTTTGGGCAATGAGCAAATGACAGGATGTGCTGGAGGTGAAAAGCAGAAGCAGGACTACAGTGAGGACTGGCCCTGGACAGGGGTATTGGATGGGACAGAAAGTGAGGAATGCCTTTGTGGCCAGAGATGAGCTGGATGGCTGCCTGCAGCAGGAAGGGATGTGTGAATCCTGAAAATGGTGCCCACTCACAAGTGTCAGGGACCATTTAGATGACAAAGAAGTTTAGTTCAGTTTTAGGTGGAAACAGTCTATATCTTGCTGGGGATTTTGGAACAGGTCCTACTCACCCTTCCGGGCAGTTACGTCCTGGATGAGAAGTGGCAGAAATTAAGCTTTTAATGTGAAAGAAATAAAAAATCTACTTCGTTCTACTCAAAGCTTTCTGCCAGAGACATTCCTCATTAAACACACATGGTGGGATTTTTCAAAAGAGCTTGGCACAGCCTTTGCTCTGCTCCCACTGGAATCCATGGAGCTGCCACAGGCTTTGGTGAGAGGAGAGCTAAATCAATATGGAGTGCTTTGGAAAAATCCAGTCTAGAATGGATCCTGGCAGCATGAGTAGATAGGGATTGGAGGTGATGCTGAAATTGTCACGTAGAAATTTTCCATGCTGGCTAGCAGTATCCTCTCCATCCCCCTTGGTTCAGAGCTAATGGAAAGCAGTGTGTGGCAAAGCATGACTTGAGGGGAAGGGAAAGGCAGTGTAGAAAGAAATAAGAATATCCTAATTTCCTCCCTCTCTGTATCTTTTATCAGGACAAAATCTTTACTGCAGAACTTCTTTCTACCTCAGGTTGCCACTTAACTCATCAAGAACATATTGGTCGATAGCAAGCAACAGCACATATTGTGCATAAAGCTCCTTCTGGATGGGATTCTCTGTAGACGGGCTGAGCAGATTGGTGTCAAAACACATATCTGGGTAATTTAGTGGTCTTGAATGAAATCTGACATAGCTGGCATCCTGCATTTCTTTGCTTTATGTCATTCTTTCCCCACCAGGTAGTAAAATCACCTCCTCATGCAGGTCATCACAGGATAATCCTGTTTCAACACATGTGCTCTTTTTGGTACATGGGTGCTCAAATGGTAAAGCTTGGTGGGGGTGGCATGGTGCTGGGGTTCAAGATCTTTCACAGCTTCGTGTGCAAACACAGCTGTGGAGGTGCTGCCCCTGGAGGGTCCAAATTTTCTAGTTCTTCTGCTGTGTGAGGTTATTCCTGCAGGCGAATGTAGTGACTGTAGCCTGGGCACTGGCATTCTCCCAAAGAATGCTGTTACTCTCTCCCAAGCTGATATTGTCACTCATTGGGAAGCCCTCAGCAAATGGCTGATTTTCCTCACTCACTCTTAGTTATCCTACTTCTCTTTTGGGCACATAACTTAGCTTCCCTAGGTAAATTTCAGATCTTCTAATAGAAAAAGCTATACAAATACCAAATAATGGTCTCAGAAGTGAACAGTAGCTTCTGTGACACACAATTCACCTCTTCTTTGCTTGAATAGCTCCTTAATATCTCTATTGGCCTGGTTGGTGTTAGCAGAGTCCCCAGCAAGTACAAACTACTCTTCAAAGTGGGTGGCATTATTAAAAGAACAATGCTGTAGTCTCTTCTAGAGGCAGCAGTGGGGTTTTTAAGTTTGCTGTGCACTTTGGAGGGATGTCCTGTGGTTTAACTGCTGGCCAGATCGGGCCCATGACATGCTCTAATGGGGTTGTCACCTTTCCTTTTGAGAAGTTAGGAAAGAATGCCAAAGCCAGTAGCCCCTCTTGCTGCCAAACTGAGGTTTAAACCCCCATGAGGGTAAGGATCATTGTGAGCTAATAGGTCATGACAACTGCTTCAGTGCCTTTAGCATTTTAGGACTTCTCTTAGTCAGGAATTGATTTGTGTCAGAATTTTTGTCATGAGTTCCAGTTTTGTCTCTTGAAGTGATCTGTCCAGCTGTGACAGTATTTTCCGAAGGAATGTTAGTGCTCACTTTGAATAGTTTTAACATTGGCTAATTTTTAAGTGAATGGGATCCCAACATCAAAGTATCTATTCATATTAAATGTCTATCTAAAATGTGTGTAACTCTAGTTCTGTAGTAACTTCACGCTCATTAACACAGCAGCATTATAAGGGAACTAGCAGAATTCTGTTCCACCATGTCAGCAATTTTATTTTTTGAAACAAGGAAATGGCTGGCTGAAAAAGCACTAATATTTTTTTTTAGAGGATCCATATGGAGGTAAAAAGTATTGATGCCATTTGGTATAAATTGTAATCAGTTCCAGACTCTGCTGCACTAGAAACTTGAATCATGGAATTGTATGTGGTGGTTTCTGTATTTTGAGGGCTCTCACCAAAACCGCAGCTCTTGTAACAAGTAAATGGCTACATCCACAGTGTCCAATCGCACGTCTTAATGATGTTAAAAAAATGTTTGTTTAACTATGAATCAAAATTGTATTCCTAAGCCCTGCAGCTTTCCAGGTGAAATGACAGAACCAGCCTTGCTGCACTGGGGCAAAGTAGGTGGGCTCCAGAGGCTGAGGTCAGATGGGCTGAATTTCATTTAATTCCCTCAATTGTGGTTCCTTTGTTAAAGCATTTCTGAAGGCGTGGAGCCAGGCAATTGGAATACCAAGCACTGGGATCTAAGTGGAGTTTAGGCGGTTTGGTCTGCTTTTGGCTCCCTGTATGTGTTTTAAGGCATATTAGAGGTAAGAAGAGGCAAAAGGGAAAAGCAGAAGCATGCACAAAGGACATGGTTTGCTTATATAGTATCTGTAATGGAAGAGTGCGGCTATGATGAGGACATGGATATTGAAGTAGAAGAATGTTTTCAAGCTTCATTCAGGGCTTGGGTCAACTACAACTCTCTTGCATCAGGCAGGGGAGATGGAAGATGGCTGGACATACCAAAACCTCTTTTGTGAATTGCTGGTTACAGAAATTGATAGGCCAAGAGGCCACTTAGGCTTAGGTTTTCTGGTTGGTTTGTTTACTGTGAAGCCAGAGCCTACTGGTAGCTTTTAACCCCATGACCAATTTCAACCATGTGTGTAAGGCAAATGAGACAAAAAGACCAGTACAATCTGAGGTCTGTGAAGTTTGATGAACAGCTAGAAACAAATAACCCAACTAACTTTCCTTGCTGAGAGCATGGGCAACATTTGGTTTAGCAGCAGTCATGTCAATGCATCTACATCTGTCACCCTGTCCTGTCACCCACAGCTGCAGACGAGTGCTGCCTGTGCTTGTTGAGCATGGCAAAGATACAAGGACCCAGAGCTGGAGTTAGTCTGCTGAGGAGAGAGTTATGAGAAACAGTTATAGGAATTCAAGCTTCATTTTAGTTTTGTTCCTCATGGAACAGCTTGGCTTTGGGTTGGGTTTTTTTGTCTGAAATAACACAAAGGAAGGGGGTCGTATATTGTCTGAGAATGGCAGATTCCCAGGCTATACGAAACTTGTTGTTTTAAAAAGATGTAATAATCTTATGGCTCAGAATTACATGCCCAGTAGTGTTTGGCCCCAGGTGAAGACTTCTAAGGGTACCGAAGTTTGAGTGTTATTTCCTCAGCAGTCATACTGGTGTACTCCCAGGAAAAGTGGAGACTCATACTGCCATTTTAACTCCTTAGCTAGGGAAGGATTAAAGGAGTACTGGGATGTAAAAAAATATGAGGCTGAGGTGCCGATTGCAATGGCAGCTTTGGGTCCTAGGCCGTTTTCAGAGGTGACTGAAGTAGGAAGAGGCTGTCTGGAGGTGGGAGTAGGGGGACCCCTGTCTTGTCTATGAATTTTCATGATAGATGAAAGTAGACCCAGTGAAAGGTTGTAACTGTGACTTTGGTCTTTATTAGATCATAGGATTAACCTTAAGTGGGACAACTAAGAGCTCTGTAGTTACAGAATTCCCTAGCAAGACCAGACTTTCCTTCCTTCTTAACCACAGCAGGAAAGCAAGATTTATTATCTTTTTTTAAATTATAGACCAGCTCTAGTGTTTGTAGTGCACCTCTTTTAGCTGATAAGAGCAACTGGCCTTCCACCCCTCTCCTGCTTAATTCTAGAAAAGTCAAGGAAGGTGGGCAATTTACAAAGGGTCTCTTTCTTAAAGATCC
The DNA here is from genome assembly GCF_004027225.2 of Strigops habroptila. Taxonomy (NCBI): domain Eukaryota; kingdom Metazoa; phylum Chordata; class Aves; order Psittaciformes; family Psittacidae; genus Strigops; species Strigops habroptila. The sequence goes on along the minus strand of NC_046359.1, from coordinate 23,425,784 downwards.
CTTGCAGTTTTATTCAGAATTTTTTCTTGTATTTTAACATACAATCAGATCTTAAACCTGCAATATCTTCACTACTTTATAGTGTCAAATTCCAACAGATAGAGAGGAGGGGCCCTGGGAAGGATAGAAGCTTCTGCACATTAACAGGCACATGGGCTTTGATAAGATCTACTGAGTGCACAGTACTGAACAGAATACAACTTATGATATTTTGGTTTGACCTAAATATTGGAAAAGAAATTTTATTCAAATTCAAGGCAAGTATTTTTTTTTTTTTTCCTGGTGAAACAAGAAATAAAAAATCTCATTTTTGGACAGTTGGACCCAATTTGACTCACTTTTTAAAGTCTCATGTTATCCTTTTCCTTTTAATGCAGGGCAGGTCTAAAAGACACAGCAAAAATGTTTCACTTGGAAAATATCAAAAGGACCTGTTTTGGGATTTCCAAAGCAAATTCTTTCACTCTGGAGAAGGACAAAGGGAAACATCTGTCAGTCTCCTAATCTCTTTCTCTCCTTCCACTGAAAAATAGAGCTGATGGTACAGTTCATCAAGAAAGGAAATTCTCCCCTTCTCTTCAGTAGTTTCTGAAAACCAGGCCATGATTCTGAAGAGCCTTATTTGCAGATTTAGTGGGAAACATGCCTAAAACAGGAAAGAAGAAGAATTCCATGGGAATCAGCTTCCAAGTCAAACAGTTTCTGTAGGTCTGTGTTTGAAATCTTCTGTCTGGAAGCCCAACTTCAGGCATTAACTGAGTCAGATTCTGGTCTTATTAAAACAGCATGAGAAGGAAAAACCAGGCAGACAGCTCCCCATATTGTAATGTAAATTAATTCTAGTACTGTAAACACCTGAGGGGTTGATTCTTGTAACATAAACACAATCAAAAAAATGCCTACAATTAGTAAATAGCTTTTTTTCTAAAAAAAGGTGATTTTATTGAGTTTTAATATACAGCTTTAATATGTTAGGGTAATCATACAAGATCTCTCTTGTGTTCAATTTACACATTACAATACAGATGTGAGCTAAAATCTTTTGTTTTAATGTACAAAAGGAATCCAATGTTGTCCACTAGCAGCTTTGAACTTGGCAAGAAAGGTTCTAAAGACTTTAAGTGCAGTAACAACCATACAGAATACAAAATGAATATAAGGACTTTTCGCCAAGGTATATAAACATTTGAAACCAAATAGTGCCTGCTCCACAGGGCAGACAGCTAGCAAATGAAAAAGAAGTCACTGACCAATGTTCCAGAGAAGGAGGAGCATTACCCTGTGTAACAGTTCTTATAAAATGGCCTAAGAATATCTGTATCATAGAATTTGTACTGATCATAAAAAAGGTCTGAAAAGAAACAGTAGGCGAGGAACTGAACAATCAAAAAATGACATAGTAATATATCTCCATCACTATTTAAATGCCAAATTAATCAAGCAATAGTAAAACAAAACAACAAAACAAACCAAAAAACCAAAGCTCTTCTGTTTAAAATAACAGCACTGTTTTTGCTTATTTTCAAAGATTTTTTTTTTTTCTTATGAACACACTATATACTTGATTGTTCCTTTCATACAGAGCAATGTGTCCATTTGGTCTGTCACTTCAGTGAAGCTGACATACGATCAGCCCATCATGTCTCACCTTTGACACATTTTAATGCTTTTCTCCCCTTACATTTGCTACACCGGTGCTTTCTCTTCTCAATTTAAATACTTTTCTTCCTTTTCTTTATACAGTGCAGAGTATGGGCTTAGGATATGGATATTTTCCTCTACTCCAGTTCACTGTCCAGTTCTGAGTTCAGTGGTGTGCAGTAGTTTGGCTTGTCTGAAGGTACGTACCCTGGGAGACACAAGCACTTGTACGAACCTTCTGTGTTAATGCATTTGGCATTCTTGCAGAGAGACATCCTGTTGTTCAGCTCATTGCACTCATTCACATCTGCAAAAAGGGGACATCAAAAGACAAGTACTTAAGTCTGGTGTGTAGGTAAAACTCATTTATTTCCAGCATTGTCAGGAGTAGAACAAGCTGTATGAATACACTCAGAACTTTTTCTTAATTTCAGATCAGGTGGAAGTAGGCTGGGTCACAGGCTGTACAGATGAGTTGGGAAGAGGTGGAAGTTCTCATAGGAAATGAATAGTGTATTAAATGGCCTTAAACTGTTAAATTACCAAATTCAAAGTTAGCCTGAGCTGCAGACCAAAAATTTAATAACCTTATGTTATAAAATATTAAATATTAAAACCTCAGGTTTTCAGCTGATGACTGAAAAGTGGCTTATAAGAAAGGAGCTCCAAGTTCTTAGTATAGCATCTATATTTTTTAAAAATTAAATACTTTAGGAACTGTTGGTGTTGTCAACTGAGTAACAGTGAACAGCAAACTACCTGCACTCAATATTGTGCAGCATTGGCTTGAAATACACAGGAGCTACATCTTTTGTCACTAAGGAGGCCAGCTCGCCATGAAGTCCTAAAGATTAGAAGGCATGCAGGCAGCTTAACATGATACAGCTGGGAGACCTCAGCTGTGGGTTACGAAGCATAATGCTAAGAAAATTAGCACAGAGCTTAAATTGAAATACCCACACACAGTCTCTAATACGCTTGTACACTGAGGGGTGTTGTTTGCTTCATCTTCTCACTGACGCGTGCCATTCCCATGCTTTGTTGTTTTAATTGAAGACATAGTCATTAGATGTCCTGGTTAGTAGTTGTGCAGATATACTAGTTTGAGAGTGAGAGGAATAGCTGAGTCTGTTGATTGTTGAAATCAGGGAGAATCAGGGGCCAAACCCCACCAAGTGGTTATCTGCATATTTAGGCGATTCAACCACGCTAAATACTGCTCCTGAAATTACTCTTCTACTCTGGATCCAGTTCCATTCTCTTAGCTCACTAAAGCCTTTAAAAAACATTTGTCCTGTATATTAGTGTTAAATTATCAATATTAGTTTAAGTTTCATTACACAAATGTGTCTGCTCATTTCTAGGCTCTTAACTGAATGACCGAGGCTCTTAGCTGTAATGACCAAGATGAACTGAGGAACACAAACATAGTTATTTCTGTAATAATATTCACTGGCCTTTGCAGTAAATCCAACAAAGTTGGCATCTGTAATACAGTTCAGGTGATAATCTGTTAACCCCTTTGTTCCAGCCCCTTCTTAGGTCAAGTGACTGAGTAAACTGACAGACAAACAGAAGAAGATAAAGTAATATGCTGTCCTCACCAACACAAGTCATCTTGGCCATGTCCAGGTGATAACCGTCAAAGCAGTCACAGGTGTAGCCTTCCTGGACTCTTACACATCGGCCATTTTCACATCCATTCAGAATACCACATTCCTCTGCTTGTAACTCCTCAAAGCTGTTCAGAAAACCTGGGTGGAGAAAGCATTGCAAACAAGTAAGTTACAGAGCTGTTGAAGCAGTATACCCAAATATATAGTGGGAGTCTGAAATTCTCTCAGAAGTTTACTGGAATGCGACTTGACTTTGCAGAAAATAGGTCAGCTTTAGCAGATCTGCACCATCTGGAGTTTTAAATGCACTAGAAAAGTACTGTGATATGTTTCAAGATGAAAACTGAATAACTTTGTGAACTCTAAATTTTTGAGTTAAAAGTCTGTGGGTTTGTTTTTGGTTTTTTTTTTTTTTTTTTGGTAAACTGCATAATTTGAGAGTGCATTTTTTTAATAGGATAAATGAGTGTTTACTAAATAGCACTTTTTCTTTGAATTGTTATGTGTATCAACCTTTATGGAAACAAAGGTAAGAAGTGGTAGTGAAGTTTGGGGTAGAAGTTCCTTAAAACAACATACTAGAAAAATAAGGTGTGGGTAGGGGGGAGAGCTGCTTTCTTATTTCTCTAGAAGAAAACATTTAAAAAAAAAAAAAAAGTCAATCTCAACTGCCTTAAGGAAAGTAAGAAGAAATCAGTGACTGCTTTCCTGTTGTGGTTTTGGTTAACAACCCTTTGGCTTGTACTTCCGTGACTGGTGCCAGTATAAATACCTATAATCTACCAATTGCTCCTTGCCATAATTCTAGGTGGTGAGTAGTCAAAGCTAAAGAGTTGTCTTTGTATTGAGTGGTTTGTACAATGCCTTTTGTGCTTCCTGTCACAGGGCTTTTTTGACAGTTATGCTTTTATGCATAAGGAAGGATATATATGTAAAAAGTTATTCGACTTTTTACATGCTTAGAGATTCTCTCTAGGACTGAATTGCTCCTGTTAGTCCTGCACAATATTTTTGCACTAGCTTTCTATTCATGAAGCAGTGATATTACAGGACTGCAGATGGCAGCCCATCACATCAAAAAGATTTTTGAGGGAAAAGTTGAGAATGTCAGGGAGTCGTAGGTTTACCAGCATAATGAATATATAGCATAGAAATGGAGGTGAAATTGGAGCTGGAGTGGAATAGAGTAGTATACACCTCCCCATCTGCCCCATAACATATAATTAATACACTAATTCCACAAACAAACCATTGGTTTATCTAAAACCCATTTACTGATTTAGATTGTTGTAACAGCTGTGATATGAAGATTTGCAAATCTACCTAGGAATATGAATTTCTCTCTTTCCTTGTGCTTGTTCTCCTGTCTTTCTATATTTACTCCATCCTGTCTTGGTTCTTGAGGCACCCTTTTTCTCTTGCCCTGCTTTGCCTTTCCTACTCTGCCCTTTCTGTACCATCCTCCGTTTAACTTCTGTAGTGCCATTTCCACTCCCCCTCTCTTTGACTACGTACATTGGTTCTATCCTGGATTTTCTCTAGCAGAGTGGAATTTTTAGTAAGGATCATGGTGGTCAGTCTTAACACTGAATAAATTCTGGAGACGCTGAGCACAGTGTAACAGATACTTGCTGACATATGCCACATCTCAAAAACATATAGAACACATAGGACATATACAAGTGTACATTAAATAGGAAATATTACAATCTTTTCAACAAACCTAGTAAATCACATCTCAGTGCAGTATACTGAGGATACTGAACTAGCTGTTGTGATGTACGGTAACAATGTAGTAAGAAACTTGACCAAGTTTCATTATATTCTCAAGTCCCCTAATAGAGCTTGTCAGAGGGCTTATGAGAGTCTTTTAAAGTGAAGACCTTTGCTACTTTAGAAAACAACCAGTGCCAAGAAAGGGAAATACGCTCCCCTGCAAGATAGCTATTTTTTTTAAATAAACCAAAGGCATTATATATCTACATATATATGCATGTACATACGTATGTACACACATATAGACATACTTTTTTTCTATTCCCCTTATAAATACAGCATGTTGTAATTTTAACTAGCCAAACCCAAAATATTTATCTCTCACAGCAAATTCAACTACACAAAATATTTTACTTCAACCCAGCTGGATGGGACCTGGGTTGTAATTCTAATATGTATATTGTTTCTGTGGAAGCTGATTGCGCACATTACATAAAGTACATGGCCCTGCCACAGGATGGGAGGTATTTTTGCATTCCTCATACAGACCACAGCAGGATTGTGACCTTGATGTTTTTGATGCCTTAAACATGTGGCAACTGTGTCTGTCAAGGAATACAGCTCTGATCAGGACAGAGTGTGTTCAGTGGTTTCTTATGTATTTGGTTGCCACTGTATCTGATTCAGTGATAGGATGGGAGCAAGAGACATGATCTCTTAAGCCTCTGTGCCTAAGACAGTGGACTCAGCTGTGAATTCAAAATTGTCCACAATTTTATTGTATTTATTCACCATGGCTTATAACTTGCAAAATGCTTCTTCCCCATTCAGTATTTTATCTATCACATTGGCTACTCGGCCATCTTTCTGGGCTTTTTGTTGTGTTTGGTAGTTTCCATCTGTGTGACATTTCAATTAAGCATTAACAATCAGTACTGTTTAAGTAAAATCATCTGGATATAAAGAAATAAGACATTTTACAATTCTGCATAGAGCTAGAAGGTTATTTAGATGCTAAAGAGAAATGACCTCATTAACCTGATTTGTGTAGTTCTGTATAAATGTATGAAGTGCAATGTGCACAAGAAATGTGCATCACCCTTCTAATAGTGTGCTGTAATCCTCCTGCCCCATTCTCACCTATTACTGTTATTTTAAAAATAAGTCCTGGTACAGGAGAAGCACTTTGGGAAAGAGGAACTTGTGGGCTGTATGTATAAAGCACAGGAAGTTACCAGTCCCTTCTGATACTTCCGCTTTTCTTGTCTAAAAGTGTGATGAAATATACTGGACCTGTACAGGATGGCTGATCTTGAGGAAGATGCTGAGATCTGTGAGCATTCCTCTCCCACAGGTCTTCACAGTGAGCTCGGCCAGACCCATAAAGAACCCTCATACTCCTCCTCAAGTACAACCTGAGATGCTGTACACAATCCCTCACATCCTGCTAGGCGGGCCATTCCATCTAGCCTGAAGGCTACATGCATGAATACTCTCTGATCATACTGTGCTCTGCATCTTCTCTGTTAAGCAAGAATGACTTGCTTGGTCGCCATTTCCCCCATATAAATTCTGCTGGAAAATCATGGAAAGCTGGCCTGAAGGGATTTTTCCCCCCCCCCTTTTAAACTAAATGCACTCCAAAAAAATCTGCCCTATGCTCCAAAGGAAAATTAATTTGTGAGAAGGAAAACTGGCGATCTTTTTGACCCTTAGCTGTAAATCTGTTGGTAAATACAAATTTAGTACACTTGGCGCAAACTATTTCACTATATTAAAAATTAATATTGTAGCCTGAGCCCAACTGGACTCTTATACAACACTGGCTCTTGAACCAGAACACCTGACTGAAAGCTAGTGTCATAGGAATAACTAAAACATAAATAGGCCACATTACTCAGAGGCAAACAGAAGAATGAAGTCAGCTACAGGGCACTAATCCAAGTTACAACCCTCATTTGAAGTATTTTACATAACAGAGAAACTTGCTTACGGTCTTCCACAAAGTATGGATTAGTTTCTGGAGTGTAGTGCTCCTCAAAGTCAACCAATGCATCTTGTCCATATGGCCGTCGAGATCCTGGAACAGGAATGTTGCACAGCTGGGCATAATCCTCTGAGGGAGGAAAGAAAATAGGATATAAAATTAATCACACTTGTAACACAGGCTGCATTACATTAGTCCCAGTGAGCTGTGGTTCACATTTGCTGGAAATAAACTTATCTTCCTAGAAACACCATAAATTGCAATTTCCACAACGCATTCTCTCTTCAAGAAGAATGTCATTTAAATGTTAATGAGCCAAATACAGACTGTTAAGTCATAATAGGGATAACACCAGGGATAGATTTGAGTCAATAACTGTACAAAAAGTTATGGTTCAGGTTCTTCTGGCCTGCAATTTGGGAAGCGAGAGCAAAGGGATGCTGTGTAGCCTGCTGTTCATGCTTACACTCATTCTGGTGAACAAAGGCCACCCCAAAGAAAGCAAAGTGGAGCAGGTGGGGCCATACTTCTGGCACTTTAAGCCAACCTGCAAAAATCACAGAATGAAAAATCTTCCTGAAATAGCTCACACTCATCTGCAAACTGTATCTTCAAACCACAGGCTTAAGTATGAGTGCTGTTCAAAGTCTCCTGGCTGCAGACCTTGAAGGGCAAGGGGAAATGCAAAAGAGAAAGAGTTATACTCTGATTTTCTGCCTTTCTCCGATAGCTAGACTACAGAAGTTGAAGCAGACCAAAGCAACTCTTCATTTTAGGTGCCAAAGTCCATGTTTGAAATGCTGATGCTGAGTTTGATTCTTTTATTTGATTTATTGTGTCACCTCTGTTTCCATTAGCATTTACTAAAATATATACAAAACAATTTATTTGAAAATAGAAATGTTGTTAAAATACAACAATCCAGGTGCTCCTTTGCTGTTGCTACAGACTATTTAGCATCTGTTTCTGTGAAGATTGCCTGCTGTTCTGAGAATCAGGCAGAATAAGGACGGGAAAGAAAACCACCAAAAGAGAGAGAGGAAAAAAAGCCCTAAGCAGATACAAAATCCAAGAATTGCAGATGGTTACAGAGCCAGAAACCTCATGCTGTGTAGAACTGTCCCAGACAGCAAATAGTTGGATAAATCCAGACTGTCTCTAGACAGTGCAAAGCACAGCCCCACTTGCTGCCGAGCGTTGTAATTTTGTTTTCACAGGTAGGATCTCCTCCACCTGGAATGATTTTATTTTGTACTGAAAACAAAGTGTTCAAAAAGTCTGTTTAATTTCTGTGGTCAACAACTTGGCTCTTTGAGAGCATAAGACTGTACAGTACAGGCAAAGCTGCTCTGTGCACATCCAGAACTGTCATGGGTGCCAGTCCGACTGCAGAATGTACTCCCTAGAGAACTTGCAAATCATTGCAAATCTCACCTGCTTCAAGTGCAAGGTGATTTCCATAATCCTCCAGAATACATATAAAGTAATCACTACATTCAAAACCCCTCTCCTCTCCCAGATGAAAAAATACACTGCTCAAGAAAGACATTTGTTTCATTTTGTACATGAAACAAAGCCAGCATGAGAAAATAAAGAGAATATAGCAAATGTTAGCTACATCCCTTAATGCACAGCTTCCCACTGCGACAGTACAATAACGAACATAGCTTTAAGAGCTGACATAAGAACTGAAACACCCTATTCTTCCTTCCCCACATCTAACTCCAGATAACATCCATGTATGGGGAGAGCAGGTTATCATCTCTGACTGACTCCTTCCTTGATATGTACACAGAGAAAAGCTGTGCAGAAGTGTAAAAGCACTTTCTTACAGATGCACACCAATGTTCTTGGCAGAGGAAATCTATGCTTTACCACAAGATACTAACTCATCTGGCCTGTGAGGAAGAAACCACCACACAAAACCAGCCAGTGAACGGCAAGGGGACAAGTCAAGCAGGTCTGACAGAACACTGCTTCTTCCACATCAATGATCTAATGGGAAGGATTGGCCAGAACCTGGACATTGGTTTGTCAGATTACATGGTGCAAATTTAGCACTTAGTGGTACTGGTAGTAGAAACAATGTTTTTCTTCTGTAGGCAGCAGTCAGAACATTTGAAAAGCCATAGAGCTCTGGTGTACACGAGAGTTGGGTTGTTTGAAGATTGTGCAAGACTATTTTGTACTGCACGTTTGCCAACACAAAGTTGTTTATTATCTAAAGAAGAATAAAGAAATGTTGACAATAGAAACTTGTTTCCTGCCACACTGGTCCTTTGCCAGTCAAGTTCTGTATGTCTGCATTTTTAGGTCTCATTATAAGTAAATTAGTGGTTACAAAATGATGAAGAGCTGTGTTAGGGAATATTGTAAACTTGGTATTTGTTACAAGAGATTGTAACTATATCAACGTCTTGTATGAGGCTGTACATACAACTGTAATAATCTATTAACCCACTGAAATCTATTATGCTTAATTAACCATTTGTTAATACACAAATATTTTAATAATTTATACATTAATTGTATACAGAGCTTTTATACAAAACCTGACAGAACATTTAAATAGTCTTAAGTCACTCTAAAGTCCTCCTTATATATAATTTATATCATTGTTTTGCTACATATACTATGATGATTTGGAATTAACTGTAATAGCCTCTTAATACTGCACATTCTCTTTAGTTATCCAAGTAGAAGAGACTTTATCTCTTTTGTAATGTGTTGATTCAATTACTAGGTGCTCAGGCGATAAACCTAAGGAGAGCAACAGTAACTCACCTAAGAAACCAATAGAAATTCAGGACCAATAACAGGGGGGGCACATTCTGAAAAGATCATGAGAACTGGCATTTTGAAATAAGGTAAACTATAGGCTTGGATGTCTGAGAAAAATGAACCCATCAAAGTCCCCCTTTGGAGGATAGAGCAAGTTATGGCAAGATGGATGCATATGTCCAATTTCTGTTGTTTTAAACTTTTCCCCTTACTATGCTATTCCTACAGTTTAAATTAAAAATAGTACATTTCAGGTCACTGTGCTGAATGCTGGTCACAGTTTTCCAGGGAAGGGAACTAAATGAACAGAGTGCCATAAGATTTGTGGGTAAAAGCATGATGGGTGCACAAAAAGTTGCAGCAAATACACAAATGAGAAAGCAGCATGATCTTGCCCTAGGGAGATGGCAGCAGGAGACTTAAATCAAGAAGGCAGTAAGGGGGCAGAGAGCGAGGGAAAATGTGTAACTACCCCTGAATGACAAAAACATTTTAGATCTCACAGAAATTAATGCTCACTTTCAAAAGAATCTTTCATGTAAAGTTAAAAAAAAAAAAAGTAAATTCTGTAACTCATAATCAATGATAAAACCTTTACCTATATGGATTTATTTTCTCTGCTTGCTCTCTCCTGGCTGTGATCAGGGACAATACAACTGCAGTTCAAGAGGCAAAAAAGACTTGTGTTTTTAATACAATTTAGTCTACATTGCTTCACGAGTTTCTACGTTTTTCCTCATAACTTGCAAATGAAGTATTGAGACAGCTTGTTGTATAACATAGGATAGCCATTATAAAAGGAAGCAGATGTAGGCTTTCAAAAATGTAAAGGACATTTTTAAAGTCATATGTTTGCATATAAAACAAGCATGCTGGGGGATTACAGCACATGCATACTAGCACAGATGTTAGCCATAATTGGTGATGAAAACTAGAATGACAGAGACAACACAACATAAGTTGGATGGACTGACTGGCTTATAGGTGCTTGTTAGCCTAAGTGCAGCTGTGCAAATGTGCATCTAATTTGCATATACAGTTGTTATAACTGCACAAGCCTGTGTGAGCCTTGTTTGTACCCAGAGGCCTAAAAATCCTAAATTCTCTAGTCAGAAAAATTATTCCTTATTTCATATATTTAAAGCAAACTATTATATAAAAAAGCTTTTCCTGACATAACCTTGAAACAGCTGCACCAAAGCCAATCCTAGCTCCTGCCCGTAAAGCAAGCTTTATTTCTGTTCCAGCTCCTCAGAATTGTCACCATCACACACAAAAAAGGAGCCAAAGCTATCAACACCAAGGCAGTTCCTTCAAATTATTTAAGAACTCAATAGTTTCACCATGGAAGAAATCACTGGAGAGAGGGACAAAGCCAAGAAAGCATTTATTACATGTAATATATGGCCCTTCCCAACCAGAGGTTCTGGACATCAGTCTGAATTGGTTACATTTTTGCTCTCTTGGGAGATTACATCATCTGTGAACCAAAGCTGAAGATATTTCTGCTTTACATTTAGATTGTGTGCTATTTGACAATTAAGGTAGTTTTACTGACATCTTCCAAGAACAGATGCTGAGGTTTGTCATGGACAGCATTCACATATGTTCTACAACTCTTAGTGCTAAAGAAAAAAGTAAGGGTACCAGTCTTAAAAGATTTTTTTCATGAGTTAAGAAGGATATTCATATTCTCACATGCAGATACTCTAAATGAAATCTGTGAGGAAATGTAATTACCAGCCTGATTCTTTCAAAACCTTTTGGTATTCACCTTTTGTTCCTCAACTAATACTGCTCAAATTTCCTAAAACAATCTTCTACTACTCAAGGTAGACAGTTAAAAGCCGTAGGAAGAGCCAGGTTGTTTCTGCCACAACTTTGCAAATGACTTTCTGACTCCTTGCTGACTCCCATTATACTGTGAGTATACATGGAATGCGAGGTTCCATGAGGAAAACCATTCCCAGGCTATTCTGCATGTCTCTTCTGAACTTCATAAAAAGCACTTTAAATCTTCATCAACAGAAATGAAAGCAGCCAAAAATCTGCACAACTGAGCATAAGAATTTGAATATTCAAGGCCCAATCACTGTAGTATTTTGAGCTCAAGAGATAATCCATTTGTCCAGAGTCTTTACCAGAAAGGAAAGAGGCACAATGCCATCCTAAATGCAAGGAAGTGGTCTCCAGAAAGGAATCCAGTGTCCCCCTGCTGATTTTTACCATGTCAAAAGAAGACAGATGGAAACTCATCCCTCACACACATTGGTTTTCCCTGTACTTCCAGATCTCCATGACTAACGTTAGTCAGAACTTGAAGGCTCTCATAATATGGAAGCTCAGACCAGAACTAATTCACGTTTACAAAGGATACAGAGTTCCTTGCAACAAAAACACAGTCAATCTGTTCTGCCAGAAGGGGTAGAATTCAACAACTACATGTGGGGGTGCCTATTTCTCTTCCTTGAGGGAAGGGGAAACTGGTAGGACCAGCAAAGATGTGGGTTTCTGTATAAAAAACACCCATGTGAAACTGGCCAAGAGAAACCCTACATTATACAACACTCCAGAAGATTCATGTTACCCACTACCCTCAGTGTTGTCCTAGTCTGGGCTTTGCAAATGCTAAGGTGGAGATAAAGAGAAACATCAAGTACAACATAAGTCTTCAGCAGTTCTTTATGTGTTGTCTACCCCACAGAACTTCTGTAACACCTACTGACTGGAGCTCTACCATCTTCCTTTCTGCAGATCTTCTAAACACAAAGTGGTTCCATAAAACCTCACAAAACACTAGAATTTAAAACTTGCAGTAAAAAAGGTGTGTATAAGGTTATACAAATAAGCAGGCTGATAAACTGAATGCTGGCATCCTTTATAGCTGCCTAAGAATGTGTTCTTGATGTTATCTTAGTAGTCAGACCACCACCAAGTTCTTAGTTGTAGTAATGTAACACACACTCTGCCCTCTCCCAATGAATAGTTTTATAACATCTGTTAAAACTTCAGAGTCCCAGCTTTTCCTTACCCCCTTTTTCTATATTAGAACTTCTTCAGGCAGACAGCTGCAAGAGGGAGAAAGCACCCTCCTTAACAGACTGGCACATCTTTGGTTCAGGGGCACATAATTCTACCTTCCTAGCATCCTCACGTGCTACTGAAGCCAAGGTGGGACTGCACTGAAATAACAAACTCCAAGAAGATCATTCTACAAATACAAAAATAGACAGTCTCCCTAAATTACACACTGACTCTGGCACACCACCTTACTCAACATTTTCTAGCTGTTACTTCTATCTCCTCCCTTCAAATTTCCTGTGCCCTGTAATAATATACCTTGCCTAAAATCCACTCCAGTCCCATAAAAGGGTTACAGGAGCTTCTGGAAGCTTAGTAGGTTTATAATTCAGGTGCTGGATGTCCAGGTTAACATGAGGTGTATACGGCCTTATTTTAGATTCCAGATTTTTTCAATCTTGGCCAGTTCTCTATTTTCTACCATGGATATTTTGACCCAGCTGCTAAACCCATCATTGCCTGTCCTGCTGCCAGGTACTAGAGGATGGCCTCTGGATAGAGACAATTTGGTCTTGGGGCACCAACACTAAATTGTCCAAGGAGGCAGAACTTCTGAAGGCAGGTCACCCAACAGGTTGGGTGTTTTTGTTTTGGGTTTTTTGTTTGTTTTGGTTTTAGATTTTTTTGTTTGTTTGTTTTTGTGTTGGGTTTTTTTTGGGGGGGAGGATGGGTGCAATGCAGAAAGAATGTTTTGCTTTTGTTATCTAAAAGAAGTGTACCCAATTTTCTAATTTTCCTCAACTGTTCAATTATTACAGACTGCAAATTACAAATCTCAAACACCACAGTGGTTTCATTAGGTTAATTACTGAATGTTCTTTGGGCAAGGACAGCCTAAGACCACAATGAGCCCAGAGAGAATACATTTCAGTAGTTAACATTTTGGTGTTGGATGCAATCTTTGAAAACCTTTATCTGTAATATGATGTTATGATAAGATCACGTTAGAAACAACATAGTTGAACACAATCTGTCTTTGCTTCCTTTGTTTAACGACAAGGCCTGCCCCACAAATTCTTCATACAAGTAAGATGTACTCAATCATATCACTACAGTTCATGTTTGCACTATTTTGACCAGTACTTTGATACTAGTATTTTGAGTTTGCTCCCTGATACTGTCATCAAAATACTTATGAGTCTTACTGTTGTTAAGATGATGTTCAGTTGCAATACTTCAACAGGTGCTACTTATTTTTGTCTCAGGCTCTGACTGTTTAGTGTCATCTTTAGTGGGGTTTGTTTGATCAAGCACTCATCAGTAGTTTTTAGAGATCTTATCAATTACCTAAATTGTTTTCATGCTGATGAAAGGCCAGATTTCTTTTTCATTTATATGGATCAGTTTTTACAGAAGTTCTCTATCTTCCCACTGATTTTATGTTGGATGCTACTTAAACAGAGATTTTAAATCTTGTAATGAAAAATGGAACTGCTCTGAAGACAAGCTGGGACACAAAAGTTAGAGGTTCTTTTAATAAAGCATGAATTTGTTTTAGAAGGAACTTGCAAATGTATCACTTATGGTGGCAGGCCTGTATTTCCTTCTTTCCAAGTGTAGCATTTAGATCCTCAAATACAAGGGGAGCATAAAAAAGGCAAAAGGAAACCACAGATCAACAAGTGACCTGTTCTGTGATCCAACCCATTTAATGGTGAAAGTCTTCCGGTGATAATGCTTTTCACATCCCTAGGTCTTCTTTAAGATGTGTTACAAATCTTCAGAATGCCCCTAACTTGGAAAATAAGCAAGCACTTTCAGTAGTTAATCTGGCCAACACAATACACAAGTATTTAAAAATGGAGAAATTCCTGGTTCCCCAGCCAGGACTTGAACCTGTGACCTCCTGGCCCAGAGGTGTGAAAGCACTCTCTCAAGCCAATGATATCACTTTAAGTACTACAAACTGAAGACATGTCAAATGAATCATTTATGCAGTTCAATCAGCTTTAAATTTTTCTTGGTAAATGTTTCTGAAACCAGAGAAAGTCTTCCAGGTTTCTGTGTGGGTGCGTGCATTTGTGTGTGAGGACAAATGAGCATGTACCACCTCCACTAAGAAATGTAAGCTTGTATGTTTGTTCTGACATCATAAAGATTCAATGTGCTTTTGGGTCTTTTTTAATATCTATGTTCCAATCTATAAGGATGATTTAAAATATTTGGGATCAAAGTATGCCTTGTAGTTTCAATTAAAGCAGATACTTTACAATGCATATTAACTTCAGATGAAAATTATCTTATATCTGGAGGGAGAAGGATTTTAGGATCCAACATAATGCTCTTCAGCTTTAAATGAGGGTCATCCAAGTGATGTTTAGCATGTTATCCATCAGGAACGTTCATGTAATTTTTAAAATGAATTTCTTAAGTTTCTTCAGAGAGCTAGTTGGGATCTGTACCCCACTGCTGTCACAGGATTGCTGCTCTGAAATCCTGTGGTCCTAATGATCAAAATCCATCTAATTTCAAGCCTACATATGTTCAGACTGAACTTGTTCCAGTTTTTTCCTCACATCAGCACTGTTGTTTAATTTAAAAGCTTGTGGGAATCCTTCATGACTCTGCTGTAGAAGAGTCCAACCATTTGCAGCTTTTGTTCTGCATATAGGCTTGGCTTCTCTTGTCAGACAGGTTCTCCATTCCCTGACCATCTTGGTAGTCCTTCTCTGTTCCTTTTCAGATTTATCCTGCTTTAAATGTAACTAGCTAGAAATCTTCAGAAGCAAGTCTCAAGCCTGCCTTAAGTCTCCACCAGGAACAGCTTTCCTTCATTCTCTCTATCTTTCCACCTGAGGAGGTCCAGGTCATAGCAACAATTCTTGCTATTAGCTATTGCCCCATATCTTTTTTTTTACTATTACATTTCATTCCACTGCAGTTGTTTTTCTAGCAGATGTAGTAATTCACTGCCTGGGAATGTCCTCCTGTAAGATTTGTTCTGACAAAGACATTTCAGAGATTTCCATATCTTATAAATCAAGCTGCTGTCATGCCTATTTTTCTTCTTCAGTCTCCTTCTGGGGTAAGCATCAGCCAGCAGTTACTCCAGCCAACATCATCAAAATCAGGCACTTTTTTCAGTTGCTGCACTTCCAAAGCAAACTCAAACAAGTAAAGATATATAAGAACAGGTTCAGGGACCTTGCAAGTAAATTATAAAAACATAAAACTCAGGTAGACACAAACAATCATGTTAGTGCTTCACTGAGCTTCTCTGTAGTTTTAACTTGCTGCAAGTAAAACATGTACTACTTTAGCCCTAATGTTACAGTTAGAGTAACACAGGGCCAAGTAAAAAACCAGGTATGATATGAATAAAATGCTTTACTAGTGTAGCACAATATTCCTACATGGAAAACCATACTACTGAAAGGGACATTTGTAGTAAGAAAGCTACATCCAAACTAGGCCTTGGAGGAGTTTATATGGGGCGGAGAAGTTAGTATGGCTCCACTATAACACTAGCAACAAAAATCCAATACGGTTATGTAACCTGTTGAGTATCAGGCGTGTGTGTGCACATGAACTGTGCCTATTTTCATAGATGGCTTTTGTCAGGCATGTTAAGGAACACTACTATCCTTAAAATACCCTCCTGTTTCCACCAAGGTTCTAAATTGCCAGTCACTGATAGTCCCACTTGAAGGAAACGGGTCCTGTAAGTGCCAAAAAATAAAAGCAGCTACATTTTCAAAATGTAGACTGTAATAAATTCCCCTTAATTAATGAGAAAAATTTCCATTAGTTCTTGAAGGGTTAGGTGGTTTTTTTCTCTCTTATGTTATTAGCCCAAGTATAAATGCAAGGGATTAAACTGAGTAAGTATTTAAGATTTCATTCCAAGAATTGACATGTACATTTCCTTACCTGACTCCTTCATAGGACACAGTGCGCACTGCATGCCCCAGGCTTCACCGTATAGGCAACAGCACTCAGTATATGTAGTCTGCTTTCCAACCAGAGGTCGACTACAAACAAAATCATCACTTAGATGCTGCCAGCAAAGATCCTGGTAGACCTCAGTTTCTTCAGTTTGTTCTGGTGGAGAAGACAGTATTAGATCATCATTGCAGGGCTGTTATTTAAAAAAAGATACTGACATAACACAGAATTTTCTAAACTTAGATTAGAAAAAGAACCTAGCTTTAGAGACATTGCTGAATACAAACTTAAACTTAGAAGTTATGACCTTATTTAAGTGCTTGAGATGGCTCATCCTTTGAGTGTTCAGCTTTGCAAAAATCTTAAAGGGTTCTGATTTGACACTATTAGGCCAATTTAAAAGCACATTGGGTTGGACACCCAAGAAATAAACTTCCTAAATCAGTAGTCAATGCTGACAACTTAACACTGATTCAGCTCTGCTCCCACGGAAGTTAAGAGAGTTTGACAAAAAAAAAATTTAGGACAGAGGTGAATATGTGGGGAACACACCATCAACGGAGTGAATCTTTAAAAGTTGTTATTTTGCTTTTCTTATATTGCTGTCAGTGGCATCTGAAAGAACTTTTACAACTAGGGCAGAGCTGAACAAAAATTTTACATGGGCTCAATGGGAGACTGAACAAATACTTGGAAGAGAGTTCCAGTAACGAAACAGACAAACTACATCAGGCTCAGGAAATCCCCTGAGCTGAAAATAGCTGGAGGCTGGGAGAGTGCTGGGGAGAAGTATTGTTTATCTGCGATTCTGGTCCCTAATCATCCACTTACAGCTATTGTTAGAGACAGAATACTGCTGTGAACTACTGTCACATTCTTATGAACATTAACAAAAACATGTATTTTTGTGAAAGCTGGACTATTTGAGAGGCATACGAGTTCTGACAAAGATCTCAGTAGGAGCAATTCCTAGTCCTAGCAATCTCTGATCACTGCTGATCAGAGGGAGAAGAACTGTAAACTGAATCTTCCACTTGGAATGCAAAAACCTCAGCACAATTGTTTTGTAAAGACATCTGCAAGTTTTCGATTTTGTTCCAACATAGAGTGAAAAATAAGTGTTGTCACAAACCAAGGTTCTGTTTTGTCTGTGCATTATCTGTACTGCATTTTCACATGATGCACTGATGCATGGGTAAGTACAGAATTGAAACCTAGCTCAAGAGTAAAATGGTGAGTTCTGAAAGTGCAAAGGTGATCAGCATTTAGATGCCTATTTCTACAAAGAACTTGCCACAGCAAGCCATCAAGAGCAGCAGTGGGCCTCTGCAACCAACTCCAAATTCTGCTGGCAGCAAAGGAACCATCCTGCCTCCTGCTTCTCTGCATTAGGGAGGACATTGCCAGTGTGATAAAGGCTTGAGTGCTTTGTGCTGGGTGAGAAGATCATTACTGTGTCAGCCCCAGTATTGCAGGACAGAAGACCCTTTGGGCCCTTGCATTCCCTTCACATCCTAGATGAACCCAAAGGACAACCCTGCTCTTGGTTTGTTTAACTGAAGATTGAACAGTAAAAATGCTGTGGTTCTTTCACAGTTTCAGGCAAGAGGATGACCACATTACTCCTCAAAAGTATCAGTCTTATAATTTGGAGTGACTAAAGCTGGCATTCAGTCTGTATTCCCATTTCCTTTCACAGATGCATCTTAGGAAAATTCATTGCAAGTTGCAGGGACCAGACGTCTGGATTTATGGCTACACAGTGCCAATAGTAATCAAACCCATTGTAACATTTCTTTTAAAGATATGTGTGGCATAGACAAAGCTGTGCAGACTGCATAATGCTCTCGATTTCTGAGACATTTCTAAGAATCTCATAATATCTAACATTTTTTTCTGAAATCAGTGTCTACTGAAATTAAAAGAACATGCAAAACTCTTATTTAAACAGTGACGCTGCAGCCCGCAGCTTGAAAACGTGAGTTTGATGTAGCCTTAATATTAATCGGTTGAAAGCACAGATAGAATTTCAGCTATTTCGTCCTATACCCTCTTACTCCTGTTTTTATTCCTTGCTTTGTTAGAAGCAGTCACTCACTCCGAACTGAATCTCCAGAGCCAGCCCACAGCCAAACCTCAGTCTTAGTAAGACAGCAAGAGGCTGTGCCACATTACCTACAAGGCTGGATGAGGCAGACACAAAGCTAGTGAATCAAGGGGTGAAGACTCCCCAGTCCAAACCTAATCTCATTAATACTTCCAGTAATCTCCTGTCTGCATTGGTAAAGTGGAGCCCTATGGATGCCTTCTGGATCAACAGATGATGGTCCAAGCACTGCTTTCGAAAATCCTCCAAAAGAGCAGGCTCATCCAAGCATGACCCAGTCTAAGCTTATTGGGATCTGTAGCCATGTCAGCACCACCTCACAGAGGTGTACTCACTGCAGTAATATGTATAATGGATCATACCACTTGAATCTGCTGGTCTGATGCATCGCTTTTCTGTTGAGTCCAGAACCATTGGGTGTGTACAGAAACAGTTGTAAGATCCTTCTGTGTTAATGCACTGGCCATCAATACAGCTGTTTGGGTCCTGACATTCATCCGTGTCTTTAAAATGGAAGGAAATGTATCAAGGAGAGCCAGCACAAAGTAGTCGCATTGTGTTAATCCATGTTTTTATTTTCCTATATTAGGAGCAGATTTCCCCGCATGCCTTCTGTTCATTACCACAAATACCAATTGCTGGCAGCAAAATCCTGCCTGTGCCCATGGAGAAGGATGGACAGATCAGCAGGATGCTGACCTCTAGTCCTCCAGCATTAGGGAGCATCTGGATGAGTAGGCTTGCTGGGGGGGTTGGAGTGCCAGGCATACCCTGCATCAAGCACAGCTGCAGCTGCTTCTCATGTTCCTATCCCTTTAGGACAGTACCAGCAGGCATTAGAGGTGGGAATATTCTCCGAGATCCTTCATGAGATTATCAGAAAGGATCACCTTACCTAGCCACAGTAGTTCTATTCCTTAGTTCGTCTTGGAGAGGAAAAGCAAAAATTTAGCTCAAATGTAAGAGCACGCCATTTTACTTGAGATAAATTACATTAAATCAGCAAAACCCCACCCTTTGTAAATAACAATCACAGAATCTGAAAGTGAAAGGCTCTCTTACACTGGTTGCAAAAATTACTTCCTTCCATTGTGCTATTCTGCACATTATACATAGTTTTCTGCTTACAAAGCAAAAGCCAGGGTCACGGTTATGAGTAATTTTCAGTTGAATACCAGAACCACAGGAATACAAGGTTGTGCAGACTAAAATGGACTTATCGATGACCTGAACTGTAATTTCACATTGCATATTAACTCCTTGTGGAAAATACCTGTCCTTGAAAAGAAAACAAACTCTGTTAATTTAATTTATTATAGTAAACTTACCAAGTGAAAGGTGAACTTCAACATACAGGATTTCACTGCTCACCGCATATACAATGAACAGAAGGCTAAATTGTACTTTGGCAGAGTGAAGAAGCAGCGTGCATACAAAGAGAGTCACCTGTGATCACTTTGTGCTGCCTTGCCTATGCACTCAGAGGAGCACAAGGGGCTGTTTTGGAGACGCAAACTCCTGGGAGCAATTTGCTGAAAAAGGAAGCAAATAAAGCAAAGCCTGCTCTACATGCCATTGCCATATCAGCCAGAATTGCTGCCCAGCCAAGCAGAAGGGAAGGGAAATGACCCAATGCCTCTTAAAAAGCTGCTAGAGGAGTTTGGAGGCTCAGTGTTCTTCCCCTTGCTGGGAATACTGCTGTTCTGATGGGAATCCTGCTGTACGGCTCTGCTTGTTTTGCCCATCTGCATACCATTATGGTGACAAGACCACTTTAAATAAACTTACCAAAGCACTGGAGCTTAACAGGGTCATAGTATGTGCCTTGTTTGCAGTAGCACTCGTAACCTGGCTGCGTATTCAAACAGAAGCCATTTTTACAGATTTCTTGTCCAAAGAGTTGGCATTCATCAGCATCTGGGGAGCAAACATTAAAGGCTGTGTTACCATAATTATTATGAGGCCATGCAGAGAAGCAGGATGGAATAAAGCCTCTACGCTTCTCTGTTTGAGCAAACTTTGCTTTAAACACAAGGCCCCAAGAGCACAGATATTCACTGGATAAAAACAACCGGTGTGGAAGGCTACGGTGTGCTTGTAGCTAGAATAGGAAAGGAAAAACTGGTGGACCATGACTTTCCCTTTCCCTTGGTCAGAATAAGTCCTGTGGCACACAAAGACTGGAAGAATCTGCAGCTCCCCTTTCTTTCCTTTGGTATCACTCCAAACAAATCAGGTGTAGAATATGGCCTGTATTTTCCAGTATAATTTGCTTTAGCCAAGGGGTTCCCACCATGGATCTAATTTAATCACACAATCTAATTACAAAACTAACTAAGCAATTATGCCTAAGGATGGACTTTGTGAGTGCTCTCCTCTTCCCATACAGTTTGGTGACTGCTGTGCTGGGTAGGGAATCTTCATATCTGCACTGCTTGTGACTTCATTTTTCAAAGCTATATGCACAAATTCTGTGGATACTTCCCACCACATAGGACCAACTGTGTTTGTTGCTAAATATTAGGCTGCAACTACTATAGACCCCGTTACAGCTATCAAAGCGAAGCTATCAGACTTTCAAATGGGGCTAAATGTTTTCAGGAGGTTTCATGGAAAATATATGCCAGCTCATATATAGATTTTCACAGTTGTACACATTGTTCCCCAGTCTTGTATTTATGTATTTGTTGCTGTTGGAATTCCATTCGCTTCCTTTTTCCAAACCTACTTTTCATTTGCTAGACCTACCTAGAATAGTCTGCTACAGCGAGGCTGGTATTACAAATAGCAATAAAAAGCACAATAGTGATTCTCCATTTCAATAGGTGATTCTCCTTTCAATACCAGTTATCTTAATCCACTGTCTCCTACAGATTTACTCCCCATCTACTCTCGAGCAACACAGATTTTAGCCCAAAGCTGTAATTTCCAGCTGTACAGCAGTTTTAAAGGTGAATTATTCAAATGTTTACTTTTTCCGGAAGAACTGAAAGTGTTATAGAACTATTTATTTTTATAGCCACTCTTCCAGCCACTATGTCGCTTCAAACATTAAATATTTTAAGTTTGACTGTTCAGCAACAAGAACGATTAAAAGATTAGTAAGAAATGTCATGTACACAATCTGCTTTTTCCTGTGGAACATGGATTTATGTCTGTGGAAGAATGGGAAAGCCTGGGAGTAACGTCAGGGAAGGCTAGCTGATTATATTCACTTCTGACAACTATTTCCAACTGAGAAATAAAGAGTTGCTCCTACAAGCAGAATCTTGTGGACGAAAGCAAAAGGAACATAAGAGTTAGTGTAACAGAGAATCAGACTAGATGTCCCAGCACGCTGTAATGATCATATTACTAAAAGTACTTATCCATTTATTGTTTGTCCACTGTGCCATTCCTAAGGTTATTACAAAATAAACTTACTGAAAACAGAAAAAGTCTTATTATAGCAAGAATTTGTGGAAGATTGTTCCAGATGAACTATTTCCTCACTTCAATATTTATGGCAGCCAGAGATGTTATCAACCCTGAGGTAGCACAACAAAAACAAAGCAGATTTTCTCTGAGACACATTTGGACATACTGTACACATGGCATGTCCTAAACCTACATTGCAAAGATATACAGATATCTTAGATCTGCAAAGATAAACAGCACACTTAAGGAATCCCTGAATAAAAATCCTCTCAGAGAGTATTAGGTCCTTTAAGATGAGTTCTGTGACAGTGTTCTGACTTGTCTAGCTGTAATTTGTCAGTCTGTCCAACACTGCTCCCTGCTACCATCAGTCTTGGGTCTGGATTCACCCCATGGCACTTTGTTCTTTATTGCAGGTTGGTGGACAAAGCAACACCTCCAGAGAGTGAAGGTCTTAGATGAGTTACCCCATTTAAATGCCCACATTAGTTTGAATGAATCTGGCTATTGGTGTGTTATAACCTTTAGTATCTTTTCCACGTCCCACGCACTTTACAGGCGCAAAGAAACACCTGCTGAGGCTAACACAAAAAAATATAACTAGGACAGAGAACTGAACTGAAGCATGGTCTACTCATAAACTCAAAAGGAAAACTGACCTTATAGTGTCCTACTCAGTGAGGAAAGGTAGTTCAAAAAGACACATAACAATTGCTAGGAAAAAAACCCAAAACCTCTCAAGTCCCACCAGTTTTTGCCATCTCTCAGAATTAGGTCTGACAGATTAAGTGATTTAGCTAAAAGCAGCTCTGAGAAATGCTTATCTATCAACCATATGATACTATGGCTCTATTAAGGTCTTTTTATGTGATATGAACACAGAGTACTTTGTACATTTAGACCCTGACTTGTAAAACAGCAATTCCAACAGGAACAGATACATAACATGCGTGCTTTTCTAAAGATCCTGTAGCTGCTAAGTAATCCAAAGATAAAATGTTGACTTTATTTTAGCTAACACAAATACAGTGTATTTATGCCAAGGAAAATTAATCTCACGAATTATGAATATTGGTAGCTACTTCTCAAACTTGAAAAGGAATCTCACTAATCTCATTCTTCCTTCTTAGTGATGCCAACTCCCTCCCGCCTACACCCACCAACTCCTATCACTCATATTTCTCTGCAGTCTTTTGTTCAATTATTTCATGAAGGTCTGTAATGAAAATATAATTGTTGAACTTCTCTTCAGTTTTTATATCCATTCTAACTTGTATGTCTAATGTTTAACAGAATTTCTTTCTTTCCCCCAACTCCCCATACATTTATTTACAAATTTAATATGGTTTTGTATTTCATATGTAAATGAGTATTTGCGGTTTGTGGTGTCAGCACCTACTCTCACAGTATGTAGCACTTAGTACAAATTAAACCAGAATACTACAAAGACTATAATTGACATTCTTAACAATCTGTCAGAAGATGATTTTCAGTAATGCTTCATATCACAAGCTGTTTTTATCACCTAATAAAATTTGAATTAGTAAGTTTACATTGCTGGCTCACATTTCTAGTCAACTACCAGAACTTCTGAAATAATTAAACGTAATACAAGTCAGTACTGACCTTTGTAATTCTGAGCAAGAAGCCCGTAAGATGATTCTCCAGTGGGAATGAAACCTTTTCCTTCAGGACACAAATCACTAAACTCAGCTAGGAGAGAGAGAAACAAAAAATTATGTTGTTAAGAAAAAGTTACATACGTATGTGTTGCATATGTGTTTCAGGGTATTTTGAGAAATCTGAGGCAATGTTTTGCCTTATTGACATCTATCAGGAAATCATGCACACCTTTAGCTAAGTAGAGGATGCTGACACTATGGCCTGGCTTTCCCCTGCTCTCAGTTTGCAGAGCTAGCTTTGAAAAACCTAGGTAGGTACCCACAGCGTCACACAGCTCCATGCAAACTAGCTTCTCTTGCTCCTTGGCAGGAGAATGTACTCCTTACTGGGTTTCATGGTGCACTGCAGTTATAACAATACCAGTAGCCAAATTATCTTAATTAAAGCTAGCATGAGCCTCTCTGACCTATACTGCAAACTGCAACCTAGACATATCCCAACTGAGATACAAGCCTCTGTCCACATACTTCAGTCCTTATACAGGAAAAACACTAATTGACTGCAACAGGAGAACATGGTGTGGATTACAAAGGATAATTATTTAAAGTGTCTTGGAGACTACAAAACCAAATAAGCCTATCCAGGCACAGAGGCTCTTTTCGTAACGCATTTTATTTCAGTTTCACTGATTCTAAAGTATAGTTAAAACAGGAATTAAACTTGATGATACATTTGTGTGAAAAATAATCTTTAGTGTTTAATCTCAAAAAGTTTACACATGTTCTCTCTTATGTGATTTTTTTTCCAGCTGGATTTTGAATTTCAGCCATCGCTGTTTATGTTTCAAGCACTGTTTTCAATATTTGTGACAAATGTCACGTGGCTATGTTTTTCTAGTTTAATATTTAGAGGTTAAACAACAGTCTGCAGACAACATGATTAACTGAATTATTCAGTAAGTAGCAAATGTAAAACTAATGTCATATTATATATCAGTAATTTGTAGTGCTGTAAAAACATTACAAGGAATAGCTGCGGACTGAAAACCATTGTAAGGCTTACCTTTGTTTCCCAGCTTGTGGGGAAAAAAATCTAACATGTTACCACAGAAAAAGCTTCTGCGAGAATCCAACTTCGTTTAAAATCAGTTGAGATAATGCTGTTCAATAACAGGCTGGTTTTATCTCTGGGGTAACTGTAGTGAAGGCAATGGATTTACACAGGTATGTAAATGCTCCATCCCTGGCAGTGTTTAAGACCAGGTTGAACAGAGCCTTGGGCAACATGGTCTAGGTGCGGCGCATCCCTGTCCATGGCAGGGGGGTTGGAACTAGATGATCTTAAGGTCCTTTCCAACCCTAACAATTCTATGATTCTATGAGTTATTCCTATTAACTTGCTAACTTTTCCACTGTGGAAATCTCCCATGGGTAAGTCATGGCTAAATACTACAGAACGTGTGATTTAATGGGCAAGCCTTCTCTGAAGGCAAAGCACTCTGCTGTTAACATAAATACAATGCTTCAAAAGACCGTGAAAGGATAGAAGGCCTCCTCTTACCAGTTCCAAAGACAGGGCATGGGAAGATTTCACAGTTATCACCCCAGCCAGCACCCAAGGTACAGCAGCATTCTTGTTTGGTTACATTGGATGTAAGCACATTGTCACAGAAATTAGCATCGTTCAGATTGTAATAGCACTCCTTCTTTCCATCTTCATGTTCATCAGGCTCTGCTGGTAATTCTAAAGGTGAGAAAAAACCCATAAACCATGTAAGATGACATGTGAAATGAATCAATTTCACAGGAGAATCAGAAGAGCCCCAATACCTCACTTTCACCACAGTGAAGAGCAGCATTGTCAAGCAGGGAAGAAAATGGTTAAGAACAAATTTTGGTTTAACTTTTGTTCTTAGGAAGAACGGTGGAAGTTGATATCCTTCCTTTGACTTTTTTAGACCTGCTGTCCAGCTTGGCCACAAAGGGATTCTTCACATTTGCACTTCTTATGCAATGCATGAAGTACCTGCTTTCATGCTCAGCTACCTAACTACAGTACCCAACTACTGACGTAGTGCTTTTCACATATGAGTTTGGAAGCTCTTCAGAAAGGTGAGCAAACATTACAACCTCACTTTAGAGATAAAGGAACTAAGGCACAAACTGAAAAGGCCCAATTTTCAAAAGAATGAACATTTCCAGCCCCTTTTAATTTCTCTGGGGAAAAAGAACATGTTCCACACTTGAATACAAGGCCCTTTATAGTTTTTGCAAAAGTAAGTGACTGACTCCACGGTAAGCAGAGGAATATAATGCAGATGTCAAGTTAAATGACTCTGTGCTTTACTTTAAAATAGGCATCCAGCCAAGAAGTCAGATTTTCTGCCTTTAGTAGTTGAGTGGGTCCTCCCACAGTATTTCTAAGGACTGCAGGCAAAATAGTCTCTCCCATAGATCCAATAAACCCCCCCATTAATAGTCAAAGACCTTTTTAAAGCAACGCACTCCTAAAATACACCAAGAAGTGAGTTTGAAAAGAAATACCTAGTTAAAGCTTCTATGTTTTGCAGAATTCTGTCTATCTAACCTTGCACTTCCATAAAAATTCTCGTCGAGCTCAGAAGTGGGAACTATCACATAAAATTGTTATTCACACTTGATAAATATGAAAAACTTTTCATAGTCCATCCATAAAGTAACCAGGTTCTAAAATCACAAATGCTCACATTTATTAATCAAACCTAAAACTTTCTTCAGGAACTTAAGATAGATAAATCTTGAGGTTACTACTTTATTTCCTATTTATCTTGGGTAATTCATTATGCTTAGCACTTACCAGATGTTTAATTCACAAAAACCTACTAAAATTTACTGCATGTTGGCTGATTTTCCATTGTTTGAGATTTCATTTGTTGCTACTCAGGCTTTCACACAATATACCAAGCATAAGAAATTTCTCAAGTAACACACGTATATCCAGGCAGGAATCTAAACTTTATGCCTGAGTGACAGTGCATTTCAAAATGTTACAAGATTAGTAAGACTCAAAGAGTTGTGATGTATAAACTGCCTCTCTTTGCCTTGCAGTTCTTCTCAATAAAACGCTTAAGGCTGGCCCACATAATGTATCGGTATAGCTGGTAGAGCCAAGTTCACTTGACTACCTCATCTTTCCGCCTCTGTCTCCTGGAGATCAAGCTCAGCCTCTTCATGCCAGTTACAGGATGGATTTTCTTCTAATCCCATCCACTTAAAAAATAATGGTTGTGAGGTGGGAGCTTGAAGATAATGATTGTCCCACAAATGCTGCCCACCCCCATTCTCCCAAGCAGATGGGGCAAGGCAACTTTACTGAGCGTGCAAATAAGCAAGCAAATATTAGATCTGTTTTGAGAAACGCAGGTTTAAAAATGCCACTATGGATTGCCTATTGTTGCACTTCAATAGTATGGATGTGAGTAATAGTTCTTTAGGCTTCTAATTCTAAACAGACAATTGGATTTTTTTCTGTTTTCTTCAGAAAAGCGACTGTTCCTGTTGTGGGAGGTTGAGGGGCTGGCAGATACCTCTATTCAAACTCAGTACAATGTTGCCACCTACGAGGCAAACTTTCCTTTGCTGTTTAGCCAGTATAACTAAGTTGTACATTAAAGGGAACACCCAGCTGAGTGCTTATCTCATCTTTGTTAGTTTAGCCTGTGGTCTTCCCTCATCAGATAATTACAATTTTCCATAATGTGCTGAATTTCATAAAGCGTGGTGGTTTTGTGGTACCTACCGCTATCCAATAAGAACTGTGTTAAGACTATGGCGTCACAGAAATGCAACTGAACTAAATCTGTTATTCCAAGGTGAGAGAGCAGTACTTTAGCCACCAAATTATACATTTTCCTTGGCCATTTGCCATCTGTCTAACTGAATCAAAGCCAAATCATCAACAGGAGAAAAAGGATGGCAGTTTTCATGCTGTTTACCAGAGCAAGAACACCAGAAGCTGCCCCAGGAGTAAGGGGAAACAGTCTCATCATGTCGTTGTTTATTCCCCTTTTACATATGATGTGTTGGTTTCTCCTCCCATTATCTGTTCAGCAGCTTAAAAGTCTGTTGTTTACACAGCTGTGACTGAGGGTTAGTCAAGCAGGCTCATGAATGTTTGGAAAGCAAATGAGACACAAATCTTCCTTTTTTTTTTTTTTTTTGAAAACCAGGACCAGTCTGTGTCTACAATTACAATTTCTCTCTGTTACATTATTAACCATTTAGTAAACAGGTTTGGTTTGAAAGTGGTTTCACTAGGTGTGTTGACAAAATATGATAGGAAATGGATACTTATTTCTTTGGTATCGTTGTTTCAGGTTTTTTGTTGCTAGAAAATGTTAAATATCTCTCTACCTAAGGCATGCTGGTAAAGGAACATAATTTTATCGGGTTGTTGATATGACTGTTCTATTAACAACCTGTAAGAGAGCTTCAGTACAGTTGCTGCTAGACTGAACTCTGAAGTATTTAATAGAAATAGATTTATTTCTATTAACCTTAGACTAACCCTGATCCAACAACATGCTTCAGCATGTTTTTGATAGAAAAATTAATATAGGATTCAGTGGATCATCAGGATATTAGCATATGCTTAGACTTCAGCATACACTTAAATATTTGCCTAAACAGTGCGCTGTGATGTGAAAAAAACTTGAAACATATAGAACTGATGGGATCTTACATACTACAGCTGAGTACCGACTCCTCTTATTCACAGGTGGAATCAGTAAGGACGTTGCTAAAGTGAAAAATCATCATTACAAGTTCATGACTTCTAAAACCTCAGCAAAGACTTCAGTGACTCTGAGCAAACAGCTTGAGTAACACACACTTTCAGAACCTGATTTTCAAAAAGGCAGTAAAAACAGATTGGTAGGTGCCTGTCATCAGGGTGTACTTGTTTAGATTTCTCAATTGGCTCCACATGTGGCCAGCTGCAACACCTTACACATTTGTGTGTGCAATGTGTATGCGTATATGTGTATATGCACAGTTCAGGGATGCACATTTAAAAATATATCCAAGACTATGTTCATAGATAACTGAAATTGAGATCATTATTTACTTTAGAAAGCCATGCACGTATTGCCATTAGCCCCCCCACCCCCAACCAAATACGAAGAATTTCCTTTAAAGTCTTCATATTTAGAAAGCCCTTAAAGTTTAGGAAATTCAAAATTTGGACTCAGGCTCCAAATTTCTAGCCTTGAAGAAGGTTTTGGATCAGATTTATAAACTGTTACTCGGCAGCCTCATTTTTTTTTTTTTTCTGCTGGTGGTTGGTTAGATGCAGGAGGGTTTGATTGTGTTTAAATACAAATCGATCTAGGAAAGATTGTCATGTTTGGACGCCAAAACTGTCATTTTTACATAAAATCCTAGTACATACTGTTAAATATCTTGCCATAAACAACTGGTCACATTTCATGTAACCAGGAGAAAGCGACGTCTAAATTAGCTGTAGGTACTTAAGTGGGCCCTGGTACCTTGGTGGAGTTCTCTCACTGGAATTCTGTTTATTGGCTGAGCTTAAATCATACCTATTATAGTCCTCAAATACATACTATCCTTTTAGCTTCTGGATTCAATGCAATGAGATATATTAGTA
The DNA here is from genome assembly GCF_004027225.2 of Strigops habroptila. Lineage (NCBI taxonomy): Eukaryota > Metazoa > Chordata > Aves > Psittaciformes > Psittacidae > Strigops > Strigops habroptila. The sequence continues at coordinate 23,396,284 of NC_046359.1, read as the reverse complement.
ATATATGAGTATATGCTAATAATTTAGATGCATACTAGAGCATGCATTTTTTCTTATGTAGAAAGAATGAAAACCATGTTAATAAGGATTATTACTCAAACTGCATTCAGCTTGGTACTTGCTAGAAATTCATCAGAAGTGGCTTTATATATCTTGTTAAAAGAATAAACGAGAAGACTTTAACCCAAAGCATGCATTTTTTTCTCTCTTCTACAAAGATCTGTAACAGCAAAGTTTCATCTAATACAAAAGAGTTCTTTCTGCTTTTACCTTCTCTTTCTTTTGAAGCGCTTGCTACATTTTGTGAATGGCAGGGCAGAGAGGAGGGGAATAAGACAACCAGACCTTGCACTGTTTTTTATTTGTTACTGGAACATGACAATATGGGCTAGAATTCCTGATATATGCACTGAGAGGATTGTTTCAGGACACAGCTAACAATAGATGAATTTCCACCAAGTGAAATCTAAATAGAAGGAAGTCTCAAGGTGGCAAGTAAGGAAAAGTGTGAACACACAGCATTCCACAAAGCTAACAGCCTTTAACCACTTGCAAAAATGTTCCCAAATTATAGCAACTTTTGAACAATCTTCACCTATTTGCACTTGATACAAGGTGGATGATCATTTCTTTATGCACAAAAACACAAAATGAGAAATACGCAAAAGCTGAGTAAACTACTGAACTATAGATATCTGCAACAGGATAATGCAGATTAAATTCTTCCTTTCTAAAAATAGGCGTGATGCAAGCTAATGCTGGCAGATGATGTCCACATGTGCCATAGGCGCTCTCAAAGTACCACTCCTGACTTGAGCATGTGCTTGTCAAAGCTAGGTGATGTGGCTACTCCAGGGAAGCTACTTTGCAGGGAGATAACATGCTATTCCTATATGATCATGCTGCAGCTGGTTTCAGGGGAGGCTGAAGTACTCATTGCTGGGCAAACCAACATAGCTGTTTCTTCCTCATCCTGCCATGAGCACGTGGGGCTTATGTCACTTATAAATGGAGAGGAAAAGACTGCTTTTATTCTCTCTTCAGCTGCAGAAGGGCCATTGGTTCCCAGCACAAAATAGGAATAAGCACAGTGAGCAGATGTAGAATAATGAAGTGAGCATTGTCAGCTCCTGAAATGTCAAATCCACTGGTACATGGGGCAGTGTCACCACTTGACTGGTCAGTCTCTGAGGTCTTGAGAAACAGAAGCCAACTGACAAGAGGCAAAAAAACCCAGCAAAGCTGCAGGATATACAGGAAAGCAAGAATCCTAAAGAAGACCTAACAACAGTACTTTCCTCCTTTTACTTAGGAAGTAAAATAAGCAGTATTATCTCTATTCCTAATACTGCCAACTTTTACTGTCGTTAAAGAGCACATGGGGTAAAGTACATCTCATTGGGTCCCAATTTGCCTGTCTTCTGGTCTCCTATGATTCTATATTCTTCCTTGATGATCTTACTAGAGAAGAGACAGAGATGAAGCACATGCTTTGTTAGGGCCCAGTGAAGGCTGGAGGGGAAAGAAGAATGGCTTCTTTCCAAACCGATAACAGTAAAGCTCTGTTTACTGTTGACAACAAAATGGACTTAGTACTGACAGTATTCATCTGTTGACAGTACAATCAGTCAGACTGGGTTTTTCATCCCCTTGTTCCCCACAGTAATGTTTGAGTATGTCCTTGAATCCTCCTCAGACTTGACTTCTTTTTACATGGGCTCAGGTCCTCTGCTAATTTTTTTAGCTTGATTTTGTTTCAACAAGTAGCTAAATTCTCCCAAGTACTAGCTACTCACAGCACCAAAATGAAGATGGCATTCGCATCTCCTGCAAGTCTTGATAATATAATTTACATACTCTTCTTCCATAAATTCATGGAAGAATTTTAAATGCTGCTACTTCAGTTGTCATCACTGGATATTTAAGCTAATCTGCTTCATGGTGGAAAGGTACTGCAGTATTTTAGCTTGCAAACAGGAATGCAGGCAGTATCACTGGGCATTGCTCTGCTGCCTCACCCATCTTAACTTTTTTCATTCCTCCCTCATAAAACAAGCTCCTGTAAGCCTGAATCTTTCTCACAAGATTTCACAAAGGTTTCAGTTTGTCAATCAGCTGTTAATGATATTTCACAGGCAACTTCCTGAGTGCTGCTGAGTGCTACATTCAGTGATCTAAACACTTGTTGCAATCAGGTCACAGATATTTCAACCTTGTTTTGAAGTCTGAAAGACCATGAGTGATAGGAGAAAACAGACACAGCCTCGTAAGCTGTAGAATCTTCATCCTGGCACTAAAGCCAGTTATTTTAAAGCTTTCCGGAAGCTAGATCAGCCTGCAGTGTAACAACAAAATAAGAAAAATACCAAGATTTGCATTCTGGAGGGGGAAAAAAGCTGCACAAGTAAATCCCTTCATTTCTTGTACTCTGTTGCTCCTTACTGTGGGCTTGTTCCTTTCTCCAAACTGGATCAGCGTAGAAATGTGGAGACAACTTTAGGAGTTCTAAACTCGTTTTTAATACGCATATTTCCAGTAGTATTTGCAATACCCAAAATACCTGGTAACAAAAGCTCACAAATGCAGTACAACGGACTACTAGGAAAAACAGGACAAAAAATGGAGTAAACTAGGCAAGGGCACTCAAAAAGGCCCTTAGAGAGACTGACGACAATTCGGTGTTGGTTTTTTTTGCTTTCCCAACTACCTTTTCTGAGGACTTATGTTAGTACTAGATAAAGCTAAGAGGTGACTGGTGTATGCAAATTTTGGTTTTAATCATAGGCTCCATTAAACATTGTCCAAGCGTACTAGTGGATGTTTGTAAAAATCTGAACCAAAAATAAGATCACTAAGGCCACAGACTTGATTCCATATCATGTTTCATTGCTACAGTACGGCAAACAAGAGATTGTTCATTCTTAACTGCTCTAACTGTTCATTACTACTGCCAAGTCTGTTGATGTATCAAATTTAAAAGGCGTTTCTGCTGTATTTTCACTGCTAATGATTCACTGATAGCATATTCCATGCTAGAAACACCTCTTCTCATGCACACACTTTCAAGAAGACAAATTTTTCTGTTTTAGTTAAAGCAACACCAGCATTTAAACCAACTTTAACTTTCCATTGGTTACATATGCAGTGGAAATCATGCCAAGCATGCAAAAATCCACTGTCATTTTACCTGGTGAGGTACGGAAGCGACACTGTCCGGTCATGGGATCATATTCCTGGTTTTCGTCAGAGCACAGGCACAGGAAAGAACCATCCACATTTTCACAGAGGGCCTCGCCACATACTCCACTCAGCATTTCACATTCATTCACATCTGGGGGAAAAATCCAAACCATAAATCAATTCAGACCCATTACTGACAGTTTGTTCTTTTATCTGCTGTATCTGTGCCAATATTGTCTGCCAGATTACAGATATGATCTCTGGAAAAGGATTAAAAACTCACTAATACCTAAGTGGATTCATAAACAAGTAGTCAGTCCCCTGAAATAAAGGCCCCTGAAAGCCACAGTACAGTTTATAGACTATTGGTGCTGACTAGGTGCTGCTTGTAGACCAGAGCTTTAATTTTTTTTTAAATTTTTTTTTTTTTTTCTTCTTCCAGGTTTTTTTAGAGGTTTCTTTCTAATTTTTAAATACTTGTTTTTCTTAGTACCCTTTTCTTGGAATTTAAGATTCAGACTAATTTCCTTTGTTTTCTTAACTTACTTTATTATCAAACTTCCACTGAACTCAAGGAGCAAAATGAGTAGGTTTTGTTGCAATTCAGACTTCAGTATGAAAAGAGAATTCCCTTTTCTCCTCAAAATCCCATTTTCCTCATGAACATTCACTGCACAATGAATTCCTCAGCTCCCCACCATCCCCACCCCCTGCCTCTGGTATGCACAACCTCACAGGCTGCTCTGGAACCCACCAAGTTTCCCAGGGAGCCTCTGCTGAACACTGCAAATTTCCTCTCCCCCAAAACCCTGCATATTTTAAACTTGGATTCTGTATGCCTGCTAACTAGTCTAACATGAAATGCTTTTTTGATTGATGAGAGAGTTGTCTGCTGTTTAAACACGGGTTGCCAAATACTGTCAGGTTCACTTAACTTTACTCCCTTTTCAGTTGCTGAAATTTGTGTTTGAAATTCAATCTACTTTTCTACTAATGACAGACTCTAAAAATCATAATTTGTGTATAACAATTCAAAAATTTCTATAATCGAGTGGGGTCTAAAGTGTAACTTGTGAGGCATTGTTTTATCCTTTTAACCTCTTATCCAGCAAGAATGAAAGTCTAGTCATATGACTGAATGGTGATTTTGTGTATTTTTACTTAAATATGCATTTTAACATGTGGTTTGCTCAGCACTTCTAAAACGTAGTTAGATTTTTGTTTATCTTTTTGCTGGATTCCTATTATAAGGAATTTGGGGAATGTTGTCCAGAAATAGACTTACCTTCTCTTAAAATTATTTCGGTAGATAACTGGCATCAAAAATTCAAAGTATTTTATATTATATTGTGTATACAATAAAACCCCCACATTATTTTATGGTGCAGAATCAGTTCACTGGCAACTCAAATTTGAATTTAGTTTTACACAAGATTTGGATTCTTTTTTGTTTCTTTATTTGTTTTCACCCACTGAAAGTCACTGTATGCAAAGATACACATTGGTATGTTGCAAACTAAGTGCCAAATGGCATAAAGAATTTTGTAATAAAACTATTTAATATATAAGAAAACACATACAAACACTTCTGCAAAACTTCAAACTCCCCTCTGCTCAGTATTCCGTCTAAGTCTCTGTTCCTGGCAAATGTGTTTCATCCTGAGTCTGGTTTGAAGAAATTGTTTAATGAATACCTTTCCTTGATCTGGTACTAATTTTTTATTAGAACCTTGTGCTGCCTCAGAGGGCTCTCAGGTGCAACCATCGCTATTAACAACAGATCTGGAAACCCATTGCTCAAGAGAAATGTGCAGTATTTACACCTCTACAGAAATCTCACATTTTTCATGGTGATAGATGTCTTTCTTGGGGCTCAAAGCGAATCTTAAAATGTGTTCAAATACGATGTACCTAGAGAGGTGTGCCATCCCACTGTCTGTACCACATGCCAGACGCTATTTCCTGCAGGGGGTAGTACAGAGTTCTGGTTATTCAGCTGAGGGACTAAACAGATGTTGCATTTAAATAGGCTAATGTATTAAATTCAATCTAGTATTGTTTATATTTGTGAATGGTCCTGAGGTGCAGAAATAGTGGAGTTTCTTGTGCTGGTTTTTTTTGTTGGTTTTTTTTGGGGTTTTTTGTTTTTTTAAAGAGATAAAATAAGTGGCTTGGCTTATTTGCTGTTGGTTTCCATTCAATTCTAATAACAAAGTCTCATTGAACGGATACATACTTAAGTTTCCATCCAGTACAAAGTTCAGTGAGTAAAGCAGAGCTCAACCGCTCAACCTTGCTTTACTAGTAAAGTAGTACAACTTCAATAAAAAATGATGTAAACCAAAAATGTTCTTGTGAAGAAATGCATTTTGCTCATATGCCACTCTGCTCACTAGAACCTTGCAGGAACAACTGCTTGCATCTAATAACTCACCTGTACACCCTTGCCCATCCTGTGGGTCCTGATACCCTTGGTAACAGAGGCAGCGGTAGGAGCCATCCATATTTTCACAGAACCCGTGTCTGCCACATATCGTGCCGTTTGCGCATTCATCAACATCTGCAAGGAAGAATTATAACATCAGACAAGCTGTGTGACAGTCAGGGGCAGACAATCATGAAGAGGGCAGAAAAACAACAGATGGGCCATTCTTGCAAACAGATGCAGTGATACCTCTCTGTACATTGGGAAGGAAAACACAAAGGATGAGACAAAAATTTAATGTGAGCACACATACAATTTAAGAAATTGTTTCTGTGTTAACTTTGTAGGAAATATCTTGCTTCAGGCAATGGTTTTGGTCAACTGTCTCCCATCTGTTTCACCAAACCTGCCAATTGTGCCACGATGTTACATACCAGAACAAGACATAGTTTAAATATGACCATCTCTCTGACTGCCTTATAGATTCTGCCAGTGGAGCATCATACAGTCAACAACATGTGTGAAACTGGACCCCTGTGCCTACCAGAAGAACTCAGGGATGCCCTCATAGGGCATCCGCTGTGCAGAAGATTTCATTGTGCACACATCTCATTCTGGCTCTCAGCCAGAGAATTTCTGACAGAAGAGAATTTCAGGGTGCATGTTCGGGTGGTGATTCTCTGTACACTGTGCCTTTTGACTTTAATCTTGTAAATTTACACAGATGAATAGTCTTACTCAGGTAAGCAAAGCAATTAAGAGCCCACATGCTTTCTGTACTGGCCCTTTCATTTGTAGTTCCCATTTGTGGTTTGCTGGCCTTACAAGTCATTTGCTTGAGTAAGTCTGTTCTTTGACTAAACTGCCCATCACCCTATAATGAAGCAGAGCTGCTTGTGGCACAATCTGTAAATTCTGCCTATAAGGCAGATCCTGTAAGTTATAATACACCTGTAAGTGTATTATAAGTGCTAGGAATGTATTATTTTTATTTTCACTCCAAGTAAGACCTAAACCCAAGGCCATGACCATCTGTAGTCATTAAAGATGTCATGGTGTATTTTTCAGGAAGAAGAAAACTAACTGAAACTGGGGACCTGCCAGGATAGCAGAATTAGTACCTTCTGCCTTCTAAATTCCTCTGCAGTTTGAAGCAGAGAAATTACTGCTATGTTTCTTCCCTGGAAACCATTATGACTGTTAAGTAAGGTTGCTGTCTGCCTGGAATTGCCTTCTGTACTGTGCCTCAGGGGTAATCTTCATTTTAAACGGTGAATAAAGTGATTAGCTTTTGATTTATCTGGGTACTAGCTACTATCATTGATTCTGCACATTAGAGTAGACTTTTGTGTGACGGAGCCTACCATTATTCTACCTCCAGCAAAGGCTTAGGTACTCACTGAACTGAAGAGCCGGTGGGACTGAGTCCTGCAGTGGCAGAGAGACAACCTCTTTGAACAGGGGAGCAGCGCTGCTGCTTGGTGTCTTTCTAAAAGCTGAGAGTAGGGCTCAAACATAGTCCTGTCTGCTCCTCCAGCCTTTCACAGCTGTCTCAAAGGCCAGGAAAAGTCAGCAAAGATGTACCTCGTTCTCCTCCTGACAGTGCTCACCAAGCATGGGCATTTTTACTTTTAAATTGTGTCTTATGCTCAGCTGAAGGGGAATTCTTGCTCTTTAAACCACGTGGTCAACAGGTCCCCATGCTAACCAAATATGAGCAGCATGTCACTACCATCCACACAGGTTACCTGTTGTGCTGCCCTCTTGCTCCCCAAGTGCTCAAATTCTTCCACATATTCTCTGCCTGCCTCAGGGAGAAGCTTTTTTGGGGTCTTGAAAACCAGCTTTTCCTATGTGCTGTGGTTGGGGTCTGAACAATTTAGAATCCAATACAGATAGGCCAGAAGAGACTACCCACAACATCTTGCTGCTATGCACTATACCTGTGTAATGTTATCTTATTTTAATATTTAATCTTGTGCTCCTCAGAGTTTCACACATCTGGTCAAAAAATGTGAATACTCTATCTCTTATTCCCTGAATAAGAGTTAAGAAAAGTTAAGTAATTCAAAATGAGTAAACAGTGGTGGATTGACAGACAAGAATTTAAGACAACAGGCAATAATACAGTGTTTGCATTTTCAGTGGCCAACTATAGTTTAATAACAAAAGTTCCTGAGCCATGAGCCAGTTATTCTGTTAAAAGCCTAGACAGAAGGAACTACAACTGGGGATTTTAGAATTACCTAAATTACAGTATTTCTCTTCCTTAGTAGCTAAATGTTAAAGGAAACAGATAGGGAAATGTATCATGCAGCTGGTTCTCCAAAGGTAAAGTAAGGTCATTGACTAAAAAGCTGCAGAAACAGAACTTGTGATTGCAGCAAGTGTCCTAATTTAGTATATAATATAACCACAGAAGATCGTTTTGTTTTGAAAAAGTACGCAGTCTGAACATGACTGGATCTTTCAGTGTATGAGAAATTACAGAGAAGTCGAAGCACCAAATATTTTCCCTTGTCTACACAGCTCGCTCAAAGGACTCCTGTTTTACAGCCAGAAAGGGCATTTGTTTCTTTAATCACCCCGTAAAGCAAGAGGCTTGTAATCAGCAATTCTCTTGCTATATGGAGAAAAACTAAATATGAAACTAATATATCCTGTGTCTATACAGTGACTAAAGCAGTTCTCTGTAATTAGAACCTGGTTTAGAATCCATGACTTGGTGCTGTCTGCTTTAATCAAAACTCCTTTGATCTAACATCATCAGGTTCTAAAGAAAGGCAAAACACGTGTGTGCTCAAGTGCACTCCTATTCAGCTCAACGCCGTGTTCCTGTTTTCTGCCAACCTGAACAAGATGAACCTCAGGTGTGATTTAAATCTCACTGAAATCTACTTACACGGCAAAGTGTCTGGAAGAGGAAGTCTTTTCTAGGACAGTTCTGTAAAGTGCTTAGGGGATCAGAGGTCTGATTCTGAGACTTCCAGGGCTGCCCATAACATCCATACATAAAAATCACACAATGAGAAAATTAGAAAAATATGTATTTGGATACAGACTTTGGCCATCTAGAGGCAATAATGCTGGATGGTCATTCCAACATTACCATGACGTGAGTAAGAAAGAGATTCTTGTTTTTCCCATTGTCTTCTTACTTCTCTAGCCAGCATCCAGATAAGTAGTAGTTGATGCCCTAAAACATCTCTATCGCCAACTGTGAGAAGGCTGAAGTGTGCGATTGACTGGCAAATAAGAAGGTAGCTCACAGGGGCCACTAGAGATGAGCATTTGAATTTATGTTTGGCAGGATCCTGAGCTTTCTTACTTATGCATTTAACCAGAGATTTGGCGAAGCTGTGAAGCTGTCTACTGCATAAAATTTACTCCATGTGACAGATAATACTCTGCCCCAAGAGGAGTCCTAGATTTACCATACCCTTTTCCTACAGCTGCCTTATCTTCCCTATATACAGCCAAATTATAGTTGTGACATGCAATTACAGCAAACATCTATTATCTTAAAATGCCTGTGGTGGCAGAGGTAACAGTTATGCACTGTTCACAGCTCTGCTCTTTGTGTCCCCAATTTTCAGACTACTTAGGTATGCAGGCATCTTAAGCAATGGACAACGTAGCATCTTTGTGTACAGATTTGTAAATTACTCTTTGATCACAGAATGATCTGTAAATGCTTCATGCAAGCATCCAAAAGGCTCAGACGTGTGAGTTATTCAGTGGACAAGTACAGGATGGCAGGATACAAGAGAGTAAGTGGGGGGAAAGGAAGAAGCAGAGGTTGGAGAGCTCTGGTGGGATGTGTAAGGTTTTTTTGCATACCTGTTGAGGCAGGCAGTGAAGCCTGGGGCTTGGAGCAAAGAGGGGAGAGTGAAGGAGCCACTGAGACACATATGGGATTGGACATGGAGACAGAAGAGGTGCTTGGGGTAGGGTACTGACTTAAGCACCAGAGAACTTGAGTTTTTGCCAATGCAGTTGACTAGCAGCCAACTGGGTAAAATGCTGCCTTTACAGGAACCCCAGAGAGCTCAACAGGGAGCAAGGGAGTGCTCCAAGAACCTCCTGTTCAGAGAGCCTGGTGCAGCCAAATTGCTGAGCCTGGGGCCAGGTGGCAGCGGAATGTCACCGCCACAACAAATGTTTGTCTACACCTTGGAAGAAGACAGTCTCCACAGCTGTTCAGTTTACTTTGGCCAATGGACACAAAAACTCCATACCAGAACTGAACCACATGGGGTTCCTAAATGTTTTATGTTGCTGTTGTTTCTGACTTTTCAAAAAAATGAGTCAAACTCATACAAAACAAGTCTGGAGATACGAAAAATTTGCTCCCCAGATACAGAGGGGCATGTGAATCCAGCAAAATTTCCTGAGGTTCTTTCTCTGATAGTATAAACAGTTAATCTCACTCACTTAACTAGAAGTAAATTCACAGAGGCACCCAGTGTAAAGAACAGTAGCTCCTGCAGCTGGAAGCCACATCCTTGCTCAGTACCTAGAATGTCACACACTCCTTTTGTTTCTGATCCTTTTGTTTCGTCTTGCCTTTCACGTGAAGCAGACACCACTACAAATACTAACACTGATGCCACTGGTGCTCTCTCAAAATGAGTTTTTTCAACTCTAGACTTGTTTTTATTTAAATGACAGAATGGAGAAACTAACTGTGGTAGAAAAGGAGCGCTGCTGCTTCAGAAGACTAGAAGTACCCTTGCTTCGCCAAGTTATTAAAATACTTTTCCAAGTGCCGAATATAAAGTCTGATCTCTATTCCATACACTCCACTGATTACTTGTGAAGCATGCTCAACTGGTTTTGTACTTGTTGTTTTATTCTTCATTAAAAAGTTCCAAAACTATTCACAGTTCTGGAAATAAGATCTTGTGATTTCATCTTTTTCTATTTAGTAAAAGTTTGGGCTTTTTGTCCTAATGGAGATATGGAGATTAACTTGGTACTCCATCATATGTACTCGGAACTGTGCTATTTTATCCAGGCAGAGGGGCTCATTTTTTCTGGTACATCCCTTAAAATTAGATGCCACTGACTTTTTTTTTTAAGTTGTGTTTCTATTCAGTTCTGCCTTTTTTAATTTCTGAGAGTTTGATTTCACAAAGTTAATAAGTGTTCTTATAACTTCAGTTTGGAATAAAGTGGTTGGTTTCTACTAAGAGCAGGCTGCATTCTTCTCTGACCACTTTTTTTTAAGCTATGCTCAGCAGTGAGGCAAAACACCTGCTACTACTTTTCTTGCGGAGAAACTGAAGGTATTTGACCATATCCTTCCTAAACACTGGGTGAAATATATACATGCTGCCAAAAGAGTTCTTTAAAATGCTTTGGAATTATCCTCATTACTTGAAATCACAAAATACTGCCTTGTCCATCAATCACTGGAGTTATTCAGATTTACTCTCTTTAGCCTACTTGACCAGGCTTTTGTCTTGGCAGTAAGAGAGTGTCTCTTTCAACTTATGCCATGATTACAAAATAAAGTAAATGTTTAGAGAAGAAAAAGCACTAAAAATACTGCATGATTCTTTTTGGTTATCAATAATAACTAAACCACAAATAGTGTGTTTGATGTCATGCTATATCTAAATATACAGCACTTCCTTACATCAGCATAACAGTACTCCTGCCAGCAGTGTACTTCATTTCATTAGCTATTATATTACTAACTATATAACAGGTTATATGCCAGCTCAAATAATAATGCCATAATGCTTGTTATCCTCTGGTAAAAGTAGGGGGAGTAGATGCAACAGTCAGAAGTTTCAATACACCTCCGCCACTGAAGGAAGAACCTTTTCACTATCCCTAAGTGAACTATGAGAAGAGCTGGCCCATGAAAACCAATCACATATGGATCTGTTGGCCTATAATTTGAGATAGAGAACAGCTTGCTTATTTCTTGGATGCCTGGAATCCATTACCTGTAGGTTGTAACACTGAGCTATCATCTGCTCAGTACTTCTCCTCTGCATGCATCCTGCCGAACTACTAGCATAATTTTTTTCCCCTTCTGAACTTTTCCCACGAGGCTTCTTGTCTTGAGCAGCCCTCTCATCCATAAGAACAGCCATTCATCATCCAGAATGTAAATTAGGGGAATTAGAAAGTAAATTAGGGGAATTTTTGTATTCTGCCAGCATTACTGACTACACAAAACCACTTATCTTCTTGGTATCATTGAGCACAAGTCTCCTATTTTAAATTCAGTGTAGAAGAGCAGTATCACTTGCAAGCACACGCATCCCATTAGCTGGCTTTAGCCCTGTAAAGATCTAATCACTATTATTATTTACTTCATTTCTGCCATTTCAAGAAGATCTTACCCACTGAAATTCGTCAGAAGCCTGAGTTCCAAACTCACTTTACATGCATTTTATATATAGCAAGGATGGAAGGAATAAATATAAGATAGAAATAATTTCCCATCTGTGAATAGATTTTCATATTATTACAGATGTCTACTGCTTTCATATATTTTAACATCAGAATGTCATTCCCTCCTTTGCCACAGTTAGGTCAGTATTCATTCTTTTTCACTAATTTCTTTGCTGAAAAAAATGTAATCTACTGTTAAGACAGCAAAATTATTAGAAATAAAGAGAAGTAAAACACAGCTTGTAACAAACATTAGCTCCGTTACATTGCCCATTTCGTACATTTACTGTTATACTTAGGATTCAAATAGCAGCATAACATACCAGGCATTTACAAGAAAAAGTACAAAGGGCCTTAGGTGGCAGACTGCAGAGTTAACAGTGGGCTTGGGGTATCAGACCCAAACCGACCACTTTTCTCACTGCAGTAATAACAACAAATCAATGGGAATCTGTTACTGTAACTTGCCTCACCTTCACATCTTCGGCCACCTGCAGACACAGAAAAGCCCCTCTCACATATGCACTGGTAGGAACCATCTGTGTTTAGACACTCCCCGTGAGGTGAACAGAGGTCAGATCTCTCACATTCATTGATATCTGAAAACAGAGACATAAATTGCTTTGCAAATCATCATATCCTTAATATTCAGCCTAAGTTCAATTAGTCTGAAAAGCAGCATTTAATTCCACCAGCTGCAGCTATGCAAACAGCTATGTAAATGGGGCTCATTTTCCAGAGTAACCAAATCTTCTGGGATCATTCTTAAACTTGGTATAGGCATCAGTATGGTCTGCTGCATCATACTCTCACTGTATCATTCTGCGTGATGATGAGCAGATGAGAGTGGTTTGTGAGATATCAGTACAAGCTCTGTACTAGCCAACACTTCTGCTGTGTTAGGGGGATTCTCAGATGGCTCCATCTCATTGCTTTCTGACTGCTGCGTGCTGGTCAGCTTGTGCATCTGGCTCCACGTGTTACCAGCAGGTCTGGACTTGCATCTTTCCCAGTAGGCTGCTTTTGTATAATTTCAAGCCAAATGCTGTTTTTGCTGATGGGGAGTGGAATGGTCCCAAAAGGTTGCTATACAAGAGCCTGTCATCATTGCTTTTTTTTTTTTTTTTGGAACTTAGAAAGCACTTTTCAAACACTGCCTTTCAAATTTGTGAATCTAAAACCCAAGCACTGCTTTCTGATTGATCCCTTAACAACAAAACCTGCCATCAGTGCTTAAGGACTGCATTTAGTCATGAAGGAGGTACTGCTTTCACATGAATTACCATTCACATTGTAATTGCACTTTCGGATTTTGCTTTAAAAAAACCTATTAAGAAGTTTTCAACACCATGCTGAGATCAAACACGAAGTTACAAACAAAACTTACACATGCGGCTCATCCATCCATCATCACAGATACTAGAATTGTTATTCTTAACTGCGTCTTTTGTTGCTTAGATTCTGGCCATTGTTACAGCCATACAAAACACATCACAGTAGACAGTATTTTCACAGACTGGAGAAATTATGATTTCAATACCATCATTTCAAGACCCATGACACTCATTACAGAGTTTTGTTTAGATACAGACTGATTTTGTCCTGTGTGTAAACTTTCCAGACCAATGTCCTGAAGTCATGGCACACATGTGGAAAGAACAGAAGCAGCGTGGGGAAGGGTACTATCTGTGTGAGATGCACAAGGAAAAGTCAGTGCGCTGTGCTTCACACACCACCTCCACGTATAAAGTTTTCTCTGAATTCATAGTAAATGTAGAGCAGTGACACACTTCCTGAAAATCTCTCAAAGTCAGGTAAGGTGGGAGATCAGCAATGACAAGGACAGTACAGTGCCTTCTAGGACGCACCCTGTTCTCAAGACTAAGCTGTCAGGTTCTTACCACTGCCAAAACAGCTGATTACACAAGGTAGACTGATGTATTAAAAGACAAGAAAAGAAAATTAACAGTGGTAGGGAAATGGAGTATAATTTATCTGAAAGAGCAAACTGCTCCCTTTCTAATGTTTTGGACTCTTTTCGGCTTTGCTTCTTACCAAAACGCATGTTCCTAATTTCTAGTTTAGTCCAGATTCAATTTGCAGACACTGCATTCTGTGATAACTTTGCCAGTTTAATTCAATAGCTTTCTACTTTCAATTATTGTTTCCTTTGAACATAATAAGGCTATGATCAAGTCACCTCTATTTTTTTTTTTTTTTTTTTTTTTTTACAACAACCCACCCCAGTTTAAAAGCATTCAATCCATTCCCCTCCCCTGGCCATCAGTTTTCTTGGGTTCATCTCTGACTGCTCAGCATCCGTTTTGAATTGCGGGCACCAGAATGTCAGTGTACAACAATGTGCCAAGAGCAGTTGTATCAGTGCAAACTAGAGGTAAACAAACCTTGCTTACTCCTGCTGCATATTCTGATTTTTCAGTCTTCTGGGGAGTGCGTTTGCCCTACTGGCCATAGAGTTGCACTGGAAGCTCATATTCAGCTGACTGTTGCTGACCCCTAAATCCTTCTCAGTAACCATGTCCCACAAGGAAGACCACTATCCATCCTGCAAGTGTGACTGAGGTTCCTTTTTCAATATAGAACTGGATATATTGAAATGCATAGTGTATGCTTACTCGGCACTAGTGGCCTATTATCTGGATCTTTTGCCATGCATCTCATTTCTCCAGGTAAATTTTCTCAAAAAATGTTATGGTTTGTTTTCTTGCTATTACAGAACCCTGATAGAACCAACTTTCAGTCATTTAAAAATGTCTCGGTTTAGCTGCCACTTGAAATATTTGGAAGGTACTGTTGAAATGTAAAGAAGTTATCATTTATGATACAAATATGGCTAGCCTTGTCCAGTGCAAAATACAGGACAAGAAAATATACTGAAGATACCCATCCTTGACATATAAAAATGTCACTATTGCATCCTGTAAGAGCTTAACAACAAGTTCTCAGCACAGTAAAAAAGCCTAACCATGCTCAATTCTGCTAGCCAAAGATCCTCCTTTATTGTTCTTTCACGGCATCCAGTTCTTTGCTATTCTAACTTGTCAGTATTCATGGTATCAGCTCCTCCTTTCTTCTGTTTGTTTTGCTGTTGATCTGGCTATTTCTCCAGCAGAATCACTCCCCTCTACAGCAAGGTGATCTTTCTCAGGGTTGGTGGTTTTCTTTCTCAAGTGTGCTGCTCTTAGCAGAAATGGATTTCTAATTTTCATTCACATTCTTCTGTTAAAAATACTGTCAATACTGTCTGTCCCTTGGTTGGCTCATAAGTACTTTCTGTTTTGTTATATTTATCCACTTAAAAATGAAGCCTATATACTACTACTTTATACAGTGAAGAGAATAGTGTCAAAGCTGGCTTTGATTTATAGCTTGTGATCAATTCTCTTTTATCTGCCAAAGCAAGGTCTTACAGGTTACTTTCATATGTTGAATGCAACATTTTCTGAATTAGAAAGCAGTCACACAGAATACTCAGAACTTCTACAGCAAATTTACTGTTGGTTGCACAAAGTCTTCAATATAGACCAGCTGGAACTCAGGCTCTCAGCTCAAGTCTAAACTGTGTATTAGAGAGCAGCCAAGAAAAAGTCCAGTCTGCTCCCGAGACTTGAGCCTCTTGGAAAAGTTTCTCAGCATATATTTACAGAGAGCAATAGAATATGGGAAAAAAAAGTACTACAATTTACAAATGAGTTTCTCTACCTTAGCATGATCTGTGACTATCACAAGTTATGCTTACAAACTTGCACATTTATTATAATGATCAGGGTATTTTTTTTATAGCTACTTCATACCTTGACATCCCCTATTCGCTATCTGCTGGAAACCATCTGGACAAGTGCATTTGTAAGACCCGTCAGTATTAATGCAGTTTCCTCGAAGGCAAATATCACTGTCTTGGAGGCATTCATCAATATCTGAAACAAAAATATTACTGAATTATTAGATGATGCAAAATCTGATAAAACTTATATATTAACATAGCAATTTGAAGCTACAATGCCCTATAATAACCATTGTGTGCATGTGTGGAAATCATGTTTATTACACTTTAGGATGTCCATTTTAATTCTCCTTTCATCATATCATCAGGCTTCTTGTATTTCTAGAGAGCTTTGAGTTTGTATGTCATTTATTCCTAGCAAACACATCTAACATGCCATCTGCATCTCTCATGAAAGCTATTATAACAAATCTTTACACCGCTCTTTACCCTACTCTAATGGTGACCACGGTGTTACAGTAATGCAGTTAACAAGAAATCCAAGCAGCTGTACATTTAGAAGACAGACATTGAAATCACCTACTAATGCAAATTTGTACTTTGCAATAGGCATCTCTGGACATGTTTAGAGCACTACACAGAGATCCCTAAGCTGGAAGTGATCTGACTCAGATGGCATCCAGAGTATGGGCAAGCTCAAGCAGAGCTGGTGTGTCACACACCAGACAAGACATGCCTGCAGAGACAGACTACTCACAAAACAACCACGTGGACAGGGGGCTTGTAGGACAGGGATCACACTGGGCATACTGATGTGCCAAAAGTTACTGTTTCATGCAGTTCGTGCGATGCAATAAAGCCATTTCACAGGCTTAGCAGCTTGGTTGCAAAGCTGAATAGCTGCTTTTGCGCAGTACAGCATCCAAGCCATAAATCCAGGTCCAGAGTTAGGGCATGCAGAGTCTACCTCCCAGCTGCCTGTACACTAAATTCCCAGCATCAAGCCTCAGGCCTGTGGAATCTGTGTCTTGATATCCATGGGATAAACATTTTGACTGACACATAGGAGGGCAAGTTTCGGGATACAAACCACATACAACGTAATCAAATATTTCAAGAACTGGCATTGTTCCCACCTAAAGTCTTCCTGTTGTCTTTCAAGGGGCTTAAAGGCAACCCAATGGAGGAAACAGAGCGCAGCTCTGTTAATCCTGTGGGTACACGATTAACTCAGTGAGTGCCTATGTTCCAGCAATATTATACAGTTTTGTTTCCCTACAGCTGAAGATCACAAGGCATTTGATGACTGTGACTCCAAGTTTTAAAAGCAAACACAAAATGAGAGTCAAATAAAAGAAGCATCTCAGAAACAATTTTCCCCTGCCTTCACAGTGCCCTACCTCATAATTCACTGAGGCTATTGCTTGATAATGCAGATAGTTTCCTTTGAAAAACAGTTATCAAAGACTTTTTCCACTGCCTTTGATTATTCTCATTTCTTAAGCATGGATTCTAGCTGATTAGAATTGTAACTTTTTCCTGTAATGCAGGAATGAAAAACAATTATAATTAAGACTGAGGACATAACCTCATTTCTACACTTATCTCTGGAAAGCCCACACTGTATCAGAGTGCAATTATCCTTGGGATTTAATCTATTTGATAAAAATAAGAAATAGGGATAGCTTTCTTAAATAAATCAAAGTTACTGCAGATAAAACTGCACTTAATGCTGACAAAGTTGTGACCTTTTGATAACCACGTTTTATAATCATTTTTGAACTGAGGAATAAATTGTGGCTTATTTCAAACAGCAATTAATTTTGACTAGGAACATGAAGAAAAAAAAAATGAACGACTCCCTTGCGCTGAGTTAATGCCAAGTCTCACAACAAGAAGGCGTCTTCTGCCAAATTCAGTCAAAACTCATTGTTTTCTATATAGGATGCAAACCTCCCTCTCTCAAATGCAACTTTTCACAGGTCCTATGGTTGCTGCACAAGAATGTCCAGAAAAATTAGATACAGAACTCATGCTGGAGATCTTTGGTGCTTTTTACTACCCTTTACACATGCATGTCTTGAGCATTTTGGCTAGCAGAGTCTCTGAAGGGTCCTAGGAGAACACTAGAGCCTCCTATGCTTCAGATAGACTCTTTTCCAGTAACCTGAGTTCTTTGAGATGTATAGTTGACACGTAAGTCCAGCTGGTGCACATTTATACTTCACGTCTGTTGTGGCAAGGCCAGAGGTTCACTTACACTTTGTGTTCCCTCATATTCAGAGCAACACAGCAGAAAGTCTCAATGTCACTTCATCTCAAGAACAAGATGCTGAATGAGAGCATAAGGCAGATAGAAAATAAACATGCATGTGGTCACGCATCTTGAAGACCTCTGACTACTAAGAAATAACCTCTTTTTCTATCTTCAAGTAGAAGACCACCTGAAGATGGTCATGTACTTCCAGGCTACTAATTTGCAAGCAGAAAATAGCAAGTCTCTACAGGTACTTCAGCCTTGGATTACAGGGGATGCAGGCATTTATGACAGGAATGAACGTATGGACTACTGCTCTCGGATAGAACTGAAGGTCTCAGTCCAGCTTTCTTGTTTTCTGAAGAGTTCAGTGCAAGGATGCATACACAGCATGTATACACCAATGTATAGAACAATTATTTGCAAATTAACTTTATTCTTAAACAAGTGGAATACTGTGCAAAGGCTTCCAGACAAAAACACCAGCCAGAGAGTTGCAAAACGCACAGCTGAAAATGAGCACAGCATAATTCTGCAATATTCCTAGAAGTTTGCACAAGTGTATAATGATCAAACCAGCAAACTGCTTCTTGAGCTGCTATGTTTTTAAGAAAGCTTCTGAAGTAGAAGAAATCCTTATTAAATAATTAAGCACATTTCTTGCAAATGATTTGCCCATCACTGTGGCTCTATAGCCTGACACATTTTCGGGTATCCTCTGATGCAACAAATGTCTGTCCATCCATCCCTGAGTCCGAGAAACTGGACAGAATTTGAATGAGACTGTTCTTTTCACACAACTGTGCTTTGCTATACCCACAGTTTTTGTTCTCTCTTTCCTGCTTTTGTCCTCCTCTTTACCTGCGTTAGAAAACAGGTAGATAGGCTAATCTAAAAATCAGAAGCCATCGTGAGAAGAAACACTGGATGTCTTCTCACAGTGATATTCTCTTTATGGAAGTTCTGCCCTGTAGTCCACGCACATATCTGGCTGAACTGAGTCACAAGGAAAGCCATGAAAAGAACGTGAGATTTAAACTTGTAGTCAACTGAGTTCCCTAAAGGTGCATTGAATACTTCAAGGAGTCTTCAAAAATAATTACATCACAAGGTGAGGAAAAATGAGAGAGGTGAATGTATAGCAGATGAAGCAGTCGCACAAATTGTTCTTACTGACAGCAGAACAAGCACAGTCTGTTCAAACTTCGTTTCCAAGGTGCAAAAAGCAGTCTACAATATTCTGTATTTCAGAAAATATTGAAGGGATATAATGAAAGCACAGAAGAATTTCTTCCACTTCAAGAGATAAATAGATTTTTTGCAGGACTTGTAACATATATGAAAATCTTCAGTAAACAAACTGTCTCTATAGAAATTAACCACTCTGTCACTGGGCGAAGAAGCCAAAAGATGTGGTTACAGACTGTTGCAAATGAGACAAAGACCCTGCAATGAGGGAGTAGCTTTATTTTTTTTCCTTGTATGATCCAATCCCTCTTCTTTTGCCTTAAGAGCTTCTTAAATTATTTTTTCTTGAAAATTGCCCTTGAACAGGACCAAGCAAGAGAAGATAAAGCATGAATTTGCCCTGAGAGGCCACTGCATAGTGATGAAGAGCAGCAACAGTTCCCATGACTACTTGGCTGTATGAAACGCACTAAAGCAGTCTGAAGTTCTGACAACATTTGGTCCTCAACTACAATGGATTTAAATTAATTTCTGTATTTCATTTGCTCTTTTTCACTACAAGATGGTTTAACTCACCATTTCATATGTTCACACATGCTAACAGCATTTACTAATTCAAAACCTCTCTCTGCAGACTTGATGGTTTGTAAGACTTCTTGCTGAAGGAACCAAAAATGCTTGAAACAGTTATGTATCCCACTCTCTCACCATTTCCCTCTCTGCTATGCAGAAGAAAGAATGAACCTTTTATTGTTGAAGGTGGACAAGGTAAGAACTCATGAATTAGACTGCAGCAACAGAAGATTAACATCACACATTTGGGAAAAAAGAAAATCTAACACAAGGACAACAAAATACTGGCACAGGCTGCTTGAAGAGTTTGGAATCTCTGCTGTTTGGAATCTCATCTGCTGAAGCCTGCTCAGAGCAGGTTAGACTGGTACTTGTCAGGAGTGACACCGTATGGTCTGTTCTGCCTTTGGGAGGCAGGATGGACCAGTGATCCATTCCATCACATTTTTCTTTGATTCTTGGCATAGTATCTCTGCATCTGTCACAAGTCATAAAGTCAGGTGAGAGCAAAATTCTTTGACACAAGTTTCTAGTGCCTTGCATCATCAGCCCATGTTTCTTGAACCTGATGCAAGTGATTCACCAAGAACTCTGAGAAGATTGTGACCAGAATCTGTGACCAGAACTCTGAGAATCTGTGACCAGATTCTCCAGTACCAAAGAGGATCTCTGTGCTGAGATTTAGTAAGACATTCTTATACCTTGTTGGTGAAAACTTCAAGAGATGCTGTCACTCACTGAATACGGACAATCCAGTATCATTATTGATTATAAAGTCTGGCTTGATATTACAGGATTGACTTGAGAAGACACCTTTTGGTTGTCTCGGGAAACTGGCTTTTCTGCCTGGATCACTTGAAGAGGAGGGTTCCTGACCTATTGCTGTGGGGGAGAAGGTGAGAACTGCTTCCTAGAGTGCTGTGTGGAGGATAACCTAGCAGCAGAACACTATTAGGTAGAACAGCAGTAAGAAACTGTATCTTCCATGGTATCAGCAGCTACAGAAAACATACCAGAGACTTGAAAGCTTTTATGTGCAAACACCACATGTATGGTGAGACTTTAACTGAGACTTTTTTCCTCCCCCCTCAACCCTTGGGTGAGATAAGGAAGCAACTGAGGTACAGTCTTTCCTGAAATTTGCTACTAAGTAATCTCGCACGCTCAAGGTGACCATGAGTAGTGCAGCAGACTGACCACATCAGGTGGTATAGCTGATGACGGAGAAGAGGAAGCAGCTTTGAAATAATTCATTAGAAAACCTGTTTGACAATTAGTGGCCAATTAAATTTTTCTCGAGAGAGAATAAATGTTTCTGGTTTCTATAACACAGCATTTCTCCCTACATTTACTGTACCTCTTTCACCTCTTATTTTTGTTTTTACAAGCTCAGTATGTAGATTGCCTTCTGAGACAGCGAAAGCTGTGAGCTCCAGCAGATCCCCCTGGAGCTCATCTTATACTAGATTTTCTCCTGCCAGTGCACATGTGGAATTGCGGTGGCTGGCTACAGGTTCCCAAAAACAGCTGGAGAAGGAGTTTTAACTTAGCAGGGCCCCATGTGAATAGTATATGCTGGCAGAAGCTTTTGTAATACAGAACGTCTGTGTCGGAATTTGAGCAACAAGGTTTGGAAAGGCTTAATTGTTTTTGGTAATAATGTCAACTGCTCTTCCAATCTTACTGTTGGAAACGCATGTGCTGATTTCTTGTATGTGGAAAGATGACAGGGACTATTTCTAAGAATCCATTAAATATGTACCTGTGTAGGTGGGGACTGTTGAATGGTTGACAGTAAAGCACAGAGAAAGAAACAGAAGCAGTTTGTCTTTCTGCCCCATTATCAAAAGGGTTGATGCCTATAGCTGAAATTCTCAAGATCTCATTGAAAAAAAATGAATCAGTAGCTTAAGTCCACAAGCTTACCTTCACACTGATCTCCAGTGAATGATAGGGTGTAGCCTTGACTACAAATACATCTGAAAGATCCTTCTGTGTTCCTGCAGCGTCCATTCGTACAAAGTGATCGGTGCTGGCATTCATCTATATCTGTAGCAAAAGAGACAGTGAAAACAGAAACACGTCTGAAAATACCAGTTACTAATCAAATGGTACAATAACCATTCTGAACAAAACAGCAAAGCGAAGTGTCAGTATCCAGTACTGCTTCTCTCAGTCATATTTATTAACAAATGCGGACAGTGTATAATGCATAAAAAAATATGAAATTGCAGATTGGATGGTTTCCTTGTAATGACTGCATTCAGCATTCTCTCCTGTAGTGTCAATATATCCCTCAATCCACAAACGGGTACACACAGACACACAAATACACATTCAGGCTGCTTGAGAGTTGCTTTTGTTTCTTTTTTATCTGGCAAAGGTAAGAAACCAGCCACTGCAGTGAGTCAGCAAAACCCACAAAATACTTTCCATTAGAATCACCACCTTTTAACTGGGTGTGGTTTTCAGATGCACACTGACAAGCTGTTCTCCTATTAAGTTGTACCTTAAGGCTCCTTTAAATACTTGCCTTGTAACAGTATTAATCCTCTAAATATGAGGAAATGTCTCTTTGCTTCCACAACCACTGCTAATCCCTCAGCGCTTCAGTTCTTATAAACGGGTGTCAGTCTGGGTTAACAGATGGACTTGAACATCAAACTGAAATTTTCCTATGAAAAACTCAAAATAT
Organism: Strigops habroptila; assembly: GCF_004027225.2. NCBI lineage: Eukaryota > Metazoa > Chordata > Aves > Psittaciformes > Psittacidae > Strigops > Strigops habroptila. The sequence continues at coordinate 23,373,810 of NC_046359.1, read as the reverse complement.
TGGAAGGGAATGGCATTTTGAATTCAGAACATAGCACATGTCTTGTTTGAGCTAGGAAGCCTGTTCTCCCTCCCTTATTTATAAAATACTTGTTAAAGAACAGTAATTAAATTGATATGGTATGTTCTTAGTCACTTCTAGGATTTAGACACGGCTGAATGTCTTTCTGAAAATATTCTCCAATTCAAACAGGAGAAAGTTACTCAATGAGGTTTTTCAGGTCTATGTTATGGCTACGTAGTCTGACCTCTTGAGTAATGGTCCCTTGCGACCACAGAAGTTTTGAATTTAAGGTTCACTGAAATCTGCAGGGCTGCATGAAGCATCTGGGCACGTGTACGGGTCCTTACTTTAGAAGGCTGCACTTTAAGAAGAACAGTCTGCTCATGCCAGCTCAGCTTGGCAAGGACCCTTTTCCATGAAGGCTCAGAGGAAGCAGTCAAACTTCGTCTACATAGTTTCCCCAAGACCAGTCTGCTGTGTGTCCTGGACAGCACATTTAACTCACTCAAGACACTTCACTTACACTGATGTTTTGTTTCAAACTTCCTGACAAAGTTATATGAACGATCGTTTAGTTTTACTGTATTATTTTTAGCACTCAGAAGTCTGAAAGTGTTTGGTGCTATACACAGACACTTAGGAAAGGGTAGGGGGAAGGGAAAAGAAGAAAACCCAACATCTGACAAAGAAATGTTCAGGTTTCTGTGGGCTTCTGCAGCTTGGAGGCATTCTCCCAGATTTTTACCTTTGGGGAGAGGTTTCAGTAAGTCCCCTCTCCCTAAGGATAAGGACATGAATTCCTCCTGCACACACTGTAGGTTCTCTCTCAGACTACTCTGCTCTGACTTCAGACCTAAATTTGTTCTACTGGAGCAGTCCAGATGTGAATTTTGTTGAAGAAATGTGGAACCTGAAACTTTGGGAGGTACAGGTTCTGTTCTCAGAAATAAGACACCAAACTTTCTCTCTCCTAAATGTACTACTTGAAATGCAGTGACACCCATGCAGGCATGAGCTCAGTGTTAACTGACACTGCTGGGTTCCAAGAGGATACAGCCTGGTTTTTTTGGATTCCACTTACCTACATGAAAGAAAAAAAAAGATAGAAAGAAAAGCAATCAAGGCAGTGAAAGCCACCATCCCCAAACCTCCAAAATGACAGAGATGCCAAGGATTTGCAGAAATTTCTATTTAGCAATATAAATATTGCCACACGTTCTTGATTTGCTTTATAACAAATGGTAAAATCTTCAATGTGACCAATGAAGCCATAAAATGGAAATACATATTCTTACATTTTTGGTTATTTAGCTTCAGTGTTGTTGATTCTCTGTTGGAACGAATATTGTTAGAGGAAAAATATTATCTAAAAGGTAACTTATGAATTTTAAACATATTTTTTCCTACCTTCACATTGATCTTCTGATGCAGAGAGTTTGAAACCTTGGCCACAAATACACCTGAAAGATCCCTCCGTATTTTCACAACGTCCATTTGTACAGAGATTGCCATACTGACATTCATCTATATCTGTGAATACAAAGAAAGCCGAAGTGTTTAACTAACTTGGGTATAACCATCTTTCTTGGGAAATTTGGAAAGATTCCCAACCATCAGCTTGGGAATTTATCCAAATTCTGACATAAGCACAGTTGTAATCAGTTTTCCTGCATATTTTGACCTTGACAATTCTGTATCAATTTAAAAAAAGGATTTGAACTTCAGCTGCCTTGTGCTCAAACATTCAACTATACTCAGAGCTCACATGACTAAAACAATAGTTTCATCGCTGTATTACAAGGACTGCAGTTAACAAGCCTTTTTTCTTTCATTTTTTTTTTTTTTTTTAAATAGGAGTTGAACTATGAACTATGTCCACATTATCCTCACCTGAATAATATTATTTTGCCCATAATTTTCCCACAGTAGCTTAAACCAGTACAGCTTTAGTATAGAGAAGAGGTCAGCAAATGTTGGTATATTCATTCTTGCACTACACAGATTTACTCCTAGGATATGTACCTGTGATGAAAGAACTAGCAGCTACCAGTATCTTGTAACCATTATCACTAATTCTTCTGCTATTGCAAGGAACAGTTCAGAAAACAGTCAGCAACAGCAAACAGTCCAGTCAGCTAACGCTGGCAAGGCTGTGTTGGAAGCTGTTCTCTCTGGCACCATTTTTAACACATGTGTGCTGGCCAAAATCCCCCAGCCTGCTGCCTCCACTTGTTTACCCGGAGCTTACCTGTGGGAAACAGGCAGGTCCTCTCAGAAGCCAGGACAGACCTCAACCCCATTTTCTGCTGTTGAGTTTTTCCTGCTTTTTTAAGCTAGCTCGATTAATGTACAGGATTTAGAGGAGTTCTCTAGTGCATTACTAAAGTGCATAAACTAAACTTAGTGCATAACTAAAGACTATACGAAACACATGCACATGTGGGACTTTTTTAGATGACATTTTTCAAATTGACTTAAAGGAGGCAGCTTCTAAAGGACTTAGCTGACACCTGAGGAATTTCAAGGGGATTTCCACAATTCATGCAGGTGCCTTTGTAATGCTACTCTACATAGGCAACAAGGAACTCCACTGGATTATGACCTTACAACAGAAGTCTCTCTTTCTGGTCACAAATCATCCTTTATTTACAGGAGGACTCAAAAGAAACTTCTTTTCTGTAAGCTAGCCCATAGATACCTACTTTCATCATTCTCTGAAAGAAGGTCCATCTCTGAAAGATGGACCACTATCTTTAGCCAACGTGAAAATTGCTGCATTACTATTTAAGAATAATTTTCAAGAATTTCTTGAGCAAACATATAAATAAATAATATGTTATAAATCCAGACAGAATTAATTTAGTATTCCAAAATAGTCAGTATTATCCTTTTCCTAGGAGTGGTTTTCACTTAAAAAAAAAAAGGTTAATTTTCAAGTTTTCGTTATTTATTTTGGCGATGCAGTTAACCACAAGAAGATGTCCCTGTTTGTATGGAAAAAGCTTTATTTCCTAACTTCACTGATGCAGAAGAAGAATTACACCTTATTTATGTACCAGAAATCATATTACTCCAAATTATCCTTTCTTTTGCCACCACAAAGCACACAAAATCCATCAACATAAAAGATAAAACTACTGATTATTTGAGGTGCTTGAGCTATTTAAGGCAGCTGTAACACAGAGAGAGCTGGAAAGATTAGAGGTCTTTAAATCATCAGCATAGCTCTTATTAGCTATTCTGAATATCTGCAGTAACTGTTTTCCTCATATATATTTATGGTTCATGGCTTTTTACAACCCCTTGTACAATTTGACTTTGACAAAGCCCATCTCTTCTCAGGCACAAATGAAATCACTATTATTGCCCATATTTCAAATGACCCACAGATCTTGTTTCCTTACTTGAGCCTCTAACTCCGTAAAAAACATGCCCTGTTGCAGCCTGACCAAGAACACAAAGTGGTATCCTCTGAGGAGATGACAGCACAGATCCACAGGTGCTCTGCTATGGCAGTTCAGTAGGCATTAGTACTTACACCCTCTGCAAGGCTTATTCTCATATCCCTACTGTCACAAAACACGCTCGCTCAACAGAACAACACCTTTGCTCTCAATGTATATGATCAATGCTCTAATTCAAGAATTTGTTAAAACACAGAGAACTTAACTCAGCAGTCAGGCACATGAATTTCCAGCTGAATAACAAACCTGCTTCTTACAGATTCATTTTCATCTACTTATCTCCAAGCTACTTGAAAATGAAGCCTGCAATATTATTTCTGGTTTTCGGACGGGACTTGAAATCAAGAGGCTTTCCCATAAAGCCAGCAGAAAAGCCAGGAACAGAACCTAAATCTTCTGAGATGAAGTCCAGAGCCATAACTGATCCTACTGAAGTTCCCTACAGCAGAGCTAGAGGTATATGAATCAGCTCTGCTGACCTCTGTGTTAGTTTTGAAATCTTCTGACAAGCTGAATAGTGTTAGTTAACCACATAGCTGCAAAATCCACCACAGTGATAACCATGAGGATGAAGCAGTATAGAAAGTTTTGTCAATGTAATTGTTTTAATTTATTCATCAACACACAGAAGTGTGCTCTAGATTCACATAGTACTTTATAGTCATTCTACATCATGATATATCACTTTATTTGAATGTGCAAATGTGTAGAGAGAAAGATGAAACAAAAATATCAGCGATTGCAAGTAAACTTGAAAAATTATTTCAAATAGTCCCTGTACGACACAAATACATGGAGGGACCTGGGACAGTAGCACTTGCAAGACAATAAGAGTGCAGGGTGTGCAGGTGCCATTTTTAATTTCTTCCAATATGCATCTCACATTAGATATTCCCATCTAAACTGCAATGTTTATGTATTCTACATAAGTATGAAGTTAACTGATTGACTTGCCTTTATGAAACAAAAGTGGCTATGTTCCTGGCTTTAAATCTCGGAAGATCACAATATCAACAGCAAAGAACTGTAGAACTGTTGCATTAGACTTTCTGACAACTGACCTAGACTAACAGCAGAAAGAAATGAATTAATGGAACAATGGACCTAAATACCCTTCATAGATAACTTGGGCAATATTTTCCTTTCCAGTATATTTAAACTGTACCATATTGCAAAGCTACAGACTTAGGACAAACTATCTGCATTACATTTTCCAAAATGTGTATGGCTCATTTCCAACATGATGTAAGTCTAGCATAAACAGAAAATGAAGACTGATCACATCACTAATGATGTGAGAGAGATGTCTAGGCTTAGAACATTTCATAAAACAAAGGAAAAACGGCAACTACATGCAGTAATACAAGGAAAAAATTACCAGCAACTTGGAACCAAGACTTATCCCTTACATGGCTTAGTTCTGTTTGTAAATCAGAGCAGAACAGTGACCTTTTTTTAATCTCCTTATGCTCCTACTAACCTGGTTAGCATGAACAAAACAGATGAAAACTCTGCCACGAGACTTTCAACCAGGCTACTTTGATGAATAGGTACAGAAGTCAAGCTTGATGTCAGGTAAGAATGCAAAATTAAGTCGAAGTTAGATTTTCCAAAAAAACCAAGTAAGAGGAAACCTTTCTAAGATAGCGCATGTGCCACACTCTTTGCAAGGGCAGCAGGAATCTAGACAGGTGGGAAGGAACAAACCAAACATGAATGTGGAGTAATGTGTGCTAAGTGAACTGCATCAGTTTGTGGTAAACATTTCTAGCTTGCTATAACTCCGTTAAAATCCATGAAATTACCTGGATATTCATTCCTCGACAGTAAGTCAAATGACAAGACCAAATAATGCAACTATAACATGCTGATAAATTGTGACAGGCAGATATGTTCAGACAAATAATTTGCTACAGTCTGCCTTCTTTAGAACCTGCACAGCAAAACTGGTAAGGCTGGGACAACCACACCATACATTCTTCAGGTGCTTCACTGCAACTTGGATCTAGTCTTGCTCCATAGAACAAAAGCCCATTTGTGGCTGAAGCACCGTAGATGCCCATCTTCCAGAGCTATTTCAACCAAACAATGATCCTAGACTGCTTCATGAACTGAACCAAATCACAGCAATTAGAAGTTATTAGGAAATAAGCTATCAAAGTACACTGCCAATCTGACCTACAACAATAATGCAAACACTCTCTATATAGATTATTATACACCTCTTTAGGTAACATGGTTATTCCAACCATCACAATTTATATGACATGTGTTACACACACAGAGTGGACAGGAGGATTCACGACAGATAGCAGACCCTTTGCAACTGAGGTCAAATTACAGTTTCCGGTAGTGCCCAGGAAGTGGCACTCAAAACTGCAAAACATTATTTCTTTTGGGTTAATTTGCTGTTTCTTACCTATCTGAAATAGCCAAAACTGATTTGAAAAAAATAAAATCTAACATTTAAAAACATATCAACAGATCTATAATGTGAGAAATCTGTCCTAAATACCTAACTGAAAGTGAGACACGCTGCTTTAAGATGTGCTAATGTTTTGCTGGAAGTACAGACAGTTAAGAAGTTTTACTAATATGCTTTGTGAGCAAACTCCCATATCCTATTGAAAAGTCACACTGATGTACTAGCGTTCATGTTTTTTCCGTTTGCTAATACCTTCAAGCAATGGCCTACTACCATTTCACTGATAATACATCCCTTTAAGTTCCCTATTTTCTATTTCAAGAGTTTTGATTTGTAATTATGATTGTATTGTTTGCAGTCTAGATTCAATGTTCATTTATCTACAGTAAAACACAATTTCTTCATGTATACTGTGTCTGAGAACAAAGTAATTTAAAAAATCTCATATTTTCAGTTATTATCGATGAAGTAGGGGCCCAGGGCACAGTGCTGTCATCAGGTTGTAACATTGGTGAAATAGGAAATACAACATCTTAAAACAAGAACTATAACTGGAGATACAAAGAGTACTGAACATACCATGGCATTTCCCGTTCCAGCCTCTGAATCCCACTCTGCAAGGAATGCACTGGTAAGAGCCAGGAGCATTAATGCACTGTGCATCTGGACAAGTAGTTGGAGTCAGGCATTCATCAATGTCTTCAAAAGAGAAGATAATAGGAAAAATGGTCAAAGCCATAACAGAACACTGAACAATAAACTAATCTGTTTATTCTGACTGTGCTCATGTTGTACTGATACATTTAGAGTTGTGTACTTCTATCTGTTACAGATCCCGGAAAGCACAAGTTCTCACAGTGATCTGTGAAGATCAGTACCAGTGAAGGGACATCTCTGAGAAATAAATCAGGTCATAGTACATGCAAGTGAATCTGAATTTTCTGTTACACTGTGATTCTTTGGTAGGCCCTCCACAACATACAGATTGGATTTCCGTCTTAGATAAGTAAGAATAACTTTGCTTACGTCACCCCTTTACCATATTGAAGTGTCCTGAGGTTCTTCCTACAGTCAGTCTCAAGAGACTTTGGAAGCACATTGCAACAACAATAAAGTTGTACCTCTGGCTTCTCAAAGCAAAGAGAAATTTGGTATTCTTCAGAGTCCTAGAGTTATATTGCATGTAAGTATTATGTGGACTACAAATTTAATTGTGTGAATGGTAATCAAAGTTATTTAGAGGGAATAGGAAGTTAATTATGTTTGAAAGAAGGCACAAGCAACACACACGACACTAAGGCTGGCCATGTTTAGGGTGATAAAGGGAACTGTTGAATTAGGAGATGTCCTAGTTTATCCAGGACAAAACAAGAGATAGGTCCTGAAATACTGATGGATCTTATGTCCAGGCCCTGAGCATCTACCAAGAATTTCTTATCCTGCCCCAAACAAACCCACAATAAATGCAATACATGCAATCTAAAGGAAACTGCATACAAAAATGATTTTCAAAGAAAAGTAGCTGCCAAGTAACCAATGATCAGCTTGGGCAGCCTTATTCCAGCCTTGAGTATAATTTTATAATATGGTCCTTAATTACACAATAATTATCTTTCCTACCAAATACTTTGTAGGAAATGCAGTACCACAGACTAATGAAATTGCCAGTCACCTGTAAACCCATCTTCCTAAGCTCCAGTCCTGACCCTGCCTCAAGCCAAGCAGTTGTGCCTTCTGCAATTAAGGACTACTACTCCAGAACAGATAGCAGGTAGGCAATTTACTCCTAGTTTTGAGAACAAGCTACTGAGAAGGAAAGTAGCCTCCGACACTTGTAATTTAACTGGCAATACTCCAACCTTCAGAGAATTGGACATCCAGCTCCAAACAACTCACTGGATGTGGGCAAATCACAATTTTTGATAGAATCATGATTGTTCAGCTGAGAATACTTTCTCATAAAAACAGCAACAGGCCTCTTCAGCCACTACAATGCAGACCTGCAGCATTTCTCAGTGGAACTGCTGAGATTTTTTTTTTTTTTTTTTTAATTAAAGAAAATCCACTTTGGATGAAACCTGTTCTCAGGACTACCTGGACTGTATCTGCCCTCAAAACACACAACATGAATGATGTATCTGGTACAGAAATTTCAGTCAAAATAAAGTCTAAGTGCTGCAAAGCTTAAAGAAATCACAAGATTTTATAGGAAAACTTAATTGTATGCAATGATGTTCAACTATGACTGTAAAACTGTTATACATAAACCACAGACTGTGCAACAACAATATATACACACTCTTTATGTTTCCCAGGCTAGGCTCACAACAGAGCTTGTGTCAGTATAGCTTGAAGGCAGAATGAAGATGGGATAAGGAAGCGTAAGTGAAGTGTGCGTATTGTGTGCAGCTTGGAGGATTCTTGCCTTTGTTTTTGAAGTGTGGAGGAGGTAGAAGTTACATGTGGAATCTGGAATCTGTCAGTAGGTGACTATAATGTGTAGGTGTAATGACACAGTGAAATGATTCCCCAAATGTGTCATTTCCTTGGTTTGATGGATTTAGTGTTAGGATGTTTTTTCCCTTAAACAACCTTAAATAACTTTCATCAAAGAATTTAGTTTCAGAAATTAAACGTTAGTTTTAATGTTAATGTTAAATTAAATGACAGAGGACTACCACCCCACCACTTAAAATGCAAGCTAATAAGAAACTCAACGCACTGTGATATTCTGATTTCTAGCATATTTTAATCACAGATTCTCTACTGACAGAGAAGATTTGGAAAAAGTAATTGTAAGAGCGGAGTGTGTGAAACGTTTATCTAAAAAACAAAAGGTCTGAAGAGAAAGCGGAATCTTTTAGCAATGTTCAGAGCAGCAAATATATCCACAGCAGCTTTAAGTTGCTTATTTGCTAGGCAACCTAACATGTTAGCAATTTTATTCTGTCCTAAATAACTTAGACTAAACCATGAACAAAACTATGTTTAAAATGAAATGGCTGCTTGTGGTTTTTAGTTCACAATTCAAGTTAAAAATGAAAGACCAAAAAAGAACAGCAAAAAAGGCAAAAATATCACTCTGAAAAATAATGTGAAGTTTTGAAGGTCAGACGTCCTAGGATCTCCTGGAACATGAAATACCTGCTAGTATACATTTCCAAATTTAAAAAAGCCTGCTTATCATTTGCTGCCTGTTATATTACAGGATCAAAGATAGCTTTTTTTTTCCTTTTTTCCCTGAAACAGAAACTTGGTAAAGTATGCAGGGAAGGACCAACAATGAAGTTAAGAGATTTCATGGCAGGAGCTGTTAAAATAGGGGTCCCAAGATGGTTCTGTCCATAGTGTGGGAAGACCTTTGCAGCATCTTAAATCTAAATGATAGGAATTGCATTGGGGTTCCAGGCATCAAATAACTGAAAAGATTGGAGAGTACTCAAAAAGTTTTCTTGTTTAAGACTGCACCTTCTGAGAATTCTCCCTTTGTAGCTCAAAGCTGCAGTGCTAAGCCTCCCTTGAACAGCAGACAACGTTAATTGTTCCAAACAGTGCTAACATTCGGCATTGTTTTTTGTGAAATAAATAAATGGTAACTTCACTTCATCATCCAGGACATTCTGTACATAAAACAAGCAATGTCCTTTTGAACATTCTGCCATTTTCAGCTGGTGTAGAAGGGGGGGGAAATTAAATGATCTAAAGGCAAATTAAATGGAGAAAGTAGCTGTCAGATAAATCCAGCCAAAAGATTAAGCTAGACAAATAACCCATGGAAATAAGCACAGAGTGAGATGGGGAAAGGGAACCCCAAACACAAATACATATAAAACCACTGTGCCAAGACATTCCATCTGAAATCAAATAGCAAATGGAGATTGAAATGAATTAAAAGAAATATACCAGGTAGAAAAATTTAAATTAAACATGAAAAAAGAAAAAAAAAATCTGTGTTATTTTAATATTTCCATCTAATGGCCAGATTTCTTCAAAACTAAAGACATAGATGTAAAGTTTTCTGTTGAGATTGGGAACAGCAGTCAATGTGAACAAATGGTTCGTCCTATTGCAGTTGTTTGGCTTAGCAACTGCTACTGTATTATTACTGGTGAAGAGTCCAAACCTACCTTCACATTCACCTCTCCTGTTCATTTGGTATCCGCTATCACAATATTCACATCTGTATGAGCCAACAGTATTTATACAATAGCCTTCCCCACAAGTATGAGGTCTTGCACATTCATCAAAATCTGCAGATGTAAAAGAGAAGAGAAACTTTGCTTCACCATGGAATTACTGAATACTTGCATCTCCTTTAAACTCTGTCTCAAGTATACATGAGTAACTCTGGATTTCTGAAGCTGTTTGCAAACCACAGTCCTAGAGCTGTTCTTCCTGAACAGTTTTATCTTTACCTCACTGCTTGTAATTGCAGAGAGAAAGAGATCTAGAAACAACATGGCTGTAGGAAGGCAGCCAGCGAGCAGCCCTGTGGTTGCAAACCCAACGCGTGTCACTGCGTGTACACTGTGCCCACGGCAGCGCTAAGCTGAGGAAGATCATAGCTAATGCACACTGGTCATGTTGCTCTGCAATGTCCATGGCTGTTTGCAGTTACATTTAAAAATATGGTTTGTTACAGCTGCTAGTGATTGAAAAGATTTTGAATATTTGTATTTTCTACCATAGAAGGTGCTTTTACTAAATGGTATTTTTCCTAAACAAGCATGATACGGAATAAATTCTTGTTTTTCAATAAATAATCATTTTGAAAAATAGTAGAAGCTACTCAAATGTTTTCCTCACCACAATACCTGCTGAGAGCAGTTGAAAACACTTCTAGACATAAGTCCAGGACCAATGACACTGAGAAAAAAAGCTGAAAAGGGGACTTTGGGGGGTTTCAGATAAGCTTCTTGATTCATTTTTGTATTTTTATTTTCTGTAAAGGAGACCAGTAATTACCAACGCAGTCAGTTCCATCTTCACTGGCCATGAATCCAGCTTGGCAAATACATAGGAAACTTCCTTCTGTATTTTCACAGCGTCCAAGGGAACAGAGGTGGGGTGCCTGAGTACACTCATTAATATCTATAAAAGAAATAAAACCACACAAGACTATAGAATAACATGTTTAGTTGTGATTCTTCTTTTTTCATTCTTTGCCCTGATTTTGAAAGCACTGATCTTGTAATTATTTTAAATATTCAAAAAAGTCTGCTTTCCTCTCCGAGCTGGGGAAAAAAAAAAAAAAAAAAAAAAAAAATGCATTAAATAGTTTTGCTTGGAAAAAACCCACTCTTATTGGCTTAGTCTATAAGAATATTTCACTGGCCTGAAGAATGCGACATGATTACTATTCAAATCACTACACTGAATGAGCAGTGTAGCTGAGCACAAGCTTCAAGCATGGGACATTAACACAATTTGGATGAATTGGAAGGATTTTCAGCTGCTATTTGGCTGTGTGTGTAAATTATTTTTTTAATATTGTAGTTGTACACAATAGCATGTGTATCAGCACGAAGTTACTGAACTTTTAGTAGCATGAAAAGTTGATAGTACATAATCTGGCAACATGACATAATAAACTCTTTCTGATCCAAGTTACTGAGGAACCAACATACTCTGAATGAAGGAAAGATACCGACACCACTGCTTCCAAATCTGAAACAGCTCATGTGAAGCCAGTCTGGGCTCTGCCTCATCAGAGCACTCTGTTCCAGAATTTACTAGCTTAGAAGGGCATGAAGACCTCACTTTGCAGATCTCCTAATGTGCTTCTGGGATGTTTATGATATACTTTCTCTTTTCAGCAGAAGGTTGAAAGGAAAGAGCTAACAAAATGACTGGATTTAGTCCAGCTGCAAAGCTGGTAGCTGGGTAAATCATTCTGAGAAACAGGCGCCAATTCAGTCATTCTTTATCCAAACAGAAGTGTATTTCTTCCTAGCAGTCTGATGGTGTTTAGATACCTGATATAAAGCTGAGAAGAGATGGTCTGTCTAATCAACTTTTCTTTCATCTCACAATGGGAAAGGGTTTCATTCAATTAAATTCATGTTCAGTTCTGAGTGGCTGAAAGGCTATAATCAGAGACTAGCTGGCAAGTTTTATTTGACATACAAAAACTAGTTTCTGTGTAGTTTGGAAACATTCAGTAAAGGAAGCAACTCCTGACTGCTCTGTAGCATATTTCCCCTGACCAGACTTTACATTTCAAGCATTTCATAGCATGGTTATTTCAGATTTTTGAAAGCATCCATTCATACCAGAGCACTTTGTCTGCTGATCGTTAAGTTTGTACCCCTCGTAGCAAATGCAAGTGTATCCCACAGGCAAATTAACGCAGTGTCCGGCTCCACAGATATCAGGATTAACTGTACATTCGTTGATTTCTAAGCAAACAAACAAACAAAAATTTAACATTAAACTCTCCCACATAGTTCAGTAAGTGCAGAATATTCTGTAATCCAAGTAGAAATTTACGTCTGAAAAAAATTGTAAATCAAGTTTGTAAGTCCTGAGTTTCTGTAATGGATACCTTATCTGGAAGAATCTAGAAAACATCTAGGCTTTTCCTAGTGACATATGATTTAACCTTTGCAAAGGTTAAGAAAATAACTGTAGTGGGTTTCTGATTATTTTTCGAGAACACTCGTCTATTAATGGCTTGGATGTATTTTGTAAGATATGGAGATTCAGTATGGGCAGCATCAGATGCCAAACCCCTATAGCAGTTTTAGAAATTCTCGAAGTATGTGTGCTACTGCAAAAGAATACTAATGAACTAATGACTGTGTTTAGTTGCAATTTAAGCTAAGGATATACAGCAGCATGAAATTGTAATTCCTGAAAAAGAAGTTATGTGTAAAGGAGAATCATTTATTCAGACTACTTAGAAATAGGTTAAATATAACTACATCTTAAAGTACAGAATTAATGTGCCTAAAAACTTCTCAGCTCTAACTGCATTCTTCACTTGTATTTTACTATGCCTTAAGTATCTAAACAACAGTTGGAACTGTAACTGAACAACAGATTGATTTATTTGTTTATAGCACACAGCAACTTCTAGTTCTACTACTTTTCCTGAGGAAACAAAAACCAGCAGAACATGGAAAGCTGCCATATTTTAACTAACTGATGCGAATTCCCAGCAGGGTAACTTCCTCTTCCCTTAAGGAAGCAGGGAGCTGGCTGGCAGAAGGAGCATGGTCACAGCAGAGCTGTCTTCCAAATTCTGGTTTGATAATCACCACTACTAGAACTTTCATATGAGATTGGCAGACTAGAATTATAGGTAACTAAAGCAGGCAGCTGAATTCTTACAGGACAGGATACTTTCTCTACTCTTACAGTAGATTCAGGATTTAATTGCAGACAGAATCATACTTCAAAGAACTGGGTGACTTAGAGTTCGTGCGTGATGTGTGCAACTCAAAAATCCATTCCTGCATGAAGGAAAGCCATCTTTGAAAAGTTAAACTTGAATTAAAGCATGTGCAATTTCTCCATGTGAATGCAAGTTATGAAACCTTGTAGTAGGCCTAGATATCTGTACCATATATAATACTGCACCTTAAAGTATCTACCTGGATATTGCAATTACTTCAAAGCCTGTGTTAATTCTGAGAGACTAGCCAAAGTGACATTGTAATGCTCTCACGAAGTCTACATGCCTCAAAGAACATGATTACGTATACTTCATGAACACATGTGCAAACTGCCTAAAGACCTGACTTCTATCCAAGAAGTTTTCAGTTCCATTTTGGTTGCAGATCATGTAAATCTCAGGTAGAATTATATTTTTTCCCTTCTATCATTTATTTGAGGGCACAAAAATGGCAGGTACATCCTTTGAGGGCCCAGTCCTTGCTCCATTGAGAGTACACTCATTGCTGTGCTGTACTTCCTATCTCTCCCCAGAGTAATCCTTTCAGGTTTACAGCTACATTCTCTTTGCTATTATAATTCAGAAGTAGCATGGAACAATTTATAGTGTCAGGAACTCACAGTCATTTCTTAATTTATTTTAGTTTTAAAAAGGAAGTACAATACCTGTAACTTGAGTAGGTGCAATTACTTGACTTGCACTTGAAGTGGAGACTTCAGGAGCAACTTCAACAGGCAGAGGAGGAGATGTTTTCTCAATCACTACTGTGTGACATGGAATGGAAATCAATCGCATCCCAAAAAAAACCCCTTAAAGCATTCAAAATAAAACTCTTAAAGAATTCACACATGATATTGAATGAGCCAGACATGATGGAGCTTTTCATTAGTTTACTCTGCTTAGATCTGGAGTAGAAAAAAAAGTATAATTGGGTTTTCCATCATTCTACAGCTTGTGAAAAAAAAACCAAACCCCAGAGGTGATAAAGAAAGCAAGCACAATACTAAAACTTTTGCAGGAAAAGTTACGCATAAATCTGCAAGGAGACACTTAAGTAAAGTGTCCTCTTCAAAGGGGTACAAGGCCTCAACTCTGCTGACATTAAAATTCTCATGTACATAATCCAGGATATACTTTTGCCTAAAATACGTCTTTGCCTCCTAACAAGTCACCCAGCCCAATGACAACCTCTCAATTCCTCCCACTTCAGCTTCCATGATTTCTTTTCTGTATTGTGTTCATGGAAAAATTGCTTGTGAAGCTGCAATAAATTTTTTATTAATCTTAAAATTGCTGCTTTCCCATTCTTCGAAGAATTGTAAGCACGCTTTCATACTAAAAGACAAGACAAAACAAGTTACCTGGAAACTGTGGATGAAGGTTAATTGTTGAAATTCCAGGAGAAAGCTGAGGCTGCCCACGCTCTAGATCAGGCTGCTTTTCTTGATCAAGGGAAGCTAATTCCTAAAAGAACGATTAAAAAGTCACATTCTGAAAACATTCTCTCAATTCAGCTATCATAACAACCCACAAACTCTTGGCTTGAGAAACTGCTAACATTCTCACGAGTGGCTCCTAATAGCGGATCATTAATTACCACCAATTTAAGCCTGAAAGAACACAGAATACTGTATTTACACAATGGCATACAATTTAACATTGATTTCGTTTGAAGCAGACATTTCATGGAGCTTCTAATGTATCTATGGCTTTGTCCCTCCATAGTTCTCCCCTCTTCTCTTTAACTGCTTACAAACAGTATTTAATTGCAGTTGAACATCATACAAAAGTATACGATCACAAAAGTCTCTTAAATCTTTACCACTGTGAAAGGTTCTCTCTTACCTATTGCACTGGTCATCTTATTTTCATAACAGTGTTAGATGCTTCTAAGTCTTTAGGAAAATGAAATGAAGTACAGCTGCAGTTATTCCTAACAAATGCCATTATCTTCAGCATAGAGAACCTGGAACCTCCAGAATGGGGAATTTCTTAGCACAGCTACACACCTGCTCTTCTCCACTGAATACACAGCAACCCTAAGAAAACTAGGAAAATAACTTAGGTGTTGATACAAGGCGTCACAAATACTTCTCAAAGCTTCATACTGTTTCTCTCAAATTCTTTTCTCCAGCTGTCAGTATCTGTGGCTCCCCTTCATACTGTCTGTATTTTTCAATATCCTCTTTAAAATACAGGCTCTCCAGAATGGGATAGAACAATATAGACCATCCAACAATGCCCTAAAGAGAGGTTAAAGTAATCCCTTCCTGTACCTCACTACCTGCCTGTTGTTGTATATAATAATAACGAGCTCTTTTTGCCTCAGGGTTTGCACTGTAAGTCCACAGTGAGTTGTTCCTCATAAATCCTAAATCCTTTTCAGAGTTACTGTATCACATCTTGTACACATGGTCTACATTCTAATTCTTAGATAAATCACATCATATTTTACCTGATCAGGGGCTGCAGTTCCCACTAAAACCAGAAAGAAAAAAGAAAATTAATCAGCCTTCACATAACCTCTACTTACACATTATATTTAAAATGACAAACGCATTCAAAAGTGGTTGTTGCCATTGCAGAAAAACTTTAGGCTCTAATCTCATTCCAAAATAGTGTAAAGTTGAAGAAGCAGCAAGTGTAAAAACTAAGCTGAAGCCAGAGTAAGATTCTATTCACAGACCGATGCTTATAATGACTCAATATTCAGCTGCCTTACAGGTTTCCCAATTGTTTAATTGTTTCCTTAGAAACAACCCAAGAAACTCACAGGTTATTCACTCACTGATTAAACTTTTTAAATTCCTTCCAAGGAATATCAATATCTGTAATTATTTTAAAGGTAAATTAATATAATAATGATATATAACTAACCATTAACAAATTTGCAAGAATTTGTTGTAAAAAGCCTAAAAATCAAGTTTTGAAATTTGCCTTTTCTTTAAGCAAGCAAAAGTGGTTTGTTTTTTGATTCCCCTCCCCCCCACCCCCCAAAAGTGACTCTTTTCTGGGAAAGAAAAGTAGAAATTTCATAGAAGTTTATATTTTCCATTGCAGTTTGCCTTCTTTGAACTTCCCTCTTACTGATGAAAATCTATATTCTTCTGTAAAAAATTGAAAAAATGAAAGAATATTTTTCTTCTCATAATCAACATTTTCCATAGGATTGATTTCATAAATAAATAAATAAATAAATAAATCACTTTTCTTGCTCTAGTTTCTTCAGTACTTGCGGGCAGGCTGATTATCAGAACTGGGAGAACTTCTAATAAAATGTCAAAAATTCCAAATGCAAATATATCAAAAAAAGAAATATAAAATTAAAAGATGTGTCTTTACTGACTTGGAGTAAACATGTTTTTTAAAGTTATTAATTTAAAACAACAATATTCCTTTTTTTTTCCACATTCTTTGTTTTAAGATTTACTAGAATGTGGCAATCTTTCTCATTACCAAAGTAATATTTTAGGCAAATGTTGCACCACTTTGTAACACAGAAAAGTTTAGAAGTTTATCTGAGATTTTATAATCCAGCACAGTCTGTAAGTATATTTGAATGGCTTATTTTCCTTTCCAGATTCAGTTTAACTCCGCTTTCTTGAAAGTAAAACCAGAGCAGTAATTTTAACTGGAAAGTAACCTGTGTTGCACAGAATTTTGCAAAGTCAGCTGATTGAAACTCTTTCTAAGAATGGTCTGATATACAGATACGTAATTGCTACACCTATTAAATACATAGTATTGTGAGAGGGTTCTTCAGCAATGTACTGCTGCTTGTCTACAGTTTGCATAATATATGCCAAGTTTGCATAATAATGCTGCTTTCTGTATTTCTTTGCTTCTGCACTTGTTTTAGAGTCAGGACAATTTCAGCTGCTTGCAGAAAATGAAGCCTGAGAAAAATATCTTAGAGGAGTCAACTAATAATTCAGTGGCCCAGCAGAAAGGGGCTGATCCAGCATGGTCATGCCAAGGGAGCACAAAGCTGCAGGGGTGAACGCAGAGCACAGGAAAGGGATGCACGCCAACATCAGGTGGTGCTAATACAGGATTGTATAGATGGAAGATGATAGAAACCCCTTAGCCTCTGCCACCCTAAATAGCACTAAATCCTAAAAGAAATAGTGAGATAAAAGCAGTCTCTCTCTCTCTCTCTTCATGGTGTTCTCAGCATCTGGTAGGAGCTCTATATAAAATTTCAGAAGTAAACACGTAACACAATACACTGCGTGACATGAAGCACTCTGCGAGAGAAGTGACACCTCTCTCTCCCGCACTGTACATTCCGCAAAGAAACATACCATTGAAGACACATGCACAGAAATATAGAAAGACTAAATTTTTCCACTCTCACCTTCTTGCACAGCCATCTCAGTCTCACTTTTCTGTGAGAAGGTCAGTGCCTCCACTGGCTCTTCCTTTGCTGGGAGAGGTGGAGGAGAAGTACCTTTAGCAACAGGTTGAGTAATCGGGGTCTTGCCAATGACAGGTGGCTGTACTCTAACTGCAGGGTGATGATATAGCTTGTTTCTGTGAGGGCCAGAAACCGTATAACCCATTCCACCAGGGCAGATTTCCTTAAAAGCAGCTAGATTTGGGATGGGAAAATATTCCTTTTAGGAGTCTAAAAGTGCAATATGTTGACATAGTGGAAAATATAATGACTACCACTAATAAATTTAATTTCATATTGTATATACATTTTTACAAAACCTACTTAAAGACAAGCTACGCATTGCATGCTAAATTGATGGAGCATTCTCCCAAAAGCATGTTCTGGCTGTTATTCCCAGGAGGTTTATACTCCAGTTTACCGTCTTCAGTTATGTTTAATCTGTCATTATATCAAGATAATTTTTTGGTATTAATCCTCTTCAAACTGCATATCCTTTCTGAGTATGAGTTTAAATATGCAAATTTTCATAATCACCTACATTGCATAAGTAATGAAGATCACTAATTCTCTCATTCTTTTTTTGCAGAAACCAAAGGAAAAAAGCTCACCACCCTTGTACTAGAGGAGCAGAAGAATATCAACCAGGAATAACATTCATTCACAGGATCCCATTTGACTACATCAGAGACCTCATACCAGCCCTGATTCAAATTCCACTGAATTGAGTAAGTCTTTCCACTGACTTCAGTGGGCTGGATAAAAAACAAAATGGGAATCATAAAAAACCAAATTACCACTGTAAGAGAGGGGAAATAATCTCATTTATAAACCTGCTACAGAAAAAGTTATTGAAAGTCAGGCAGCAACACCTGCTCTGATCTCTGCAACTGCTCTACATGAGCATCAGGTTTTGCAGTCCTAGTGGAAGACTAGAATCAAAGAGACATACAGGCCAGCCTTCCTCCCCACCAAAAATAACAGCTATGCTTCTGTCAGGGACAGGGAGACCTTCAGGAGTCTTGAAGGGGCAGTGCTTCATTGTCCTCATTGCTCTAGGTAAAGCTATGTTGGGATGAAACACCAAAGATTTAGTCTCCCACCTGCCTAATGCGGTATCTTACACCTTCTTAAAGAGATGTGCGCAGTGGGGCATTGGTAAGTTCACAAATTCTGCTTTGAACATGAGGGTTTTAAAACAAATTAGCATTTAAAATAAAACCACAAAATACTAGCTAGAGGTGTGCCACAGATGAAATCAATAAATTATACATTAAATTTCAGTGTGCATTAATTTCATACTGTGTTCTGATGGTGTCCTAGTAATAGAAAAGATGAAGGGTCAAACTGATTGAGTGAATTCAGAATACTGGAACACTTTTTGCTGGGAAGTGCTAGTGTTAAAACTTGCCACAAAAACGCCCAACTGAAGACGGGAATTCTGGTCAAAGCAGGAGAAAATTTGATGCCTGTCCCTTCCGATGCATACTCAGGATGTACGAAATCTTGTTTCAGGTCATGTTCTCTGATAAGTGCTGTTGACACCTGAGTATACAAACCTGGCCTCTCTCAGTCTCTCTTTTCGAGCCAGTTTACTTTGTACAAGTATTTTAATAGCTATTGGAGTGAGATCATGACTTTTTAATTCAATGACTCCTAAATTAACATGGGATGCTGCAGTAAATACTTTACCCCATTCTGGAGTATTCCACTTTCACACAATTTTCATAGAATACTCTGAAAGATTACGAATTTAACCTGTTACAGAAAGGAACATGTTTTTAAATCATGAAAGTTGTCATGAAATGGGAAAAGTGTTTCCCACCCAGGTCATCAGAATTTTCTACTCACAGATTTTCTCTTACATCTTTTCATTAACTGAAAACATTAAAATAACCAATTCCACATAATATTCAATTACGTATTTTTTAATGACTAGAGAGCAGTCAATGAAAATACCTATTTTCTGCTCCAGCATACACAAAACTGGGCATAAAATCTCATGCAATATTCTCTTAAATGTAAAACATCTGCACTTAAATTGCGAGTCATTTGAGGAAAACATATTTTTACTCCAGGAAAAGGCCATAGAAATGTTATTTATCTGAAAGTGAACTGGACTTTAGTCATGCAGGAAACAGTGGCTTTAAAAATCAATGCTCAAAAATATTTGCCACTTCCACTTCTGTAAGCCCAACTTACAGATGTAAGGAATCTGCTGCTCTCATCATGTCTCTGATGCTAGCTGTGATTTCCCAAAGCAGACAGCTGGTTTTGAAAATCTGAATCTTTATGAAATAGTCCACAGAGATGCATGGCCTGTACCACAGGAGTGACATCTGCTGTGACTTCAGAAAGAGCAGTGGATTACCATTACAAATACCTATGCTAAAACACTGAACAGGCTGGACATCATGTATATTACATAAATCTATGATGCTTTAAAAAAAGAAGAATTTGACCATACATTTGGACAAACTGATTTGACTAAAGACTCCAACCTTGGTCATTTAAATTTTAAGCAAAATCAGGCAACAGAAGGTACTTGAAAACAGAAATCAGTATGTATAATATATGCGGTATTGTAATCTAAGAGCAGCCTAAGTTAGTGCGGTGACCAAACAAGAGGGTATTTTCCAAGTCCTTACTTATTTAAAAACCAGCAAGACACCAAGTGAGAACTAATAATACAAATGAGATTTATGTATCAAGTAAGCAATTGATTAAGTGAAAGGTGGCATGAAATGTTTAACTTTGTTTCTTGTAAAGAAACCATACTTGGCACATTCCTCAAAGCGGATGGTAAAGGTATGAAGGAAAGTTAGAAAGCAGTGATGTTGCCATACATATCCCACTAACTGTAATGTAAACTACAACACATGTCTTTCTGTGACCTAATTCTCAAAAGCTGTCATCCTTTTACTGGTGTCTTTAACAACTGAAGAATATTAATTAGATTTTGGGTTAATTTGCCTTTATCTGTAGTCAGAATATAATGTACAATAAATTTATCTTCATGTGATGGAGAATCAAAGTTCAAGGACATATTCTGAGATGCAAGCGTCATTAATCCGGAATTCTACCTCAACATATCAAAGATAATTCTTTTGTTTTAATATCAAATCCCTCTGAACAAAACTACTATACATGGGGTGATTCTACTATCATGTAAAGAACTTTCATAATTTACTGATGGACACTTCTTGTTTCAAAACAATTCCTGGGGTTTTAGTTTTTTCTTTTTTTAAACATGCATAACAAACATAGACTGGGGGCAAGAGTTTGTATTTTTAATGGTCAGTTCTTACCTGTTCCTGGAAGTGGACACTGCTCACAGTTCGGGCCCCAGGCTTTGCCAACACTGCAACAGCAAAGCTGCTTGCTGAGCTGAACAGAAAGAGGATGCATGCATTGCTTTCCTGCACTAACAAACCGGTAGCAGGGTCCTTTCTCTTCAGCAACTACAGGATTATCAGCTGCAATGAAAGTGGAAGAGAGGATGGCACTGTTCATATGAACAGCAAAGCAGAGAAACACCACTAGATTTCCAACACCAGTTACATGGATTAATATTACCATCTACAGAAGTTTTATTTTGAACACCTATCTCAAGCCGTGATTCTTACTTTGCATCAAACAACATCCTAGACCAAGAAGTATTTTAAAGAATAAAAAAGCCCAACTCCCAAAACCAAAACCCAAAACATTTTCCAAACCAGCCGTTGCCAGGCTGCCACAAAGGGTCAGAATCAGTGCTCTCACTTGTACGCAAGTCCAACTGCTAAAGGCTAAGGTCAGTCACTGGCAATATACAGTTGTGTCAAGCTATGTAGCCACTGGAATGTTCAGCTTTAAGTAGGCTACATAAATAAGACTGCAAAAGGATTAAGATTCATACATGACACATTATAAAAAAGACAATTATATATTTACATTTTGTTATGCTTAGTTTTAATGTGGAAGAGCCAAAGACCGTAAGCTATGACTAGTATGAGGTAACGGGAAGCTAAGATCAATCCAGCTTTCTAATTTATGCATTCACTTTAACATACAGTTCACAGTTCTGGGTAGTATGTTCGCTTAATTCAAAAATATATGAAGACTATCTGATTTTCAATGACATGTAAAATCAAAAATGAAACCCAACTCCTTTTTTCTGGTGCTAAACTGATAAGTCCTAAAAAATTCTTCAAAATACTGAAAAACATTCTCAGTAATTGAGTGTCATTAATTCGTAGCGAAAGACAAATCATGCTGAAAAAATTAAAAAATTCACCTACAGCTCTAGACTATATTTTATAAAATAGACAAGGAGCTTAGGAAATGAGGTATTTTTCACTTGTAAATATTTTTCAAAAAAAACCCCTTTAAAAGCGAGAAATTAGTTGTTCTTGATGCCTTCTTTTCTTCTTGCTGAGGTAATTGATCTCAAACCAAGTAAAAGCTGATTAACAGAGGAAATTATCTGCACTCATGCTGTTCACAACTTTTTCTTTCTCCACATTCTTTCTTAATTTTTAGTCCTTCTTAATCGGAAAGAAAATGTGCCAAAGATCATCCTGCACTAAATGTTTAGTAATGGAAACAACCCAGGTCAAAGCTGCAGAGGTGGAAGAGGAGAGGGCAGGACACAAAGATGATTTTGGCCAGGGAACTAGGAGAGTGGGAAAAAAAAAATCATGGGAAGGAAAATCCAAGCTGGTGAGAAAGACTGAGTGTATGAGGAGGCTGAATGTGGTCTTGAAGGTTTTGTGACAAGAAAATCAGAAGATGGCAAGGATCCTGGATAGCCACTGGAGGAGACCAAGGCTTCCAGGACAAAGAGACAGAAAAGAGGCAAGAGCATGAAGTCTGACTTAATAAACTGAATATGCTGATAAGATGAGGCAGGAACAGCAAGAAAGACAGAGACAGCTTAGAAGAATTGGGTCCAATCAAATAAATCCTCATCTAACGTGCAACTAAATATCTATTTTAGTACTTTGATTAGCACTATTACTTACGTATGCACCTGGAGAGGGTAGGATCTGGCACGAATCCCATTTTGCAGGTACATCTGTAGCTGCCCATGGTATTTAAGCACTCACCATTAGGGCAAACTCCCTGTAACTGACACTCATTGATATCTGTGGGAAAATTGAAAATAATCAGATAGTGAAACATGCATTAATATTCTCCTTTCTTTAGAAGTTATCTTTTTTAAAAATATGTGCAGAACTGTTACAAATTAGCACTCCAATCAAGACTTTTTCCCATACTGACAACATTTGATTTACAACCTTTTAAAACACTGCTGAGAACATAACAGAACAACAATTACATTAATACATCATTCTCAAGCAGTCTGAATTAAAAACCAAATACACTTTGACTGGCTTATCAACCCCTCTTTTCCTGACTAGATGATTGCTTGCATAGTCAAACACAACTCACAAGAACATTCAACAGAGACAAAATTTTAGGCGATGTAGTATATTTTACGCAGTTTAAACAGTACACTTAATTCAGGCTTGGGGTTTTTTTGGTATTTGTATTTGGTAGAGCCTGAAGGTTCATTGTGCCGGAAGAAGCACAATGCAAAAGTACCATCTCTAGCCTAAAGAGCTTACCATCTAAATACCAAGAATATATTTCAGGAAGCACAGAACACACATGGGGTGAAGAGAATTGCATCCGTGGAAACTCAGCTTTGTAATAATTAAGAACTGCTTTGACAAAGTTTACTGTTCCTAGGCTACCTGCATCAGTGTCCCTTTCAGGGTCTCACTGATTTATTCTCCCATGCTCCAAGCACTGGGCCTTAGGCCTTTATCATGCTTGGGGTTGTACCTATAATTCACTTACTCTTAGAATAGGACCTCTCTAAACAATTAAAAAAAAAAAAAAAAAAAAAATACCCCAACCTATAATTGTCTCTGTCATAAATTGTCATGTCTCCTCTTCCAGAAAAACAGAGTCTGCACATTGAAATAAACATACTTCAGCATTTCTGTGCATTATTTCTATGTAAGACTTTCCCTCCCTAACCCTAAGCTAGGAAAAAATGTCTACCTTGCTAGGTAAACAAGCTACAAGTGGAAGTCAGATACTCCAGCTAGCTCCTTGGAGATCAGGTGTCAGCAATCATTTTATCTAAAATACATAATATCTATTACCTTTCTCTTAGTTTTTATAAAACCTGTAAAACCTTCACCATTTTATTTGACCTCATTGTATGTTGCTGCCTGATTCAACACTATCAATCAACCATGGTAAGAAGCTGAATATGTAAAATATAACAGATGTGCTGGAGTTTGCTTTTGGAAACCTACAGAAAGAGTCTTTCATTTTCTGACCACGTTCTTCATTTTTCTCCACAAGTGTGACTACCTGTCCCACCACACAGGAGTGCACAACTTAAGTTCACAGTACAGCAGACTCCAGCAGTTGTGATTTTTTTCCAAATATTCAGTGTCGAGCTTATGCCTCAGCTCTTCCAATGCTATACCTAATCTAGTATCTTGACACCACCTGGATCAACTTCACGTCTATGCACTTAGCCACACGTGACAAAGAGTGATAATTTATATCCTAGAACTTCGTATGAAATGTGATGGAAACCACATGAATTACAAAGGATCAACTCTGCCTCAAAGGAATTTTCAAGTGAAATTCCCAGACTACAAGACTTTCTGACCTCAGAGGGAGTGGACTATCTAAAAAGGAGAATGGTACATGGAAAAAAAGCACAAAACCCTGCTGAAATAGTCTCCTACAGCAGTCTACCTTTTGACCCATCTAATCATTGAGCAGGAAGATGTCCCATATAAGCACAGGAGTACCTTATTTAAGGATTGCACTAATACAGAATATTTAGTAAGTGAGACTTGTTCTGATGCACTCAAAAAATATTTAGTTTCATCAGCTCCTTAGTCTGACTAGGTTCTTCCTTTTGCCCTGAAATCTCGAAATATGATTGAAGGCACCTACAGAGTGCCAACTGATCCCAAAAGGAATATCGTCTCTGTTTCAATACCATTATCTTTTGTGACTATTATGAGGAATGAACTTAAATCTTAGCAGCTAGCAAACTAAAAACATTACTGAAACATCCCTGAATAGAAACATGCTGATACTGTTGTAAAGCTGTCAGGAGGAAAGGACATACTGCTAGCTCTGTTTTCAAACGTTAGGCATGACAAGGAACGCAATGGAAGAGAAGACTACAAAATACCTAGAAGCTAATAACAAAGCAAATACTGGAATACCCAATAATCCATTACTGAATTTTCTACCTGTTGGAAATTTGGGTTGTCAGATCAGTCCTCAGATGCTAAACCGTGGAAGAATTCTACTTGCTTTGATGAAGTACTGACTCTGTCATCGGAAACAAGACAGCGGAAGAGCCAGCATGCTTTACACTGAATACAAGAAAAATCTCGGTATTGGGGTTCACTTCAAAGTGAATATTCACAACACAAATACACACAAATTACATACACACATATGTGCAAAAAGCACATACAAATTTTGGAAGAGGAAGAAGAAGAAAAACATCGGACAAATTAAGAGATGGAAGAATGATATAAAAAAATGAATATTAAGATATATATTTTTAACAGCGTCTGTGCTTTATATTCTTACCTGACTTTTGCTTTTTGTTGTTTAGTATTAGTTACTTATTGGTGTTGACATTGGTACGTATAGTGAAAATAATTGCTTGCTTTCTGCATTGAAATAGCCAGACATTTTAAAAACAACTTTTTCCCTTTACAAATTCTAAGTATACCTTTTTTTTTTTTTTTTTTTAATAGGAAAATTAACCTATACTACCAGAAAAAAAATGGAATATCCCAGAGGACATACATAACATACCACTTTTTCTTACCACTTTCTCTGGAATATAGATCCATGTAGAATTAGCAGAAATGCTTTGTCTAATGAAATTAAAATTTAAATTTTAAATCACTGAAAAAGACAACTTATTTCAAATAATATTAGTTTGACTTTGATTTTATAGGTCTTACTTTCAAGGAAAGACCAAGTCTCTTGTTTGTTTACCATTACATTGCTATTTGCTTATATGTCATCATTATGAAGAATTTGGCACTCTTCATTCCTATCTAGGAGGATAACTCTACCATTCTATATTATATAGCTTAATAGAAGCGCATTTATACTTTCAATGTTTAAAATGATTAATGATGCATTTTTCATTTACTCATTGTTTGCATCAAGCTTCATTTTAAGGAATATTAAAAAAATCTATATATGGATAAATTTTATTATTTGAATACTCAAATTATAGGCATGTAAAAAAAAATAAAATCTTGCACACGCAGGTGGATAAGAGGAAAAAACCACATGAAACCTGCTTTCTAACTTGAATTCGAATCATTTTATTCACAACACTAGTATTATCCATACTTCTTAAACAAACCATACCTTTTAAGTTTGTAGAACTATGTATGTTGTAGATGATAAAAATGGTATCTCAAGTGGTTTTTCAACTTTGACTTAGCTACTGAACTGAATATATCTACATTTACAGTAAAATGAAGGAAAAAGAACCCCTGTTGTACAGAAGGGGAATCTGGCTTTGCACTTAAAAGAATTCTAGTTACGGGTTACAGACTTCGGCTATCTGAGTGATCTTGAATATCTAGTAGCAAAACTGTGCTACATGGATTTTATATTTTTTTTTCAGCATAGATTATATTTAAGTCTTTATACAGATAAATCGTAATTGTGAATTTTAAAGTAAATTGAATTTAAGTATCTAAATAGAAATTACGCACATTTTACAGATCTGAACTTTATGTTACTGCTGGGAAATACTTGCATATGAATGTATTGGATACATCTGGTGCTACTGGGAGAAACCTGTTTTAGAGTTTTGCCTACTAATAGTGAAGATTTCATGGCATTATTTACTTAAGCGGCTAATTTACAGGTAAAGGGCTCTTCCTATAATTCTCCAGTACACAGTCATCTTTCTTTCCAAACGATTCAACTATTCTGCAGGAAACATTCACAGATGCTGTCATTATTGCCAATGTATTAAATCTCTTCCCAGACGAACTGCTCTGGTACATCTAGTATTTAAAAATATAATACCCCATTCACATGTACTCTGCTATTGCTAGTTAACATGGGCACTGCTACATTTAAGTACCACCTTATATGGATGTAAATATCGATGAATATTCTGCCTAGAATTCCTGATACAGATATTCCTCTTGCTAGATTTATCCAATTTTTAAAGTTAACTTTATTGTGAACGTTCTGATGCCTCGGCATAGCTTATTATTTTTAATGCCTCTTTTCCAAGTCATGTCTTCTCAGTGAGCTCATACAATTACTAAACTGATGCTGTATGCTGAATTACACAAGCCTGTCTAGGGATTAAACAGAAAAAAGCCACAAGTTAAATATAGCCCCCCCCCCAAAAAAAAACCCCAAAAAAACCCCAAAACAAAAAAACTCCAACAAACAACCAAACAGAAAAAAAAACAAACAAAAAAACCAACCCCCCCCCCCAAAAAAACCCACCACAAAACTTCAAATTTTCAAAAGAAACATACATACATGTAAGAATAGTGTTTATTTAACAACTTTGGTTTAAAAACAAAACCCCTTCCAGATTTACTATCTACTTCACTTTATTTTAGACTGTGGTAAAAGACCACCTACCCAAAATGTTTCCTACCACCTGCCAGCCTGCACAGCTGGCACTGGAATCAACTTGCTCAGGCAGCTGGAAATCTGATTCAAAATTAACAGACTTTCTTTTTTCTTTTTAGCCCTCTTTTTCTTGTCTATGGACATAAAAAATATTTCAGTTTTAAATTAATATAGCGATAAGAATTCATTTGCTCCATTGTACAATCTAAAGAAAAAGCTACTTTAAAGTTGTCCAAATAAAGTTGTCTGTCTTTTGTTGCGCAGAAGTACAAACTGAAAACACGCTTGCGCAGTGATTTGATCAAACACATTCACCTACACGAGAAAATATTTTAAGGGGCTATGTAGCAGTACTATAAAACCATACAAATGTAAGTAAAGCTTTCTAAAGAAAATCAACTAAATATTAATTTTCAGTTTTCAAGGAAAACTGAGTAATGAACTTTCATTAGTAAAATGCCTCTGCGTATGTGATACAGGGTAAAAAAACCAAAACCCCAACAGTTAAGCAAGGAGCTTTTCCACACAGCACCTTGCATGGCTCCTCAGCAAACACAGTAGGGGCTGTTATTTATGATTTATAAAGAACTTGCAAACAAAGCATTGACTTTTTTAATAGGTTTTTTTAATAGGTGCTTGATAATGTGAATGTCTTGACCCTTCTCAATGGTAATAAACTGGTGTAACCCCACTGGCATGAAAGCAGCATTGTCATTCTGCACTGACTGACGGCCTGATACTTTGCTGTTGCCTTAGTATTATACATGCCTAATACAAAGAACTGGTCCTTGACACAATGCGCTCCTAGATTTGGTAGTTCGTCTCTATGAAAGTTTGACAAGAAATGAAAGCTTTACTCTTGCTTTGGATCTGTTGAGATGGCAGTGGAAGCCACATGCCATCCTAGAGGCCCTGTTGGTGACTCCATTCTCACAAGTTCATCCAAATGCACAGCAGCTTTGCCATAACCAGGGTCTTGACAGTGGTGCTGCAGTACTGTACGGATGAGACTGCTGTGTCTCAGCTCCTCCTATACCCTCTTCTAAGCACACAGCTTAATCTATAGTGAGGTCAGCTCCAGAGCCACGCAGCACTCTCTGCTTTGAACAACCCAGACACTGTAACCAAATCGCTGCTAATCTTCCCCACTAAGGAGAACTTAAACCAGGCTCTCTTAACAACAGTTAGTTTGATACCTTCCCACATTTTATAGGTCTACTGAGTGTCAGGGTAACCTGCTCACAAAAAACGCAATGTGTTAATGACTCACTGCCACTGAATTTCCTGGGGAAAGAAAATAAACTAAAACAACCGTTTCCTAGCTGAATACTTGTCTGCTCATGTGAAGAGTGTGACTATGAATGAAGTAATCTTCATGACTTAAACAAAACTCCTTTAAAACCGAAGCAAAGGAGGAAGATGGGAACACTGTAAGATGGTATACATTTAAACAAGAAAGCACATGCTAACATTGAACTTGTTATAAACCATGATAATTATATGTAGTTTTACTAAGTCCAAAACCAACTTCATCTTCAAAGAACTTTACATACTTTAATTAGTAGATAGAATATGGAAATGAATGGATAACCCAGATATCAAAATGAAAATTTACTTTACTCATGGCTTTTCCTCCTTGCTATCTAAGAACGTTCACAAAGAAATTTTATGCAGATTTGTGTCCAGGGCAAGGCAATCTTCAAGGTTTCACATCTGAAATACCCCAAAACACAAGTGTGTTTTAAAAGTACTTTACCAGAATTTTGTTCCACAAATATTTAACAGAATCAGACGAAGAACTGGCCTCAGATTTTACTCATGACCACACACACATACATATTTGTAATTGCATGGGCTAAATATCACAATACTAAATTAAATTTCATTAAGTCTAAGTGCAGGCAACAGCTAATACAAAAAGCTATTTTCTTCTAATAACTGTGATTTAGGGAAGGACTGAATAGTCCAGAAGAAATCAAAAACCAGAAAACTTTGGAAAAAACCTTAACACTTACTTGTTACTTTTCTATAAAGAGTTCTTCCTCGCTTAAAGATTCAAAACCCCAGTGGCTTTTCAATGTCTCTATTATGAGGGTTGGGCTCTTTTACTCAAGCATTGATTTACTTGTTTAGCTCTTACACGCATTGCACACTAGGGAATTGCGGTGACTTAGAAATATATGAATCAAAATTTTAAAAGCGGAAAAGTTAGATGTGGGATCTAATTCTGTTCTAAGGTACTTAAATTTAAGTGACAAAGCATTTATACACCCAATGGAAGGTTTCCCTCCAGCTAAGGTACCAGTATTTGTGTACAAAAGGATTCAAGGTAGTATAATCTCTTCTCTCCACTGTATGATGAGATGCGTGGAAGAACTCTGTGCTAGAGGGGAAGACATGCTGCAGAAGGTAGTATCTTCCAGTGTTCTGCCTGCATTCATCAAT
Source organism: Strigops habroptila (assembly GCF_004027225.2). Taxonomy (NCBI): domain Eukaryota; kingdom Metazoa; phylum Chordata; class Aves; order Psittaciformes; family Psittacidae; genus Strigops; species Strigops habroptila. The sequence goes on along the minus strand of NC_046359.1, from coordinate 23,344,018 downwards.
TCTACAGTGGCTTTTAAGGTAGATTAAAGCAGTCTTTGGGGCAGTGTCAGCTGCAGTTCAACACTACTTTGGTTCTTTACTGGAAATCCACATGCAATGTTCTCCTAACTTTCCTTGAGAAATGGCCTAATTCAATCACGTTCAGGAAGTGAATCATTTCAGCTTTATTCCAGGATTAATGACACCATAATTTAGCCTGAGTATCCTTTCTCCATGGATAACAAACCATTTAAAGTGTAAACATCCAATCCTAGGAAAAATTCCTGCTCCTACTTATAACAAGATCTGTACCTGTCACTGCTGAAAGAATATGCTTTGCTTGGTTACAGTAAAACATGCCAAGTGATTTACTGGGTGCATCATAAAGCTACTGTAATGTCCTTTAATTAGCCCATTTTCTGAAATACTTTACTAGATTCCTCAGCAAGCAAATATGAAAATGCTTCACAGCCTAGTGGTCTTATACACATTAACATGCCAACACAACCTGCAGAGGTTGATGCCCGCTATAGACAAGAGAAGTAGTGCAGAAGGACTAGGTGATCAGCAGAGAGCTGTTCTGCTATAGACCAGCCTACAAAAGCTGATGGTTAGAATATCAGCTCTGTAGTGTTTCCCTTTGGCAGCCTCCAGCTGGAAGAATATTTAGGAAGAGAAGTTCACTGTGTTTTGGCTCTGCTAACCATTATAACAGCTCTTCAGACCACCCAGTCCCAGCTGGCCTAACGCAGAATCACAGGAAATACTAAGGTGGTGTAAAGCTGTCTTCTCTGCCTTCAACCTTGTAGCTCATTTGGAGACATGGAGCGACTCCACTCTCTACCCTTTTCAGATAGCAAGTAAGGTCCATATTTGGTCACAGACACACTGGAATTTGAAACATTCCTATAATATTAATTCTTTCATCTCCATGCGCTACACATGGAATTTATGCTCATCAAATCATCACAGCTTAGAGCATTTAACCACATTTAAACATTTATCTTAAAACCACAATTCTATTAATGTGTTTTGGTCAAAGCCACAATCTTCTGACTGTATGCTATTTAAACCTAGCTATTAATTTTAAGGAAAACATTTTTGCTCAAGAAAAAAGAGTCTATGAGTTCAAAAAAAGTCAGCAGTCACTACAGGAAATTTGAACAATGCAAATGTAAACAAAAATAGTCTTTAATTTGTTTTTTGAAAGAATTGCAACCATTCATGTAAAGAATACAGTCAAATTTATTTTCAGGAGCACTGATAACTTTGAAATGATAGTGTCAACTATCCAAACTGGATCAGGGTTTGGTTTTTTTTACTGTATTATGTTGACTTAATGAAAAGACATATAAAATTTTCATAAAGAACGCTGAAGAAAACTAAGGAGTGATTTAGCATTAATTAAAATAATCCCTCTTTTGAAATACTATATCTCCTTTGTATACAATGCATTTTCTACTTTACACATTTGGTAGGTGATTTTTTGATTACATGAATAAATCTGTCTCAAAAGACAATGAAAAATTCAGATTTTTAAAGTCACATTACATGCATAAACAGAAGAAAACAACTTATAATTTCACAATTTTTAAAACAACATATGACAATGCATAAAAACTAAATATGCAACAGCCTCCACCTAGGACAGTCATGATACCCAGAAGGTTCTTATGAAAACTGGACCAAGAAAGGGAACCTGTAGAAGCAGAATGCCTAGTCAGACCACCACAGCCCTCATAGCTGCACTGAAATATTCAGAACAAGGTTGTAGATAGAAAGTACTGCGGCCCTTCTTATCCCCTCTGTCCCAAGTGCCTGGTGCCAGAGGACATCAGCAACCTCAAGAGCCCAAAGCTGATTCCAGGCCTAAGCTCCATGGAAAAGTAAATTTCTGAATGGGCATTTCTGCACATAGCTCTGAAATCAGATTTCTATGCTTTTCAGAAACTGACTGACTTTGCTTAAATAACTATATTATGAAACTGAAAGGAAAATATTTATCTCCTTTTGATGCAAAACAAGCAACTTGCCTTTCAAGAGACCCGCACGTTGTTGTATTTAAGCAAAGGCAGCCTTCTAGATCAATTACGTACTAATTAGAATTTGCCAAAGTACTGGGCAACAACTTCATTAGAAATGACCCAGTGGTCAGTCATTAAATGTTATTTAGTAAAATCTGCCTTGACAGATGTTTTCATGCATTAAGTGCTTTAATATGTAAAATATCTCATGTTGCAAATGAAGACTGGAATGTATCATTTGTGTCATTTGTGAAAATTTGACTCATTCTGGTAAGGTATAAGCTAGGCTTCACTGGGAGTGCCATCTAACTGAATGCCTTCCAAATTGGCTCAGTATCATTTTTTATTCTATGAAAATCAATTACAACTGTACTTATTAACACAACTGAAAATACTGTTCCAACTGTTTCTGCTATAGCTATATTGTTAACCACTATTAATGTCCTTAGTTCTAAGAAAAATATAATCTCCAGATTTTACTGCCTCCATTATAGTTGATTGTTTTAATAATAACCTGATTAGTGACAACAATAAAGGATAAAAAAAACCAACATGGTTTTGTTGCTAATGCAACGATTGTAATATATATTTTTTTGAAATTACAGAAAAAAATGCTGCTTATTCTAAGAAATGACCCACTGATTCCTGTGAGCTAACAGAGTAGCAGCAGGAGAAATCAATCCAACTCATTTTGTGCTTCTGCGTGGAATTTACTGGAACACAAGTTTGCAGAGCCACACTTTTCAAACACATAATCAATGTCCAAACAGCAACCCAGCCCAGTTTCTGGAGATACATTTATTTCTCAGTATGACCATCATAAAAGAACTTTGAAAGAAGGTCATTAACTTAGTAGCTAAGTAACATTAAATAGCATTTCTCATGAAGCAAAGCTCTTCTATTACTTAAAAGTAATAAAATACAAACATGCAGAGAAAAATTTATTACAGTATTTTAGGGACAAATGTAGGATGGCAGAATACACCTTCAAAATTTATTTTAAATCACGATGAAGCCAAGGGAGAAAAGCTCAAAATCCCTAGACCACATGGTTACAGAATTTGATCCATCAACATACAAATACTAGTTTCTGCATGCTCATATACATTTAATTTTAAGCATATGGGGACTTTTCAAGAACTTCTATGCACAACTTTTTACTTCACTGAAAAACAAGTGTTCAGGTATTTTTCCAGTTCTTCAAGATAAGATTTTTAAAGTGCTCTATTGGCAATATGTTAGTTTCCTGAAAAACAAACCCAACCTTTTCACCAGCTGTTTTCTTCATTCTGTTTCAGTTTTCCAAGAAAACCATTAGCAGAAGGAAACAGTAAGTATAATTCTAAACAGAGAGCCATTGCATGTGGATTCTGACAAAAAAGTTGCAGCTCTGATAAGCTGTGTTTTGGTTTTAATGACAGCCTTAGGGGATTCATGTGCATACATGTAATAAATCACCCCATTGAAAAGATAATTACCGGGGGGGGGGGGGTTGGGGGCAGCAGCAGGAGCTTTCTTGATAGCAATTACACTAAACTGTTCAAATTAGCATACCCACAGATGGTTCTTTGTTGTCCTACACACACATTAGAGAGAAGAATGTTTCATTACATTAGTTCACTCACTTGAAAGGGAAAAAAACAGGATCTATTTATTAATCACACTAATATTACATAGGCTTTGTAAACTAAGGAGGCTTTTGACTGTAGAAACAATGTAGAACAAAAGGTTAATTAGGCTTTTAGGCCTGAGTTTTCAAAGGCAATGAAAGTTGGACAGTATCTAGGTGAAAATAGCAATCTCTTTCAGCTGCAGGCATGGATTCAGAAATGTATCCCCATTACTATTTGGTCTGGCAATGCTGACCCTTTCTGAGCATGGACACAGCATGCACACCCTTTCAGCAAGGAGTAATCTAATTAAAATGTATACTTGCATATGGACATGCTGTGCCACTCCTTTCCAATTTAATTGTAAGGATTATTACAAGAATATGAATCCTCTCCAGCCAGCAGCTTAAACAGTCTTCTCTTCACTGCTATTGCTGTTGCTTTGCTCCATGTTTGAGATATAGACAGATGTTTTTTTTCTTAGCTCTGTCCTCTTCTCTTCTAGAAAAGCATGGCTGCTTCAGATAAACACAAACAACACACTTTTCACCGACCCACTGAGAAGCACATGCAAATGACCATTTCAGGACTGAAGCGCACCCTGCCAGCAGCTTGCACAAATAAAGCTAGCTTTCCTGATGGCTGTTCAAGCAGAGGTCAAAATCCTGACCCTCAAAGAAAATGATAATCTTGTTACTTACTTCAGCAGGACTAAATTTCATCCTGGCTTTGTTCCACGGGTATTTCTTCTCCCAGTTCCTTCCTTATTTGTACCTCTTTTTTGGGGTGTGTTGGTGACTAAATTACAGAGAAGCTACCCAAGCCTCAATAAGACAATAAGAGGAGCCTGGAACAGTCATCACCTCTGTCCTCTCCAGAAAGTTAAGCTATTGTCCCCAATCTCAATTCATCAACAGTCTACTTCCTGGTTGGATAATCCTACTCCATTGTCTGATTAAAATCTAAGTTATAAATTTGCATGTATTAATTACAAGTTATATTTAATCTACAGAGCTCTCTCTTCTGGGATAATGATAGCAGTAATAAAACTATTTAAAGCCTCATATTTCTTGTAGTATAGCTATCTACAAATTATTAAGGGGACTCTACAGTCTTTCACTGCAGACCAGGGAACAAGCCCTTGAGATGCAGTTTGCAGCTCAGCTCCATTTAGTTTTTTTGCTGTTTTAACCCAACCGGTTTTCTCCCACAACCCTCCAAATGCCCCTCCCCTGCAAGCAGGGAAACCACCAACTAGGTAAAGAACTGAGCAGCAGATAGGCTCAAGTGGCTATTCCTTCAGATAGTAGCGCACATCTCCCTCAGCAGTGGAAGCAGTGTGATGTTTGCATTTAGTGCTCTACAAACTGTATTCTTTTGGTTGACAAAGTAATTTCTTTACATGGCTGGCTGCTGCACACTCCATTGATGTGCTAACTGGAAGTTTTCAGTTACATAAAATTAACTCTATCTCCAAAGTGCCCACGTATATCCTTTAACAACAATTATTCCTTCTCTCCACCATCACTATTTGCTGAAATCTTTTACCCTTGCAGTGTCAACAACAACTTACAAACCACAGGTCAGTGTCAGCCTCACTTGAACTCATTCTTCCCTTCTTTCCTAAGTCTCTCTCCAGAATCATCACTGCATGATTGCTCACATCTTCTCAGAACTCCTTTCTCTTGTTTACTTGAGCTGTGCCAAACAAGTTGAACAAGCAACCTAGGCTTTTTCCAACATCCTCATTTGGCACATCTGTTCAATGCTCCAAGATACACAGAAAGAATGAGCATAAGTCTACAGATATCTGTTCAGCTTTGTCAGATAAAGATGCTGTTGGCCAGGAGAATCTAAACGCCCCAAGTCTTTCTGTGTAGCTGCAAGACCATGCAGATCCATAACCTTGTATGTTTTGATAACTTCTATGCTTACAGCCAGGATATATAGGGCATAATCTTTGAGTAATACAACTTATGCAGTGTCTAACTTGTGTCATGGTTTAACCCCAGCCAGCAACTAAGTGCACACAGCCACTCACTCCCTTCCCCTCCCACCCCCTCATGGGATGGGAAAGAGAACTGGAAAAAGGTAAAACCCATGGGATGAGACAGGAACAGTTTAATAGTTGAAGTAAAATACTATTATTATTATTATAGATAAAAAAAGAGAGAGGAATAAACCCCAAGAAACACAAGTGATGCACAATACAATTGCTCACCAACCACTGACCGATGCCCAGCCAGCCTCTCCCCAAGCAGTGATCGGTGGCTCCCAGCCAACTCCCCTCAGTTCACATGCTGAGCATGACATTCTATGGTATGGCCAGTTCAGGTCAGGTGTCCTGGCTGTGCTCCCTCTCGGCTTCTTGTGCACCTCCTTACTCTGCAGTGGCAGAGCATGGGAAACTAAAAAGTGCTTGACTTAGGAGTAAGCACTACTTAGCAACAAGTAAAACATTGGTGTGTTACCAACATTATTCTCAGACCAGAGCCAAAACACAGGGTACCAGCTACTAAGAAAGATAATTAACTCTATCCCAGCCAAAACCAGGACACTCCATACATTCTCACCTGCACTATGCACCCTCTTGAAGCACGGGGGTCACTGCTTTACATGGCAGCCAGGTATGCATGGTTTTTCATTTCCATTTGCCAGTGACATCATCTGGCTTCTTTCAGTACTGTTGTGTCTAACCTCTTATGTCCAAAAGAATCATTCTCTGATTACTCTATACTTTCATGATTATAAAATTGTCCTCTATTGCTAGTTTCATCTGACTTAACTGAGTAAGTCTGCAGGTTCACTGTTTAGCAAAAGAACTGACAGAACAATGTATTTCTATTGAAAAACAAAGTAAATGAATCTATATGAAGTCATGTTTATACATCAAAGAAAATGAAAGTATATGTAAAGGTTTTAAAAGTTTTTTGCCCCGGAGCAAAAAAACCCCACTCTATGGAGTTGCCAATATTTGGAAAGAATTAAAAGTAGCCTCAACATTTTTTTCCCAAAATGCAAATCAATGGACTGGATTAATTCATCTAAGTCATAAATATCAAAGCATATGTCACTGAAAACTGAAACTCAAACTAAACACAGTTAATTGTAGGCACTATGTTACCTTGACAAAATGTAGCATTGATCCTCTTGTAGCCTTGTGGGCATTCCATCATAGGGCTGTATCCATGGTAAGCTGAAGAAAAAATTTACAACAGTTAAAAACCTGACAGCCAAATTATTATGTAGAAAAAAAACCCCAACCCCCAACAAACCAAAACCAAAAATCATTTTAAGTTTTTATGACGTATGGTTAAGCATAAAAGGTCAAGAAATAAAAATTAAAAGTTTGCACAGGTAACCTTATTTCCATCTCTTTCCACATGTATATCACCTAAGTCTTCATTTATTTGGTGAAATTTGTGTTTTTCCCAGAAAAAGAAATCTTTGAAGTCAGGACATTATCCTTCATCCTAGTTGTTCTCAAATATCCAAATAATTACTTTCCCAAGCCAGCTACAAGTATAATTTTGGGAAAAGATACAGTTGAAAATCTGTGATGGAAACTCAATGGCTTCAAAACTGAAAGCAGCTTTAGAAAGTGGAAGTATCTTCAATGTTAAGAAAAATTGCTGGGTACTCCTTCTCCTGCCACACTGACTTAAAAAATATTTGAAATACAGAGAAAATAGGTTTAAATAAAATAAAGGCAAAAAATAAAAAGGCACATTTGTGATTTACGTAACAAAGTTGCTGAATTTTAGAAGACAGTCACTTATGGGCTGATCTGTATAAACTGTCAAGGGCATCACAACACGCAAAACAGAGACTGAATTCCATATTGCCAAAATAGAATGTGTTTAGTTAACTAATTTTTTATTTTTATTTATTGTTTCTTTCTTTCACTTAAGGTCGCTTTTGAGACTACAGAAAACTGTTTATTGATTCTTTAACTGTTATCATAAATGAGAGCAATAACTTCTTTGTATGGTTATGCACTGAAAACTAACCTCTTGGCAAAGCCAAGTACTTTATTAAACATATTGGACTAAACTTTTGGCACTAGGATCACACAAGTGCCTTTAATAAGAGTCAAGAGAGTTTTTCATAATTTGAATGTGCAACAGAGATACCTTATATTTGGTCAGATCTTTTGTTTTCCTTTAAAAGTGCTCTAAGTGTTCTAAATATTCAGCAGGCAAAACAAAATAAAAAAAACCACCCCCAAAAAATCAAACACATTACTTTCCATCTTTACTTTATATAAACCTTCAAATAAGACAGAACAGCTGAGTTAGGTATATAATATATATAATTGGCTCCACTTCACATATAATACCCAAATTGCTTATTTTAAAACTGGTAACTGGTTGAATATAAAGGTAGAAAGAAAAAAAAAATTATTCTCATTAGTTATAAAGCTTTTCCTGTTCTTTGGAAAAATTTAAGTGATGATCTTGAGTAGCAGGTTTTGGAGTGAGATAGTTTTAATTCATATTGATGTGAATTATTTAAAATAATTGCTTAATTAGAACATTAAGATTCTCTTTAGAGATTGCTTAAAGTGATAAAATGATTAAACACAAAAAAAGGAAGGGTCAAAATACAGCAACAGTGCTCTGAGCACACACTTCTCCATCTTTACTTTGACTACAATCATTTTAATACAAATTTAAATTTCAAAATTTCATCACCACAAAGTGGCAACTACACATGTATTTTTAAGGTAGCTCCAATCTTTTCACAGGGTTAATATTAAAATAAGTTGAAATTTAAGGTGAGATTTTCAAAAGCGCAATGCATTAGCCTATTCCTGGTCCTCAAAAATGTCAATGAAACTCCTAATACTCATGTTGGCAGAGTCAGATTCATAATTGCACTGCTTATGTCCTAACTTACCTATATTTGCCATTACAGATCTGACTCAATTCACGCTAAAACTAATTAGGAGAAAAAGTTAGGAGAGCTCTAACTTTTTGTGGATGGGAATGGTACCCTGCAGTACAGCCTGGCAGAGGAAGAGAGAGAGAGCGCAGAGCTCTTCCAGTTGTGAATGGAGACTAGCCCGTAAGCTATGCCAGGCCCCTTCCAGTGCTGCAATGCATTTTCCCTTCCAGGGTGACTCAGCTGCTCTAGAAAGTGCAGTGGCGGAGTGAGGTCAGAGATTTTAACCTCTCCTTTTAGCTTCTCCCTCCCTCCTCATCCTCCTACTCCCACACTGAACAGGAAACAGTGGCTTACTAGCAGCTGTTTAATTCCTTCTACAAAGAGCAGCAACATAAGCAGGTCACAGCAGACGAAGGAGCTTGTTCAGTGATGGCTAGTGGATCCATGTGGAAGCTGGATAGAGTCCTACATTACTTACCCTTTACTCACTTACACAACCTGTTTGTAATTATTAACTGTTAGCAAGAAGCCTGAACAATCATAACATTCCCAATGTAACACAGAAATGCACTTTGTCTTAAAAGTCACCTTCTGTAGAAGCCCTCAAAAATGAAGATCTGTTCCAAAATGTTGTTTTTTGGTTTTCAGTAATACTGAATAATCCATAAACTTACAGACATGGGAGCCGTCCCACGCCAAGACACTTGACTTTGCAAGAACACAGAAGCCCTGACTGAGCAGTGTCTATTACCCAAAATATGCAAGTACATCTTTACAAAGTGACAAAGTGCTATTTAAGTCCATGTGAACAAGACACACACAAACATATGTACATTGTTAAGTAGCTGACTGAGGAGAGAAGAAAAGTGCCAGCTAATGAGACTGAATTATACGCACAAATATTTTGCTGAAGTGGGTTTTGCAGAGGATCATATTAAATGCAACCTGATTACGTATTATTATAAAAACAGGTCAATCTTGAACAAAGCTTATGAAGCATAAAACCATAAAAGCAAAAGGAAGCTTGTTTGCTTCCAAAAACTCTACCATAAAGATGGTAATACCAATTTAGTGAAGTATCAGAACAGGTCAAAATTACACGGGACTATTGTGGGACTAACATTGCCTGCTGATGCACTACCATGAACATCACTTAACTGATAACTTACTAATAATTTACTTGATTCCCAAGTTTTTCAATCCAATAACATACATATATATGTATAAAATATATATAAATCTATATATAAATATATGCATACTCTTTTTACCACTGAAACATTCTTATTACTGTAAAAACAACAAGCAAAAAGAAAACTCAAAACCTTGATGAAATAGAAATCCTTAAGCACCACTCCACACTTTGATTAAATCTAGTAATAAATTTACACTTATCTTTGGAGATTGCTTGCTCTACAGAAGCATAACACTTTGAGACTGATATGAGGCTAAATTTGACACCAATGCCCAAAGGATACTTAGGCCCAGATCCTAAATAGACTTGAAAGCTCCAGTTGTGTGCGTAAATTCAAACTGAACATCTATAAAACTGTAAGATGTTGCAAGACCACTTGAACTCCTGCAAGACTCTGAATTTACCACCTTAAGTTCTTAGAATTCTGAAAATTCACCATTTGCATCCATGCAAAATTGCCATAAGTCCTGGCATGATTGAACAGCATCATGCTCAACTAATTGCTAAATCAAATCTAGACTGAGAGAATATATATACATCTATCAAAGCTTCCTGACAGTTTCAGTGAATATTCTTGAAACACACACCTACCAAATCATACTCTTGATATAATGTAGTGGTAGATGAGAGTGTATTTTAATCTGGAGAAAACAGACAGTGCACCATCTCCTCCTCCCTTCTTAAAACACTACAGTGAGAGCTCCCACCTAGAAAGATGAGAGATGTATCCTATTACATCTAGGAGAAACAAACCCTTACTTTCCAGGAATGTTTTAATCACAAAGACAGGATTATTCCAAGTGGCAACATTCTCTGTCTCCTCTTGAATTTGTACAGCTACATTCAAAAAAACAATTCCAGATTGAGCCAGAAAGCAGGAGCAAGCATGACTCATACCATAAGTAATTAAGGACACTGGGAAAGAGACTGTCCAGTCCTGTTCCAAGAATTGTTTCTACATTTTAAGGTTTCTACATCTCCTCATAGGTATAAAATGCAGATTAGAAATTCTTCTGGCAGATAAAGGAACACTCTGAATTGTCCCATCTTGAGTAAGTGTGCTAGTCATTAAGCTTTTATCATCAAAGGACAGTGCTCATCCCATTAGCATTTCAAAAAAAAATTATTCTTACTCAGTGCTTGGAAAAAAGCATGGTGGAATGAATTCCTTTCAGGAGAGGCCTTAGGGTGAGTTCAGGCACTTCTCCGGACCTGCCTAGAAAGCATCTGGGGACCAGAATTTCAGACATGGTTTGTCCCAGTGTTTCCCCGTTTACTTGGTCTTAACATCATGCCAAGCATGCTGGCATTAAGCAGCTGCCTGACCAACATGTCCATTGCGGATTCCAGGCTGAGATAACTAGTATTTTACCTGAGCTATGAAGAACTAGCAAATGGGCTTCCTTTTGAACCAGACACCAGAAATTTGCGTTAGTAGTTCTAACCAGTTTTTGGCTGAAGCACATCTCAGGCTCTCATCCTTTTTCTCATGGCACACCTACATCCACTAAGCAACATTCAGCATGCCCACATGCTTCTGACGAACAAGACTTTCATTTGTACTAAGATTGCTACACCTTTGGAGAAAGCTATAAAATTAGTACATATTTCACAATTCATACACCAATACAGAATGCATGTCTGCCAGAAACTATATTTATGTTACAGGAATAAAAATTTACATACCCAAGTGTTTTATTAACTACGGCCCTGAAAGACCCCAAGGAGGCTTTGTTTCAGAAGTGCATCAGAAGATAACCATACTCCAAAACATGAAATTGAAATGCTTCATAAACTAGCAGACCAGACTGAGTCAGCACAAATTTATATCAATCTCCCACAGAAGAAACAGTCAGAAGTAGGAGTAACAGCAGGTTTTCTGCTAGAATTGTATTTACATCCACATTAAGACTTATGGACAAAAATATGCTTAAAAATAAATAAATAAATAAATCAAATGCTGAACACCTTTCTAGCATTGCTATCTGTACGAGTAACAGGGGCCTAGAAGACCTAGGTAAGAGGACTGAGACTCCCTGCACTATTTTTTGCCTGCTAAATGCAAGTCAACTACATCTGCAAAACTGAGATTACATTATCTTTTCTCATCTTTCATTTAGTGATGAAAATACAACGTGACAGAGAAGTATTACTATTCCTGTGCAATAGTAATGTGATTCACCAAGTTTAAGAGACTAGCTTCACCTATCATGTAAATAATTTGAAATTTCTCTCATTATAATATAATGTCAAATCATAACAAAATTGTGCAGAAAGTCTTTGTCATTGCCTAATTGTTGAGGAAGATATTTCAAAAACAGAGCAAAAAAAGTGCAACTGACAATTTAGAGCCTGGAAAACTTTGGCTCCAAACTTGAAAGTTCATCTGCAGTCCCAAGAGGTCACTGCATTCTCTCCAAGCAGTAACTGGCGCCTCCATAATTTAACATTTCTGTGCAAACTTAAAAAAAAAATAAATCCAGCTGGAAAAGGCAGGATGATTCAATGTCATTATCCTTTCTGCACTGAGAAACCGCAACAGTGCATCGCTGACTTAAATGAGAAGGAAGGGAAAAAAATCCCAATGACGTGAACTTTGCTGGCTGCACTGAATGCCTTCATATTGTAACTCTGCTGGCATGCAGGAGAATTCCAGCTTTCTACAGCTTGCCCCTGATCAAACCATAGCATATTCTTTTTACTATGTGCCTTCTCCTACTCCCCTGAAAAAGGAAAAATACTTCTTGAGGGAACAAAAAGTCACAAACTGATCCAGAGAATAACAACAAAATACCACTTACATGGCTTCTTAGGACATTTCTGGCATTTGTTAAAACCCCAGGAAGTACCAACGGTTCCACAGCAGTCTTCTTGCTTGGAAAGGCCAGGAAGTGCTTTGCCACACTGGAATAGTCAGGTAAAGAATATTCTGGTTAGCAATACTGTATGATGCTCACTTCCAATGTAATACTCTTTTTCAGTCATCTTGGGTCAACCTCTTGCTGAGACACTGGAGCTCTCAGCTAAACTTAATTAGTGCCCATGCATTGCAATGGCTCTTTACACAGGCATGAGTAAATTAGGTTACATTATCATCTTTCCCTGTGTCAACTTCAAAAGGAAGAGAAAGAACAGTATGATATAGGAATGAGTGAGGGTATTTCTAATGTAATAACTTGCCATTGGCACCTATTCCCTGCATTTTTCCTCATAAAACCATGCTCGTCCACTTTTCCAAAAGCTGTATAAATTGTCTCAAATACCTAATTACTCTCAAAGACAAAAAGTACGACTGACTTCTATACTGTTATTTCCTATTAAAAAGCCTCAACTTCCTGCCAACTTCTGTTTAATGTTTAGGAACACTTACTGAAAATTACCAGATTATAATGACAGATTCTGCTGCCCAGACACTGAAGAAGGTAACACAAATAAGATGACCAAAGCCAGTTACTGATGTCTGTGTTATTCTAAACAAGTGTCTCTTTGCCCATGCAAATATTCCTATTAATCTTGTAATAAATTCTGAGGTCAGTATTCCTCTTTTCTTACTCCAATCAAGAATATACTTACTATGCTTTTTATTTATAAGAATACTATTTTTTGGAAACTTACACAGTACTAGTTATATCATTGACTTTCGCAATTTGCTTTCATTTTGCATGGTAAAGAAGGCTCAAATCTATTTCTGAGATGCAGACATTAAAAAAAAGTACATCTAAACTTGTTAATTAAGTATAAAATAGAAGTGCACAAAGCGCAAGAGAAGTAGACAACTGCACTTAGTAATATTGTCAAAGCGAATGCTGATGCAAATTGCAGCAAACAATTCAAATGTGCCAAAGTGTGAATCATCAATACGGAGTGAGTAGATCTTCCCTAATCTAACTTTCCTTCCTGACAGCATATAAACCTCTGACCCAAATGCTCACTGCTGCTGAGCTCTCAGCTCAAGATTGCTGGCTTATCCTATGGAACAGGCTATGGCCTTGTGGTTGTTTTCACTTCAGCTGGTAATCTGGTCACTCTGCATTGGGCACGAATGCACAGGCACAGATACCTCCAATCTTCCCACAATGTTTTAATCATATTGACACCCATGAGTCAGTAGAGAGTTACCCTGTGTAGCTTCACAGTGTGACTACTAACAGGATAGCAGGCTACCCCACAACGTCAGGGCTCTGACTCATCAGAAGGTCCCCTCCTTGCACTGGGAGGGGTGGCAAGGCCTCATCCCAGCCATCTTCTCTGCCTCTTTTTCCATAGATACTCCCCAGATGCCTCCTGAAATATCTCAGCGACAAATTAAAAGCAGTACCACTTCACTGTTTAAACATCAAAATGTAAAGTGCAGCCTGCAGCAGCTCAGCACTTGCTGCATGTGAAGCTTAGACACCTGTCAAGGGATGTGTGAGCAGCTGGGAGCATCCTGCTCCAGTAAAAGCCAGCCTGTCTTGTGAAATGTGTTCTTAGCACCAAGGCAACTTAGTGAAGTTACGGTGCACCTCTGCACATCACCCCAATAGAAACGGTTAGTACCGCTTCTGCTTTGAGTGACACATGAACAGCATAAAGAACACAGTGGCCAAACAGGTTAATAGAGACTGCTCAGTTATTGCGGAACTTTAGGAGTCTATTTTCACACTCCTGTCTGCAGCGGGTCTTCTGACATTTTCCCATGTTCCAAGAGGTGAGAAACAGTCATCACCTGGATGGTATTTGGCTGTGTTAAAACCATAAAGTAATCTAAGCAAGTCCCACCTCTCAGATGCAGGTCTAGACTTAGCTACGTGAACATGCGTCTTTCAGGCTGTCTTGCACTCCCCTGTCTTGGGTACTGGCTGGATTAGTACAAGTTTGACCATTTCTTATCAATCAGAGCCTGTTGAGTTCTGTTTTGAAGCAGCAGCTCTTGGCCTGGCACTTCACAAAGGCCATCAAGGTGCACAAACAGGGAATTCTGCTCAACTCCCTCTGCTGCAGCAACTTGGACGTTTCCAAAACTGGAACTAGCTCTCTCAACTGCCTCTGGCTAGATGATGCACAGATTTTACTGCATTACCAGAAGCTCAAAAATCTTCTGGCTAAAGAGTATTCATCATTTCTCTTCCAAGTGGCTGTCCTAAAACCACAGAGAATTTATGTTGCGTCTTTATACAATCCTGGTTTCTCAGCTTGCATCTCATGTGAATGTGCTCTAGGAAGCACCATTTTACTTTATAATCACAACTACTCAGTTTTATAATTACAGCTGCTCAGTTCCTTTTCTAGCGCTGGGACTGCTACTTCAAAGACAGAAAAGCCACTTACTAAAGTCATACACTGTGGCTGTTTTTTGAGTCAGCTAAACCACTTTGCACTTGACTCTTCTCCCCACCTTGTGCCTCAGTTTTACAACTCTCTTCTCTCTCAAAAGAAGTAGGAGGAATCAAGGCTGGTGCTGCACCTCCCCTTATGATCTCAGAAATGGAGTATTTGGGCAGCAAGGCACATTACCTAACACCCAGCATTTCTCTGCAAGGTCACAAGCCTCAAGGACACATCCCAGCAGCTTGTGTGTGTCAAGGCAAGACTCTACTAACATGAGAGACAACATGCCATCATGAACTGGTTGGTTTTGGGTTTTCTGTTTTTTGGGTTTTTTTTCTTTTTCCCCAGAGCAGAAAAGGTGTCATTTAGTAGTAGTAAATTAAAAGCATATAAAACAAAGAAGAAGAAAAAAAAAAGAGGAGGAAGATGGACTACAGCCCACTTTTAGTTTAGGTGTGGTGCTACAGCACTTGCACTCTACTGAAAATCATGATCTCTGTGGTCACAACTTTTTCAAATTTCCATATAAAAACCATGAGCAAAAATAAGGATGCCAAAGTCTGAGTCATCTGGCAACTGTGGTTTGTAGTCCTGTCAGTAAAAACTGGCAATGATTAAAGCTGCTGCTCCCACTGCCTCTATGGTGAATTAAAGCTTGAAGAATCAATGATAACTTGGTTAATGTGTAGATCATTGTAGAAACTGGCCAGGGAGAAAAAGCAACTGCCACATGGGGCTCCTAGTGGTGTTAGATCTGTGTAATTTTGAAGCTATGCATCAGAAAAAATGACTGCTCTGCAAAGTCCTAAGCCAAGCAGAAACAGAGTTCATCTATGGCTAATAAACCTCGATTTCTCTAAACCTGTATTAGAAGTATATCTATCTGATAGTGCTTTAGATATTTCAATACTCATGGCACTGCACAAACCATTTCCCAGCCAGCTACAGTTTCTTAAGATGCTACTCCTTTTCACAAACCCTAAACGTCAATGCACCAAAGCTATTTCTACAGATCTCAAAACCTTTAAGGTAATTCCTATCCACTTAAGAGTCTTACACACTTCCTACTACTGAGAACAACGCATTAGTTCTTCAGACAGTCTGTTCCAGTCTCTGAGTCAAAAGTGACTGGAAAAGTCCTTGGGGGAATCCATAACTATTTTTAGTTTGTCTCACCATTCAACACAACTCCAATACATAAATATGAACCTAAAATAAGCAGGGAAGCTAAAAACAAGCATACAGCTCACACTATGCATGAAGATGATGACGTTCCCTAAGCATAGGTTTATACTTTTCTATCCATCATCCAGACACATTTTAAACTAATCTAGCCTCTATTCCTGAGGGCTTCTGGAAAAGAGAACAGATTTCCATGAATGATACCTCTGTCAGAAGCTAATGATTTAGAGATAATTCTTACTGGTTCAGAAGGCAAAGAAGTCATGAAGGATTGGTATAAAAGAGCTCAACTGTGCTGAAAGAGGCTCAGCAGTAGCAGCAGTATGAGGCACACATGGTACTGCTATAAAACAAAGTTCTTCCTGGGTAAAGCACTCACAGACACTGAAAGTATTGTTTCGAATCCACATATTTTTCCCCATGCATGCCTGGGCTTCTATGCCAATATTTTATATAACTGAAGGACATACTGAATATTCCCACTGATAGACTAAAGTTCTGGCTGAACCTGTGATGGTGCACAAAGGCCACCCCAAGCCCCATCACGTCTTTGGTCCTCTGTCCAGACCCCAGCCTCTGCAGTATCTCCACAGTGTTGGAAAGCTTAATAGTGTTGGAGCTGTGCACTGCCACCAGGCTTTCATGTGTTCTTCAATGCCAGGGAAAAGGAAGAATTATATCCTCAGAATCCCTCTGCTAAGGCAGCAGAAGAAATTTATTCAGTTCCCTGTAAAGTGCAGTAGGGAGCCCAGTCTGGCCATTAGTCTCAGGGCAACTGCAGAGGATTCTGGCCGAGGGACCACAACATTTCCTGGGACTCCCACTCCTGTGTGACCCATCTACAAATCCCTGTCATGAGCTGTTAGTTAAAACCACAATACAGGCATAAATAAAGGAGTGTCACATGATTAACTATGACTGAAATTGATACGTGCTTTGCCTGAGTTAATAGCTAATGACTCTGGGATTCAGCTCAAAAGACTGCATTTCACATACCACAACAGCAGAAGTGAATGGATACACTGTTTAACTTTCTGTAAACTATTCAACAGGCACAGACCTTGGATTGTTGCTTTTTCTTTTTTTCCTATAGGCACGACAAACAGAATAAGAAACCTCAAACTTAATAAGCCGTATTACTGAAGCAATTAACAAACATACTTAATTAGCTTATTGACCAGCTGAATTACAGGTTGTTACAAATGAAGACTATTATCCCATGAAGCACTGGTTCACTAACAGGCATTGTCTCATAAGCAGAGGAGAGAAACTTAAATACTTCCAGACTTTCTAAAAGAACTGGTAAAGAATTTGTTTTGGCTTTAGCAGAACATTCTTCGTAGGCAAGTAAAAATTATCCAGCTTTCTTCTATTTGAGTAATTAAAACAATGTTTGGTGTTTTTGGTATCTGATACATCTTTAATCTTCTGATATTTCAGGGTATTGGTCTTGCAAAGAATCTATTGTGAATGAAGCATTAATCCTGCAAATGAATCCGCACTGATTTCTGACAGTCTATTTGTTTAAGAACTTCAGAAGCCAAACCATGAGCTTCAAGGAATTCCAGACAGTTATTTTATGAGATGGTATTTTTAAGACTATTCTAAAGAAAAAAAGTTTTAAAACTGCTCTAAGAAAAAAAAATACCAGTATGAAGCACTACCATACTTGTATCATTTTTCCTGCCTAAGGAATATGAATAGGGAAGTTCATTTTATACACCTGTCAAAAAATGAAAATACCTGACATTTACCTCCGTAGGAAATGTTTTGTTAAAACTAAAGTTCAAGAGGGATATTTATACAGTTGAATGAATGACTTCAACTAGGACATTACTACTGTCATTGCCTCCAGACTACATACACTACGATCACTGCATGTAGTAGTATCTATACCTTAGGTTGTGTATTAAGAGCTATCAACACATTTTGCTGCTGATTTTTAACTCAAAAACTTTGATGCTCTTGTTTAATATTTCCTTTTCATGAAAAACTCAGTGATTTAAACCCAGTTCCTAAAAACTTTCTGCATATTCTCAAAGTTAAGTACCTGATCAGTGTGTGCCCTTGTCTGAATCAAGTTAAGTAAATGCAATTTGCAGTCAGAATCTTTATCACAATATTGTGTTGACAATTTCTGACCTTTTCCAGCTGCCCCCTATCACTTGGCTTATTTTGTATTCTACCAAGTCTGACAGCACACAGAAGGGTGTTGCTCAAACTAAAACTAATGTTTCCTGTAAAAGACATCACTGAAACACATTAGTAAATAAACTATTTCCATGAGAATTTATCCCACTAAAGCTACTGATCAACTAACATCTATTTATCAAGCATACTTGTTACTTATTAGAACTAAGCAATATTTGAAACATTTGAATGCATATGTGTTTTGATCACGCTGAAAAAATGGATAGCCCTTATAATTTTCAGTAAGTCTTTACAAGTATTAACCATTAATGTTATTCAGCTTAATTTTAAAAAATATATGTAAAAATACGCTTCTATTGTCTGCTATAGCTAGTATGTTTTTAATACAATTTTCCAGAGTATTACTATAATACACCAAATTTCACCTTAATACCAGAGCTACTCTAATTCAGGCACTCTTTCCAACAGAACTGTACCAAGTACGGATGTTTTCTGCAACAGCTTTCAAAGTACTTTGCAAGGGAAGCAGAAAGCATTATTTAGCAAACAACTGAGAACTAAGGAGTGGGACATATTCCCCAAACACTGCAACCTGGAACTGTCCCGAATTTAAAATATCCCAATAAAAAGGAGGGATCAGAGACAGTAATTTTTAAATTCTTTCAGTGATCACTTCAGAGAACAGTCCAGCCTCTCTCAGCAGTTACACAGCACAACCGAGGGACAGTGAGGAGCAATGAGCAAGTGTAGACAGACATGACTTCTTAGCCAGCTTCTCTTCTGGACATTTAGGCATATGTTGCCTTCAGCCAGATAAGCAACTTCAGTATCTGTCTCTCTTTAGAATAACAACTCTTTTTTAATTTTGTTCTTAAATTACAGATGCCGAGATCACCAGAAGGCTCCTTTGGTAAAACCGATACTCAAAAATAACTGCTGAAATGAACAGCATTACTTGTAAATCCAGACAGAAAGAAACTGCTTTAGAGAAATTTGGAAATACCCGCTTCTCCGATTTCTTGCTGCTTGCAAAAAAATGCCTCTCTCCTTACAGTTAAGCAAATAAAGGGACAAATCAATTCTGAAGGAAAAAAAAAAAAGTTACTTTTTAGTCAAAATACTGAAATGCAGTAACTATATGAAAACACATGAATATCTTAGTAAACACTTCAAAGTGATCTTGGCAAAAAAAAAGTTAAGCTTAATTATCTTTACATTAATTTTGACAGATGGTAGGCATCTGCATTCTTTTCTCAATTTAAGTGAAAAGTAATCATATGCAAAATTAACAGAACTCAAGATTACCAACATAATCTTTACTAGGTGCACCACTGACGCTGTAGAAGTATTTTAGGAAATAACAAAATAATCTGTGTCATAATAAAGGTATTTTTAGTAGAATTAAAATAAAAAGCATTCAAAGAGGAGGAATTACAGAAGAGAAATATCATCTTCTTATATGCTTGCTTTTTAAATAGGATGTAAAGAATCTGTGGTCTAAGATGACTGACTCCTTGGATTTCAGAAAAACAGGACTACATGGCTGTACAGGACGTTGCAGGACACCACACCAGTCTCCAGCTTTTGAAGACACCATAATACACAGTGCTCCTCAGAAATTTACCATTCTCCATCTTAAGCGGGATTTTTCTACCCTACTGCTTCCATTGTATCTGTTTCCCAACTTCAAGTGTCTATTTTCTCAACATAATTTTCTATAAAAAGTGCAAGCTTAGGTAAAGGTTTATTTCCTATGTTTTTATGACAAAAGTTTCTGGCCTGTAGCTTAACTTAGTTTCTTATACAGCCTACAAAAATCTTTTTGGTAGTAGGAAAGCATTTGATGAACCACAGCTTTTATAGGACATATATCATAGTAAGCTATCACGTAACATGGTAAGCTATCCTGGCGCATTCATCATTAACATCTCCCATAGGAGAAATAATTGCTAAGTGTTCCACTCAGAGAAAATAGAGGCAGCCAGGAAAAGTGAATTGACTTGAGTAGAAAAGAGAACTATCAAGAACATTATTTGCATCCCATATTGCTTTTAAAAAATTGAAACATTAATACTACTTTTACAGTTGCTCTTTTCACTGTATTTCCCAATGCTGAGGACACTTCAGAAAACACTCACAATTAAGCAACACATACATACATGTGTATATGTATTTATTAAAGCATAGATCTTTATTCTAAAACTATGAAATTTCATTCCTCTAGCCCCTCTCTCTCTCCTCCTGTCCTTCTAAGCTTGTAGACTGGCATTTTCACACATCACTTACTACACTTTCCTCATGGGCATGAGACAGTACAGACAGCTGCATGAATAGGAGGTATAGAAGAATTGTGTTGTTAATTAGGAGTGATTGGAGGCCTGAGAATACAGCTAGATTCTTCAACTATTTGCACCAGAATGTCCTCCGAGCTTCAGTTCAGGGTGGCTCCAGCTGCTGACTTTAACATTGTGCACACTGTTGGAAATACACTGCAGAAAATACGCCTCTGCTCTCTTGGGATTTGAGTATAGCAACCACCCTACTGTTTTTGCAGGACTACTGTTTTTGGATGAGATACATTAAAGGAATTTAACTAAGGTGGGGTGCAGAAGAATGTGTTGGGAGTTGAAAAATATTCCACAGGAATCTTTGGGAAGAAACCCAAAGTATTAAAATCAGAGGACCTATAACTGAAGACCAGCTGAAATTCAAGGAAGAAGGAGAAAACAAAGATGGAGAATCATAGAATGGTAGAGGTTACATACATACAAAATCACAGCAGAGATTCTAATACCAGTTTTATCCTGTGCTTATAGCCTGGACCAAAAGTAATTTCAGCAAAGTCTTTGTTAACTTGCTTGATTTGCCTACAAGAGGCCACAGAGATCCTTCCATCAATGTGCTCTATAGATGCTAAAGTCCCCTCTGATCCTGGGACATTCAATAAAACATTTCTGAAGCCAAACATACAATCCATCCCACCAAAAAAAAAAAAAAAAAAAAAGTATAAACACTGATGATTGCTGAAAATTAGTACAGATATTCAAATTAACCACCACAGACTCCAGAAACGACTTGTGACACATTACTACTCATAGGGAAAGCTCAGTTTAGCATACTGTCTGAACAGAGAGAGAATCCTCACGTTTATTAATACAAGTATCAAAGAAATGGAAAACCAAATTCTTTTAGAATTCAGATTCAAATCTGAAAGGTGAATGAATCACTTAAACCTATATTTATGCAAGGTCTTAATGAATGCTCTACAAAAATGCCACACTACAATTCCAATTCTAAACTGAACCATTAAATTAAAACAAAAGGTCTCTGAAATCCTTAATATGCTCTTCCCTAAGACTGACACTGAAAGGATCAATGAAATTTGTAAAAAAATGAGAACATGCATTATTCTAAACTAGGAGGCACAACCTTTTCTTGGGAGGACAGCAAACACACATTTTTCCAGGGAACAACTGAAAAAAAAGAATAATTTTTAGAAATAGGAGACTGAACTTTTAGTAGGATTCCAAGTCAGGCATGAGGGCAATGCAAGCTTATTTTCCCTTTTCTCCCCCTTTACAAGGAGCATGTTACCGTCTTGGCAAGTGATTGTTGAGTAAGCTTTAGTTTCCAAACCATTGTAATGTGAGGGGCATGCACAGGACACCGAAAGTTTTAGCTATGTCATTTGAAATACCTCACATGTGCATGTGGCAGAAAGAACAGGCAGGGAATTGGTCAAGCATAAGAGCCAAGAGATAAAAGATGCCAAGTCTAAGACTGAGGAAGAAATTTTGTCTTGAGGATGATAAGGGGGCTGGAGCACCTCCCATATGAAGACAAGCTAAGAAAATTGGGGCTGTTCAGCCTGGAGAAGAGAAGGCTGTGTGGCGACCTCATAGCAGCCTTCCAGTATCTGAAGGGGGCCTATAAGGATGCTGGGGAGGGACTCTTCATTAGGGACTGTAGTGGTAGGACAAGGGGTAAAGGGTTTAAACTTAAACAGGGGAAGTTCAGGTTAGATATAAGGAAGAAATTATTTACTGTGAGGGTGCTGAAGCACTGGAACAGGCTGCCTAAAGTGGTGAATGCTCCATCCCTGGCAGTGTTCAAGGCCAGGTTGGACAGAGCCTTGGACAAAATGGTCTAGTGTGAGGTGTCCCTGCCCATAGCAAGGGCGTTGGAACTAGATAATCTTAAGGTCCTTTCAAACCCAAACCACTCTATGATATAAGTGCAAATAGAAATACAAATTAGTAATAAACAACTATTAATTATCGTAATTATTTCCAGAATTTTATGACTGCACATTATAATGCTGTATTGGCTAGATCTCTCATTCTTAGGAAACAACAGAGAAACGGTTGTTTGATACAGGTAGTGCTTCATTTGTCATGTAAAATCCATGAACTTTCATTTGAACATGTGCTTCCACACTTATTCAAAGAACAAATTCACGGTTTTACTATTCCTGAAACAGACAAGGATGAAGAGCTCATCAGTATAAATTAATTCTGGATCCCAAATGAAGCATTTAACAATTAGTGAGTACTAGCCTTTAATGTTCCATTCACAAACTTCACTCTGCTCTTCTAGACACATTCTTGGGGCATAATAACATTTAAAATTTACATCTCCCATTGCACTTTTTTCAGAATAAATTGTTTTTAAACACCCTTACATGGTGATCTAGCATGAACAGGCCACACCACTTCCACAACACTGACTTCTGAAACTAGAGTTTATTATGTCACTAGTAGGAATGCTACAATACCCTGCAGAAGCCAGTCACTGAAAGGGAAAGAGAAAGAGAGAAAACATTTTGCAGAAAAAAAGTCAGTTCTTTGGAGCTGGCAGAGGATGACAGATGAAGGAACTGTGACTTCAGACTGAGGTTCCAGAAGGTAACTGCTATCACTACCTCGGGATCTGCCACCTGTGTTACTCTCAACCTGCTTCTGGCTGCATCCTGCTTCTTCCTGTTCCCCATCACTGATCCTCTCCAACACTCCCTGCCCCTCTGAGTGAGGTCTTTTCTTCCTCCTGCACTCCCCTTCCCCTGCCCCCTTTTTTTTTTTTCCAGGGCGTGAGTGCTGCTTGGGAGCCATGAGAAAGTTTCCTTGCCGTCAGTTCTAACGCTTGGCATCACAGCATTCGCTGACAGCTAGAACAACGCTTATAAAGGACGTTTTGCTCCGGTTATGCATTTCAGGGACGCATTTCATCATGCTCTGTGCAGGTGAAATCCAAATATTTGTGGAGTATATTGGAAATACATTTTCAGATGCTTGAAAATCGGCTAACTTTGGGTTCATGTTACTGGAAGGACCAAAAGCAGAGTAAGCATTTATTTTGGAATAAATTTAAGTTTCTACTTCAAAGTATACAAACGATCCAAATCTTCAACAAAAAAGTCGTAAATTATTTTTTTAACCTGAGTAAAACAACATATTCTCTAACATCACCCCTAAAAAAAACCCCAAGTGAGTGATTTTACTAAAACCTCCCACAGAATTTCAGCCTGAGGCCCACATTCAGCTAAAAAACAAAAAAATAAAAAATAAAAACTCAATCTCAAAAGTTAAATTTCGGCAAGGTGAGAAGCAATAAATCACAGGGTCTGCTAACTTTTTAACAGTCTGTTCACACATGCTTTTTTCCCCTCTCTCTGTATATTTACATGGATACGCAAAACTGATAACGCTGTGTCACTTATTAAAATGCTTTCAAGAGCTGAAAGATGTGCCATTTTGAATAGCCAAATGTAAAAACTGATGTGAACATATTTTAAACTGAACTCTTTTTTTTTTTTTTTTTTTTGCTCTAGCAAACATTCCATTGGTTTTTCTGTTTTTTTCTACCCCATTCAATGGTCACATTTCAACAGATTCAAAATATTAGCCAACAGTACTGTAAAACATATGAAGTTGTTGAATAGGAATTTCAATGAAAACTGCAACTCCTGGAAAAATATTGGCTGTTGAGATACACATGCAAAAAGACTCATTAAACCAAAGGACAGTACAAGCTGCGGAAGATGGTGTAACCTTAGTTGCTCAATCAGGAAAGATAAAGGTAGGATTTAAGTAATGTTTTTTTTAATTTGGAGAAATAGCTTATAAACAGAGAAGTTAGAATAGGCTACAATAACTGAAATCAGAACGTCAGGGATCCAAGTCCACAGAAAATAAAGATATTAGCTTGAAGGAAAAGGATGTTCAGAACAATGTTGTCTTGTAACAATTTTAGTCTCAAAATCATTTTCTTTTGGAAAAGAATAACAAATGTGTCCTTTCCCATGGATGAGTGAAAATTTTTCTTTCCTTTATAATATTGTTTAAAAACTACCTGTCTCAAAAGCCTGAGCACAATTTTCTTACCTGTGTCCCAATAGTCTCTTGGAAGCAGCGCCCAAGCTGACTTTTAACTGAAACAGGAAACATATGAGGAATGGGTTGTTGATTTGTGTAAGTAGTATGTCCTTTCTGGGTCTTCTGATATGGAAGACCTTGGTAAGAGACCTGTGGATGTACTGGCTGAGGTACTTTCGCTTTTTGTCCTGTTGATGTGCTGTCAATTCTTGAAACTTGATGGATCTGAACTGAGGCTTCAGGGGGATGTTTCACATGGATATTCACTATGTTAGGAGGGAACTTCACTAAAATAATTGAAGGAAAAACACGTAAGGAAAATTGGTAGTAAAATATGTCAAAAAAGGTATCTTAGGCACCTCTAAGACATTTATTTTTGTACATTAGAATTTTTACAAAATGTCATAAAGGGAGTGAAATATAAATGAAGCCCAAATTTGGGGGTTAGACGGAAGGATGAAAGAACACATAGACTCCTATTAACAAAGCACGAAAATGAAAACTGCGCACAGGAAAGAACGACATTATAGAATTGTAAAAACTGCTACACAAACATGGATGCCCAAATTGGCTGGTGTGACATTAATATTTGTGGTCATACTGTGTAATAAGAATCCCATTCAAAGTTCCAGAATTCAAACTCTAGTGGGTTATTTTTGGATATATAGTAAGCTTTATTATCTTTTTCAGATCCATCATCTTTGTCTGGAACAGAGAAGCAGCTTCAGATTTCATCTCTTCACCTTTATATACCTGCCAAGTCCTGAGTTTGCCCCTGAAAGAGTTGCCAGCAACTCAACCATCTAAAATCACCACTCCCTTTGCTGAACTTTGAATTCAGGATTTGGCACATAAAGAGGGAGGAAATGTTTTTCAGATACTTCCGTTTTTAAATACAGTTGTAGTTTTAAGTCTGGATATATAGACTGAGACCCTCCTGTCAATGTCATGTGCACAGAACTGTTTCTGACCCTCAAGCCTCTTTTCATTGTATGCCCTTTAAACATGTAACTTAAATTATTAAGGGGGGAGAGACGGCAGGTAGGAGAGGTGTGTACAAACTTCTATAGTTTGTAAGCTGCATAACAGTTAGCATTTACTGTGTCTGGCTGGCTGGGTCTCTCTGGTCAGCAAGTACTGCACAGACTACTTCAGGCCAGCCAATCTGTTAGACCTAACACCCCTTCCAAACATCAAGAACCAACAAATATAATCTGATACACTTTCTCTGTAATGCATACTGGATTGTTGAGTCTTCTGAATTGTTTCCTTGCCTCCAGGAGGCCAGACTGCTCTTTGGAACTTGATTTGGCTTCTTAGGAACTTGATTTTCAGTTCTTATTTCAACCTCACAGCTTCACTTCCCAGGAAGTCTATTTAATTTATTTAGGTGTTTTAACATTACATTATTTTGTAGAAATAGCTTTTGGTTTTCATATTGCTTTTATTTCTCTAGGAACATTTTCAGTTTTAATTGGTCTCACACAGGAATTCCTTAAAAGAAACAAACTTATTTTTACTCTGCCCCGCATTGTTTTATTTATGAAAATATGAAAAACATATTGCAGACGAAACATCAGCAATAAAGTAGCAGAAAGTCGCCAAAATGTGGCCGCAGGGCCTTAATGGCTCTTCAGATCTTGCCCGTAGCAGAAGACAACCTTCACGCAAAATTTATGCTATATGAGTTCTGTTACAGGTACACCCACAAGGAAAAGATCTGGTGTTACGAGGAGCAGCAGTAAGGCCCTTCTTAGGCTATTAGACTGGTTTTGCATAGTCTGGCTGTGAAAAGGACAAAACTCACCCCAATCTAATTATTACCATACATTTTTATGTATGAAGATGGATCCCTTCAACTAGTTTCTCCATCCAACTGATAAATCTACAAAATATATTAGCCCTCAAGAGAAATCACTGAATTGCACTGCTTTAATCCATTAATCCACCTGGAGATGTTCAGATGCTTAAAACATCAAATTTAGGCTGGTTCCTCCATGTAGTATTATTACCACAATCTTCTCCAGGTCTTGGATCATTGCCTAGATGTGCTGATTATTTTTTATTTCTGCCAGCCATTTCGGGATAAAATGTTTTATTCTTTCCTTGAAAGAAAAGAAACATTCCTCTGTCAACAATCCAACATCCGCATTTGGGCATGTAAAGAGAAGAAAAGGCATTGTGACTGCTGATGGTTCTGATGAGGACTTGAGGGCCAGGAAAAAAAAAATATTTAAGAGGTCAGACTCTTCAGCAATGAGAAGTCTTTTGTGTGTTTTAAGACAGCAACTCTAAATCTGAAAAAAACCCTGTGTCTTAAAATTAGTCTTTTTTATGGTCCACCATATTGTCTAAAATGATTTGATCAGGAATGAAATAGTCACAGAAATAAATTGCTGCTCTGCTATGTGTCTAGGTAATTATAAATTACATTCTCCTTTCCCTCTCGCCCCCCCCCTTTTTTTTTTTTGTCTTTTATAGTCAGAAAAGTTCTGGGTAGCTTTAGGGCCTAATACTGCATCATGTCAGTGGAAAATATTTCCCAATGGACTGTGTAGCAGTCGCTAGAGAACAAATCCATTGAAAAGATGGAGCAGATACTTAAAAACGTTTAT
This sequence comes from Strigops habroptila, assembly GCF_004027225.2. Classification (NCBI taxonomy): domain Eukaryota; kingdom Metazoa; phylum Chordata; class Aves; order Psittaciformes; family Psittacidae; genus Strigops; species Strigops habroptila. The sequence continues at coordinate 23,316,694 of NC_046359.1, read as the reverse complement.
AAAATATTGCGTTTCCAGGAGAATACTGTCAACACTTCCTTCACAGCTGTGTCCCTTTCTGGAAACAGAATTACTACATTAGATTACATTTATCACAAACACACAAATAGTTTGGCCTCTTAGCAAAGTTATTCAGCAACCAGTTGCCAACAACTGAGCCTCCTCACATCTTTCTCCCATATATTTTGTTTTTACTCAGACGTAACAATCTTGGAGAGGTAACTGTAAAATCACCTTGACAGGAAAGAAAAAGCAATCTGGCAGTTCAAACCAGAATTCAAACTTTCTTTGCCTGGGCAAAATTCAAATAACATTACAGCTGTTTCTGATGCCCTGCCTTCTTCGCAGCATTAGCAGTAGGAAATCCCTACCATTTTAATGTGATATTGTTATCTGACCTGGAAAGAATGTTCTATTTAACTGAATCATATAATGGGCTATCTACATTAAAAAGTTCACCACAAAATTAACTTATAGTCTCTACCAAGTGATATAACAAAGATAAACATGGATTGTAGTTTTAGTTTTACATTGATTTATATTTTATTACGTTGAAAAGCTTTGTCTCTTCCCTCCACTAGAAATCAAAAAAGCACCTGCAACTTTCTATCTAGGTATACTGCAATTTATGGACTCTGTTCAGCCAGAATCATCCTCTTTCTGACAATGTCTGCACTCCTAGAAGAAGGCCCCTGCATTATCCTTTGGCTCTGTAATCTGCATTAGATTCCACTGAAAGCAAATTAAATTTACCTATAAACTCTTTTTGGTAGCACTGTTATTGCTTACTATTTCAGTCACTGAGCAAAATACTTTCTAGTCATTCTGGTGAGCTCATGGCTTAAGTTGTGTGCCAATATTCACACTATGTAGACAGATCATTGTCCTTACTGGTTGGATACCCAAGATAAAATTAATTAAATAATATTAATAAAATTAATAAAATCAACTCCAAAGGAAAAAACATCTATCAAGAAAAAAGTTACCTTTAACACCTTGCTGTCCAGACATCGTCAGTGGTAGAGTATGAGTAGAGTGGATAATTTGTGATCCTACAGCCTTGTTCACCTGTTGTGGGTGATGGTAGAGTTTTTGAGCATTGGTGGTCTGCACAGGGATCTGACAGAGTTTACCGGTGTAATTAGGAGGGCACTGGCATTTATCTCTAGAACTACACTGGCCTCCATTCATGCACGGAAGGTGGCAAATAACTGAAATTTAAACAGAAAGAAAAATTTTGTTAATGACTTCAGCTTTAGTATTGTCTGACCACATATCACTCACAAGTTGAGTATAAAACGAGTAGGGCTGGGCCTTTCATTCCTCCAGCATCTGAGGAATGAATATCCATCTGACATGTGTTTTTAATTGCCTTATGGTAGAACTGCTTCCCTTCCGCTCTTTGTGACCTCTGCCTGTTCACACCTTCTTCCAATGACAAACCTTCCTTTTGACCTCTGCCTGTTTTGCATCTTCTCTCCATGACAAACACGCTAAGCACATTCTCCCCTTAGAAAGTCCAGCTATTTTAGTTCAGTAGGCTATTAAGCAAGATGCTAAATTAATGTACTGCTTGGCTGCACCTCTTAATCACAGTTTTGTACAAGTATTCTTATTTAGTTCATTTCCAAAAATCCTGGACCACTTACACTTCCCTGGAAGACTGGGGAAAAACTCACCAGAGAGTAGACAGCACTAAATTTTCCATTTTTACTTTAAGCTTTGGTTGTACTCTGGAAAACCATCTCTTACTGAGTATCCAGATTTTTGCTTAACATATATCTCTCTGATAAAAGAAGCTAATTTGTATACCCACCCACGCAGATAATAAAAATATTGAGAGATTCTACTCAAATGATTTCAGAGGCAAATTCCAAAGCGTTGAAATATTTTAAGTGCAATATAAAGACAAGGGTAATTACTTCTGTACCAGCTAGTACTTTCACATTTACAACAATATAAATGATCAAATGAAACATGAAAAATGTCAACATCAAATGAAAACATTTCTTAACTCAGCTACAAGCAGTAATAAGGCATGGTTCAGCACTTTCTAAAAATACGATGTGAGACTTTATAATCAACTCCAATCTAGCTGAGCTGTCAACATTTTCAAGAACTAAACGATGTAAAAACAACAGGAAAAACACTAAGTTTTTGTTCAAGACAAACAAAGGTAATTTTTTCAGAAATCAAAGAATTTTTGAGAAATACCATACAGTGTCCATTTGTCAGCTCTAGGATAAGATTCAGACTAAAAATAAATAAATAAAAATCTAGGTTTTGCTGTAATTATGGCCTTTTGCTGGACTGGTGTTGCTTTGTCTATACCAAATTACAACAAAAATGAGAAACTGGGGAGAATGAAAGGTAATTAGGAACCTAGTACTTACTATTCCAAGTGGTGTAACCTCTGGACAACCACACCCTATTGCTATTATTACTACCATAAAACGTCAGTATTGGGAAAGGAACCCTTGTGTTGCGTGTTGCAAGAAGACAAAGTAGGGCATTCAGCAGCCCAAAGAGCTCCAACCCAGCTGCGTAATTCATTTGGCCCAAAAAGAGTGCTCAAGAAACAGTGCAATCAGCCCAGCTCGTCACAGAGCACCCTCATGTTGTATTGACAAGGTCTGGAACGGCAATGCCCGATTGCCAGCTAGGTCCACACGCAAATGTAAACAGCCAGATTTGTTCTTCCACTCTGTTCTACAGATGTATATTTAATACTTTTCTTGTCTTATCTCATATTTTCATTTAATATAAACTGACTGAAAGTACTTCAAGCTGTAGCACTGTGCTAAAAGGCCTAGTTGACTTTGGAAGGCTACCCACACTAGTGCAGGCTTCAGCTTTCTGGGTCCCAGTGCTGTTGGTATTTCATCTGGCTAAATAAAAGACATCCTTAAAGAACGGCTGTTACTTTAGGGCAAAATGAAGGATTTTTGATTCCAGCAGTAATCAAAGCATGACGGCTACTTGTCTCTCTCTGGTACCATTTCTCTGTGAGCAGCCACAAATGAGCAGGTTCACTGTAATGGCAACAACATACTAAGAATTTTAGGTACTTGTAAAGATCTGCCTAAGCAAGGTTGAAAGCTAAGGTGATTTTCCTGCAAAAGTAACATCACACAATAATATAGTTTAAAGTAGCATTAAGGGGACAGCAATTTGGTGTTTTAAAGAAGTACAGTGAAACAAAGGCAAACAAAAATAGTCTCACTGAGGGATGCCTTGAGTACAAGAAACCTATGTTATAGGTCTTCTTCCCACCCTCCCTGGACTCAAGGCAACAAGGTAACACGGAAAATTCAGCTTTTAAACAGTATTAATATACCCAGTATCTCCACCAAAATACATTTCTTTCTTCCAAACTCCTGTTCCATTAAATCAGTGGGTGTCTGGAAGGCCATGCCACGTGCATATCTCTGCATTAAAGGATGGTCTTCAGGCTTTCCTCTCCTGCAGGAGCCCACTGGCTAATGAATGGGCATGTGAAAAGCTTTTGCTATTTTTAAAAATGCTTTTTTTTAAAAAATTTTATTTTTTTTTAAAGTGCTAAAAATACTGGGAAGGTAAAATACTGATAGAAGAGTTCATTCATGTCCCTTTTCGTAACTGTTTGCTATGGATACTCACACAAATAACTTGTGCAAATAAGTGCAAATAAATGCCACTGAAAGGTCTAGTATGAGGTAAAAAATTTAGTGTCTCAGTATTTACACAAAACAGAAAATAAAAATTAGAAGCTGCCCACATTATCACATGAAGCAAATCACTCAGTCAACTGATTTCTGAACTGTTATATTGATTCACATCTCTTGAAGGTTTGGCCTAATGTATGAAGAATGAACTTTGAATGAGAAAACATTAAATATTCTGAGAATATAAAATTCTGTAACAAAAAAAATGAATATTCTGAAACATACGATTGTAAGTTATATACAGCTGTGTAAAAAGAAATAGGATATGATCACCAGGCTAAGCTGAAACCTTGATAATCTCAAATGGTAAATATTATGAGAACTTTTAGAAAAAGAAAAAGAAGAAACACTGAAAAACAATATCTGATAATTTTAAACAGTTAAGAAGCACGCACACACTAATTGCTATGTTTCCTCATGTAGTTTATGGCCCGGAGAAAGGGCTACATTTGATTATGACACAGGCACACACTTCACCAGAGATGGAATTACACACAGACCATTTGTGAAAAGTGAGCTGAAGGGGGGTAAGCCTCCAAAAAGGCAGACGAAGGAAACACTACTTTTCCTTGACAAGGCTGTGGGAATCTCAGGTTAACAAAGACCAAAAAGCCCTGGGGAAAGGACCACTTAATATAGGAACAGGATATAAAGCCAGGGTATATTTGAACAGCTCAGCTTCTGATAAAAGTTTCTTGCTTTGTTTTATTTTGTCATTGAGGTTAAAGAACTTAAACAGAATGGCTGAACACTGTCAGAGGCATAGGGGACATTCCCAACAAAAACCAGACCCAAGCGCTGGGAGAGACCATTAGAAGATGCTGTATTGCCCAACTGTTGCATGTTCACAACTGGCATTCAGACACAGGGCACCCTGGAGCTTGATTCTCACTAGGCTGTTACCACTTCCTCTGAAAACGAGGGGAAAAAGATAAAATAAAAATATCCATTATGATGTGAAACCCTCTAGCTGCTCAGAGTCTGATAAAAATGTGGAGATAGGCCTGCACAAGATGACAAAAAATTTCAGTTCACACATGGGTATCTTACAAACAAAATAAAGTATTAATGGAGCTAAGAAAGGCAACATATTTGTCACTTAGGTCTGCCATAAGCCAAGTCTCTCAATTGTCTCTTAACAATCAACCAACATATGATTGGACAACTTTAACAATTTCTTTATTAAATGAATATATAGCCTTTAGAAATGCAGGGATAGATTTAAATAATTACAAATACACTAAGTATTCTTCTCATCCTCGGGCAATTAATTGGTAATAACAAGCTCTTATTTCTCTGGCATCCAAAGGCCTTAATTGCCTCCCAGCCTGGGAGAGCTTGGTCAGTATCACTGTTCAAATTGAGTCAAACAGAGAAGGTGTGTTGAGATGCCCCCACAGGGAGTGTCTAAAAGGCTGAATGCATATCAAAAGGAGAATGATTGCAACATGAATCCTGATAAAGCAGCCACTGCTATGAGTTGGAAACAGAATAGGTCATGAAACCAACAAAGAAACTAGGAAACCACTGATATTCAGTTTGTCCATGTAATTACATCATCTAATTTGTTTTCAAGGTACGCAAATAACCTTGAACAGCTCCAGATAAACTAATATAATCAAGCCCAAATGTTTTCATTTAATCAAAATAATGTGTAACAAAAATTCCAAACACCTAAATCCTCCTAATCCTTAAAAAATAGCCCACGCTTACTCAAACAAGCCCTTTGGATGGATGGAAACTCCCTTCCTGTAACTAGTGTTGACTGGTTTTGAAATGTTCCTCATCTGACTTTCCATATTCCTTTTCTTTTACACCTCAGGGCACATGCAAGTTTGTCTCATTTTCCTTCACCACTCTTTGCCTTTTCTACTTACATGCTATCGACTATTCAATTACATCAACAGGGTAAGGAAAACCTTAAACTGCTCAATAGACTACAGTATTTCTACTAGATGCATCACAAATCAGCACATTAATTTTGTCTCCAAGCACTACACAGCTATCCAGCATTACTACATGCCCCACAGCTGTTGGGCATCTTTCATCCATGCTGTTACTAAGCACACAGAAAGCACAGGGACTAGCACACAGTTCTACCAAACGTTTTTCCACAGGACAGCGATGCCATTCACTGAAGGGGAGCACTGCCACATGCAACATTGTATTTCGACACCTTTAAAGAGAAACATTCTATCCCAACAACCAAACAAAATTTTTAAAGTAAATCTGATGGTAAGAGCTCCAGCAATGGGTGAAAAATGCTCTTTTCTGTTCACCACTGAAAACAGGAAAGTGATGCCCTGCCCATGTGTGTAGCCTAGTTACCACCCACAAATCCCTTGTTGCATACAACTGCTATTCCCTGACCCAAACTGCAAAGACAGTGCCAGATTTGGTTCCAGACATAAGCAACCCTCTAGAAATAGCTAGTCTGTGCTACTGCTGAGAGAGTAGCCAGGGTATGTGACAAATGGCAGTATTGCATATGGGACAGGCTTCCCGTCACAGCATTTTTTAAATGATATTTCTAGTATTCAACAAGAAATAAAAAATGTTTTGAGGGTCTCCTCTGGCTTCCTTTGCTGAATGCAATCCCATGCATAAACAATGGCTAAAGACAAGAACTCGGGTAGATTAATCCCCTGTAATATGCATAGTAGCATGCAAATATATTTTGAAAGAGTTGTCATATAGAAATCTCTCTAGTAAATAGCTTCATTTCATTTACTGCTAGTTTAAGTAGCTTTAACATGGCTTACACAACTATAGATTCCCCCCAAATGCCATGAATTTAAAGATGTAATATTTTTACATCGAATAATTGTAAATTAGTATGAATGACAGACGATAGAAAACCATAGGTAAGTGGCATACTTCAAACAACATCTTTACTTCGAAGCACTTCAAAGTAAATGCAGGCTGTTTTTATCAGACTTAATGAATAGCATGATGAATACGGGCAACAAAATCTAGTTTGGTTTTATACTCCCAGGATTTTGTTTCTCCTTAGTCTGTTCTTCTGTGGTTACAACTATTATAATATATTCAAAGCTGTTACACATGTTTCTCAGCATATGAACTCTCAAGTCTTAATCTCGCAAAAAAATACAGTGGGTGTATTAACATTCACATTTGTTCAGTGAGAAAGAAATAAAACAACTAAAAACGTTCAGAAGTGGAAAAAAACCCCAAACTTTATGCCATTCAAGGCGGCATGTTTCATTATACCCGACTTCTGACAAGAAAATGATAAAAAAGAACTCTAATATGCTCCTTTATACTGTCGCCTTCACAATGCTTATCAGTAGATGTGCAAATATTATAACAAGGATCTTATCAAACAATTTCTCCTCGGAATGCTGTAATACTTTAATAGAAATCATCCTAAAAGGCTGACCATGATACTGAAGACAATCCAGATTTTTCTTCTGGAAAGAAATAAGATCTGCAACACTGCAGGAAAATATTCCAAACAGCAACCTACCTCAAACCTAATGGTATGGTAAGAAAAAGTATGAATATGCAGCTGCTAAACTGGGTTCTCAGCTATTGTGAATTAACATGATCACTGATTTCATTACAATTTGTCCTATATTTTTAAAATATTATTACCAAAGGATCTTTAACAAAGTAATGCACTCCCACTTGGGAATGGAATCATAAGTTCATGAGTACTGCTGTTTATCCAGACAAGGAAACCAAATTATTGCCAAAATAAACAAGCTTTGTGGTGTTATTCCTGTCTGGATCATGCACGTTTTCTGGAGAATTAAAAAACCCACGAAACAGAAGCCTCGAGGAAAATCAAGAGGTAGCCACAAAGAACAGTCCTGAAACAAATTTAATACTTCCAAAACACAAACTTTCTGCATATAAATGTTGTTTTCTGTAGGCAAAATTATTTTCTTACATTTGCACTGCTGAAGTGATTTTAAAAATCACAACATGGGATAAATGCAGAATGGTAACATTTCTCGGGAATTACATCTAATAACTGCATCTCTCCCTCCCACAAAACAATATTAACGCTAAGCTGCATTGCAGGGGTCATTTTGTTGGTTTGTGGTTGAGTGCATTATGATATTTCAAGACTGTTAACATTAAAGATATAAGCAAACGTCAGAGTCCGAGGATAAACTCAACTAATAAGGAATTCTTAAGCAAGAGAATGAATCACATTCAAGTGACCACAACTGTCTTTATGCCACTCTAACCCAGCTGCAACCACATTTGACTCTGTGAAAGGTCTAAAGCAGCAGGGTGCCTCTAAAAATTCCAGAGTAAGGAGACCTGTGTACATGCCACATACAGATGTACACACCTTCCTTCTATAAAAAACTACTTCTTTATCCAGAAACTACTGACAAGGATACACGAGTCTTTGGATTTTTTTGTTTGTTTTTGTTTTTCCCCCTGCAAAGAGCACCCTAAGTTCTCAACATGGTAAGAAAATTGGGCTTTAAAAACTGATTGCTTTTGGGAGAGGACAAACTAACCTCAAAATGCAACCCTAACTCTACCATATTATGGTAGAAGAGATAGAATACCTGTATTTCAGAGTGAGGAATCCAGGCAGAACAATTAAAGGGAAGAGTTTTAGCCTCCATTTCCCACTGATGGTTTAACACAGCATTTGTCTGCCAATTTCCAAGGACATGCAGGTTGGTGCCTTCCTTCTTCCTCGCTGAATCATGACTGAACACTTCCAAAAGTAATTCAAATCTTTTCACACTTTTCCACTCTATTCCTAATCAATTCTACTTTAAATTTTTGCTTGTCAAAGAGTCCTTACCGAAGAAAAATCTCATATGAAGACTTAGAGAAAAATGCAAGTAGTTTTGAGGACTGGATTAAAAGCAGTGTTCTTAGCTTGAGCCTAGTCTCACAACTGAACCCTGTAGAGTTGAGAATCACTGAGTAGAAGAGCAAGTAGTAGTCACTAAAGCTATCTGGACAGGCATGATTTTACACTTGAAAATATGCTGCCAAGAATCCTGGGGAATTGCACTTGCTCTAGAAGGAGTCTTCCTCTCAACAGAAAAAAAGAAATTCCTGAACAGCCTTCTCTTCCTCTCACTCTCCCTACTCTATGAAATGCCATGCTGCCTGTATTCATAATTAAAAAAAGAGACATTGCACTAAGGAAGCTCAATAGCTGTTATCATGCCTATGACAAATTTGATGATTTATCAATTCAGTTAAAGTTGGCGTATGCTTACATTTGTGAAGAAAAACCTTACTGATACACTATGTCTGTTGTAGCCATAAACATTTTCAGGCTGCAGCCATACCATTTTACAAAATAAACTTTCTACACTTTTTCATAGACAAACATGCATTTTCTTTGCACTATGCATGTTGACAACATAGTTCCAAAACCAGGAATTACAGCAGTTTGTTTTTTGTTTGGGGGTTTGTTTTGGTTTTTTTTTTTTGGGGTTTTTTTTTTTTGTTTTTTTTTTTTAATTATACTGCAGATCTGGAATAATACATTTATAATAAAAAAGAAACACTACAAAAGAGAGACTTGCTGCTAGAATGCAGTCTAACTGCTCTTCACTGTTGTTCTCACAATTTTGGAAAGATGTATCTCTTTAAATGAAACTGTACCTCACTAGTTCTTCTCAAACTCCTCCATGTATCACCATTGACACCAAGCTTTAACAAATCATGTAAAACTTTAAAGCCTAACTGGAGGAATGTCTGTGATGCTACTTAATGCAGCACTGCATGGCAGTTACCAAGGAAGACAAGTAGAAGACAGCATCGCAAGATCAGATCACCTACATCTTCAGGCATTTTACACTTTCATACCTCCCAACAGCAAGCTTGCCATTTAAAATTCATTCTCTTAACTGATAAGTACAGTCTCAGCTTCTTAGTTGATCATTATCTCCATGAGTAATTGAGCTTTGTGTGAGCTGCTGAGAGGTTGTCCAGGGATTAGCATCATTTAATGGCAGTATCAACTCACTATAAATAATGCAGTAACTAACAAATGAGGTATAGACTAGGAAAGAAGAACTGTTTACTTAGGAAAAAAGGGGGAGGGATGCTGTCTTCCATGAGGATGGAAAGCTGTGAGATCCCATCACAAGGAAAACCAGAATCGAGTAGGTACTGCCTTAGTTTTCTGTGTCTGTATTAGAGTTGAACAAATTTAGAAATCTCCATTGCCTGTAATGTAAGTTTCAACATGCACCTCATACACAGATGCTGATATTTAAGCTGTTGCAGTCTACATGCTTGTCCCACTAGGTATCAGATTTTTCATTATGAAACCGTATCAATAGCGGGGTATCATTCTTTAATGAAGGCTACAGTGCCAACTATGGAAGATCCTGATACTGAAGACTGGAGAGCAGGTTCAGATCATAAAGGACAAAGCCGCAATACATTTTAGAGAAATATACCTTTAACACATCACACTATTTGGTAACCATCAGACAAAATGGCAAAATGTCCCAAGAAACATGTCAGCAATTGGTCATGCCCCTGTTACGCAAAGGCTCTGAAGACCACAGAAGCAGCAAAGCTGACACTGGCCAGGTACATCAGCATCCTTACCATTCCTGGCAACTGAATAACAGGTATTTAAGCTGACATTCATCCCGTTTAACCTTCTGTGCCTCCTTGAGCTAAGTTAGGTGTGTTGTTTCCTGAGGTTTCGCACTCTTTCAATAAAGAGAGGCTCACCCAGCAGGCCATTCAGGCCATCCGTAGGCCAACCTGCCATGAAGGTGCCTCTCATCACCACCTACTAGGCTCCTGACTCAAGCACCTCAGTAAGATTTGGTGAGTGGGATGAACCCCCCCAACCTTAGATCCAAAGGGTCTATGAGCATGATCCACCACATCCCATACCACAAGACATCCTCTGATAACAAAATTATGTTTAGAACAGAAAAAAGAAAAGCCACAAAAACTATAGTCATTAAAATAATTTCCATCACTTCCAAGTGTCAGGAGACTGCTCTCTGATTAACATTACCACAGTGCCCATTTTTGTGTGGAAAAAGTTTATGAGAAGAATAAAGTAGGAATAGATTCTTTCAAGTGGATACCCATTAACATACAAATAATAGCTCATAATCCTGACTTCCCTGGACTAGTTAAAAAACATAAGCTATCTAAGATTTTCTGGCCCTGGCTACATCACAAGAAATTGGAAAGTTTTCTAGGGAGTTGACTTTGAGGAGGTGACACAATATAGGTATATTGGGAAGGATGTTATTCAGAGTTTGAGTAATAAATTAGATCATAGGAGACCAGCAAAAAGCAAGAGACTCAAATCCTGGAGTTCTTAAGGGGGAAAGGAGCAGAGGCAGTGCTAGTGAGTAGGAAGGATAAAGGTTACTCTGCAGAGAACGTACAGTTGGAAATCCATTAGAAACCATACCATTTCAACACTTCTCATTGTGGTTCTTTTAACAATACATAATAACTGCATAAATTGTTGCACAAGCTGTGTGAACCTAAAATACAGTCAGCACTCTGACTGCTCACGTCCAGTTCCAAGCAATTAAACTGTGCACCCAACTCCCCTGAGCCATACACAACGCCACTGACAAGCTTCACACCGCAGCTGTACCCGACCCTGCATGCTGCAAGGTACAAAAAAAAGCCTTTGCCCCCATCTTCCCAACAGGCATTCTTGCACCTATATAACTTTTGATTAGATTGAAAAAAGGTATGTTAGCACCTATATATATACAGCATCTGACATAATAGGCTGAATTTAATGTTATCAAATAATAAATAAAAGAGACACCATTGGACACATCGCATGTGCAGAAAGGTAGCATTACAGCTTATGTCATGAAGCTGAACTTCTCCAGTGGTGTCCAAAGCAGGGTTTGCTCAGCCCAGGTGGTGTGCAAGGCAACCTACTGGGATGCTGGAAAGAAATACATTTTGTACCATCAATAAATAATTTTCATGGTTACTTTCATCCATTTTTAATTTCCATTTTGTGTATGTGTTATAAACCATATATATACATATGATATATGGAGTAGCACACAGAATTTATAAATAAATATAAATATATTGGAAGTGTGTGCTCTATACAATCCACGGACAGAGGCAGTCTCTCTCAGGGAGAAGTCGAAGAGCTCATGCTCCTAAGTTATGACAAGAAAAGTTGTTGAAAGTTCCCCTAAACTTCAAGTATCTCAATAATACCAAATAGAAAAAAATCACTTCCATAGCTCAGCTTATAATCTTTAATTAAACTTAACCAGCATGACAAATTAACAAAGTATTTAGCTGAATAAAACACAGATGAGAAACACTCTCCGTGACTGGGTTTCTTAAAACTCAACCCCAGCTTCATTAAAATCATCCTGTGCAAGCAGCAAATACCCAATTTTCCTTCTATTCATTGACTGGAATCCGTCTAGACTTCGTAAGAGGTTTGTAAAAAAAAAAAAAAAAAAAAAAAAAAAGGAACACCACAAAAAAACCCCCCCCAAATCTAAAGACCCAAAAAACCCCCTCAAAACTTTACAATTCCCACAGACTTCAACTTGATTCATATTTGTAAAGTAAATCCCTTGTTGAAAGTTCACAGTTCCCAGTTTTAAGAATTCAGATTTTTTTTATGGATAGACTAAAAATCTATAGAATTTAAATGTGTGTGTAAGGAATATATAGTTCATATTTTAAAAGAAAGATCCAGGAATCTGTGTGTCTACACTACAAAACAGGCCTCTCAATTACAGTGATACTCAAATCTAAGAACTAATTATAGGTGGAACGGATAGGTGAAAAGCTACAGAGGCTACACTGTGCAGAGACAGGGTAATTATCTGGAGCAGAATAAACAAAACCAAAATAGACAGCAGAGGGGCCGAATGAGGAAAGACTGGAATCAATAGCGCAGTGAGAGCTGCTTGCTTCCTTCTGGTTATGCGGTGTTCAAAAGGACACATGAAATACAAACCCATTTGCTAAAAAAAAATCTACCCATGATAAATGCCATATTTTAACCAGTAACGAAATTTGTCAGACTCTTGTGTGCTTGCATAATTCAAATGCAACTTTCCTCTTTTTTAAGCCAAAGTTGGCATATACTTGATCTTCAGTGAGGTATGTGCAAAGACATTTGGTTTAGCCATAAAAAAATTATAGCTGTACAAGGTAGTGTGTTTATTTGAATATGCAACAATGTAATCATTCAAATAAATGCTCTCTTAGTTCTCTTTTTACAGTACTTCAAGTCAGATGTACATAAACTAATCCCTATAAATTAAAACCATATACACTAAAATAAAGCATTATGCATTTTAACTTTCTGTTCTGTTTTTGCTTTAACTTTGAGGGAACATACTCCATGTGGTTTTGAATAGCTGCAGGTGTGGATTTTGTACCATTTCCATTTGTGGTTTTTCCTATGACTGCACATCCAAAAACTGTGTTCTCTATAATATACGTTAGGTGAATGCTTTGAGAACAGATGGACTTTTGCTTCACAGTGATGGTCTGAAGTCCTTAAGGTGAGCAAGAGAGTGGAAATGAGTTGCTAACTGGCTTGTCTAAGTTCAGCCTCATTAAAATCATCTGGCCGAACAATCCATTTTCTTTAAATTAGCATCTGGCCTCTGTTAGAAGGGAAGATGCCAATTTGAATAATTATTTTAAGATTATGAAGAAAGAGCTCACAGATGCTTAAGCTGTATGGTAGAAACCAGAACTATTTGTTGATGACAAGTACTGATAAACACAAGGGGGACAGAAAGCATTCCTTCTGAACAGATGTGGATATCAACAACAACAAAATCCTTTAGATATAATTCTTCTTTGTAATATGAGTATAGGTGGCCAATGATTCAAAATGCACTAAGACCCTGAGTGCTGCTCAAACAGCAGAGTGGTACATTTACATTACAGAAATTTAGACCGCTAATGGTTCGGATTATGAAAGCCTACACTACAATACCTGGATTGTAAGTAAATTAATCCATTCTCCTGTCTGCTCAAATTTACTTTATAGAACAAAGGGAGATTGGAAAAAAAGGAATTTCTGTTAAATTGATGCTCATGATGAGTGGTTCCTCTCTGGTTGTTTTACGTTGGCTTTTCAGGCTGGGAAACACCTTTTTCTTACTGTCTTCTGTATAACAGAGGATGTAAACAATTCCTAAAGCAGTTCCACTGTTATTTGTCTGTCTTTCTACTTCAGCCACTCAGTCCAGTGTCTGAGAAAAAATACTTGGCCTTCATTTTGCTACAGCTGTTACAGTGCTACTACATGAATAAATATTTCAAGCATAGTCAACATTTACACAGATTAAATTTCAAATTACCAGCTAAAGCTGTGAATAAACTCTCATGTCCTGATGCTTTTATGTATTTATTTATTTTTACCTGAGAGAGACACTCTGACAGACTGACCAACTTCCTTGACTACTGTTGTAGAAAATTTGAAGTTAATCTTTTAACCAAGTTGTCTGAGAATTCTGAAATTTTCAACTGTCTGCCAGTGTCTTTAGAAAAAAAAAAAAAAGTTACATCTGGCAGGAAAAAAAAAGAAAAAAAAAAAGAAAAAAAAGAAAAAGCATAAAACAATAAAGCCTGACAAGACATAAATGATAATTACTGCAGGAGGAGTAGAAGCAAAACTTTTACCAAATAAGGCTACAAGGTAGCCACTACAGAGACAGTAAAGGACTAAACTGATAGGGTTGTTACACCATCACTACTTCAGAAAAGGATGATACTATGGCAAGTTCAAGTGCAAAACCCAAGGATAGTTCAAAGTAACACTTCTACCTACAGAGAATACACTACTGAAAACAGACTATGAATTGTCATATGCTGTTCTTGAGCTAAGTGGTTATTCCTGAAATTAGCTCATCAACTAGGATATCTGATGGAACATAATCAAGTTGACAAAGAAAGCATTCAAAATATGTTAATTCTCCTCACGCTACAAAAGGAATTAAAAAAAAATCTCTGCATGACATTTGTTATCAATTATTTTAAATCATTCATTGGAGAAGCTACATGTATATCTGCCAAGTCTCAGCTGAAGCCATAAGAATAGTGTTTTGCTAGGGCACAAATTACACAGATCAAACATGATGGGTCATCTACCCAGACTAACATCACCAAGTAGTAAACACAACTTCGTAATAGAGAAGAAAGCATCTCTTCTAACATGTTGCCATTCTAGCAACTCTTACTAAACCCAGTACAACAAAGAGTAAAATATGAGGGGTAGAAAAATGAAGTATGCACCTCACAAGCTGCCAGAAGAGTCTGTAAAACTCATAAATCTACACAAACACTTCTACAAGCTGTTGGTCTTTTATATGTCTTCACATGTCATTAAATTTGCCCTCCAATATTATTTACAACAAACGTCTTTCATACCAAGCAATAATGAAAGATCTTCCTCAAATGTCACAGTTGCTCATTACATAGTAACTGGCAGAAAGAAAAGGCCATTCACTGCTCTTAGATTTCCTGTTATTCACTAACTACAGACAAAAATCTGCTGGCTTGCTTACAGGTCATTGCCATTTTTAACCAACAGAATACTTTGATAAGATGAGAAGTGCTTGAATAAAAAGCAATGCTAACTTCTACAGCACTGATAGAAATTCATGATCATGTATGTCTGAACAAAATTCTAATATTCTATTAACATTTTGTAAAGTAATCGCTTTACATTTTCACAGTTCTAAATAATTATGCTCCTAGACTCTTTCTTAGATAGGAAATTCTGCAAGAATAATAATTATATAGTGAGTCTTTTTACTAAGCTCCCTTTGAATAACCTATTGTTTTAAAATATATTGGTCAAATTTTCTTTCATTACTTTCAACAGAAGACCAAATAAAATTTGAGCAGAATGTTTATGTTGCTTCTTGGAAGTTGCTGCCTATACATAATTGGAAACTTCTGGACAACCTCAATTATCCAAAAACATTTGTACAGAGTCAACACGGTAAAACAGGAAATTTCTTTGACACAAAATTCCAATAGGGAAAGTGCCATCATCCATTAGGCAATATAATAGGGTGGGTTGGAACTAGATGATCTTTAAGGTCCCTTCCAACCCAAACCATTCTATGATTCTAAAATAATTTGAGCATTATTGCAACAGGGTACAGGATATTCAGACTCCTGTGATCCATGCTGAAAGTTTTAAAATTTATTATTTAATCAATAAAGTCCTTCAAAATATGAAGGACCAGATATATTTTTACTTTGGACACCGTGTCACCAAAAAATGCCTGGCAGATCTTTATTATCATGTTAATATAGGACCAGAAACAAATGGACCTTTTATAGATGAGAAAAGAAGAAAGGAGGATGGATAAACATCTTCTAGTCTCACAAGGAAGATTGTCTTACACAGACTGCAGGCCACACATATGACATCATTCTCAACTTCACAACAATTGCCTACAAAGACCAGTGAAGCTATAGGAGAAACACTTTAAGGTTCACTCAAATTTGATGAAACAAGAAATATGGGGTTCCTAAAAATCCACCTTTCTTCCAAAGAAAAGCACACAACAGAATACTCTCTCATTCCCAGTAACAGCCTAAGTAAACTACGGTTGTGCACAGCACAGCCATGAGGAAAGACAACTGTGCAGGTTATAGGGAAAGGGATCAGAAGAAAAGGGGAAGGGAGTGTTAAAAGAAGAGATCTTGATGAGCATTGAAGAGCAATATAAAGGGGATTAGCAGAGCAACAGTTCTATCACCATCTGTGCCACAATTCTGTTCTATGGTCTTGGGAAAAAAATTCTAAAACTCTCCTTGGTCTCCATCTGCAGTATGGGGCGTTGATACTGGGACTGGTGCTGTTCAACATCTTTTTCTGTGACAGAGACAGTGGGATTGAGTGCACCCTCAGCAAGTTTGCTGACAACACCAAGCAGTATGGTGCAGCCTACACGCTAGAGGAAAGGGATGCCATGCAGAAGGGCCCTGACGAGCTTGAGAGGTGGGCCAATGCCAACCTCATGAAGTTCAACAAGGTCGAGTGCAAAGTTCTGCGCCTGGGTCAGGGCAGTCCAAGCACAAATACAAGCTGGGCAGAGAATGGATTGAGAGCAGCCGTGAGGACAAAGACTTGGGGGTGTTGATTGACAGGAAGCTCAACACAAGCCGGCTTCAGTGTGCGCTCGCAGCCCAGAAAGCCAACTGTATCCTGGGCTGCATCAAAAGAAGTGGGACCAGCAGGTTGAGGGAGGTGATCCTGCCCCTCTACTCTGCTCTCCCAAGACCCCACTTGGAGTACTGTATTCAGCTCTGGCATCCCCATCACAAGAGAGACATGGACCTGCTCAAGCAAGTTCAGAGGAAGCCACGAAGATGGTCAGACAGCTGGAGCACGTCTCCTTATGAAGACAGGCAGAGAGAGTTGGGCTTGTTCAGCCTGGAAAAGAGAAGGCTCCAAGGAGACCTTAGAGCCACCTCCCAATATCTAAAGGGGGCCTAAAGAAATCTGGAGAGGGACTTTACAAGAGTGTGTAGTGACAGGACAAGGGGGAATGGCTTTAAACTGAAAGAGGATAGATTTAGATTAGATACAAGGAAGAAGTTTTTTACTGTCAGAGTGGTGAAGTACTGGAACAGGTTGCCCAAAGAAGTTGTGGATGCTGCATCCCTGGAAGTGTTCAAGGCCAGGTTGGACGGGGCTTTGAGCAACCTGGTCTAGTGGAAGGTGTCCCTGCCCATGACAGGGAGGTTGGAACTAGATAATCTTAAGATCCAACCCTAACCATTCTATGAATCTGTTTCCCTGTTTGACACAGATACTGCCAAGTGCTGACACAAAATTCCTACAAAAAGATATGCACGTAACTCTTAATTTCTCATTTGTAACAGTTTGAATAAACTGCTTTAAATGAGATACAGGGCTGCACTGAATAGTGAACATAAGACCAGGTATTAAATGACTGCTTCCTTTACTGTCATTTCTGTGCAGTAAATGTGGCAGGGATCCTGTGGAAAAAAATGGAATGTAAATGTATAATTAAATACATATGCACAATGGGGAAAAAACTAAAGAGCATGAAGAACATTAATTTGGGCATTTCCTAATTCCTTACTGCTTCATTTTACAGTTACAAATTAGTCACTGTCCTCCCACTCTTTACAGAGTGAAAATTCATTTCAAAAATAGGTATTTTGGAATGTAGGATAATTCTGAGGAGAAACAGGACACATCACTAAGTAATTTCAACAGTGAATGAGATAGAAACCTCATGTTATTCTATATGCATCCTTTCCTATGCACATATATCGACCCTGTTTTACAAGCCTCTGTAGATGTATCAGGACTGAAATACCATGCAAACTGCACATGCGTCAATCCAATAGAATAATGAGAATCATCTATTCAGCAGAAGTTTCCACTCATATTAAATGCTTTCATTCTCCAAGCCAATGAGATATTGGAAGTTAGTTAGTTTAACTGTGCAACATACCCCATTCACAAAATGAAACTGCAAGAAAACCTAGTTTCACTGGAGCAGATTGGCAATCAAGGAGATCCTTCCTTTTAAATACCAAGTTTTCATCACCCTCAATTGAAATGCTAGAGCTCTTCATGAGAACAGCCAAAATCTCCACTACCTGAAAAGCTGCATTTCCCCAATCTGTTTCTTGTTGAGGGTTTGTTTTTAATGGCTTATCCATATCTTATGAAATTTTCAGGAAACAGGATTTGTTCCTTGCCTGGACTCACTGGTACCAAGTTTCAGTTGAAATGAGAAATTAAGAGGATTTTAAGAATCTGAAATAACCCACAGAAAAGCTTGAGCAGCTTTAGTACAGGCACTGCAACTTACTCTCTCTGAAAATAAGAAGTGTTTACAAAGTTCAGCAGAAAGTTTAAAATAAACACAAATTTACTCTGGTTCATTATCAGAAATAATGGATTATCAAGGACAAAGCAAAGTGATGGTTAACTGCAATCTGTCTTCAGAGAATGTAAATTCAATCTTGTGTACTAGAATGCTTTTCCTGCTAGAGAAATGCATTTAGATATAACCACCTAAAGCAGTTTCCTAATTTCCCCACTCATAATAGGCATCTATTATCAGTAATAGCAGTTAGTTTCCCAAACAGGGCATGTGAGTTTATCTTTTCTGGGTTTAGAAAGAACAGATACTTTAAAAAAGAAACATACTGAAAAAGTGCTGTTCATTGCCTTAAGTATGTATTTTCTGACATGACATTCTGTCTCATGGTTGTACTTTTAAAATCTCAAATTATCAGAATAAGAATTTCCATGCATTTTCTAAGAACAGTAAGTAAACAAGTTTAGAATAGGGACTTAAAAGCAAAAAGCACAAGCAAAACATAATACAGATGTTAAAAAATACAACAAAACTGAATTATACCAGAAGACCCAAGTTACTTCTGCTTTATATATCAGGAGACATCTCTACCAGGACAAGCCTAAGCTAATGAGAGATGCTAACGAGAGACGCTAACGAGAGACCAGAAATAAAAATTATTTCAGTAGTATATATTTTCAACCCTGATTCAAAAGCTCCTGAAAATGTGTGATCAGTGAAAGAACTCAATGTACAGGTGCAGAATCTTTCCCCTCTGGCTATTACGAAGTTCACTCAGCATTTTTATTTTTAACTGGAAAGCCCTGAAGTCACAGGGCTCTACGACCTCTTTCTCATTCCTCTTCTGAAAAAATGAGGACACTTATTGCTGTGGTGAATGCTTTTGGTCTTTTAAAGGTAAAAAGGAAGACAGCCACAGGCAGGTTAAAAATCCCTATACACGTGTAGAAACTTGTTTTTATACATTTCTAAACATAATGTTCCCTTATCTTTCCGTCAAATACTATTATAGGCTGCTTTTGTAGAATATTTCTAGCAGCTTATTGGATACAGTGCATCATGAGCTTCATGGCCTGAGGCCAGGAAGGAAGGTGTGGAACATGTCTTCACAGGTCAATTTCCACTCCCCAAGTTTTCAAGTATTTGAGAGAAGGTCATGTTACAGCGCAGATTTACATAGCAGACAAATTACACGACTGCCCCTTCTCAGCATTTCATAATTTCAATTAAAAAATAAGGTCAAATGAAAGGGGTGGGAGAATAAGTCTATCCTTTCACAATAGTCAGAAAATTAAACAAAAATCTTACTTAGCTATGGTTCTTGCCAAAACATTAGTAAAAATGTGTATTGACAGTAAACACTAAGCATTTGATTTACCATTCCTTTACAAAATCCTTTTCTTTTTTTAGTGCCTCAGAACAGCCAATAAGCAAACCCAAAATATGCTGTATTGCTCCTTTAAACCACTGGGTTTATTCACTTTAGTCCAAAACATATATATTTTTACAAACATGCATATTATTAAGGAATGTATTATTAATTCCAAGAGCTTTTACCCACAGTCTGATAGTCTAGCAGGAGTGTTACGAGAGGGAACTGCTCTTTGTATCGTCTGTCCAGATGAAAAGAAGAATAAATTGGAATAGCTTTTCCCCCCTCAGAGACTGAAATATAGTGCACTTTGAAAAAGGGCAGTATTGGCCAGCCTCAGCATTGCCTGACATGTTGTTTATACTAGGTGGAGACTAAAATTACAGTGTTCATATCTGGCATTCTTTAAGTACAAATTGGCAAAATACTCAACTTTTTTTTTTTCCCCAGAAAACAATACTATGATATTTTTAGGATAACAACAAAATACTATACTAAGAGCAGTTAAGGATATCATAAAGTGAAACAACAAGTTTAAAAGTGTTTAGATATGTATCCATATATCTGTATTTTTCTTAGCTTACAAAACTAATACTTGCACACAAATTCCTACTAACATCATAGAGTTTAAATATGCTAATCATTATCCTAGATAGCTCTCAGAATTTGTTTCAACACAGTCAAACAGCTGTAGGGTTTAGACTGACATACTACTTATACTCTTACTGAGCAAGCAGAAAGAATAAACAGAGAAGTGACTGGCTTCAATAACTGCAATTAGACTTCACATTATTTCAGTTTCTAAAAAATGACAAATATGTAACCTGATTTACTCTCAGCTGTAAGAAAAAGTTTTAGGCTGATGGCTTCCTAAGAAGGATTGTAGTTTTAAGGAACTCCTGAACAATCTGTTGAAGACAGGTTCACTGTGTTAGCTGGATTTTATGTGCATTTGATACCCAGTCAACAAGCAAAAAAGAGGAAACAGAACTTTTTGTGGAATCTGACATTTTCTCTATTTACCAACACAAACTCTGAGGCATGAATTTTACCAAAAGCTTCAGCTTAGCATCTCGTAGCCCCTGCAGCTGAAAATTCAGATGAAAAATATGGGAGTTTTTCCTCTTTGACACAAAAGGAACTTTTGGGAACATTTCTGAAGGATACCAGAAAGCTTGTCTAACACACAATGGTTCCTACTCAGCATAGCCCTCCAAACAAAGAGTAACAGATGCACAACTGGTATTAATAACAAAACATCTCCTCCCTCTGTTAGTCAAGAGAGGACAGCTAAGGACAAATACAGTTTCAGAGTACTTACCTACTCGGAAGTTAGTGGCTGTCAGAGTGTCAGCAGCATGGCCGTTTTCACTGATGAGGGTGGTGGTATTTCCCTTCTCACAGTTGTTCTGACAGTTGCCTTTGGTACAAGTCACTTTACAGATACTGGGTGTAAAGACCACCTTGATACGACCAGTGTGATTTCCCACTGTCAGTGGAGGCAAAGAAAAAAAGAAAAATAACCAGATCACTTTGGTATCCATTGATTTCCTTCAAAAAGTTTTGGGAAAGAAAAAAAAAAAGGCGGGGGGGGTAGGGGGAGAAGAAAAGGCGACAGGTCTACAGGAGGAGGGCAGTCTGCAGTGCTCTCTCTCATAGATCTCCAGTGGTGTCTCTGAAACAGGAGTAGGAAGCTTAGCAAACAGAACTCCGGGATCCACTCCAAAACCACATTTAAAGTCAAGTCACTGGAGTGGGATTAGTAATCACAATGCTGCACTTTATTCACAGGCAGACAAAGAGCAATACCAAGGGCATGACAGCTTAAATAGCCAACCCTGACAGGCAGATGTAATGTAAAGAGGCTGGCTGTGCACCTAGGGGTGAATAAACTCTTGTGTCCTCCTGCATACTTTTCCTGTTTCTGCACTTATTAAGTCACTATTTGTAGCTCGACCCCTGGAAATGTTTTAGGCATGCGGCATGTCTGAAAACATCTGTCTCAAATCTCCTGGCACCCCAGCCCGAAGTGGTCAAACCTTGTGACGCAGCTGCCTGGACCCATTTTTTCACAGTTTTTTGGCACTACTTTTCCACAAGGATTTACATATTATAGACTGAGCTTTGCTGTCAGCCTTTGTATAAGTAATAAATAGCTCAGAGAAAAGAGTAAGTATCAGCGCTTGAAAATACTGGTTCTGAGCTCAAAGATAAAAAATTATTAGATACTCTTTCTATACATATATATACACACACATATATACATACACACACTTCCTTATGGTCATTTTTTTAATTTGAAGGTAATAAAGACTGAGCAAAGACTAATTTTAAATTAAGATATTTAAAAGAACTTGTTAAAGAATTACATTTAAAAACAGATGTAGAGCTGAAGACAAAATAAAAAAGATATTAAAACTACTCATTAGGAAAATTAGGGAAATAGACCAGATTCCATTTGCAATTATCAAAAAAACTCCAAACAGTTTG
This sequence comes from Strigops habroptila, assembly GCF_004027225.2. Classification (NCBI taxonomy): domain Eukaryota; kingdom Metazoa; phylum Chordata; class Aves; order Psittaciformes; family Psittacidae; genus Strigops; species Strigops habroptila. The sequence goes on along the minus strand of NC_046359.1, from coordinate 23,294,297 downwards.
TCCTCTGAACACTTATTAATAATTTCAGCAAGCTCTTGTAAATATATCACAGTATCTTCATGGAAACTATTAATAAACACTTTCCCATCAAACCTAACAATTCCAAGAAATGATGCACATAAAGAGAAGAATCTCCAATCTCCTTCCTAAAGTCACAGAAATAAAGAAGTTGCTGGCCAGTTGTCTAACCTAGTTTACAAAATACCCTCTGGACAATTTTTTTTTGAAATCTCAAGAAAGTGAAAAAAATCTTCCCACTTCAAAAGAATATAAATTCTTCTTATTTGTCTTTTCATAAACAAATAAAACAATTGTGCCAACTGTTTTGTCTAGAATAAATGCATTGCTCTATTTGAACAGCAGCTGTAATACAGATGCTCCCACCTTATTTCTCCCTAAACAATAGCTGGAAAAAGCACAGCCCAGACCGACACAGGAATAACACATCTCAATTAAAGGCTAGTATTGTGATTTTAGTCAACACAGAAGACACCCTGGATTCTTGGATGCCAGATGAAAATTATTAATACACCTTTCCCAATCAACAGACATAAGTAGCTTATGAACTGTTGAGTCTAGAACTTCTAAGCTTTCCTTTTGTTAAGCACAGCTTCACAAGCAATACTGCCATCTTTGTATTTTATTTGCAGTTTTATATATATATATTTTCCTAGAAAAGCCCAATCCATTTTATATTTTATATTTTCAGATGTTTTAACATTTTTCCTTTAGGATGTGATCTAATAAAAAAAACATGGTTAGTTGAGTCACAAAAGTCAGTCCTGCCTACACTGTAAAACCCAGTATTGGGGGACCCACACAAGGTTTCCAGCTTAGCTTAGAAGTAACTAAATCATAATTTAATTCTCCTTCATAGTATTCTGTACTGTGCTGCCAAGTTGTAGCAAAATTTGGACATAATCTTTATAACAAAAAGAATATCTTATTTTTAAAATAATTTTTATCACATGGTTCAGATTTTACCAGAAAAAAAATCAGTAGCATAATTTTTTTTTTTGGTAGAAGAGCTGCCTTACTATGAGACTAAATGGCAATTGTGAATTTGCCTATTATCCCTTTTGGGTGAGAAGATATTAGCATGTAAGTCTGAGAGTAACAGCGCAGGAACAGCAGTTGAACAATACCTTCAAAAACACAGGCCAGTATCTACAGAGGTAAAGAGTATCCATGAAAGAATATTTTAATGCAGCTGTTTAGGGAAGTAAGAAGTCCGAAAAACAACACTATATAAGTCCTAGCCCTTACAAATATTCACATCATTATTCAGCAAGGCTTTTGCTATAGAAAAATCCAATTCTCACAGATATTCCTAGTTTACTAGTTGCAAAAGAGCCAGAAATAAGACAGATTCATAATCTTTTGACATGGGAAGATTTCCTTAGATTTATGAAAACTGTAATGAAACTGTTATTTTCATCTCTTTGCCTAGCAGGCCACATCTTTTAACTTCCTCAATTCTTCTGGAGATATTTGGGAGAGATACAAAGCTAATGATGGCCTCTGAGCTGAAAATTACCCAGGAGTTGATTCAAGGCAGAAAAATTGTCTTCATCCTTCTCTATAGTTATACCTAAGGAAACAGTACTATCCTCACACATCCTAAGGATTATGCTCACTGTTACATGTAGATTTAAATTGAAAACAGACCACAAACCCTTCTCCTGAAAGGAAGCTTTTGGCAGAAACACTGCAAGGTTAGACTCTCGGACTTCCTTGAATCCTCTCCCCTTCCCTCCCTCCCCCTTCCCCCCGCCTTCTCCAAAGAGGGGATAATTTAATTCTAAATGAGAAACTACGTCCTTCAATACCTCTTAGCTGCATTTTTAAGGTCGCATACATATTATTTTCCTCTTTAAACTCCAGAAGCTTTACTGATGATGCGACTGTGACACAGATATGATAAGATCTGCAACTTAGATTATCTCAAATTCATTTCTGGAGAAAAATTATGGTGCTACAGCACTGCAACATACCTGGAATCATATTTTATAGAGACACATACAGACATGTATCATAAACTCTTCAAAACCAATTTTAAACAAGTGGAAATGAAACACCTCGCTCTGCTCTTAAGTATAACACCAGACTGAAGAACTACAAATGTGAGACCAGATAAATAAATTAGCCTAATGCAAAACAACAAAAGCAGAAGATACAAACACCAAATAAATAGCAAAGCTACTGAAAAACAGTATGGCAGAACTAGGGATAAACTCAGATTGTCGCTTTGATAAAGATAGGACAGTCAGAATTACTAATACTGGCTAAAGCTTCATCCCTGAGTTAGGCAACAAAATCATAATGAGGAGGCTCAGCCAACGGCATAATCATCCTGCCTTGTAGCACAGGCTCACTTATACCTAAGAACTCTTCGATACATTTGTCAAAGGAGATCAGTGGAAGAACATACCCATAATTTCCAGAATCTGTGAAAGTCTTGAGCCAGATTCAAAAAAAGAAAGATGCATGCATAAAATGATGAGATTTTAGTTGCAAATTGGCACCGCACGTATGTGATTTTCTTTCCGTCTCTGTAAGTCACTATGATATAATATTATGAACACGGCAAGCTCCTGCTGTGATTTAGCAACTACTGCAGGAGAAATGGAAAATATAAGCAAAACAGGCTTTCTTCACAGAATCCCTCTGCCCCCGCCATCCATCATGACAAACTGATATTTTTTTCTGCATTAACAGAAAAGGTAAATGAGTTAAGATAAGAGGGGTAGCAGATTTTAGGTCCACATGGTCACAACAGCTCACACAAGCTATGCCTGGGTTGTATAAATGGAAGGGTTCCTCCTCAACCTCCTGGGTCCCTTTGCCTGTAACAGTACTCAGCTTTCGTTTCTTTCTAAAAGAATTTCTATAAACACATTTTTCTTGGTTTTATGGCTGCCCTCACAGTTCCAGTATTCTGCAAAAGTTTAACAAGACAGTATTCAATAGCTGTAGTGGATCTCAGATGATTTGTGGCATGTCCCTGTTTTGCGGGAAGACAATGGGCTAGCAACACTAGTGAAAGCAGAACTGGTATTCAGTTAAAAAGACTACTACGCTGTACTGTCTCATAGGTCAAGTAGGGCAAAGAAGAAAACATTTTAATGTCTTGAAAAAATTACTATGTTATTGTGTATATGATGTTTTGTGCTTCACAGTGATCTAATCACAAGGATCAAAATCACAGTGGCTTATAGTGGCTTATAAGCAGTGGCTTATAGTGTGGACTCCACTGGTAGAGCTTACACATACCTCTCCTATAATCCTTGCATAAAACTTCCTCTGGATTCTACTTTTAAAGGGGTTTATGTTTCGGTGTTTTGGGTTTCTCTTAATACCTTCACTTACGACAAATCCTGAGGCAAATGTCCTGAGGAAACAGAACTAAGCAAACTGTAGGCTTTCCATCAGTACCCTGTTTTCATGACACCCTACTATTGCAGTAAACCCAGTATGTTTTCATATGTGTGTCTATGCAGAATGCCATCAGTCCTGAAGATTCTGTCTTAAGATTACATTCTCTTCCCAAAGACACTAGATTATCTCAGGCAATTGCATGTTTTCAAATTATAGCCATGCTACATGAGAACTTTGACATGAAAATCTATCTTCTCAAGTCAAAGCTGATAAACTTTTAAATAGCAAACAAATTTGACATTTTTAATCCTCAGATGACCAGCTCCCTCTCTTTATTCTTAAATGCTGACATAAAAAGGAAAAGAAAGAAGCAGAAGGAAATGACCTATTTCCTAAAACAGGTGTCTCCCAGTTATTTTACCAGTCCACCTGGTTTAGTCCTTACTAGTAGATGTGTTTTTTCAGCCAAAAGGAAAGCTGACATTGTACAAAAATCAACCACGTAAGTAAAACAGTTAAACTTTTAGAACTATTGTCAAATGACCTTTTTACACTTTTGACAATATATGAGGAAGTTCTGTCTTAGTCATCAATTTTAAACAAACACCCATCCCCACCCGATTCCCAAAGATCAGAAACTTGGCTATCATATACCTTAGGTACATCAGTGTCTGGAAGATTCACTAATGCTAAGGGGTAAGGGAGAGAGGGGAGGAAAGAGATCAAAAAGGAAGAGAAAGAGATAAAGACATATTAGATTCACATACAGACCAGAGGCAGATCTTCCCTAAATTTCAGAATACACATTGAGAGGAATACAGCCCTTACTAGGCATATAAGGGACTGAAAGAGATTGAAAGATCACCTAATCTCCCCTCTCCTTTTTCCCAAGACAGGATGAAACAGCAGCATTACACAAAAAGTTTGTCCAGCCTATTCTCAAACCCTTCTATTATGCAGATTCCACATCCTCCCTAAGTAACATATTCCAGTGCTTCAATCTCTCTTATTATAAAGGTATTCCCAACACTTAACTCACATTTCCCCTGTTGCAATTCAAGTGTGATATCTGCCAACATCAGACTCCGAGAAAACCTTACTCTTCTGTGGATCAATTTCTAACATACTTGAAGACTGCTATCATGAATGGAATGTCCCTCAGTCTCATTTCTTCAGACCAAAATGAACTAAACTTCTTCAGTCTAACAGGCTGTATTATGCAGACCTCCATTATTTCTTGTTTTGCTTTTGATATTATGTGATATTTTGATATCACTTGGTCCTCATCTTTCTTCAAATACACTGTCCAAAATTAGACAATACTGCAGCTGAGGTCTGATGGGCACTGGGGAGAGCAGCAGAATTACTTAATACAGCTTACATAAAATGCTTCTGTTGGTATAATTTATATTTCTCCCCCAACGGTGCATTTCATACTCAGGACCAGTCTGCAGGCTAGGCCAAAGGGGAACAGATCTCCCAAATCCCTTTTTGATCTGTTGATATGGATTTCATTCCACTGAAGCAAATGTGGAACATACCTCACATGACCTCAGCAAGGACTGAACTCAGCCCTTACACTGCTCTGAAAATGGGACTAAAACCTTCTGCATTCAAACCTGAAAACCAGGCAGAAAATGAGCCTTATTCTTTCTATAAGTCAAAAGCACAAACAAGTCTGAAAACTACATGGATTCAAAAAGGCAATGCACAGCTGTTGGGTAATTTCATTTTTGGCTTCAATATACAATGCTTATCTCCATGTAGAGCACTGCATCTTGGCTTTTTCCAGAAACTTTGTTACAATATACTTGCACACCTCACACTCAGTATACTTTTCGCAGGGATTGAGAGAAGTTAGATAAGGTAATGAAAATAAGATGACCCAGCTCTATTTCACCAAAGATCCAATAACTTCTCTGATGATTAAAAGTACTCCCCACAGTTCTGCACGAGGCAAGGTGTATGTGTGTATACCCACGCAGTCAAACATTTTGAACAAGGCAGCAGTATGTCAAGCTGTACTTTATTTACCATGTCTAGACAGCTATAGGTACACATTATTGACATGTAATTAATTCCAGCATTCCTTCTACTTTTTATTTCTGTAACTCCTTATTTTGTGGCATTTGTATGATCTTACAGGCATTTCATCAGTTAATACAGCTTAATCTTTGATATTTTGTCATTTTTCAAGTACTCAGTTCTATTGCCTTTATGTAAAGCAATGGGGCTTCAAAGAGGAGATTCAGCTACCTATTACACCAGTAACTGAACAGTGATCTCCACAGTGTTATTTTGTTGCCATTCTTATTGCCACCATTGTTATTATACACACTTCTCTATATACCTACTTCTGATAAGCCATGTCACTACATCTTCCTTTCCTCCTCCTGTCTTGTTTAGATGCTCCTACCACAATCCTCCCTCTCAAGACTTAGAATCATAGAATAGGTTGGAAGGGAGCTTAAGATCATGTAGCTCCAACCCCCCTGCTACGGGCAGAGACGCCTCCCATAGATCAGGTTGCTCAAGGCTCTGTCCAGCCTGGCCTTGAACACTGCCAGGGATGGGATATCCACAGCTTCTCTGGGCAACCTGTGCAAGTGCTTCACCACTCTCACAGTAAAGAACTTCTTCCTTATATCTAACCTAAATTTCCCCTGCTTAAGTTTTTAAGTACTTTAAGAAGTTTTTAACTTCTTGATTCTATTGCGCTTTTGTTTCTTTACCCTCACTTTAAGTCCTGCTTGCTTCTTCAAGAAGAAATCATCCAAAAGACTTGATGCTTCCAAAGTAAGGAAGAAGATAACTGGAAAGAAGGTATCTGGAAAAGCCTTTTTCCTTCTTGATTATCTCAGGTATACAACATCTTCCTTGGTCCCTGTCACGGCAGAGAGAAGAGGCATTTCTGCTGTTTTCCTCAGCACTACACCCCTCTCCTCCCCCTTCCTAAAAAACCCTAAAAGACAGCAAAATCTTTGGTCTATTCTAGGAGAAGCAAGTAACCCACTCTTCAGTTCTCTCAATCTTAGTTGAATACAGAGATGAAGGTAAACAGGATACTGTTTGAAGTAATTTACTACAGCAAAACTTGATCCATTCAAGTAGGTTTTCTTCATTAATTTTGGCAAATTTTGACAAACTTTCTGCTGTCTACAACACAGGCTTGTTTTCTTTTACTGTTTTTTTTAAAGACATAGATAATTGTATTTACATGCCCCCCAGGAGACCTTTGCTGATAAATTCTTTTACTGACACAACCTTTTTAAAGCAAGTTAGAGGAATTCGTAATAATTGCAATCATTTTTGTCCTGTGCAACTGCATAACATACAAAATACAGATTTGAAATCGGGATCTCTGTTAGCAGATTTTATGAATCACCTTTCGTCTCTCTTCTCTTTTTTACCACTACAAAGACTCTCTTATATGCAATCCTCAGGCAACAAACATCCTACTTTGAGCTACAGTCATTTTAGATGTTAAAAGCAATTTTAACAACTCTAATCAATAGTTAATAATGAGAAATAGAACTATCATTTTCCTTTACATAGTTCAGGATGTTCCAGAAAAAGATGATAACCCAAATAAATTAATAGAGGCTGCAAATGTGGTTTGAGATTTCTGATGGAACAGACTCAACTCTATTTAATTAAATTTATTGGGGGATAATTCTTTTGGTTTTTATTTGTTTTAAAGGTATTACATGTAGACTAGATCCGCAACCATATACATTCCTAAAAAGCTTAAATTTTAGCCTCAAGTTATATCACTAATCAGTCCTAGGTCGCTTGTACAAGAGATGAGAGAAGTTAATTGCACAGAGCAAGCAACCTAACCAGCACATGGAATAGGAATGTGCCCAACCCATTAAACAGGAAACGCTGAAGACATAAGACTGCTTCATTCAAATCCTTTTAGGGCTCAGACACATTTATTTGAGGAACTGAGCGATTCTTCACTACTCTTTATTTCCAAACCCCATCATGACTATGCTACAGCACTCCTTAGGTAGCTTAATCCTGCAGGAGAGTTTAACAAGGCTTGGTTGACTGCTCTTCTAAGGACAGGCAGGCAGACAAGTGCTTCAGCTGCAAGTTTGGACAAGAATTAAGCAAAATATTAGAACCCAAGATGGCGTGTCTTTTTCAGAGTAAAGCACTTCTGCTGAAACAGAACTTCAAGCTCTTCCAAGAGACTCATGCTTGAAAGTTCACATCCATGCTTCAGGTTTGGGGATGGAAACAACTCCAGCTGTAAGCAACTCAGCACAGAATTTAGGTCCACAAGCATTTTTCAACTCCCGTTCAAGTTATTCAGATTCTGAGGTACATAAAACATATCTGGACCCAAAGGGCTTTCACTTGAGAGATAAGGGAACAAAAGCCAAAAAAGCCACATTTAGACAGAGACCACTGTCTAAGACAGAAAGGCATTCTACACAACACTTAGCTGTAATGAAGCAGCACTGACTTCGGAGCCTGCCACGAGCAATTTTCTGCTGATGGAGGCTACTGCAGGAATTGCACACTCCAATAGAGAAGCCAGCATCTTTACACACAAACGTACAGCTGTACAGGAGCCCAGGCGGGCAGAGATGAACACATATTATTAGTGCCATTAACACTTTAGAATTAACGGCTAAATACAACAGGACTCTTTCAAGAAGGTCTGAATTAGTCCTTTATACACTGAGAATGAGACTCATTCCCACCTGATCTCGCTCATCTGAAATTACACATTTTGCCCAAGATAATTATCTAGGCTCCTTTCATAATCAAGACTTAACCCTGCCCTGGGCACAGTATTACAAGTTTTAAGTTGGAAGAGTGTCACTTCTTTAGAAAATAAGTTATTGAGATAGACACAGACACCACCACTACCACCTCCTCCCTCCCTCACTCCCCATTATATGTGACTTCCTTAAATGAGAAGACTCTAAAAATGTTTACCATATCCAGGAAGAATAGAGAATAAAAATTAAATTAGTATTACTTTACTAAGTATATCCACTTAACATCCTATTTCCTGAAAGGAAGCAACTGAAAAGTACTAAGGAAGTCAACAAACTGTAAACAGTGACAAAGGACAGAATCACCATTAAAAATCATCTCTCTCAGCACTGCATGAAGCCAAGATCTTTTTTTGCCATTAATTTTCTGAAGGGGGAAAAAATGACGACAGACATAAGGATGTCACCGATTCTGAAATCTTAGTTTCACTGAGTATGAAAGGACCTTCTTGCAGTGCTTTTTTTGTCAACATTTGGTCATTTCTTCTGGCATGGGTGACGGCACTGACAGAGAAGAGCACTTTCATATCTCCTGTGAGTAAACCCAGACTTAGCTACTTGCAACAGTCAAAACCAATTCTTAGTATCCAAGACTTGCATCACAGCAACTCTGGCGTTAGCCTAGCTAAAGGATTTTAAATGTTTAATTGCGTGGATTCAATCAATCTCTATATCCAGCTTAGTTATTATTTTTCAGACATGTCATAGAGGTTTTCCCCTACAGAATTTTCTGCAAAGCCTCTTTTTTTCTTCTTGAGAAATCTTTGGGTTTGGAGCCAATTCTCTTTCATCACGGCAGTTGAGATGCATTTGTCTCAGTCTGTGTTTTCCTCTTGCTATAACACATTTTGAACTCATCTGAATTCCATTTGCCAGATCACCAATCTGTTTTTCCAAGATTTTTCCCCACACTGCTGTTTATCAGTCTTCGCCTCCATATTTTAAAGCATAGAGAGATGATAATTCATTTTTGGGTGAATGTAACATTTAAATTAGTTCCTATAAAAGCACCAGCAGCCTCTGCCTGTCACGTGGACATTCAATTATTGGTGAGCTCAGGGCCATAAAAATGTTTTTGGAGTCCAAAGAGAAAAACCTGGTACTTTTTTGGGGGAGGCTGGTTTACTGGCCACCTTGATTCTGAACCTTTTATGGGTACACAAACAATCACAAAGACATCATAGAAAAGGCATTGTTAAAATGCTTGCAGCTGTAATACATTGAGAGAAGCAGTTTGTAGTTATACAGAATTGTTTTATCTTCAAGGATTTAGAACTCCATAGTCTTTTGTAATTGCTAAATAAACTATGTTCATTTGTTAAAGTTATTTGTTTCAGAATTTGTCGCTCTTTAAAGCAAAAGCAAAGTAAATGCTGTTGTTGATTTGACAGAGTTAACTGCTTTAGCATGAATCCAGTTAAGCCACTTAATTTATATTTGGAGTTTAGCCTCTTCCAAGTCCCATTGGAATAAAATGCAAACTTTAAATGGCTGTTATGATTTGTCATGACTTTCAATAGCAGTATGGGTAATGCTCTTAAACGGGAGAGAGAAAAAGGATGCTTTACTAAGACTGTTTGGGTTTTGTCATCAAAAAAGCCACAGTATTTTTTGATGCTGGCTGCACCAGAAGTTTTTCTTAAACATTTTAAAATGTCCCTGAAAAAAAATCCCCATTGCCTCTTGAAAGGCAGCAAAGGCTTTGAAGACATGTGCAAATGTTTTGCATTTGAGAACACAAAACAAAAAAGTCCCTGACACTTAAACACTTAGCCCATTCCCTTATTTGTATTTGATTTTGTACAACCTCAGGAGCAGGACATGAATGTCAGCTCCCATGAGCGACTGAAGTGAACTGGACTCTTCATTCCCTCCACCAAATAGACCTGCAGTGATTTTTTAGGTATTTCTGCTTGTTAGTCTTCTAACTGTTCATTTTCTTTTCACCCACCTAATTATGCTGACCATACCTAGTTTAATTAGAGTATAGCCTTAACACTCCTCCCTCACCTCCAAATTTCCCAAAACTTCTGTTCAGAGAAGTTACCACTGTAGAACTCTAATATCCATACACACATACATAGGCAGAAGCTACAAAGAACACAATGCACTGCTCTAGTTAAGACAAGCCAGTGAGAGAATTGTTTTGCTGTTTATGCAGAGTGGTTCCACAAACAAATACCAAGAAGGGTGGAAGGAATATCTGACCTGCTGAAGACCTGAGGGAGCTTTTTTCCTGAAGTCAGCAAACACTGAATTGTGGTAGAAGGTCAGATCATACAGACACATTTACATGGAACATGTGTCAACTCTGCATGCATTTTTTTTTAAAACAATAAAACATTTATGTATTTTACAGCTGCTTACCCATACTGACAGGGAAATACTATTATTATTATAAAAGTGTCACATAGTGAAGTCAGAATGGTGCAATATCACAAAAAGTTTAAATTGGAATTTCAAAGTGGCACCTGTTTTTGCTTAAATCAACCTATGAAGTCATCCGTGAAACCAGCATGTGTAAATTATATATCAGTTTAAAAAAAGAGCTTCTCTGTTATCAGTGTATTATGCTTCCAATGTAGGAAAGCTATTGTTATGTAAAAACTATCACAAGAGTATTCTGCACATCACAATTCTAAGTGGTTTCTTCCACATTAAGCTTACTTCATGTATTTGAACATATGTAAAATTATGCTGTAAAATATAAGGGACTATAATGTATCAATAGTTAGAACAGCTACATGACTTTCATATGATTGTTTCAGCTTCCTCTTTACACAAGGATTTAAGAGCTGCCCACAGAACCATGCACAATGCCTCTAAAAACTAGCCCTCAACCATATCTCAGGTCAGAAAATGAGGCATATATTTAAATGCCTTTTCTGAACAATCATTTATTACCTGAAGTGAATAGAGGGAAAGAGAACTTCCTAGCCTCTTACTGCTCTAATAAACAGTTCTCACAATAACTGTGTGGAAAGGAATTCCAGAAAGCACATGCTCAGTTTAGAATTTGCTTATTATCATATAAATTTTAGACAAATGGGAACAGAACAGAATTTCTTTAACTAATTTTCTTCAGTATTACTCTTATAAAGCCAGGAAGATCAGCACTCATGTTTACAGGATCCACGCTCAGCTCATGCTGACCAGCGGTTACTGTTTAACTGTGCCATTAAAAGAGTAGCCAAACATGTCTGAGGTAGGTGTACCTGCACTACTGAAAGTAGTGCATCTTCCTACTGTTTTATAGACTACTAAGTTGCAAATAGAATTTTACAGTTGAAATTTCCGTGCTGATGCCATTGCTACCCTGAGGTTTCAAATATTCAGGCAGATTATAAGTCAACTGTGCTGGTATGTACTTCTAAGCAAGCAATGCATCCCTTGAGAATTACTGAGCTCATGGTGAGCTTATATAAGACAGGATATTTGGCTGGCCTCACCTATGTATTAAAGTATTTTTGATGTTTACATTACAAATGTTGAGATATACATGATCTCATCCTTCTCAGTTTTTCTTTGCTGATCATACTGATTCCACTGCAAGCTTATTTTCATTGCTACATATTCAATCTTCCTACTGGTGCTAAACCATATGTATACTTTCTCTGCAGCTGTCAGCCTATGCAACGTGAGATATTTTCATTTGCTTGAGGCCAAAGCCTTATCCTTAAGTATTCGCTAATTCTGTACAAAGATATCTGAAGATTAATTTGCAGTAGCTTAAATATACCAGCATACTGATTAAACAGAATCAGATAGATGCTTTATAGTGTAATAACAACAGATGATTTAGAAGCATGCAAACAGAATAGCATTTCGGTTCTAAAGAAAAGCACTTTAAAATTCTACAATGCCGCATTTATGAGTCCTGATTTTTCTCTCTCCTTCTGTATTGAATATGGTATGAGCCCTTTGAAAAAGCAATATACAGCCATATAAATAAAACTGTATTACAATACTAAGCATAAGGAGACAGCATTAATTATGGAGTAAAATTGTGACCATTCTGAAAATTTGAATGAGTCAGTGAACTCCAAAAATATTTTACTGAAGATCTAACATTATTTCTAGGGTGGGGGTTTTCTTCGTTTCAGTTTTAGAAAACAAGACTTTTAAAACGTCCCTATGAACAATTGTAACAGCCTCACCTCATTAGGCAAAACAAGAATTCAAAATCTAGCACTGAAGCACTTAATTTTTATGTGAGCTTTATGATTAATTACACTAGCTGCTCTTCAGTGAAGGCTTATATCCCACAGCACGAAAGATCAAAATGCTTGATAATAGAAATGGCTACTGGCAGGTAACCACATTTCATGTCCCACGGTGACTTTAAATGCTAGTATTGTAAACCCAATGGATTACTGAATTTTCAAGCTCTGTTGATGTGATATATCACTTTACAGTAAAATTCAGTTAAAAAGGCAAAAAAGAATAGACTATTTTGTTGTCTTTAATAGGAGTACTATACTGCATGTTCTGGAAGCTCTCAGAGACATTAAACTGCTTGTAAATACACCCGAATAAGTGTTCCAGGAGGAACCTTAAATAAATTTTAATTGAAAAAAATGTTTAATGTGACTCATCTTTAACATTTTTTCCCCTAGTACCTCCAAAAGCTAATCTGGCAACATTATAACAGGACATTCAAACACAACTAACTGTGAACCAGAACATGCCCAGAAGCACCTACTCGGTGCTGGCAGTTTTCTTCCCAAAGCACTATTAGCCGACATCTCATTTGCCTCCACCAGGACAGACCTATCTCTAAAGGTATCTCAGGACTGACACTTGTTCCAGTTTCAAGTGTATCCATTTCTTGTCACAGGTTTAAAATAATCTACAGAAGTCCAGAGAAATCAACACCAAGTTCAGCTACAGCTGGAAAAATAGATTTCTTCTCTGGAGCACATTTTTCACAGATGCTAATCTCTGTGATAGTGTTAATACCTTAAAATGCATAGAAATGATCAGGAAAAAAAAATTATTTGCTTTGCACTTTGTTAATTTATAACTATGAACTCTCGGGTGATGTCACTGAGTATTATCTGACTACTATTTCTTCTCTGAAAAAAACCCAAACATGTAATAAGAGAGGAAAAAAAAAAGGTCTTGAAGTATTCAGTACCAACTTTGTTTGCTTTTTAATGAAGTTACTACATTGTTCCACTCTTCCTTTTTAAGTATCTCCACATTGCCATTACTGATTCATTTGCTCAATAAAATAAGAGGTTCTGCCATGAAACAAGATTGTACATTTAACAGCAGTGACAAAATACCATGAGATCATCAGCCACTCATAAATTTTCTCATATTAACTAGACAACGAATGCCAACCCTGCCACAAGCATGACATAATTTGCAGGACCTCATCCCTTAGTTCAAGGCAGAGCTAGGAACTGCATATTGGTGGTTATCACAGAACACCTGGCATGAAATTTCACATCCTAATTTAATCCCTAATCAGAGGGGCTTCTCAGAATCTGGTAACAAGTGCTCTGTCTTAAGCTCCTGACTTTCCTCCCAGTCATGTCCCTCAAAGTACTGTAATTAACAGAGGAACTCCAGTAAGCTATGAAGAGTTAGAAATACTGGTTCCTTTGTCTTAGAGCAGCATGGAATTATCTCATACAAACCATTTGTTTACTGGCAGCTTGGTACTTGCAAACAACACTGAGTACATCTAAAGCAGACTGACTCAAACAGCCTGAAAAAAGGGGGCAAAAATGAAGATTTTTTTGTTTTGCCAGAATCCAACCAGCAACAGTCGCTCCAAGTACTGGGAAAACTATACAGCCTGGGATTTATATACTCTTTGGCTAACAAGAGTTAGAATAGAGGGACACAATCCAATCCCAGGGGCCACTAGTATCTTATTTGTAGGAATATTAGACCTCATAGCAGTCTTCCAGTATCTGAAGGGGGTCTACAAGGATGCTGGGGAGGGACTCTTCCTTAGGGACTGTAGTGGTAGGACAAGGGGTAATGGGTTCAAACTTAAACAGAGGAAGTTTAGATTAGATATAAGGAAGAAGTTCTTTACAGTGAGGGTGGTGAAGCACTGGAATGGGTTGCCCAAGGAGGTTGTGGATGCTCCATCCCTGGCGGTGTTCAAGGCCAGGTTGGACAGAGCCTTGAGCCACATGGTTTAGGGCAAGGTGTCCCTGCCCATGGCAGGGGGGTTGGAACTAGATGATCTTAAGGTCCTTTCCAACCCTTACGATTCTATGATTCTATGATTCTATGAATATTACAGCTGACAGAAAGAAAAACAGTAGTATCTTATTTGCAAGAGGTACTATCGGTTGATGTTGACAGCGTGATTAAATATCTTTTTGAAGCTACTAAGAAGGCAATGTAGTGCTTTGCAAGCAGCGTACTTCCCCATACTGAAAATGGTAAAAGACCTCCAGCTGCCCATTCGTATTCCCATCAGAGCCAAGATTCTATTTAACCATCAATGAAATTAGACTTGAGAAAAAGGAAGCAGGCCGTTGCATTTAAGTATAGGTGGACAGACCATGAAGATGTGCAATGCAGAAATGCCAAGATACAGAAAGAAACCATATTTAGAGATTTAATATGAAAGGCTCTTCCCCTAATCCTCAGAACATATTCCTCTGCACTATAGCAGAGGAAGTCTGTCAGGAGACTGCAACTACCTTGATCTCCATGTTAATCAGTCCATTATTTAACTGCAGGAACTTTTCTCCAAATCAAGCCAGCAGACGTTCTGTAATACCTAACCCATAATTCATCAAGCTCTTCATCAAGCCAAACCTTGTCCTCAAGCTCCTCACACAATGGGGCATGAGCCAAGGCCACAAGCTGGGCACCTACACAATCATTTTTTATATATATGAAGCAGAAACTCTCATGCAGCCTCCATACTGTGCAGAAGTTCATAAACACATAATAAATTAAATATAGAGAAAACCAGTCAGCAGTGAGACCACAGTCCTGGGCTCCAGCTTTCCAAGAAGGGTATCTATCATACTGAAGTAAAGGTAAATGTCATCTTACACTGACTACACAGTTATGCCTACTCCAGCAGGTGTTCACAAAGCACCTTTTATCTGAAGGAAAACCTATCATCTAGAAATAGCATTATGAAATTTCATCAGTGAATCAGGGTCAACTTTTTCCTTCGTCCAGGAAATCTCTTCTGCTTCTCAACAGGATACAGAATGTTAGAGCATTTGCTAATCTAAGAATTACCTCATTTAATTATTTTAACCTTTTTCTGTTTGGAAGCGTTACTGCAATTCAGGTGAATAAAGAAATTTTCAAGATCTTAAAATAAAAAAAAGAGGGGGTCGGGAGGAGAAGGGAGTATGCTTTTTGCGGTTGTACTCACATTGAAAAGGTGGTGCAAGTTGATCCTGACCCAGTCTTAGTGGTAATGAGCCCTCGGTGGACTGTTCTCCTGAAATCATTTTTTTTACTGGATAATATTTGGGTTTGATCACATATTCCTGCGTTTGGCCATGACGAAGATTCATCATCAGTGTCTGAGACGATAGGGGTATCATCCTGTTTTAACGAAAAAGGAAGAAATCAAAAAGACAAGAAAGAATGATGTAAAAGTTAATGAATTAGACTTAGAAACTACTGGTAAAAGAAAAACCCAAAAGACAAATTCATCTGTACTCCAAGTTCTCAAAACACCATTTGAGAAACTTCAGCTTATTAGCTTCCAATTAAGCACCTGATTTTCCATGCATTTAGCATTCTCATTGTTCTGTCAGACCAACAAACACTTAACAAATAAAGACTACAGGAATTATATCACTTCTTTTTCAATATAGCAAGGGAAGTACCACAGACAACTCAGACAATAGGAAGGAACATGAAAAAGCCCTCCTCAAAATCGTGAGTTGGAAGAGCTCAACTTTGTTAGCACACAGAGATTTCCATACTGGTCAGAGAAGCAGCGGTGCCATCAAACCTCTTTCCCTTTCTTACAACTGTCATTTCACACCAGGTGTGTTAAGTAGAACCTAAGACCAGCTGCTTTCCCCCTTTTTGCCCAGAAACCCTATTCCCTTCACCACCATACACCTCTAGCCATAGAACAGAGTGCTGCTCCTCTTCCCGTTTTTCAGCCCGGCTCCCATCTCACCAGAAGGTCTCTGTCTGTTTCCCAGTATCACATTACTTTCCCCATCCGCTTTCTCTTTGCCTGCAGTATTGAACATCTCTGACAAATGTCCCATAACCACATGGCTTCCTTGAACAGCAAAACTACTTCCCCTTCCTGTGAAACAAGATGATTCCTTCAAGCTGATTCTCTCACTGCCAATCCCAGTTCCTTACTTGCTATTACATTCCTCCCTCAGATC
Source organism: Strigops habroptila (assembly GCF_004027225.2). Lineage (NCBI taxonomy): Eukaryota > Metazoa > Chordata > Aves > Psittaciformes > Psittacidae > Strigops > Strigops habroptila. The sequence goes on along the minus strand of NC_046359.1, from coordinate 23,277,775 downwards.
TCAGTATCTTACTGCACAAGAACTTGCCAACTTTCAAGAGAAATTCCCTTCATCCCCCTCCTTTAAAAAAAAAAACATGTTATATAGCAACACACCACCAGCAGTTGGAACCATTTCTTTACTAACGCACTGGCCTTCACTCTTCCACAGTGCTACCCAGCAATAAACAGGCAAGGAAGCAAATCACACAGCTCTTGGCCATATGCAAGCTCATAACTTTGGGGTCCTGGGCTGCAGAGCTCCACTGCAGTAATAGCACACCTCTAAGTAACAAACTACTAATAGAAAGTTTTCAAGAAGTGGTAGCTACTGTAGATCACACTGTCAAGATACATGTTCCTCAGAGAGTATTATCAATTGCTAACCTAGTACATTGGGTAGTAGGACTACATTGTCCTTTGCTCAAAGGAAGGCATAGAGTAGGACGCTGTAAGCCTCCCTCACTTTATTTGCCACTGAGGGTCTGTAATAAGCTCAGTCTGCAAAAGTAAAATGGGAAAGTTATGGGATAACAACCATCCCTTAAAGAGCCACAGTTGTGCAGGGTAAATAATCATGTTCTGAGAGTAAGGCATGGGCCTCTTATCACAAGAGGACAGCTAAGGAGCACTTCCCCACAGTGGCGAGACCGAAGAGTTTCAGCTGAGTGAGAAGTCAGATGATTGTTCTATTGTCTTCCAACATGTGGAGCCTGAGCCAGCACCTATCTCCAAAGCAATGCCTGATTCCTTAGTCATGTTATTCAAGGATGCTTAGTAACCACTGTAGCCAACGGATTTGTGGTTAGAACAGACAATGGGGTTTTGTCCTACACAGATGCTCTTGTTAACTTGGATCAGTTTGAGAAAAAGTGCATTCGTTAGAGACATTCTATGACTCTTACATACAACAGAAACATAACTCCTCAGACTATCTCCAAGTCAAATTTTCTAATACAGTGCTTACGCAGTCTCACTGTATTCAGTAAAAGTCCTTTCCCCAGATTAAGAGAGAATACTGTACTTCCCGTGTTGTCTTTAGGTTTCCTACCAGCAAATCAAAGAGAGGCTTCAGGGACATTGGAGGTCAGGCTCAGAATTCACAGTCTCATAACAAGTATCACCAGGTAGACCCCAGCCTGTGATAAAGCTGAAGTCACTGCCTTCAGTACTGCTTACATATGAATTTCATGTCTTTGAAGAGTCAATGCAATCCTTCCTGCACAACCTGGGTTGTTCTTTTTTTCCTACACATCTCATTTGATGCCTGTCTAAGGACATCCATTTCTTCACTTGGACATAAGAGGGTCTATACTGAATACTTCCCATGTGGTTTACAAGAAGGCCATGACAACAGAAGTCAAAATACTACAGAAGTTGATACTATAGTTACTATATGTTACTATTAAAAGTTGCATATATGTAGTTTAATGGTGTTATCTTTGACTGGACACATATGCTGCCATTTAAGCGCCTGTCTGTTTTCTGTTAGGGCTGTAACATGTCATCGTTACCTCTTATATTGTGATATATGCAGCCACACTGTAGCCCAAGGCTGTCAACCTAAAACAGAGTCCATCATAACACTTGAAATTACAATAAAATTAAACAAAGAAAAACCAACCAAAAAACAACACAAAAAACCCACAAAAACAACACAAAAAAACCCACCCACCCCCCCAAAAAAACCCACAACAACCCAACAATACAACACACCCAAGACAGGAATACCATACATTGGAGGCTGAAACTTTTAACAGGATTTATAAAAAGTTGCCTCTTCCTTCTCAGGTATTGCAATTTTCTTCCTTAATTTAGCTTGCATTAAGTATTAAATTAACTAATGTTAAGGCAGTATAAAAGTAAGTTTTGTTTTGCTAGAGGGTGCTTTATTCAGTGGTACACATGAAAGCTTTAATCTTCACTCTAAAAACTCAAATTCTTTAAAAGGAAACATCTTCGTCTGATGTTTAAGCTGTTGATCTTAAATTTCAATACATAATAAATCACCTATTCTTGCATGAAAGTGTATGCTTAACTTTGGTTTCATGCAGCTATGGTAAGACTTGTCTAGACCCTTTGTCTTGCACATTTGTGCTCAGTTTTGATGATTGTGGTGTATAACTACCAAAGGTCTTGAGTACAGGTACAAAAGTACTCCAAATGCTTAAAAAGCGTGGTATTGGACATCCGCTGCTTGTGTGGATGTGAGCTAGCTGAGAGCATCTGACCAGCTTGGCTGGTCTTGCTCACCAGAAGCGCAGTTCTAGTAGGAGCTGAAAGGGTCAAACATCAAAGCATTTATGAGATGCTTCTGTTCTGACTGTTCTTTTGATATTCAAGTTCTTGCCAACATGATCTAATTCTTGAAGATGTTATTTCATAATCAAAAGGATACTGCATAGCTAACTGAGATGCTACATCTTCCACTAGAATCAAGGACACTCCTCTAACTACAACATGAGACCAGTCATGTAGCTCTATCAACACTGTGGGTTTAGATGCTAGTGAAGTAACTGGGTTTTTTTCTTTCTAGACCAGCACATAAGGGGTTCCTTCAGTGCTGTAGGACTTCTAAGTAAGAAGATGTGATTTCTAGTGAGCTCAGCAACACAGTGCAAGTATATTTTATTTTTTTTTAACTTGTTTTGATCCCTGTGGAGGAAATCTTCAGAACTATCCCTCCTAACTGACATCAGCAGAGAGGAGAGCCTGGGCCTCAGAGAGGTTAGTAATACATCAGCACTGAAAACTATTAATACAAATACGTCACAAGGAAACATTTCAGGCCTAGTTTGGTAACAAGCATCACCCCAGTCCTTATTAAGCCTTTGGAAATTATCTTAACAGCTCTACCACAACGTTTTCCCAATCCTCTATAAAGCAGTGGTTGTTACCATGACTGCTGATGCCAGCTTGCCAAACACTACCAGTCTACAAGTACTGCTTCTTCCCATTCCTATTTCCCTTGCCAGTCCTTTCTTTGCATGGAGGCTCAGGTGCTGTGTCTGGTCAGATCACCTGTGCCAGGGGCCCCTGGCACAAAGCAAAAGCCAAGCCTGCTACTATGCTCAGATTCATTTAGGTGTTCCACAGCAGATAGTTCAGGCAGTTAATCTCTGATCAGACTATAGTAGGGTAGCAATGCTAGGCACTGAATCAGGTTTTTTTCATTTATTCCCAGTGTTGGGATATCCAAACTAATAAGTAGCAGGATAGACCGATTTCTGCACAACACTACTCAAGGCTCAAGGCCACTAGGAATAGCTAGTACTAGCTTGCTACCACAGCCCACAAGAGGATACTCAAAGTAGGTCAGGGACACTCTAAAACAGGTTTTTATAATTTAAAACAAAAATGAAAGGCATAAGCAACTCATGGCCACTGTACTTAAGAGAGAAATAGTTCTTATCTGTTAATAACAACCATCACCACAACTGAAGGTATTTCATTGCTTCCCAACTTTATCATGCTGCTTACTGAACATTTGAACCCCAAGTGGAACCCCTGGACATTGTTGCAATACAAAATACTGAAGTACTACTAAACCTCCCTGCCACACTAATTAAAAAGATGCAATTGTTAGTTATAATCTTTAAATTTTGCATCAAACAGCCAAGACTACACAAGATTTTTGCATTATACAGACTTATGTCACTAATTTATCTGGGTAGTTTGTAATTAGATGGTCAAAACTGACATTAACTTAATAAACTTGACAAAAACTTTCCATGGCTGAAATGTACACTAGACAAACAAATGTCTAATTGCATTGTCAAGAAACAAACAATACAAATAGTAATAAGGTTACAACAGAAGGAGAACAAACAATTGCAGCTATCACGCAAAAGCAAGCTCTCTTGCCTGATAAAAGCAAACCACAAATGTGAGGTATCAGAGTAACTCTGGCAAGCAGAAATGAGACCAGCAACATCTGGCATGAAAAGTACTGTCTAGACTAAATAAGACAGGCCTGACTCAGGCTGCTTTCTTAATTTTATTTACTGTAAGTCTGATGCTCCCATGCTTGGCTCCCAGCTAGCAATACTTAAAAAAAACACAACTCGAAATTGCTAACACAATTGCTTTATACAAACCTACAAATTAATTCTTTCTTCACTACCTTCTCTCAAACTCACAATGAACAATCAAAAGGAGAGGAAAACCTAACATTTTCTGTAACTATGAGGTAGTAAAGAAAATATGCAGGACAGTTCAAAAGGTATGAAAATAGAATTAAGTCGTGTGTGTGTCCCCCCACCCCGTAAATTATTAACATTCAGTTGCTAGCTCAACCTGACCTTTGCCAGCTGTTTCCTCCTTACATTGCTTTTCCTATTTTGGTTTTCTGGGATGGGTTTTTTTGTGGGTTCTTTTTTTTTTTTTGTGTTTTTTCTTTTAGGGTACATGAAAAGTTTAACTTCCATGCTGATGATGAACAGACAGGATTTCTTCAAAGCCCTTTACATTAATCATACCATACACAGCATCAATCAAGCGTGGCCTATTTCACAACACCCTACCAGTCGGAAGAGATGACAGAGAGGAAGCGTTCAAGCTTTGCTTTTCACCATTGGAAGAAGTCCACACAAGTTGATTTTATGTACAAAAATGTATTTTAATGCATAACTTGAAAATCCTGTGTCTGAAACACTACAAAACAAGCACTGAGACTTGCCTGCTCTAGAATTACCAGGGCCACATTAGATTTTCATTACAAGCCTGCCTTGAAGTTATACCTTTGTGATATAGTTATCCCCAGGCGAAAATTCGCAGATACCATGGTTTGGCTATGACTAATATATTCCCAAACAATACCTTCAATTTATTAATTTTTACATTTTTACCCATTTAAAAGGTTGTTAGTTACACCAGATAAAGGATTTTATTTGATCATCATCAAGGTGATATGATTTGGTTATAAAGTTTCCCATAGAAATGTAAAACATTAACTTTTATCCACCACTACCAGTTTTGCCCAACTTAAATATAATTTCTGTGGTAAAAATCCTTGTTGAAGATACTTTCAGGAATTATCTACTCTTAAGTGCTTGCTAATGAAGCTTGCCCTGCATTTGCAGGATAAACTAAATTGCTCATTAGTCAGAATCCTTTTGCCAGCATAAGCTGATGTAACAGCTGAACTAAAGCTCTGTGAAACAACAGTGTTTCCAAACTAAAAACAACTATGAAGCCATTGATTCATTCCATCTCCCACATATAACACAATAAATCAAAATGTGTAGATTATGAACATTCTTCCAGGTTTCTAAAGAGAAAAAATACACTGAGTTTTCCAGAATCACAAGCAATGATTCATTTCCTAGATGTCAAAATGCAGAAAAAGGTCTTAAAGCTGAAGAATTGTATCTGCTGGTTAAGTGCTCAGATACAGAGCAAAAATACAGATGCTGTCACACAACCTGATCAAAGCTACATTTCTTGCAAGTTATGCAACAGCAGATAAGCATTTCCCATAGAATATTTGAAGATTACATTTGAAGAATCTCCTTCTGAAAAGGAATTTAATTATATAAATGGCAATTCTATCAGTGAAAAGAAGGAAAGCTTGCTTACTAGATCTTTCTCTGTTCCACCCTACTCCCAAAGTGCCATCAAGATGCAACTGATACAAATATAAAAAAATTTCCAAGAAAACCAACACTTAAGGAAGCAGTACGCAAGAAGGCTAGGAAAATCTAACACAAGACAGTGACGAACAAGAAAAAGACGCAAGTCTGTAGTTCGACAGTAACAGCAATTCACAAACTTCCCTTCTCAGCATGCACCAAACAAACAACTGGAAGCTACAAATTATTCATTATCTTATGCATGCCTGCACCAACACTTAACCAGTGAAGCACTTCACAAATCCAGGTGAATTAATTTGACATACAGATTATTTTATACAGGTGCTGAGCCATACATGCACCTTCAACTTGTCAGGGTCCTCCTAGCAGCAAAGTTGAAGGAGGAAAAAAAAAACCAAAAAGCAAAACGACCCAAAACCCACACCAAACAACAAACCCCACCAAAAAACATAGCTGTGTGACTGATCTGTTCTTGTTATGTTCCCCAGGACACTGGGACACTGCATTTGATAACAGTCATTCACGTAAGATAATTTGGCAGTGTCTTTTAGAAGTCAGAGAGGGTATCAAACTCATTAATAATTCAGCTTTTAAAAGAGTGGCTGCAATGTCACAAATATTTGCATTAAATATCTGACCTTCAGGCATGCACTATGTTGCAACAGTGAGTCAGGATGAAATTCACTAGTTAATGGCAAACTTACTTAACCAGAGCACTGAACAAGTTCAATACATAATCTTTAGTAAATTAACATATGATATCCCTTCCCTGTTTCACATTACTTTTTGTACAGAAAAATCTCTTTGTTTTCATAGGGCCAGTGGCATGTTACTGCATATTACACTGACACTGTGTAATAAATAAAATTACTCTGATAAAGACACATTAACTAGTGATAATTTCCAATCTGTCCACTCATGAGACAGACTTTGGTTTTAGAAAAGTATTCTGAAATGGCAACTAAAAATAGAAACAAACTCCCATGCTGGATATTATATGATAAAGGCAAATGAGCACAGCTGCTGCAAAACAAAACCATGCATCACTAATCTACTCAAATTCTTGAGCATGTTAAACAAAACAGCAGACAAAGAGCCCAGTTGGTTGATATAATTTATTTGAAATTCAAAAAAGACTTTGAAGAGTTATCTTACAAAAGGCTAGTAGGAAACCTTAAATTATAAAACAGTATTGCAAGCTTAAAATGGGCAAAGATACGGAACAGAGCAGATATACTTTTTTTTCTTGGACATATGTTAATTATAATATGTCCTTTCAAAGTCTACTAACACATGGTTTAGGAATACCCCACTTTAGTTGAATAAGTAAGAGGAGTATATGAAATTTTGCCACAGTAGTTCAGAAAACCCTCTAATCTAATTTGGTCTTCCAGACTAGCAAACATACATTTACACAAAATAACTTCATTCTGAGAAAATATTTACAGCCTTGTCTGAATTTAGCAGAAATCTGTCATTTAGAACCAAATAACTAAATAAAAGTAAACAGTAAAGAACATAAAACCTTGGTCTACCCTGGAGATTCTGACAGGTAAAGTCATGATTATGAAAAAAAATAAATGCAATGAGCAAGTAACTACACCATCAAGTTTTTGTGTAGATGCAGATGGATTTGCAAAAACATTCCATCACTACAGCTTGTTATGACTAGGAAATGTTTTAGAAGTAGGACCTTGCTGGTATAAGCAGAGCTTCTCAGAAGGGGTCAGAAAAACACAATGTAGGCTTATAACCTGTTTATAAATAAGACCTACGTACAAGTAGGAGAAGATACAAAAAAAACCCAAACCCCAAAACAACTAATAGTGGCTAGACAGAAAGAGAGATGACTCAGAGTACCTGGACTGTAGATGAAATCCAGCACTGGTGAGCACAACAATGTGCATCTGCATCAGAAGCAATCAGAACTTGTCACAAACATTAGTGATGTCTACACTGACTGCAACCAACCAACCAAGAGACTCTAGCATCAGCCTGGCCGAAGTTTCCAGTGTACCAAATTGGATTAAAAAATAAAACTCAAAGCATACCAACTGTAAAGAGCGGAAGGAAAATAACAAGGAAGACTTTTAAAAGCACTGATCCCCACAAAGATAAAAGAGGGCACTTCCTGTCCAGGCAGGGAAAAGACAGACACTATTGTGTTCCAGAGAAAATTCTTTAAGGAATGTATGACAGAAAGATACAAAATAACCCTTAATTCAAAATGAAATGTAATAAATTCACAGTGAAAAGGAAATACTTTTTCCACATACTGCATAAATCAGTTTATGGAAAAAACTATCACAAGATATGATGGATCATAATTGCTTCCAAGAATGTCAATGTAAACGGATGATGAACATTCCTCTAATTTGATTATGAGATCACAGAAAAAAAAAAATCAGAAATCCCTATGCTTATGTATATCAGTTTCCTACATAATAAACAATGTAAACAAGCCTTAATTTTCTCCTTTTTTTTTTGTTGATACTTAAGGAAGTGCCAACAAAAGGGCAAGTCAGAGCACTTTATCCCTAGGTAATACACACTGATTTTGTACGTAAGCAGCTACTAGCAGATGTAGTATGATACTGACTTTGCCCAAATATTATACACAAAAAGTGCCATCTGCTTATTATATGAGAATAAACTTTGTCTTTATGTGTTTGAATGGGGAAGTGTTATTGCACAATAAGAATCTTAAACATTCATTGAAGGCTTGCTAAATTTACTTGACAAGAAGAATAAAATACGTAGTACTTTATGACAAGCAAGCCTAGAAAATGTCAAGATTAAATCCAGACTTGACCTTCAGTATGTGTATTTCTCAGCAGCAGCTCTTTTTGGTATACTAAATCAGCAAGAAGCTCTGTCAGACTGTACTGGCTAGAGGATACTCTCCCTGAAACACCCCAGGGAGTGCTCTTACTAAATTACACCACAGAATTTAGCAATCCTAAAGATAGAGAGTTGGGGGGTGGGCGGAGGCGGAAGCAAAACCAGAAAGTTTATCCAAGTTCGCCAATGCAGCCACCTAAATTCAAGTGATGCAACAACAGCATGCTCCCTGCCGCATCTGGGAAGTCTGGAAGTGATGCAAGACTAAATAGACGGACATGTTGTGCTGTACCCCAATGGTGAAAGGATAAGTAGTGAAAAGCTTTGGAGACAGAAATAATATTTGTACTAGGCTAAAACCACTTTTAACATCTAAGCTTTCACATGTACAACTACTTTCTTAGCTGAACTAGATAAACAACTCACACAATCTATTTTTTTTATACAACAAAATCAAGTAATAAAGATTATCCTTTAAGTCATCACAAAAATGGAATGCTTCCATCTGTGGGCAGAACCAGGGAAAGGGGAAACAACAGCAAGTAAGTACGCTTACCAGGAGCCTAACTTTGGGGGTCAGGAGCTTTCAAAGCTTTGTGACATACATCTACAAATAGTTTCAACAAAAAACATTTTCTAAGTAATAAAGGTAGTAAATTCATGCAGAATCAGAGGAGAGCACTTTCCAAAAGTTATTAGTGAATTTTAATTGTTTCTTGAAATTCAGCCGTGTAACTTTTTGTTCATTAAAATTGCACATATATGATGCAGTGTAACTATGTTTTCATCATCATGGATTTTCAGATAAATAACATCCAGGGAAATTGTATGTTTGTGTCTACATGGTATAATGCCTTAAAAAGATAAATAGAAGCTCTAATCCTGTTTGTGTTGGTACAAGATCCCTGATTATCCCAGATAATATAAAGACAGTAATATTTTTGTCTGAGAAATGTTCATGATTTTCAGCAAAAATTACAGGGCTAAAGGTGAGCATAGATTTCAACTAAATAGTGACTCACCCTTCCACTGCTAATAAGCCCAATGAATGCTAGAATTATAATTAATAATGATGTACTGTTGTTATTTCTAAAATAATTAGGTAGAAGTTAATCCTATCTAGTGCACTGAGGACAATGATGAAAGCTAAACTCTTTGAAATCTCAATTTTCCTACTGACCTTACTATACTGAGCAATACAGTTTACTCCAGAGACAGAGAAGTTAACATAAAGAAGTTAGAACAAGCACATTTTCCTCCTCTCCACCTCTGTAAAACAATGATCTCCACCATAATGTAACAAGATGCTGCAAAGTATTTATCAGTGAAAGGTTTAAGATCGTAAAGTACTAGGTACACAAGCAAAAGAATACCAAAACAGTTCAACTGGTTTTAATACGATCTGTTTTCCCAGACACTAGCATAAAATCCTGATGCCACTGAAGTCAACAGCATAACTCCCATTTATTTCCAAGCTGGCCGTGATTTCATCTCAGGACTTTGTTACTTGTTGAACACAGCTTTGCACCTTTGGACTTAAAACCTGTAGATGCTACCTTCAGTGGCCTTTACCTTGAAATGCCAAAGCAGAGTTCCTCTTGATTCCTAACTGTAATTTCTGAAACCCACATTTGTCACCCTGGAAGGCAGTGAAATGCAAACAAACTTAAAGAACACGGTATCCCTGACTTCAGCCCACGATCAACACATGGATAAAGTACGTGCAAGCGATCTAATTCCTTATTACAGAAATAAGTCCAACTACAGTTCAATTCAGCTTGCAAGAAAGCAGCTATGAAGAATTTCTGACATACGGCTGAACCAACAATGTCTGGAAGAACTTGGATCTCCTATTCCAAACCACTTTGCCTACTTAAAAAAAAAATAAAAATGCTGTGACCAAAAGCCCAGACTGCATTCCAGAGGACTAGGAATAGCCTGTTTTCCTATTTGCAGTTGGTAAATTTGAAGTCTGTGAGGCATTCCTCTGTTTTTTAAGGATGTCTCCGATTTCTCCTCAAAAATTCACTTTGCTTCTTTCTCTACATGTAAAATTTTGCTTTCCCTAGAACTACAAGCTTTATGAAATGTTTTCAGAGTGAATTTTGAGAAAATGCAGTTGCTATCCATGCCTTCTTTCTGATACTGTCCCAGTCCTTAGTTTTGGTTCAGTTTTTGGTACAATATATTATGCAGACATTCTAAGTCACTGAAGTTTCTGACTTACAGGTTTGTGTTGTACTCAGGCATAACAGTAAACCACATTTCACAGTACTTAATTTTTTTTTTCCCCTTGTTGCATAAGGGATTTCTTTTAAACATCAGCTGAATACTGCCACTAACCAATACAGGTTATAAGGTGTTTGAAATTACATCCTTAGGGCTCAATTTAGAAGCTTCCCCTCACATTCTTCTGATTTGCGTGCTTCATTATTGAAACGTCTGCTAGGGTTCTTTTCCTTTCCTCATTAATGACTTCAAAGAAATACATGCTTGAACTCCTAAATATATTAAACTAATCTAAGTTATCTTAAAACACTCAGTGACTGCTCAGCAAACCAGAAAAGAGACTGTGCTTCTGGAAATAATATGCTATTTAGTTAGTGAAGTGCACACACAATCAATTAAAAAATAACACATCTAATTAAAGAATACTATCAATACATATACATACAATTTGAGTTTGTTAAAGTTGCTGACACACCACAGTAACCAAGCAACATAGAAAAAAAATTGTAAAAAAAGCTCCTGAAATACCTTTCTTATTATTAATTACTTAAAAAAAGGTTTTGATGGCAGAGCGTTTATTCTCTTTATTTCCTGGGGGGGAAAAATAAAAATAAAAAATAAATAAATAATTTTTAAAAAAGGGGGGGGGGAAGGCAAATGTTTCTGCACCTTCCACCATGGGACAATTCAGATGTAAAATTCAAATCTACAAACTCATCAATTTATGGTATCATTTGAACTAGTATCTGATATATCCAGGTTTGTTAACTTAATGAGAAACAAAAATTTAAGTATAGCATTTCCCTGTCCAGGGGAGAGTTCTAGCCTAGAATTTCTGAAAATTAAAGCAAGATTTCAATTCTTTAAAAAATTATACACAGAACTGAAAAAATTCCTTAATGTAACTGTATTTTGGGCTGTAAAGAAAAAGACCAAATTATCGTGTTACTAAAAATTATCATATAACAACTATAAACCAAATAAAAATCTGTATTTTTGTATCAGATGATTGATAGTGAGAACTTACTGCCAAAACCAACACAAAACTGATTGTTCATAATATTTGCACAGGCTAAATACATGCTGAATCACAAAATAGATCAAACAACCTTATGCACATACTTCAACATACACATCTTGCAAACAGAATACTGAGATAATTTCTCATGGTAGGAATATAAGCAAAATAACTCAGTACCATCTCAGGACCACTGAAAAAAGCCTGTATTTGGAAAACATCCTATTCCGTGGTGCCAGCTGGTTTGTGAATTACACATCCTCAGCAGCCCAGCAGAACTTGTTCCACCAAACTTTTGGAAACTGGCATTCCTGCCAAACAGATCTTTTTGAGGCTTGTGCTTAGCCCCACATCCAAATAGCCTGTAAAAACTCTGCAGTCCTTGGTTCAACGTGAAGCAAATCCATCTCTGACTTAGCAAGAAGGATTTCAGAAAGCTGTGGATACTACTGTAAAACCAAAAACATTACACTTCGCTACCTTGAATCATGATGATGCTAGGCACATTCTTCCTGTTTCCAGCACTTAAAACGTTCCTGTAATTGCCTGGTATTTCTTGACACTTCTTGAGTCCTTTGGCAGGACTCACTGCTCAGTACTATTTTTAGAAACTCCAGCACCAAATCCTGTAGATACCTACCCTTACACACTGCTTAATGACGAAAAGGCATAGCTGTTTGGAACCCCTGGGCCTAACACCCTACTTTTGAACAAAGAGTGAAAGATGGAGCAGTCACTGCTCATTTTCAGTTCCTTAAACACTGTTTTGGGCTTAGCCTGTTCAAATGCCTTCGACTTTCTTTATAGGTACACCTGATCATGTAAAACATGAGCAATGAGTGATCACTATGCGCATCCACAGACAACAGGTTTGAGTGATGAAGGCCCTGATTCTGCCCTTTCAGCTGACTAAAGCATACAGAAGTCCTGCAATCTCGCCTTGGTACTTGCTGGGCAGGCAGCCTGCCATCTTGAGATCTGTTCCTGTTCTTCTGTGGGAAATGGCTGAATCATCCACAGGCACTTTCTGTATCAGAAGCCTGCATTCCAGAAGAGATAGATAAAGTTGGATTGGGGTAACAATCTTTCTCTTTTTTAACAATCCTTTCTTCAACGATCAGCAATGGGGAGACACCATGAGCAATCCACCCCAGAGACGGTGTGCCTGAGTACCCCTGCTCAGGATAATAATCGTGACTGTGCTGATACTATTAGTAGGCAGACAATGATGCTCCTCTACTGACAATATTAACTTCACAACTGAAGAAACTGGAGGGGGGGGGGGGGGCAGGAAATGAGACACAAGGTTGGGAGAAAAAGAAAATAAAAAAGCACTCACTCCCCCACCGCATGCCTGTGTTATTTGGCCTAGGATCATCACTAGCAGAACTGACTGGCAAGTCTTTTATAATCCTTACAGCCTGCTGCTTCTTAGCTTATAAGGAGCTTTTCCTCATAAACAGACTTCTACATAGGCAGACATAGAAACTGCTATAGTAGAAAGGCTCGTTTTCGCACTTAAAAGAACCTAGTTACACCAAAATATCATCTCCTGTGCATACGTGTTCAAGAGCAGCTTTTTTCCAGTTCAGCTTAACTCTTGATGCAGCACAAATGCACTTAACACTTAGCCAAGAAATATCCCAAGTATCTTCCTTGACAGAACTGAAGACCAAAACCCACAAGCAGCTGAAAAAATACCCAATTTCAGAAGTACAGGGCATGCAGCAATTTCCTACTAAAATTAAAATTAATCATCTGGATGTTGGGAATATTTTGACTTGAAAAGTATCTTCAAGATTTTTAGCATTCTCTGTTCTGCAGCTTACTGCATGAACTGCTATAGTTCTTAGTGTTGTTCTGTACTGTTTGAGGTTCTGCAGCTTCACAGTTCCAAGTGCTTTTCTATTAATTGTGAAACAATGCATAATTAGAAAAATAACAGTATTTTAAAGTGACATACTAAAGGGTAAAAGTTGGGCTGCGCTTCCAGCCATAACCATTTTTCCTGCCTACTGATCACTTGAGTTCTTAACTACAGCTCCTATGAATGCCAAAACTTTTTGTACGAAACGGACACGCACAGAATTGCACGCAAACTGCAATCATTTCATTTTACTAAATTCTAAATCAATTTAGAAAACAATTGCAGCAAATATAGTGCACAACAATTGCAATTTATGTAACTATACATGATAGGGAGGGTTTTTTGGTTTGGTTTTTCCCCTCAATAACATAGGAGGGATGGGAGGAAGACAAGCAGGAAGGCACAGAAAAGCCAAGAGCTGACACTTGAATTTTATAATAGAGGCACATATTACTTCTTCAATTCTCTGTAACAAGTTTAACAATTAAAATTATATATTTTCAGAACACAATCACTGTAATTCATAGTTTAACTGAATCTAAAATAATTATTTACCCAAGTTATATAACCACAGTCAAAACCAGCTATGGCTCCTCATAGCATGCGTTTAAGGGTACAGTTGAAAAAGTAGTTCTGAAAGCTTGTGCCAAGCATGCTAAGAGTCTCTAAAAATAAGTCTCTCCCAGCAAGCACCATCATGTTAAGAAGCTAAAGATTGTAAGTCGACATGCATACTGTTTTCTATATGGTTAGGAAAGTTTTCAAACCATTTTCAATTACTGTAACTACATTACACTCTGTACCAGGAAGATGCCGAACTAGAATAGCAACTACTTCTGATGAGTCACTTGTATTTTAGAGCTTTATGAATATTATCAAGAGCCACAAACTTAGTTCAATATGTCAAGCAACCCGACAACTATTATGCACAGAGCTTATTATCTACCTCTCAGCATCAAAAAGGAGCTTTGACTTTGAACTGTACTTGTAGGAAGAGAAACATTTAACAAGCCTTCCCACAGAATTTTCTATCTACAACAGTACAGCCACCACAGGCTGAACAAAAAGAAATGTGAGGCAATCACCAGCTTTTATTGCCTCTTTGGTTTCATTCTTTTAGGCTGGAGGAATCTCCCCCTCCTTTTTCTCTTTAAAGCGAAAATAACAGATTATTCAAGTGTTTTTTGGGTTTTTTTTTTTAAATGCCATGATCTAACTAAAACAGTAGTGTGTAACCTTTTGTGTAAGAGATGCACTGTCTACAGTGTAATCTAGCAAACTGAAAGATATGCCTACTAAACTCTGCACCTCTAAGCCCAGGTACACAACTATTGTAGCGTTCAAGACATGTTTTATAACATATACTGAGAAGAATCTTTCGGCTTAAAAGACTAAAGCTGGAAATTGGCACACTTGGTTATGTTTCAAGAAGGAAACTTTCTTTTGCCAGACTTGAAAAGGAGTAGATTTTAACATTTTCAGCTTGGAAAAGAAAAAAAGATTCTATTTATGATCACACAACTTAAAAAAACAACAACAACAACAAATAACATACAAACAGCCAAGCAACCGGCAGCTTTATGTTTTAAAACTCTAGCATATCTTAGTGTGGACACTTTGCTCATTTAAAGAAAATTAAATTAATTGAAAATGTTGTAGAGTGTCCATGAAGCACGACATTTTCAAGAAGGGAGCACAGCCAATGAAAGCAATGAAAGCTCATTTTAAATTAAGAATCATCTGCTAGTTTCCACAGCTACTTCTTAAACAATTGTAAGCTCTATCATTTCTTAGAACAACCTTTTTTACTATGGATAACTTTAAAATGGTTGTTCTCAGAAAAAGCTACTTGAAAGCATTTACAAAAAGGTATGATAATTAAAAGTGGCATCTGTTTTAAACTTTTAAAAAAGACAAATACTGCGTTTTACTATGAATAACTTCAAAATGGCTGTTCTCAGAGAGCTACCTGAAGCACGATAATTAGCAGTAGTATCTGTTTTAAACTTTTTTAAAAGACATAAGAAGAGTTAAGTGCAAACAAACAGCTGATAAAACATTTACCTTTGTCATAATATTATTACTAGTAATACAGTGTAAGCCTTAGATACTTCAACCAGGATTCCAATCTTGCCATGTGAAAAAAACTTCACACTTCAAAAACACACTTCAAAAGTACACAGCAAGGCAGAAATTACAGTGTAAGGATCAAAGGCCAAATACACACTGCAAGAAATAGGAATGAAAGAAGAGGAGCTTCAAGAGAGGAACAAACTTCCCAAAGTGAAAATCTGTCACCAAACTTCCCCAAAGTAATTTTTATAAATAATTTGTTTCATTTCAACAAGGACAACGTAATACAAGTAAATATCAATTAAACAGAGAGCAGCTATAACATCCTACCCTGGTGCAAATAAACACGCATCACACAGAAAAAGCAGCTGCAGTTCATGTTACACGACAACATGTTGAACAACGTGTTGGACAGGTCTAATATTTGACCTGGTCTAGTGGAAGGTGTCCCTGGCAATGCCAGGAGGGGTGGAATGAGATGATCTTTGAGGTCTTCCAACCCAAACCATTCTATGATTCTATGAACATCCCACCGCACTGCACAGAGCAACCCAGATGGTGTGTAAGTTAAAGGAACTCTAGGTCTCTGTCCATACTTGCCAGACCTTGTTAGATTCTACCCTTAGAAAAAGTTAAAGCACTCATTAGAGAAGCCATGCAGCTTTACACAGTTACACTGTTTCACTTCATATTCCACCAGAGAATCCAAGTAGGCTGAAGATTAACTCCCATGACATCCCCAAAAGGAGCTTTGCCATAAAGTGTGCAAACATTTCAGGAAAAAACTAATTCGTAACAGAGCGCCAAGAACTTTCCTCTCTCTTGGTTGAAGGTTAAGAGCACTAATAGCATCGCACTCAAGAAGAAATGGCAGTGTCCACACAAAACAGTTCTCCAAAGATGTGTTACGAGCCTGAAGGAAAAAATGCAGGAAGACTATGAAGAGAGTGCCTATATCCTCTCAAGACCTTGATCGGCCAAAGCAGCCAGAAGTAAAACCTGCTCCCTTCCAAAAAATGGCATGCCAGCTATAGAAACGTGAAACTGAAAAAGGGGTGAAACGCCATCCCTTCAAACAGACTAGCTACTACAGAAAGGACTGACAGACTGACTACTCTGGAATCACCCCCCAGATGATTGACTTACCAGGAGCACTGCACACAGAATCAACAGTTCCCCTCTACTCTTTCAGTGAAAGCAGAATTTGGCAATGCAGGGGAGGAAGGGAGAGGGAAAAAAAATAGAGGAAAAAAAGTAACTGAATTTATACAACTCTTTCCTTTTACAACCTCATTCTCTTTAGTCTTCATCACCTGAATTCCCATTAGAAATGTTGTGAGTGTACAGCTGTGGGTTACATCTCTTTCTAATCTCACTTCCAGAAGCACATCAAAAGATGATCGAATTTAGGAATTCACTGGATTTCTAAATAGTCCATCAAAAGAAAAGAAAAGAAATATATAGATACAGCCCTCCAGGGTGCAAAAGAAGGAAAATGCTTCAGGATGCAAAACACACTCTGCAGTGAGAAGCTGCTGGAATAGTGAAAAGGGGGATGAGGGAGAGTTGGCTTCTTGTTAAAGATCTGCATGTGTGCAACAGCTGGAATTCCCAAACAGGCATTATATAATAACAACGACAGCTGTTTAAAGCAGTAAGGAGGCACAGCTGGGACTGTGGTGACCAGCAGTTGTCCTCCACTTTAGAGCTTCAAGGTTCCAGTGCAGGAATAGGAGACACACCAGAGTTTTTCCTACAGTAAATAAATGTATAGATCTGTCTCCTTCACCACAATTATTAATTTGATAGTGGCATCAATTCAATAACCATCCTTGTCCACCATGCAGAAACCAGAACAGAATCCATATCAAAGTAGTAATTAAGATCAGAGAATTCATCAATTGCACAGGGCTTATACAGAATCATAGAATACAACTGCTACCTTTCCCAGAAGCATTTACAGGCTATAAAATATGAAACAGTTTGAGGAAAGAGCTCTCCCAGAGTAAAATCTGTTCAAAGGTAAGTTGGTTTAACTTTTTACTCCCCAAAATTGTCACATTCTAAAAGTACTTAAAAAAACTTCAAGCTAAAGCTATCCTAGACTCAGATATTGCTGTCCAGAGGTGATCACTGAAGACGATTACCAAAGAATTAAC
This sequence comes from Strigops habroptila, assembly GCF_004027225.2. Taxonomy (NCBI): domain Eukaryota; kingdom Metazoa; phylum Chordata; class Aves; order Psittaciformes; family Psittacidae; genus Strigops; species Strigops habroptila. The sequence goes on along the minus strand of NC_046359.1, from coordinate 23,260,019 downwards.
TTTGCTTCAAAGTGTTGGCATGTGGCTCACAGAGCAATTGAGCAGCATCCTGAGGGGGTGTGGAATCACAGTGAGACTAAAAGGAAGTATTAAGATTGTAAATTTTCTAATTATGGAGCTGACGTAAAGGAAGCCATGAGTAGTGCCTACAGCTTGAAAGTTTAGATCTTGTTTGACTGCTTCCCGTATCACAACTTTAGACTAATTCTTAAGAATTTAACATTCTTTGTTATAAAAATGTTTTAAATCATGTATATTATAGAGAAGTATTTACTTTTTTCTGTGTTATCATGACCCTAGCTATTGAAAGGACAAGGGGCAATAGTTTTAAACTGAAAGAGGGATGTAAGGAAGAAGTTTTTATGATGAGGATGGTGAGACACTGGCACAGGTTGCCCAGAGAAGCTGTGGCTGATCCATCCCTGCCAGTGTTCAAGGCCAAGTTGAACAGGGCTTTGAACAACCTGGTCTAGTGGAAGGTGTCTCTGCCCATGGCAGGAGGGGGTGAAACTGGATGGTCTTTAAGGTCCCTTCCAACCCAAACCATTCTGTAAGTCTGTGGAAGTACTGAATGACAGTGCATTTTTCTAATGCTACAAAGCTTGGCACTTTTTGCTAACAGTTTGCATAAACATGGGGCCAGAGAGGTCAACAGTTTTAGTGCATGGCTCAGAAAACGGCATAAACATAGGTGACTGCAGAGTTGTCAGAAACTGGAATAGAGAAAGCTCTGTGGAAGACACAACTCAATTTAAAGCTTAATGGAACAAGGTTGATGGCACTTAAAAATACCATAGGAGAATTTTTAAACTGGAGACTGGGAAACAAACTATACAGCTCAATGATTTAGTGAAGTCAGCACACGCAAGTAAAGAACAAAAGCTGGTAATACTTGAAACATGTAACAGTGAGAAACAGAACAACCTGTATGTTTTTAAATACTATGGAGGAGGCAACCAAATCAGAAGTACCTATGTTTCTAAATGAAACATTACAAATGCAAGAAATAGAATGGAGAAAGAATGACCAGCTTTATACAGCCTTATTAGGAAGGAATCATTCCTACCTTGGGAAAAGAAAACTAATGGTAGGACTGGAAAAAATCTGCAGAATATCCTGGATATTCCAATAGACCACTTGGTGGAGGAGTGATGCTGCTTCTCAAAGAGTAGCCTCTCAAATGAGATCAGCAAATTAACCACATCAATCACTAAAAGAGTATCACTGTGAACTGCAATTTTAATGCAAAGTAGAGGAAACACAGCATTAAGACTATATTACTAGCTGCCTAAGATTGTGACAGCTACCATACCACTGAAGCTACAAGGAGAGGAAACAATGGTAATATGAATTTCAATTACCCCCAAACTCTAGCACAAAAGTAAAACTTTTGTTTGATCCAACACTGAGCACCCTTTTCTTGCACCAAAGCTTTACTCAGACAAGTGGAGTTACATAGCCACGAAAAACCGTAAGCCAACTGGCTGTTGTCACCACACAGATTAGCTTCCTCCTCCTGTTTGGAATAAGCTCTGGCTGGCTTGAGATCCCAGTTGGCTCCCTATAACTTAAGTCTCTGTATCAAAAAGAGATTCTGCTTCTGAGAAACCTTTTCCTGTCAGATATACCAATGAAAACACTGAACATCCTGTAACGCCTGTTTGTGAGATCTTCACTAGATAATAGCTCAAGAGTGGATAAGACAAGATGTTCATGCAAAGGTAGGCTGCACCATCTCAGGAACATCAATAATTCAAAGTGTGGGACATCGCAGCTGAATCTCATGAATGTTTTGCATTGTGGTGCAATGGCGATAGTTTCTGTTTTTCAAAAATTCTTTCCAAGGTATCTCTGCTCTCCTGGTGAACAGAAGTCAATACACTGCTGAAAGTTCACTGCATTGAACAATACTTGACATGGCCAGATGCTACCTAGCTCCCGTACACTGAAAGGAGTCTCTGCTGAACTCTGAACATAAGTAAATTGCATACTTGCAGCCCCAAAGATTTCAGCCAAAACGGTAAAAATCACAAATGTTCACACCTGAAAGGTCTTAAAAACAAGTCGTCACAACAGCCTGGACTTTGTCCATCAAAACACCAAAGGCTTCCCTTGAGGCAGTTTGCCATACCAATCTGCCCAGTTCTCGTACCACTGTGAACTAACAGGATCTATCAAATGACTAGCCTATTTTGTAACAAAGTCATGTTTTCCTTTGTTTCATATCATACTTAAGGAAGGCCATGTCTTTAGACCCATGTCTGTTACAAGCCAATTAACAGCAAGGATAGTCAATCCAACAGAGGTAACTAAAAATTATCTGTTAGTTTGTGGACTAGCACTGAAGAGTGCAATGGCACTGCTCAAAAAGGACACCAGGGACTAAAGGCTTGATATCACTGTCATCAAAAAATCATCTCCATGTTCTCTGCCAACACAATGATCCCAGTCCTGAGGGAGACCAGCCATTTCAACTAAACAGTGACTTCAGCTCCTGCAGCCCGATGACTACATTCCCCTAAAATGATGAATGGAGGTGTTCTTGAGGGCTGACTCAGTGCCTGGCAGAACAAATAGATGAGTAACCACCTTTGAACCAGTTTTTGTTCTAGCACATATATATCAATAGCACTGCCAAAGACTACAGAAGTGAGAATAACTGCAATATCAGAATCTCACAACATCTCCAACTTACCAATAGCTGATGCCAAAGATCTTTTATGTATGCCTAGTGGTGCTGCAGCAATTATGTTAACCATGCCCTCAACTGACAGCTCAGAACCTCATTACTAATCCCAAAAATCCTTCTGACCTTCATTAGGAATAGTGTGAGGAACCAAAGCCTCAGCAGTGAAAAGCTCATATGCCGCCTCTATTTACATTAAGGAGACTCCTGTGCAGACTGCCCTGCCACACTGAGAAAAAACAAAAAATAATAAAAAAACACTGTCTTGGAATTTCTAGGATGACAGGATCAAATAGTTATCTATATTAATATGTTTAAGTTTGGGATCAAGATGATCCAAGACCGTTGATCTTCCTCAGAACAATTATTATAAAGTGCATGCAGGACAGAGTGAGAAAAAACGAAAGAGGGGTCATTTTTTTTAAGCAAGAACAACTCTCACTCAGTATGAAGAAACTCAACTAAGAATTAACTTGGCTAACAGGTAAAAAATATCTTCTAGAGAACAGCTGAGGATGTCTAAGCTGGACAACAGCTGAGAGGAACTGCACAGGAGGAGAGGTACTGTGCTCCTTGTATCCTTAGTACAGATATAGAGCTGGCTGCTAATACATCGGATATCAGGTGATTGGCTCTAGGCAAGAAGTTGAGCAGAGAAGGGGTACTAACAGTCAGCACCAACAGAAAGCGCTCAAGCACTGCCCTCTTTCCACACCCTTAGTTTTAGCTGGGCAATTTGCTGCTGCTTTACTGTCCTCATGCCTGACTCTACACATCAGCAGAGCAGGCTGGGTTTGTGAGGAGAGCTACACCAGACCAGCAATTCACAGGGGGAATGAAGGGAGGGTGGGAACAGATGGACTGGGACACAGGATGGGACATGACACATGATAAAGGCAAAATAAACATTATTATTTTTCCTTTTCAGTTATTAGTAAGAGCTAGAACTGTAAGTGCCATTTTAGCAAAATGTTCTGTTAAAAGACGGTGCTGTGCCCTCTCCCCCCCAGCTGTACTGAGCTCCACAATAGAAGTTAAACAGAAGGTTCCCAAATAATTTGGGATTGACTGTGACTGCAATTCACGTGTTTTCAATTTGTGTATTAATAATCTGCCTACTGAAGCCATAAGAGAATACAACAGAGTTCACATGTATTGATTTGTGTCCATCTGTCATTTGACGAAGAGAAGCTTCACTTCAGCATTCAATAGAAAAATAATTATATACAATGAATAAAATTGATGGTAAAAAAAACGTGTTGCCAATAAATGACATATTCCAGTGAATTCAAATCACCCTTTTCAAAATTCTGGCATCCTGCAATATGAAAATAAACCCTAAGTAGAAGGAAAAGCAAAGCTTGCCACCTACTGCCCAATGACATAATAGTATGTGCTAGTATTGTCAGTCTCCTTTTAACAGACTATCTTGCCTTTGAAACAGATTTCCCTGACACAGAATGTACAGGATTGCATCTTCAATTCTTTTTTTAATAAAACAGAAAACATGAAGCCAATGCACAAAATACCCAAAAGCAGTCTTTTCCTTTAAACCAATTTTAAACTGCTTATAGAATCTCTGACAAGCCTGAAACACCATTTATCAGTGCATCCAAACTGACAAGGAATTCCTTTTAATATCCTCCAGTGGTGCTATAGGCTTTAATAATGTCTGTCCTCAGCTGCATTCTGTATAGAGAGTAATTAAAAAAAGAAACTACAATAGATAAAGCCTATCACAAAAGATTTTTTTTCCTGTACACACATCTAGAGCAGATATTTTTAAAGCTATTGATTTCATTAGTAACAAAACAGGGCTGTAATGAAGGCTGGTTTATTGCAAATATTTCCTTTATCCTGGAAATTCCATGTCTCAACAGCAGAAACAATGCTTCTTTTTGTTTTCAAGCACAGAGAAATTCTCTTCAGTAATTACAATTCTTCAGTGAACTAATGTATCATATACAAAGAGTCCTTTCTGAATAACAGTAGGTCCTATGCTTAGAGTAGAAAGTTGCTTAACTCAAAGTCAAGTAGTCATGATTCAACTGCCTACATCTGTTTTGAGCACACTAGTAGGCTTATCTTCACATACTACATGATCTCTGCTAGACACTTCGAATTAGCCAACAATCCACCTTCTGGCCCTCCAACACTGCTCTCTAAGGCCCTATGAGATAATTCAAGGAAAATTTGCTAAAGAGGGAAATCAACAAGGATTTATTGCCAAGTCCCTCTAATAGACTACTGGCTGGTCTCAATCAGTATTTGAACAATGACATCATGAGGAGATCCCGCTTTCTCCAACTGCCCAGTGTTGTTCTTCATTTACATTCCTGTCTTATATGCAATCATACAAAAATAAAATCTATCTCATTAGATACTGATGAAGAGTACCAGCAAACGTCAACATAACACGAGTAATAAACTTCCCCTAGTAGTGGTTAGATCAGTAACTGATTACACATTGTACAAAACAATAGTTTTGGATTCCTGAAAGGAATTTATCAAAGTACAAGGATACATGTCATATGTAACCTTTATGGAGCTTAGGTGAAGTGGAAACTGCTTCTAAGTAGGAAAAAGTCTGCTTCTCAGTGAAGTATTCAGACTCTAGCACTGAATAAGAAAATAAGTTTACTAGAGTTGAAGTATATGTCTCTTGGGGTTCCTAAATCCTGACCAGAACGGACTATTCATAGATGAGAAATCCATGAGGCATTTGTAATTAGTCAGACAGACTCAATTCTGAAAATACATCTGCCTTTGTCTAAGGCCACATCATCCTCTGAATGAAGATTTTTAAACCATCTAGTTACCTGCTACACTAGCAAAATACTAAGATTAAGTAAATCCCCTGAAGAGGGGTCCTTTGTGCCTTTGTTATCTATTTAATAAGGCTATTAATAATGAATTCTCAATAGACTGGAAGTGTTAAACCAAAAGTTATACTGATAGCCAAGACATACAAATGAGCTAATAGTTGCAGCTAATTTTATTTTAAAGGGCTAAAGATCAAATATTAAGCAAGATGTCTGATACAAAGACCAAAGGCAGACATATCTACAAACATAGTAAGCCTTTTCTCCAAGTTCAATATACCCAAAACAGAGGAAAATATCCCAGGTTCAGTGATCATTTGATCATTACAACACTAAACAAACATGCCTAGACTTTTCTAAAAAGACAGAATACTGTTAAATCATATTTCTATACCAGAAATCAACAATAAACCTTATTCTCATTTTGCAGTTCTTCCTTTGGAAGTTAAAGGCAGAGATGTATTTGGCAATAGACATGAGTCTTCCAAATCAATCTATTGAGATCCATTTGCACAACTCTAAAGAGGAGGGAAAGAAAATGACATAAAACCAGCTCCCATTATGTTATTGACCATACATGGTCCAGGGGACACGGCTACTTGCAATGTTGTTTTTATGTCAGCCACATCCTGTAATCACTACTGTTGCACAGTAGTTCATTAGAAATACAAACTTTAACATGAGTGGGTTACTTTAACCTGTTCAGGTAAAAAGTGTCAGTTGAGTATAAAATTGGTTTGGTTGGTTTGGTATCATAAACGTTTGCTAGTAGAGCAGCCTTTTTAAAAGTAAATGTTCCGAATGCCTAGCAAGACCTTCTGCCACATGACAACTATGTTATGTCAAACCAAATTTTAACAATACAAACACTCTGTCCTAAAACTGAAACCCACTGTCATGCTATCCATGAAAAGCTGTGTTCCTTCAGTCCCCAGCAAGCCACTGGAAAGTTCCTCTGATTGTTTCCCAACATCTTTTGAAATAATTCCTTGATGATAAACGGTAAAAGTTTCATATTAGTACAATTAAAAAACAACAAATAAACAAACAAAAAAAAAAACCCACAAAAAAAACCCCAATCAACCAACCAAAAAAACCCCAACACACCACAAACTGGAAATGCCACCTTGGAAGAGAACATATCAGTTTGCTACACTGTAACAAATAACATTGAACACTCGTCATTAACGGGATGCTACACATCCCCATCCAAACACTGAATGGCCAGGCACACTGTTTTTTAAGCTAGAAAAAAAGATTTTAAAACCACTATGGTTTGGAATGGTGGTTTACAGTCCTCTTTTTAACAAAACTGAAGACAACAGTATAGTTTTAGAAGTAACTTACTTTCCTGAAATGCACTGCCTTGAAAGCAAAGGGAATGTCTACACACGTGGAGTAAGCCTAAAACATTCTGTCTCTATTTTGCTCTTATTAACACACACTAGCATGAACATATTGCAGTACTACTCAAAGAAAATAATTCAATAACAAGTTATGTTAAAAGTTCTGTTTACCCTGTACAGCATGTTCAATTTGCTGGGATTGTGGGAAGGAAGGCTACACTGGCATTTGGAAAAGGAATGTGCCTTTACAGGACAAAATGGATAACTGACCTGCATAAATGCTTTTCAAATTGATTATGAAGAAACCAATAACCTGAGGGATAATAGGGTACACTACAGTTCCTTGCAGCAGGTCTCTTATTAGAAGCATTATGCAAAAGCACCTCAGAATCCATCCCAAATAGATCATGATGGAAAACTAACTTTCCTCATTCCCTCTGGAGCCACCTTGCATTAGTGAACCTGTAACAAGTACATATGAGTATATTACACACTAGAAGCCTATACTGAAGGGATAACACTGCAGACAGGTTGACAGTTTTCTACCTCTTACACAAACCAGTGGGCTCAAGAACTCTTAGAAAAGCCTAACTTCTGATCACTGGAGTAAAGTTTGAAGCCTGAAAAGAAGTAACCCCCTGATGTTGCAAAGCACGCTGCTGATATAACCTCATAGGATTTAGATGTTCTTAAAGCAAACAGGCATGGCACTGGGCTCTAAGAGGGCAGATCCTAGTAGCCCATGGCTTACAGACAAAAAACTCTGAAACCCAAGGTAATGGTCTATAGTTGCAATTCAACAGCGTAGTCATGGCTTACTCAAGGATTTGTTCAGACCCCTCTATACACTCGATATTGCCAAGAACACACTTACGTATATCGGCCCTGAGCACAAACACGTGTCCATGCCTAAGAACACAGATTAAACCCCAAGTTATTGAGAAGAGGTAAATCATATTTAAGAATATTAATATGTAATATTTCGCCTAGAATTTAAAAAAAAAAAAAAAAATCATTTTCCAACATATCATCACTGGAATTATGCTTCAGTTGCTTCCAGCTCCAGCTTCCCTGTGTAGCCCAAGAGAAGAGATGGTCTTTCCTCCTGTAGAAGGAAGGCAGTGTATCATACAAGTTCCTGGCTTTGAAAGGAAAGAGTATCACCAACAGAGAATGAAAAGAACTGAACCACAACTTTCTGAAGTTAAGAAGTCATCACAAATTTTCTAGTTTTAGCTACTTGTTTAGTTATTTTTGACTTCTATGAAGAGATGACTAGCTCATCATGGAAGGAGCATGATGAATCTTTGCAACTTGGACTTCAGCAAGGTGCTTGACACAGTTGTCTGCATATATAAAAAATCGTAAAATATTGATAACTGGATTATAGAAAGTGGGTGCAAAAACTGCCTGGCTGAATAGGTGGTACTTAGTGATAAAAAATCCAACCCGCAAGAGGTTGAAGAGGTTGAACTGTTTTCCCTAGAGACCAGTAGTGGTTGTTCAACAACCAGTTCAACAACTTTATTAATGACCCAGATAAGGGGAAAAATGCAGTCTCTGCAATCATACAGACTGCCGATTTTGAGGAATGGTTGTTACTGGAGACCTGAGAGATTTTGATAGGCTGGAGAAATGGGCTGACAAAGTTCAAAGGCAAGCACAAAGTCCTGTCTCTGAGATATAGAAACTCTGTCCGATAGTGCAGGTTTGGCACTGAAATGGCCAGAAAGCAGCCCTGCAAAAAGGAGTCTGGGGTCCTGGTGGACAAGCTGAACATGAGTCAGCAGCATGACCCCATGCTAAGAATGCCAATCATATACTGGGCTGCATTAGCAACAGCATAGCCAAGCAGGTCAGGGGAACAATTACTCTCTCCATCTGGCACTTGTGAGACTGCATCTTGAGTACTATGCCAGTTAGTTTCCCCAAATCGAGGAAGATACTGGCACAGTGGAGCAAGTGCAGCAGAAGGCCACCAGGACTGTCAGGGACTGGAGCACATTGGAGAGATTGAGGGAGGTGAGCTTGTTCAGCTCTAAGAAAAGGCAGTTCAAGGGGTAATACTGCAATCCCCAACAGCCACTTGAAAATATATAAAGATTGAACCGATCTTCTTACAGACATATAACAAATATATACAAGGATAACAATTAATGAGCAACAATGGAAATTTCAACCCCATAAGCAGAATTTCTTCTTTCCCCTGAGAGTGGCCAAGCGCTGCAAGAAGAGTCCAGAGATACTGTGAAATCCCCAGCGTTGCAGCCTTGAAAACATTCAAAGGTCAATCACACAAAGCCCTGAGCAACTTTTTATAGGTGATCCCTCTTTAAACAAAGGGTTGGACCAGATTGCCTCTACTTCCAACCTAAGATCTTCTATGCTTCTAACACCAATACTACCCCAAAATCCTTGCTTTCCTTAAAAAGGTTTCTTAAAAAAATAATTAAAAAAAAAAAAAAAAAAAGCAAGGTCTTTTTGAAGAGAAGTCCAATATTCTGTCAAGAGCTTCCATATAGTATTTTTAAACAGACCTCACAGTTAATTCAAGTATAGGGCTCTTCTAACTAAAAAGTAGTCAGGTTTTTCTTGCTCTGTATCTCTTTAGTACAAAAATCTATCATAATGGTGATGAAAATGGATGTCCTCCAGAAATATTTACTCACTCTAGCTATTAACCTTCAAAAACCATTTCTCTAATGTTTCCTAGATCATCACCTGCTCAGTCATCACATAAACCAATCTTAGAACCACATGTTCTAAACAATAAATTACATAGTCAAAGACACAAAAAAATAACTAGTAGATAAGACAGGAATAACTAAGATCAGTCTATTATATTTTACAGTAAACCTCAGCCAAAAGTTTGTGCAACATAAAGTCAACAATCTTTACAGATTATTTTCATATATATGTAAATATATAACTTACCATTATATATTATATAAAGAATATATTCTATTTTCAGTTATAACTGTCCTACATTGCTGATTTCAGTAGAGTCACAACAGCATGACCAATTCTTGTCTGTTCTTTTTTTTTCTTCCAATCTAAATTCATATTAAGCTTACAACAATACCTAAACATTTGGGAAATACTGGAAAAAATACTACATCCTTGAACAGAAGTAAAAAGAAAACACGGTTTTAAGACATAGTTTGATAGCGGGTGATACACCTGCCTGTAATACCACAGGACTAGACTCAGAGATCCAGGAATAAAGGTGGAGGGGACCTCTTAGGAAACATTTCTAGGTGCATCAGACACACAAGTCAAGTCCGAACCTGTCACCTAAAGTTTGTGCACCCACCTCTCCTTTGATGAGCTTTGCTTTGCCCAACGCAGAAGCAAACTTTAAAATCTCCACAGCTAAGTCCAAAAGAGGCTGAAGGAACAACACTGTGATGCTGCAGTGTACTACTGAGTTTCAGTTGGTTGATGCTGTGCTCCTTCTGATGACCATTTCCAATATTTTACTAGAAATATCTCTTAAAAAAAAGAATTAAAAAGTAAAAATTCTGCTTCCACAGCTGGTAAATGCAGAAAATCAAACTGTTGCCAGCAAGTAAGAGAATGAGATGTGAAAGGGACACCCAGAGTTACTGGAGAGCTACCACAGGAATTCAGGACTGCAAATCACGTCTGTTATTGAGATCAGAATTCCCAACAGGTTCCTGATAATAAGATGCAGATTTTTGCTTCTGAGACACCACCTGGTCTCAATTACAGCCATCCACATCTTCTGCTAACATTCTTCTGAGATGAGACCTTGTACCTGAAAGCATCCATCTTCAGCCCAGGGTTATGACAGACTTTGCTGGTGCTAAGTGCCTGTGTTCTAAATCCAAGATATTCCAGGTAATTAATCTCTTTCCAGGTTTCCTTCTGTTCAGCACCATGTTCTTCAAAAACGGATCTCTGGGAAGAAATTGCCTGCTTCCCTAAATGTCATTGCCACCATGATTCTAAGAAAACATGTAAAAAGACATCTCAACGGCTGCAGCTGGAAAAGTTGCATTCATATATAAAACAGGGGAAAAAAAAAAAAAAAAGAAATAAAAATCAGAGGATGGCAAAACAGAAGTGCTGTAGAGATGAGCCTCTCCTAGGAGCTTAATTTGGTGTTCCAGGTCAGGTTGTGCCCTGACCCTCAGCAGTCCTTGACAGCTTTGCATAAAAACAGTGTCTAGATCAGTACACCAGCCCTGCTGACAATGGACGATTCCACTCCTGCCATAGTTTTTCCTATGTTTCTAGGAGTGGGAACAGGAAAAAGCCATTCCAAAAATATGTGCAGAGCCTCACACAACATACAAGATCACAAGACATTCAGAGAGGAACTGAAGCAGCAACTAGCCCATTTGCTCTGTGCCAATGCTAAAGACCTGACCTCAGAAGGATCTTTCAGCCCTTTAAATTGCCCTAACAGTCTACACAAGAACTAAAACTACTGCTGCACTTCTTTCAACGGTTGGATCTACACATCCACCTTCTGCTGCTGCACTTTATACAACTGCTTCGGTTTGTGAAACAGCCCGTTTCCTCTCCATCTCCCACTCCTGTGTCTGGCTCCTGCCAAGGTTGTAGGCTGGCTTTCCCACGACTCCAAAGACTAAGTTTTTCATTTCTCACTCTATGATTAAGCTGGCTGAAACAGATTTATCCTCACATGATCTCAAAGACTAACAGTCTTCTCTACCTGAAAAGGTCTATTTATGCCTAAGAAAAAAAAGTCAGGTTGAGCAGGGTCCCATGAACTACAAAGCCCACCTGAGAGAACACTGCTTCTGGAAGCGTGCTGAAGCACTTTGGATAGCAGGTAACAGATGACAGGGGTTGTTAGTCTGAAGCTGCTTCCTTGACATCTGGGAATGTCTCTCATGCAAGCAGGAACTGAGATTTTGGTGAAGCACAACATGCTGTAGGTACCTTCTAGAAACACTTTGAGCATCATAGCCTAGCAACCAGCACAGTAGCATTAAAAAAACTGTAGTTCATCATCTTCTCTTTTCATAGAAGAGGAACCCTTTATCCCTGGATTCTGCTTTTCCAGGAATAATGGAAAATAAGTCTTCTTTAGGAGGCAGCCACAAGCCTTTTAAGCAGTTTCAGAATGTTTGGAAGACAACAGATTTTCTTCAGGCAAGAATGAACTGCATTCTTTCTTTGGGTTTGGGGTTTTTTTTCTTTTTTTTTTTCCTTTTTTTTATACCCAATTTGAATAACTGGCCTTTATCACAACAGGAAGAAGAATTCATTGAGAAAGTTTGTGCATGGAGGAATGGAGGAAAAAAAAAAAAAGACATAGTACACACTACAGAAATCAGTACTGATAAGACAGGAATTGTCTGGCCTCTTTGTACTGATATGCTGTACTGCATGTTGTGGGGCTAAGCAAAGAAGGCAGGTGCTGAGGATTAGCAGTCCTGCTGGTCTGGATGGGAAGGAGCAGTAAAAAGCCTGCTGAATTTACTGGTAATTCCCCGCTTTGTATTAGTCACTTCAATAACTCTTGCTTCACTGACAAGGCTGCTGGGGAGGGACTCTTCCTTAGGGACTGTAGTGGTAGGACAAGGGGTAATGGGTTCAAACTTAAACAGGGGAAGTTTAGATTAGATATAAGGAAGAAGTTCTTTACAGTGAGGGTGGTGAAGCACTGGAATGGGTTGCCCAGGGAGGTTGTGGATGCTCCATCCCTGGCGGTGTTCAAGGCCAGGTTGGACAGAGCCTTGAACCACGTGGTTTAGGGCAAGGTGTCCCTGCCCATGGCAGGGGGGTTGGAACTAGATGATCTTAAGGTCCTTTCCAACCCTTACGATTCTATGATTCTATGATTCTATGACAGGGATGAGACTGGGCTTAGAGTACTATAAAATAATAAAATTGGGTAGCAATTTCTCTGTCCTTCAAGACTGTGGATTTAATTGTTCCTAAAGCCTACCCTGCCCCAACTTCTACCTTTCTCAAAGAACATACCAGCTTAGGGTTTAGAACTCCAAGGGAACTCAGCTAAGTTCTACCTCCTATAACACAAGACATGTACAAACCCAGTTTTGTTTGTGGCTCCAAAGTTAGATGAACTAGGACTTGGAATTGAAAGGGTTTAAGAGGAAAGAACCTGACAGAGAGGTTACTGGACAACAGCAAACATCACTGGCAGTGCCCAGTGATCTCTATTTTCAGCTTTGGAGAGGGGTGGCAGGATGTACTTTGTTGCCAAGAGCAGGCTTCTATGATCACACACCACCCTTCTGGGTTCATTTTTATAGTTTTGGGCACAGGAAAACACTGTTTATTTCCCAGTCCTAATTATCTTACTCCAGAAGCTAGAAGCGAGAGAGACTGCACCCTGCCTACAGCTATTCAAAAGCAACACCTGCTACAGGACAGAAACACTTTTTTCACCGAGTCCACCTGAAACTAGAAGGACAGTACTTGCAGCAGACACCTAAAACTGTCCACATTCAACTTGACTGCCTCACCTCCTGTGCACCTGCCTACGTCCATATCAAACGCAGCCCCGAATCAAGTTAAGGTCAGACACATCAATAAAAATATCATCATAGAGAAGTTTCAGGTGCACTTGAAATATTTAAACTAATGAAAGCAATACCAAAGTCTGGCTAGATCACTAGCTACTGAAGAGGCAGAGAAAAAATTCAACAAAAGGAGTGTTTCCTTGCTACCTATGACAGGCAGATACAATCCTGAACCTCAAACACAAGCAAGCAGAAGTATCCACTGCAATAGAGCCCTACACACTTAAAGAAAATACAAAGAAAATGGAAGAAAGAAACCAGAACACAACACAAGCACCAAATCTTACTCTCCTCGGTTTTATGAGGTGTAAAAATTCCATGTCAGACTGTTCTAGGCTAAACTCAGAGAGTCACTAGTATAAATTAAGAGTAACTCCTCTGAAATTAGTACAGCATTGTCATTCTAAGTAAAATAAAGTTGACTGATACTACAGGATATTCTGTTCGGGTGAGGAGATCTGGCTCATAAGTAATAGAAGTTTAAAGATCCCTCAAAAAAAAAAAAAAAATCTGTGAAAGTTTCCAAATATGATGATTTGAAAACACTTGCAAGGAACAATGTTTTGTAAAAGTAACATAGTGGACTTCTTAGAAAGTAAAGAAAACACTTACTGTGGTTGCATTTGCTGAGGTAACCCAACAGGAGGCTTCTGCTTGATGGTGAATGCCATCTGAGTCATAGGGCCAACCTTCGGTGGGACCTGCACCTTCTGAGAGAAGGTCTGCTGGGCAGCTTGCTGAGGTATGGGCCACGGGGGAACAACAGGGCTTCGGCCTCCAGTGGAAGATGTGTCTTGCATGACTGTATCCTCGCACGAATTACCTTTTGTTCCTGGTTTACACACGCAAAGCTGCGGTCGCAGGCACATCCCTCCATTTTGGCATGGTGGTGCACAGTTAGCTAAGAAGACATTGTAAAAAGTACCTGTGAACCAACGCATGAAGGAAAATACAAACCCTCCCCACAATAAAAAAAGTTATTAATTGCTAATGTTAACTGGAGTAGGAGAAAGCAACACTGCTAAGCTCCACAAAAGATAGCATACAAGGTGGTGTAGCTTTTAAACTGGTTTCCTACATAAGACATGGACAACATGTCAACAGCTTTGAAAAGTAAAATGCAAGTGAGCTAAAAAATAGGAAATACACACTTTAAATAAAAAAACAGTTATTTCAAATCTTCCTATTAGTGGCCTTTTACATTCCCCTTCCTTCCATGCATCCTCCCTCCCCATACTTTAACAACCAAACTGCACCCAGTGAAACAACATTACGCAGATTATAGAATTTTACTACTGATCCAGGCTTAGACTCATTCTATTACTATTTAAAATCACAGATCCCCTACAGATACCTAGTGGGGACATTTATGGTCACACTACAGATGACCAAAATGATGGAGAAAAGTATAAAGAGATTCAACCCTTTCCCCTCTAAAACCCAGATGAAATTCCCTACGATATCACCACTTTAGTAACATAAAAAAGGAGACACAAACTTGTACTACAAAGACATAGCTGCACCTAGAGTTACATTCTTTGAAGAAACAGGCAGGTGCTTATGATTATCGGAGCTAGCTTCTATACATTCTTTGTACCGTCAGTGAAAAGGGAGCAGATTCTTCAAAAGACAATGCACTTTCAGATATCTGCCTTCAGATAGGATTAATTACACTGTGTTGCTCTATCCACTGACTATATAAGGAGTCTGAATAATCAGCCTAGACACAACACCCAGCTCGTAGACCTAGTTAACCCAGAATCAATTCCATTCTGAGTGAATGAGAAACTTTGAGAGGAAGCAACTCCCACCAAAAAAAAAAAGGGGGATGAGGGGGAGGAGCAAAAGCAGTTGCTGATTATATGTACACGTAACACTGCAAAGGTATGCCTAATTTGAGGATTTACTTTGAATGCTTAAACTTACAATGCTATCGTATTTAAAGAATGTTAAAATAACACAAAGATAGCAAAACAAATTAATTCTCTTACCCAGAGAACACAATTTAACAGTAGAATACAATTCTAATTAAAATAGTTATCAAATTGATTTCTTCATTAGTCCCATTAGAGATGGCATACAATGAAGCATTTGTAAGAACCACTGCTGAGCTACTTTACTCCTACAAGCTTTGGATATTGTTGCTGGATATTGTTCAGTTTGGATCTTTTAACTCAGACAAAATTATATGCCAGATCATAAAGTATACAGGTTTTACTAACATAGGTAAGACCATATCTTAAACCATAACATGTGATTCTGCACCATATTCAAGAATATCCATTTGCACAATTATTTTATTCTTTAAAAAAGTCAGTCCACAGTCCTCATCCAAATAAACTGGAGTACTTGGCACTTAAATTCATTTTAATACATACATTTATACATAAAAATAAAGCACACAAGCATACATATGAAATAACTTATTAGGATAGGACTGTGTTAATTTGGAGAACTTGTTTGCCAACATACAATACCATCTGATAGAGATATATCATGAATACCACCTGTAGATGACACTAGAGTTGCCCTCAACTTTAACTTGAGCTTTGCATGGGGTTCCTCTCACATGTAATTCCCTCTTCCATGTTTTTCAGCAACATATCTCCTTCTCAATACTACTTAGCTGAGCTAGCTTAATTGCATATTATGCATCTCCCTGGCAACAGTAAGGTAATCATTTGCTTACTTACATTTTTGTTTATTTTTCAGGCTATATTTTGTCTTTGCTGAAAAGCTGAAGACCATTTTCATTGTAAACTTCAGCAGCTGTAACTTTCACTGTAAGCTTAGAGCAAGCATATGTTTTAATACCGAAGCCAACTCTTTTTTCCACCTGGCTTTTAAGACCTAGATTTTGCTAAGAAGAGTAAAAATCTGCTTATATGAACATGACTGAAATTAATTATATCTTTGGAAAATAGAGTCAGAAGCCTTAAATTCTCAATTTTAAGGCGCTCTGGCTTTACAGAGACTCCAAGATCAGAACAGTGACCCCATCATGCTGATCATCTGTAAGAAAATGTGCAAAGATCACAGTGAGACAGTTTGGGCACAGAGCGCTTTAGAAAAATATCACATACAAAATTACTTTTAAAAAATCATCAGGATTTTCAGAAGTCCCATTTTCACAACATTAAAAAAACCACAATCATACTGATCATGTATTTCTGGAGATTTATGGACATGCATCTATATTAACCTACAGGCCTCTTAGCAAGATGTTTAAAAAACAAAAATTGAACACAGCAGTAAGCTAATAAGACCACCCCAGAAGTCAATATAGCATAACATCCGCTCTACTAGGACACTGATCATTGTGTATCTCCTCTCTCAAAAGCAAAGTAACAACTCACACACACGCAAAAGACAACCCTGAGAAAACCGCAACTCTTTTTTTCCTGTCTCTAAGAACCAAAGCTGTGCTTCAAAAGCCTAAGAAAACTTCGGTTTTCACTTATCAAAGTGAACATAATAAAATTGCAATGAATTGAAAACTATGCAGCTATTTTGAAATGACCTTATCTTTTTTTACCAAAACAGACTTGAAGAGTCTTAATTCACTGACAGCAATGTAAATCCTGAAAGTTTCCTCAGCTCTACATATACACAAAGCACATGAAACTCTGCAGGACAAATGGCATTACTCTAGTTGGCCTTATAACAAAAAAAGCATCAGTAGATCCAGCAACTATGTTACAAAAGACCCATTTTTTTCTCAGATCATGTGAACAGTGACAGCAGGTTAGGGTTAGGTCTTCATTGCTGTGAAGATCCATTAGATCTTCACAGCAATGCACTCTTTGATTGAAGTTGTATAAGACCAGAAAATAGCATTAAAGAATTACATTTTTTCTGGAAAGACTTAAAATTAACATTTTAATTGACATAATACAGCAGTTTGGTTTTAAAACTGTTCAAGACAGCTGCAGCATGCCAAATCTATGACCTAATTATTCTGTTTGAAGGCAACAATAATGGCACATCTAACTGCAAACACCATTATTTTCCACAAAGCTAAGTTTTCAAAACTTGGACCATGGAACTATCAAGTTTAAAACTGAAAAGGGGGGCAATATACTCCTGTTATAGGCAATAGGCTTGCTCCTATTCAATACAAGGAGGTCATGACTGGAAATTCAAAACAAAGCTTGGCAAAGATACAAATAAAGAGACCAGGCTTAGTGGGTCAGATCAAAGATCCACTTAGTCTAGTCTCCTCTCTCCATTAATTACTAGGGTGGATGCTTAAGGACAGGTGTCAGGACAGGACGACAAGCAGTAAAATGTTGTACCACTACAGCCTTCAAGAATTAAGGGCTCAGCAGCTTTCTGAGCAAGAGTCCTGGTTTTGTGCTTAATAACCCTCAATAGATTTTTCTGTCAGAATTCAATGATCTGCTTTTTGAACCTGTTAGTATATAGCATCCAAACTTGCTGTGCCAAGAAATTGGTCACATTGGAAGGCCAGGCATAGACAACATAACCAACATCCCTCCACTTTCCAGAAGCTTTGTGACGGAACACAGGGCCCTTTGAGTTTGGTTTTTGTGTTTTAAGACCACGCAATCTATATCTACTAAAAATAAGCTATGGTGCTACATTTGCCTTGGAAATCCCTGCGCCACAAAAAGCTGAAAGCATTTTCTGTGGCTGTACCCCTTTTTATGCATCTTTCCCTAATCAGCTACTGCTCGCCACCATCGCAGACAGAATAGTGAATTAAAGGGACGCGTAGCAGGCCTGGTATGGTTGTGTTTACAACATTCCTTCAGAAATGCAAGTGTGAAATACAGACATTACCATCAGGCTTAAACACACCTCTTTCAACACATCTGTATGTCGCTTTGGAACTGATCTATACATACACGCTTTTCAGTCTATGGGCTTGTATTATTTTTGTTAAAGAGTATATAAATATTTGCAGGAGCAAGACCTAAAATAAAAGGTTTATAACAGTTTTAAAATATGAAAATATTTTAAATCTTCTACATGTACAGAATGTATTTATGTTTTCATATACTAAATTAAGCATAATTTATAACATTAAAACCGTAAGTAAAAAATATTATCATATATTGAAGTTTAGATTAAAATTTCTTTTTCAGACATTCTGAAAGACTCAAAACACAGGTACAACTCCATTTGTCATGAAAAAACTTTTACATTCAATTCCTCGTAACTCTTGATTTAAGATCATTAAGATCTGATTCCTATGCTAATCACTTTGATTTTATCTCGATTCACAATTACCTTCTTCAAACAGTAACATCTCATCTACAAGTTTATTTCTTTGTGTCTCTAGATCATGTGGAGGATTGAAATGCACAAAAATGTACTTTTCAGTGAGAAACAGTAAAGAAATTTAAATGTCCCACAAGTTTCCTGCACCCAAGTTTCTAACCTTTCAGCTTCGGCTCCACCTTTAAGCACCTCTTATCAAGCAACTGCTGTTGGTTAATACTTAAAATATCCACAAAAGTTTTTCAATGTCATTCCTGAACTTCTAATACTTCGATACGAAAAATACACTACAAGTGTTGTGAGCTTGTGTTATTTCTAGTGAGCCCATGCACTAGATTTTTCCTTTCTGTTTCCACATAAAATTTAACATACCCTTTCCCCCCCCTCCTCTTAAGCTTGCTTAATAGTCAAGCATCAGTTTAATCAGAATGCACTGACTTCCAAAAAATTTCCTCACTGCACGCATTGGCACAGTATATATCAAATTCTCTCATAGGAGTATATAAATCCTGTCAGACAAAATACATGACGGAGAACAAATAACAGAAAATCTAGTAACTGGAAAGAGATTATAAGTGTGGGGCTATTTCAGATTCCAGCATAAACTGGTTGAAAAATGATGCATGCATTAAGTTTACAGAAAGGGGAAAAAGCAGCACTGTGACGTGAATGTATCTGTGCTTAGAGCAGAAATTTCAAGTTTCTTTACATGCAACATAGGAATACTGTTAAAGGCACAGCAAATACTGCCTCTCATTTCATTAATTCAAGATTTCTGTTCTTCAAGCACACAAGGAAACCAAACCAAAGCTCATCCTGGTTGATTGCACATCCTAAACAAAAAGTTGTGATACAAAGGCACCTTTAACTCCTGCTGTGTTGAAAGACAGAGTGATGATCCCCCGCTGATTCCAAAAGAAAAGCAGTGAAGCAATTTCTCTGGAGAACAACAAGCTGTGGGTTCCAAAAGGAAAGAGGCATATTCCAGTTTCCCTCAGAAAAATCTGAATACAGTGCTGACATGCTGGAGAAAAGCAGTTTATAATAGTTTCCTGTTCTCCAAATTACCTCACCACTTACTTATATGCTTTTATTCTGGATACCATTTTAAGTCTTTTAAGTTACTGTCAGGATTGAGGATGCAACACTGGAAACTAGAAACCCAAAAGCTAACTAAAGGAGCACTTGGTGCTCACCATCTAATGCTTTTCTGGGGATCTAGCTCTCCATCTGAGTATCTCCAAACAGTTTTCAAAAGTTGAATTTTACCAGAAATATACCCAACAATTCTACACATTCACTGGGGATGGGGGAGAAAGGAATTTGTGAACATGGGTGAGACAACCATGTTGTAAGACCATTCTATAAAAGGTTGATAATATTTAAATAATCAGAATAAATGGCATTAACCGCAGAAAATCTGTATGACCTCTAGACTACTAATGAAGGAAGTACTACAACCATCTGTGTCTTCCTACACAGGAACTTTGTTTTTATCACAACTATATGGACTGAGGGAATTCTTTCCCTAAATATACTTCAAATAAAAGCATGTGTCACTGTTGGAATTCTTCACTGGTCCACTTCAAAACATCTGATGCATTTCCACACTGGCACGGATAGCTACATAAACATCCAAGAAAGGAGGGAAACAAAACCCAATGCTTTTGGCATACATATGTCTTTTAAAACGAACATAAATTGGAGTTTCTGCCCTAACCTAGTGACAACACAACATACTTTATTAAGATTATTCTCAATGTATCTTCATAGCATTATCACTAAATGCCAAGATTTATCAGAATTGAATAGCAGCTATACTGAAATACTTCAAAAGCCTAACTTCAGACACATTATTTTATCAGTCATAAGAATATAACATGCTGTTTGACACTTGACATTTCCATTCATGTTGTGTTTACTGGAGTTTATATAAATACTTGTTAGGCTGTACAATCTGGGAGACATTTTAAAGTATTAATTACATGAGATGGTAATTATACATGTTCTGACAGTACAAATATTTCACATGCTAGAGATCCTTCTATCATTTTAGTATCAAAAAAAAAAAAAACAACCAAAAAAACCCCCCCAAAACATTAAGAAATCACTCACTGCAGAACAGACTAAACCAAGGAAACCAGCAGATTCACATGTTACACACTGTTCTTGCTTGCTGGTTAACACTTTGGCCTGCAATCCTTTCAATTCTCTTAACCTTTCTCATTATAGTGTTTATTCATTTTGTCACAAAATACTTTGTAAGAAATACACAGGAAACTGAACAAACTAAGAGAAACTCAATAAAGAGACAATTGGAAATTTTTGACTGGATGCAGGATTCAGACAACGGAAGTGTTACAGAAAAGACATACCAGAGAAAAGACTGTTAATCATAATAGTCATTAAAATGCTAAGAACAATAAAGTTTTTCCGAAAACCAACCAACTCTCAATTAGAGTTCACCAATTAGTTGAGCTTCTCTGAAAACCCAGGCCTAATCTGCCATCTAGAGATAACAAAAAAAAACCTTATTTGAATTATGAAAAACCAAATCTTCCCATAGGACACAAAATCAATCCCCCTTTATTAGGAAGCAACTCTGCAAAACTCTAGGTTTATGCAGGGACTACTATGTGCATTTCACGAAAAAGAACATGGCTGAGAAGAACTATTTTTAGCTCTGTATTTAAATTAACATCTTGCTTTGCTAACATGTAAAACCTTCTTCCCCTCCAGTGTGCAGTCAGAAATGAGGAAAGATGCCAAAGCTTTGCTTTCTTTCTGTAGGCAATGGAGGGGATCTGTTTTCTAGGAATAAATTAGGCTGTGCAAGTCAAGTACTGGTGCTTTTAAAGGCAGAGAAAAAAAGGGGAGAAAAAAAACCCAACCAAAAACATCACACACACAAAAAACCCAAACAAATGAACAAACAAAAAAACCCCAAAAAACCATCCCACAAAGTAAAAACCTCAAATCCAACACAGTATCAGTCCATGTTAGTTATGGAACACAGATTCACCTGATAATCTGAACTACCAAAAAAAAAGGGAAAGAAAAAATTACAAAAAACTAAACCCAAAACATGAACACTCCAAGAAAGCACCTAATATGTTTCAGTCTCATATTGGCATTCACTCCATGTGACCAGAGTACACCTAGTCAAAAATAAAACACTAAGCCCTGAAACATGCATACCCATGGGCCTCAGGTCACCAAAACCAAAGGCTTTAGTCTATACACCTGCTTCCATTAGTCCACGCTGCATACTAATGTAGACAAAGCCAAAGATTATAAGAATCTGGATCCTGGATTCTCCCCCTTTCCCAAGGACAGTAAGTTAAAAATAAAGCAGAGCATAACCCCCACTGAGGGCTAACAAGAGCTTTCCCACACAAGAGCCAATCTATTCCCTGTATATGAAATTCAAAAGTTTTATTTAGTACTACAGTAGCCAGTACAGGAGAGGCAAAACCAAGCTGCTCAAGAAATGGCTTCCAGTTTTTTTTCAATTTTGAAGTGTTTAAAAACAACATCAAAGAATAGATTAAAAAGGACTAATGTATAGGTCAGTTACATGGGTCAAAGTAGTTATGTCTTTAAGATTGAGACATTTAATTTTGATTTGGGCATAACTTGAAGGAGATTGATGCTGCTTTTACTGAGATGATGGTCTTAGAATGAGAAGAAACAACATTTGGGGAGAGTATGTTATAGTTAGGCTTTGTATACACAATGTAAATAAACAGAACTTGGTAAAACTCGAAGCCACAAAACTGATTAAGCACAAGTCTCAGGAACCATTTATCACCAGAAAACCTCCATGAAGCACAGCTGCAAACATCTGAAGTACTCAGTTTCAGTGATCCTAGATACCAACATTCCTAAGAGCTGAACTGAAGACAGGAATAGAGCAGATTCTGAGCAACCAATATTAAAATATTTAGTGTCAGAGTTTTATATCTAATTGGAGGAATAATGTATGCTTCCAAGTCTGCAGGTCTGGATCCTAACTCTATGTCAGAACAAGACCAAGGCATGCAACCTTTCCCTCACCTTCCCCAAGAAAATTCAGGAGCACAAGCTAAAAGCAACTTAGGGCATGTTCCATCCAGATCTTGGACAACTAGGGGTCTAGGACTACTAGTCACATTGTAGAGTGCTCTTGTCCTGAAGGAGACGCAAAGCTGTAGCACGCTAACTCAGCAACAGCAAGAAGTAAAACTCTGAAAGTTTAGGGATCAGATGGCTCAAACTGAATAGCAATACACAAGCAGAGGCCGTGCAGATTCAGGAACTGAACAAAGGGGACCCATCCTCTGGACAAGTATTAGCACAACTTTCTAATCTCCTTCTCCGGCAGGAAGACTTTACTGTTGTATATTTTCTTATTCTGAAAAATAAATTAAATCTTATTTAATTAAGCTAAACACTTATCTAATGTTGAGCCAGGAAGTCTTTCAAAAGGAAAGAGAATTAGCAAGATAATCTTCTAATTAAAAAAACAAAAAAACAAAACAAGACTACAGACTCTTATTTTCTGATGACCTTTCGAGGTGCCTGAGCACACGACAGACAGGAAAGCACTTCATGACCAAACTCAAAGAATCCAGTCCAGCTCCAACTCTAAAATCCTCACCTTATGTATGGATTACATGCATGCACACACAGAATACCTTCAGCTAATAAAGACACAAAATCTTTTTTCTCTTAATTGACAACAATGGTGTACGTGGGCTTTACATCTACACAGACAGTAATTCATGCCCCTATGTGAAATTTACTCTAAACATAATCCTGCAAAATCCACTTCCTCACCTGTTTTTCCCATGAGCCTTTCTTACACCTCTACAATAAGGAACTCACGCTTCAGTGTTCCATTAACAGCCAGCTCTCTCCTTCCAACTACCATTAGTTAATTCTCATCATTATGTTCGTGAAAGTTAAAATTTCTCCAGGCAATGCTGTTTTTTAAACCATCCAGTTTGTGAGAACACTCACAAACAACTGATATTAATGTTCCAGACAAAACATAATAACACATTTTAGAAAGGGGTTATTATTACAATCAGGTGGTTCTTTTAAGGTATCAAATCCTGCATACAATACATAATTTCTTTTTTGACTTCCCAACATGAAAAACAGTGCCTTGCAATCATTAAGAAAAAAAAACCAGAACAAACAGAAGGGCATATTTTGTAGGAAGTAGTATTAACTAACAGAAATTTAGTTGCAAGTAACAAAGTAAGGGACAACAGCTTTCAATAGGATAAACATGCAACTGAAAGGCAGGAATTCCTAATTTCCAGTTTAGGCCTTCCAAACAGTTGTTATAACTTGTCCAAGGCCACATTTAACCTATGGCTCAATTTCCATAAATGAAATAAATAATAAACCCCACACACTTTAGGTTTATTTGCCTTACAGCCATGTTATAGGGTTAATTAATGTTTGTATAATGCTCGGATTATGCAACAAGTACTAACAAAACAGGATTTCTCCAGCCTTGGGGGTAGTTTATTATTGCACTTGCACAGATTATAATCTATGATAACTATGACTGGAAGACAATCTTTGTCATAAACCCTTTCACATGCTTTCCAAAGTGTTTATTGCTGTGGTTGATTTTTTCCCACCTTTGTCTTTACCCAAAGGTGAATGTTCTGAACACTTCAAAAACGTTGGTTTGATTGTTAGACATCATTCTCCCAGTGTAAAGCAATTCTGAATACTTTTATGACTTCATCTTTTTAACTAGAATGATGCAGTTCTTCATAAGCAAAGTCACACCAAGTTTGGAAAAGAAGTTCTTAAGATACAACTTTACAATGTAAAACTGAAATATGAGGCACAGAGGAGGAAAAGCCTATATGCCCCAAATTGGATAGGGTAGGTACTCTCATAAAAGTAGCTCACAGGAAAACAGAAGGTCACCTTCTGAGGAGACTGTCATGCTTTGAAGAGACCATGAATACGGTAAACACAACAGGCAGTTCAGCTTCAAACCAAAATTTGGAGGAAGGACTTGAAAAGTCCAGTTGCCTCCTCCATACAGATGCTGTCCTCTGACCCGCAACAGAAACACTTCAAATGCCTCCTGTTGCTGCTACTGAGGGAATGCGATGCAGCTGCCACTGCTCCCAGCCAGGCTGCCACCCACCTGGGATAGAAGCCCGCAAGGGAAGGGCAGCCTCAGCCATAGCCCCATGCATGATAAAGCAGGGCTAGCAAACATCACCAAGACAAAGGGAGGAGGAAGATTAACACAGCCAGAGCTGCAAGACCATACCTCTTCCCTTCGACCCCTTTTTCTGTGGGTTACCAGCAGGCTTATTCACACAGGTGCAGCAGAGCAGAAACACATGCTGCTTGTTCCAGCCTGAGATTACACCTGAGCTAACAGCCTCGCTGATCAGAGCTGGCTCTCAGCACTCTGGTTCTGGAAGCACAAAGCAGACAAATGGAAGTTGGCTCTGCAAAGAGCCAGAATTGTTCTGGGGTTTATAAGCTCAGGCTTTACACCATGCAAGAGAATATAAACTGTCCCTAGAGATCCAATAGCTTATTAAAGTGATACTGAACCTGAGCTAATAAACCCCGACAGATCCAAACTGACTCTGCACGAAGTCAGCTCAGGTGTGCCTGCATCTGTGGCACAATTAATCCACAACTGCAATAATCCACTCAAAACCAACAGAGAGTCCATTATCTGAATTTAAAAATAACTTCTTTTTACTGGACACAAGGGGTTAACATTTGTTCAGTTATAGGATTTCTGTTCTTCTGAAAGGAACATCAAGAGGTTCCAGAAAAGGAGATAGCTGGCTTTTATGACTGTGAGACTAATCTTCCATAACTAAATCAAGTCAATGCTATCTCATGGTTTGCCCAAGTTACAAAACAGACAACTTCAGTACATTTAGCACTTCCCCTGGCTTGCCAAGAGAGGGGTAAAACCCAGAAGATCCAAGCCAAGTGTATTATACCACTGCTAGGATGTACCACAGTAGCAGAAAAAATATTTAATGCTAAGGAGAGCCCAATATCAGAGACACAAAATGAGAAAGAATGGCCAAAGAGAAAAATCACGCACACACCCCCCTTTCTTTTAACTCTTTCTCCACTGTTCTATTCCTCCAATCACTATATGAATGAACCAAGTAATTCATTGATTTAAACGAGATTCTACAGAGCTATCCCATAAAAACATAATTGTCTGACTTAGTCCTTATGGAAGACCCTAAAAACAAACAGGAATTTAAAAAAAAAAAAAAAAAAGAGAGAGCAGACAATAAAGAGAACAGTTGAATGATAATGGAAGAAGTCAAAAAAAGACAAAAAGGACAAAAAGCAAAGAAAACTAAATTTATTAAAAAAAGTTTAAAAGGATGAAACTTGAAATGAAAGTCTCTGGAAGACAGAAAGAGAAAAAATATTAAAATTTGGGGGGGTGTGTCTTCAAAATAGTGAAAATAAAATTGGTTGACAATAGGATTTCAGTTGGAATAGTTGAAATACAGTATTTTAATTAACCTCATGAAATTATTAAGAGGTTTTATTCACTGTGATTGGGCTTTCAGCTAAGGGAGGTGTTTATTAAGGTTTGCAATTATCCTCAAAATATATCACCGTAAACTGAAGGAAATCATTCTAGTACTTGTAACGTGTTAAGCAAAAAACCTGACTAACCTAACACAGCAGCATGTACTTTAAGCTGAAAATGCTAATTTAGAAGACTATCTTAAATTCATGCCTAAGTTGGTCAGGGAAATTGTAAAGTTTTGTCTTTAACAGCCTACCGTAATAAAGTCTTTGCTTCTTAGCAACAGTTCCATACAGGTCAAAGGTACTTGACCTTACTGAGGATTATAAATGTGACTGATCCCTATTGTGAAAAATCCCACACAGGGACAAAAGCCACTATAAAAAAAGCCCAGAGTTTGCATCTTGAAAGCATTGTTTACTCCATGATACTCCAACTCTCAGGGGCAGAAGCCTGTCCCGATGAACTGATGTCTCAAGACCTTCCCAATATAGCTGATACCTAAAGGGGTTTCCTGAAGAAAAAAGTATGTCACTCCAGTCTTACATGACATCATGGCAACATCACTCCCATTTAGCCATTTATGGTTATCCTGAATCCTGCCTAAATCAGCAGAGATTCTTCCTCTTTCACATTAGAAAGGTCAATACAAGCATAACTGCATTGACTCAGTGTTATTTTATGCACATATTTTGTGTTTCTAAATATCCCAGTAAAGGTACATCCCTCCACACGTCCTTCTCCAAAGCCATCTCTTTTGCCTTGTTCAAGGCTCCAAAAATTCCACACCCAAAACACAGGATCTTCACACAGGCTGCTGGTGAAAAGAAAGTATGGGGAGAAGGCAATTCCTTGCTCTCCACCTGCACTCCTCTGGCAGGTTCTTTACCCTATTAAGCCCCCCCTGTTAAAACAACTCCTAACACCCAAGCATTAATGTGTGTGGGATTTTTCCACAAAAACTAACTAATCTCTCTCCAAAAGCACCACAATCTGTGCTGACAAACATAAGAGGCACCTGCCGCTCATCCTTTAGCAAGGCTGAAGGTTATGAAGAAGGGATTTAGGGACGAAAAGTGTTACAACTGCAGCGCATTGTGATGCTGTGGAAGAAGGGCATGAGCAAGCATGCAGGTAATCCACACCAGTGCAGTGCAGGTGGGATCTGTAGCACAGCCAGCACCTCTTTGCCCACAGCCAATGTCAGCACCCACCACCTCGCCAGATGCCAGTGCGGTCCCCACAAGTCCCCCCGCTACTGACCTCAGTGGTGTCGCCCCACCTCACCCTAACAACCTTGACCTACACGGTTACTCACGTTTGATGCACCTCTGGGAGCCCGTGGCCTTGCTCCAGCCGTGGCAGCACTGCCCCCCGCAGACATTGACCCTGCAGAAACAGCAAAGAGGGACGAGGGTCCGGCGGGGCCCCTCCCGGCGCCGCGGCGGCGGCCGGCTCCGGTCCCCATTCCCAGCCGGGCTGCGGGGCGGGCGCTGGGCCGCAGAGAGAAAAGGCGGGAAGAATCAAACCTCCCGATGAGCGGCTGAGGAAACTCCTCGCCCAGCACCGGCTGCGTTTGGAGCCGCGGGACGGGGCACCCCGAGCGCTGCCTCCAGCGGCGCAAACCACACCGGCGGTGGGGCCGCAGCTCGCCCCTGAGGGCTGAGGAGAAGGCGCGCGGGCGGCCGCGGGGCTCCTCGCGCGCTCGACGCCTCAGCCCGGGACCTTCGGCGAGCTCTGGGGGGCGGGGGAGGGAGCCGGCCCCGCGCGCCGCCTCAGGTACCGCGCGGAAGCCGTAAGGAAACGGCGGGTTCGCAGCCAGCCGGGCAGCGGTGGCGCGGGCTGCCCCCTGGCCCTCGTGAGGGGAGGCGGCAGCGGCCGCGATGAAGATGCTCGGGGCGGTGGGGAGGCTGCGGGTGTGTGGCACCGCCTCAGCCGCGCAGGGGAGCGGGGGGACGCGCGGGGCACGGCGGGCGGGAGGGCGCCTTACCCCGGCAGCGGCGGCAGCTGGTGCTTCTGGCGGAGGGGCAGGCCGGCGCTGCTGTTGCCGTGGGGGCCCGGCGGCGGCTTGGGCCGCGGGCTGAAGCGGGCCGGCTTGGCGAAGGAGGAGGAGGCGCGAGCAGCGGAGTTGGGGTGGACCTGCCCGGCGGGGCTCAAGCGGAGCGGGACACCCACGCCGCCCGGCTTGCTCATCCGCCGGGTCCGCTCCACGGTGCCGCCGCTGTAGCGTGTGTTGAGCTGTACGTTAAACGTGCGCTGCTGCTGCTCCCCCCCGAGGAGGGTCGGGCGCTGATGCCGGCTGCCAGAGGAGCCCCCCCGGCCGGGCTGCAGGACGTACGTGACCCTCCTCAGCCTGCCCTTTTCGGAGGCTGCGAGCGCCGGTGACAAAAGTGCACAGGCAGTGAGGAGGACGATGAATCCCCATCCGATCCGAGCCATTTCCACTGCGCGACACCTACAGCCGCCGAGCTTCGCGGACCCCCTGTGCAAGCGTTTCCTCCA
The DNA here is from genome assembly GCF_004027225.2 of Strigops habroptila. NCBI lineage: Eukaryota > Metazoa > Chordata > Aves > Psittaciformes > Psittacidae > Strigops > Strigops habroptila. Next base: position 23,231,334 of record NC_046359.1, on the reverse strand, counting down.
CCAAAGAACGCCTGTGTGCGATCTGCGCCCGCGGTGCGGATCCCTCCTCCGCTCGCTGCCCCCCAACCTGCTCGGGGCGGGAAGGGGGGTGGGGGGAAAAGGAAAAAAGCCTCAGGTTCCTCACACCCGCCCCCCAGACTGTTAGGAAAGTTCAGCAAACACGTCGCTCCGTGGAGCAGGAAAACATCGTTGGAAGAAAGGAAGCGGAGGGTGCGAGCCGAGCTGCGAGCCGGAGCGGGAAGGGAGGAGGAGCAGCAGCAGGGGAAGGGTGTTTGCTGGAGGGGGGTGGTCGCAATGCAGAGCAGATGTTTCGGTTGCCGGAGCTGCCAGGGGTCTGCGTGCGGGCGCAAAAAACGGCTCTTAAGCCAGTCCGGGCTGGTAAAACTCCTCTCTTTAAGAGTTTCTCCGCGAGTGGGTGTGTGCGGGAAGGGATGGGGGTGCCCCTGCCCCGGTGCCGGCCCCACGCAGCCAATCTGGCCGCCGTGACGTCAGGCGGCGCTCCCCGGGCGTGGGGCCGGGGCCAGGTGACAACGATGGGGCCGGGGCCGGGGCGGCCGCGGGGGTCCCGGCTGCGCGCGGGGCGGTGGGAGCCTGCGCCGCTCAGCGAGCCTCGGGAGTACCTCCTTTAACTTAGGGGCGTCGGGCTGGGTCTGCCCCTGGCACCCGCAGGACGGCTGCCCCGTGCAGCGCGGGCAGCGTACCTGTAGTTTTGCAACAGCTGAGCATTTCTCTTCTATTTTAATGGAGGGAAGGCTTTAAACCCCCGAAAGCTTCATACACGTGCTTCACTTTTTAGGTAGGAACTTGGTGAAAGCACTCACACACGTTAAAGGTAAGCACGTTCATCAGTCTCTGTCTGATGAGAGTCGTAGGTTTGAGATTGGTCTTAGGAGACATCCTAGCAGGAGTAGGAGGGACCGCATTTTTCCTTGTGTTCCTTTATGTTTGTAAAGCAGTGTGTTTTCCTAAAGAACAAAATACAAACCACAATTGTACACTTGGAATTAATACACGAGCAAAACTGCCTACGTTTTTCTCCAGTGTGTCTTGACCGTTAGCACTGTAAATAAAAAAAGTTCACAAAATAACCCAAAGGTTACATCTTTTAAAATACTCAGAAGCTGATGTGTCCAAGTTCTTTCCAAGAAACTTTGCAGAGAATCAAACAGTTTGCAAATCCAACCGGTTGGAATCCAGGTCCTCCTCCCTGGGTTCTCCTCTGCTCTTTTCCAGAGCTTTAAGGACACTGACCCTGGCTCCAAACTGATGAGATTTTGTTCTTACATTCTCTTGGTGCAGCTACAGAGCCGGCACAGGGAGCAGGAGGGTTTTACATTGACAGGATTCCAGGCAAGAGCCGGTGTTAGGAGCACAACGGTCCCTTCCTCCTTAGTTCTCATCTATTTAAAACTGTTCAAAAATAAATAGAAGTTTTAAATAGATGAGCGTTTGGAGCTTTCTATAGTCACAGTGTAAGGGAGCCACACTGATATTGAAGGCTTCTGCTCCCATGCCTTCAACGCTCTGAATTGAAACCCAGTGTTTGAAAAGAAAATGCCGCAAGCACTGGGGGCTTCTAAATCCACAGTGGGCTAAACTAGAATGAAATTCTGTGGTGGTTCAGAAAAAAACCCAAAACTGAGATAAAGCCTGAAAGGAGCCCCAGCTTGAAGATAACTAAGAAGCTAACTGCCTCCTCTTTAGCAAACATATACATCTGTTGTTTTTTTAACTTGCAAGACATTCTCAGCATCTGAACTGTTCACCCTTCCGAAGGCTAATTGTTGTCAATCCTGAGCATGCTAAATGTTTTTACAGTGTTGAGGGAACAAAAAATACCTTGAAATCAGAGAGGTGGGGTGAGGACTGAGTAAGTGGAGAGAAACTGATGTGGTGCTCAGGATTGTTGCTCTGCGCAAGGCTGCTGTCCTTCAGAAGTTTTCCAGAATGAGATCACAGCTACGTGTGTGGCTGGGTTTGTTGAACAGAGGGCAAAAACTGCATCATTCCACACCAGAAGCCAGTTGCTTTTAAGAAATGTGGGCTTTAAGTCATGTCAAGCAGGGGGCAAATGTGGTGTGTTACTGGCTACTGTACAGCAAATGGTAAGGGACCTCAAGGGAAACACAGCCACAAAGGTGGATGCTTTGCATAAAATGATCAAGGTTTAAAAACATTCTTGAAAAATTATTATCTGAGATTAACTGGTTGAGGTCAAGCACTCCTCACAAATTTACATGGCAGATCTGACTTTCAGCGTTCTCTTTTTTCCTCTAACAAGGAAATCCACCCTTTTCTGTTTATCTGGTTCTGGTCACTTTTTTTAACTATTTTTCCTCCCCCAAGTTTGGAAGGTCTTGGGTGTTAGGGGCTTGGCTGCAGCAACATGTTGGGTTGGCTGTAGAAGTTTTAACAGCTAAAAGAGAACTTCAGTGAACTGCCACTGCAGCCTCAAGCTCAGCTCAAAATTTCTTCATACGTAGAAGTACCTGCTTCCAAAGGACAAAAAGCACAACATCTGTCCAGCACCAAACAACTAGATGCTGGCCTTCCAAGGACAAGCCAAGTGGCTACTAAAGTTCCTGAGGATCCTCTAGTAAATGGTATCACTGCTTGTGAGAAACCTGCTCTCCCCACCTCCTGTGGAAAAGGTACTAAGTCTGCAGTTAGAAACAGGAGTCAGTACCTCACACCACCTACCAGCCACACCATTCTCTTAAAGAAGGCTTGGGAAAGCAGTTCCCGCTGTTTCTGTTCCTTTCTCCCATGGTTTGTGACTAAAGGGTGAACACAGACACAAAGAAGGGTCCTTAGTCTACACCTCCCACAAGAGGGACAGTCCTCTGGGTGCTCTACTGTAAGGGCGTAGCTGAAGCTGAGAAGGGAAGAACTGGCTGGAAGATGGGGAGCTTATGGTGGATGCTGGTGGCAGAACTGCTGCCTGATGAGATGGCAGGCTTCAAGGGTTGAAGGCTTAACAGACAGGGGAGAAGCCACTTTAAGAGTGTATCTGCAACAAGAACAAAAATAGCATTATTCAGACCAAAATGAAAGCAAGAACTAAACTGCTGTATATGTTTTTGTTCAAGTCTCATGACTTTGGGGCCCATCCCATGAGTTGGGTGAGGAAGGACAATTGGTTTTGAGCTGTCAAAGTTGGCAGCTCTCAGACCTCCACAGTTCTTTTTCAGCAAATAAAGTAGGTGAGACAGGACTGTGGCCCTATGTCTCAGAGGATGTGTCTGGTGCATAGACTTGCAGGGACCTTCGCAGGACACTTCAGGGAAGATGGACATTACGTTGAGAGTGAAGTCATCTGAGCACAGATGATCACTCAGCCTTCCTATACAGCATAGTGCCACAGTATCTCCCTGTGACCCCATGTTGAGGTTAGCCAGGCAGTAAATTTGATGATTGTCAATGCCCAGTGTGTCAGGCTACAGGGCCAGCAAGTGGCCCTGGTGGTCTTGTAGATCCACCATGCAGCAAGCTGTAGCCTGCAAGGAAAGTTGGCTTGGGAGCTCACTTAGAGTTTGACAAGGTTAAATGCTGTGTTCAGCCCTAATTTTGGCTATAGAAGAACACTTCTACAGTAGCGTAACTCCATTAGCTTCAATAATATTACTCCAAACTTCTTCCAAGCTAAAGAAGGAAAAGCAGTCTCTGTAATTCCTTGTAAGCTGAGAATCAGCTGGAGACCTGTATCTGCTGTTTTCTTTCTCTGTACCATACAAGTATCTGCAAAAACACCCCTGTATGTTGCAGGCAAAATTATACCCTTAGCCACAGCTTTGTACAGGTAACATGACTCTAATTTAGAAGGCATTTCTTTTGAACAAATGAGAACAGCTTAGTTCCATTGTCATCAGAGTACAGAAAATAAGTAATTGACCTTTGTTATGTCACTAAAGTATATAGCACACATGACTCTGAATACATACATGAAGTAGATTTGTGGAGTAAGACCATGTTGATGCTAGTATAATTTCCGCAGGGTATTTTTTGAACTGAACTGCACCTTCCGTCAGGCACAAACTGTAATTACGGTTTGAAACTAACATCCTGAGGTCTCAACAGTTCCTGAGGGTTACCAGAGTATAAATATTAATAATGCTTCACAAAAACACAAGTCCTGCTCACTCTGTTCATGTAGGCACTTATATGTACTCCCAAGGAACTCAGATAGCCAGACTAGGTCTGGATGGATGCATGAGGCTTAGAAGGGAGCAGCTTAGCTTTGCTGGACCCATTCACTACTGGTGGCCCTCCTTTGTGACTTGGAGATCTGTAATGATCAACTTTGACATGTCTCTCTGTTTCCAGACTCACATTACATTACCTTGGGTAAACAACTTTCTGCTTTCCCCTTCTTGGATTTGCTACCATGAATGCATCTTTGTAGTGCCTTCCCCAGCACCTCCTCTGAAAGAAGTCATCATCTCCTAGTGCATCATTATTGCCACTGTGATCAGGGCTCTGTTGCATTAGGCTCTATAACACATGTGCCAGCAGATAAATTGGCTTTTCTGACTGGGAGCCACAAAGTCCTGAAGCAGACTAGCTTTTCAGAGATGAAGGAACTGAGATTTAGAGCCTGGTCCGTATATAAATTCTTATCTTGGAGCAGTACGGGTCCTATGTGGCACTGAGTGTCTGAAGCAGTCAGATTAGCGTGCAGATAGTCCAGAGCTACAAGTCTAGATGGGAAAAGAAGACTGACTAATGGTAACCGGGGGAATGGTCATCACTCCCCCCTGGACTGCTACCAAAGGAGTTTGCCATAAGGACTCTTTCTTTTTTGCATTAAGACACACTGAAAGTTGGATCCATTTGGCAGAAGTCTAATGCCAGTCTATCACTACTGACCACCACCATACTCAACAAAATACATGCTAAAGACAAGTAGGAGTTGGCTTCTTTTCAAGGTGCTGACATAACTGTTGTAGTAAAAGAAGTTGTGGAGATTTGCGTAGTCTTGGATTCCATTCCATAATTCCTGAACTAGCAGAAATCTCAACTATTTGGCAGTTTCACAATTCTCCTCACATACATAAAATAACTGATTCAGAAATACAAGATTTTTTTTTTAAGACATGAAAATTTCCATACTGTGCTGTTCAAATTATTCTCCTCAAGGAAATAAATATATCTTGTCTACAAAACAATTAAAATATCCATTGAACTTTTTTATTACATTATTCCTTGCAATTGCTTGTTTCTTTGTACAATCCCGTGCACACTGAAAATAAATAAACTGCAGAGGAGATGAGGTGGAAAGGACCACAAAAAAGAGAAAATACATGTAATTATTTCACTTTACCTTAGGAGAAGACATATTTAAACTAACACATTCTTCACAAAAGCAAAGTAAATATTATAACTAATATTTGAAAACTCTCACAGCATGTCTATGTCATATGCCAAGAATACTAACCTCTACAAAAATAAACTTCAGCAGTGGATCCTGATTTTTCACTGTTGCCCTGTGTGCTGCCCAGACTTATGGAAAGCTGTAGGAAAAGTGTCTGTGTAAAATAAAGCCCTTCTGACTTGAATTAACATCAAAGAATATCTTAAAGATTTCATAATTATACATAATCCAGGCAGACCAGCTCATCAGCATAAGTGGAAGAGAAGCAGACAGAAGTGGTATGAGACTATGGAAAGAGGAGCCATGGCTCATGGAAACACCAGCCATGATTACCTCTGCAGCAGCTGCTTAATAACCTGAAAGGTAATGTTTGCACCCCCTTGTCTGTGCTTGGTCTCCTCCTCCGACAGCTTAGGATGATGCTGGGTGGGTGGCTTGGGTATCTACTGTCTGCTTTAATCTTGCTCTCCACGTGGCTAAGAGAAACACAGCCCTGCTTAGACTGCTGTGCTAGAAACTAGAACCTGAGCTTGACTGGCAGGATAAACAATTGTTTAAAGACCAGCTGGGCACACAGAGCAACAGATCTTGGCTCTCTGGATTAAAAAAAGGGTATAGTACTACTTCTAATGATGCATTTGGAACAGCTCCCAGCCAAACCAATGTTAGAGGTTGGGAATATGTGTATAGGTCCTCTGTCTGCTGCTCATTCAAGGTTGGTGGTGGAAGGTGATAAAATGAAAATTACAAGCTCTTTTTTTATAAAAAAAAAAGTAGGTAGGGAGAAAAATGGTGGGCTTTCATTTCAATCACTTTTTCTCCAATAGCCAAATGTGTCTGCAGAGGTGTTTAATGTCAATCTGCAGTGTGTCTGTGTTTTACATCAGGATGCTTGAACACTGACCCTGGTCTGAGCAGGAGAACCTCTGAGGGTCCCCTCCACCCTTAGTTATTGTATGAGTCTGTGATGAGGTGTGGCATTGTGCCTAACAAGCAGCTCCAGGTGGAAACAGGTACAGCTCATGCCCATTTTGGGTGGGACAGAAACCAGTTTCAAGAAAGTAAGCCTGCAGGGTAATAATGTGCAAGGCTTCCTGGCGTAGGGTGCAGCTGGGAAGGAGCTTGAGGACTGGAGGAGCTAGGACATGCCTGAAGGGATAAAACAGACCCCAGAAAAAGGCTAAACACCTAGGCTCAAACATAGCACCAGGCACTGAACTGATCTTGCCACCAGGCAGGTTGTAACACAAGAGTACTGTAGAGAGATATGCCAGCCCAGCACAGAGCCTCACCTGTATTTAGAGAACAGAAATTCAGTCTGGCCTTATAGCAAAGGGGCTTAGCTAAGAAAGGCCTGGTAGGGACTGACACCACCAGATAATTAACACATGGTTTATAACTAGCCAAATCAAAGTGATGTGAGTGACTACTTCCAAAGTAGATATACTGTGGCTGTCGCAAATAGCTTGTGAGATCCTGAGCAAAAGCAGCATGTGGAGGTCAGAGAAAGCCAGTGAGTTAATTTGTCCTTATCACAACAGCCTCACATCTGATTCTTAGTTAAGGGCTTTTTTTCTGAGGCAGGATAAGTATGCCCAGAAGTAGATCAGATGCTGTTGTATTCCTGTGCAAAGGGACGGCAGTGATCAGCCCTGCTCCAGAGTGGTCTTCCTGGGACACAAGAAAGAGAATGCAGGAAGGACCTGCCTAGCAGTTCCCAGCAAGAAGGACTGTGATCCTAAATTGTGTAAAATGGACAACCACCCTCCACAAAGGGGTGGAGCAGGGGCATAAACAAGTAGATAAGCTGTTTTTCTCAGAAAGCTTCAACCTCAGTGAGCTACAATCAATGGAAAGACTTCCTACTGATTTTGCTGGTCTCTGGATTGAAGCCCATGTGTAGAGGGGTAGAGTATTTTGTGTAATAGCTTTAACCTACCTCAGAGTCTGTCACATCACCAGATCCTTTCTCCACGCCTGTTGGTTAGTTTTGCAGTGTTCGCCTGTTGGACTCAGGACACTGAGCCTAAACAAAGGATGATTATGAAAATGATAAAGATGTATCCTCCTTTAACAGCTGTGTTTAAGCTAAGTCTTCATAATTGTCAGATTGTTTTACGCTTGCCACCATAATTTACTGCACTTCCCTAAAGCAGTAGCAGATGAATCGAAACCACGCACAACTTGTGGCGCGTCCACAGCATGCCCACAACATCGTCCTGCTCTCAGACATTCCCGTGACGGCCAGCTGGTGAGTCATGCAACCGCAGGCCCTCACTGCTGGCAAGGGGAGCCCACCTGAGAGGCAGCCTTTCGCTCCTTCCTTCCTTCCTTCAGGCACTCACTCACTTCTCCCAGTGGGGCTCTAGTCTCCGGCAGAGGCGTGCTGATGGTCTCTTCAGAATCCTTCCGCGCACAAAAGCAGGCACTCCTGCCACTCATCTGCAGACTGATTTACTAGAATACAAAGATTTGCAGGGCAATATAATATCACATGCAGCAGATAGGAACAGTATGCACAGTCTTTTAGCCACACACATCTGTATTACTATCTGGAAATAACCTGAAGATGTGCCTCAGTGCTAAATAGTCTGTCTGTAAATAAGATTCTTGTTTGGATCACATGTAGTGGGGGTGTTGACTTTTAGCCAGCAGCACTCAGAAAATCCAGAAAATTATTTAGATTCAGGATCCACGTGTAGATGAATTCGCTAGCTTTGTTCATATTAAAGCTTAAATTTTCAGGGAAAGAAACCCTGCAGATTTCTATCCTTTTCTTTCAAAACAAACATACGATTTTCAAGGATCACCATTTTGACCTATCGGAGTATGTACAATCTTGAACTGAAAAGATGTAATCTGAAAACAAGAAGAATGATCTACCTCTGTACAGAAGCTTCTCACCTATTCCTATTCAAAGCACGTTGATGGCCATCTCTGACCTAAGATCAAATAATTCCTATACTCCTTCTAAGCTGAATTAATCTGTGTTAGCCCTCATTTTCTGTGGGGCTGTAGCCATGGCTGACAAGGATTGGGATTCTTCTCCAGTTTGATGATTCCCAGCAAGGTCCCTTGCAGGAGTTTTTCAAGCAGAGTTGATTTAAAGGCAACTGCAATTATGAAAATTAGAAATTATGACTGCCAACTATTTAAATTGAGAGAAACCCTCACCAGTTGAGAGAACCTGAACAAAGACCATATGTCAGTACTTAGCATTGACTGGCAAAAACACCAGTGGGTTTTTTGAGTGTTTGCCAGTTTTGCTTAAGAGACACTACATAACGTTCTCAGGGTCTGCAGGAATCTCTTGTGATTCTCTACAGATCAGTTAATCAAATACTGATATTTTCAGCTCCAGTGTTTCATTAGGCTTTTGCAAGCCACAATTATTTAGTTTTTCAATCTTGTCATCTACATTACCATGTATCTTTTGAAAACTAGAATATATTTCTACTAAATAATTTAGCTCTGCTCAAAGATAGGGCTGATAAATTGAACTTTCACTCCTACTACCTGTCATTATGTTTTATTAGTTTTAAAATGAGGTGGGTTATTTTCCCTCTGAAAGAATTTAAGATTTGTTTTTATTGCAGAGAGGATCAAGGTGATTTGAGAAAACAATTAGGTAGAACAAAGCCTTTTTAGAAAACTATACAGATAGTTACTCTGAACAAAAGATTTGCAACAGCAGCTTAAGTATTTCCTCATAATACGAAGTAGGGTTTGTAAAAAAAATTAATCCATATTCATAGCTTACGTATCAAAAGTGTGTGTTTGGAATCTGCATCCAAATCTCATCTCATCTCCCTACCTCTCTGTGATCTTCAAGTTTTCAGGCAGGCAGCACCTGGGGATTAAGTTCTGCCCTGTTGTGGAGAAACTGTTAAGTTTTGCCTAACCTACGTGTGTTTTAGACTGCTATTAAGAACTTTAACCAGCACATTAGGAAAGTGGGGTTTTCCCCCTTTCTTTAAAACATGTTTGTACACATGAGCTGAGACTGAATTTGCATTTAAACTGATCCTCTTTAGCAAGTAATTTTCTTGAATGTAACTCCTTCGAAGTGTTTCCACAACAAATTTTTTTTAACTGCCCATAATGTTGTCACCAGGCAGCTGGCTTATTATTCACACTTGGAATAAAAATCAAAAAAGAGTTTTGACTCAATTCTGTAATGGAGCCTTTGTGAATGAGAATATAAGTATCATATTGTTGAAAGAGCTACTAGGGACTCTCAGTTCCTCAAAGCAGGGAGCATTTTTATTTTTTTGTGTCTGCAATAAAGGAATGTATGATGTGCTGTGTATTGTGTTTGTGTTGTGTATTGAAAAAGAGTTAATGCGAGCACCTAGTTAAATACAACATGTGTGTTGAATACTCCATTAGCTAGTTTTCACAGTTAAAATGCTTTAAAGCATCTCTTTCCTTGCTCGCTGTGCTATAATCTTCAGTACATGTTAGCCTTTATCCTGTACCATGAGAGCTTATCTTCTCAGCAAAGGAGGCTTCAAGATCTCTCTCACTGGTAAAGTAGTTTAGCTCTATGCCAAACTGGAAAATTTCACCCTTCCCCAGGGGTAAATAAAATCCCTATAAGCAAGAGTTCAAGTGGAGCAAGTTCTTCACTAGTTACTCTTTCCATGAGTCACATGCATCTCTTTTGCAGAATCTGTCCAGCTCCTTGCCTCAGTGATACAAGAACAGTGTAACCCAAATTATCCTTTATAGCCAAAAAGAATACTAACCCCTAATACTAACAAGACTAAAAGCCCTCTGCAATTGCAAACCCAACTTTCTGCCTCCTTTCCTTCTGCACTTTTCTTCACTTCCCCATTCCTCCTGCTGTTTTTCTATCCCTGTGTCTCTGATCAAAACAACATGCTTACCTTTAAGGTTTCTCATACTGATTAGAGCAGCCACCAGTCTTCCTAAATGTTTGTCAGTCAGGGAGATGCTCTTCTTTTCTTATACTATCTGCCTCTGCATTAAGAAATAATGTTCACATGTGATTATTCTTTGCAGCACTCCAGTGCATAAGGCTTAGAGTCAAATCAGTAGCAGAGTGGCGGTGGACACTGGGTTCAAGAGTTAACACTGCCTGTTAGAGTCCATTTCTAATTTGTAATAAGATTCTTATCTTGGGAAAAGCTAATGCTCTTTGAGCATACTGGCTGATCCTGTAATCAACTGATCTTGCACGGGTGTCTTAACTATTCTATACAACCATTGTTTCCACTGGGTAATTCCAGTAAGAACAACAAATAAGAAAATGTTTTTACTTTTGTGACTTAAGAACCCCCCGAAATAGTGTCTCAGAGGACAACCTGTTTTGTCCAAACAGGAAAATAGAGCACAGTGATTAGCATCTTCCAGGGCTAGGTGGTATGTATAGTATGTGGGCGGCCTCTCTTAAAAAGTAAGAAAATAACATGTTCAAAAGAACAATGAATGCTTGAACTGAGAATGTGGGTGAGAAGCCATGAGGAGTTTTTTGTCATTGATAGTGCTGATTCCATATATTACCAGCCCATATGAAATACTGTGCAGAGCAAGCAGAGCGGTCCCAAGGGGGAGCTTTGATTTTTATCGGGTATTACACTGGTACATGCACAAAGGTCTGTGTATTGTCCAAGAGGATCTTGCCATAGACAATAATCCTACTGAAGCGCTTGGAATGTTTTAACAGCTTCATTTTCAAGGATATCTCTAGAAGTGTAGCTGGTGATGGCTTGGCATTGTAGAAGATTAATTATATTCTCCTGACCCTCAGTAGTAGGTTCAGCCACTAGGTAGAGCCTGTTGAATCCAAAAGGAGTTACATTAATATTTTGGCTGCCTAAACCTATAATTTAAAGATGTTTAGAGTCACAGGTTTATGAGTATACTGGAGTAACACAAACTATAGCACAAAACACTTTCAACTGCAGGCAATGAATTATTCTTTGTTTATCTGTATTTGTTTTAATAGGTCACTTTTTTCTACCTAAATGTTTTATGGTATACAAGAATAAACATCATTAGGATTTATATATAACAAATGCCAATGTACTTAGAGGAAAAATCCAAACCACATAACAGGTTTTGCTTTGTTTTAAAAGTACAATGGTGTGAAAAATGAGCACGTGTTTTACGGTCCCATTTATCGCGTTAGAGTATTGTCTGGCTTTTCCAAACCATATACAGAAATACGACTATTTAACCTGGAGATAGGAAAACACTTGTTTAAACATGCACATGCCCATAGTACCGTAATTTGCAGAGACTCAGAGTTGGCACTGTGTTCTGACATAGAAATTTAGGGTTGCACCACATGTATGGAACAATTGCTGTAATGTTTGAAATACAATGGCTACACTGTTTTGTTTCCAAGTTCTTTAGGAAAAATCAGTACTGATTTTTTGGTACAGATATTACCTCTCTAGGTACTGTAGAAAAGCAAGTGTATTATTTCCAAATATAACTGTTACTTATAATACCATAAAAAATAAGCTTCAAATGAAAGCTTAGGCACAACTTACTGGCACTTGGCACCAAAGCTCTGAAATTCAGTGGAAATGCTGTGGTAGCCTGTGGATTCAGAAGTTGCAGGTGGAACACTAAAACACAAACAAACAAACAGGCTTTCTAAAAAAAAATCTCCAAGTTACATATACCAGTTTCATTGTTATAAACCACCAAGGCAACCAAACACTTTGTTTTATGAGGTGTTACAGAGTCAGAGGAAAAGGGGTTGGGGGGCTGTATCAAAAAGTAATGGGTCAAGGCAGGGGAGAAAAAACCCACATTTGTCCCTATTTGAAGACAATTGCCTGTGCTGGGTGCAGTTGCAACATATGCTGTATAACCACACACATCCTGGTGCTCCTCAGCACAGAGAAGTTCACTCAGAAAACCCCAAAGGTTTTCCCATATTAGTCTCACGGGTTTTGCCTCCATAACAGTGTAAGTATCACAGTCCAGCCATCTCTACATACAGCCACTGCTCAGTGAGTGGTTTTAAGACAAGACCTTTTGGTGACATGTTCATTCTAAGCTTATTTCTTGGTGGGAAGTCATATCTCTGCTTTCCTGGTGTCCAAAACTGACCTTGCCATCTCTACTCAAGGAAAGCATCTGTGTGTGGCATTTGCTCTGAGCACAGAGGTGCCGGTAGCATGAGAGGATGTACTAGTCTGTCAGGAAATCTCTATGCAAGGCTCTAAGAGGGCAAAAAAGGCAGCTCAGCTGTTCAAAATGACATTTTTTTGAAAAAGACTTTGAAAAATGTGAGCTGAAAAGTGATCTTAGTAGCCTTGCAGGACCTCAATGGTCTCTGCTGCATTTGACTCAACTAGACAGAAGCCTTTGAAAGAGTTACAGGAACGCTACAGCAATTATTTTTTCTCCTTGCACTTTAGTAGTTCTGAGCAAAAACTTCAGGTATCTGGATTTAAACTGACACTGCTGTGGCTCACTGTCTGCCTCAGGTTCATTTCTAATGCTGTCTAGTTTTATTAAGCAGCTAATAATACTCACACCTATGCAACACTTTTCATTTATAGACTTCAGCACACTGGCACAGCTGCACCCCCATTTTACACAGGGGGAAAGTCAGGGAAAGCAAGGCCAACACTGGACTTTCTAATGCATGCTGCAGTTTGGGTGGCAAGAGGCTGACGGATATTACTTGGTTTTTTCCCTCTGGTGTGCTGGAAAAGGGTTTAATTACCCACAGCAGACTTCAAGTGTGCAGCCATTTATAGGGCTGAAGGCCCCACAGGGTTCCCACACATCCCATAAGCGCAGCTGGTTGTACTTCTGGTGCAGGGGGCTCGACCCCAAGTGTGGCAGCACCCTCCCTGTCTCCCGCCTCAGCCCCGGGGCACAGCACATCCGCTGCTCCCAAACACACCACCCGCTCCCACATTGCATTGAGAAGCAGAAATAAAGAGGAGGGAGACACATAGCCTTGGAAAGGTCGGTGCATGGGGTCACAGGGAAGGCAAAAGGGAGAGGGGGGCTGTGTAAGGAGGAGGGGACACACTGCAGAACATTCCAATACAATGAGGGAAAAGGTATTCAGGGAGGAAGGAGAAGAGGAACATTCTCCACCTTCTACACTCAAGTTTTGATCCAGCGAAAAACCTAAGCATCACTTAACTCTTCTTTGAATTTGGGGAGCTGGAATACAAAGGTGCCTGAGTTTTGCAGTCTGACCATTTTTCCACATAGACGTCTGTCCATGTTCCTGCCCTGTACTGGAAACATTCACAAATTTATAGTCCAATTCTCCTGATTACCATGCCCAGATAAATGAAAGCTTAACGGAACAGGAAGCTGAGCCGCTGACATTACACAGGAACAAAGTGGACCATAAGGCAAGATCCCAGGCTTAGATGGGCCAGCAGTGCAGACCTTGTTATTAAGAGCAACCCTGCCATCCATGGTGCAGAGATGTATCAAGCTTCATTTTCATAGCCTGTAGAATTTTTGCCCCACCACTACTTTGTGAGGCTGACAGCCTCTTTAATTTCCAGCCTCCGTTTATCCATCACCACTTTATATCAACTCCCTGCTTTTGCTGTGAGAATTTTTTTCCCATCCTAACAAAGTTCAGGGCTTTTCCTGTGTGGAAAACAGGTACGTTGAGTTAACTGCAAGTCTATTAGCCCATCACCTGTAGAATTATAAAAACTGCTATGCTAATGCAGGACTCTGTATTAGAAGATCCCAGTTCTGGATGTAAGAAAAAGACTACAAATCCAGTGTACTTCCTAACACCTTGGAATTGTTAATAATAAAACATTAATTTCCCTTAAAAAGGTGTTGACAATTCTCTTGTCTTAAATCACTAACAAAGAGGTGATGTTTAAGAACTATTAAGAAGACTAATAGATTTATCAGTTAAATAACTAAGCTTTAGCCTTAACAAAACATTTAAATAGTGTGGAAGTAAGTTAGAGACATTAGAGACAACACACTTTGACTTTTTAGAAAACACCAAACACTAGAGAGTTTAGTCTGACAGTAAAGCTTATCAGTTTAAAACCCCCTAAAATATTGGCATAGAATTACTTGTCAATTAATCTCATCACAGCTCATGTGTTGAACAAGAAATACATACTGGACTCCTCTGTGGAGTACAAAATAGTTCATATGTGGTTTAAGTTTTAAGGCATTTGTACATTTACAGTTAGATTGCTAGGTAAAAGGAATAAAAAGATCAACAACAAAGAAGTATATTCTAAGAATAGGCTATCAATTTTTTTATAGCATATGCATCCAAATACTCAGAAAAAACATAATCTGACTCTTTCTAAACAGCTTAAAGAAAGTTACCAGCAGCTGCTAGGTTCTAATTTCCTTTAAAAATTAGATTATTAATTTAGGTGCAACTAGAAGGTAAATTTGGCTATCCCAGTTTAAACATCAGTCTTCATATACCGTTATTGTTCCCTATTTTGTCACGATTCCCTATTTATAAAGAAATTCTGAGTTTCTGCAAAGCAGTGCCACCAAACAGCTGGCACAGCCAATCAAAAATAGAACTTTCTTTTTAAAGTTAATATTGCCATTCATGGCCGTGGGTTGCGTGTGGCTCTAACCCAGCTGTTCAGGATATCAAGGGAGTGGACAAAGGCACGTTTTGCCCTTTCAGAACTTGCTGCACTGCTTCTGCTTAGCTTTTGCTTCAGGAAATGATGGGAGGGCATGGGCTGCCAGCTGGGAGACACCTCTGGGAGCTGGTGGGCAGAGATATCCATTTCCTTGAAGCTCCTGCCCCCTCATCCACATGGGTACAGACTAGGCCAGAAACACAGTGTGGGGTGAGGAAGCCGGGGGCTGCAGCCCAGCTTCACTGCCCCTCTGCCTGCTGCACAAGGGGACACCCCAGGCTGAAGCGGGCACCTCCGAGGGCTCCCCTCGTTGCTAGGGCTGCTGCCCCAGCGCTGCTCCCTCCTGAAGACTGAACACTCAGCCTAACCCGTTATAAGCAGAGAGCAAATTTCTGCCTAGCAGCTGGGAAGGGAAAACCAAAACCAGGCACCCCACCACTTTGAAACTTCAGTCACGTTTGAGTGAGTGAACATAAACAAGTGCGCGGTGATACCTCTGTGTGCACAGCAAAGCAGGCAGAAGGCGGGGCTGGAACATGCACGCGGGAGGTACACACAAAGCCCTAAAAATAAGAGGCTATAAATGTACTGCAGAGTCAAAAGTAAGTGAAATGTTTTCAGAAAATCCTAAAGGGAAGAGTGGAAGAAAAGCAGACCAGCCCTCTGGGAACTCTGCTTTCCTAACTCATAAACCCCTCTGTTTCCCCTGTCTGGAAAAGTTGTCCACGATGCTCAGAACAATATGGGGTTTTTTTTAGTCTTTTACTGCAAATAACCATGGAAAAATTAAACAGAACAAAAAAAACCAAAAAAAAACCCCACCAAACCAAAAAATCAATGGCAACTTCTGTGAGTGGGCAAAAGTACCATCTTGTAGTTGAGATAGGTATGTTTTTAAAAGCAGGAGTTTGAGACATGAAAGTGAAATTGTTGAACAAAGTTAACGAGTAAACTTAGTATTTCAGAAACATGTTTATGTCCTTAACTAAAACATGTTTTCCAAATTGCTTTAGTTTTTTATGCCATATGTAAAAATATGTAAAATTATTTCATGTTCTTCACTTATGAAATTCACAGAAATTTAGAATCTCAAAAGGTTTTGAAAAATAGACATGCCAAATGTGTTGTTAATAAACCAAAAATATATTTTATTGAATGAAATGGCCTGAAAACGAGCCAAATTGCCAAAATGGAAAGGAAGATACGGGTTTTTTTTCTTTTTCTGAAGGCATCCGACTGTGCAGGAATGCTTTGTTGAAAACTTAAAGATGGACAAATAATCAAAAACTTGGTGGAGCATGGAGCAGCAGACTGTATCAATTAAACCACAATTATCTTTGCGGCACTATTTGGTTTTGCATGGTCACGCAGTATATTCATGCATATTGTATCTAATCCCGCTATCGCTAGATAGACAAAACTCCAGACAGCAGGAATTTGGTTTGGCTAACTCAAGCACACTGACCTATTTCAGATGCTGATGTCTGTTTCTTAAAAAGAAGCATTGTTACTTTTTCCTGTATATTCTACAGCCCTGCTGACTGAGGCTGAGGTCGCGTGGGTGTGCTCAAGGGAAACCTTCAGACACCACCCAGATATTGCAGAAATTTATAACACTGTTAATGGGGCTTTGCCTGGGTGTGTTGCTGTATCTGCAGCTGAACTGGGTCAGAGACTGAAGTTCCTGGGCACCCTCCCAGCTGCTCACTGCTGTTTTTTCTTTTTTCCTCTGCCAGAGGTTACCTCCTCTGAGCTCTGCCTCTGTCACTGCAAGACATTGTGAAATTGTGTAGTTGTCATTGCTGTGATTGCTTTACCATTGAGACCTCTCAACAGGTACTCACTTGACAGACAAGATCCCACCTGTAACTCTCAGGTCAGGGATAGTCATTGGCTTTTTAGTTTTTCATGGGTGGTAACCAAAGCAGGGTGAGCTTGGTCAATGGGCTTGCTGATGCCTGCACGTACCAGTGTGGCTATGACTGCTGTAGGAGTACAGAGTTTATAGCAGCAGAAAGTCATCAGAAGCACTTCTGGCTGGTGAGCCACTCTGGGTACATGAGCCCCTCTTGAACAGACACCTCCTGAAAATTGTAAACCTCTGCTCCAGTTCACTTGGCTTGTCCTTATTCTCAGACTACCTTAGACGCCAAAGAAAGGTAACCTTTTAGTCTCAGTTTGGCACACCACAGGGTAGGTGTTAAGGAACAGATACAGATTTTAGCTGCATTAACACATGTGGAAGGGTTCCGCAGAAATCCAACACACTGTAAGAGGGAATGAGGTGATAAAGAGGCCGGGCAGCTTTGGCAGCCTGCTGCCGCAAGCCAGTGTTTGCTGTGTGTGTCAGGGGCAGATCCTGTGCAAAGGTCACAGAAAGCTAAACATTACAAATCCTAGAAGGTCCTTGCACGATTAACATTTTAAAAATAATATATAGACTATAAACTGCTGTGTTTTAAAGAGGCCAGGAACAGGAGAAGGTGGCCTGCAGCCGGGAATGTGCTAATTACAGTGTACAATAGAAGTATTAACCAAGTGACCTTAGGGTTGGGAAGGAGGCAGAAGGAAGGGGGAAGACATGACATAATCCCCTTAGTACTATCTTATATTCCAGTGCCCTGAAAAATGGGACGGACAGACAGAAAGAGAGCAGTCCTGCCATCCTGGCTGGGAAAAGCTGTCTCCACTGAGCCAGCAGCTCTGCCTGGGTCTAAAAGCCACATATAACATCTCTGAGGGCCCAGCAGCACACACCATGGCTGGGGTACACAGTACACAGCTGCCTGCAGCTTCATAAACTCATGGAGACCCTAGAAACGATGCTTACCAAATGTAGCTTTAATAGTGAGTTTTGGTTTACTTTTTCCTACCTTTGTATTACAGAATGATGGTTTTAAGTAAGTCTCTTCTTTTAACCTCAGTTTAAGGGAAAACCTGACTCTAAGTAACCTCACACAATAAAGCACTCTGTTCCTGCGAGCATGGCAACGTTTAAAGCTTTTCCTGTAACTCTTTATCTATATTTTGCAGGATACCATAATGATAATATAGTCAGCCTCCTCTTAGTCACACCAGCTGTTCGGGAGATGGTATCTCTGGGTCTGAGGTGGGGGAGCATCTGCCAGCAGACTGCTTTAGCCAGGAAAATCCTCTGGCACACAAGGTGAGCCAGGAGCCTGCCAAGTACAGAGCACTACAAGGGAGTTTGTAATGCAGCAATGAAGCCTGCGCATACTTCTTTGCTTCTGTTCTCTTGTTGCTGCTGCAGAGCATCCCTAAGTTATGGCCCAGCTCATGACTTGTTTTATTTAGATCTATCAGTTCATCTTCCTTTCCTCTTCTCAGCTGATCTTGCAAGTAAACTGGGCTCTTCCTATTGAAAAATCCTGTTTGTCTCTATCCACTCTTTCTCAGCACTATCCTTGTATGTGACTGTGAAATTCCTCACTTAGTTCTTTCTGTCCTTTTATTGTAACCTGACATCTTTATAAGTCTCTAATGTACAGCACACAGCAGTCTGGGGCTGGGCTTCCCTGGCAGGAGCCTGGGGAGCTGCCAGCAGTAGCAATGAGGAAGAAGGATGGAAAAATCTTAGCCAAATTCTGTTACATGAATATACTATCTTACAGTAATTAGGGACATCATAGCAGCTTGGATATACATGCCCTTTATACGTTCCCACAACTTGCTTGCATACTGTATTTTCCTTAGCATTTTCCCCTGATCTTTTGAATAGCATTTTGAAGCAGCTCTCAGTATCAGCAGCAGGATGAATAGGGTAGTGCCGCTCAACTTAAATTCATAATGTGCACCAAGGATAATATTCAAGTATCAGCTCTTACTATTATAATTCTATAAACTTTCTTGCATGCAAGTACTCAGTCAAAGGAATGCATACCCATACCAAAGGTTCTTTCAATACCTTTGCTGGCATCTGTTGTATAGTGCCTGAACAAAGAAACAGAATGGGTCTTTTCAGCCATTTAACAATTCATACCTAAGGTCTTTGTTTCCAGGGCACAGGAATGAAGCTGGTCTCCAGGAAAATAAAAAATGCTTAAAAAGACCTCAATGTAATCTTGTTTTCCTTCATAATTAACTGCAGCTAGGGAAAAAAAGGGATCTCTTTCATGAGCTTCAGGTCGCTGGAATCATATTGGAGTCATGCTGCTTTGTCAGCTGAACAGGAGCTCCCAGTGTGACACACTGCTAAAAGAGACAATGCTGCTCTTGGATACACAAGCATACACACAAGGGTGTATCAAGTAGGATGGCTATCGTATGTCTGCACGCAGTCCTGAGCAATTACTGCTAGAATACTGTCCAGGCTTAGCGCCTGCAGTTCAAAAGGGATGCTCATAAATTATGTAAAGTTCAGAGAAAAGCCACAACAGTCATTAACATTGACATGACCAATCTTCCTTGGCCTATAAGCCCTGTACCAGAATCTTTGATCAAAAGCCATGAAAGGGGAACTCCAGGAATGATCAGTGGAAGACAACACTGGTCCCCCAGGGTCCGACCACTCACTGCATGAAAGACAAGACCACGTTAGAAGATTGGCTGGTGACTCACCTTCTGCTGTAACCATGCCGTGGTCATGGGCTGAGATTGCACCTTAACTGCTTGCATTTCATGTCATTCAAGTGCTGCTCGTTAGCCACCTGGAAAATAAATCTCATATATGAGGAAGACCATGAATTCAGACTACTTAGGTCATCAAAAAGAAGGTTAAGGACATGGTCACAGACTGATTCATGAGTAACAAGACTTTGATAGAAACTGTTCAATTTAGCAAAGGAAAAGGACTCTGAAGGTTGCTTATGAATAGTATCCTCCTTTCTTAAGGTGAACAAACTCTTTTTGAATGCAATACTGCATTTGGCATTTTGAAAAAGAAAGCTTAAGGCAGACATAAACTCCTCTTCTTCCCTCTTAAAGCCACTCTCCTCTGCACAGCCCTATGAACAAGTATTGCTTATTCACACAGTGAATGGCTGTAGTTGTATAACTAAAAGAAATCTCGTGGAAAATGATATAATTTTTCCTATATTGAGAAGAACAAATAAAAATCCTCAGACCAATTTCTAACTTTCTACTTTGGAAATGTCTAATAGGAATTAATAAACTTGAATAAAAAAATATACCTTAAACTCTAAGCAGTCCAGCTACTCTGGCAGCTCACCTCTTTTCTGATGGTGGTGTGTAGCTGCCAACAGTGTACACTTACCAGCAAATTGTGCAGGGCCTTCAGACTCACTACAGAAAAAAACATTCAGAAGCCCTTGGCCAGGATGACTGCTGCTAGCGGAGTTTTAAAGCTTCACAGCGTATTATGGCACAGAGCCATTTTTTGCAGTGCACAGGTATGCAGAAGAGCTACTAGCAGATGTGGAAAAGCAGGGGATTCTGTGAAACCATCATTCTCAGTTACAAACCCTAAAATAACATTAAATGTATTTTTATGAAACATCACAATCCCTCTTTCTCAGTTTCTTTAAGAATAGGCTAATAAGAATCACATGACAACGATGAATGCTTCAGCAGCCATTATTGTGGCTAGTGGAGTTTTAAAACTGCAACAGAATTATTGTATGTCACGATAAAATCCTCTTTGTCACCTATGATAGAACTGATCGAGCTTATTCAGTGAATAAACACATTGGTGAATTACTCTTCTTCTTGGTCAGCTGTTGTGTTGACAGAGTGGTGGATGGTATGTGTTGCTGCTGGGAGGCAGCAGACAGAAAGTCAAGTTGAGGGCTTAGGGGACAGGCTAAGGAATGCCAGTGGAAGCTTGTGCAATGTGTGAGAATCATCCAGATTCAGAAGGGAAGGAGAAGCCCTGGCTAGTGACTGTAAGACTGATTTTGGACAGCCATTTGGATTATCTTCCTGATGACATGGCTGATACTTGCTTTTAAAGATGCCACAGTGATTCCAAACATTGTTTGGTTTTCCCAGCAGTTTCAGAAACCATCTCAACCTCCAGGAAGTCAGATGCTGTTGAAATAGCTTGCCAGACAGGACAACACCAAACATCCTCACAACAGCAAAGGCAAATGCTACTTTTTCACACACAGACATATTACAGGAAAAGGAAGAGCAAAAGTGATTAGTGGAGTCTTCCTCTAAATTTCAGAGTTGCATACCATGACCTTCTGTGCGAGTCCAAATTTTTTTTGTTATCATAAGCCCAACTCTACTAAATTAAATAAAGCCATAGAAAGCAGTAAATCAAACTATACTTGCTTTCTCTACCTCAATATGCCACATCCAGTATCGGTGTGGTTTCCAGTGATCAGACAAAGAGCAGCCTGTGATATTAGGTTGGTTTATTTTCTCAGCAGTAAGAGTCGGTTTCCTGTTTCTCCCTAATGCTCTGTCCTGTCTCCAGCAATGGGCCCAGTCCTGGCATCCTGAGTGGCATCCCTACTCCCGCACGCCAGCTGGGCAGGAGAATCTGTGCAATGAATTTTGCAGCTACACTGTGTGCACCCGTCAGTGTCACCAACCACATTCCTGGGACCTGACACACGCTGGAACACCTCTCCTATGCATTTTTCTCCTCCAGTTTTGGCTCATTCTGGTGGTTTTCTTAGAAAAATGAACTAAGTATGGTCGCATGACTTTAAAACATAAAGCAGACGTTTTGGACCCTCAGCAAAACAGTTTTAGAGTGAAATCCCGTAGAAACGTACTGATGTTGTTCTGACCACCAGAGGGGGCCTGCATTATCCCAGATGCACAGTAAAACCAGCAAATCATGTTTTAGGAGAGGATGAAAACGGCAAATATGTATTTGTACTAGGGTAGCACCTACAGGCACTGAGCAATCAACAGTTGATTGCAACACACCGATGAGAAAGGAAAACAAGTTTATGTGGGGTGAGCAGGGAGTGCTGCCTGGTCCCCACTCCATCAGCTGTGCCCCGGCGGTATCCTACAGAGGAAATTCTTGAGGAATAATATGAGTTTTTCTATGAATCTGTATGTGATTATTTTGATGAGATGAGATTATTTTGGCTGTTATATTGAACCACTGCCTCCCCCCAGGCTTATTTCAGGGAAAAATTATGCTGTAGATGCAAGTCGAGTTTTCAAAACTGTTATCAAATATCATCATATTAATATCTCTGTTGTAATTTTAAAAGGGACATTTTTCAATTGCCAATATTTTATCAACATTTTGCATAGATCTAAGACAGTGTTAGGCATCCCAGCTACAGTACACAGAATACACTTCGGAAATGCAGTTTCCAATTAATACTTCTAATTATAGTGAGAAATCTTGGCACAAAATTTAACATGTGAAAGTGGAAGAGCTTGAAGAGAAAAAAGTCTTTTCTTTTTCCCCTAAAAAAAATTAACTGATATACCACAGAGATATCACTTTTCTTCACTATCTATTTAGTTATCCTACCGTAAATCTCAAAAGCACTTGTTTCTCCTTTGCCTGCTTTTTTTATCTGTGTAAAATGAATGCAAAGCATGTGTAATACCATACCCTATGCTTGTGCTCTAAAACAACTTTTGACAAGCATCCAGATACAATCATATAAATAACATGGCAGCAGAAATTCTAATCCAGCATTTAACGTAAAAAATCCTGTTTATGTTCTGTGACTTTTACAGTAGGCCATCTATACAAAACAATGGCATTAATACCACCATATGGAATTAAAAAATGTAGGAAACCTACTGCTGCTTGAATAGCAATTGACAATCATCTGGCATGTTCTTGCTTGGAAACATTGTACAAAGAAAACAAATCTTCCAGCTGAAAGCCTCATTCCTAGAGTGACCCAATAACACATAAATAGGACCACTTAGGCACACAGCATTTGTCCCTACCCTGACTTATTAATCTATTTGTAGTGGATATGAGAGCTTGTGGGTGGCCTGACATGGTCCTCATTCAATTTTATTTAATTACTCACTTGATTTCACTTGAAAGAACTATTAAAATGGTATCTTAATTGCTCAGTGTTATCCAGAATCTCTTTCAAAGACCATAAACTGTCAAGGATTAAAAATGATGTCACTGTTCTGAATTCCCTGGGAGAGAGGACAATCTCCATCCAAACCAAAATAAATATATAAACACATAAAAATACACAGCCCTTGAGGAGGGGGCCAACTCTCCCACTCCCCCTATGCTGCACTTCTGCCTTGAGCAGGATTTGGGAAAAACAGATAACAGATGAAGTACTACAGCCATAAAAGTTTAGGCAGGAGGGGAAAGTCATGTTTGGGATACCTGGATCCTGAAAGATGGGCGTTCACAGCCACCCCCCATTTCACACCCCCAAGCACACAGGAACTACCACCCTGGGTCAGATGAAAGATCCATCCAGCCTAATCTCCTGCCTTTGACAGCAGACAGAGGCAGATGCTTAGGAAAAGAATACAAAGGACAGTGTGCATGCAGAGTGATTCCCTCTCCCCATCCTCCCTCTAACCCAAATATCCTCCCTGCTTCCGACAATCAGCAGTTTAGGGATTTCCTGAGCCAGATGTTGCATCTGGACTGCTGCTTTTGATAGCCAAATAGAAGTTGAGATCCCTCTTCTACCAAGATACAGGGTCTTGGCTGTAACTACAGCCTGGCTAACGCAGTAGTAGCCGCAGAGAGTGGCTTTTCTGCTTCTCTGAATTCAGAGATTTCTTCCTGTTCTGACCTTCACATATAAACATGCCATAAATTCAGGATTAGCACTAAGGAGAACTGATAGTCATCGGACTTTATAAAGCTAGATTATGCCATCAATAGTCTTATTAAGCAATTTATTAGTTGTGTGGAAAGCTCTGTTTCTACATGCAGAAACACACAACCTACATCTGCAAGCAGTTGTTAACTGCAAGGCATATGGAACCTACCCCTTAAATATCTTGCATATCAAAAAAGTTTGGTTAGATATTTGATTTAAATGCACTCCAATGTATCTGGGAACTGGAAAAATAAAAATAAACCAAAATTTTTAAAAATGGTAAGTGTTGGTGTAGAAGCATGGGGCATTACAGCAGTTGGCCATAACTTCCCTTGAAGAGCTGCAGATTCCTTGTGCAGCAGACCTCCCATATACGGCTGTAAGGACCAGCTCTCATGGATCCAGAAATGAGATTAGATTTCACTGTTTGACAAGGGAGCAAGTGAAGAGAGAATACTTTGTTCAGAAAATCGTATTTTTCTGTGCTTGATCTCTATGCATAGCTCTGCCTTTTCTTTGTTTTATTAACTACTTTGAAAGAAAAATTGTCTTTTATTTCTGACTAGAATAAAATCATCTCCCCTTCTCCTCCTGATCAAATGCCGCCCATTTTCTTTTTTTTTTTTAATTTTATTTTTATGGAGTTAACTCAAAAATAACTGAACTCTAAAACCTGGCATGCAAATAGTTCTAATCTTAGTGTACACACATGTTCAAGCTTGAAAACAAACTGAGAAAGATAAAAATAAAGGTATTGGCAATTCTGAATATGGCTCCTTGGCATCTGCTAAGACCTTTAGAATGTCCTGATTAAACTCCCCCATATTTTGTGACTTGACACAGATATGCCTGCCTGATCTGATGCTCAGAAGGCTCTGCAAAGGCAGCAGGCAATGAAGGAGAGACATGCCCCACAGCAGAACCTTGTGGATGGTAAGAGAAAAGGAAGAAGAAATAGCCTAAACACAGACACACCGGAGAGTGTTTTCTTCCAAGAACTGCAACTCCTAAATACTTCTGTTGCATTCTGCTACTTTAAGCTCTGCAGTTACTAAGCACTTGACTCTAAGAGGTTCCAGTACATCAGTGATTCAGTATACACATTCAATATATATTGAACTGGTTGTATCACATTCCATTCCAGTGAAAGAAGAACATCACTGACTAATTTTGTGACAATCTAGCTCCTGATTAATCAGAGTGTTTAGGTACATGTTCACCTTCAAGCAAGAAGGATATCACTCATGTACCCAAGCAGTTTGCTTAGTTTGAGTTTACTTCGATTGGAGTTTACCTACTCCAAAACCCAAAAGTCATAAACCCTAATTAATGCCTGTGCACTGGAGTTCCCAGCATCTCTAAGCTGCCCAAAGGACACTCAAAACTGAGACATTCCCCAAGAGCAAGACTGGACCTCCCATTAGGTAGGGATGCGCAGGTCTTTTCTATTTCTCCCCTTCTTTCTCAGGAGAAGTCTAATGCCTTCAAGGAGCCACGGTCCTCTCAAAACACTTCTCGTCTCAGAGGGTTGCAGGCAGTGGGAGTAATGCTCACTTTCTTTCAACTCCCCCCTGTCCTTTCTCTTCTACTGAAATCTCTCTACACTCCGCCATGTAGTCACCAGTTCTGCCATCCCTGTCCAGTCGCACAGAGGAACAGAAAAAGAGAGTCTGTTTGCAGGGCTGAAAAGGGATGACATGGCAGATGGAGAAACCAAAATCATCCTTTTCTGTAGATCCCCCTTCAAGGACAGATGCAAGAGAGAATCTTGACCATAGTGTTTGGCAATTATGTTACATTTAAAAAGCTATTAATTTATCTTCATGTTGGCAGTAAATTGCTTTAAAATCATGAGAAAGTATTGCTATGTAAAGGGAAATTGTCAGAGACTTTACACATTGATACAGCGAATTAGGATTGCCAGAAATACCCACCTGCATATCACAGCCAGTGACTCCCGTTAGAAAGAGCAGCACCATGGCAGTGTGTTACCTCACACATGGATGTGCATGTCACTCAGGACAGTGTCCAGCCTGAGCCCTGCCATACCGCTGCTGGGCTCAAAGTTAAACATTAATTCACTGAAAACAAGGAAATGGACAGGTCTAGGTACCAGTGAGCCATACACACATAAGTAAGATACTGGAAATCTTCAGGGCCCCTGAGATGCAACAGATTACCCATCTGAAAAGTCTTTTCTATCATCTGAGAAAGCACATTTAAACAATCTCTGAATTTTCTGAGCATAAAGATGCTCAGAAAATGTTATAAATACTGAAAAATTAACTCTAAGTTGGATTTCTCATCAAGAATGAAGTACTGAGGGCCACTGCTAGCAGACCAAAACAAAATACACCTGGTTGCATGTGTGCCTACTTTATACATCAGAATTTGGCTTTTTCTCAGGCATGACTTAAAATTACAAGAAACAGATCGGTTTCCCCTGTGTCTATGTATGTACATACATGGACACACCTACACACAAGAAGAGCAGTCATAACACGTTTTATCATTTTAAAAAATCCTCTTATGGGAAATAATGATGAAAGTGGCTTTTTCCATTTTATTAATTAGAATTCAAATGGTTTCAAGTTGTGAGCATAGCTCTCAAGAAACGAGTGTTTCTGCCTATTACTTGCCCAATTTACATTCCATATCAGTTAAAATTCAAGGACTCATTTAGCTTTACGTCTCCTACTGGCACATGCTGACTGCAGACATGTAGTTGCACACAGCAGCACTCTTGTCAAGAACTTAAGAACTCAGTGTTCCAAAATGCAGCAATGACAATTCAGTTTAAACAAGTCAGTCTAGTAGCTGTAGTTACATTGTAATCATAGAATCATTTAGGTTGGAAAAGACCTTTAAGATCATGGAGTCCAACCATTACCCCAGCACTGCCAAGTCCAGCACTAAACCATGTCCCCAAGTGTCACATCTACCTGTCTTTTAAACACCTCCAGGGATGGTTTCTCAACCACTTCCCTGGGCAGCCTCTTCCAGTGCTTGACAACCCTTTCAGTGAAAACATTTTTCCCACTATCTTATCTAAAACCTCCCCTGGCGCAACAGGAGGCCACTTCCTCCTGTCCTATTGCTTGTTACTTGGGAGACCAGTGGAAGCAGCATATTTTCTGACTAAGAAATTGCTGAGT
This sequence comes from Strigops habroptila, assembly GCF_004027225.2. Classification (NCBI taxonomy): domain Eukaryota; kingdom Metazoa; phylum Chordata; class Aves; order Psittaciformes; family Psittacidae; genus Strigops; species Strigops habroptila. The sequence goes on along the minus strand of NC_046359.1, from coordinate 23,204,495 downwards.
ATTTTGGCCTGTGCAAAATAAGAAGGGAGGGAAACTAATAAAAAACTTGCTTCAGAATATTACACTCAGGATTTTTTTTAAACTGATTTTTTCCCCACTTGCTGCTTGCCATATGTTAACAGAATTGCTGGTGCATTTGCACAGCTGATGGAGATCTTTGCAAAGTTTATAAGAGACATATAAAATGCATCTCCTATTTTCAAATATAATTTATTATTTTTAATTACCCCAAGTGAAAGCAATAAAATTCCCTGCTCTGCACTTGAGGAATGAGTATCTGACAAGGAATGCAGCAGAATTGCCCCCAAATAACTTTACCCTGACCCACCAAACACAAGGATAAAACAAATGAGATGGTTCTTCACTCCCCTCCTCCTTTTCTGAGAAGTCAGCATTCTCCACTGAAAATAAACCAGTCAGTAAGTGACAATTCTGGAATTCTCCCTGGGAATTAATCCCAGCTGAGACACTAAATCACTTCATGAGAATGTGTTCTATTGCAAAACAGTTGTGTCAGGGTCCCATTGCACTGTCCTTGGATGCATTCTTTTTTAAATAAAACCGACATTTTATTCCACTTGGGCACATCATAAAATAGCCACCAAATAATACTTCATGGAGCAGTTTTGTAATAATCAAAGAGACATGCCGGGTACATTATTCTGAATGTTAGTCCTAATCCTCCAGGCAAATACTAATGGATAGTAGCAATTTGTGTAGTCATTGGAGCGTAAAAATGAACTTTTAAAAATATCTAATGCTTAAAAAGCAAACAAACAAACACAATAGTTTGCTTGTCAGAGCACAACTTCCCCACAAAACATCTGAGAAAGAATGAAATGACAAAAGTTTGGACAAATCCAGTTTAATCATTGTGTGTAGGTCTCTGCCCACATTAGGAAATTTTGGTGTTTTCCTGTTTTATACTGGCCACTGCACTAAAGGAGCAACAACGGAAGCAGTAATATGCACAGGAAGAGACAGATTTAGCAAACTGAAAAGTATACCTCTTTCCCTGTATGCGATACCATAGCTATCAGTAGACATGTTAGTCCGAAACTAGAAAAAAGGGACTGCAGAGACAAACACCAGATGTGTAAGTGACACTGCAGATACACACACAAAGCCACAGTCCCCAAGCAAACAGTCCCATTTCTACTGGAAAAAATGTGTGTTAACTTACCTTGTATGAGGCAAAACCCTCTGGCTTCAATCCACATGGCTATGATTTAAACTTGTCATCTGAACTTCTCCAAACTTCCACTGAAAATGGAAGAACACATTGTCTTGGAATCAGCAAACAATTTTAATGTGTTCTTTTATTTTCTAATTAAGTGGTTAAAAACAAGCAAGCACACTGACCCACACATAATTTCCCCATTTTTCACTATGCTCACCCTCTTTCCCACTTTCAAATGTTGAAACTGCAAAATTTGATCTTTCCTTTTTGGAAATTAGAAGTTTTCATGCTTGAGGGCAGCAGGAAAAGCTGCTGCTCTCCTCCCTGTGTTCAGACCCTGGACAGCAAGATACTCTAATATGAGCTAATGTGAGCCTGCTGCTGAGGTCCAGGCAGTGATTCAGAGCTGCCCTGTTGGACCAGCATGCTAGGAGAACTCTCAAGCAAAAGCATGACTTGACCTGGCCTCTTCAGAGCCACATGTCCCATAGCATCCTCCAGCCGTCCTGACTCACAGAGAGGCTTTTGCCCATGAAACTGGAGAAAGAGGGACAGCAGGACGTCAGATGTCCATGCAGTGCTGTATTGATATTTGCCTCCTGCCATGCTCTTTCTGAGACCACCTAGCGAAGGAGGTCAGACACAAGTTCAGGTTTTTTTCCTTAGTTTGAGGAAAGCCAAGTCATGTACAGTAAGTGCAGGACAGAGCTTACCTCCACCTCAGCAGTCAGGGCATTCATTTGGGAGGAAAGACCTCTGATTTGGAATGTGTGCCAGAGATTATTTGTGGCTTCTTTTTAATAAACAACAGACATATGCATATATACATATACAGGCATATATATTTTTAACTAACTGAGCTTTGGTCTAGCTTTTGCTGAAGCTGGGTACCCTCAGCTTATTGTGGTAAGCAGTACGTGGTACTAATGAGCACTATTTAAATTTTGAGTCACATCCATGTTTGCGCAGGCCTGATCCAACTGGCTGTGTGTTAAATATGTTCCCAGCTTGCTGATTTCACCCCAAAAGTGCTCTTGAGGCTCCAACTGGAGATGCAGAATGGAAATCCAGGCACCTCAAGAAGGGAGGGACTTGATGACTATAGGACTGGGAGGCAGCAAAGTGAGGGCTTTTTGGCTTTGTAATTTGAGCTTGAGTACCTATGCCCTTTGTGGGGTGGAGCCTGAAGTTCCAAGTTGACAGCGACATCTTATTTGTTACCAGACAGGAATGCATCCCCTTCAAGTCTCACCATCTAACTTTAATGTTGCAAATACTTTTATCAGAATTATGCTGAAAACACATTTTCCCAAATTGTTTTCATGGAGCAAATACGAAGCACTACATCTATGAAAAATTCCAAACAAACATTAGCAATTGTTTTGTAAAGACTTAACCGCTTTTCATAACCATATTTAAGACAAAGGAAAAGGAATATTTGTACTTGGCACTTGATGGAAAGATGAAGTGAAGGAAAAGGATACATATAACTTGACTCTTGTTCTTTGAAAACTGCCACATCTTCTGCTATTTATAATATGATTCAATTCATAAAATGAACTAACCTGAACATAGAAGACATCAGTAATCAGCAAACACTGTTTATTAGTCAACATTTATGTTCAGAAAAGCTTAGCAACATCTCTGTGAGTGCTTGGTGCAAATCTGTGAAAATATGCTTTTAGGGGACAGAATCTGCTTTTTGAACTGATTTGAAAAGTACCTTACATTCCTGTTTATAATGCAAACAGTACAAATTAAAATGGTAAAGTACTAGAGACCAATCACTTGAGGCTTCACAAAGATAATATAAAATTTAAAAATAAAAAAATAAATTAAATTCTGTGTGCCCAAACCCTCTAATTGCAGTATTGGAAGATCATCAACTTCCTCCAATACAGTTAACCCTAAGGTTTCAAAATCAAAATGTCAAGGTAACAATTTCTTGAATAGTTTTCTCCTTTTCCCTCTCTCTAGATGGAGAATTTCCATCAAAATATGTTGCTCAATCCTTTGCATTTATGCTGATTCTGTATGCCGGGAAGGAGACAAAAATATCAAGTGTGTTTTTCAAAATGTATTGCCAGACATAGAGAAGACAGAATTCAAGACCTCAGCAAAAATGACAGATTATGCTTCTGATGATAGAAGTGGTCAGACTGATATTTGATCTCTGTCAGGCAACATACTCTTAGCTCTGGAAAGACAAGACAGACAGCTGAACCAGAGTTTTCTCTCTCTTAGATGTAGCTCTGCCATCTTACATGTCAGTGTGGTGGCTATGTTAAATCACAGACTCTCACAGGTTATTATGACTCAGGAGAGGCACACGGAAAACTACTAATTGGTACTAAAACTGCCTGGTCTTCAACCTCTGTTGCTAGTAACTCAACAGGTTTTCCATTTCTGTACTTGATGAGATACTCTAACTTTGGGGAAATGTTCACGCATTCAGAGCTGTGACACACATTTCAGTGTTAACCTCATTTTGCTGAGCAGACATCCCTGCCTCAGTGCAGGTACTGGTGTTCACATTGTAAAAACAGATGCTTTAATGCATCTGTTTTTAATGCATAATGACATAACAAGATCCCATGGCTAGGAGATGAATTTAGGTAAGTTCAAATGATACAGCACACATATTTCTATTGCGAGGAAATTAAGCAGTTAAACAGCTTGTGAAAGGATGCAGTAAATTCTCCATGACTTCAAGTCTGTGTCAATATTGAATTTTTTCACACCTGGCTCAAATGTTCTGGGCACAAACTAAGAACTGCAGGGTGAAATTCTATGTTTTGTCCTATAAGGAAAGCTGAAAGAGATGACTATTAATAACCTCTCCTGGCTTTAAAACCTAGCAGCTCTTTGACCTACGATCAGAGTGCCAGTAAGACATTTGGAAGAATTCTCCAATCTACTGTTTTCAGATTTTTTAAGTTTTACAATTTTGGAAACATGCTCCTACTTTTCAGTGTGTGGTCCATGTTTTATTTTCCGGACTTTTTTGGGAGAAAATAATCAAAAAATCACAACAAAATTTTCCCCAAAAGATCTGCTTAAACTGCTAAATATTCTTGCCTGTCTTAGATGCAATCCTGGTTTTATGCATTCATTATAAGATAACACAAAGAATTATTTAATTGCTTAACTTTGATTTTATCCCAAAAGACCAAGTAGCTTTTTCCAAAGATAGTCAGGGCCCTATTTCAGCAATCAACAGACACTTCAAGTGAAGCCCATGCTAAACATCTCTACAGGCATCACTTACTGTGTTAAGGATTTACTTATGTTTGAAACAGTAGAATCCTGAAGTTAAATTCCAAAATCCACATTTAGTTAATTTTACAAATAGTGAGTACAAATCGGCTCCCTCTGACATGGCTGACTGACATTAGACCTATTCTGTTACATAATGTTGAAAGTAGATAAGCCATCCAAACTAATTTCCCCTTTGACTTCCTACAATCTAAATAAGTTAATGCATATCTTTTTTCATCACCTGTCTTACATATGAGGAAGAGCAGAAGATGAGAGAGATCTGTCTCCTTCTACTAAGGAATCTGCAGACAATTGACTTTCCAGCGAACCCCTATAATGTATAATTAATTTTCCAAACGAGATCCTGCCAAACCTGGAGAGTTTGTGTGCAGAAACATCCTAATGTGATTCAATATTTTGTTCACCAAACTGATATAATTATTATTGTTGGACTAGTTTCCTAAGATATTGAAAATGTGTAATCATGATATGTGTCTTTAACTTCTAAGCACATGGCCAATTTCAGTTGCATTTGAAGAGGAACAGGAATGTGAAATATATTCAATTTCTACAAGGCTGTTAAACTGAACTGAGAAGAAGCTTCTGGTATGGTTCCACTGATATGACAACAGTATTAGACATCAGTGACTGCAAAACACTGTGGGCATCCCAGCTCTGGGAACTGGTTTGGTTGGCATATGCACTGTAGATCAGACAAGATATACCCATAAGACAGAAAGCTCTATATTAGACCTCAGTAGCTTTGCTGCTCAGAATACTATTTTCTATACAGAGATTGATAGGGTTTCAATTTTTTTTTTTTTTTTTAAGACAAAAGTTTGTGTGGTCCCAACCTGCAGCACAAGCAGCGCTGCCTGAGGGCGCCATCCAAACTGCAGGCTAATCCCGCACAAGAGAGTACCTCTGCCTCCCAAGAATGACTGCGGCAGTTCCCCATCCCCCACCGATGAAGAGGAAGACCTGGAGTCTTACTTGGCCAGGCACTTCAACCCAGGAGGCATCATTTCTATGCTACATCCTGTGCGCAGGTGCCACAACTAGTCTCCAGCCCTCCCTCTTAAGGAGGGTTGGACAGCTGATCATGAAAGCCGTAAAATCTCATGCAGTAATTTCATCACAATAATATTTGCATTATTTCATTACATTGTTATGGCTTTGGTTTGCTGTTGGAATTCTGTGCCTTTATCTTCTTTTTTTTAAGTGATTTTCTCATTTACAAGCTAAACAATATAGATTTATGCTGTATCTATAAGGAGAAAAAAGCCACTAAAAAAACCCCACTGAACTGAAAAATGACCCTGCCTCTATGTCAAGATTTTTCCTGGAACTGATAAATACTAGATAGACTGCAAGAAAAATTTAAAATAAACTTTAAAATATGGCTCTAATAGCTAACCCATTTGGACACTCCTGTGGAAACTTAGAAAATCAAGTTCAAGCCACAGAGGTTTAAAATACGAATGCAAAAAGATCAGATTCTTAGATTCCATAAACACATAGGACAAAATATTTGTTTTGACTGAAATACCTCTCAATATATTTAAAAAAATGTTTACTTATATAATACAAATTTGTATGTATAAAGAATAATGTACTCTTTATATTCTGACATCATCCATCCCATCTCTCTGAAGAAAAACAATTGTACTATATGCCTTAAATATTTTGTCATTGGAAGTTCAGCTAGAAAAACAAATGTTTGACAATTTTATTGTTCATTCCTGAAAGAATTCTGGTTTTCATTAAAGCAAAGACTAGTTATAAAAGCTGCTTTTCAAAGGCTGTGAATGGTACCACAAACTTCATTAGGTACCTAAATGAAGCCCATGGTGAGAGTCAGTCATGGCATATTTGCATCGTCATTCACTTGGCATTTACAATCAATTGCTGTGGAATTAAGGCCTCTGACAGCATCTACAGCATGGATGGTCAAAGCATTATATAACTGATCATTCAATAACTTTCCCTGCGTTTTCAGTTAGTTAAGATGACACAGGAGTGGCTATCTCTGGCATGGTGAAGTACCACATATAGGCAAACCACAGCTTTTGTGATTATGAGCAGGACTGGGGCTTATTGCTAAGAAACTTCAAAAGATAATGTTCTATAGGAGATAAACGTGATAGTTCGGATGTAAGGATTTAAAAAAAAAAAAAAATCAACATATGAAGGGCCTGGTCCTGTGACAAACCAGCTTGTTACTTCAAGAGCTTTGCCAATGACTTAACTGAGCACAGACAGGACATGCCAAATCATTCAAGGTCAGCAATAGCTGACCATATGCCTGTGCTGGGTAAAACTGTGCTGCTGCTGTTTCTCCAGCCCTCCCTTTCAGGCACTGTCCGAACTAAACTCTGCTCTACCCTGTATACCTTGCTTTTACTTTCCTTTTGTAGGGAGACAATCCTGACAAGATAACAGCAATCTCTTGCGATGCAGAGTATCAATCACATTGAATCATTTTCTCAAGCATGTTTAGCTTGTTTTTGGAAAGTGTGACCTATAAAGAGTACATCAGTCAGGGTTGAGAACCCCAACATTTCCTCTGTCTGCTGTTTGAAAATTCTTTTTAAATTTTCCATGCTTATTCTCATCTGAAAGGTAGATTTTATTGAAAAGATTGAAAGTAAATATATCCAGCTGTTTCTTAAGTTAAGCAAGGTTGGAAAAAAAAACACTTTTCCTACTGCATGAAGAAGAAAAAAACACCTTGCCTTTCTTTGCGCAGCTAGAAATGCCTGATCCATTAGATTTGGCATGTGTGTTATTCTGATTCAGCAACATATACATGATTGTGTCGGGTGACAAACACCCCCACTATCAGTAACAGAAAAAACTTCTGTTGTATTCACTCTCTCAAATCCACATCCAAGTGCAATGAAACTATCCCCTTCTCCCACTTTTCAGATTAAATTCTTAGTTTCTTCTACTCTCTGGGTCAGTTTCATACAACTGGTTTCAATACAAGCAGGCAACCAGGTCAGTCACTTACTGATTTTAGTTGGTTCTTGTCCTACTGGGTGGTAAGAGCCTCCTACGAAATGTTTAGTGACTTTAACTTCTGTTGACCTCCAGGCAGCTGAGTGCTCTCAGCATCTCAAAGGACTGAGCCCCTGCATTCACAGCTTCAGATGTGGTCACAGTATAACTGTGAGGTGCTTTTAAAGTAGTTTTCAGGACTGCCTGTTCCCTTCTTCTGCCAGGGACATGACTGAAGTGAAGCATCAGCTTTCTGTTCAATAAAAAAAAGAAAAAAGAAAAAAGGGGGCAAAAAAGCAGGGCTTAAGCTTTGTGTCATCTAGGGTGCCATCTAGTCTTTCTGAATTTATGGGGCACCTTTGCTATCCTGAGAGTGAAATAAAAGCAGCCAACCTAGAAGCCTTTATCTTCCTAAAATACTAGAAAAAAGCACAGCATACCAAGGGAGGTGGGCTCCAGGCATGCAGGACAAAACATGCAGAAAAAAAAGGGAAGTGGGCATGAGAAAAGGCAGGGAATGTACCCCGTGACCCTACATGCCTCCCTGCACATGCAGGCAGCAGAGCAGGGCACTTCAGCTAGAAGGGGCAAAGCAGAGCCAGAGACAGGGTGTGGTGGGGACCAGGCATGCTCAACAGTTCTTTAGTTCCACAGCTGTATAGGAAATTTTAGCTGTTGGCACTCGGCCTTGGCAGCCACACCTTGTCACCCTTTCTGAGCAGAGAGGAAAGAAGAAGGGAAGCTAAATAAGAGCCCTCTGTGGGTTTTGCCACCAGTCCACCCAGAGCGATGGGTGTACAGAAACATGGTGTTTGATCACCTGCTTTGCTTTGGCTATAGGCTAGATATTTCTGCTGTACCCTTAAATTGAGGAATAGTTGTTGGCTTAAGTGCTGGAATAGCAAACGCTGGTAGGGCTGTGAAACATATAGAAAGGCTAGATGCTTTCCTCTTCTCAGCATGGGAAAGAGCTCAGCCCAAGTACTCTGCCCCATTTGGATTATGCACTTCACGGGTGGAGCCAAATGGAGATAGGCCTAAGAAGAGCAATGGAAACTAATCCGAGGTCCAGAAAACCTGACATAGAGGGAAAGACTGAATAAACTGTATTTGTTTAGCAAAAAGGATTGAGAGGAGACCCGATAACAATCGTCAGCATATAAGGCTGCAAAAATAAACAGAAAGGAACAAACTGTTTTCTAGGTTCACTGTGGACAGGATGAGGAGAAATACGCTTGATTTACAGTACAGGAAATTTGGGGAAAGACTTTCCGTTAGCAAAGAAGAAAATAGAAGACTGGCTAGTTTTTCTGGAGAGGTCATTATGTATTACGTATTTAAGAACAGATCAGACAAATCTTCATGAGAAGTTATGTTGGTTTAACTGATCCTTCTTTGGGACAGGGAGTGGGCTTCATAACCTTCCTGAGATCATAGCTGGAGAAAATTCTACATCAGATAAACAGTATGTCATGGTCACACTACAGACCCTGAGACATCACATGTGAATAAAGGTCAGGCAGACCATTCTGACAGGCCAAATGGACCCCTTGGCACTTCAGAGGAGGATCTTGGGGAGTCCTGCAGGCCATATTGTATGTGAAACATTACCTACTGGTACTTGCCATTTCCAAGTAATTTCTGCTTACCTAGGAGCTGATTCAGAAGACAGTTTTCCAGTCATTCATAGGGCCTTCCTTTGCCTCCTTTCACACAAGGGAGGAAGCGGTCTGGGAAAAGAAGTCGTATCCTCACACCAGTTGTTAGAAATCACAGCTTTTATATATATTTTTTTTTTTTTTTTAGGTCAACAGACTTCTCTCATATCTGTTTCCAAATTTGGATTAACAGGGAACCAGAGCATATCTACAGTAAGCAGAGCCCTGGGGTGGGAAAGAGTCTGCTTCTTAGATAAGTTAAAAAAGAGGACTAAAGAGGGAGACAAATCCCACATACCTCCTGTATGCGCAAAGGGGTCAAGAGCCTTCTGGCCACCCCCAGTTCAGGAGAGTCCTCTCCTCTGACCAGCCCAAAGACAGCAGGAATCCTTCCAGGAAGGGTCACCATCCTTTTCTTCCTGCTGGCCAGACAATGTCCTCACCCTTATTCAGCTCTGCAGGAAGCACATTCTGGTGAGTGCTGCAGTTTGAGGAATGCAGGCATGTTAATTATTAGAGCTTCAAAAGATACAAGTTCCAGTGGGCTGGATTCCAGAGCTCTGAATGAAATGAAAACCTCATCTTGATCTCCCTTGGCCCGCAGTGAGGGTTGTTAGTGGGGAAAAAAAGTAAAAAACTTTGAGTACACACAGAAGATGGTTCACCAGTACAAAACAATAGTACACAGCTTTAGGAATATGCGATTATTTTAAAATGAAGCAGTTGTTGGGCAGAATTCGTTACACAGGCTTACTCTTCAATGCTGTTAAGAAAATTCAACAGGAAGATTTCAGTGTAATGTTTACATTGCTTTCCTTTAAAACAGATGTAAGCACATCTCCCCCTTCTCTATCATTTGTTTGGAGTTCACATCTCAGTTCCTGTGCTGTGACTATGCTATGTAATGGGTGACACTGAGATTTGAAGGCCATAAGCAAAAAAGGATAATTTCAAAGTCTTTCAGAACTGAATTCCTCTATTTGTAGCTTCTTATCTTTCCCCACTGTGGTTTCTTGCTGTTTCCCCCTTTCTGCAGGAGAGCAAAGCTAGTGTATGGTATTTGTAAAGCTATTATTCTGCTGCTTGCCTCTCTTTCTTGTCTGAGGAAGCCTGTGAGAGAACCAAGAAAAATATCAGATGTATTCATCCTTTTGCTGCTGAAAAGCTGTGATTCTAGGCATTGGAGGTAGGAAGAGTAGCACAAGTATTTTTCCACCTCTAGCTACTCAGATAAGACAGCACAATTGAGGACAGAAGTTCAAAATTTGGTCTGTCCTGCCCAGGTTCCTACTGTGATACACATGGACAAAATAAGCTTGTTTAGGTTCTAATTAAGCATCAGAGGCTCATCTAGTGAAACATTAGATCAGACGGAATCTAAAGAAATACGAGGTGTCAGCACAGAAGGAAAGAATAATTCTCTCATGAGAGCTTGACAGCCCAACCACCATCACACTTGAATACTGTGGAAAATAGCAGAATCTCATTCTGTATTTTTCCATTAAGTGAGAGAGGACATCATGTGAAGATTGACTCAGTCATAGAGGCATGCCTCCTCTCTAGTCCAGGCAGAGACTAAAGTTTCGTCTTGCTAGCACACTGGTGCAAGCTGATTGAATGTCAGAAAGTGCAAATCTCTAGCTCTTTCTACTCTTTAGACACACAGGTTAAATAACTGCCATTTGTAAAGGTTAAAATCTCTACTATTCACTGTTAGCATATGACATATCTCCTCCTCTCATGATGGCTGCAGCATGTGTCTGAATGGATTTGGCACAACTTAGAAGTCATTGCTCCTAACTCTAGTTCTGTTTCTTACTTACTGGATGGTCTGGGGCAAGTCACTTCAATCCTCCGTGCCTCAGGTTCTCCACATGTGAAATGCAGCTAATGATACCTCTCTAAAGCCTCTGGAAAGGGATGACTGAAAACTTCTAGATAGTATCAATAGCTCATTTCCCCAGCAGTTCGTAAAATTGCATGGGACCCTCTCACAAAAATACAGGTAATTTAAAAATGCCAGGAAACTTCCAGCAGTTCAAATTCTAAACAGAAATTAGGTCCAAACCTAAGAACCTGTCTAGTGAGAATCTGGAGTTTCTCATTTAATTAAAATATAGGCAACTAACTCAAACTCCACTTCTTACCTCACTGATGGTGACTAATTCACAAGAGTTCCCCGGCACCCAAACAAGGCAGGGGTTGCTCTGAGTGGGCAAAAGAAAAGTTAGAGGAAGGTCTCTCTGGGATCTATAATAAACATGGATATTATACTCTCAACACGTTCCAAAAACATTGAGGATGAAAAATTGCATTTCAATATAGACAAGAGTTCAAGTACTATAAAAGCACCATTAAAATGTACATTTGTGTTGCATCACTGAGGCAAAGCATCAAAGGATACACACTAGAGTTTTACTTCACTGACTTTAATATAGGCATTGCTATATCCTGGCTGCACTAGGACTATCTCTTTATGACTTTGCTTTTACTATCCAAATATATACATGAAGTGCTGGAAGTTTTTTCAGTGGACTGCACTGAAGAACATCATTCTTATAAAATAGTAGTGAATACTTTGTATTTGACTGGATAAATATCTACACAATTATGAAGGCATGTGCAATTGTGAAAACTAAAAAATTAGGCTTAATATTTACCAGTGCAGGCTTTTATAGTAGGGCTGAAATGGAAAGATTCTGTTCCAAAGTGTTCCAAATCTATGAAATCTGGATTAAAGAGCATAGTTAATCAACAGCTGATGGTGGTAGTTGTGTGAACTTGCTAAAAGAAAAGGACAAACCCACCATTTTGGAAACATTACACATCTGCTGTTGTGCACATAACATTGAAAATCAGGAAATAAACCATCAAATCTGCCTTCTCTTATAGGAAAAAGTTTGAACCAGGGTTTTCAAGCACACAAAATATCTCTGATACTCACTGCAGCACTACCTCCTGAAATGCCCATGTTATTTTCAGAATTTTCCTACAAAATTGGAGCCTGCATGATCATTCATTTTGTGTATTCATTCCAACAATTTCTTAATGATATTTCCAACCAGCTTCTAACACTGGTAGAATTATGAAAGATAGTTGAATTCCTCTTCCTTTTTTTCCTGAAAATAGACAGATGGGTAGAGATGCTATCAGAGTCCTGGCGCTGAGAAAACTTGCAGTTGTGAGTTCAAGATATGAGAGAAGCCTCATGGGAGAAAGCCCTTATATAAACACCCCGATGATGGGAAAAGCTTTGCCTGGGGCTTACATCCTCTTAGATAGCGAAAGTCAATCACCCATGAGACAAAAAACCATAGGAAACCAGGCTTCATTAGTTCTGCTGCCACAAAATTACTTGTTTAACAAAATGGCTATTCCAGAAGTTTTAAAGAAAAGCACTGTACTGTAGGCATGTGCAAGTTTGAATTTCCTTCATCCTTTTTCACTAAGTGCTTCTCTTTATTAAACTATAAACTGTGTACCTAACTCACCAAAAACCAGTCTCACTGCCAGAAATAGGAAGACAAATAAAATAGTGACCTATGAAGCACACAACATGAGCTGAGCGGATGTTTGCACAACCAAACCATGACACAGGTCTACTGAGAACAACAAAGAATGAACAATTTAAACTACTGGCCTGCCTTGCCAACAAGTGTTGCCTGATTTTTAACAAGTAAATCTTTAGCAGGACATGGATGAAAAAAAAAAAGCCCAAAATCAAGCATTCAGAATTTTCTTTTCAGCAGTATATTGTATCCTAATTTTTCAGCAGTGGTTTTGCACACCAAAACATCTGAAACAAGATTTATTATCAGAGAACGAATTTTGAAATACAGCTAAAAATCCAAGTCTAATATGACGTCTCCCAGCTGGTCAACTCAGAAATGAGGCATGCAAAATCTTCAGTGATTTTATTTTTAATCATGTGTTGTGTGTACCCTTTTTTTGCTTCTTGGAGTTCTCACTTTGCTTGGGAGAGAAGGAAATTCAGTCACAAAAGACCCTCTGTATTCTTGACAGTAGGCACTCTTCAAACACTAAGGCAAGTTACAGAACTGTAATAATCTATCCATCAAATTCTGGATTTCACACATACATACAAAATATCCTCAACACCCTTGAAATCTTTTGCTATTGTGATTGCACTAGCATTCACAAAAATAAGCTAGAGACTTTGGCCAAGGCCAAAGAATTGAATCTTTTAGGTTCCTCAGTATCATCAGGCTGACAAAGTAAGGCTCAGCAGCTTTCCTCCCTGGTGGTCTCTTGGTGTGGATTTAGACTGGTTTGCAGTAAAAGGTCTGCTTCGGCAAGCAGGCTACAGACTTTAAAAAACCCCAGCAAGCCAAGTTCACCTCAAGCCAAGTGGGCAGCAACCATAAGCCTTAGTGGGCTCTGGCTTAAAAGCCTCAGAAAACAGTGAGGGTGAAGGTGGCCCCAGTCCCATATGTGAAATACACACATTGGTATGGACAGAGATTCATCCACTGCTCTGGAAAGCAGTTGCTTGAAGGATTTATTCATTTTCTCACACCTCTTACGATTGCACTTATTGTTCATCCCATCTTTGCAAAGAAAGTACATTTTGTAAAGAGCTGCAATCATGCAGATATGGATCAAAACAAGTTCCTTAGTTTAGTCTCTTGTCTGTATTGTTCCCAGTTAGTAGGATGACCGGAAAACACTTCTTTGCTATACCCAGATAAAAACTTCTGTAGAGTAATATTTTCTTTACCCTTCCTAAGCCCCACTTAAATTAACTTGTTCCCTTTACTGTTTTGTTTAAATCCTCCTTTTTTTTATTTTTTTCTCCTGTCCCTTCCTTAAATAAACTCTCCATAATCTTTCTTTGCACCTTAAAAGTTGACTCAGTTTGATACTTCCTTCTTTCACTTTCTGTAACATTGGAACCATCTCCAGCTTATTCCCCTGCCATGGAACCTGCTTTATATGTGTTGTCACAACTTCTTCATATCTAATTTTCAGTTCTGTCCACCCAGGTCTTATACAACTGGAGCAAAAACAGAATGCAGGAGGTAACCGAACAGCAGATGAGCTAGAAGAAACCCTGATGTTGGGAAGACAATGGACACCCTCTAAACAAAGAAATATGTGCTTATTTTTTCTAGCTTGGCATGCCATAACTACTCTCTGCCTCACACAATGCTCTGCCCTGCGAGCACATTTCCATGTCCTGGGCAGAGCTGCCTGATACCACTCCAATTAAATGTAATTTTGCATTTAATGGACATGTTTAGATAAGGGATTTTAACCTGGCTTTCTTGAATCCCAGAAAATTCTTAAATGATACATACCTACCTCTTTCCAGTGTTTCTGGATCATTCATCAAGCCATTTTGTAATTATTTGACATTCTTTTCTTATGTTAGTATTTTCGTGAATTTCACTGATATGTTCCCTAATCAATCTTTGTTTGCAAGTCAGTGGTTGAGTCACCACCCCTGGAGGTATTTAAAAGATGTGCAGATGTGGTGATTAGAGACACGGTTTAGTGGTGGACTTGGTAGTGTCAGGTTAACGGCTGGACTCAATCTTAAAGAGTCTTTTCCAACCTAACTTATTCTGTGATTCGATGATTTTGAATAGCTAATTAATATCAGAACCATCACCGGCTACACTCTGTGGCACCTACGTATCATTACTCTAAGTCCCTCTGCAATTTTTTAAACCATGATGATGCACACATTCAAGCTGATTTCAAAGTTTCTATACTGCACATTCCATGGTCCTCCACTGATTTAGTCATTATGTAAAAATAACACTGTCAAATGTGATGAGGTCTGTTAGTGACATAAACAAGGGCTACGACTGGAATGGAAATAGCTATATGTAGGCACATGTTCATTGAGAAAAGAAATGATCTCTAAGAGCCAGGCATCCTGGGAAACACGAACTAAGGGTGTAAGTGCTCCAATACAGATATCTGATCCTGCACATTCCAGGATATCTGGGACCTTGATCCTCTGATTCCTGTCCTCCCCCCACTGCCTTGTATCTCTGTAAATAACATTTCTGAATATGAACCGCCCTGCATCTGTGCATCTGGCACAGTACTGCTTATGCCAAGCTGACTACGCCCTTCCCTTCCCCTGGGGCGTAAGGTCATGAATCACGATAAACACAGCAGTATAGGAATTTCACACCTTATAAAATTATTGTTTACAAATAAAGGCAGTGATTACTCAAAAAGCATTCCAGGAAAAAAAAAAAAAAGGAAAAAAGTTAATTAGAGATGCAGACACAGTAATTAGGCTGTAGTCACTACCAGTTATCTCTTTACCCAGCAGTCTAAGTCTTCCTTTATTCTTCTGCTTTTTCTCTAAGGAAGCTTAACCCCCTGCAACCCTACTAAGAGGAGAAACATCATTTCAATACCCTGCTCCTGCAGCACAAAGCCTTAATTCAGTTCCTTTCGTTGCTCCCCCAAAAGAAGCAAGCCAAGAGGGTGCCTTGTGGGTTATATTCATTTTGCTTACTAGCTTGAGACTAGTCAGACTTGGAAACTATCCAAACCATTCAGTCTCGTAGCCCTCCCTTATGCAATTGCTCCAAGCATAATCTCCCTGGGAGCAGGCTGTCGGAAAGACATCCAGCACTTGTGAGCCTGTGTGTCCATTTCTGTGGATGGTCAGCCACACAGAAACACCAGAGACACCAGAGATCTGGGAAGAGGGGAACAGCAGCTTCCCCAGCCTTGTTCCAGCAAGTAGAAATCAAGGGCAGAGGACCTGTGGCACACACAGCCAGGGAAGACAAGCAGTCAGACTTCCAGCCTGGAGCAGCCACTTCTTAGCAGGTCTAACCAAAAACCTGCTCTACCATTCCCAAGCTTCCCATTGTGCTTATTTCCATTTCAGTTTAGTTACACGTACCACCATACTTCAAGTGGGAAGCCAACCATTTTCTATCTATCTCCCCATACAGCTGTTCACCCCCAATGTGTGGTTGCAAATAACACATGCAAACTCCTTGTAGCCCTGCCAGCATGTGTGCACCACACACTGAAGGACGGAGATTCTCGCTGTTGTGCAATCAGTACATCAGTAGGTTCTACATGTCACAAACAAATCTTTTTCCCTCATTCTAAGTCATCTGGCAACAAAGATTACTTATGGGCTCAGGCTTTCTACATTTAGAGGGGACTTTCCAAATCCTTCAGAGCTATTAGAAACAGCAACAGCATGTGTCCTTCTCCACTCTCGCCAGTGAGATATTTAGGAGTTCCTTCGGGCTCATCTTAAAAATACTCAGAGCACAAAAATAACTCATGCCTGAAGATCAGTTAAAATGAAATCTTCCAAATGGTGTTGAAAGTGCCCCACTAGACACAGCTGAGAGTAGGCATGGGATTTATTTCCCAACACCTTTCATAAAGCTCAGTCAGTACTTACGCCAGTGGCGAGTGAGACAGGGAAAGATTCCAGAGGGTCAGATATTGCAGATCTCTTCTCTTCTGTGGGGGGATGTGGGCAGACTGAAATGGTGGCAGCATGCCTAGCACAACAAGGTGTGCTAGGGATCCATAAAAGAGGTTACAGAAAACAACAGCTACACCTTCCCTTGCCATTTAGCCATAGGATGGGTCCCGCTGCTGTTGAATTTACAGGTTCTCTGCAAAGACCTGCTGTGGCCTGGCTGCCCCCCACTGGTGCTGGAATATAGCATGTGGGGGATGCACCAATTTCAGATTTCTATTTCTTCCTACAAATTAAAACCTTTTAGGGTTATATTTCTCTAAAGATATCCTGGGCATTAGTATTCGTTCTGTGCAGCTGTGAGAAGCTTCTTAGACTTCATATGGAAGCTACATCTGCTATATTCACCATCTGCTATATTCGCATTATTCAAGTGTAATGTATAAAAATAACATTAAGGTGGAGATAGGAGCTGACTAAATGGAAGCAGAAGATTAAAATCCTTGTTCTGGGGCAGAAGACAGACATTAATTCTATTGGTTGCTGCTCACTAGCAAGTTTGATTATTTTATGGTTCCCATCTCTTTACCTTTTCCTGTTTAATTATTCTCCCTTATCAGTCATATAGAGACTGGTGACCTTCAAGACAGGCTTAATTCAATCTTTTCCTCTTTTATGTTTTCTTGTCAAGACTGCTGTTATCTGCTGCTTTTATCTGTGGTTTATTTGTTGTGCCAATGCAACAAGCTTTTCTTTGTCACCTCCCCAAGGCTGCCTCTGGGACATCTTCCATATGTGTAACTATATCCAAAACCAATGGCTCTAAGGTCATCTGAAAAGCTCTTTGCCTTTTAGAAGATGCTTTACCTCACATCTCCTCTACCCGCTTGCAGAAAATCACAGTAACTTGTACATAAAACTAATGGCTACAACTGGATGTTTTTACTCCTCTGCCTATCTGGCAGTCCTTGGGCTGTGGTTTTCCTGGAGGAGGAACTGTATTCTTCAGCTATGTCTAGACTGGTCAAACTAACAGTGTCTGAGCACAGGCCCACCACAGTCACCCATCTTGCTGAATTGGTAGCATGGCTTCTGGCATGGTTTTGGCTTAAGCCAGCTAACTCTCTTCGAAGCAATATGTGGGCACAGTCAAGCTTGGCATTAGGATGGGACAGGGACCATTCCCAATAGGCAGTTGATGGGTCCAGTGTTGTTTTGGAGAGAAAAAGTGCTTAGCTGTATGGATGTGAGCTCTGCCATGTCAGAATTGAGTAAACTGACATCCTACTAGGTGTCACTGTAAACTGCAGCCCTTGCAAGAAGGATGTGTGCAGTGCCCACTCCTCTAGGTGTGTCAGCCATGACTGAGATCTCACCTTGCTGCCTGAACCTCAATAACAAAACTATGGCTGTATTTTTCAATTTCTAAGATTTTATGAGTGCATAATGTTGCCTCTTCTCCTCCCACCCCCCATTATTTGAGTATTCCTTTCTTAACACACACGGACACCTCGTTTCACACTCGCTTAAGGAGAAAACCTAATTCCAATCTCCCTTTCATTTGAGAGAAGCCAAGAGGAAGGATCAGAAGTCTCCGCACTCCCATTCCCCTCCTTAAGCCACCTGAACTACCTTTGTTGACTCAAAGGTTAACAGCCAAGTCCATCAGGGCCTTTCTTTTCAAACTCTGCCTGTGAACCCTGTGGTTTCCTTTTAGGGGACCATGCTGGAGCAGTGGGAGCTGGAGAGAGCCTGGCTGCAGAAGAGCTGTGCTGCCAGAGAAAGGAGGATCCTGGGGAGGTACAGAGCCTCTCAAAGAGCATCCTGAAGACAAGGCAGCTGTAAGTGAGTTACAACAGGGAAGGTGTGAGGTGGTGATTTAAGGCAAGGATGAGGCAACAGAACTGGCAACTGCTACTCAGAGGGCCTCCCCACGATGCTGGAAGGAGCACGGTGTGAAAGATCCCCTTGGTGCGATTGCAGATAAAGCTGTTATTCCCACCAAAAAGGCCCGTCTCCAAGTCCAGGAAGTAGAAGGAAAGATGAATAGGAACCTGGGAGGTTGCCATATATCTCTTATGGTGCCTTAGAAAGGAGAATTTCATGGCAAAAGCCACAAGTAAAAGAGGATCAAACAAAAGCAAGAACCTCTGAGCAAGAACCCAATGTCCTCTGCTGTCAACACACACTTACCACTTGATGCCATTCTCAGGCCAAGCATCAGGTGCTGGAAGGCTAGAGTGGTCATCTTGTTCCTTGCATGCTTCTGACAATAGCGCATGGAAGTTTTGCTGCTACTTTGTTTTAGGGGCAATAAAACCAAGTAAGGATAAGGAGGATGTGTGTATATTCTTATCTAGATTTTGTTTTTAAATGAGGAGAAATCAGAAGAGTAATTCAAATCTCTCTTAACTGGGATTCCTAGTCAAAGCAGTGCTACATCATCCTTTCCAAGGCCTGGCACAGAGCTGAGCTATGACATCTTCCAAACACCATTTCTTAAACCCTCCCATCCCATGGCAGCAATACAGTCAATATTTAGGAGAGAGATTTACAAAACAATTTTATACCCATGCTCTCATTCGGCCACAATTAAACACCATTTCCATAGTTGTGCTGAGATCACTGATGGTATCAAGCACAAACAGGACAGTAAATTATAAAGACATATTAGCATTATTGGCCTTTAAAAGGCACAGAAACGCACGCATACATGCACTCACACTTAGGCACTTTTGCCGAGCATTAACAACAAAGTTATTTTTAAGCTTCCGTCAAACAGATGCATGACTTCTGAGAGGTTTATATGTTTAAAATGTCTAATATTATTTCAGTTATTTTCCTCTTAATTCTCCACTTTTCATTTTTTCATTATTTTTCCAAATAAATTTTGAAATATTCACAAGGGCTATATACATTTAAGCTTGCATAAACGCACATTTAAGGTCTGATAACATTATGCTGAGATAAGTTTGTAGAGTCACTACCTTTTCAGGGCTGCTGCTCTTACTATTGTGCTGGGATCCACCCTGAAAAATCTACAAACACATGAGTAACTCTCCTCCACTGCATCCAACAGGAATATGCAGAGAAGTCAGGCTCGCATGCAGAACAAGTTGTGAGGGTTACTGCAGGGGCCCCAGTTTAGGAAGTATTCTTTACGCTACCAGTCCTGAAGTGAGCAGAAAGGCTGTTTCATTGGGTTTCTCAGGGAAAGTTCATGGCCCCTGCATTTGACAGATCGGAATAACACTGCTGCTCCATTCCTGAAGTGCTGATGCAATATGTTCACTAGAACTCTCACAGAGTAAGTCCAAAGGAAAAACACCCCCTGGATTAAATTTCAGTGACAATAAATCAAAGCATGAATGCTTAAAATTCAAATGCAATTGCTTTTCTGCATCGATATTACCTTGCCATCCCATAATACAAGACCCATTTGTTTTCACTGATGCAGAACCTTGTAGAAATGTCATTACAGCAAGAAGCAGCATCAGGGAGGATATCAGGTTTTCCTTTGGATTTATGTGTTGGAAGGTGGACATATCTGCAGTGATCCCAAACACACACAGGCACTGTGTGTCAACATAACCTACTTGTGCTCACTGTTGTCACAGCAGGTACCTTCACTGCCTTTCCAATACTTTCACAAGGAAGTAAACCCGTACAAAAAACCCCAATATTTGCAGTATGCAAACTAATTTATAGTATGAACGTATGAGAAAACATCAGGAAAAGATCTAACACACAAAGGAATTATATATTTATCTATGGTTTTAAGAAACTAACGTCATCTCTTTCCAAGCTTCCTTGGCCCAGCTCCCCAAGCCTCTATAGACAGCATCAAACTGACCACTCGGCTAAAGGCATTGCCAGCAAAACAACATAGGGTTCAACTGCTTTTAATAAAAAATTGCAAACCTTTCCTCTTAAAAACCAACCACAACCAAACCAACCAACCCACCCCACCATGGTAAGAGTGACATTCACAGAACTGAGACCTCTTTCACTCAGTTAAACCTCATGGAAAGAATAAAACCTTAACCAGAAACTCTGAAATTCTGCCTCGAGCAGAATGCTTGAAAAGGCAGAAATCCAAAGATCCCACGATATCCACAACAGTCTTGATTACAGTCAGTGATGTTATGCAGCAGGCACTCAAACACTGCAGCAACGGGTGGGAGCATTCACATGCAGCATGCATAAACCACTGAGAAACAGAGCCCCAAACATGTCACCTTGTGCAGCAGAACATCCTAGATTGCTTGTTTTGCCTTGAGGTGGAGAGAGGGCCACTACAAGCAAGAGAAGCGTGCATGTATGTGCATTTGTGTGTCCTTGCACACATACACATAAGGGTCGTCTGCAACATTTGCAGTAAGTTAGGCAGCTGCTGACACCCAATCAAAGCACAAACCTCTTGGTATTGTGCAAGAGAGTGAGACACTTGTAAAAGTATAACTGACACAGGATGCAAAGAGAATAGGATAAGCAAAGGCTCAACCTCAGGAGATTGAATCTTTCTCCAAGATGTTCAGGAAACTTGGGAAAATCCTACTGACCTCAGTGTCAATCCTCCTGATTAATAGTTTGCCAAAAGTTTTCTATAGTTCTGATTAGGAACACCTCAAAATCTGAATCATATTTGACAACTGCTTCTGCAGTAAAACAGCATGTGCAGGCAGAAGGGAATATCTCGCTGTTTGTGCCCTCTATGAATGGCGTCACAAGACTACATGTTCTCAATACTATCACTGTTTCATTTTCACCTCACTTCTTAAATTGTTTCCATAGGCCATTTCCTTTTTTTTCCTCCTCCCATTAATTTATCCAGGACTCAGTCTGAAGTTCTATTTGAAACTGCATAAGTCATACCACATCAATTCTTTTGAACTCGCTTTGCTTGCTTATCAGCTTTCTTGGAGATTACTACAGCGGTAAAAGCCCTTGTGGAGTACAGACCAAATGCAAGACATGCTTCAGCTACAATCAACCTCTCTGCTTAGCATGACAGTAAGCTTGTTCTGCAGTTACAGATTACAGAATTATCTGATTCAAGTAGCTTGCCAACCTTATGAACTACTTGCCTGTTTTTCACTTGCAATCAAGAAATGCAGACTGGTTGAAGCTGTGTTCACTGCACCTGGTTTTAGGACTGGAGAGAATTTACAGTTAAATTACAAGCCTCTAAAATAGGAAGTGATAGTGTTGACAACAGCAAAACCTGAGCTATGCAAGATAGACTGCTATGAATAAAACAAAAAAATCATAGATATGGTTGGAGCATTTCCAAACAGCCACAATCGCTCAGACCATATGGGCTATTAAAAGCCCTACAGTATGTTGGCGTTTGTGCCTAAAGTTTGGTTCTTTTAATTTCGGGCTATTGCCAAGCTGTGACTTACCTTTGCTCTCCAGCTGCCTCTGTTAATTCTGGTTGGTCTGCCATCTCCCTCTGGCAACATAGTGGTTGGTCTGGTCATTTTCTGCTCAAACTTCTGCTCGAGGAAAGACTTGTGCCTTCCTGCCTGATGAATAGTGCTTTTTCCTTGTTTCAGCAGCTCCATGGGGACCATCATCACTGTCTCTGTGCTGCTGTTCTCCCTCCTCAGTGTTGGTTTTCTGGCAAAGACTTATGGTACTCTTTACCCTCCTTAAACATAAAGATACTTGTCCTCGTCTCCCTTCGCATGGGGCTCAGCCAAGGCAGAGGAAAAAAATGCCTTTTTTCCACTCCTTCCTGTAACCCTCATCTCACTACAAATTACATTTTTCATGTTGCTGCTAGCAATTTGCTAGCACTAATTGCAATCTTACGATCCTTCCTAGCATCTTTCCTACCAAGAATTCATAGATAACTTTAAGGAAGTAGGGAAGAGAGATTACAGGGACGGAGGGGAGGAAGGGGAACTACTACTAGGAAGGGACAACATGAAATTGCTGTGAGGCAAAAGCACATAAAGAACTATAAAAATCCAGGGTGCTCTTCTAGAGACCGCAATGTCACAAAACTGGCAGAGACCTGAGAAATAAAAAATGGGCAAGCCAATTCCATGCCAGAGAAGCTGGAGAAAGAAACACAAAAGTGGTTTCCACAGTTGGAGTTCACCATTCTGGCGAGGAGAAACTGAAAATTAAACAGGACAAGAGGCTTGGAGGTGGATGGAATAACTGCATTTGACACAGAAAAAATATGGTGCTCATTTATAGATGACAGCGGAAAAAAAACTGAATTGTAGGGGTTAACTTCTAAATGTGACTTGCAAAATGTAGCTGCTTCACTGCAGCAGTGATGTCATTACTAGGCTAACTTGCAGTTTTAAAGATTTTCATGCTGTTAATCCTGGTTTTCCATTGCATGGCTCTCGGCTAGTATTTCTTTGCCTGGTTCATTACACTGATTTTTGGCCAAGAACTGTTGCAGTGACTCACAGGGGTCACTGAGGTTTAAAATAAGTAGGGAGGGAAAAAATGGAGAAGGGATATGTGACATCACTGGTGATTAAAAGGTTCTGAGAAAACATTCAGGTCAGAGTAAAGTGGAAACAGAAAAACGGACTTCCATACTTAGGTCAACTTCTATACAGAAAGCAGAATTAATTGTCACAGATTTTTGATCCCAAACCACCCTGTTCTTGCAGAGACCCAATTCAGGTTTAGATCAGTATTAGCAGATTAAATTTGTAATAGGTCTTTTATCTACACCAGTACAGAAGGGCAGTGACTCACACACTTGCCAGCCCCTTCCTGTCATCCTTTTCTTGCTCAGTGAAGTCACCCTGAATCCACAAACTTATTTTCTTGCCTTAGCAATGAAATCAAAGAACGAGCAAACGCTATAAAAACAGTAAAACAAACAAACAAGCCCAACAAGACTGCTGTTTTCTCTGGGGTTTTTGTTTCTTTAAAGAGCAGAAACAAACCTACTTAAGATACAGTATATATAATAAGTTGCTCCTGAGAGTAAGGGTGTCTCCATTTTCAGCAAGGAATTCTAACTTAACATGCCACCAAGGGTTATCAATTTTGAACTCGTTTGCTGAAAACCAAATACAGTCACCAATAATCATTACCTTTGGTCTTTGAAGGATGTTAACAGTTAAAAAGAAGAACCCTGTGCTACTATGTTCAGCCTATAAAGGATTATTCTTTTATTAGTGTAGCTGAAGGATTAGTAGAAATGTTTGTCTAATGAATGCAGTTACTGTATTTGAGCCCATGCCTGAATAAGCTACTTGTCAATTGAAACCTATCTATTTATAAGTACTTCTGAATGGTGCAAAAACTAACTGTATTGCAGCATTACAATGGCTTTTGCATAGTAGTAAATATTTTATTGCCACCTCATTTGCCACATTTCTGAAACCTACCATGTAAAACATACAGAATGGACTTTCCTACATCTGGCTCACAGATTTCCCTGTGACTTTTTAGGTCAAAAAACCAAAAAGTGTTACTGGTTTGGCAGTTCTCAACAGGGGATAGGCACATCTTTTATACGTACTCGTGTACCTAAAACATCTTCAGAGATGCAAATTAAAGCATATGTATCCATGTCTGTCTGAATTCAGGGTAACCATCAAAATTTTGTAATACAATTAAACAATTTCCAAAATTCCACTCTGTTGATTCTTCAGCCCTAATACAAAGTAAATTCTGTTACTATTTGAATTTAAAACGCTTCATAAATGATTAAACCCCAGTTTTGTAATGGCAGACACCAATGGAAAACTCTTATGTGAGTAAAAAAAATGAAACCAACATATGTTAAAATATATCTGTTTACATATCTTAAACATAACCAGTAGACCAGCAAGAAACAATGGAGTTGAAACAAAGAGAGCAGGAAGTTCAGAGTTAAGGGAGACGGTATTTAAAGGTATTTAATTATGAAAGCAAAGCTACCCCCCCAAACTACAGTGGACATTCATAACGTCTCTAGTTATTGCCTGTTTATAACAAATTTAGATGATCCATGTTCAGGCTGATATTTAAGCCTAACATTGTCAAATCTGAATAGGACTTTGAAAACAGGGACTTGGAATGAGTAAAGTAGGAGAGATGGAAAGGCTCTGTCTGGTTTTCTGAGAGTGCTTAGCACATTTACTTCTAAAGTCCGGCGCTTTTAAAGGTTTCTACAACAGTACACCCAAAATAACTAGTCATTTTTGAAAAGGAAGACTATCTATCCTGCAGTTACCACTTAGATCAGTGGCAAGCATGCTAGAAATGCACAGATAGGATGCTGATATGCGTTCCAGTCTCTGTAATGCATACTGCTTTCATGAGATGTACCTTCCTGTACATGTCCCTCTTACACCTTCAAATTAACATCTCTCTTTGACACACATACAATTATTTCTGCATATATATGTACACATACGCACTTACATAAACACACAATATAAACAAAACCAATTAAATTTCTCCAAAAAAATTTTGAAACACTTAGTTTGAATAATCACACTGAAAACAACTTCCCACAGTTGATGGCAATTTTTTCCTCTTTAGAATAAGATTTTCCTGTTAAATTCCAGTGTATTTTTAAGTTCAGAGACCCCAAGTTGTACACTATCAGCTGTTACCTTTTCTCTATCTCGTACACGCTTCTGGTACAGAGCTCTGCATGGATGCAGATGAAGAAAAGTTAATTACTTGACAGTATTTTATTTTGTATTACTTTGGAAATAGCTTGACTTCTTTTAGCTTCCCGTATAATACATAATGTCCATCTGTACTGTCATTCATACAGTCATTGATATTGAGACAGAAATACTGAATAGAAGAGTTAAGTCAAAACAATTTCAAACTGACTTTATACCTTCTTGGGCAGTACTGCTTCAAAGCAGGATAAAATTAATACCTGTTTTTTCTGCCTTATTTATTCTGAAAATAATTAGAGGTGTAGTTTTAACCAATGTATGTACAGATCCAAAAGCTAAACTTGTAAATGTGTCCTCTGTAGTTGCATATAAGCCATACACCATTTTGTGATGATTTCAAAGCCTTATTTCTTTCCAAGGCACTTTTAGTACAGAGCTCTGTATGAATGCCTTTCTGAATGTACCAGTCAGCGCAGTGGAAGGAACATCGAGGATGATGTGATGTGGAACACAGCATTTACTGACATTTATTCAGGATGACCTACCTGAGTCAGAGTGGCCTCACTGGCCCTAAGAACATTCACTTGTGCTCATGAGTAATGTCCCAACCCAAGAAAACCTTTTAACACCACACCCGGCTGTGTACCCTTCCTCTGTGTAGACACAGCACTCGGGATGAATCAGGAGACCCTCCCTGGGTGGTAACCACCACTGACTGAAAATACATCATAGGTTGAACCGTATTTGGTGAAAGACATACAAACAAACCCTCTTAGGCCATAGAAATAAATTCTTTTTCATACACCATACTTCCTTCAAGCTTCACTGGCTTTATACTCATCTTCAAAACACTAAGACAGTTGCCTTCCCTATCTGGGCTGGTAGAAGTTGAAAGATTCTAAACTCATCCAATTTACTTCTATTTCACACCAATTCTAATAGCAGATAGATGACAAAATAGGTAATCCCTAATACTTTTGACTAAAGCCAAAAAGAAAAAAAAGAGCAGCAGTATCTGAAGTTCTACTGTGAACTGTAAGCCATTCCTGTGAAACATTGCTTAATGTAGTCCATGCTACATGAAGTTATCATTATCATATAGCTGCACACAGAGCACTTGAAAATAACATAGCTGTTATAGAGGTATTTGTAGGTGTGTCAACTATGTTGGGAAAGGACTGTCCAGTTTTGCTAAACCCTCAAGGATTTTGCAGTTGTCACGGGAGAGATTTGAGTGAGAAACATTCCCATACCGGAAGACAGATGCTCTGCATAAGATGGAAGATATGGAAAGTCTGCAGTTTGTTTAGGAAATGTTCCTTCCTCTTCTCATACTAACAAGTTTTTTTTGAAAGCCAGAGCTTTTATAGTAACATTGTCTTCATGATGATGGTCTCCTAGAGCTATTCTGAACCAAATGTCGCTGGCATGAGTACAGAAAATAAGTACCATACAAAAGTGAGGCAGCTTTTTGTCTGTAAAGTTTTAAAAGGACCCTGTGATGAAACCCAAAGGAGCAGCGTAGGCTCAGCTTGTATCTAAGGAAGATGAAAATGCCACTAACACAAAGAAGGAGGTAGCAAGAACATATAAGAGATTTACCTCAGGCATTCAGTCTCATGGATGAAGGGGCTGAGATCTTCTGGGATGGCCATCTGTTCTGAAAAGCCAGCATCTCCTGAACAGTGAGCCAGCTCCTGCCTCTCCATCTTCCACACCATGTGTATTGTCTGTACATATTTAAATTGTGTATTTTTAAGTCTCTGAAGAAATCTCCCCCCTATTACATTAATTATGACAGGAAAATTGGTGTGCTATCATAACACTAGTCATCCTACTCTTCAGGAACACAACGTCTGTGGATAGTGGGCTTTCCCAGTATTAGGTGAAAGACAAAGTTGTTCATATTCCACAACTGAATTCAAGTCTCATGTTTTCAAGTTGATAGTGGGATAAAATTCTGATTTAAAATTTGCCATAAGATCACAAGAAAAATGGGAGATTTTTCTGCCACTGAACAATTCCACACCTAAACCTTTTCTTCCCAATAAAATGTAGTGTTGGGAATAAAATAATAGTTTTAAAGATTTTTTTCTTTTGTTTTGTGAATAAGGTAAGTAATATCAAAATATAATTATAAAATGATAGTAGTGGTGGGAGTCTGTCACAAAACTGACAGCCTGTTTTCTTCAGTCAGGTGGGCCCCTCGCTATAAATGTAAGCAAAATGGAAGTATCTCCAGCAAATTCTCTCTGCACAAACTTTAATGCCTCCTCCCTTTGTGGCCGTTTCAACGAAGTGTTTTGGAGCTAGCTCTCCTTCACTAGCAGGTAAACCTGTTAGAAGTTAATAATTTTTGTGGGAACCTCATGTTAGAACACTGGCGATAAATTATTCTCAATTGTAAGAAGGTTTACAAGGATACAAGATGTTTTCCCCCTTCACGCACCAAAACAACATGCTTTTAGTGTTGCTTCAAATCCAAGTAATTGTTTAGTTTCCTTTTACCTTCCAACTTTCCCCTCAGGGAGAATATTCTTGCTATTTAGTAATGGTATAGTTTTACTGACCATATCACAGACAGTGCATACCCAGAATATAGATAACCTCATTTTTGGAGACTGCATCATTCTCATATAGAAGAGCCAAAATCATGATGAGTGAGGAAACCATTTTGCATAGGTTTCTGGAAAACCTGAAAAAATCCCATTTTAAGAGCTGTAGCAAAGATGCTTAAAAAAATAAAACAAAGCAAAATAGTCTAGATAAAAGCAAGTTAGTCAGGTCTAGTCAGATATAGGTATTTTAAATATGGAGATATGGGATATGGAGAAGGTGGAGGTACTCAATGATGTTTTTGCCTCAGTTTTCACCAGCAAATGCTGCAGCCACACCACCCAAGTCACAGAAGGCAAAGGCAGGGACTGGGAGAATGAAGAACCATCCAGTGTAAGGGATCACGTTCAGGAACACCTAAGGAACCTGAAAGTGCACAAGTCCATGGGACCTGATGAGATGCATCTGTAGGTCCTGAGGGAACTGTGGATCTGTTGGAGCAAGTCCAGAGGAGGCCATGAAGATGATCAGAGGGCTGGAGCACCTCTCCTATGAATACAGGCTGAGAGAGCTGGCCTTGTTCAGCCTGGAGAAAAGGCGGCTCAGTCTGGAACGGTCTTCCAGTACGTAATGGGGGCCTACAAGAAATCTGGAGAGGGACTTTTTACAAGGTCATGTAGTGACAGAACAAGGGGAAATGGTTTTTAACTACAGAGGATAGATTTGATTAGATATTAGGAAGAAATTCTTTACTATCAGTGAGGTGAGGTGCTGGCACAGGTTGCTCAGACAAGCTGTGCCTGCCCCATCCCTGGCAGTGTTCAAGGCCACATTGGACGGGGCTTTGAGCAACCTGGTCTAGTGGAAGGTGTCCCTGCCTGTGGCAGGGGGGTCGGAACTAGATGAGCTTTAAGGTCCCTTCAACCCAAACTGATTCTAGATTGCGGTTTCATTGCTGCCTCAGTAGGGGGAATTCTCCATGCCTATAAAAGGCCCAAATGAAATGTTAGTCTATTGCCCACGAGTTGTGTATTTTTGCTTAATATAATACTCCTTTAAATAACTGTTTGCAAACTGTAATGCAGTAAACATCCTGCTACTTCAATTGTACTACAAGAATAACAAAAGATGAAATTCTTCCCCGCAGGACCCCACTCCTACTGCCTTGAAGCAATTAACACTGAATTAACATTTTAAGTCCCTGAGGACCTCACGAGCCGCCTCAGGCCCCAGCCCTGCCTGCAGCCTCCCAGTGCCAACCGCGCTCCCCACCATGGCAGCCTGCCCTCACCTCAGCTTCACTGCTGACAGGCCAGTCTTACAGCTCCTCTGATTGGCCGGTGGCAGACAGACGCACCCTCTGATTGGTTGTGCACCTCACTGGTGAGGGTGACAGGCCCAGCTCCTGCCTCTGCTCCTGCCCTGGCACTTTTCCTGCTCCCCCACCCGCAGCACAGGTGGGGTGTCGGTGGAGGCCTGGCACGCGGGTGGGATGCAGGCAGGCAGAACTCATCCTCAGTAATCACCTTGTACATACAAGCAGCTCTGTTCCTGGCCTGAAGATCCAAAACGTGCAACTTTGCAAGACAGTGAGAGCAGAAAAGAATCTTAAAAAGCAGCCTGAACTCTGAACAAAGCTGACCACAAGAACAGCAGTGTACAGAAAAATGTTTATTGAGAGTATTGTTGCATAAGAATTGTTACCATTTCATCAGCAAAAGCTGTGGCAAAAGAAATGTGTCATTATCATCTTCCTGTCACAAAATCTGGCCCATATGTCAGCACTGGTCTCTCAGCTGGTTGCTCAGTTCCTGAAGTTCAGCAATCACGTTGTCCATAGTTGTCACCTCATCAGCTATCTCACTGTGAACTTCATTACTTGTTACATCTACAAAAAGTTGCTGCATGACAAAAAGAAATATATTATTTTAATATATACATACAGTTTCTCTGTTTCAGCATAGAGACAGCATACAGGAAACACATCACCACTATCCTGCCTTTTGTATTTTTGGTACCTATGATGGTATCTCTCTCCTTAAAAAGGTCATTTTGTGGCCAATAAGCAGCATACATATATATCTATACGTATTCACACATAACACATATATATAGACCTGAGGTCTGTGCCGCACACCTGGAATTTTGCCAAAGGGGCCGAATCCTCCTCCTGTGGATGCTGGGTTTCTGCTCTGGCCTGACTGCCTGGGCTGACTCCTGATGCCATTGAAAGTAAAGGAGTTTACTATGAAACTCAAATTAGAAGAGCATCTCACATACTGTCACTGCAATTTACAAACCCACCTGCTGATAAATTAGTAGTTGTGAGGTTTAATGGCCATTTTTCCCAGTGTCATGTTCTGTTGCATCATTTTCTCCAAAACCTCAAATAAATATGTTTTAACATTAGATCTGAAGACATATGTGGGTGGAGACATTCATCTGTGTTTAAGTAAGTTATACAAGAGAAAACAAAACACTACAGAGTAATAAAAATAGTTTGTTCTTAAAGACCTTAAGACAATAACAGGAACACAAAGCAGCTAACTCATGAGCAATCATAATTTTCCCATATTTACAGGGAAACCGAGGGAGAGGAATGCTAAATGACTTGTCTAAAGCCTTGAGATAGGCAAGCTCGGACTGGAGCCTTGTGCATGCTGCACCAGAACATGTTGCTATTGCAAGGCCAGGACCTCTCATTTGACTCAAGCAAGACCGAGGCTGTGTAAGCACTAGTTCAGAGAAAGATGGGGGGGGGGGACACACCCCAGACATATGTTTCCCCTTTATTACGTAAAGGGAGAGTGATTAACACTTCATTTGACATAAAGGAAAAGCATACATTTAGAGACAAAAGCAAACTAAGAAAACAAAAGTTGCTCTGTAATACATCTGTACACCATTATATCATCAAAATATAATGGGACACTACAGATACATATATATAAACAAGAATTTACTTAAAAAGCCTGAACCAAGGCCTTCAAATGTGCCTTAGAACAGTGTTGCCACTGAACAAAGGAATGTCTTACATGAAAATAGGAACATATTCTTGCTACACGTAGAGAAACTTTTCTGACTTTCTGCCAAAAACCTCACACTGAGAATGTGACAGAAAAGTTTGGTTCTTTCTGGCTAAGATAGATAAATAAATCAGGATTTTTTTTTTTATTTTTTTTTTCCCCCACACAGTTCAAGAAATCTATTCAACTAGATGCAGCCTGGGGAAGTTTCATGCACCATCATTCTTGGGCTTTGTGCCTCATGTTTCTCCACAACAGTACCCACATTTCATGCATTTATGACACAGCTCCATGACCTTTCTCCTCTTCAGAGACCCCACCTGTCAGATCCAAATGATGCATGGGCACAAGGAGCAGAAGAGAGCCCACTATGCTATTTGCCAGAGAATGCAACTGCCCAGAAGGCTCCATACAGAGAGAAGCCCACTAACAACACGTTTTTGAGTTGCAGCCTTCAGCGGACTGTGGGCGCATCATAGGTCTAGCACGACACAGGAGCTGGAATGCTGGAAATGGAGATCCCAGGACAGGCAAGAAGTCTGAGAAGCGATATTGTACAAAAACTACTGATTTGTTCCAATTGCATATCCTGACTACAAAATTTTGGAACTTATCTTCTAAAAGTTTCTTTCACTGTTTTTTTATTCCTTATGAAATCTTAACTACCAAATTTGCTCTTAGCCCGTTTTTCTAAAGTGCTTTTTTCTGTTAAAAGAAAAAAGGAAAAAAAAACCCCAACCCCACACTAATACTGACTCACAAGGCAACAAAAGAAGATGCTGCAGTCAAGCTTGGACAGGCATAAACAGGGCTGAACTGTTTGTGCATAGGATCTCACGAAAGATGACTTGAGTTTTTAAACCACAAGACTATGGAAATTCAATATGACTTCGTATTAAAAATGAGATGGCATCTTGGAAAGTATGCACAAACAGTGAGGTTATACCAACAGTTTTATCTCTAACATGTCCATTTTCTCAGAAGTGCCATAAAACTTACAAGCACCATTATCTGTCAGGAATAGAGATGCTCATTTAATTAGTGCCTTCAGGAATTAAGAATAAAATTTATTAGACTCATCTAGTCTTAATATTTCAGATACTGCATGATCTTGCATAATATAAACCACCTGTACTTGTATTTATATAATTTATGTCAAGTAGTTTTGTTTTCTCCACAGTCATATTCTACACACTTTTTTTTACAACCATTCTGTGAATCACAACAAAACATATGTGCTGTGACATTTTTTGCATCACATTCCAAAGATATGGCATGCCAGTATCTAAAAGCGCAGTTATGGAGCCAGCTTGTGTCTGCTTATAAAACTTTCTTAGGCTTTTATCCTCAAAATTATAGGACTTAAAAGAGAGTGAGCCAAGTTTAGCACACTGATGACGGATCAACACTTTGTAACACAAGCACATATGTTATAAAACTTATGCTCTGTAATTCACATTTACTAAGCACCACACACAGCCAGGAAGAATACTTTAAGACATTAAGTGTATTTTGAATGAAAACGTATTTCAGATCAGTCTTCAGTTAAACAATGGCTGTGTCTCATGTTTTAAGATGAAACGTAAAATTAGGATAATAGTGGTGCAGAAACAGACTCAGCTCTTTGGGTGTCTAGCTATATAGGCACAACTCCAAAAAACAAACATATGATTCAAACGATGACATTTTCCAACAAATTAATTTCTGAATTGAAAGGGTATCCACCATGAAAACCTAACTGAAATTTTCACTGTGCCTTTATTCTTTCTGAAATCTTAACTCTTTTAATAAATAATTGTTTTAAAACACTTCAAGTGATGCAAAGTAGTTCTGACACGTTTCGGTCCTTTCTGCAGGTTTACATTTATTCTTTCTGAGTCTGCTGTGCTTCCCACATGACTAGTCACATAAGAATGATATTTGGAAATACTAAGATACTTGAAACGACTGATTTCTTCCAAACATTCAAGACTGTTTGCCCAACATTTTAAGTAAAATTCTAACTTACTCTAAAATGTCAATGCTATCTCTTAGACAAATAGATTTGTTTCAATCAAAGCCTAGCAGGAAGAAGGGAAATAAAAGTCTACTTAAAACCAGAAACCTTAACAGAATGGAGGTGAATGTCCATCTGATGATGCATTGGGACAGGCAGGTATAATTTGATCTATAATTGATTCAAAACATAGAAATGGTTTATGGCAACAGAACAAAGATTCCTAGCTTTCAAACACAACTTCCTACCTTTCAAAGATTCTTACCTTCGCTTTGGATGACAAGCCACGTAAGTTGAGCCGAGCTGAAGAAAGTATCTGCAAAGCCTCTTGATGATTAGATTTGTTCTTGCTGCATTTTATAGCCACTAGAATTCAAACACAGAAGGACACCCCCCCCACCCCCCAAAAAAGCATTACCTCCATAGCAGTAATTTTTATACATCAATGTTTAAAATTAAAAATCTTGATACCTTCCATATCCAATTTTTTAATGTAATATCCCCCAAAAGAAACAAAAAGAATGCCAAGCAATGTTGACAAGATAACTCTAAGCCCAACAGGTATATGTATCCTTCTTAAGCATAAATATCACAGCACAGTGAAGAGTCTTACCAAGTCTAAGTTTGGTCCATCTCCTGACTGGCACAGTAAATTAAACTTATGTGATGATTTGAGGACTGCAATGAACTACAGATGCATTTTCACTTGCATTAAGAAATTACTGGACCATGTTTACCAGTCATACATTTACTGACTCACCCAACAGAATTTCTGCTTCATTCTAAGCATATTTTTACATGCTCTCTGCTAGAGGACTCCCAATAGTAGGAATAAATTTAATGGGTAAAGTATATTATTATTTTGTTACAAAGCTTAGTAAATATTAGCTACACTCTTCATGAATAAAAAAAGTTCTTTTCAGGTAGAACATACCCTGTGCAATCTCTATGGCTCCTTTCACCACTTCTTTAAAAGAAGATACATCTTTCTCCCAATCACTTGATTGAATTTCACATTTATGTGCCTTAGTGAGACACTGCAGTGACTGCAAGGAGGAGAAAAAATGATCAGTATGTGAGAAAGCAAACTATGAGACTAATTTAGTTTTAAGTGTCCATGAAATTAATGCTCAATCCAGAAAATGAATGTATCTTTACTATGCTTGATTTCCTGTGAGTTGGAGTAGTGTCCTTCTCTGCAATGGTAAGCACCAGCTGTAACACAGATGTTCTTCACCAATATTGCATCCCAAGTGTGAGAGGCATATAAAGTAACGTGTCTAATTTTTATCTTCTAAAAATCTGTCTAGACTGATGGATGTGACCCATGTTTGCCAAGCTATTGTAATTAAATGCACATGAAAAATGGAAAAATACTTGTACTCACACTTTGAACAGCAATTTTGTATCTAAAAAAATTATAACTGAATACATCAAAGCCTTCTTTCTGTATATGTATTCTAGGCGAATAATGTATTTTACAGACACAGCTATTAGCTGCCATACTGCTCTGGTTCTCAGTGTGAACAGGAAAAATAAATGTAAGCAATATGGAAAAAAAAAGGCAGAAGAAACTGATTTTTGCTTTTAAGTTTTGTTTTTCTTTTTAGAGCATCAGAAATACGAAACAAACACATGCCAGAAGTTACATGGCTTGGTTCAATGACAACTCTTTGATAATCTTTTAAGAGAGTTTAAATATCATATAAAGGAATAAAAACCTTTCAGCACAGCACATGTACGTGAGTGCAATAAAGTATTCTGATTGTTGAACAAAGATTAAATCTGGGGGTCGTCACCCCAGAAGCTTCTACCTTCTCTCTTCCACCAGAGTTCAAATCACTATAGCACAGGTGATTGAACTGCTCATGCTGCTGTAAATTACAGTAGAGGTGTATTAAGTCAAAGCAGAGCAAATTAATTTTTTTCATAATAACCTATGTTATAATTGGTTGTAGTTCTGGCCAGCAGAGGCGAGAACTTCCAAGAGAAGGAACAACAGTTTTTACAGCAGCCTGATTTTAGTCTGCACGTGTCTGAGGCAGAGTAGCAAACTAGGGAGGTTTTGCTGACAGATGTCAGAGAGGGGAAAGAATTCAAAATCTTGTCGGTTGGTTGTTTGCACTTCTGGAACCTGGATTTATCCTGGAAGGAAACAGTTATGAGCTGGGGAAAGTTCAAGGAACAGAAGGGTTTCATAGCCTGGGTATCAGCAGGAAAATTGAACATTAGAAAGATTGCTCAGTGGGAAAGGGATGGACAGGACTGCATTCAGCATAGGAAGGAATGAAGCACTGAATGAGATGGCAGGTCAGATACATAAAATTGTAAAAGTAAATATATACTAAGCTAAAGAAAAAAAAAAACCCCAAACCACAAACCCAATACTTCAATGGTTTCACACTCCTAACTTGTAAACCCTGTCTGATTCAATTTACTAAGCACCGTTGTGAACTGTAACTGTATACTCTAGTGAGTCATGGCATCAGATATGGCAGCAGAGCAGAAAGGTAAAAAAAAACAACCCAGCAATCAATCCACCTTTTACAATAGCCAGACATAAAAGGTTGTTCTTTGAAATGCAATGTTAGGAAAAAAATTGGCTAAATATAATTAAATTTGCACTAAATAAGGTACTACATTATGGAATAAAGGTCAAACGCTACATTTGTAAAGACGTACATGACACTATGATAGATCTGTTGCCATGTCTTTGTCTTACAATGCCACAATATAGTAAATAATAACCTGGTGTATTGGAAGGTGACTCAGCCCATGGCAGAGGGGGTGGAACTAGATGATCTTTAAGGTCCCTTCTAATCCAAACTGTTCTGTGATTCATTCTATGAAACAATGTCCTTTCAGAATTCACTGGCCTTTTGCATAATAACCATGGGTGGAAAACTGCAATGACACATCTGGAATTTTTCTACAGATATTTACATCCGCTTAATATCTGAATGACACATGATGGTGCTTGTGGCAGTGAAGCAAATAAATATTGTTTTAAAAATTCTTAATTTATAATAAGATATCAGAAAAGCCACCAGTGATTACCTAATGTATTATAAATTATTTTTTACACTGTAAATGAATATGGCGTGGCTTAGGCAATTTTGCTCTTTCATGATCTATATCTATCTGTCATACCAGGATATTTGGATACACATGTAAGCATATCTTAAGTATTCATAAACAGCATTCCATTTTGCAGGGCAAGCTAGGCGTAAGCATGTCCTATAACCAGTCTGATTAGGAAAACACAGCTGAAGTCCTGTCTAGTCTACAAATTAAAAACATGTTTTTAACTGGGTTAGTAAAAAATACTGTGATGTAACCAGATTCTGAAACAATTACATTTATAGTATAGACAGGGCCCCTGCTACTTTGCATGTCTGAGTAAGAATTTGAGGATATATTACAGGATATTGCAGTGTCTGTATTTCTGAATTCTTAATAGGCCAAATCCCTTTTATTGTTCAGCAGTAAAGAAAAATAGGAAAGGAAGAAAGAGAGGAACTGGAGGTATAATGGACACTGTCAATGACTAAACAAGGCATTTCACAGGGCAGAGCATAAAGAGGAAGGCAATGAGCAAGGCCCTAATAATTGTAAGTTTAACTCCACAGACGTACAATTTGTAGGCCCAACCATGCGCCTGATACATTTGACATCAAGTGACAAGCAATTCTCCAGATTGACATTTTTGCCAGGCCATTGGGAAACATACTGTATGTTGACCTTGTATATTTTCAGCTTCAGTGAAGATCTGATAACCCATAAGTATGGTTATGGAGTGTGCAAGACTATTTGAATTTTGGAAACTTAACATAAAATGCAAAATACACTCCAGCATAAAACAAAGTAAACACTTTTAGCAGCACAGAGTGGTTATTTTGGAAATGCAATCAACTTGATTGCCTGGGAAGTGATAGGAACAAGAAATGGAAGTTAATGTAGCAAAACTAGAGATGGGTAAAGAGAAACCAGTGGTTCCACAGATTAGGAATTAAATAGCATTCTCTAATTCAATTTTAAGCTAAGTAGGGACAAAGTACTTTTACTCTGGGAACTCTAAATGCATTTTTTCCTTAGTGATTGCAAAGAAGAATATGGATGGCTTATGATGCCACTGGATCATGCTATTTGCTATTAAGATCCACTTTTTCCAGGAGCTGAAATAACTTGTCTTTAGAATCACAGATTCTGATTTAAAAAATAACAAGCACCACTATTAAATATAGACATTAGATTGCTGCCAAGAAAAGTTTCAGAATACAAATCCAAGACAATGCATATGTGCTGTCACAGGATGTTTTAAAACAAAACACTGATAAAAGAGAAAGATTTTTCTAAAATCCATAAAACCTGATGTAAAACATCTTGCTCCTGTCAGATAATAAAAACGTGTGCTGTAGTAACATGAAAAGCAGAAAATAAGCTTAAAGAAAAACTAAAACCAAAACATGTCTGGAACAAGACCATGCCTTACTATAGCCCTAGTTTGTTAGCCAACAGAAGGTTTGTACCGTAAGTGTGTATCCATAAAAACATATACCTCACAACACATTCACCTTTTCAATATCTTCACCACTATCATTCTGCCCATTTCCATAAAGCTGGGCATAAAGCCTCCAGATCTCCCCATCATTTGTCACTCGTGAAGTCACTCTGCCGAAGAGCTCTTGCAATTTCCCCTTTAATCCACTGGCTACTTCTCCAGTGCGATCTGCCATACCATTCACTACTGCTCTGACCAGAATACCCAGCACCTTAAAAAGAAAGAAAGGAAAAAAATATATATTAAAAAAAAGGGGGAAAAAAAGGGGGGAAAAAAAGGGGGGAAAAAAAGGGGGGAAAAAAAGGGGGGAAAAAAAGGGGGGAAAAAAAGGGGGGAAAAAAAGGGGGGAAAAAAAAGGGGGGAAAAAAAGGGGGGAAAAAAAGGGGGGGAAAAAGGGGGGGAAAAAAGGGGGGGAAAAAAGGGGGGGAAAAAAGGGGGGAAAAAAAGGGGGGAAAAAAAGGGGGGAAAAAAAGGGGGGAAAAAAGGGGGGAAAAAAGGGGGGAAAAAGGGGGGAAAAAGGGGGGGGAAAAGGGGGGAAAAAAAGGGGGGAAAAAGGGGGGAAAAAAGGGGGAAAAAAGGGGGAAAAAAGGGGGAAAAAAAGGGGGAAAAAAGGGGGAAAAAAGGGGGAAAAAAGCTACAGGAAAGTTTGGGTTTTTTTACTCAAATGACCATCACTGTATGTAATATCTATAATAGTTCATGTCTATTAATGATTTAGTAAAATACAAATATAGTACCATATGACAAGTACAGAATTTATTAAGAAATACATTACTAGTGGTGTAAGTCAATTAATTTAATCCTCATCTTTAAGATTTTAAGATTTGTGAAGAGGCCAAAGAGCTAAGACAAAAATTTGGGTTACCACAACAGGTAAGAATGGAATAGGAAATTGTGGCAGTATCCTAAAGATATTTTTACTTTATAATACAGTTATAAAAAGATCAGTAAACAGGCTGAACCAGATTATTTCAGGTAATGAAAGATACTGTTGTTTACAAGACCTCTATTTAACTATGTGTAGAAACTGAAAGATATATAGTGGATGAGATGGAAACTACTGGGAGGCAACTGAATACCACCTTGGGAAAGTCTGTGTTTATTGCACTTCTGGTGAATTACCAGTCAAGTCAGTTTAATCAAACTTTTTACAAGCACTTATTTAACGGTCATGCTTTCTGAGTCACTGGCTAGAAAATGTGGGATCTGACCTGCAGAAATGCTGAGCACGTGTAGCTGCTGGTGAACTCAACCGGAGCTGGGCTTTGCATGTATGAAGCGCTACAAAATACCAAGTGTCCCTGAAAAAGACCTGAGTCTTTGTGTTCCAAAAGGAACACTGAAAATCAGTTTTGCCATGCCTCAGATCCTTCTCAATAAGATGAGAAACAGCAAATGTAAATTAAGACATTGGATCATATGGCAAATTAGAATAAAATAAAGCCCAGAAAAGCTGTGACTTATTAAGTGACAGTGACCTGTTCTGTGTAGTGCATGAGATGCAGACTGGTGAAGAAACAAGATAAAAACAAAATGGAAGTGTCATAAGGCTTGCAGTCAAGATAGGCCAGTAAGAGGTATAAAAACACCTTCATGCTGTAGTTCCTAACTTGTGAGGCTACAATTTGGCAACTTTAATGTTGCAAGGTTTTCGTCCATGTGCTATTAATACTTACAATGTAATCACATTAATAGCAATAGTAGTATCAAGACAGTAATAAAACCAATTTCAAAGATGATGAACCCACACCACAAGGTATACGACTACTCTAGTAAAAGTAGGACAGCAGTGCACCTTCCCAAATCTAGACATAGCTCACTGACAGTAATGCAAAAATTCTGACAGTATCGAAGTATATTATACTTATAATAAAAACATATGCAGTTTAGTATTTGTGATATGTGATTTTCCTAAAGCAATTTTCTTCTATAGAATGACTCAAAATACAACCCAGTAATTAATTACTGAGTTTTATCAGATATAGAAAACCTTTGGCAAAACCCAAATAAATCAAAATGGCTCGTGATGTTATGAAATAAATCTATGTAACAGAAAAAGTGAAAAAAATTATACATCTCCTGGTATCTTTTCAGAATCAACTGAGTCATTCTATAGAAGAAAAGTTATTTCAAGTATGAAATCATAGTAGCATCTGAACATCAGCTCAACAGCTCTCCCAAAATTGTAAAATGATACAGCAAACTGGCTGTTCTTTCTTTCTGTTAAAAAGCTCAGATTTTCACTTAATAGAAAATATGATCAACTACTAATAGTCCAAAAGTTCTGAAATTCATATTACATTTGTGATTTGGAATCTAAGGAACTAAACCCTATCATTAAATGAATCAGGCCTTCTATACGGATTTGCTAGAAAAACACGAGCAACTATTGATATTTCCACTAGTACAGCATTATAATAAGAAACATAGAAGAGGTATAAAAAGTAGCGTTAAACTATATTCTCTTTTGAAAATGAACTAGAACTGGTCCCGAGGATTGTATGACTTCTTAATCAATTTCACAGTTTAACAAAATTGTTACTCAGGTCCAAAAAGTTAGTTCACATGAATATCATATATAATTATGAAGAGTTTTAAAGACAATGATATTTTGTTTGCACATGGAAAAAAAAAATAAATGTTTCCTCAGACAGTAGGATTTAGCAACTGAGAAACTACCCATATTCCCATAGACTTCAGGCTCTGTTTACACTTTCATCTTAATAATCTATCTCCTTTTTTGTAATTCACCATGTAAGCTTTAACACTACAACAGTTAAAATAAAACTAGTGTGAAGGTCTGGATTAAAGGGTCCATTAAACAGTAAGGAATCATTAATGCTACTTTAGCTGTGCCCAGTTGTTAAATAAAGCTATTTCAAACTGCAACTGTATTATGCTAATCATCAAAAAGTATTAGCAGTGTAACAGAACTTTCCATTTACCCAGTTGTCTTAAGTGTTACATTTTAATTTCTATCTTTGTGAGATTTTAAACTGCCATACATACTAAACTACTACAGCAATGCTCTGTTGCCCTGGATCCCACACAAGCATTTTTTAAATGCCTCTTCTACTGCACTGGGTTCCATATGACCACTGTGCAGTTTGTTTTTAGTATTACATCACACAGTCTGCTTTCCTCCTCCTCCTCCTTTGCTTTTGTGAATAATGTGTATTTACTAAAAACTCAGTAAAAGAAACCATGGGACAAAACCCTAGAAACAAACCAAATAATTTTTAAATGCTGTGATTGCTATTA
The DNA here is from genome assembly GCF_004027225.2 of Strigops habroptila. Classification (NCBI taxonomy): domain Eukaryota; kingdom Metazoa; phylum Chordata; class Aves; order Psittaciformes; family Psittacidae; genus Strigops; species Strigops habroptila. The sequence continues at coordinate 23,163,958 of NC_046359.1, read as the reverse complement.
GCTAATCTCATTCCACAACTGTTCTCCAAACAGCTATTTTCATATGAAAATTCACTCAGTGAAACCATTTTTAGAAGCTTCACTAATACTAATCAAACCTGACAATGTTCACGTAAGAAGAGAACCCTCAGATACCAGGTCCAAAATGACAGATCTGCAGTTCCTGAGCTTTCCCTATGCTCCTCCCAAATTAAAGCTTTATAATAAAGCAATTGTCATTACAAAGCTACTTAAAAGAAAGAGCTCCAGAAATTAGTAATTCCTAACCTCACTCCTCAAAATCCCCTTGGAACATGCTCTTGAAGCCTTTTATTAGAAACAGTCTGGCAATACAGACAGGTAAAACAAGGATGTTTGATGGAAAGGGTAACGGAAAACTTTGCTAGATTCTCAAGAACACAGAACTGCACAGAGGAATCATTTCTCTATACTTTTGATTTAAAGTATGCCGGTTTCGACAACACAGGATGAAGATCTGGTTTCTGAAAGCAATGTAGCAAAACAGCTTTTCCACTCACAAAATATATTTGTTATTTACAGAACTGCAACTTTCCACGTAAAAAAACATTGCTTGCCTCCACAAGCATGCATGTGGAGCAAAGTAGTATGAAATTTTTCAGGTATATTAACCTCTGAATTAGTGTGAGGTGATAAAAGTGATGATTACAACTAGTAAGGCTTTCTCCTTGGGTCGTTTTTAGTGACTGATCTACTAGCTGAAACTACAGATAATTCAGTGAGCTTTTATTTTTTTATTACATAAATCTATATTAAAGGTTTTCAAGGTATAATTTCTCAGTAGGGTTCATGAACATTAAAAGAATATGGAAATTTGAAGAACTTTAAGAACCAGGAAGGACAGAAAGAAAAAATGCTTATAACACTTATGGGGAGTACTAACAAACTGAGACTTTCGAAAGTATGTCCTTTGCTGTAATCTTTTACTGCATTTTTGCCTATTTATAAAGAGCCCTTCAGCTTTTCCTTGTTCAGTTTTGCCTGCAGAATCTATACATACATATCTTCAAGCCTCACGATATCCTGATCTCAGAACCTTTGCCACAAGGATGACATCGTTAAATAACTAGAATAGCTTAGAAGCAAAATCTCCTAAAGCGGCATTCTGTACTCAGAAGTCTGGTACAAAAAGACAGCAATGGCCTAGCAGAAATCACAGATGAAGATACGAATGCCTTACTGTTATTATAAGAAATTAGTGATTTCTGAATATGACTTCTATGAATATGACTATGCTCAAATAAAATAAAAAAAAAAAAAAATCTGATGTCCACACACAACTATAGACATTTCAAATTACATATTAAATGGCACACTCTTACTTGATGCATTCAGTCTCGCAAGGGGTATTCTGCAACGGTGATTATGTTAAAAGTGATAGGTGATTGGCGTTCTGTTTTCACAAGGAACTGGAATCAATGACTCAACTTGTTTCTTCTAGTTCTGTGCATATTTATTTTTCTGTATTTTTAAATTTCGACCTTCTTTCTCACCACTACGTCATCTAGCTTAGTAGTTGTCAATTAAAATCTATGACAACTACAAATACTAGTGATAACTTGAGAGAAGAGCATATTATGTTGCGTGGAAAGAGAGGTGTATGTTTCCACATATGTTCCATTATTTTATTTTGTTAAATACGATTGCACAAGAGGGTTATAGAGCATCTCTATTTAAAACAAACCAGATGGCAAATGGGAGAGGCTCAGAAACTAATGGAGAGCTTTGTAAACAATCTCAGCACAAGCTTTTAGTTTTATGTGCTTTTGTTTTTCTTTTGTTATGGGAATACTCTTCCTTGTACCATTATTGATTAGAGCCCTTCTGAAGTTCTTTAATCAGACTCTGAGATTTTTTCTTGGCTGACTAGTAAAATCCTTGTAATTGAGGAAGCTGTATTGGAAGTTATGATGAAATCCATGAAGGACTTTACATATCAGATGCCAAAGTTAAAATCAGGATAAAAAAAATTACAAATTAGGCTACGCAGCATATATACACTTCTGCAAAAATGATCGAAGTTGTATGAGAAGAAGAGTTACACAACAAAAATAGAAATCTTGTGCAACCAATATCCCCAAATATTTTAATAAAATATCCTACATAAAATTCAACAAAACACACTAATAGGATTCTGTGTCATCTCAAAAAATGGACAAATACATGTAGAAAGTTCTATTCCTGGTCGGTTGTCAATCTGACTAAAATAATCCAGTAGACACAAAGGACCCACCAGTGCCACAATACTGTAGTTGCCAAGCACACTAATCTTTACCATATATAAGACTATTTTTCACAGAAACATTTTAGTGCAAAGACAGTTTGAGACACTAATGTTTACCATATATAAGACTATTTTCCACAGAAACATTTTAATGCAGACAGTTTGCACACTAATCTTTACCATATATAAGACTATTTTCCACAGAAATATTTTAGTGCAAAGACAGTTTGAGACCTTTTAATGTTCAGCCATACCAAACTGAAAAGATTTTATTTATACATAATGTTATCCTGTGTATGGTTGGCTTTATAGCAGAGTGAGTATTGTACTCAAGTACAATTTCATTAAAAAGTAATCTGAAAAAAGTTTTTAACATCCCTGCCCCCATGAACAAATGGGACATTTCCACAACCATAATTAATTTTATCTGTTCATTCAATCTAATGAAACATAATTCACTTTCAAAGGTTCATTTGTGGAATTTTCAAATGCATAGGAAAAGCTTACCTTTCTTTAAACTAAATAATTTATATTCTTTCTTATACTAACATATGCAGGAACACTATGGAAAGATGGGCTTATGCATTGTGTTTCATTTAAGAATAGATCTTAAGCCTCAAGGCTCATATTTGTCCTTCCACAAAGCCTGAGGCAATCTGGATGTGAAGATTTTTCTTTTTGTCCATTTTTATTTTAAATACTTAGCCTTAGATTTCAGACCTCAAACATTTAAATGGGTTGCTTACATAAGTTCACTGGTATGCGTACTATAATTACTGATACCATTACAAGCAGAATTCTGCCTCTCAAGAAAAATTAATGAACATATAGGAGGCCTTAACATGAAAACTTCCCCACCTGTGTATCCTTGTACTTTTCTCTTAAGTCCATGAGCCGATGGTAAGCTTTAATTGCTTCTGAGAACTCTCCAACATCTGTACTGGTGAGAAGATAGTTCTCCCATATTTGCCAGTGTTCATAGTTGCACTTGAGAGCTTCTTGAAGGGTTCGAAATGCTTTGATTCTAATCAAGAATAAAAAATAATAGAAAAGAAGATTCTATATTCAAGATTTTATATAGAAGATTTCTAAACTAAAATCAGTTGCCATTGTATCAACTAAAAAGCTGCTTATTAAAAAAATAGGTTTAGAAAATAGTACAATGTAAAAGTTATTGTTTATAATCTACAATACTGTTAATTCATAGAATCATAGAATGGTTTGGGTTGGAAGGCACCTTAAGGATCATCTAGTTCCAACCCCCCTTCCATGGGTAGAAAGACCTTCCCTTAGACCATGCTCAAAGCCCTGTCCAGCCTGGCCTTGAACACTGCCAGGAATGGGGCAGCCACAGCTGCTCTCGGCAACCTGTTCCAGTGTCTCACCACCCTCACAGTAAAGAAGTTCTACCCTCTTTTAGTTTAAAGCCATTCCCTATTGTCCTGTCAAACATGCCCTTGTAAAAAGTCCTTGTAAAAAGTCATTAACTACATTTGTCAAAAAAATCATTGCAATTGTGCCATCTATGTCAGTATTAGCTTTTCTGAATTTTTAACTGGAATGAGGAGAAACCAAGCTTATTCATGCTGCAGTTGTAACACACATCAAAAACTCACTGAGTTCACAGCAGATGCAGAATAATATTGACTAATACAATCACACAAAGAAAGGTTACTTAACAGCTTCTTGTGATTTATTTTAAACATTTGCATGTGGTGCACACCCACTGCACAAAATCCCAGCAGTTTCAACCATTTTTTTTCTTACGCCAGCTGGAAGCATTACTTTCACTCTGTTTCCTGATGCTACGCTGCTCAGTACAAATCTGTCAGAGTGGCCCCAAACACTATTAGGGTTCTTCACCAAAGGTGCTGTCCAGTGAATCATCTTATAGCAGCAGGAAGAAGTGTTATGGAATAAAGGTGGACAGCATAATTCCTACAAACTCACTGTCAAGTCTGAAAGCATCTTTATTTTTCCATATGGATGCACTGCAGGCAACTCTTTAGCATTCCCTTACTCAAGGAGAGAAGTAATGGAATTCTCTGGTAAGGAACATCAGACAGTTTGGCCAAATCAGAAGTATGGGCTGAAAGCAGCTGACCTACAGTTTACAGACATATGATCTCCTATACAACATGCAACCAATGCTGGAGAAAAGGAGCCATAAGAGTAAGAATCTTAATGCAACATGAGGCATATGTTGCTAAGGTCTGGGTGCCTACTGCATAAAGCTTTAAACATACTGCCAGAAGTTTCAATAAATTGGAAACTATAAAACCAGCTTTGCTAGAGAATCAGAATGATATGGTTCTTAGGACTTTAAGAGACTGAAGCTTACTCTCAGCTGGGCAGCCATGATATGCAGAACAAATACAAAGAAATAAATTCGTTTAAATGAAAACTTGAAATAGAGTTTTCCCAAGCCAGTAAAAATCTTCTTTGGGGAGGTATTACAATAAATCTCTTCTTAATAAAGATCAGACAATGATGGCTTGTTACCAAAATTTGCAGTTCACTTGCTCTATTGCTTGAGTAAGTTGCTAAAAGTGCTGCCTAAGTATGACAGCTCAAAGAAATTGTTGGTTGAGTTTTAAAAAAAGGGTCCAGAAGAGTGTAAATATCCCGGTCAGGAAGACGGAATATCTAACTAATGGATAAGGCCATTAAAAGTTTGGAATGACTGGGTCAGCGAAAAATGTAAACAACTGCCAATCTAAGCCTATAGTATTAAAAGAGTTACCAAATACACATGAAGAGACTTGACTGATAGAGCAAAATTTTTGAAGAAAACCAGGTCATTTGGCATAGCTACGGCAGAATAGTCCACAGACAGGATCTTCCCATGTTCACTCCCTGTTCACTTCTGATATACATGATACTGCCGAGTAAATGTACTAACAGTTGGGCCTCCTCCACTGTTAACAGTCTTAGTGAGGGATTTCAGACCATGACTTTGATAGATTATATCAGAAAAGAACAGAGACTTGCTCCTTCCTCTGTGGATATTGCTACAATGGAAGCTGGGATCTGTCACAACTCTCTGATAGGCTGGAAGATGCTGTGGCTGACTGAGGTACCCCAATCACCTTGACAAACCATGTCTGAAACTGCTCTTCAACATCTGCAGGATTAGCCTGTATGATCTTCCCATCTTCTCAAAAAAGTTAACAAGTTATCAGAAGGGCAGCAGATTCCAATCAGATGGAACTGTGAAATGCAGACAAGACACCAGAGGGATGGAAATCATATTCTTCAAATCACTTGCTACACTAATAAAGTCCTCTAGGTTCTCAAAACAAGCACCCTATGTATATAATGAATCATATAATAATGGATTATCCTTAACCAGGGTAACAGTTAAACCATTTCATATCTAAACAGGAAACAGCAGGCACTACCAGTGTATCATCCCGTCTTGGAAACCAGGAATCTTTTACCCAAAGGACAGAGGGCCAGTCCCAGTTTGTTCTGAGAAACATGAGATCTAGAGATCTCAAAGGCTTCCTGGCACCCAAAGAAGTTTTTCTGGTAAACTGAAGAGTAGAGCCTGCTTTCATCACAATTAATTTTTCTTGAGGAAATTCAGAATACACAAACTTGTGGACTCTTAAAAAGCAAACCACCCCCAAAAAACCCCAAGAAACCCCCTTTTATTTGAGTGTCAGCAAGTTGTTTGCACGCACTTTCCAAAAAGACATAACATTTTATATTTATTGTATGAGAATCCACTAAGCCTTATCCAAATGCACAGTCCTTGAGTGGGACTGATTTAAGAGCCTGGCTGGACTAAAGCTTGATTTTGATGAGGGAGTAAAAGAAAACGATTAACTGAATTATCTTCTTTTTGTTTTCCTTTTTTTAATCCTCCCCCAATTTCTTTTTTTTTTTTCCCTAGCAGGCTTGAAAAATAAGAATTTACACTTTCACCACCACTCAGCCCACCCTCTTCAATAAATTATACTGAAATGCACTACTACAGGTATCTCTTGTTTTGAGAGTGGGTTAAACTAACTCACACACAGTCTTGATCTATAAGTGACTACACAAATAATCAAAGAAGTTGCTATTCCACAGCAAATACAGGCCGCACTTGGCTATCTGCATGTAATACTGACTTAAGATTTCTTGTACGCATATTCCTCTCCCATGTGATTTCTGTGGAAGAAAGGTCAGAAACATTCCCCCTTTACTGCTTTTGATACCATAACAAATAGGTCACAAGTTCTGTATGTGTTTAGCATGTTAAATCACACGAGTGTTTTTCGCTTAAATCTACTGAGATTAATGTAGTATGAATTGACATAGGCCTGAATACATAAGTTTGCCTGAAATGGATATCTTTTTAACTTCAGAGTCAAATTAGTTCCCAACTTTAATATGAATATTTTGTGCTGGTTGTACTTATTACATCATAAAGACTTTCAACAAGAAAAAAAAGTGTAGGATGAGAGGTACTTTTATAAAGCTTATGAAACTCCAGTTCCTGTAAAATGAAATAGGTTACCAATGACCCAACCTGGGAAGGAGAACTAAAGGGATAAGAATTACAAAATACTGGGTAATCACATTATAAGAATAAAATCTCAGTGGCATAAAAGGAAATCCCAATTATTTATTTTGTAAGCAGTATATTCTAATCCGCTTGAAGTACTTACTTCTGTTTTAATCTGATATAAGCAGTCGACAAATTGTTCCAGGCCTCAGCATTCTGTAATGATAAAAGTAGTACAAAAAAAAAATTCACTAAGGCTTATTGATAATAATACGTAAATGAAACTACTGTGAAATATTTTGCTAATCATACACATATGCATACATACATATGCATTAAAATATTAATGCATATTTTCTACAAGAGGTCAAAATATTATACTGAAATAGAAGTGATATTAAAATAGAAATACATAAACAAATATTACTGACTACAGCAACAATCAGGTACATAAATACCAATTAACTGCCTTCTGGTTGGAATACACCAAGTCAGCTCTTGCATTCAGTTTAAACTGTAAACAGGCACTCTCTTCGGGATGTAGCTGAGATGATCAGTGAGGTTGGTGTTCCCAGCAGCTCTTCACTTCTCACTAGCTGAAAGCTACTTACCTGCACCACTCTATTAGTGGAAAAAATCATCTGAATATCCCCTAATGCATCTCAGGCAAAACTAGCAGGGTTAGTTCTAGCATGTTTATCAACTGTTTTAGCTGAAAAGGATCATAAGATTAGAGTCTTTCCTCTGGCAAAACCAGCAGAGCCATGTACAAAGATTATTCCTGCCTATTGCATTTCACTGCTGTAAATTTGAAGCCACACCACTGAATTTAGCAAAGTGACAACTAGTATAAATTTGAAGAAGAGAACCTGGGTACTGCAATGAAATGTACTCTGGTACTGAAGGCTACCCTCAGGCTTAAGGAGCATTTAAATCATGTTGGGAAACCTTTTTGAGGCTTAATTAATGAAAATGTTCATTACGTTGCTGCAGATCATTGCATAAAGATAGATTTCATCTCCATAACTAAGAGCCAGCCCAGCATCCTTTCCTCACAAAAGAAATACCACTTAGCCCACTGAGACGTCAATTGGCTTGCTCATATGAATACAATCAAGTAGAGGCCCCAGAGAGATAAGTGAATGCAATTTCAGTATCTACTTGGAAGGAAATTTACTGTACTGAAACAAAAATAAAATCTACATAAAGTAAGAATTCCAGTTAAATACGGGGTTGCCTGTATGTCTTCTTCTCCAAGTCATTTAATTTTATCAATAAAGAAAAAAAGAATATTCTGTCACCTTTCATTGCTCTCTCCTCAAGAGAAAAGAATGAATAATAGTATCTATCAAGTAGGTGGCATTAACTCTGCGTGAGCAACACGCTGACAGTCAGGCCTTTTGACAAAAGTATTGCCAGTCCATTCCCGAGAGGTAATTCTGCTGACAATTCTGCTACCTCAACACACAGTCACACTCAAACGGAAACACTATACGCATGCTTGCCCCCTGCATCCTGAAAATCTGGCTAATAAGCTCTGTTCTCCCTGTGCTCATGAACTATACAGTTACAAATTCACCTGACATACACAACCACTTCTTTATCCTCCCCGCCCAGAGAATTTGAATACTTAGAGGACTAAGTATTTTAATTTAATTTTTTAATTTTACCTCTTTTCAGCACTCCTCACAGTCTATTCATTCCCTTTTCTCTGTTTTAGCAATGTATGTAAGCATAAAGGAATTTCTGCCCAAACGTATTTTAACATTCATGCACACATATACTTGGACGAAGTTAAGTATTGGGCAAGTATTTTTATGATGCCTCATGACAAAAACATATCCTCATGCAGAAGTTTAATTTATTTGAAGGGCTAACGTTTAAACAAGTTTTTCATTATTGCTTTGCTTGTTTATAATGAAAACATCCTTGTTGCTTTTAGATAAGCCATCTAAATTGTTTGTTGAAAAATACATACATCTGGTTCCAATGTCACACAGCGCTGAAATGCTTTGGCAGCACCTTCATAGCCTTCTAAAGCAATGTATGCGCAGCCCAAGGAAAACCATACACCTAGCTGGAGAGAAAGAAAGGATGATTACATACACACATACATATTCCTGCACACAAGCAAAAATTTTGCCTGGATGCTCAAACACACACTACTCTTGTTGATTTTACCTGATTTACGGCTATCATAATAGTATTGCACTGGATTAAATAATATCCTGTATGCAGAATATAGGAAAACTTTACGTTCAAAGTGTTAGTAAATATGGATAAACAAAGGTGTTGACTATATAAAGACCACTTCACCATATGTGAAGTGCTCTTTAACAGCACATCTTCATTTAGAGAAGAAGATGACAGCTATTCACAGGTTTGCATATTTTGCCTTAACTTGTGAAAAATCCACATTTACTTTATAGTATTACAATTAGGCCAAATGGTAAATACTAGGAGATGTATTTCAAGGAAATCACATTTTACAAGAAACATTTCTAATGACTGAACATGAACGCTTCAAAATTGTAGCTCTTTCTACTTGTCAGAATACCAATCTTACCTTCTTTATAATGCAATGTTTAGAGAAAGAAACGTACTTAAATAATGGCTTGTGTAGAGAACAGAACTTTACCAGTTCAATAATCACAGAATAGAAATGTATGACATTCATCCTTGTCAGATCTGGTGCCCTGGTAGGCAGTATTCGTGGTTTCAATAAAAGAACTGAACAAACTTGGCAATAAAGATATCCTTTTGCATTTGAGGGTGGATGTGGATGACCCATCCTCAGACCACATGGATGAATAGGTGAAGACAGAACTGCAAATTACATCTGGCCTGGGCAAACATGAACATCTACATTTCAATACTGCCAGTGTCCCACCTTTCATGATCTTTAAACTCATCATTCAAGAAAGAAACTGCACACGTGGAGAAAACAATGTTTCCCAAATCTCAGAGGGCAAAATTTATAGGAAATAAACATTTATTCAATCTCTTCTTTTAAGCCTCTTTCATTTATCAAGTTTCCAGAAGCCCAGCACTCCCACATAGCTGCTATCTCATTAACTTCCCTTTCTTTTATTTCTAGATTAGTAACTTTCTGGATGTGAAAAGTGGGAGTAGAGATGGGATTGACCAAGTATGAAACTGAAGGCTAGCTCCAACTCTTTATCTCATGATACAAGTTAAACAGTGCTTCTGTAAAGGGGGAGAGAAAACAATCACTGCACTTTTTATAATTCTAATGAGTAACAACAGCACAGTTTCTGAGCTTGTGTTTCTAGAATCTGATTGTACTGAAACTTCCACCATTTTGATCTTTTGAGGCTGATGGTGAGCAGCTATATCTCTCAGGAACTGGCCTACCAATGCTTAAGCTTGTCAACTCCTTTCTCAAGGAAAAGTTACAGCATGAGGAGAAAGTAAAATGATTCTTTACTTCTGTGGAGAAAAGAGATATGAGCAGGTACCTAGTAAAAATCATACAGTGAGTACAAAGAATGACAGATAAATAAATATCTTTTCTTAATAATTTGAAACAAGGTATTTTGCCAAGCAGTAACTATGTATGAAGGTTTCGACCAAATGGAAAAAATGTGAGAACTGGACTTTAAGGAGAAGGTTGAGAAAGGTGTCCAAAAGGGATCCATTAGCAGACAAGAAGAATGAAATGAAAAGTCTCTGGGGTGAGAATTAAACCAAGAACCTCATGAGATGCTACAATGCGTAGACAAAAAGTATAAAGATTGTATCTCAGAATATGTGGCTAAAATGGAGAAGGTAACATGCTGGAGGATATCGGAAGGCTGTGAAAGTAGAAATCCCAGAAAACATAGGAAGATTTCAATAATTCCACATAGTTTGGTAAATACCATAATAAATGAAATTCCAAGGGTAAAATTTTTAGATTTGAAGAAACTAGGCAGAAGACCGTACTTATACCTTGATCCCGACCAGTATGAATGATCAGGTTCAAAATGTTACCATACAAGACACTTTGTAACCTATCTAGATTTACTAGTTCTTCAAAACCAAAAGTAACTCATTTAATACGGAGGAAATGAAATTTAAGAGCTACTCAAAAACTAAAAGGGGCAGCTAAAACAGTAAAGGTCTGCAGAAGACTTGACACATTTAAATACAAGACATTCCAAGGCTTGGAGCAACTGCATATTGTCATTCAAAAAGGGTCTAAAAAGACTAAGCAATCATAACAGTCAAAAACAAAATAAAGGAGATTATTAAGAATAAGAGAACATACTTGAAAAACTGGTGTGCTAGACAATTAAGAAAGCTCAAAAACAACAAGTCTGATGGGTTAAATAAAAAAAACAAAACATGGTAGCTGTATAAAAACCCCAAATGAAACCAAACAAAAAAGGTTCATTGCCTTTGATCTACTACAGCAATGAAATGGTGTTTTATCATCCCTCAGCTATCTGCAAAGGAAGCATGAATTTTTTCCACTATATAAGTACAGTGACTCTCTAATAATACATTTAGGATACAGTTTAAGAATGGACTTAAGCTATTTTTCTGTGGAAAGAATGGCAAGAATTCCCTTTTTATTGGGGAGGGCACAGAACCTGCTGATCCCACTGGCTGATGTAACAACTGCTCTGAGCGAAGTGACTGACTGAAAGGTAGCATAAGGAAAACTGTGTCTGAAGTTCAAAAAAAGACTTTTGTCAAGGCCTGTGGAACTAGGTTAAAGTTCCTTTTTTGGAAACAAAAAAAAGCACGCTGGCGAGAGTGTGCTACTGATCGGAATGTCACTACAGATGTTGCTACTGATTGGAAAAACACATGAAAATGAGCTGTAAATTTTTATACTTCTCAAAACTGAAGACAGTGACCAACAAAGGACGATAATTTAGGCTTGTACTCTTTGTTAAAACTTGCCATCAGGAATTTCTAGGCAAGTCTTTCATAAATCTAAATGATTATGAAATGCTTTAAGAAAATCTAAACAATTCTCTCATATTAGTGGGAATATTGTTCCAGAGTAACCTAATTACAGTATAGTTGAACACTTAAAAAGAATACATGACAAATACATTCCTCCCCTACCCCCGCCCCCCCCCCCCCGAATCAGTAAACTCTTAGGTAAAATACTCTTAGGAGTACAGCAGTGTTGGTTTAGAAACCATCTGTACCCTGTAGAGGAAAGTGAGTGTCTCGAGTTAGTAGTCACAATAAAATTTTAAGAGCTCTAGTTGAGTGAAATCCTAGCTGAGTACCTTTTTGATTACTCTTTTTTTGGCATCATTTCTCTCTCTTATAATTCAGTTTATTTTGAACACAACACACTGACAGAATGCACTATAGTTTTAAGTAAGTACAGAGCCTTTAATCATAATTTCCAGTGACAGACTCTAGCTCAAACTGTTGTTTAAGTTACTTTTACTACTACAAGATGAATGAGAATTGTTGAGAATAAGGCTTTCACTGCATTGTCCAAAACTTTAACTTCCAGATGTAGTTGATGGCAAGCTGACTTCTGAAGTGTGACTCTTGTCCCAAATTGGAGAAAGATCATTTGCCTTGCTTCACACCCAAGAAAATTAGCCTGAGAAGTTATGACATAAGTCATCTAGCATAAAAGAGGATTATTCTTTTCTTGCAGACTGCGACATAGTGGAGAACGGTGTGGGCACAAAATAGGTGCTATGAACACTCTTATTTCTGGAAAATTTAAATATAAAGTGACCAGATATAGAGAACTATACACTGTTCAGAACAAGAATGAACAAATCTGTAATCTAATAAGCCGTAAATTGTTGTTATGCAGACTTTCACCACTGGAGAACTGACTGGAGGAGCTTTTTGATCTCTAGAATTGTCTCAGTCCAGCCTCACACGATGCTTGCAGTGAAAGTGTAAAAGAAATGCACCTGTCGACCACCAGGCATGTACTAGAACAAGTAATTCTGTGAGCAGGAGTGCTAATGAAGACCAGTTTTAGATATATTTGAATGGTGAGACTTCATTCCTTTGTGGATTTTCCAAAGTCTAACATGGTGGTTGGCAAATATTGCAAAGACCCACCTCAAAGACCTCAACCAAAACTGGCCAAAGAATACACAAGATTAAAGTAGGATTGACAGAGAATGATTTTAACCATTAGGTATTTTGGGAGTCACTTGCTGCAGTCTAAAAACCACTTTCTCCAAAAAGGTTTCTGATAACCACCAGAAAAAAAAAAAAAAAAAAAAATTTTCTTTGTAATAGGGAGTCCTTGTTTACCTGGTAAGTTATTCACTATTCTGGGAACAATCTATTAATGCCTTTATTAAACTCCTTACATATAGTATCACCTTCCTCTCTGTTCTTTGTTCAAAAGACATCTTGGAATAGGACACAATTCATTTCTGTAGTGACAGAATACAGACAGACTTTAGAAGACATTGTTATGTCAATCCACACTACTCATTTGCTCAACCTATTTGAAAGAATTCATCTGAATTCTAAACAGAGCTTTCTGAGCACCAAGAGGAGGAAATGTTCACTTTCCTATATGGACTGGCCTATTTTTCTTGGATTGACTTTGATTTTAAGCTTCCTTTGGATAGGACATAAAATAAAAAAGCATCTCAGTAGCATATTTCTAAGTTTTGAGCCCTGTAGGCAAACTTCTGCAGCCCTTTATTATCCAGGAGTCCTCCTGATTTTAATATGGTTCTGATCTAAGTAATATATATTTTGTCGACATTTCCTGAGTCAGTAAGACAACTGAAAAACAAGGGAAGCATTTTTGTTCATTTTGCTTTCCATTTTAACAGTGTTTATAAGTTATCTGGAGTTTACTTAAATAAGAACAGGACTCTGATTCACTGGAATAAAATACCTCATCGAAACACAAAGAAAAAGCTTCATGATAAACAATTCAAAATGCTGGAGGACTTGAAAATTTTTCTAAAGCTGAAGTCTTTCCTTTGGAAGTGTTCTCTGGAGGGCAAGAAGGAGGAATATCCTACTTTTGCATGGACCTGGAAATGACTATGAAGAGCACAATTTATATACATAAACAACCACAAAACTGTTTTAAATTCTCAAGACCTTTCACAGGGTGGACCTTACTGGGATGGGATATAGTGGCTGATAAACTGGAAGAGATTACAAAATCTGTCTGCAGGACAGCTTGCAAAGGATCTGTCAAAATAACCAGTTTAATCAAGAGAACTCAATCTTGACTGTGGTTTCAGTTTTGATACATTACTATAATAAAAGCTACTGTCATCACAAGTGAAACACAATGTTTCTCAGTGACTCCAGAGTAGGACAGACCAGAACACCTGAAAAAGATCTCTGTGAAAAATAGAGATCAGAGTTTGTAACTCAAAGCCAACAGACAAGGCACAAGGATAATTTCATTAAAATCTGTACAGCATTCTTGTATCTCTTTTGCTTAACACTTGTTCATTATTTATTTGATGATAATTATTAACTTTCAATGGCTTGATCTTTTTGAAATAGAAGAGCTGTATAGGCAAAGAGTTGGCTGCATGTAAGGACCTGGAAGCAAAAGGATGTCTTAATTTCATTATGCTACCATTTTTAGCCAGGCTTCAAAGTAGATGGTGAAAAATTTTCTAAGAATAATAATAAGCTGTTACCTTGACAGTTGTGCACAGAACTGCCTTTTTTAAAAGTGTGTCCTCGTTCAAAACTGAACACAGCAACTAAACCAAAGCCATATGTGTATCATTTCCTAACCTGCATAGGGTTGATCTGCACTGAACGTTCAAAGCACTCCACACATTCTCTGAATTCCCGGTTGCGGAGGTGGAGGAGGCCTTTGGAGCGCTGGGCGCGGGCACTGCGGTGCCTCGAGAGCTCCCAGGCCTTGTCATAATACTGATGGTCTTTAAGTACATCACCAAGCAAACAATATAATCCTGGTGTTTCCTTTTTCTCTAACTCCCGCCTGAGTATTTCTTCCGCCTGTTAAAGAACAAAGAGAAATCAACACATAATGGGACAATTTATTTTCACTTAATCACTTACATGAATGAATATCACTTTAGCACCTTGCAATCCAATCATCAGTTGAAGCCTAAGTAGTAGGATCAGTAAAGAAACAGTATCTTCATCCAACACAGCAAAGAAAGTCTAGAGAGAATCTGGTTCCAAACTGTTTTTTAAAAAAACCCACTTCAACACCAACATGGCTTTTGGTTTAACACACTAAGGGAAATATACCCATGAAAACAAGAAGCAGCTTGCTTCTCATCTTATATGTTAGGTGTATATTCTGTCCAAAGAGCAAATATCAGTCCTGGACATCAAACCTACACCTACTTCATAGCAATGCAGTATCAGCACCATTAATGTATGTGCAACCCTAATAGTTTATGATCTGTGGGTTTTATTTATCTTAGTAAGTATTCTTGCAATGACTGTCATTCCTTTTTCTCTAATCGCTCTTTTTTGAAAACAATTATCTCCATTCTACTATGTCTGAAGACACATCCACTTTCATACTGTTGGTTTTGGAAATGCTACTCTTTTACATAAGAAGCAGAAGTTATAAATTTACCTAAATGTTTGAAATAAAATACATTCAGAAGATATACCATGTTATGGAAAAGAAGATACAAACTGGGTGTCCCAAACATCTATCATGGGCTGTAACCAACTTTCAAAAGCTTTTTATCTTAGGGGCACTGCCTCGCTCTAACAATAGAATTGTTTCTCTTTTAAGCAAGAGATAGTCTGCTTTCTGTGGCTTTTTGAAAAGATAAATACATTCCACAGATGATCTGCTGTTCAGACCAAACTCTTTAACTCAGTCCCCTGCTGCAAAAATGCAACATCCATAATTCAGCTCAGTATAATTTTTCTATTGGAAAAGACCTGTTTGAACCCTCTGAACCACGAAAGAGCCAACACAGCCTGCCACAGAATTAAAGTTTCACAGTGTAATACTAGTCAGTCTTCTATCATAGCTACTTTACCTAAAAGGAAAGCTCAATTCATATCTCCATTTAAATTATTACTGCTTTTCTTGTTTCTGTAAGAAATGTTTTCTTTGCCCTTCAAACGATCTCTAGAGAAGCAGTCTCTTATTCCTCTTCTTTCAATCAGTAAAATTAATTGATCTTGTTTGAAAATAATCTTTAGAAAAATTACTTTGTTTTACTTTGTTCTGAAATATTTAATGCATAGTATTTTTAACACGTCATTCTTACTATCATTTTTTAAAATAAAGTAACAGTAAAGCATACAAACATTTGAAGTACACAAATGTGCAGAAGGGATGCACTGTTTAGATTTCTAAAGGGATCTTAAACTAGCAAAAATGGAATCCAATTAAGAAGAAAATTATTGGCTGAATATTAGGAAAACAACTTAATGGCAAGTGTTTTTAAATGCCTATGGAACAGTTCTCCAAAGAAAGCCAAAGAAAATATTACTTTAAATTTAGAATTAGCCTTGTCAAAGCACTAGAAAACCTCACCTAATACGACAAACTGCACTTGCAGAGGGTTTGATTAAAGGGCCGTTTACTTCCCCTTCCCTGCCTCCATGAGCTGCTATGACATATTAATAATAGATCTTTAAGATAATCTTTTCTAGAGCAGAGGGAACAGGGTGCTTTAATGTGTGAAGTAATCACATTAGGCACCACAAGGTAATTTCCCCCCTTTAGATAAAGAAAAAAAGATTGAAATGCTGCTGTGTAAACAGCAGCAAAGAGGTGAAAAGTGCATTGCATGCTGCTGCTTTGGCTCTTTCTCTGTAGGGCACTCTCAAGCTCAGATTCCTATGCTGTGGCCGTGCCTAGAACTAATCATACACTAGACTAGAAAGCTAACTATTCACTAACTGTATTTCACATTTAAGAGCATAAACTCATGTTTTCTGGTCTAAGCTTACAAGACTTTGTTGCCAACATAAATATTTCAGCACACAGATAAAACAGAGAATTAAATAAGCAGAAATCTGACTTTTTCTTCATCTGATTAGCTATCTGATCACATTGCTGGCATGTCACAAACATCTTTATTACATAAATCTTTAAAGCTAATACAAAGTATCATAACTACAATCTACAAAAATTTGTATTCTCGAAATATTGGTCATTTGTTTTCCACAAAACCAGATAATACTTTAAAACTGGAATTCTTATTTTGCCTAGGTTTTCGTGAAGAAAAATATTCCTTTCTCTTAACTTTGTGAGAAACTATTTTTAACAAAGCCCATTTAATCTCTGATAAGAACCCTGGTCCTTTAAAAAAACCAAATCTTAACAACAAAAAATATTATCAAAAACAGTTTCCACATAGGTCATACAATGTACATAAAAGAAATATAACCACTACAGATTTATTCTTACCCATTAAACAGACAGTGATCAACCGGCATGCTTTATAACCAAAAATTACATCTAAATTAAATGAGTTTTGATAAGAAAATTATCACTTAAATTTATCTAAAAAGCAAAAAAAACCAACCCCAAACTGTATAACTCTTGCTGACTGAAACGGATGTATTTAGAACAACACAGCTTTTCATAGAATGGTCTGTGCCAGAATGGATGGAGTTCAATACTCAGTTCAAAGGCCAGTTGATCTAAAAGTGAAGAAGATTTAGGCTGTTATCTTGCTTTCTGGACTACTATGGTTGGTATGGGAATTAAACAGGCAGCACTTCACAGGTATCCCCAGTCAGTAAAGAGGGCTCTATTTTAAATAAAAGGTGGTGCTTTTTCACTGTTCACTGCAGACTTGACCTTGAGCAAGCCATTTACTCCTCTTTCTCAATTTTGTAGTTACATATGGGAGTCCTTACCTGCCATCCTGTTAGGATATGTAGTGGAAATCAATCAAGTTCTTGAATGGGCTCATGCACTAATCAGTATAGCACTACTCAACTTTGCCCCTGGGAAGCATTTCCTCAACTTAAAGGCAAGCTTCTGAGCTCTTACAAGTGCGTATAGAGCCATATCTAATAACAGTAAAAGATCACAAAAAAGTTTGCTAAATGTTAGTAACAATTTACTACGCAAAATTTGTACTGCTACAGGGCTGTGTTGTAACTGAGTGAATTGTGTATTTCCCAAGTGCATAATGTGGAGCGTCACATAGCCTTATCTACATGCTCTGTTTCTTTGTCAGTGCATAATTGAAAAGTAGGAGGAAGGAACATACTTTGATGTGTATGTACTCATCAAACATATTGATATTGCTGATATCTGGCTGTTTTATTAGATTTTTCAGTATTTAAATCCAGGGATTCAATATAAAAGCATTTGTGAGTGAAAAACATGTGGAATTTTATTTGACAGAATTTGTTCTTTTGGGCAGATATATGCTAAGTTCTTCAATGACATGAACATCCACTGAACAACATATCGCTGTAGTAGATTCTCGTGCTCTTCTAAAACAATAACTACCATGCTTAAAAACATAAAAACATTTTTTGATTAATACGAACAGTTTACGATCTGAAAGCTTTATGGTAAGGAGCACAGTCAGTCACTCCCCTTGGTGCACAGCTACATGTTCCTAATTTCCTGACTTTTTTGGTCTGAAGCTAGCTTTTTTTCCAGCTCTACTGTTACTTAGTACTTAGCATTTTCTGTTTTTCAAAGCACAGCACAAGCCCTCATTCTGAAAGCATTTCTAAGCAGTTTCCTGTGTCAGATATCCTGTCCTTTTCTCCAAGTGCCATTTCCATAACTCCCTAAGGGCAGTTTGTGAATGTAACTAGGACAGAATGCATTTCCAGGAAATGGAAAATATTGACCTCTATTTCTCCACTGTACTGAAAAGACTTGGATATTAGCATGCTATCCCCAAGGCATGCATAATGTGACACAGAATTTGCCAGCAAGACATATCTGTTAGTTTATAATGACCAAAATCTAGACATTGGTGCATGACAATTAGAAAAAATATGTAAGTATAAAAATTTCTGCCTTTTTGCAGTTAATTGAAGTTACAGCTCTCTATTCTATAAGCTTAAATTAGTTTAAGCATAGTATTTGTGCTTATGGCATCATAAAGGCACATTCGTATATTTACTGCTACCATATAGCAAAGAGAGGGAAAGAACAGGGAAGGAAAAAAAAAAACCAAACAACCAAACCCCACCATATTTTTGTCTGAAAATGAGTATTTTTGAAAGCTATATAAATTCTGAAAGCAATGCTAGATAGTTTAAGTTCCTGTTAGAGCCCTTCTGTGTGAGCGATTGCATCAGACAGAGAACAAGAGCTTTCTTGAGATACCCACATTACACCTTACTGCACATCCAGTTAATTTTCCTTCAGTATTTTCAAGAATCACTACCATAGCCTTCCTGTTTCTTATTTCTTATTCACCAATTTCTACTTCATGAGGTCATTACCCCAAATAATTTTTTCTGTTTTGGCATTCACAGTTTATGAGAGACTGATACATCACGTGCCCATTTTTACCCAAACAAACTTTCCTCATGATATCCCTGTAGAAGTGAAAGTCTTTTCTGCATTGACAGCTGAAGCCAGACAGTCCTTCGGAATTCAGATCCTATTTCAAGACAAGCTATACAAAGAACATTTTTCTTACCTTTCCATGCTGTCCTGCTCTTTCATAGCAGATTACTGCATCTTTCCACATTTCCAGCTCCTCAAATATCTGTAAGGCAGAGCTGATGCATCCCAGCTCAAAGAGTAAGCTTGCAAGCTGACGCTGAAAAGAAAAGAAATTCCAGGTAACTGAAGATACTATTTACATTTTTAAAAGATACTAGAGGCATTTCTGACATCATCAAGAAACAGAGAATATGCAATTATTCTCTTGAAACTTCAAGCCGGAGCCTCAAACAATGTATATACCTCAAAAAAACCCAAATAAACCATCAGTAGAACAGTAAGTGTTTTAATTTTACTTTTGTTCACGTCAGTAGCTTAATTACTTTTAACTACCTTATGATGTCATGCAAAAAATGGAAGCAGACATGTCAAGGATGAATTGACAGAACTGAACTCCTGCCCATTAAATGAGCCACATGGCCCATGTGCTGGGGAGCAGCTGCAGCAGGGTGTTGTGAATGCTGAGTGCAGGAAACAGAGGCTGAAGGAGGGCATTAAAGCCTCTTGTAGAAATACTTTGCCACAGCAATCTGTACCTGTGAAAAAACACAGATGGAGAGAAAGGCTCTGATAGAATTTTGTCAGGTACTTGTGAGAAATCACTGTCCACATAGCTGCTGCCAAAGCGTGCTACTTTTCAGTCAAATCAATATTGTATTTGAGTTCAGGTTCAACTTCCTAGTTGAGTTTTCATCACAGATAAGTCAGCCTCTTTGTTATTTCACATTCTGCTATTATTTCAGTGTGCTTATGAAAATAAATGAGTAATCTTTTTAATTTAAAAATAAACAAAGTATGTTTTCATGACTTTGAAAAGTTGTCTTTGGTCTTTTGTTTTTTTTTTTTTAAGAGGAGATTAAAATCCCATATAGGTTTTCATCTTTGAAGAAAGGATAACTTATTTACTATGTGTGACAAATATTTAGTTTGGTTTTCAAAAACAAATGGGACCATTCCAGATAAGGACACCTAATGATGCTATGAGATCCCATACAGTGAACCTCTGCAATGTTTTTGGTGACTGTGAATGGATTCCCTGAAGTTCCCTGCAGATATCATGGACCTCTCTCCACAGACTTAGGTTCAGTACCTGTTACAAATCCAGGGAGTTACCATACAGGAATAGACTCCGAGTCAGAAAAATTAAGAACTGGCTCAGTTCTTTGACAAAAATATAGAACTCTGAAAATGTCTAATGAAGTAATTATTTGTTATCTTGATATTAACCACTTAGGAAAAAACCTACATTTGCCAATATCAGGAACTAAATCTCATGCATGTTTTATTAAATTTATTCAGTCATATTTGGCAAAATTTATATAGGCAACAACTCTTCATTACTAGAAGATTGCATCCATCTTCCAGTGGAAAATTATAAATCCCTATTTTAGTATTTCTATCTTTGGCTTGGAAAATCGGCTTGGATTGCAAAGTGCCACTCTGACTACTGGAAATGAAAACCACATTTACTAAGTACCTGTTGAAAGACTGTGTGGAATAATTTGAGAATGCTAGGAGAAGATATGATTAGTTAAAGCAACATGCATTGAGGTTAGAAATCAAAAAGAAAGAAAAGACCATTAAAAGTAATCAACATGAACACCTCTGGACGTATGTAATGCAAACTGTTTGTTAAATATCACATCACAAGACAAAACTCTAATGTGTAGATCTCTGTTCTAGAAAAAGCTTATTGTCAAGATAAACAGTGTAGTTTTGGAAAAAAAAAAATAATTCCTGTCAGCACTAGTAAAAAGGGGAATGTCTTGAAAATAAAAAACTTTCTCCACTTGAGGAGTACTTCTGTATACTTTTGACTCCTAATTTGGCTGCTTTGACCATGATCCACTTCCTGAAAACAACCCTAAGTGAGTGGTCATCCCAAAGATGAGAAAGATGCAAATAACAGAGTAAGTAAAACAGTAATAAATAGAAAGAGAGTTTCAAGATTATTTTTGCAGGAGATGTTGGAAGCTTGCAAGTTCTGGTCCATTTTTTACTGGAGGAAAAAGCAAAGTAAAGAACAATTGCACTGCAAGCAATTACTTCTGTGCATGACAGAACAAGACAAATGAAAGCAAAACACTGTGGAACTTGATTTCTTGCCAGAAAAACCTGGTGTGTTGTTAGGTTACGCCTTTATTTCTACAGTGTTTCAGCTCAAGATCTTATCACACTCTCTTAACTTTGGAGTCATGCAGTATCAATAATATAAAGAACCACAGACTTCTAAAGTAAAGCTTGAAATGGGATTGCTTCACACCTGTATGGCCCAATGTGGAGGCACCTGACAGCAGTAGAAAATCTTCATGCGTTCAGATACTGACGTATTTACATCTTCAAACTGATCTGCAAGTGCCTGGTAAATGCAAAGTATATTCTGATTTAGTATTTTCTTAAGACTTAATGAACCTGAAAAAAATAACATTCAAAGCATTCAGGATTTTAAGCATCCTTGACAAAAAGGAGAAATTATATTAAAGACACACTAAACAGCAGTAAGCTTACACTAGTGTTTTTATTACTCCATGTAAGAAAATCTAATAAAAATCTATGTTAAAATTCTTTATTATAGATAATAATAAAAAAGTTTTGAAGATATTAAAATTTCAAAGGGCATGTAACAGTAAAAAGAATCAAATTTACAATCCCAAAAAAAAGACTTGCAGAGTAAAACTGTGCCAAATATTAGTGACCTTGCCTAGTACATTTCAATCCTTTAGCTAGCCTTTCCGTAAGATAATATTGATGTGCATTGGGCATAAAAATTCTTACTAAAAGAGAGAGAACGACAAACACATTACAGTGGACCATGCTCTTTTGAAAACACAGTTCTAATATAGAATATTACTGTGACTTGAAGTACAATTCAATTCAGGCTATTTTTTTCTTTTTTCTTTTGGTGGAGCTTTGGATTGTTGAAGTGTTTTCTTCTGAAACTCTTTGAAAGAGAACAGTAACCTCTGCATAGCAAAAGTGCAGCAGCTTCAGCAGTAACTTTTTCTCTGAAAACCCACAATGAAGTTATTTATATCAAAATTCAATAGCAAGAAGGATAAAATATTAAAGGTAGCTATGGCCAGAAAGTTGGTTAGAAACTTCAAGATAAGGGAGAAACCTCTTCAAATGCTAGTCATCACTAAGCTAGCAAATTTAAATACAGAGACATAAATAAAGGAATATTAAATTACTTGCTTTCACACGATTCGTCTATCCAAGTCTCACATATAACTCAGTTAAAGACTTATGGAATGAGCTAGACAGGTTCTCAGAACTTTCTCAGCATGGAAAATGAACACAAAGACTCCCAAACAAAAGAAAAAAATGGATAGGCTCACTTCTTTCTCTCTAAATTCAACAGTTGGCTAGCCAACCTGTATCAATAATGGAAGTAATTGTTGTGTAAAATAAAATAATCAGTTATGTGATTTAAACTGCTAAGCATCTTGTAACTGCTATGGATGTTAACGGGATTTATTAGGTGGCTGCATTATTTTAATAAGAAAAAAAATCACAACACACAGCAATAATATAGTCTTTAAATCAACGCCTAACCTCCTAATTTTTGATATGAATATTTAAAATATTCAATCTTATTTGCATTCTCTCTCATAAAATTATCTCGAGACCTGTTCCTAGAGATTATCCAGAAACCTACCCCAAGAAAATTTATAGCAAGTAAAGGGACAGACTAATAAAATCGCATTCCTTTACACAGTTCCAAGCAATCCAAAAGGAGTCAGATTCAAATAAAACCTTTAAGGTGATATTATTTAAATACAGAGTTTACTTGACTGTGAACTATATAACAAATCATATT
Source organism: Strigops habroptila (assembly GCF_004027225.2). Classification (NCBI taxonomy): domain Eukaryota; kingdom Metazoa; phylum Chordata; class Aves; order Psittaciformes; family Psittacidae; genus Strigops; species Strigops habroptila. Next base: position 23,140,812 of record NC_046359.1, on the reverse strand, counting down.
TTGCAGTTTCAATCCTGTTGAAATGTTCTAATGCCGTGAAGAAGCACATTTTTCTATATTCTGTTGCAAGAAAAATTAAACTGAAAAATTCTCCAATTCCTTGTGTAATCATTTTACAAGACCAGACAAAGTAGTAAACTGCAGTTGGAAAATTTAAAAATAATAATCGCTCTAAGCCTGAGCAAAGCCAGAAAATCCTAAAAATGTCCTGCAAAGTATTTTTTTGAGGAGATGAGGGAGATGAAAGGCAGAAAATGTTTTAAGTCCATCAATACATTTTGTTCCTGTTTCAGCTTTTTTTTTTCTATCATTATTTCTATTGTTCCAAAAGAAAAACTTTAATTCAGTGAAAAGCAGTTTTTCAAAAGCAACATATTTTATTGAAAAATTTGTGGCAGTATCTTTTCTATACTTCCTAAGCAGAAAAGCCTAATGTAAATGACATGCTGTAGGAGAGAATATGACTATTAGCAAGTAGAATTCTCCCCCTTCCCAAAACACTGTACTCTGTTCTGAGTTCCAACAAAACCTGCAAATTTAGGTAGAACATATGAATATTACACATTCCCTAAAAAAGAGTAAAAGCTAATCAACTTTAGGCGACATTAAAATCCATGGTTTATGCACTCTCCTATACATCAAAAAAAAAAAAAGCTGATAGCTCTGCCTGCTAGTGAAGTACAGAGAATAAGTTACTAAAAATTGCTGAATTCTGTGTTTCTGAATTATGCTGGAAGAAACAAAATTTGGGTTGTATAATGGTGAGAAAATTAGAATCCTAACCTTACTACATAACTAATATCTCATCACAGAACAATAAATCAATAAAGTGAACAAGAAAACACTGCCTAATGAGCATGCTTTTTCATTAATAATCTTCAACATACATACAATGTAAAAGAAAGTATCTGTAAATACAGAATATTTGCAACATAGTGAAAAGATTTGGTGTCTTAGTTTAACTCAAGCCTCAAATTTCTGTCTTGGAAGTTTTAAAATAGAATTACAGCAGAAATCAACAAAAAGTCACAACTCCAAATGATACATGAGTTCTTCCATATGTAACATTTAAAAACATTAAGCTTAACAGATCACACCACCACCACGTAACACACCCTCTCCCCAAGGCTTGAGCTGCCATAGATAATGACCCCTTCAAAAACCACAGTACTGAGAGATTCATTAATCCAGCCTGGAAACAGCAAAACCATAGATGGTTTTGATGGAATTTTATACCATGAGCAACAACTACATTATTGCCACATGAAAGTGGGAGAAGACAACTCTAGAAACTACAATTCGTTCTCCCCATCTCATACTCAGATTTCTGGTACGAGATTAAGTAGTACAATCGGTAGCCTGTGCTTGGGATTTGTATACCATGTCAATCTGAAATCATCACAGAGTTTTTACCACTTTATTAATCAACCTTAGTCTAATCATTCTATTAATCAAACTCAGATGGTCATTATCCATGACTTGAGTACATTAAGTTTGTAAAGGATTTTTTCCACCTTGGATGTCATTTCCATATATTCAATCCCATTACACATCCTTGCTTCACTTCTATGTTCAATACGTGTAACATCACTATGGTCCTGATGGTAATTATCAGCTTTGATTTTGAGCCTGCCTGAATTTAAATCTCTTTATCATCTCCACATTTTTTACTGTCCTTTTCTTCAATGGCTGACAAGAGTTGGAGCTTTTGCTTTTTAGCCAGACCCTATCTCTGTATTCAATCTCTGGAAATACTATCACATACTTATGGTTTCTCGTCAGATATGTCATTTTCTTTATGACATAACGCTATTTGTTTTCTCAACCATCTCATCATACAGCTTTTAAATCTGTTATTCATTCAACTGGTCTGAAGTCCCTCCCTCAAAGTATCATCCCTTTTGTTAAAACATAATCACCAAGTAGTTTTTGCATCTGAGGTAAATAAATGGCAGACCTTCCCATCCTTCTTTCTATTCTCACCCTCTTTATTCTGGATGGAATAGTTTACTTACTTTCTCAAAAAAATGTCCTTTACTATGTAAAACTGTAACTATTATCTCCTGAGCCAAGCTTATTGAGAGGAAAACAATCAAGCAACCAACCAACACAACAAACAAAAAACCAAACCAAACCTCTGTCTTCTGAAAAGAGCAAGATACTCATTACTTATTAAAAAAAACCCCTTGATAACAGCGTCCCACTTTTGTTTGTGCAGCAACTATTTTATTCCATAAGGATCTCTCCCCTCAATAACACTGAAGATAGGCCTGTCCATATTCAAACTTAATGATTCGTAGAACTTGTTAAAAACTCGTCAACAAAGTTTTAAGTTGACAAGCAGGTATTCTTTATTGGGGCGCCGGAGAACATAGGGGATAGCTCCTCCTAGCATGTTCTATCCGAACATCAACCAAACCGTGATTATATTGTCGTTAGTCATACATATTCATTATATTGTATACATATTCATGAAGTTGTTTATACATGACATCACATTCCTAGAACATTCTTCCCGCATGTGCACTTTATTACAGTAGTGGACTTTGGGACCTTTGGTGGTCATTTCTTCATCATCCTCCTCTTCATTACCTTATCTTTTCCTTGAATTCTTGTTCTGGCAGTCTTTGAGGTCTGCGCAGTAGAGAAGTGCTTACGCCAGTTTAATTAGTTCGGTAACACTGCTGACATAAGTGAGCGATTTCTTGTCATCCTTCTACTTATCAGTTAACTTAGCTACAGCACATCCTGAACATCTGCTAGTTTCAGACACTCTTTATCTACAGCCCTTATTTTGCTTACAACAAATTTTATACGAAGGTCATAAGGTTCTGAAACTATGTCAGCTACAATGATTTATCTTATACAATGGTCCTTATTATGTTCTTTTGGTTGGGTTTTTTAGGTTTGGAAAGTTTTGTTGTTATGTACAAAGCCACCAAGCTCAAAGTTACTTAAAACTGAATTTTCTTGTTTACAAAGGATTATATTTAATTTTGTACTTCCTTGTCTCACTTAACATCAATGGCCCCAATAAAACATCTCCTTCAAAACAGTCTTGATCCATAGGCAGCATTTTATCCATGATATTTCATCTCACTTCTTCCCAGCCTTTCATATCAGTAATTTACAGTGCAACTGCACCATTTTTCCTTTTACCTATCTTTTCCAACAAGAGCATTCCCAGTTTTAGCGTTCCAGTCACAACTGTTCCACAATACTTCTCATCTGTGCAAAATCTGTTTCACGGACTGCATCAATAATAATAGCTTGTTTATTTTGGTGGCCTGTCTTGTCCCACTGTTGACTAGGCATCCAGCTGTTTCCCACTGACTAAACCCTACCAAAACCATTAGTTCTTACTATTTTAGTACCAGATTACTTGCTGTGCGCTTATCAGTACCACCATTTCTACCCTTGTTAGCATCTTCCTTTGATTTATCCTGGTACATTTGATGTTCCTCTTTATGATTTTGTAGGCAGGAAGATTAGGCAAGTTTTTCTGTAGTCTTCTCCTGCTTCTCAAGTTTAGAGATCTTGTCAGTTTGCAGACTCAATCCCTAGTTAATTCCTCTCGGGCTCCAGTGGTGACCATTCACCCAAGAGTCCTTTCCACACAAATGCTCACAAAAGCCATTAACCACAATGTTTCTCTGTCACCTAACCCTGAATAAGATGTTGAGTGTGGCATTATCTCACCCTGCTTTTGCCCTCCTCTAACAAGTCTTAAGATGTCCCACTTATTACAGGCGCTCACCATATTTAATATGGGTTTAGCTTGATTTATGTCAAAGGAAACTGATACTGTCAAATGTCCCGCTTCGCCTCTATCGCCATGGTCCAGCACATGCTACCCAATTGGTACCTCAATTCCAGGAAGACAGAAGAGAATGAATGGAAAAGTACCTTTCAGTCTTTTCTAACACAGAAACTCCAGACAGACATTACTTTCATGATGTTCTTGTGATTCTCGGGTCCTTTTTCTTCAATTTCTCCAGAGTCTGAAAACTCCTTCTGAAAATCCCACACATCAGCCTGACCTCTCCACACTCTGGCTAACTACCTATTTCCATTTTCCTTATCCTTCTTCTATTTCTGTCCATTACCTCAGTATGCTTTATAATCAGCAAGCTGATGTCACAACTCTACTGCTCTTGCGTAAGCTGCTCTCTTAGCTCTGCGCGTCTTCCAATAATTCTCCTGCTGGCCATGTGCTCTGTGGGTAGGTTTATTTAGCAAAAGTCAACAAGTCTTCAGCAAACTATGCAGCCTCGTTAATGTATTCCTTCTTCATACCATAAAAAATCCAAGCTTTAGCATCTGCATCTATGACTGCAGGTTATAGTTTGTCATAAGCTTTGCCAAATGATACTTAATGCAAATTAATTTTAATGTAGTCAAAGATAAAGAAAATACTACCATTTCTGTATTCATATCTGTTATTTTCCTCTGCTTTGCCCTACTTCTAATACTACACCCAAGCACCAACATCATATTCTATCCTATAAAAGAAAGTAAGGAGATTAACCCTCCACCTGCTTAGCTTTTCAGTCTCTTGCTTAGGCCACTCGTGACCCATGCTTAGGCTTAGAAGGTAAGTACATACCAGCATATTCTATAAACAGAAAGTTTTCTCTTCAGGTATCAAAACTAACACATTTGCCCCTTTTTTGTTCTGCTTTCTGAGCTTATGAAAATTACAAACTACATAGCAGTGAAACCTATTGTATTTGCTGAACACCTACTATCCTAGCCCTCCACTTGACAAAAGTATACTAGGAGTATGTCAAAATTTAAGTACCTCATCAAGAAAGAAAGGGAGAAGGAAGGCCTTATGAAAAACTGCACAATACTGAAACAACAAATTAGCACATTAATCTTGGATTAAAAATTAAATAGATAATACAGATTTTACAAATGGCCAATTCTGGGCATCTACCTTTATTTATACAACTTGTATACCTTTGTAAATGCCAAAGTATGGACACCAGTTTTGGGACTGCCTGGGTGGGTCTTGGCTTCTGGGTCAGGCACAGAAGTGCCTGATGGCGCAAAGACACAGGTGTAATAGTTCAGCTGCTTGTAAATAAAGTGTTTGGAGACAACGATGGCAAGAATTAAAATTACGTCTGTAGGGAAAACAATCCTGCTGTCTCATCTCACTATGACAATGGTTTCTAAGGCTTCAGCAGGCATATGGCCCAAATCGAACTGGGCTTACCTATGTTATTTACTCAAGAAGAAAGTAGAGCAACGCTTTGTAAAAGTAACAGCAACTACATGTGTGTATCTGTGGTTGTACAATTACAAAATTCTTACTTTATTCATAAGCTTATTTTATAAATTATGAATAATTAGGAAAATTTATCATCGAAAAGTTCCTTTGATTCCTTATCACCGAACTCAGTCACACAGATAAAGAGTTTCAATGCTTAGTATTTATGAAACAAAAAGTGGGCATTTTATAAAGCTTCTACAAGAAGCTTTTGTGGACCCTCTAATATTCGGAGACTTCTTTAAAACTTCCAGATTCATCATTAAATTAATTCAAACTTTCATGCAACTTAACATCTAATTCTAAATGCTTTAAAATCTTTACTTTTGGGGGCAGTGATATCAAAATACTTGTCTAACAGAAAAGCTACATAATTCTTGAAGCTTCAAAACTTGAAGTGGCTTTACTATTTTTGAAGCTGTCCACCGCCAAATTACATTTTCTAACAATAATGCCTGAAAAATGCTGCACAAGAAAGAACTGCAGTCCAAGTTAATTTGGGATGTATTACGACAGCAACTGTCACAGCCTTGTTCTGCAACAGCATACTCAGTAATACATAAATACAGAATTACTAAAAAAAGCTGCGTTCCTGCTGAAGAAAACGTATATAATCAGTGTCTAAAATTCAGAAACTGTATACACATTAGAAGGCAGGTGACAAATACAGAGAATTAAATATACAGAATAATTAGGGCTTTTCTGAATTTGTTTCCTATGACTTAGATCAGATATTCAATGCTTTTTTCATGTACTGTAAATATTTTAGTACCTTTTGGATATGTAATTAGATCTTTAGTTATGCTCTTTTGGTAAACATACTTAAAGAAAAAAAAAAGAGGGGGCAAAAAATTATATTTACAATCCAAACAACAAACTTGTTTCAACAGCTCTTTGTCAACCCAAGTGCTCCTGTAAAAAAGACCTCTGGGACAAACTGAGACATACCCAGACTTCTAAAATCCACTGGTCAAAATACTTAATCTTGCAGTGAAGCAATGCCAGAAAACTATGAAGCAATAAAACCAGCTTTCATACAACAATACCGTAAAGTTTTGCTTAATGGGAAAGAATAATTTTTGGTTGATAAATATGGATATAATGTGGAAAAAACGAAAACAGTTGAGCATTTCATGAGGAAGATTATGACCAAATAGTGATTACTGATTGCCAATTTTACTGCTAGATACAAAGACATAAACCCAGCACATTTACTACATTCAACCATTATTCAGAACAGCATTTGACATTTAAGACAGGACTTTCTTGCTTAGAAACTAAAATGACTTAAAAGAAATAATGAGTTATCCTTCTGAAAAGCTCACAGATGATGTATTTCTGTTAAATGATGAAAATCTATGAATAGTCAAGGACTAAAGCATCCAAACATAAAACAAAAGCTATTAAGCAAGGATGTATTTCAACACTGAGAAAGGAATGCTCCCTCTCATTTATCTAATTTTCAAAGGGGAATTATGACATGAAATACTTGAGGAAAATTTATTATAGCCATCACAATTATAAATTATGATTTGTGATTCATGGAAACTCAGATCATTTCTCACATCGTGCAAAGAGATGCCAAGACAAAGAGCACTACTTACTGGAGATTTTACATTATTCACATTCTCAGGAGGATGAAAATGTTCTGTTAGAACACTGCAGAAGTTCAATGCTTAGGAGGGCAAAAATCTTACCCTCTTTTTACCCCTCATTCAAATACAAGCCTTGGTTTCATTAAAACCTTGTAGCCTTGAAGATTTCCATTTTTGCTCACTTTGCAAGCTCACCCTTTCAGTCATTCTTCCATGAAATTATTGCTTGATAGGATTGACCTCAAATGATGTGTATATTTAAACTGACTAGAGGATGATGTATCACGCTGTTCCCTAGGAACTAACAGCTGGTTTAAAATTTGTTAAAGCTAACTTTAAAATGTTGTACAGCACTGACTGTCAACTTGTATTGCAAATGAAAGGTTACAGGGCACCTGGAACACAGGAGCAGCAAAGATGTCAGGATGCTTCACAGAAAGAAACTACTAACAAGGCAATGTAATTCTAGAACTATAAAATCAAGCAGTGCTTGAAACAAAATTAACTGAAACATTCAAGGAGAAGGCCTTCAGGCTACAAGTTTTCAAACCTCAGTCTGCATTGAAAGCGGTGGTTGAAATACTTCACCCAATGTTTTGCTAAAAATTTCTTAATTGTACGTAATCACTACATTGAAAGAATCCCCAAGGCTCAGTGTTCAAGGTTATTTGCTTTTTTAAAAAAGTCACAAGAAAATGTTCCCAGTTTCTAGCAGTTTTACACACAGAAGAAAAGGTTGATTTCCTCTGAATGAAATGAAAACAAAATTTTTCTATGCATATTCTTTAAAATGAGCATAATCCCTTTTTAAACAGCAGACTAATTCCCCAATCACTGCTTTGTGTTTTATTTCCTCCCACCCTAGATTGGACACAGAAGTCTTCTTGATCTATGAAGACAAGAAGCCATCTTGTACTAGATTCAGCACTATCTGCCCCACAGAATTTTTCTAACAAACAGCTTATTTTGATGAATTCTTCAGTTAAGATGTTGTAAGTACTCATAGTATTGAGCATGCAGTGTTTGTTTTATGGCTTCTCTGCTATGTCCTATTTCCTTCTCCCCCTAAACAGCTGAAGAAACTTGGCATCACCTATCCCTCAGCAAATACTTTAAAGTTTCTGGGCTGAGAATCATGTCAGTAGTGGTTTTTTCCGGACAGCCATCTCTATGGTATTTGCGCACAGGTTTCATTTCATTGTCAGTGTCTGACATCAACCTGAGAATAATGCTGTACTCTCTGAGACAGATTATGCCTAGAGAATTTTCTAAAATGTTTCAAGTTTGATGAATTTAAGGCTGTTATTCCTTTTAAAAGCATAAGCAAATAAACTTTTTTGTTTTAAAAAAAGTTTGTATCCATTTTTCAGCAAAGGAAGAACTTGTTTGTAACCTTTTATAAAGTTCTGACTGATGTCATGCCAGAAACCATCTATTCTAGTGTACTGTGATTTTTCCTCCCCGCCCCCATCAGGCATTACAATAAAATGTTATACAGAGTAAGTTACATCAAACACTTGTGTTTTGTAATATAAAACAGGTATTTTCTTTGAAAGATGTAGTTCTTCCTCAGAAAAGCCACAATCAGAAGGGGATAGTCAAGCTGAAGCCTTTCATTTAATAACATTTATATGCAGTACTTGGTTGTTAGTTTAGGTATGTTACTCATAAATATACATATCTCTATGATCCATTTAACCTATTTTGTATTCCAGCTGGAACACCCTGCTCAAGAAGAATAATCTATCGTAAACATCCTGTATTTTTTCTATTGCTGGCAGACCTGAGTTTACCTACCACACATTCGCATTTTGCTAATGGTAAATTGTACAATGGTATATATATACAAGCAATAACAAAAAATGACATGTTGTTTGGCAGTAGCAGAAAAGGCCTCCTTGAAGCTTTTTCACAAAACATAAGTAAACATACTATAAATAAATATTTAAATAAACACTTATATATGGAAAAAAATAATTAGAACTTGGGAATTAGACTGTATTTTCTGAAAAACATAAACAACATACTTAAAGAATCTGAGAGCAAAACTTCTTAAGACCATGTTATTAATTGCAAGCATGTAAACAGTTTCAGCTTCCTCCTACCTAAGGTAGGGATTGGATGGTATTCTGTTACAGAAATAGAAATCTCAAGGGAAAAAACACAACACAAAACAGAATGCAGTGTATTCAGGTAACTCAGTGCAGTTTTTTACTGGCAATCATACCAAGCATAATTCTGTCCTGTTACTTAGATGGCTTCAGATGCCTGTAACCTGAAACCATAGATATTCAGCTGCTCTAATTGCTAACAGCTCATTTTGCAATATTGGCAATAATCAACTTTTGAACATCTTTAGCTATTTTGGGGAAGGGGACAGGAGCATGAAGAGAACGGACAGACAAGTTCAGTCTCTTTTGTCCTGAATTTGATCAGAATGTCTCAGATAACATCTTTTTGTTTTCCCTTCTTACAAAAAAATCCCCAACCAAACCCCAAACCAAAACAACAAAATAAAGCCCAACAACCTCCCCACCCCAAATCATTACTCTTTTTCCCAAAAATAGCTTCCCTATACAGTGAAACCTTGTCTGATATCTAACAGTTTTTGTTGAAAAATTACTTGGCAGGAAATACAGATTATTCCAGTAGCTGAGCCTGACCCAGCAACCGTTCAGTATATGATGGTAAGTACATTAGAAATATGACACACAGGCAAAGTGTTTAAACTTTAGCTATCCCAAAGAAAGGCAATCACATATAAAGAAGTCTGTTTTCAATATATGTATTTTCTTGAAAGACATCCAATCCACTTCTTCACATGTTCTTGGAAAGCTCTCTACACATCAGGGAAGAACAAACAAAGCCCCTATCATTTGCTGTTAATGATTGATCTACTCACCAAAGAAGAAAATAAGCATCTTCAGCAACAACTGGCTTGAAATCAATTTGACTTCCAGTAAAAATAAAAACACTTTAAATGTATTAAATATTCCATGCCTGATTGTATGACATATTCAGATAGAAGCACACCAAGCTCCCCTGAAGACTCAGTTCTTCTTTATCAAAAAAAGGAAAAAGCCACAAAACCACAATTCTTTCCACAATCACACTGCAGTATTGGGCATAGCCGGTCTGGTACAGAACCAATCAAGAAATTGAACTAAAATAGAATTTTCATTCAGCTGCAGGGAGTTTTATGGTTTGTGCTGGTCACTCGCACCAAAGAGGTCAAGGAACAGTCTGGAAAACAGATGTTCTGCTACTTCACAGAAGAGCAACTACAGCCATGGACACAGGATACTAAAAGCCTTGCCCAATAAAACCATGGGCTGTAGAAACAAAATGACAGTTGGCGTAACATGTACAGACTTTAATCTGTTTATAGCTTTCAATTACTTAACCATGGACAATCAGCTGCAAGTTCTAATGGTACCAGTCTTGCACTGGAGGCAATTTTCTTGCAGATCTTCAGAAGGAGGTAGCACACTGCTGCCAGAAGAACAGATGCACTTTGCTTTCAGCTGCCCTGTTTACTTGAGATACTCTAACCTAGGCCAAAGGGGGAGGACTGAAGGACAAATTAACTCCTCCGCCAGTAGCTGCCACTGCCTACTTCCTGCTACCACTTTTTTCCAGTGGAGAGAAGAATGTGAGCCCAGGAGCCTGCTGGGCCTCTGGCCATTCATCCAACCCTCAGCCTGCACTTTTAATGGAGAACCAGAGAAAAGAAGGCGGATTTTAGACCAGAGGAGTTGTCCAGGCAAGGTGCAGCTTGAGAGCTCCTGAAATAGTTTACAATTGCACTATAATTTGTCATTTTATAACTTTTAAGTGTTTGAACTTGCAACGTTATTAATGGCTTTTGTTTGCATGCACTATACACAGGGGAAAATGGAATAAAGCAGGAGGTGAAGCTTTCTGTGGTAGAATCATTTACTGAATGTTTCTATTCTATTTCTAGGCAACTTCAATGTTTGCACAGATCTGTATCTGGAAAAATGGGCAGGTATAGCACAGCAATGTGCATAATAGCTACAAACAATAATATTTATGCTATTTAAAATCTAGTTCAGGCATGGTAAGTCATATTGCTTACAAAAACAACTCCACATCTGTCAAAATGCCCAAGTCTTATCACAAAACCACAGTGTTATAATTTACAATATTTAGACAGACAGCAATATTACGTAGAAATTGAGTAACTGCAAAAGTAAATGGAAATACTGAAAACAGCCAATATTGTATCATCATAGAACTCTCCATGCACCAATCCAAATGATTATTTGAATCAATGGTCCTTAAACCAGTTTGGAAAGTTCAGAAGCTAAATATATTCTTCAATTCATAACTAATAACTGGAACAGGAACCAAATGAGTTGAGTTAGGCCAGCAAACAGTTCTCTGGTTAGAAGCTACCTCCAGCCCACACTATTGCAAACCTTGTCTCCAGTACCATAGTTTCCCATCAAGTGATTCTTTACATACTAGATTCCCCAAATTTTATACCTCTGAACATTTAGAAACCACATACAGTTAATGTACTAAATATATTTTTAACAACCCAACCCTCCCTGTAACTTACTACAAAGTTAGACCCTTGGCACAATGGATCTTCGTTTGGTAGAAACTTCTATTAGAAAAAGCAGCTCTCCCTACGTCAGCATCATAGTTACGGACTAGTTTCAAAGCATGATCATTTTCATTTTTGGAATTAGCTCTTGTTTTTGTAAATGATACAACAATTTAATCTAGAAATAAATAAATAAATAAATTACATTTCCCCTCATTAATTACCCAATAGTCTATTCTTTTCTATTTTATCTTTTCCACAAACAGTATTTTCCTTCACTGTTTCTAAATGTATCTCAAAGATTTGTCACCACTTTAATGACCTTTTTTACAAATCCCTTCAGCCTACTTCGTGTGAATCTCTAGGTCAACGATTACAAATCTCTGCAGCTTGTACTTCATCAGTTTTGGTGCAGAAACTGATCTGCTGATATCTTACTCTAAACTGGTGATCAAAAACCAAATTGCCTAACACATTCTCCTTGATTATCTCCAGTGTTGACCTACATAATCAAAGGAAAATGCTTCCCATGTAATGTTCTCATATTCTACCCTGATACAATCACTTGTCTCTAATTAAAAATTTGAGTAATTATTTTCAGTTTTTATCACGTTTCCCACTGAAAATATCTTCTCACAATAAATGCATTGGCTTCTCTTAAAATCACAGCTTGTATGCTGACCTGAGGCAGTAAAATATTTTTTTTTGTATCAGGAGAAAAAGAAAAGCCTTAGTGACAGAGTGTTTACTCCTTCTTTATTGAGCAAGTATATAAGGACAAAAGCAAGGACCATTAAAGGCTAAGTTGCCTTTGATTTATTACCTATTCCAACTTTTGCAAGTATTAGAGCACCACTACTTCCATATTCTTTCACCTTGAATACTTTTAAAACTAAAAGCAGTTTCTAGTCTCTCATTTCCTGTAATGGTTAAAGCAGCACTAAAATACCTTCTAATGGAAGAATTTTTTCAGGACAATGCTGGATCACTTTCAAAATATGAAAAAAGACACAAACAATTTTATCAATAACATTTGTCTCATTGTTATTGCACTACTTCCCAGCAATTGTTTTTGTGCATCTTAGCTTCATTTCAGTGAGTAAGAAGGCCCTGTCTACTACAAACATGACTATAAATTAGTCTTTCAAGACTGAATTCATCCTTTGCATTTTGAGGGACAGTTCACCATGGCCCTGGAACTTCTTGAACTACAATAACCCGCATGCTTAGAGCCTTACCATCACGCCGAAAAGCTCATTCATTTGGCAGGCTTGCAGGGGAAGATTCCTCAGAGAAAACTGAGGGAGGACGAAGAGAACTGCTTTGTTTTATTTAACTGATTGAATTTCTTACCTATAATAAGCTGATCACTACTACTGAATTATAACTGCAAAACTATCATCATCAGAGAATTTTATACTTGCTCTGCATATATTTTATTGTTCTTGAAAACTATTAAAATCTGACAAGAATGCAAAATTCATTCTGTTTGTCTTAATTCATCTAAAAAATGCTATTTTATGGAGTAAATAGTTTCCAGATTTTTAAGAGACTACTGCCCTCATCAACCAGCCAACAAGTAATTCTGGTGTTTGGGGTTTTTTTGGTAGTTGTTTTGTTTGTGTTCGGTTTGTTTTGGTTTTGTTGGTTTTTTTTTTTTTTTTTACGTTATTTTCAATGTTTGTTCTTTATCTTTAAAAGATTAATTTTCATCAGCGATAAGAATCAGACTGTCCTTCAATTTTACAAAGCTTTATTCCCATGTGGTTTTTTTTTAAAGCAGGAGGATCCAGTGAAGACATGTTTAAGACAACTGTATCTTTAGCATAAAATTCCTGGATTTTTGAAATGTTAGAGAGTGATGAATGGCATTTCTCATGTTCTAAATAAATTAAATTGCAATTGTTTTGAGACTCTTCTAGATGGAAATGGAAGCTTGATTAGCAAATAAAGCAAATGTACATTACTGTTATCAATTAAATAAAAGTATAGGCCTTGTAACTAGGGAGACAACTATCAAAATGTGGTTTGTATTTACAATTTCTTCCTTTCTTACAGATATCTTAGAAATGCCTAAGTTCTGATGACACTGTTTTACAAGAAATTAAAATTAGTAGACCTCAGTGTTTCAGGCCTAATTTTACAGAGCAAACAAGGAAAAACATGCCTTCTTGTCTTATCAGCTCCCAAGGAGTTTCTCAACTTTGAATAAACTAGGTATTTAACTATGAAAGAAAACATGCCATTGCACCTGCGCAGCAGCTGTTGAAGGCTGGTTTACCAATTCAATGTACTCTCATTCCAGGTACTTCACCAATGATTTTCACCAGATCATGCATCTAATTGTTTTTAAACCTCAGCATCAAAACATGTCTGGCTGGTATATTAATTTAGATTATTGATCACAAGTGTAAGTTTAATAAATTTTGTAATAAAATATCTAAACATTGATTAGATATACCAGTTTTTCTCTACCCTAGCTTATGTCATAAACGTGTTACCACTTGGACTTTTAAAGTTTGTTATTCTACAAGTAGTGACTGCATCATGACTAGAGATACTTAATGTATAAACAAATCAACGCTTGTAAATATTCAACATGAACAATTCAGCTAAATTTAAAACAATTATTCTACACTTCCTACTCTATTAAAAATCCAGATATATCACTTCTTGTTAACCTTATTTCAGGAAGTAAGCATTTAGAAAAGTTATGCTTGCTTTACTGCCTACCTTTAGCAGGCCTTTCATCTGTGAGGCTTTTCAGTCTAATTCTCTAAGGTATCAGTTAAAGCTGTTTCTTTTTTCTACTTTACATGATAGAAAACTGGAAAGCTACTGCTTATACAACTTTTCCCAGACCTTTTCTTTTTGTGATAGTCCAGTCATTCACTCTTCCCCACTCCATTACTACCAAGTCCTCAGGCAAATAAATTAATTCTTCACTTTAAACTTACTCCCTAAGTATATCCTACATGTTAAAGCAAGATCATCAAAAGTTATCCACATTGTAATGACTTCAAATTCCAAAATCATTCAGGAAGAGACTACCTTGTGAATCTAAGGTACTGGTTTCACCTATGCAAAGTTTTGACGGCAGGAAAGAGAGAAGAGCAAAAATTTTTATGGCATCTATGCAGAACTTGAAGTACTGGGCTACCAATAAGACTTAGTTTTTGCATAACTTCAGGTAAACTTTTAAGATGCAAGATGATGTTGACAGTTGTAAGGGAAAGCATGCTCAGGAAAAAGTTATTGATAAGGGTGCTACACCTGTGCACATCTATTTTTTCTAAAATGAGGCCGTGCAAAGATGTATTTCACTTTGAAAACAATACTAGCTAACTAAGAAACAAATATTCACTTAGATTGACTGTGGCATTTTACTAAAAAAAGCTTCAGCTTCTTTACAATAAGGTTTTTGCAGCTGCATGAGGAAGGAAAGCACACAAGAGGAAATGAGTCTGACACCCCCAAATGAAATATAAAGCATTTTGGTATCAGAATTAGCACAAAAGAGGTCAAGGTCATGAGTAGAAGATATCTGGATTCATGAATGTCTGACGCAGTATTTCCTTTTCATTTGAAATAGAGAGCCAAGCAGTATACTGGGCAAGTGAGAGCATCTCCTGTGCAACCACCACTTGGAATGTTGCATTGTAGTCAAACGCTACCACCTAAAGAAGCATGAGAAAACAAATGAGGCCTCTAACAGCACAACAGTATTACTGATGTTCAAAATGATGCTCACTATTCTGGACAAATATTGTGCCCAAAGTTACTAAGTGCCAGTGCTTAGGATATGGGTTTCAATGCTAAAGCCTTTTAATGGTTTAAGCCTCAGGACAAATCCACTTAGAGAGGATACAATCTTCATAAAAGTTCTGTGTACATTTTTTTATCTTTTTTATCATTTACATTTATTTTTACCTATTTTAATGTTACTTATATGAAATTTAATTTTATAGTTATGACTATAAAAGCATAACAATTTTATAGTTACGACGATTATCAAGCAAGTGTAACTTCTTGAGTGTTTTTGTTTTCAAAGAAAAATCTGTTTCACCTGTCAATTATGCTATTCATTCTTATGATATATCAAAAGGTGTAAGCAGAACTTCCCCTACAGTCTCTACGCGAAGCTAGATTTCCAAGCTTACTTGTGAAGGATGTATTTAAAACCAGAACACTCATTTTCTGTTGCAAAAGCAAGAATACTGATAATATCCATTAATTTACCATGACAGTGATACATCTAAAATCAGTCCAAATAAAGGCTAGATCACTTGGCATTTGGCGAAAGAACATGTCTATTTCCACACATACATCTTGCTCCCTTTTTGATATGTTTATAGCTTATTTGTTTGCAGTGTAGCATCACAGTCTCACTCATGTAGTCTCAAATGCCAAACATAACCAGCTGAGCTTAGCTTTTATCTGTGTTGTCCTGGTTTCAGAAAATGGTCTGTTAGCTTATCTTGGGATACCTATCTCCAGATTTGCAATGGTATTTATGACATACAGCTGTAAAGATTCATCTATTCAAAGTTAGCAGCATCTGTAAAGCTTCATCTATTCAATTTAACAATAGGTGGGAATAGTGTGTCATACATGCCCTGCATCTGGTCTGACTACATGTGGAACTTAATTATTTTAATTGTTTAATTCATTGATGTTGAGCTTATAATGCTTATAATTTCCAGGGCAAAGTTTAGGCAGAAAGATATAAATGTTATATCTTGCAATCTGTTGGTATTAATATTTTTCTTTGCAACTCTCTGCCATCACTTTGTCTATAAAAGAAGTGTAACATTACTGTTCAATATGGCTTAAGGATTCTCCTCTCTGACATTATGACTCCTAATACCATCACTCAAGTTGTCAGGACACTGCATGAAGAGACTCTAAAGGGAGAAAGGTGAATGCCTTAAGAGCTAATGTTCAATGGAAAATATTTGGAAAAAATGGGAGCCTTAGTGGTTTTGGCTGCTTTTAGAAAGTACACTGACCCTAGGAATGGAACAGCTCAGTTATTGAACATAATTCTCAAATGAGCAAAAAGGTTTGTACTTTAAAATACTAGCTGAGAAAATATGAAGAAACTTTAGCACATAAAAATGGTTTCATTCTTTTCCCCACACCAGCTAATAGTGCTGATCCAAACTGGCAAATACAACAGTGCAGTAGAAAACTTCAAGGCAGAAATCATTACCTGGAGAATTATACTATTCAATATTTTCTTTTTTTGCCAGTGGTACAAAACCACTTATTCCTGAAAAACTCTTGGCAGACTGGATCTCTGGCTTAGTTTGGGTTTTTTTTTTTTCGCTCTGCAACAAACCCCATAATTGCATAATGGAATCAGAACAGAGGGAGCCAAGCACCACCATGTTAATTATTTTGAAGCATGCAACGTATCCCCAGAATCACTTCTGTCATGTAACATCTCCTGTCAAATCTGTCATCTGCTTAAGCAAAATGAAATAAGATTTGGAAATATGTGTCTCGAGACTGAAATAATAACTATCACCAAGAGGTCACTATCTCTTGTGATTGCTTTCTGAAGTAATAAGGTTTATTTCTAGGGTTCTGGAGACCTTGTCATCTTGCATACAATTCATTAAGGAAAGGTTTTATAAGACACCTGGCTTTTATCCTCTTTTTAAACACTTTTGGAACATGTGTTCTAATAATAAATACAATTCATAATAGTTGAGAATTATTGGGATATCAATGCAGGATGTCTATAGAAGAGGTCTGTCTTGCACTTATTACCCTCCTGAAGAAAGTGAGTTAAATATCTCGCAGTTCAACAATGCATCTCACAAATGCCAGTAACTTTCCGTAAAAACTTTCAACTTCATGTGAAACAATTTTTTAGCAATTAGTTTTGCAATCTTCTCTTCCTTCTTTCCCTCTCCCATTCCATACACAGCTAAAAGCAACTACTAAAATCTTTTTTAATGTACTCCTAGAGTACAAGAGGGAGTCAAAGAATAAGAACTCCTACTACAGTGATCTAACAGTTTGGGTGAACCAGACAAGTGCTATCATTCCCTGGTCACACTAAAAGTCTCTCTATATTGTTCCAACTGCGGTATCGAGAGGCCTGACCAGAAACACCTATGAATTGAGAAGCAAAAGAAGCAGGAAAAATGTGGTATCCTCAAACCTCTCTAAATCACCTTCATGGGAGAAAGACTGCTCCCATCTTCTTTTTGAACTCTTCCCTTAAATGTTGAATTTGTCCAATGTAGAACAACCGCCAAACAAAGCAAAGAAGAGGGAGCAAGCTGGCAAAGAGGTGACAATCCAGTTTTGAAAACAAAAAGGATATGCTTCTATGATAAGTGACGTAACTTTCTTGCATAACTATTTAAAGACCATCAATGTGAAAACAACATAACAGTGATGTTGCGTTCAGGTTCATGGAGCTCAAGACGCCAGTTCTGTTAGATCTATACCAGCCATTTCTCTCTATAGCTGCACACAAACTCTTTTCAGATTTGAAAGAATTGCATGCCAACTAGCATGTTTCTATAGTTAAGAACAATTTAAACACATTATTTCCCCTTTTGATACACACAGAAAAACATTAGTTGCTGAAGAAAATGACATTCTGAAGTATTATTTTAGTGAAAATTACAGGGCAGTTGACACAGAATTCCCAACCACATATATCTGTGTATGACTAAGGATATAAAACCAGATCTCATGTGACCTTTCAATCTTAGACATAATGATTAGCCTATAATATTCCTAGTCTGCTCCCAGCTCTCCTGAAGTCTTATTAAAAACACCCTTTCAAGACACATTTCTCTTCCCCAACAGGCAAATCCCGTTGCTGCCAAGAAAAGCAAGCAACGGAGAACTGTATAAAATACTGCATACGTTCTACTACGTGTTAGGAAAGCCAAGCGATTAGGTTACAGGCATGCTATCACCAGGTGCAGCAAGCAGCAGAAAATACAATCAGAAAAGGGGCACATAACAAGCTGATAAAAGCTGCAAGCACAGAGGTAGCCAGCGTGAACATCCTGAGCAAGCTCCAGGAAGTAGCTGTAACAAGTCACTGTAGGATAAGCCTGAGCAGGCTACTGGTGCACCAGGCACATGGCAGCTTCACCTCTCTCGCTGCTAGCGTAATCCAGCAGCAAACAACGCTCTCACTTCTACACCACCATCCTTAGTACAAAGCACGGCATTTTTATGCCTTTTGCTTCATTCTTAAAATTAGTTAAAAATCCACTGAAATGGAAGAGTACACTTATTTCATAATTTATTTCATATAGCAAGAAACTAAAGGATAGCATCCCCCTCTATGTGCTTTAAAATAGTTTGTTTGGGTTTGATTGGGTTTTTTTAAATCACCCCTCGCTTTTCTCTTTTTTACATAGCTCCTACACCACTCAAAATATCTTTTTTCTCCCCATCCTATCACTTGAGCTCTGGCTGTACTTTCAGCAGTAATTTGTGGTTTAACAGCTTATTCCAACCTGTTTTCCGCTATTAATAGTTTCTGAGTTACTTTTTTAACAACAGAGGGGAGGTGATGATCCCAAAACTGAGGTAGAAATGGCAGGTTTCTAGTTATGTGGAAAGCTATTTATCAAAAACTGTCCCCTTTTCTTTCTGTTTTCTCCCTCCTCCTCTCTCCTTTCTTTCCACGCTAGCACTTCTCACCCTCCTTCACCTATACCCATATGGAAAAAACCTAAACACCCAACCTTAAAAAAATCATACTGTATCCAGTGATACATTTTGGTTGGCAGTACCTTGATCAAGACTTCAATATATGTTATGCTGGTCATGATTAAATATTCTAGTGGAATATAAAGTTTTAGCTGTCCTTTTCTTAGAAAAGTGGTTGAAAAAGGTACTGGCTATAGAAATCTTTAACCTTATTGTTGTGGATTCAAACCTCATTTAGGCAAAAACTGGACAGAAACAATCAGTAGCATTCAGAAAAAGTTAAGAAAAAAATCTCTCCTATTCACTTCAAGTTAGCTACAAAATACCTAGAATGATCATTTTAAAACCTGTTCCAAAAACTGCATTATCTGTAGTTCACATTTTTAAAGTAATCAG
The DNA here is from genome assembly GCF_004027225.2 of Strigops habroptila. NCBI lineage: Eukaryota > Metazoa > Chordata > Aves > Psittaciformes > Psittacidae > Strigops > Strigops habroptila. Next base: position 23,121,281 of record NC_046359.1, on the reverse strand, counting down.
AAAAAGGTTTTGAAAATGATCATTTGAATTCTCTTTGAAGCTTTCCAGCTAGAAAAAAAATACTTACAAAATAATTTTATAAAAACTGTAAAGATACACTTACTACATGAAGCATGGCAGCTAATTCAACCAATATACCCTCATTTCAAAAATAGCTGCAATTATGTTCAAGCAATTAAAATAAGTTAAAAAAAATAATGTAGCCAAAACCCACTTTCTTCAACAAAGCAACAACACAGCCTGGCTTGCGTTTGGGCTGAAAAGCAGCATATGCCTGCCCAGTGATACTCATCCTTTTAGATGCTTAACAGCTGGAGACCCAGTGTAGAAGCAGGTAAGGGTGGAAATGGGGAAAGGAAGGAGAGTTACAGTAAACGAGGACAGGACAGTCCAGCATCACTAAGTCAGAGCCCATAACAGCTCTTGCACTCTTCAGACAAGCCTAAAATAAGTAACTTAGAGGATTTAATTTACCACTTCTTATCTGAGCTGTCTTAAAGAATTTTTACAATTACTTTAAAAATCTGATAGTGCAAACAATGGGGGAATCTAATCATATTTACGCCTACCTTCTCCCTTAATCTTCAATATCTAAACTTTCTGCAGCAAGTACCAGCAACTAGTAAACATGGAACTATAAAACAACCAAACCAAACAAAACCCCCACAAAACCAATTTGTATGAAAATTCTGTGGTTTTGAAATCCATTTTCTACTGATAAATAGCTGCAGAACTTGCTAGCTCTTTGGCATCTTCATGAAGGCAATATATCAAAAACCTTGGTGTTATGTATGAAAAATAATATCATTCACTCTCTGTTTTCTGATTCCTTTTCAGAACTGTAAGAAACCAGCATATTTAAAAATTCTGATCTGATGGAACTCAGGAACGAAAACCTTAAATGGAAAGTTATTCAAGTTATTTGATTAATTTAGTACATAGCAATCCTCAAACAACTTTCAACTGTTTTTGGAAATTGAGCTTGATACCGTATCAAATCAACACAAATATGTTATTACATTCAAACATCAAGAAAACGTAAACAAAACATAAACATTTTAGGATTAAAGATAATCTTCAAAACCACAGATTCTGTGTCTACTGTGAGGTCACTTCCCAAAATGTCACAGCGCATGTTAATCAATCAAATCCTTTACATTACTGCAGTTGTAGCACACAATGAAGTCACATAAACGCACTTGCAACGATTTCCGCCATGAGATGGCCAAACCGTATAGTATTACAATTTCCAGTAGTCAGGTTTAATCAAGTTGACAAGAATGTCTGAGATACTCCAACTGTTTTACAGCTTAGGGCATCAAGGATCCTGGCATTGCTTCCCAAATGCAACGGGATGCTTCATCTCCCAGACTGGGAATCCTGGATCTCTTGACACTCTCCTAATGACCCCAAGAAATTCCACTATAGCAACTCTGTGACCTCCTCAGCAAAACAAAAAAGCAGCAGCACATCCCAGCTGCTCTCCTTCCAAGATCCATTAATCAATAGTGCTTTTAAATGAAACATCAGCTTTTGGGGATTTAATTATACAGCACCATAATCTTAATTTTATACATTTCTGGCTCTTTTAATCAGCAAGACTGTTGCCTGACAGACATCTAGAAATGCTTGCTGTTCATGTGTGACAAAAAGACTTAGCATATAGATGACAATCACCTAACAAAACTGTAATATGAAGGAAAGAAAAAATAAAAAGTCTACAGACCTTTCCGTTTAAAAAATCTATTTCTTAAATAAATCCCAATTTTTATTTTTATTTTTTCATACTTGGAAACTGATCTTCTCTTTTTTTGGAGCAAGATTATTTAATCACTACCTCAAACTTCGAATAAAAATACTAATCACTAAGTATCACATCAAAATGGTAAATCAAAAGCACTCTTTTATTCACAAATGTGTTTTCTTGTTCTCACAATACCAGTGACTACAAATTTCAGTGTTTTCTACAGATGACTTACTTGCATAAAAACTACTAAAATATGACAGAAGTAGCAGCTTGACATTCATGAACTACATAAAAACTGAGATCAGAAGTCACAAACTAGAGGTAAGAAAACAAACTTTAATTTCAATCTTCTAAAACCTGTCATTTTTGAAAGAAGGTGACCAATTATTACTTGTACATATAAGAGTTTATCTTGAGACTAGCACACATAAAAGGATTTGTGGCTTATGCATTTCATTTAGAAACAGAAAATTCTCTCACTGTACAGTTCGCAAAGAGGAAATGCAGAAGCTCCTAACTCCTGCCTATTTCTATTTGCTATATAAAGAACCTCTGTTTATATGAAGGCAGCTCAGAAGTCTTACCTGAGTCTGCTTCATTGCCCGTTCCATCCTGCGAGTACTTCCTTTTTCAAGCTTGGTCCGAAGAAGTAAGGCTGACGTCTGAATGGCCCAGAACTTTGGCTGAGAGAGCAAGCACTGCAGAGAAAAGTAACATTTTTTTCATTATTTCATTTAAAAGACACTGAAGACAGTAAAGTTTGTAACAGTGTTCTCAAGCATGAATGCTGTTTCCTATTCTGAAAGCCAAATATGTGGTTGTAGTACTTATTTGAGGGCTGTGAAAATAGATTAATCTACTTTCAATGCAAAAGGCAGCCATCAAAACTATTATTTCCTCACGCTCAGCTACTGCAGCACTGTGTTTACATGTACCCACATGGTGCATACACCAAAACACACAAATTGAAATGGATACTCAGAATGAAAGGCAAATAAAGAATGTGATACTGAGTAGTCTGGCTCAGCCTTCTCCACACCTGTATACTGGACAGCTGTAGACAGCAGCAGGAATCCTACTGAAGGCTGCACAAAACCAGTTCTCCCTCAGCCCCTCCTCACACACAAGGTGCTCTGAGGCCTGCATTAATACCATCTCCATATTACATAGGCTGAAATTGCTAAGAAAGTGAATATTAATTTAGAATTTGCCACAACTTGAGAATAACAGGAAGAATTTTTTATGTGCAGTAAATGTGCAGGGAACATGGAATAATCTAGGTAAAAAGCTTTCCTAAAGACATGGCAAGTTATTACTTGGAACACCCCGCCCTGATGCAAGGAACTTCATGTCAGTCTCCAACCACTGATTTTTAGGAAAGGTCAATAGGATATATGTAGCAAATACAACTTTGATATCCCTTAATAATGTACAGACCACCTGGATTCTTTCCATTATGGTTTCAGACACAGTATACCATTTTACTGTTAGATACTCACTTTGAAAAGAGAGACAGCAGAAAAACATCCTTGCTAGTTTTACAGACACTACAAATGCAATCCAGCTTCTCTGATAAAATAAATTTTCCTACAGATACTTGGAGACTGGAAAAAAAGCCCCATTTGCTTTATTCTGTGAAAGACCTCCCAAAGCATTAAAAAAGTATACTTTGCTGGTGGTTTGTGTAAAATGCCTGACATTTCTATCATATTGTAATCTGCCTTTTTTCCCCCTAGTGTTTTCACAGGAAAGGAGGCAGAAAGAAACAAGCAAAACCAAATTTTCTCAAAGCAAAACTACAACGGGAAGACAGGCAACAGCAAATGAAAGAATGAATGAAAGCAGTATGAACACATGTACATGCACCAAACACTTCAACATCAGTTGATCCTCCCTCTTGTGACCAACAATGTCCGCACTGATTCTTCCACGGCTTCTACTTAGTATTATATTAAGAAGCACACAAAGGCTTCCATACTGTCCTCTGTATGCTGAGGACCTGGATGTATCAGTGGAATGCCACTGCAATGCTCTCTATGCTTTCACGTGCCTTTTTATAAAGTAATTATTATCAGTAAATCTGTTAACTGGTCCAAATCCTAGTTCTAAGAGCTCATCTCTCCTGTCTCATCATCATGGGAAGTTCAGTCTACTACTCATTTTTGTTTGGTCTTAAGACAAACCCTCCACTGCAGGACACAAGTGAGGCATTCCTAACAAGAGGACCCTGGTTCCTGAATTTCTGCTTTAATGGCCATCCCAGGTAGCTGTTCAAAAACCTTAAGGGAGTGTTAGGGCAAACACCTGAACAATGTTTACTTTAGTTTAAAAGCTGTTTCTGTAAGAAAGGTTATCCTTTCTCCCATTTTCTCCACTATTGGTATTCTGTCATACTATTTTACTTTTTAATTAAAGGGACTTACTTTCTCTGCCACATGGTGGTAGATACTAGTATTTATTTTTCAAATGACCACATCATCTCTTAAAAGAGTAATAATGAAAACTAAAGGTCTTAAATAATAATGCTCCTAAATATATTTTCTGGTGCAATTACAGCCCCTTTCCAGAGGCAGAGTACTTGTCCCGTCACTCCGGTTCACATTAGCAACTGGCACAGCTTGGGCATAGCACAAAGCCTCTGTGGCCACACCATCTAGCTCTGTAAGAGAACTGGCAGCTCAGGAAAAGCCTCTCCTTTGCTTCCATGTATACCTCCTCCACCACTGTGTTGACAGTGATTTAAGCAATCATGCTGTATGAGGTGTGTATTAAGTCATATAGGGAGGGAGGAGAAGCGAAGAGAAACGGGGTGGAAGAGGGCAGAAAATTACTTGTCATTACAGAAGGAATGACAGTCTTATCTGGAATAACAACCCTGCTTTTAGAAGGTATTCATAAAGCAAAATGTGAGGTATTGTACCTGCTGTACAATTACAGAAAAAAAGTGCTGCAACTGCATAGGACAATAAGAAGCAGTCCTATTTTTCAGTTAAGAAACACTTGTAATTTTATACTGAGCTCAGTCCTGTGCCAGAACTCAAACGCTCACCTTCTCATTGCCTAATTGTAATGTTTAAAGCACCACAGATACAAACTAACACACATTTAAAAGGCACAAATGTTTACACTCAAGGGCTGTAAAAAAAATTTTTCAGAACATGTATCCCTAACTATTAAGCAAGCTTTAATCTTCTACCTAAAATCTCCATAGTCCAGAAAATCAATATTTTCTTGTAAGTCCCAAAGCTTTACGTTTTCACCTAAAAGAAGCTAGTTTATATTATAAAAGAATATAGGTTATAATAAAACATTGGAAAAAAGAAGAAAAACTAAATCAAGGTTATGCAAGTTTGTCAACAGATCTGGAAGTTTATTGAACTGTACCAAAAGCAGCTGAGAAAATTAAAACAATAATTCCAAAACAAAACCACTATTGAGAATCTTCACAAGTCATCTTTGTTCTTACTTCAGGGAAAGAACAATAAAAAAAAAGAAAACCAGGAAAATTAGACGGGGTGAGAAGAAAGGAAAGAAAGTAAAGTTATGCAACATTTTCTGTACTCAATGGAATGTTTTCATTTAGGATACCAATTTCTCCACTTCTGCCCCACATTTTTTCCTACAAACAAGAACTCTTTGTATCATCCTCTCCCATTATATCAAAGTGTAAACAGGAGATTATGAAAATACTACACAAAACAGAGTATTTCATTCACTATATCATCCTTACATGACATTGGAATGAAAAAACATGATCCTCAAAGTCTTAATAATGAAGCAGTCTGTTACTGTACAATAGCTTTATATCCCCATTACTATGTATGAACAAAATGGCAAATAATACCTGAAATGTGAGATAGGTGCACATCACTAAGACACCCAGATCAAACCCAGCCACGAGTTCTACCAAACCCAGGTGAACTCTCAGATGCCATTAATGAGTGATTCAGCCTTGTCATTATTTAGAATTTAACCAAAGCGTGATGCACTCCTTGATCACTCTAATAATTTTTTGTTAGATAAACAGTGGAAGAACAGTTGCTCAAATTGCAATGTCTATACAAATTTCAGAACAAGCTAGCAAAAATCTTGAAGGAAGCTTGTGCCATTTGTACATACTGATATTTTGTACATATACATACAAACATATCTATATATTATTTATGAAGTTACAATGTTTGGTTTTAAGGAAACCACACACAGAGAAAGCAGCATGAAGCTTAAAACGCAAGAATACAATATATTCAAGATAAAACAGAAAAGACCAAAGAACCCTGGGAAAGCTGGGACACACATAGGAGTGTTGATACTGTAAGATGAGTAACCAACAACCCAAAGCAAACCAAAGTCTTCTAAAGGGCAGATAAATAAGACTGTATCAGTCAGCCATGACATGGTATAGGTTGTTCAGAGCAGCTCTTCTGCATTGCTGCATCTGCTATTTAAAAAAGTAGGAGTTGCTACAGGAATTTTCTGACATCACAGTCAGGAAGAGCTTACATGGGTTTATTAGACACACTACACAAGCTGAAAGAGGTAAAGATGATCCTTGTTAAATACAGTTCTAAATAATTTGAATACTTTCTGAGTTGTTCTTATTATGAATCTATACTTTAAATAAGTCCATTCTTTTATTCTTGTACCTTGCTAACTGATAAACTATAAGTAGCCTAGGAAGCTCCTATGATTGCTATGATGGAGCTATCATTTGAATGTGGACTTGAAAACTTTAAGCACTTTTAATTGCAACCAGTTGTGGAATTCCCAAGAGTTTGCACATCAGTCCATTGCTGAACCAAAAATATTAATTGCCCAGGAAACTTTGCCCTGGGAAGTAGATAGATGAACTTTACAAAACTACTTCCAATTGCCTAAGAAAGATTAAGGCAAGCCAAAGTCCAGAGAGAAGCGAAAAGAACACAAGTTGAGAGAAATGTCCTTAGAATATTAACGCTTCTATTGATTGAGCTTGCACACAGATATCCAAGAGTATTGGCAGCTTCTGGTTGAAATGTGACTTGTAACTTTAAACAGTAATTCTGTTAGAATGCTATAAGCTAAGGTAAAGTACAAGTGTGACTACGCGGTTTCCAATACCAATGCATCTTTTTATGTTGTATTGAAAAGCATAAATATCAAGAGGATAAGAATACTAGATTTTTAGTTACAATTAAGCAGTAGAACCAGGGCTTGGTGACAAAACAAGCCAGTCAGTATGACCACTTTTTGCTTTTCTGATGGTTGAACATGTAAAAATTTGCTGAAACAGAGCAAGTAGCTTCTCTGTTCAAATCCAGCACATATTCCAGTTTTGCTGTACATGCCCATCCCAAAATATTAAAAATAAGTAAGACTCAAAAGAAGATCTGATTATATATATCATTATCAGTGAACACATAACACTGAGGTTTCGCAGACCTTAAATTCCTCCTGGTAGTGATTTCGGTCTTATCACAACACTCAACAGTTTATTAATCCTTCAGTGACCAGAAATTAAAAGGAAAATATAGTACCTATGCACATACTCAAAACTTCAGAATACAATAAGTACGCAATAAAATACATTACTTTTTAGTAAATAGGTAAAAGGTAAGATACATATTTAACTGGAAAAGTAGTATTTGATGTTTAAGCTGATTTAAATATATAGGTCAAAGGATTGTTTTTAAGCACAGAACGCTGTTCTTCTGGTGAATATAGATATTTTTATGTAAAAAAGTTCTTAGCAACCACCTAAAGGAACTGCTATTTCCTTTTATCCGTATTTATATTAAAAGTTAGTATTTCATTCTAACAGTATGATCACAGTACACACGCTCTGTATCCTCAGAGATGAAATTGCCAATAGACTTAAAAATGCAGTTAGAACTACAGAATGTTGAATAAAGTTTGGCATAAACAGGTTTTTGTCTTTTTTCCACCACTGTCCTCAGTTCAGTGCTACCCCAAGATTTTCCTCTTTTTATTTCCCATGAGAGGTTTTGTTGGTATTATACACGAAACCTCTCTATTATTACATATAATTTGTATTTTTTATATAATGATATATAATTACTGTTCCTAAAATCTCTGTATGTAATATTATATAATTGTGATCAAATTAAACCCTTAAACTAAAATGTGTATCTGTAAATCCCCATCTAATTCAACCCAGACAAAGACTAAACACTATGATCTTGAGGAGGTTATGGGGTTTTTTTCCACAGAGAAGCTCCTCTGGTCTGTTTATAAACCATAATCCACTTACTGAAATTGAATAACCTGAAGTTCAGATTAAAACTATTCCCATTACTATATATTTATATAAATTTACACAAAAATATAATTTATATTCCTCTAGGAGTATTGCCTTAAAGCATGATGGCTTGACTTTAGGTTCAAAATTCAAACATAACCTGACATAAAAAACCCAAAAACTCCTCTTGGACAGTCAACTGGAAAAGGGGGCAACAAAACATAATACACCTAATTCAAGCCTATTGACTTCATAGCTTGTATACGAGAAGTTATACTAACAGATTCTGCA